>NC_141874.1:558389194-559708777 GCF_056163025.1 Triticum urartu | reverse complement strand
TCCCTGATTCGTCATAGACATAAAAATCCAAAACTTCTTTGTGCATCTCGGTCTGACCGATTCGCCCATTTCGGTCATATCGAGATCACTAAGTCGATCTAGGTTTTCAATCTTGGTGCAACCGATTTGAACTTTTCGGTCACACCGAGTTTCAGTAACTGCTTGCAGTTATGAATCTCGGTGCCACCGAGTTGTTCCACTCGGTCACACCGACAGAGTTAGGCTATTTATATCCGCGGCCCAAAATTTGGAAAATTTTCCGAACCCCTTCGCCCGCGCTCAGCCTGCTCTGCCTCCCTGTGTCTCCGGATCGTCCTCCTCATCATCGCACTAGGGTCTGGACTTGATCCTTGTGCTATCCCCCCTCCGATTCTTAGCACATTGTTTTTCCATGTATCTTGCCACGATTGAGATCACTCTATCCAGCGAAATCACTATGTAGTTTAGTCGTGGATTGAAAATTTAGGGTTAGGTTTCCGCTGAAACCATCGCGGACCGACCAAGTTGTTGAAATCGGTTCCACCGATTTGTCTAAGGCCATTGCACATGTGATTCTCGGTCTAACCGAGAATTGCAAATCGGTGTGACCGAGTTCAATACTTCGTGAAACCCTAGCAGTCTTGGTGCCTCCGAACTGTGACTCGGTCTGACTGAGTTCACTAGTTTAGGTTTCAAAAGCTGCTTCGGTATCATCGAGTTTGCAAATCGGTAGATCCGAAATGCTTTCTGTGAAAAACTAATACTAATTTTTTAACTCATTCTTTTGGAAAAACCTATGTACTTTGTGATGCTCGTCCAATCTATCTCATCTATAATCTATTCACAGGGTCTGCTATCAGTGTTTACATCATGTTAGATCAGAGTGACAGTCAGAACAAGTCTGAGGAGCAAGTGAACATGAGTGAGGGCACTAGTCCCTCTAGCAGTTTTGATGAAGGAAGCAGGAGTACACCCAGCAACTTTCCTAAGGCAGCCACCAGGACCAGAAAGAAGAAAACCTCAGATTCTGAGGATGAGGACTATGTGGCTGTTGAGGAAGAGACCACCTCTGAGGGAGTCCTGGATTAGGGGGTGATCGGATAGCCGAACTATACCTTCAGCCGGACTCCTGGACTATGAAGATACAAGATTGAAGACTCCGTCCCGTGTCCGGAAGGGACTTTCCTTGGCGTGGAAGGCAAGCTTGGCGATACGGATGTTCAGATCTCCTACCATTGTAACCGACTCTGTGTAACCCTAACGCTATCTGGTGTCTATATAAACCGGAGGGTTCTAGTCCGTAGGACAACATACACATCAACAATCATACCATAGGCTAGCTTCAAGGGTTTAGCCTCTCTGATCTCGTGGTAGATCAACTCTTGTAATACCCATACCATCAATATTAATCAAGAAGGACGTAGGGTTTTACCTCCATCGAGAGGGCCCAAACCTGGGTAAAACTTCGTGTCCCTTGCCTCCTGTTACCATCCGGCCTAGACGCACAGTTCGGGACCCCCTACCCAAGATCCGCCGGTTTTGACACCGACATTGGTGCTTTCATTGAGAGTTCTTTTGTGTCGTCGCCGTCAGGCCCGATGGCTCCTATGATCATCAATGGCGATGCAGTCTAGGGTGAGACCTTCCTCCCCGGACAGATCTTTGTCTTTGGCGGCTTCGCACTGCGGGCCGATTCACTTGGCCATCTAGAGCAGATCGAAAGCTACGCCCCTGGCCTTCAGGTCAGGTTCGAAAGTTTAAACTACATGGCCGACATCCGCAGGGACTTGATCTTCGACGGATTCAAACCACTGCCGAGCGCGCCGCACTGTCACGACGAGCATGATCTAGCTCTGCCGCCGAACATTGCCCTGGAGGCTGCACCTGCATCGACTCCGTCCCCTGGTTCGGAGCCTACCGCGCCGATCGAGGATGGGCGGTTGGACACCGCCTTGGGGGCTACGATCCCAACGGCGGTTGAGCCGAACACCAACCCCGTACTCTGCAAGACTCGTGACTCCATGGAGCCGGATTCTTCTCCGGACTCCGAACCCTCCGCGCCCCTGCTGAGCGAATCCGATTGGGCGCCGATCATGGAGTTCACGGCCGCGGATGTCATTCAGCACCCGCCTTTCGATGATATCCTGAAATCACTGAAGTCTCTATCTTTGTCGGGAGAGCCCTGGCCGAACTACGGTCAACAAGGTTGGGGTACGGACGATGAAGAAATTCAAAACCCACCCACCACCCACTTGGTAGCCACTGTCGACGATTTAACCGACATGCTCGACTTCAACTCCGACGACATTGACGGTATGGACGCCGATGAAGGAGACGATGAAGAATCAGCGCCTATCAAGCCCTGGAACGCCACCTCGTCATATGACGTATACATGGTGGACGCACCCAAAGATGATGGCGAGGAACGGAAGGACGCACCGAAGGATTGTTCCCTCGAAAAGCAGTCAAAGCGGCGACGCAAGCGCCGCCCCAAATCCCCCCTCGACAGAAATAGCGATCACACTGATCCAGTACTGGAGCAGGGCGAACCGCTGCCAGACAACGGCAATCCGGATAATCAAACCGAACAAACAAACCCTATCAATGATAATGGTCTGGACGACACAACGCTGGACAGGCACTCGGAGCAGCAGAATGCCCGTAAAAGGCTCATCGCCACCACAAGGAGCCTCAAAAAGCAGAAGCGGAGGCTCAAGGCCGCGTAAAACACACTCCAGTTCAGATGGAGCAAAATACTCAGCACTCCAGCAAGGTACGGCGACAATCGCCCCTCCAAGAGCTACCCAAAGCGGAAGCTGCTACCCGAATTCGATGAGGAGGCCTCAGACCCCCACAACCAAATATCAAAGCAGCCACCTGGTCGGATAGATGACCCCTCTACCACCACAGAACGGCATTCAACGCCGCTCACAATACAACACGTGACCCATGTGAGGGCTCGCACCCAAAGGACGGTGCAACAAGATCCATCTATGGACCACACAAGCGCGCCCCAGCATACAATGCAACACAACAAGCATCCGAACAATGCGGCACACCCAGCTATAGGGGTGCCGCACACCCCCTATGTTTCACTGATGAGGTGTTGGACCACGAATTCCTAGAGGGATTCAAGCCCGTAAACATAGAGGCATACGACGGAACAACAGACCCTGGGGTCTGGATTGAGGACTATATCCTTCATATACATATGGCTCGAGGGGATGATCTCCATGCCATCAAGTACTTACCTCTCAAACTCAAAGGGCCAGCTCGTCACTAGCTCAAAGGCCTCCCCGAAAGCTCCATTGGAAGTTGGGAAGAGCTCAAAGACGCCTTTCGGGCAAACTTTCAAGGGACTTATGTCCGACCTCCGGATGCGGACGACTTGAGTCACATAACTCAACAGCCCGGAGAGTCAGCCCGAAAGCTTTGGAATAGGTTTCTTACTAAAAAGAACCAGATTGTCGATTGTCCGGACGCCGAAGCCTTAGCGGCTTTCAAGCACAGCGTCCGCGACGAATGGCTCGCCAGACACCTCGGCCAAAATAAGCTGAGAACGATGGCCGCATTAACAAACCTCATGACCCGCTTCTGCGCAGGTGAGGACAGCTGGCTAGCCAGATGTAGCACCAACGACCCCAGTACATCTGAAGTTAGAGATGGAAACGGGAAATCACGGCACAACAGCAATAACAAACGCCAGAATAAAGAAGACAGCACGAAGGGCACGGCAGTAAATGCCGGATTCAAAGTCCCTCGGCCAAACCAAAAGCCACCCTCCAAAGGCACCAGAGATGAACTGTCCAGCCTCAAAAAAATTCTGGATCAAGTATGTCAGATCCATAGTACCCCTAGCAAACCTGCTAATCATACCCACAGAGAATGTTGGGTCTTCAAGCAGGCCGGCAAGCTTAACGCCATACACAAAGGGGAAGATACACCAAGCGAAGATGAGGACGAGCCTCCCAATCAAGACAAGGGGGAACAAAAGAAATTTCCACCCGACGTCAAAACAGTAAACGTGTTACACGTGATAAAGAGAAAAAACAATGCGGCACTCCCTGAAAAATATACCCAAGTGCCCATCACCGCGAAGTCCCGCCACTGGTCGTCTCAACCGATCACCTTCGACCATCGTGATTACGCATCCAGTATCCGGCACGCAGGATGGGCTGCACTGGTATTAGACCCAGTAATTGGCGGATACCACTTCACACGAGTCCTGATGGATGGCGGCAGTAGCCTAAACCTAATATATCAGGATACAATCCGCGGGATGGGGTTAGACCCAACACAAATTCGCCATAGCAATACTACCTTTAAAGGAGTAACGCCAGGCCCAGGGGCTCGTTGTACGGGATCCCTCCTACTACAAGTTATATTCGGCTCCCCCGATAACTTCCGTCGCGAGCATTTAACTTTTCACATCGCTCCGTTTAAAAGTGGCTATCAAGCACTATTCAGACGTGAAGCTTTCGCTCGCTTTAATGCAATACCACACTACGCCTCCCTAACACTCAAGATGCCCAGTCCACGTGGCATCATTTCAGTGCACGGAAGTATCAAGCGATCTCTGTGCGCCGAAGAGAGTGAGGCTGCCTTGGCAGCCGCACACTAAAGGCACCCGGACCAGCAAAAGCATCCAATAGGTCGTCAAGACCTCAGACACAACTAACCAAATCCGGCGTCGCTGCTCATATCAAATAAACGGTCACACCCCTATCTTTCAAAAGTACAAGGGGCTCAACGCACGCAGACGAGTGGCGATTTCTTCTTCTCTTGAATTATACATGGTTTGTTTAGAAAACTATCCTTTTGCACGACAACCTTTTTACCTAAATTCCTCTCTTTTACAGATAATCAACGTGCTACACCCGTCCAGGATACGGCACAACGGAGACACAGGCGCAGACGTGCAGCAGGGACCCGACCCAAGGATTCTTTTTCGATTAAGACCCCGCGTAAACCTTTTTTACTGTCTCTTGTTGATACATATCCACCGTTGAGAAGGATGCTGACGTCTTGGCATGTGGCCACGCCAGAACAATGCATGTACCAGGACACAAGGGGCTTCTTACAAAGGCCATTCTTCAGGCCCGGTTTATACCACAAAGACCGAATACCTTAGGGAGTATTCGGCGTCACGAGTTTGTCCCTATATGCATCAGCTCCGAATCATTGTCTTTGGTCAAATGTTGGGTTTGCCCGGCTCCTGTGTTTTGGTGCCTTACGTTCCGCTTTACCGGCTAAGGTAGCACCAGGAGAACTACTGCGATTGTGCCCTGGTTCATCCGGACGAGCGCCTCAGTAGAGAAAGCCGAAAACTGACTGTCATGATCTAGCATGAGACTGGTCCACCACTCGATGACTCATGGGAATGTTAGAATTCCTCCGCCTTAATGAAGAGCCGCTTTCCGGCCAGGCATATACGCACCCCGGGATCGGGAGAGTGCGGAGCCACCAGGGGCTATCTAGTAGCCCCACTGTCAAACTCCTATGGCTAAGTGAAAGTGTTAAAGCATTATAGCCCGGTTGCCTCGCTCGCTCCGCTATCACCTCCTTAATAGGACCAAGACATTGGGTTAAGTGTGAACACGTGTTTCTACGAACACCTCCGCATTATATGCATGGGGGTTGAAGCCGACGACTGCAATCTTTCAGGTTATACACATGTACACATAAACGGCCGCCCAGGAGGCATCACATTACTTTCAGGCAAAAGTATAAAAGTAGCCTCATAAAAATTTTAAAAGCATTTCGCTTACAATGAGATTACATGTCAATCATACATAATATTTTTTGAGCACTGGGTCTCTATCAAACGAGCACCCTCAAGAACTTCCTCAAAGTAGTGCTCAGCAGCCCTTCGACCTATGGCCAAATCCTGCGCTGCAACAGTGGTAGCATCCATCTCTGCCCAGTATGCTTTAGCACGGGCAAAGGCCATCCGTGCGCCTTCTATGCACGCCGACCTCTTCATCGCATTTATGCGCGGCATGACATCGAGGACCTGCTGCACCAAGCCGAAATAGCTGCTAGGTTTTGACCTTCCGGGCCATAGTTGATCCACAACAGACCTCACGGAGAGTCCGGACAATCTATTTAGTTCGGCCCATTCGGCTAATTGGTCCGTCAACGAAAGCAGACGCTTGGTAGAAAGGAATTGCTTCCAAAACAGCTGGTCTACTTCATGGTCTGTCTGACTCTGGAAGTACTTGGCCGCATCGGCAGCACTCGCCGCCAAATCCATATACGCATCCTCCGAACTCCACAGCCGATCAAGAGGGGCATACCGTGGATCTCCGTACTTCCTCTGCAGCATAAAGGACTTCCCGGCTACAATATCCCCAGCTTCCCGCAGTTCCTCCTTCTTTGCCCTCATAGCAGAGCGGAGGTCTTTTCCCGTTACAACAGCCTTCTCAAGGTCCGATGCCTTTGCCTGGTTTTCCTTTTCAAGAGCCCAGCAACGGTCTACGGCGGCTTTTAATTCTACGGCCATATTTGCCATCTTCTTCCGGCTCTCGCCATGTGCGGCCTTCTCGGCTCGTAACTCTTCGGCCGCCTTCAAAGCAGCCGCATTACCCAATCTTGCTTGTTCCTTGGCTCGGGCAAGTTCCGCCCGCAAGGCTTCAACAGTGGCAGCTCCATCTGTAGTCATAACATGTTAAAAACACTGGCATCATACTCTTCCTATTTGGCATTTACCAGACAAGGATCCTTATCTTGCGCCTCGTCAAGCTTCTGTTAACAAGCTTGATGTCGGCATCTGCGGCATCCAACCGCCGTTCTAAACGGGCAAACTGGCTAGTCCGGCTGGCCACCGGAGCTTCCATCTCCTGCACATAAAGGCAGTATGGTTATTACCTGGGAATATGATCCTCCATTCATCATCGTTTCCGACGACAACCAGAGTCTCAGGGGCTACTATCTACACATGGTACACCTAGCATGTGCAGGATTATTACACATTCCTTTTCATGTACCTTAAAGCCTGTCAGTAGACTCATAAAAGCTTCATGCAATCTGCTTTCGGCGGACGATATCCTCTCCATCACCATATTCATCAGCACACAGTGATCATCTGAGATGGCCGCTCGCCCCACCAACTCCCTCAGAACGTCCGATCGCACACTAGACGGCGCCGGACTCTTTTGTCTACCCTCTTCGGGAGCCGGACACTGGGAGCCTTGGGGATCAATTGGATCACCTTCTGGCCTCTCCGCACTCGGAGAGGCCCTCCACGACGACACTTCAGGGTCGCCCACTTCTGGAGCGGAGGAGCCCGGAGGAGGCATCTCGCTCTCCATCATCTCTGGAAGAAGATCCCCCGAAAACGAGCTCATTTGAGAGGGGCTAAGGCCCGAACTGCACAAATATATGCGGTGGTTATTTTCTCAGAAGAAAAGGATGGCATATCTGTACTAGTAAAGTTTTTGGATCACTTACGACTCCTGGGAGAATTGATCCCCCCGCGGATTTTGTGCGGCAGCACTGCCCCCCAAGCTAGGGCCCTCGGTAGAAGATTTCTTCTCCCGTTTGGAAGCTTCGGCTTCCGAATTCCCGGGTGCAGTTCTTTTCCTTTTCAGGTCATCTTCCTTCGTGGAGACGCTCGCTCCCTTGGTTAGAATAGGCAGCGTTGGGGGCCCGCGTTCGCCCGCATTACCCTCCACACTATCTTCCTTCAAGGGATCCGGGCAAGGTGCGGTCTGGAGCATCTTTTCCAATACCGGATTCTCCAAGCCCTCAGGGAGGGGGGCCGAACACCGAATCAACTTCGCCTTTGTTAGCCAGTCCTGGTCGAAAAAGCAAACTCTCAATAACTTCATAACGAAGGAAAGATAATATGTTTGGCCGGAAGATTCTTTACCTGTTCGACGGCGCGGTTACTGCTCAGGCCCACGTCCTCGGTGATTTCCGGACACTCTACTTGATGTCCGAAGAATGACTTATACATATCCTCGTGCGTCAGGCCGAGAAAATTTTGAATGGCACGCGGACCCTCGAGATTGAACTCCCACAAGCGAAGGGGCCGACGTTTGCAAGGCTGGACTTGACGAACCAGCATAACTTGAATTACCACGACCAAACTGAGATCTCCGTTGAAGAGATCTCGAATGCGGCTTTGCAGTAAAGGCACGTCCTTGGCCGGACCCCAGCTCAGTCCTCTGCTGATCCATGACATCAGTCGTGGTGGAGGGCCCGAGCGAAAAACGGGGGCGGCCGCCCACTTGGCACTTCTAGGAGTCATGATGTAGAACCACTCCTGTTGCCAAAATGCAGACACCTCTTGGATGGAACCTTTGGGCCACGGAGCTCCCATCATCTTGCGTATTGAGGCGCCTCCACACTCTGTATGTTGCCCTTCAATCACCACCGGCTTTACTTCAAAGGTCTTGAGCCATAAGCCAAAGTGGGGGGTAACCCGGAGGAAGGCCTCGCATACGACAACAAAAGTCGTGATATGCAGGAAGGAGTCCGGAGCTAGATCATGGAAATCTAGCCCGTAATAAAACATCAAGCCCCTGAAGAAAGGATCCAGTGCAAAACCTAGACCCGGGAGGAAGTAAGGGACGAACACAACGCTCTCGTTGGGTTTGAGAGAGGGGACGGCCTGCCCCCGGGGAGGCAGCCGATGCGATATTTCGGCGGTTAGGTACCTGGCCTCCCTCAACTTTTTGATGTCTTCTTTCGTGACGGAGGAAGGCATCCATCGGCCTTGAAGGCTGGATCCGGACATGACTGAAGGTTCGGAGCACCTGACCTGAGCTTTGGGCGTTTGAGCTTGAGGCGGGGGAAGGATTCGATTGAGCACGGGAGGGAAAGGTAAAAGCTTTGCCCCTTTATAAAAAGGGTGGATATCAAGCGTCCTCCCCGTGTCCGTTTGGACTTGCCTATGATCTAGGAGTCCTAGAAGCGGTTGGGTTACCCACGCCCGTATTCATGAGAATCCCGAAATGAGGGGACACGATCTCTGCTTTGACAAGACGTGCCAAGGAAACTGCCTCGCATAACGCGCTGAGGTGGGATAATGAAACGATTTGGATAAAGGCTTGGCCATGGCGTGTCGCACCATGGAATACGTCAGCAGATTAGATTTGTGTTAATATTATTATTCTCTCTATGGCAATATGTGGAAACTTATTTTGCAGAGCCGGACACTATCTTTCTGTTCAAGATCTTCTATGAAGTATTTGGAGGAGGAACCCGCCTTGCAATGCCGAAGACAATTTGCGCGCCGGACTCGTCGTCATTGAAGCCTGGTTCAGGGGCTACTGAGGGAGTCTTGGATTAGGGGGTGTTCGGATAGCCGAACTATACCTTCAGCCGGACTCCTGGACTATGAAGATACAAGATTGAAGACTCCATCCCGTGTCCGGAAGGGACTTTCCTTGGCGTGGAAGGCAAGCTTGGCGATACGGATGTTCAGATCTCCTACCATTGTAACCGACTCTGTGTAACCCTAACCCTATCCGGTGTCTATATAAACCGGAGGGTTCTAGTCCGTAGGACAACATACACATCAACAATCATACCATAGGCTAGCTTCTAGGGATTAGCCTCTCTGATCTCGTGGTAGATCAACTCTTGTAATACCCATACCATCAATATTAATCAAGCAGGACGTAGGGTTTTACCTCCATCGAGAGGGCCCGAACCTGGGTAAAACTTCGTGTCCCCTGCCTCATGTTACCATCCGACCTAGACGCACAGTTCGGGACCCCTACCCGAGATCCGCCGGTTTTGACACCGACAACCTCAAAGAGGAAAGTTCTGAAAAAGGAATATGGCACAGCTGCTGCCACTAAGCCAGGAATGAAGCAAAAGGTTCCTGCCAAGAGGGTTCCCATGTCAAAAGCCAGAACATCCACTCAAGAGACTTTGGGATCTGCACCCAAAGAACAGGTTGTGGCAGAAAAGAAAAGGAAGGAAAGGGTCAAGAAGACCACTGCCAGAGTGCTTGGGAGATCTTCAATAATGAAAGACTCTGAAGAAGAGGAAGAGGAAGAGGATGCAGCACCAGCACCCAAAGCTCAAAAGCTTATGGGAGATGCTATAAGGGCAGGGGCTGTTCCATCTCAGCCTAAGACTGCTCCTAAGACTGCTGCTCCAGCTCCAAAGCTAAAACATAAGAGGAGCACCAAGAACATCCCTGTTGAGGAGAAGAACAAGGACCTAGTGCCTCAAGCTGATGAAGAAGAAGATGATTCTGTCATTTTGAGGAAGTTGAAGCCCAAAATTCCAGATCACAATGATGCTCACCCAGTTGCTGAGAACATGAAAATCACAAAGGACTCAGGTTTAAGGCTATGGAGAGAGTCTGATCCATATGCCACCAGGTGAAGGACTGCCGTGGACTACAGGTTCCATACAAAGGAACAACATGACTTCTATGAGACTATCTTACTTGACAAGAAGCCCATCGTGTGTGACATGAGATGGGTAGACTGGAAATTCATTGAAGAAAATGAGGATCACTTCCCTGGTGTATATGACAGCTTCATGGCATGTGGATTCGATGAGTTTGTGGCTCATAAGCTCACAAAGTGGAATGATGAGCTCATTATGCAGTTCTACTCCACAGCTCATTTCTACCTAGATGGAAGGATTGTCTGGATGTCTGAAGGTACGAGGTACCAGTCAACGGTTGAAGAATGGGCAAAATTTATCAATGCTCCTGAGGAGAGTGAAGAGGACTTGGATGTCTACGCCAAGAAGAAGGATCACAATACCATGGCACATATGTACAAAGAGATCCCAGATGCTGCTCTTGAGACACACAAGTTTGGATCAGTACATTACCTTCTGTCAGGCTTGCCAACAATCAACTGGATCCTCAGGCACACTCTCTTGCCAAAGTCGGGTGATCACAAGATGATCAGCGGCCATGCAATTAACTTGCTTCACATATTTGATGTGCCTCAAAAGTTTAAGGTCATGAGCCTAATTGTTGAAACCATTAAGAGAACAACTGCGGATCAGAAGAGGTGTTGTGGGTATGCCCCACAGATCCAGGAGCTAATCAACTCCAAGATGGGCACCGGCACATATCTCCTAGACAAGGAACACATGCCCATCTACCCAGACTTTGAGGACAACACTGTGGTGATGGATGAAAATGAACCATCTTCTATGCACGCATAAGCCAAGAGGGAGAAGGCAAGGGCTGAAAAGGCTGCAAAGATGTCAACCACTGAAGAAGCATCTCAGTATCTTCTGAAGAGCAAGCAAGATCAGCTTGGCTACTTGATTGCCTCCACTCTGAGGATTGAGAAGGGATTGGCTACTGTGACTCAAAACCAGGAGAGCTTGGAGAGGATCATGGAGCAGAAGTTCTATGACTTAGATATGAAGGTCACTGAGATCCAGTTAGTTGTTGAGCAACTTCAGGTTGAAGTGCAGGAGAAGAAGGGCAAGTCTACCACTGATGCTTTTGCTAGAGTGCCTAGAGGACAAAGATCTGATGTAGTGCCTGTTACAGACACCAGAGCAACTTCATCTGCACCAGCTACAGCTTTAGTGCCACCAGCTCCAGCACCCACTACACCAGCTCCATCTACATCAACAGATGCCTTCGTCCTTGGCGTGTTATCTACACCACCACCTGAAGACCAAGCCTGAGAGTCGATCTAGCACTATGCATTTTTATGAACTTTTTGGTAACGTGTTGCCAAAGGGGGAGAAAATGCATATATCATAGGCTTCGAGAGAGAGTGTTGCTTTTTATTCTCTCTTATTGTTTGGTGGTTAAACTTTGTTTATTTGCTTTGTTGCGATACTTTATGCTCGTGTGTGATACTTGGATGATCATGTGTTTCATCATATGCTACCTTAATGCTTGTTGGATGACATTATCCTTTTATATCCCCATATATGATCATTCACTTTGCTTGGTGATGAGTGCATGTATTTCATTATTATCATTTTGAACGCTCCACCAAGATGTATGTGGCGTGGAAGAGTAACCCATGTTCCTAACTCATTGTGCATTTGCAGTCCAAAGCAAATCTTGAACTATGCACAAATTTAGGGGGAGCTCTTGCTTTTCACATACTTCTCAAAGCGACAATATTTTTCACTCTTATTATCATTTGTCGAAGCTTTGATCTATATGTTGTCATCAATTACCAAAAAGGGGGAGATTGAAATTGCAACTATCCCTAGGTGGTTTTGGTAATTCCTAACAACATATAGCTCATTGAGCTAATGCTATTTCAAGATTAATATCTCAGGAAAGCTCAATGATTGGCATGGCATGGATGAGAAAAGTGGACCCCTCAAAATGCTAAGGACAAAGGATTGGCTCAAGCTCAAAGCTCAAGACTCTACATTTTCTATTTTAGTGATCCAAGATCACATTGAGTCTATAGGAAAAGCCAATACTATCAAGGAGGGATGAGGTGTTTCTTAATGAGGCTCTTGCTCAAAATTCTTAGTAATATGCTCCAAAACCCTCAACTACTTTCTCACATCCACATATGACCTAAACCAAAAGTCAAACTCAGCCCCACCGATTCTTTCTATCCAGCGCCACCGAGTTTCAAATGTCATAGCCACTGCCACAAACCCTAGGCAAATCGGTCTCACCGATAGGGATCTCGGTCTCACCGAGATGGGATTGTAATCTCTTTGTTTCCCTTTGTAACGTTTCGGTGTTACCAAGATGAGCGATCGGTCCCACCGAGATTGCAATGTAAACTCTCTGTTTTCCTTCGCAACGACCGAAATGAGAGATCGGTCCCACCGAGTTTACCTGACCAACTCTGTGGTTAGCTTATTACCAAAATCGGTCTCACCGAGTTTGTGTAATCGGTCTCATCGAGATTACGTTATGCCCTAAGCCTAATCATATCGTACCTACCGAGTTGCATGTCGGTCCCACCGAAAACCATAACGGTCACTAGCTTTGCTGAATCGGTCCGACCAAGTTTAACAATTCGGTCCCACCGAGATTGGCAAGTTGTGCAATGGTTAGATTTTGTGTGGAGGCTATATATACCCCTCCACCACCTCTTGATTCATGGAGAGAGCCATCAGAACAAAACTACACTTCCAACTTACTTTTTCTGAGAGAGAACCACCTACACTTGTGTTGAGGCCAAGATATTCCATTCTTACCATATGAATCTTGATCTCTAGACTTCCCCAAGTTGCTTTCCACTCAAATCTTCTTTCCACCAAATCCATATCGTGTGAGAGAGAGTTGAGTGTTGGGGAGACTATCATTTGAATCACAAGAGCAAGGAGTTCATCATCAACACACCATTTGTTACTCCTTGGAGAGTGGTGTCTCCTAGATTGGCTAGATGTCACTTGGGAGCCTCCGACAAGATTGTGGAGTTGAACCAAGGAGTTTGTAAGGGCAAGGAGATCGCCTACTTCGTGAAGATCTACCGCTAGTGAGGCAAGTCCTTCGTGGGCGACGGCCATGGTGGGATAGACAAGGTTGCTTCTTCATGGACCCTTCGTGGGTGGAGCCCTCCGTGGACTCGCGCAACCGTTACCCTTCGTGGTTTGAAGTCTCCATCAACGTGGATGTACGATAGCACCACCTATTGGAACCACGACAAAAACATCTGTGTCTCCTATTGCGTTTGAATACTCCAAACCCTTCCCTTTACATTCTTGCAAGTTGCATGCTTTACTTTCCGCTGCTCATATACTCTTTGCATGCTTGCTTGAATTGTGTTAAGATTGCTTGACTTGTCTAAAGTTCCTAAAATCTGCCTTGAACTGAAATTGGGAAAAGTATAAGTTTTTATTTGGTCAAGTAGTCTAATCACCCCCCTCTAGACATACTTTTAATCCTACAAAAGCACATGAAGAAACTCCATGCCGATGGACTTTTGGAATCACTTGATGCTTGCGAACCATGCCTCATGGGCAAGATGACTAAGACTCCGTTCTCAGGAACAAGGGAGTGAGGCTCGCAGTCCGATGAGTGGTGAGGCTCGCAGCGGGTATCATTATTTTCTAACCTTCGCAGATGATTCGAACAGATATGGGTATATCTACTTAATGAAACACAAGTCTGAAACATTTGAAAAAGTTCAAAGAATTTCAGAGTGAAGTGGAGAATCATCGTAATAAGAAAATAAAGTTTCTATGGTATGATCATGGAGGCGAATATTTGAGTTACGAGTTTGGCCTTCATTTAAAACAATATGAAATAGTTTCACAACTCACGCCACCTGGAACACCACATCGTAATGGTGTGTCCGAACATCGTAACCGTACTTTATTGGATATGGTGCGATTTATGATGTCTCTTACCGATTTACCACTATCGTTTTGGGGTTATGCAGTAGAGACAGCTCCATTCACGATAAATAGGGCACCATCTAAATCCGTTGAGACGACACCGTATGAACTGTGGTTTGGCAAGAAACCTAAGCCGTCGTTTCTTAAAGTTTGGGGTTGTGATGCTGATATGAAAAAGCTTCAGCCTGATAAACTCGAACCTAAATCGGAGAAAATATATCTTCATAGGATACCCAAAAGAAACAGTTGGGTACACCTTCTATCACAGATCTGAGGCAAGATCTTTGTTGCTAAGAATGGATCCTTTCTAGAGAAGGAGTTTTTCTTGATAGAAGTGAGTGGGAGGAAAGTAGAACTTGATGAGGTAATTGTACCTTCTCTTGAATTGGAAAGTAACTCCTTAGAGAAATCCCTTCATGTGATGCCTACACCAACTAGAGAGGGAGCTAATGATGATGATCATGAAACTTCAGATCAAGTTACTACCAAACGTCGTAGGTCAACCAGAGCATGTTCCTCACCAGAGTGGTACGATAATCCTGTTCTGGAAGTCATGTTACTATACCATGACGACCTACGGACTATGAGGAAGCGATGATGAGCCCCGATTCCGAAAAATGGCTTGAGGCCATGAAATCTGAGATAGGATCCATGTATGAGAACAAAGTGTGGACTTTGATGGACTTGCCCAATGATCGGCAAGCCATTGAGAATAAATGGATCTTCAAGAGGATAACAGACGCTGATGGCAGTGTTACTATCTTCAAAGCTCGACTTGTCGCAAAAGGTTTTCGACAAGTTCAAGGTATTGACTATGATGAGATTTTCTAACTCGTAGTAGTGCTTAAGTCTGTCCAAATCATGTTAGCAATTGCCGCATTTTATGAAATCTGCCAAATGGATGTCAAAACTGCATTCCTTAATGGATGTATCAAAGAAGAGTTGTATATGATGCAACCAGAAGGTTTTGTAGATCCTAAAGGTTCTAACAAAGTGTGCAAACTCCAGCGATCCATCTATCGACTGGTGCAAGCATCTCGGGGTCGGAATATACACTTTGATGTGGTGATCAAAGCATATGGTTTTATACAGACTTATGGTGAAGCCTGTATTTACAAGAATGTGAGTGGGAGCTCTGTAGCAGTTCTAATATTATATGTGGATGACATATTGTTGATTGGAAATGATGTAGAATTTCTGGATAGCATAAAAGGATACTTGAATAAGAGTTTTTCAATAAAAAACCTCGGTGAAGCTACTTATATTTTGGGTATCAAGATCTATGGAGATTGAGACGCTTAATAGGACTTTCAAAAGCACATACCTTGATAAGATTTTGAAGAAGTTCAAGATGAATCAGTCATAGAAAGGGTTCTTGCCTGTGTTGCAAGGTGTGAAGTTGAGTAAGACTCAAAGCCCGACCACGGCAGAAGATAGAGAGAGAATGAAAGTCATTCCCTATGCCTCAGCCAGGTTCTATAAAGTATGCCATGTTGTTTACCTTACCAAGAGTTTGGCAAGGGGGTACTGATGTCGCTTGAAGCTACGTCGGTATTTCCCCAAAGAGGAAGGGATGATGCAGCACAGCGGTGGTAGGTATTTTCCTCAGATATCAAAACCAAGGTTATCGAACCAATAGGAGAACAAAGCAACACAACGTAAATAGCCCCTGCACACAGATAACAAATCCTCGCAACCCGACGTGTTAAAGGGGTTGTCAATCCCTTCCGGGGTACGAGGCCTCAAGATAGGCAAGCGGACGTGAGATAAATTTGTAGTAAATTGATAGATCAAACGCGAACTAAAATAAATAAGGATAAATTGCAGCAAGGTATTTTTGGGTTTTTGGATTAATATATCTGAAAATAAAAGCAAGGAAAAAGTAGATCGCAAAGGCAAATATATGAGAAAGAGACCCGGGGGCCGTAGGTTTCACTAGTGGCTTCTCTCGAGAAAAATAGCAAACGGTGGGTGAACAAATTACTGTTGGGCAATTGATAGAAATTCAAATAATCATGATGATATCTAGGCAATGATCATTACATAGGCATCACGTCCAAGATTAGTAGACCGACTCCTACCTACATCTACTACTATTACTCCACACATCGACCACTATCCAGCATGCATCTAGTGTATTAAGTTCATGGAGAAAAGGAGTAATGCAATAAGGACGATGACATGATGTAGACAAGATCTATCTATGTAGCGATAGACCCCATCGTTTTATCCTTAGTAGAAACGATACATACGTGTCGCTTCCCCTGATGTCACTGGAATCAAGCACCGTAAGATCGAACCCACTACAAAGAACCTATTCCCATTGCAAGATAAATAGATCAAGTTGGCCAAACAAAACCCAAATATTGGAGAAGAAATACGAGGCTATAAGCAATCATGCATATAAGAGATCAAAGAAACTCAAATAACTTTCATGGATATAAAAAGATAGATCTGATCATAAACTCAAAGTTCATCGATCCCAACAAACACACCGCAAAAGAGTTACATCATATGGATCTCCAAGAGACCATTGTATTGAGAATCAAGGGAGAGAGAGAGAGATGAAGCCATCTAGCTACTAACTACGGACCCGAAGGTCGACAAAGAACTACTCACGCATCATCGGAGAGGCACAATGGAGGTGGTGAACCCCATCCGAGATAGTGTCTAGATTGGATCTGGTGGTTCTGGACTCTTCGGCGGCTGGATGAATATTTCGTCGACTCCCCTAGGGTTCTGGAAATATTGGGGTATTTATAGAGCAAAGAGGCGGTCCGGGGGGCACCCGAGGTGGGCACAACCCACCAGGACGCACCTGGGCCTCCTGGCGCGCCCTGGTGAGTTGTGCTCCCCTCGAGGAACCCCCTAGGCACAGCCAGGGCCTGTTGTGTTCCTTCTGGCCCATAAAAATTCTCCGTAAAGTTTCGTGGCATTTGGACTCCGGTTGATATTGATTTTCTGTGATGTAAAAAACATGGAAAAAAACAGCAACTGGCACTTGGCACTATGTCAATAGGTTAGTACCAAAAAATGATATAAAATGATTATAAAACATCCAAGATTGATAATATAACAGCATGGAACAATCAAAAATTATAGATACGTTGCAGACGTATCAGCATCCCCAAGCTTAGCTCCTACTCGTCCTCGAGTAGGTAAGTGATAAAAACAGAATTTTTGATGTGGAATGCTGCCTAACATGTCATTTCATATTCTTTCTTTATAGCATGGATATTTGGAATTTTATATTGTTCAAAGAAATAGTCTATTTTGACATGATAATTTAAATACTCAAGCATATCAACAAGCAACAATGTCTTTCAAAATATCAATGCTAAAATAAGCTATCCCGAGTCCATCATGCTCAATCATTGTTCAATTCATGAAACACACTCAAATATTAGCTACACCCAATACTTAGGTATGATCATATTGCCTCCTAGTTGGTGCTTTTATAAGAGAAGATGGAGACTCAAAAAATAAAAACTGCATAAGTAAAAGAAAGGCCATTCGTAGAGGGAAGTAAGGATTTGTAGAGGTGCCAGAGCTCAAAGCGAAAAAATTAGAGATAAGAACATTTTGGGAGGTGTATCCATCCCACCAACAAAAACGACTTAGAGTTCCCAATACTTTCCATACTTAGATATATCATAGGCGGTTCCCAAACAGAAAATAAAGTTTATTCCTTTTTCCACCATACTTTCACGTTCCATGGCTAACCGCATCCATGGGTGCCTTCCATACCAACACTTTCCAAGGAATTTATTATTTGAAAACATAAAGTAAATTCATTTTTGCATTTCGGGACTGGGCATCCCTAATACCTTTGGCTTACTCTCGTGCAATGACAAGTGAATAAACACTCATCTTGAGAATAACACATCTAGCATGGAAAATATTAGCCACCCCTCACCGCTCCGCGAGCGAAACACACACACACAAAAGATAAGTTTATTTTTGAAGATTAGAGATGGCACATGCAAATTTGCTTAGAATGACAAAAGAATACCGCATATAGGTAAATATAGTGGACTCATGTGGCAAAACTGGGTTAAAGGTTTTTGGATGCACAAGTAGAGATCATACTTAGTCAAAAGGAAGGCTAGCAAAAGATTGAGAAGCGACCAAATAAGAAACGAATAATCTCATAAGCAAGCATTAAGCATAATTAACACCGAATAATGCACCACAAGTAGGATATAATTTCATTGCATGACTATTGAATTTCGTTCTTGCATAGGGAATCACAAACCTTAACACCAATATTCTTACTAAAGCATAATTACTCATCAACATAACTCACATATCACATCATCATATCACAAAACTATTACTAAGAATCAAGTTTATTTTGTCCAATGGTCTTCATGAAAGTTTTTGTTATATCCTTTGTGGATATCTATCACTTTGGGACTATTTTTAATATGTTGCTTTTCACAAGCTCAAACAAATATAAGTGAATATCATGAGCATAATTCTTTTTTCTTCTCTCAAATTAATTTAAGTGAAGCAAGAGAGAATTTCTTAAAAAAATTACCGTAGAAGATCCGACCTCAGACGGTCAAATCTCTGTGTTCAGTATCATTCCTGGATCGGTTATGCTGACACACACAACACTCGAAGGATTTATACCAAAGTAGCAATCACACAGTTATTACATCGAATGTCTCAAGAGAGAGAACTTATTACAATAAATATGGCTTAAGATCATCTAAATAAGATAATAGCGGAAGGCTTGGAAGATAAAGTGAGTCCATCAACTCCAACGGCATAGCTGAGTGCATGAAAAACGACCTATCGCACCTTACTCTTCGTCTAAAAAGTCTGCAACATGATATGTTGTAGCCCGAAACGGGTCAGCACATGGAATATGCTAGCAATATAACACAATGAAGAAATTAACAGGATAAATGCTATCACTACATGCATATATGGCTGGTGGAGGCTCTATGGTTATATTGGTTTGCGAAAAGCTAATTTTCCCTACAACAAAGGAATATAATTTTATTTAAATATCATGGTAGTTGAAACATCATTGAGAAGGTTCCTCCAACTCAATCCCAATTAAAGTAGTCATTAACATCCCAACAAATTAATTTAGAGTGATGAGATCTATATGATAATCCAAGAACCAGATACTCAAGTTGTCCATAACCGGGGACACGGCTAACCATGATTAGTTTATACACTCTGCAGAGGTTTGTGCACTTTTCCACACAAGATTCAATCTCCTCCGTTTGATTTCTCGCACTACATGGTGTTTGAGAAACGGATGACCGAGACACAGTCTTTCAGAAGCATTAACTCTTTACTCTGGGTAGACAGTTACACCTACTTTCCCTCTACATCTGCTAGCCTACCACTGAAAGAGGTCACGCAACATACTCAACTATGCCAGAGCCCATAATGGCTTGTGGCTGCACACGAAAGTTTCTAGCATGAATAATCTTATGATCCCTTTGAGCCTGGGTGGCGGACCATAGGATGATCACACAGGTACTCCGGGATATCCTAGGACAACACTGGATTCTCCAAGTGCCCACAAGCAATCCACCCAGATGTGTATTAAAGTTGCCACCTTAAGTTGAACCATTAATTGACAATCTCACATCTGTCATGGATACTCTCAAACCCAAACCACGTCTACGAGCATAGCATAGCAATATAAGCATAACGTAGAAGTAACTCCCATGGTTTGATAATAAAACAGGTAATAGGTTCTACCTCATCATCTATTCCCAAAACCCACAAGTTAATCACTTCCTAATCATGCAGTGTTTGAGGGTTGAAACTAATGCATAAAAACTGGGTAATAAAGGGGTATGATCAAAGTTTTACTTGCCTTGCTGACGATCCACAAAACCTAGTGACTCGTAGTTGCACGCTTCGCACTCCGAGAATTCTATCGCAAACAAACAGTAGCAAACAAAAGCACTTAACAAAAGATGCACGGGTAAAAATCAATTAAGAAGATCGAATCTAAAAACTCAACTAAACAGATTCAATTTGCAAAAAGAATCAAATCAAACGGAGCAACGAAACTCAAACTACGAAAGAAACAAGATTCATTTACTAATCTGGACTAAAGTCAAATTTTGCAGTACCAAAATCTTGTTCAAGTTGGTTAAACCGAAAGAGGGCTTCGAGACGAAGACCTAGGCGCTTGTTTCACCTGATTTGGATAAACGAGCGAAAAGATATACTAGTTCAAAGACTAGGGCAGAAATCGCGATCGAAAATAATCGAGGAAAAACCCTGGAAAAAAATAAAACGAGACGAACAGGCTAACAAACGAACGTTCGCTGTCTGCGGCTAACTGACGAATAGCGTTCATTAAAACGAATGTACGGACGAACGTCCGCTATACAACTAAACCCCAAAAAAAACCGTACGAACCGAAACTAAAAAAAACGAATCTAGGGTTTAAAAAACCCGAACGGTTAACCGAAAAAAAGAACGAACGGAGGCGGCGACGGCTACCTCTGGCGAGGCTCCGGCGGGGCGGCGCGGCGTCGAGGGGCTCCAGTGGCTGCAAGGGGCGACGGCGGCGCAGGACGGGAGGCGGCGGCGCGGCGGTGGCGACCTGCGGGGCTGCGGCGGTGGGGCGCGCAGGCGGTGGTACCGTCGGGTGGCGGGGTGGTGGGTGGTGGAGAGGGGCGGCAGCAGGGGTACTTATAGGGGGGGTCAGGGCGAGGCCGACTTGGGGGAGGGGGCGACGTGGCGGTGTGGCGCAGGTGGACTCCGGCGAGTCCTTCTCGCGCATAGGACGGCGAGGCGGCGATGCTAGGCAGGCCGGCCTGCTCGGCTGGGCTTCGGCCCAGTCGGGCGGGAAACCATTTTTTTAAAAACAGATTTTGCTGGAAAAATCCTAGAAAATAAAATAAAAATCTAAAAATACCAAAACAAATTTTCACCGTCTAAATAGGATATTTAGATCAAAGTGAACATTTTCTTGGCCCTAAAATGCAATTTTGAAAAATAAATTTTTTACTAATTCAAATAAAATTGCAATAAAATTCAAATAAAATTATTTATTTGATTTTAATATTTTCCCTCTAATATTTCATTTATTTTGGAGAAGTCATATTATCTCCTCTCATATATTTTAATATGAAATATTTTCAGAGAGAAATATAATTAAAACCAAAGTGATCCTTGTTTCGATATTTGATAAAATTCAAATATGAAACCCCAACTCTCTCCGTGGGTCCTTGAGTTGCTTAGAATTTCGAGGATCGCAAAGCAATAAAATATGATATGCATGAATGACCTATGTATAACATTCCAAATTGAAAATTTGGGATGTTACAGACCTACCCCCTTTAGATGAATCTCGTCCTCCAGATTCGGGCTGGCTAGAAAATAGGTGTGGGTGGTCTTTGCGTAGATCATCCTCTCGTTCCCAGGTGGATTCATCCTCGGTATGGTGGCTCCACTGAACTTTGCAAAACTTAATAACCTTGATGCGCGTGACTCGGCTGGCAACCTCAAGAATCTTCACCGGTTTCTCCTCATAGGTCAAATCACTATCCAATTGAATTTTGCTTCCAGGGGCACTGTATCTCTTAGAGGAATATCGGCCATCTCAGCATGGCACTTCTTCAACTGGGAAATGTGAAACACATCACGAACTCCTGACAGTCCTTCGGGTAACTCCAATTTGTAGGCAACCTCTCACATGCGTTCCAAAACACAGTATGGACCTGCAAATCTCGAGGCTAACTTTCCTTTAACTCCAAAACGTTTAACTCCTCGTAGAGGTGACACTCGCAGATATGCTCTGTCTCCGATTTCATAGAGTACCTCCTTGCATTTCGAGTCTGCATAACTCTTCTGTCGGGACTGAGCTACCTTCAGTCTATCTTGAATTAGCTTAACCTTCTCTTCTGACTCTTTAATCAAATCTGGTCCAAACAACTGGCGGTCTCCAACTTCATCCCACATCAACGGTGTTCGGCATATTCTTCCATACAAAGCTTCGAATGATGCCATCTTCAAACTGGCTTGGTAGTTATTATTGTATGAGAACTCTGTGTATGGAAAATTGTCATCCCAACTAGATCCATAATCTAGCGCACAAGCTCTCAACATGTCCTCCAGAATCTGATTGACTCTCTCTGTCGGTCCATCTGTCTGCGGGTGAAAAGTTGTACTGAACTCTAGCCTGGTACCCAAAGTCTGGTGCAACTGATGCCAAAACTTTGAAGTGAACTATGTTCCTCTATCTGATACGATGGTCCTTGGAACTCTGTGCAGACATACGATCCTGGTCACATATATCTTGGCCAACTTCGCACTTGCATAGGTGGTTTTCACTGGGATAAAGTGAGCCACTTTGGTCAAGCGATCCACTACTACACAAATAGAATCATATCCCGATCGGGTCCTGGGTAATCCAGTGATGAAATCCATGCCAAGCTTGTCTCAATTCCATTCGGGTATCGGCATAGGCTGCAGTAATCCTGCTGGCTTCTTATGTTCTGCCTTCACTCTCTGACATACATCACATACAGTTACATACTCGGCAATATCCTTCTTCATTCCATCCACCAGAAACGCTCCTTCAAATCCAAATACATCTTGGTGTTTTCGGGGTGTATCAAGTATGGCGAGTCATGAGCTTCCTGAATTATCAACTTCCTGATCTCCTCATTATTGGGCACATATACACGATCCTCAAACCACAAGGTGTCGTGCTCATCCTCATGAAAACCTTTGGTCTTTCCTTTGCTCATCTTCTCCTTTATCTCAACAATTTCCTTATCATCCTTCTGAAGCTTCTCGAATTTTTCCCAATAATGTTGACTGAATTTCCAATGCTGCTACAAAACCTCTAGGAACAATCTCCAAATGAAGCTCCCAGATATCTTCGGCTAACTCTTTTGGTAACCCTCCTGTTAGGATAGTATTAACGTAACTCTTCTGGCTCAAAGCGTCTGCTACGACATTGGCCTTCCCTGGATGATAGTGCAGCTTCATGTCATAATCCTTTATAAGTTTCAACCATCTCCTCTGCCTGAGATTCAGCTCCTTTTGTGTAAAAATGTACTTCAAACTCTTATGATCCGTGTACACATCACAATGGTTTGCAATAAGAAAATGTCTCCAGGTTTTGAGTGCATGCACTACAGCTGCTAACTCCAAATCATGCATGGCATAATTCAACTCATGCAGTCGAAGCTGTCGTGAGGTATATGAAACAACTCTTCTGTCTTGCATAAGTACTCCTCCAAGTCCTAAGCAGGAGGCGTCGCAATACACTTGGAAATCCTTGCGTATATCCGGTAGAATCAGCACTGGGGCTGTAGTCAAACATTTATTTAACTCCGGACAACTTGCTTCGCATTCTACTGTCCATTTGAACTTAGTGTCCTTCTTCAACAACTCCGTCATGGGCTTCACAATCTTGGAAAAATTCTCAATGAATCTCCGATAGTATCCCGCGAGTCCAAGAAAACTATGGATCTCTCCAACTGAGGTGGGTGCCAACCACTCCATGACTGACTGAACCTTGATAGGATCCACTACTATAACTTCTCCTGATATAACATGTCCAAGAAATCCAACTTCCTTCAACCAAAACTCACATTTGCTAAACTTGGCATATAACCGATGTTCCCTAAGCTTCTCAAGAACTAAACGCAACTGCTCCTTGTGTTCCTCTTCGTTCTTCGAGTATACCAAAATATCATCAATGAACACCACAACAAACTTATCCAAGAACTCCATTAACACTTTATTCATCATGCTCATGAAATAGGTAGGGGCATTAGTCAATCCAAATGACATAACCATATACTCATATAGCCCATACCTGTTGATGAAAGCTGTCTTAGGTATATCCTTTTCTCGAATCTTCAGCTGGTCGTAACCTGATCGCAGATCGATCTTCAAAAACACTTTAGCTCCTTGCAACTGGTCAAACAAATCATTGATCATCGGTGATAACCCACAAGTATAGGGGATCGCAAAAGTTTTCGAGGGTAGAGTATTCAACCCAAATTTATTGATTCGATACAAGGGGAGCCAAAGAATATTCTCTAGTATTAGCAGCTGAGTTGTCAATTCAACCACACCTGGATAACTTAATATCTCCAGCAAAGTAATATGATAGTAGTAGTAATGATAGCAAAAGTAACAGTAGCAAAAGTAGTATTTTTGGTGTTTTATAGTGATGATAACAATAGAAACGGAAAACTAAATAAGCGAAGAACAATATATGGAAAGCTCGTAGGCATTGGATCGGTGATGGAGAATTATGCCGGATGCGGTTCATCATGTAACAATCATAACATAGGGTGACACAGAACCAGCTCCAATTCATCAATGTAATGTAGGCATGTATTCTGAATATAGTCATACATGCTTATGGAAAAGAACTTGCATTACATCTTTTGTCCTACCCTCCCGTGGCAGCGGGTTCCTATTGGAAACTAAGGGATATTAAGGCCTCCTTTTAATAGAGTACCGGACCAAAGCATTAACACATAGTGAATACATGAACTCCTCAAACTACAGACATCATCGGGAGTGGGCCCGATTATTGTCACTTCGGGGTTGCCGGATCATAACACATAGTAGGTGACTATTTACTTGCAAGATAGGATCAAGAACTCTCATATACTGATGAAAACATAATAGGTTCCGATCTGAAATCATGGCACTCGGGCCCTAGTGACAAGCATTAAGCATAGCAAAGTCATAGCAACACCAATCTCAGAACATAGTGGATACTAGGGATTAAACCCTAACAAAACTAACTCGATTACATGATAAATCTCATCCAACCCATCACCGTCCAGCAAGCCTACGATGGAATTACTCACGCACGGCGGTGAGCATCATGAAATTGGTGATGGAGGAAGGTTGATGATGACGATGGCGACGGATTCCCCTCTCCGGAGCCCCGAACGGACTCCAGATTAGCCCTCCCAAGAGAGTTTAGGGCTTGGCGGCGGCTCCGTATTGTAAAACATGATGAATACTTCTCTTTGGTTTTGTCTCCCCGAAAGTGGATATATGGAATCAGGGTTGAGGTCAGTGGAGCGTCAGGGGGCCCACGAGGCAGGGGGCACGCCCAGGAGGGTAGGGCGCGCCCCCACCCTCGTGGACAGTTGGAGGCCCCCCTAACATGGATCTTCCTTCCAGTATTTTTTATATATTCCAAAATAATTCTCCGTTGATTTTCAGGTCATTCCGAGAACTTTTATTTCTGCACAAAAATAACACCACGACAATTCTGCTGAAAATAGCGCCAGTCCGGGTTAGTTCCATTTAAATCATGCAAGTTAGAGTCCAAAACAAGGGCAAAAGTGTTTGGAAAAGTAGATACGATGGAGACATATCAACTCCCCCAAGCTTAAACCTTTGCTTGTCCTCCAGCAATTCAGTTGATAAACTGAAAGTGATAAAGAAAAACTTTTACAAACTCTGTTTGCTCCTGTTGTTGTAAATATGTAGAGCCAGCATTCAAGTTTTCAGCAAAGATTATGAACTAACCATATTCACAATAACAGTTAGGTCTCATGTTTACTCATATCAATGGCATAATCAACTAGCGAGCAATAATAATAAATATCGGATGACAACACTTTTTCTAAACAATCATGATATGATATAACAAGATGGTATCTCGCTAGCCCTTTCTGAGACTGCAAAACATAAATGCAGAGCACCTTTAAAGATCAAGGACTGACTAGACATTGTAATTCATGGTAAAAGAGATCCATCCAAGTCATACTCAATGTAAACTACCAGTAACAGATGCAAATGACAGTGGTGCTCTCCAACTGGTGCTTTTTAATAAGAGGAGGATGACTTAGCATAAAAGTAAATAGATAGGCCCTTCACGGAGGGAAGCGGGGATTTGTAGAGGTGCCAGAGCTCGATTTTGAAATATATATGAATAATATTTTGAGCGGTATACTTTCATTGTCAACATAACAACCGAGAGATGGTGATATCTTCCATGATACACACATTATGGGTAGTTCCCAAATAGAATGGTAAAGTTTATACTCCCCCTCCACCAACAAGCATCAATCCCTGGCTTGCTCGAAACAACGAGTGCCTCCAACTAACAACAGTCCCGGGGGAGTTTTGTTTGCAATTATTTTGATTTGATTTGCATAAAGCATGGGACTGGGCATCCCGGTGACCAGGCATTTTCTCGTGAGTGAGGAGCGGAGTCCACTGCTCTTGAGAATAACCAGCCTAACATGGAAGATATAGACAACCCTAGTTGATACATGAGCTATTCGAGCATACAAAACAGAATGTTTATTTGAAGGTTTAGAGTTTGCCAAATACAAATTTACTTGGAATGGCAGGTAGATACCGTATATAGGTAGGTATGGTGGACTCATATGGAATAACTTTAGGGTTTATGGAATTGGATGCACAAGCAGTATTACCGCTTAGTACAGGTGAAGGCTAGCAAAAGGCTGGGAAGCGACCAGCTAGAGAGTGACAACAATCATGAACATGCATTAAAATTAATCAACACCGAATGCAAGAATGAGTAGGATATAATGCACCATGAACATAAATATCGTAGAGGCTATGTTGATTTTGTTTCAACTACATGCGTGAACATGTGCCAAGTCAAGCCACTCGAATCGTTCAAAAGAGGATACCACCCTATCATACCACATTGATACGTCTCCAACGTATCTATAATTTTTGATTGCTCCATGCTATATTATCTTCTGTTTTGGACATTATTGGGATTTATTATCCACTTTTATATTATTTTTGGGACTAACCTATTGACCCAGAGCCCAGTGCTAGTGCCAGTTTCTGTTTTTTCCTTGTTTTAGAGTATCGCAGAAAAGGAAAATCAAACGGAGTCCAATTGACCTGAAACTTCACTGAAGTTATTTTTGGAAGGAAAACAACCTGATAGACTTGGAGTGCACGTCAGGAAAGAAACGAGGGAGCCATGAGGTAGGGGGCGCGCCCACCCCCCTAGGTGTGCCCTCCACCCTTGTGGCCCCCTCATGCCCCCCTGACGTACTTCTTCTGCCTATATATCTCCATATACCCTAAAATGACCGGGGAGCACAATAGATCGGGAGTTCCACCGCCAGAAGCCTCCGTAGCCACCGAAAGCCAATCTAGACCCGTTCCGGCACCCTGCGAGAGGGGGAATCCTTCTCTGGTGGCCATCTTCATCATCCCGGCGCTCTCCATGATGAGGATGGAGTAGTTCTCCCTCGGGGCTGAGGGTATGTACCAGTAGCTATGTGTTTGATCTCTCTCTCTCTCTCTCTCGTGTTCTCGAGGTGATACGATCTTGATGTATCGCGAGCTTTGCTTATAGTTGGATCTTATGATGTTTTCTCCCCCTCTACTCTCTTGTTATGGATTTAGTTTCCCCTTTGAAGTTATCTTATCGGATTGAGTCTTTAAAGATTTGAGAACACTTGATGTATGTCTCGCCATGCGTATCTGTGGTGACAATGGGATATCACGTGATTCACTTGATGTATGTTTTGGTGATCAACTTGCGGGTTCCGCCCATGAACCTATGCATAGGGGTTGGCACACGTTTTCGTCATGATTCTCCAGTTGAAACTTTGGGGCACTCTTTGAGGTTCTATGTGTTGGTTCAATAGATGAATCTAAGATTGTGTGATGCATATCGTATAATCATACCCACGGATACTTGAGGTGACATTGGAGTATCTAGGTGACATTAGGGTTTTGGTTGATTTGTGTTCAAGGTGTTATTCTAGTACGAACTCTAGGGATGTCTGTGACACTTATAAGAATAGTCCAACGGATAGATTGGAAAGAATAACTTTGAGGTGGTTTCGTACCCTACCATAATCTTTTCGTTTGTTCTCCGCTATTAGTGACTTTGGAGTGACTCTTTGTTGCATGTTGAGGGATATTATGTGATCCAATTATGTTATTATTGTTGAGAGAACTTGCACTAGTGAAAGTATGAACCCTAGGCCTTGGTTCAACGCATTGCAATACCGTTTACGCTCACTTTTATCATTAGTTACCTTGCTTTTTTTTATATTTTCAGATTACAAATACCTTTATCTACCATCCATATACGACTTGTATCACCATCTCTTCGCCGAACTAGTGCACCTATACAATTTACCATTGTATTGGGTGTGTTGGGGACACAAGAGACTCTTTGTTATTTGGTTGCAGGGTTGCTTGAGAGTGACCATCTTCATCCTACGCCTCCTACGGATTAATAAACCTTAGGTCATCCACTTGAGGGAAATTTTCTACTGTCCTACAAACCTCTGCACTTGGAGGCCCAACAATGTCTACAAGAAGAAGGTTGTGTAGTAGACATCACACATCACAACCATTTTAATAGCATGTTGGCACGCAAGGTAAACCATTATAAGCTCATAGCTAATTAAGCATGGCAGAAGCAACTATAATCTCTAATTGTCATTGCAAACATGTTTATTCATAATAGGCTGAATCAGGAACTATGAACTAATCATATTTACAAAAACAAGAGAGGTCGAGTTTATACCAGCTTTTCTCATCTCAATAAGTTCATGATATAATCATCATTATTGCCTTTCACTTGCACGACCGAACGATGTGAATAATAATAATAGTGCACGTGCATTGGACTAAGCTGGAATCTGCAAGCATTCAATTCAAGAGAGAAGACAAGGTAATATGGGCTCTTTGTCAGATCAACAATAATGCATATAAGAGCCACTTTAACATTTTAATTATGGTCTTCTCCTCTCGACCCCCAAAGAAAAGAAACAAAACTACTTACACAGGAAAGCTCCCAATAAGCAAAAGAAGAACTAGAAATCTTTTTGGGTTTTCTTTTTAGTTAGTACTACAAGCATGGAAAGTAAACTAATTAAAAGCTACAGCTATTTTTTGTTTTTTCTTAAGGTTTATCAAACACACAAGAAGAAAGCATAAAAAGGGAAATAAACTAGCATGGATGATACAATGAAAATGTATGAGCACCGACCACTAGCAATGAGTGTGTGAACATGAATGTAATGTTGGTGAGAAATACGTACTCCCCCAAGCTTAGGACTTTGGCCTAAGTTGGTCTATGGCCACGGCTGGCCTGGCGGATATCCATAGTAATAGTTGGGGTCGTACAGTGAAGAAGCCTCGGATTGCCACTGGTTGGCAATCACCTCCGGATCCCACTGGTAATCATACTGTCGTGGAGGATCAAATTTTGGTTCCGGCTCTGGCTCTGTAGCTGATGTAGGGTTCCGGTAGGCGTGAATGGCCTCCAACGAAACAAGGTACTTTCCTGCAGATAAATCAAACAAGGAAGGAGCAGGCAAGGTAATAGTCTCAGGATGATTTTTACCAAATATTAATTTGTACTTAAGCGCCTTTTCCCTATTCTTAACAATAAAATCATGTTCTACCATACTCTTATAATCTAGATAAATAGGAGGCAACATTTTTTCTTCTTTCTCATAATGCCTAATAGGTATGTTGAAATGTGCAGCGAGGCGCGAGGCGAAGATGCCTCCAAGGACGGGGCCCTTAGTACGGTTAATATTTAACCGCTTTGCAACAATAGCGCCCAAACTAAATGTGTCATCATGAAATAAGGCATGGCACAAAATAACAATATCAGGGGCACTCAGGTTTCCACAGTTTCCGCGCCCAATTAAGCATCTACTAGCAAATATAGAAAAGTAACGTAGAACAGTAAAGTGTATGCTAGTAACTCATGCGTCGGAAACCTTCCTAGTTTCCCCTACAACAATGGTATCAATAAACCCATCCACATCATCACGATGTGGTTCCTCTACACTGCCCTCAAAAGGGATCAAACAAACCTGACAAAAATCACGAAGTGACATCTCCTTATGCTCATCATATAAATAAAATTCCACCGTAGGTGGTGAGCTCCTAGCATGGAAATCAAAGTTTTGCACAAAGATATTGGTGAGTAAGAGATACTGTTCACGTTGGTCGTGGAGGAAGGCGGTGAGGCCTGCATTCTTAGTCAATTCATAGAAATCATCATAAATCCCAGCTGCTCTCAAGAAATCATCACAAGGCCATTCACACGGCCGGACCTCGGCAGTGCGAGGGAGATTATACTTGGGCCTCTTATCCTCCTCACTTTGCTTATCCTTCGAGCTTCGACTCGATGAGCCCCTCAAAAATCTCTTCATCTTTTTCTGAAAATATCTGAAATTTTTAGTAACTTCAAAATAAAAGTGAACCAAACTCAACGAAATTGATAGCAACTACTCCCACAAGTGCCTAGAGGATATATAATGCATTAAAACTACTTTTAACCATATAAATTTGACATGCAAGCTCAAGAACAGGGTCACCTAAGCAGCAAAAAATGCAATGAATAAAGCACTAGAACAAAACTAATTGGACCATTGGAGGAGTCACATACCAAAGAACAATCCCCCAAAGCAGTTTTGTGAATGGAGCTTTGAGCAAGGAGATCGAAAATGGTAGCAAGATGAGCTTGGGCTCGGGTTTGAGCTGGCTAGTGATGTTTCTGGGAGGAAGAAGGAGTGTGTGGTAGCTGGAATAAGTGGAGGGGAGCCACCGTGGGCCCACGAGGCAGGGGGGCGCGCCCAGGGGGGTAGGGCACTCCCTGGACCCTCATGGCCAGGTGCTTGCTCCCCCTGCTGTTCTCAGTGCCAGATGTTCTCAAATATTCCAGAAAAAAACATATTTAAATTTTAGGGCATTTGGAGAACTTTTATTTTCGGGGTATTTTTCTATTGCATGGATAATTCAGAAAACAGATAGAAATTACTATTTTTGCTTTATTTAATATAAATAACATAAAGTAAAAAGAGGGTACAGAGATTTGTGTCTTCTAAATTCATCCATCTCATGCTCATCAAAAGGAATCCACTAACAAGGTTGATCAGGTCTTGTTAACAAACTCATTCCGAATAACAAGGAACCGGAGAATTTTCGAATAACACTAGGTTACCTCAACGGGGATATGCATGTCCCCAATAATAAGAATATCATATTTCTTCTTGACAGGAGGTAGAGGAAATTCAAAATCTCCAAAAATAATCGATGGAATTTTTCCAATAGAGTTTATACTATGAACTTGAGGTTCTTTCCTCGGAAAGTTTACCGTATGCTTGTTGCCATTAACATGAAAAGTGACATTGCCTTTGTTGCAATCAATAACATTCCCTGCAGTATTCAAAAAGGGTCTTCCAAGAATAATAGACATACTATCGTCCTCGGGAATATCAAGAATAACAAAGTCCATTAAAATAGTAACGTTTGCAACCACAACAGGCACATCCTCACAAATACCGACAGGTATAGAAGTTGATTTATCAGTCATTTACAAAGATATTTCAGTAGGTGACAACTTATTCAAATCAAGTCTACGATATAAAGAGAGAGGCATAACACTAACACCAGCTCCAAGATCACATAAAGCAGTTTTAACATAGTTTCTTTTAATGGAGCATGGTATAGTTGGTACTCCGTGATCTCCTAGTTTCTTAGGTATTCCACCCTTAAAAGTATAATTAGCAAGCATGGTGGAAATTTGAGCTTCTGGTATCTTTCTTTTATTAGTAGCAATTTCTTTCACATACTTAGCATAAGGATTCATTTTGAGCATATCAGTTAATTGCATACGCAAAAAGATAGGTCTAATCATTTCAGCAAAGCGCTCAAAATCCTCATCATCCTTTCTCTTGGATGGTTTAGGAGGAAAGGGCATGGGTTTCTGAACCCATGGTTCTCTTTCCTTACCATGCTTCCTAGCAACAAAGTATCTCTTATCATAACGTTGATTCTTTGATTGTGGGTTATCAAGATCAACAGGAGGTTCGGTTTCTACCTCATTATCATTGCTAGGTTGAGCATCACCCTAAACATCATCATTAACATTATTACTAGGTTCATGTTCATTACCAGATTGGGTTTCAGCATCAGAAATAGAAATATCATTGGGATTCTCAGGTGTGTCAATAACAGGTTCACTAGAAGCATGCAAAGTCCTATACTTTCTCTTTTTCTTCTTCTTAGAAGGACTAGGTGCATCTACATTATTTCTCTGAGAATCTTTCTCAATTCTCTTAGGATGGCCCTCAGGATACAAAGGTTCCTAAGTCATTTTACCACCTCTAGTCATAACTCTAACAACATTATCATTTTTACTATTCAATTCATTGAGCAAATCATTCTGAGCTTTAAGTACTTGTTCTACTTGAGTGGTAACCATAGAAGCATGTTTACTAATAAGATTTAGTTCACCTTTAACATTAGCCATATAATCATTCAAGTGTTCAATCATATAAGCATTGCGTTTTAATTCTCTACCAAAATAAGCATTGAAGTCTTCTTGCTTAACCATAAAGTTATCAAACTCATCCAAACATTGGCTAGCAAACTTAGTAGGAGGGATTTCAGCTTTATCATATCTATAGAGAGAATTTACCTTTACTACCTGTGTCGGGTTATTCAGACCATGTGTTTCTTCAATAGGTGATGGATTAAGACCATGTATTTCTTCAACAGGAGGTAAATTCTTAACATCTTCAGCTTTTATACCTTTTTATTTCATAGATTTCTTTGCCTCTTGCATATCTTCAGGACTGAGAAATAGAATACCCCTTTTCTTCGGAGTTGGCTTAGGAAGTGTCCAATTATTTTCATTGGTCAACATATTATTCAATAAAATTTCAGCTTCATCTGGTGTTCTTTCCCTGAAAACACAGCCAGCACAACTATCCAGGTGATCTCCGGAAGCAACGGTTAGTCCATTATAAAAGATATCAAGTATTTCATATTTATTAAGAGGATGATCAGGCAAATCATTAAGTAATTGGAGAAGCCTCCCCCAAGCTTGTGGGAGACTCTCTTCTTCAATTTGCACAAAATTATATATTTCCCTTAAAGCAGCTTGTTTCTTATGAGCATGAAAATATTTAGCAGAGAAGTAATAAATCATATCCTAGGGAGTACGCACACAACCAGGATCAAGAGAATTAAACCATATCTTAGCATCACCCTTTAATGAGAACGGAAATATCTTAAGGATATAATCGTAGCTAGTTTTCTCATCATTAGTGAATAGGGTGGCTATATCATTTAATTTAGTAAGATGTGCCACAACAGTTTCAGATTCATAGCCATATAAAGGATCAGATTCAACCAAAGTAATTATATCAGGGTTGACAAAGAATTCATAATCCTTATCAGTAACAAAGATAGGTGAAGTAGCATAAGCAGGATCATATTTCATTCTAGCATTCAGAGTTTTTTGTTTCATCTTAGCTAATATTTTATTAAGAACACTCCTATCATTGCACGCAAGAAAATCTCTAGCAGTTTCTTCATCCATAACATAGCCCTCGGGAACAACAGACAACTCATATCTAGGGGGAGAATCTTCATCATCACTTTCATCAATATTATCAGTTTCAATAATTTCATTCTCTCTAGCCCTAGCAAGTTGTTCATCAAGAAATTCACCAAGTGGCACAGTAGTATCAAGCATAGAAGTAGTCTCATCATAAGTATCATGCATAGCAGAAGTGGCATCATCAATAACATGCGACATTTCAGAATTAATACCGGAAGCAAGTTTAGGTGTCGCAAGCTTACTCAAAATAGAAGGTGAATCAAGTGCAGAGCTAGATGGCAGTTCCTTACCTCCCCTCGTAGTTGAGGGATAAATCTTGGTTCTTGGATCTTTCAAGTTCTTCATAATGATAAGCAGATATAAATCCCAAGTGACTCAAAGAATAGAGCTATGCTCCCCGGCAATGGTGCAAGAAAATAGTCTTGATAACCCATAAGTATAAGGGATCGCAATAGTTTTCGAGGGTAGAGTATTCAACCCAAATTTATTGATTCGACACAAGGGGAGCCAAAGAATATTCTCTAGTATTAGCAGCTGAGTTGTCAATTCAACCACACCTGGATAACTTAATATCTCCAGCAAAGTAATATGATAGTAGTAGTAATGATAGCAAAAGTAACAGTAGCAAAAGTAGTATTTTTGGTGTTTTATAGTGATGATAACAATAGAAACGGAAAACTAAATAAGCGAAGAACAATATATGGAAAGCTCGTAGGCATTGGATCGGTGATGGAGAATTATGCCGGATGCGGTTCATCATGTAACAATCATAACATAGGGTGACACAGAACCAGCTCCAATTCATCAATGTAATGTAGGCATGTATTCCGAATATAGTCATACATGCTTATGGAAAAGAACTTGCATTACATCTTTTGTCCTACCCTCCCGTGGCAGCGGGTTCCTATTGGAAACTAAGGGATATTAAGGCCTCCTTTTAATAGAGTACCGGACCAAAGCATTAACACATAGTGAATACATGAACTCCTCAAACTACGGTCATCACCGGGAGTGGTCCCGATTATTGTCACTTCGGGGTTGCCGGATCATAACACATAGTAGGTGACTATTGACTTGCAAGATAGGATCAAGAACTCTCATATATTGATGAAAACATAATAGGTTCAGACCTGAAATCATGGCACTCGGGCCCTAGTGACAAGCATTAAGCATAGCAAAGTCATGGCCACATCAATCTCAGAACATAGTGGATACTAGGGATCAAACCCTAACAAAACTAACTCAATTACATGATAAATCTCATCCAACCCATCACCGTCCAGCAAGCCTACGATGGAATTACTGACGCACGGCGGTGAGCATCATGAAATTGGTGATGGAGGAAGGTTGATGATGACGATAGCGATGGATTCCCCTCTCCGGAGCCCCGAACAGACTCCAGATCAGTCCTCCCGAGAGAGTTTAGGGCTTGGCGGCGGTTCCGTATCGTAAAACACGATGAATCCTTCTCTGGTTTTTTTCTCCCTAAAAGTGAATATATGGAGTCAGGGTTGAGGTCGGTGGAGCGTCAGGGGGCCCATGAGGCAGTGGGCGTGCCCAGGGGGTAGGGCGTGCCCCCACCCTCGTGGACAGGTGGAGGCCCCCCTAACGTGGATCTTCCTCCCAGTATTTTTTATATATTCCAAAATAATTCTCCGTTGATTCTCAGGTCATTCTGAGAACTTTTATTTCTGCACAAAAATAACACCATGGCAATTCTGCTGAAAACAGCGTCAGTCCGGGTTAGTTCCATTCAAATCATGCAAGTTAGAGTCCAAAACAAGGCCAAAAGTGTTTGGAAAAGTAGATACGACGGAGACGTATCAATCGGCAGCGGGTACTTGTTCTTGATCGTCACCTCATTCAACGCACGATAATCAACAACCATTCACAATGATCCATCCTTCTTCTCAACCAAGAGCACCGGGGCTCCCCATGTTGATGAACTTCGTCGAATGTAACCTTTCTCCAATACTCCTCAATCTGCTTATTGATCTCTTCCAGATCATTAGCAGGCATCCGGTATGGTCTCTTCGATATCGGTCCGGTGCCTGGCAACAACTCTATGAAAAACTCGATGTCTCGATCTGGCGGCATTCCTGGTAGCTCCTGTGGAAATACATCTGGGTAATCCTTCACTACAGGCACTTCCTCCTGAACAACTCCCATGAGAGAATTTACTTGGGTCCTCCTAGGCGCATGCCTAGATACATACTTGATCCTCCCCCGGGTGGTGAGTAAAATCGACTTACTAGCGCAATCGATGTTTCCCCCATACATCGATAGCCAATCCATTCCTAGTATCACATCCAATCCTTGTGATTCCAAAATTATTAGGTCTGGGGGGAAAACATGGTTTCCAATGGTCAATGGCATCTGATGGGTTTTAGAGGGGAGATATTAGAATAGAATGAGGTCTAGTGAGAAAACACTACCCATATGCACATGAGACAAACACAATCATATCATATCACTCAATCAATCAAGCAAGGGCATACAATCGATCTAGCTAACGTTACAAAAGTGCTTGGACTACTACTATATACATGGGGAATACTACTAATCATATGGTGGTCTATTAGAAATTTTGATCGGTGGAAGACTCCATGATATCTTCTCCAGCTTTGTCTTCATAATCATCATCACTATCGTCGAGGTCGGAGTCGGTGTCGTCGATGATGATGTAATCTTCAGAACGAATATTCTTGGGTTCGTCGTCTTCTCCTCCTGGTGTGGGGTCTCCCATAAAAACTCCTAGCTTCCTTGTCAGGTCGTCATACTTCTCCACGATTATCATCATTTCCTCCTCATATCCATCGCGTGTAGACTTGAGTTCCTCTTCTAGCTCTGTGATCCTAGTCATCGCCTTCTTCAAATCTATCATGCCTGCGCACATATGGTTCTCCTGGCATCGAATGTGTTGGTTTAACTCCTGGATGAAAGCTGCAATGGACCTGTCCTTCCTAGTGCTGATCATCTCCCATTGCTCGTCTCAGCGCTGACATATCTGGTAGATGGTGTCCTTAAGCTCCTGTTTGTAGACTTCTCCAATATGCCCTATATCAATGTGGTCTGCCATGCTCTTGCCTAAACTCCAGGTTGGTGCATCAAAGGAAAACTCTATGAGCTCAGTGACTGGCGTGAATGTCTTTCCTGGGACATGAACTCGAATCATCCATCGCTCCTCTTCTGGTGAAGTGGCGGTGTAGGTTCCGGTGAAGCCTGGTATTTCGATGTTCAGGTACCTAGTGACTTCCTTCAAGTGTCTCCCAAAAGGTGCGTCTTCATCCGGTTGTGCAAACTTGTTCCTTGAGTCCGCCATCCTAAAGAGTAGAAAATGGAGAGTAGTCAGAAATGAGTAGAGAAGAGTGATATCTGGCTCATCTTAGTGGTCGTGACGTACATTCAGCGTGTGCTTTGATACCATCTTGTAGCAATTTGACCTCAGACGGTCAAATCTCTGTGTTCAGTGTCATCCCTGGATCGGTAATTGAGGGAGTCCTGGATTAGGGGGTGTCCGGATGGCCAGACTAAACCTTCAGTCGAACTCCTGGACTATGAAGATACAAGATTGAAGACTTCGTCCCGTGTTCGGAAGGGACTTTCCTTAGCGTGGAAGGCAAGCTTAGCGATACGGATATGTAGATCTCCTACCATTGTAACCGACTTTGTGTAACCCTAACCCTCTCCGGTGTCTATATAAACCGGAGGGTTTTAGTCCATAGGACAACATACAGAACAACAATCATACCATAGGCTAGCTTCTAGGGTTTAGCCTCTCCGATCTCGTGGTAGATCTACTCTTGTACTACCCATATCATCAATATTAATCAAGCAAGACGTAGGGTTTTACCTCCATCAAGAGGGCCCGAACCTGGGTAAAACTTCGTGTCCCTTGTCTCCTGTTACCATCCGGCCTAGACGCACAGTTTGGGACCCCCTACCCGAGATCTACCGGTTTTGACACCGACATTGGTGCTTTCATTGAGAGTTCCTCTATGTCGTCGCTGTTAGGCTTGATGGCTCCTACGATCATCAATAGCGATGCAGTCCAGGGTGAGACCTTCCTCCTCGGACAGATCTTCGTCTTCGGCGGCTTCGTTGTGCGGGCCAATTCACTTGGCCATCTGGAGAAGATCGAAAGCTATGCCCCTGGCCGTCAGGTCAGATTTGGAAGTTTAAACTACACGGCAGACATCCACGGGGACTTGATCTAGCTCTGCCGCACTGTCACGTCGAGCATGATCTAGCTCTGCCGCCGAACAGTGCCCTAGAGGCCGCACCCGCATCAGCTTCGACCCTTAATTCGGAGCCAACTGCGCCGATCGAGGATGGGTGGTTGGACGCCGCCTCGGGGGCTGCGATCCCAACGGCGATCGAGCCGAACATCAGCCCTGCACTCCGTGAGACTCGTGACTCCAAGGAACCGGTCTCCTCTCCGGACTCCGAACCCTTCGCGCCCCTACCGATCGAATCCGATTGGGCGCCTATCATGGAGTTTACTGCCGCGGACATCTTTCATCACTCGCCTTTCGGCGATATTCTGAAGACACTAAAGTCTCTCTCTTTATCAGGAGAGCCCTGGCCGGACTATGGTCAGCAAGGTTGGGATACGGACGATGAAGAAATTCAAACCCCACCCACCACCCACTTTGTAGCCACTGTCGACGATTTAACCGACATGCTCGACTTCGACTCCGAAGACATCGCCGGTATGGACACCGATGCAGGAGACGATGAAGAACCAGTGCCTATTGGGCCCTAGAAAGCCACCTCGTCGTATGGCATATACATGGTGGACACCCCAAAAGAAGGAGATGGCGATGGAACAGCGGAGGATGACCCCTCCAAGAAACAGCCTAAGCGCCAGCGTCAGCGGCGCCGCTCAAAATCCCGCCAAAGCAAACATGGAGATTCCGGCACGGGAGATAATAATACTCTAGAGAGTGCCGAAGAAAACCCCCTCCAGCAAGATTCAGCACAGGAGGATGGAGAAGCCAGCCCTCATGAGGGAGCGGCAGACAGAGAGGTCGAGGACGATAATTATACGCCTCCCTCCGAAGACGAGGCAAGCCTCGACGACGCCGAATTCGTCGTGCCAGAGGATCCCGTTGAGCAAGAGCGTTTTCAATGCAGGCTTATGGCCACGGCAAGAAGCCTCAAGAAAAAATAGCAACAGCTTAGAGCTGATCAAGATTTGCTAGTCGACAGATGGACTGAAGTCCTTGCGGCTGAAGAGCATAAACTCGAACGCCCCTCCAAGAGCTACCCAAAGCGCAGGTTGCTACCTTGATTAGAGGAGGAAGCACTTAAACCTACATCACCAACACTTGATACGGCCGACCGGCCAGCTCGTGGACGCGACAAAGAGGCCTCTCGGCCCTCCACTCAAGTCGCACCTCGTACCAAGGCATGGGAAAATGCGCCTGACCTGCGAGATATATTGGAGGACAAGGCAAGGCAAACAAGATCGATCTACAGATCGCGTGGGCGCCCCACGACTCGAGACGGTAACCGTCACGCCGGACACAAATCCGGCAGGGCCAAACACAGTAGACAAAGCTCATTGGAGCTACGTCGTGATATAGCCCAGTACAGAGGCGCCACACACCCACTATGCTTCACAGACGAAGTAATCGATCATCAAATCCCCGAGGGTTTCAAACCCGTAAACATCGAATCATATGATGGCACAACAGATCCTGCGGTATGAATCGAGGATTATCTCCTTCATATCCACATGGCCCGTGGCGGTGATCTCCACGCCATCAAATACCTCCCACTCAAGCTTAAAGGTCCAGCTCGGCATTGGCTTAACAGCTTGCCAGCAGAATCAATCGGTTATTGGGAGGACCTGGAAGCCGCATTCCTCGACAATTTCCAGGGCACTTATGTGCGACCACCAGACGCCGATGACCTAAGCCACGTAATTTAGCAGCCAGAGGAATCGGCCAGGCAATTCTGGACACGGTTCCTAACAAAGAAAAATCAAATAGTCGACTATCCGGACGTAGAGGCCCTAGCAGCCTTCAAACACAACATCCGTGACGAGTGGCTTGCCCGGCACCTTGGACAGGAAAAGCCAAAATCTATGGCAGCACTCACGACACTCATGACCCGCTTTTGCGCGGGAGAAGACAGCTGGCTTGCTCGTAGCAACAATATGACCAAGAACCCTGGTAATTCGGATACCAGGGACAATAGTGGCAGGTCGCGTCGCAACAAGCAGAAGCGCCGCATTAACGGCGACAATGCTGAGGATACGGCAGTTAATGCCGGATTTAGGGCCTGTTTGGGACTACTCCACTTCATAAAAATCGGTTTCGCTTCACTAAATTCACTCTGGAGAAATTCCATCTAGAAGTTGTAGTACTACCAAAGAGAATGTTTGGCTGTCATCTAGCTCCAGCTTCAAGAACGAGAAATTTGGTGGAAAGGAACTATTTGATTGGTTGAGGGGGGAAAACGAAGGGGTATCCACTTACTGGTGGCAGTGGTGGGTAATTTCCACCTAACTCCAGCTTCTAGAGTTTTTTGGAGCACCCCCTGAAGAGCTTCATAAAAAACTAGGAGTTGTACCCCAGATTCTAGTTTTTTTACGGAGCGGCATATCGTGGAGCTACCCTGTTTGGCTTGTGTTTTCTGGAGCGGAGCTGAATTTTAAGGAGTAGAGCAGTCCCAAACAGGCTCTTAGAGGCTATAAATCTGGTCAGCGGAAAAATTCATTCAAAAGAAATCCTAGGGGCCCGTCCAGTTTGGACCGAATACTCGACCACTTGTGCCAGATACATGACACCCCCGAAAAGCGGCCAATCACACCAACAGGGATTGTTGGGTGTTCAAGCAGGCAGGCAAGTTAAATGCCAAAAATACTGACAAGGGGCTGCATAGCGACGATGACGAAGAGCCCCGGCCACCGAACAACAGTGGACAGAAGGGTTTTCCCCCACAAGTGCGGACGGTGAACATGATATACGCAACCCACATCCCCAAGAGGGAGCGGAAGCGCGCGTTAAGGGACGTATACGCGGTAGAGCCAGTCGCCCCATAGTTCAACCCATGGTCCTCCTGCCTGATCACCTTTGATCGAAGGGACCATCCCACTAGCACCCGTCATGGCGGATTCGCCGCATTGGTTCTAGACCCAATTATTGACGGATTTCATCTCACTAGAGTCCTTATGGACGGCGGCAGCAGCCTGAACCTGCTTTACCAGGATACAGTGCGGAAAATGGGCATAGATCCCTCAAGGATTAAGCCCACCAAAATGACCTTTAAAGGCGTAATACCAGGTGTAGAGGCCAACTGTACAGGCTCAGTCACACTTGAAGTGGTCTTCGGATCTCCGGATAATTTCCGAAGCGAGGAGTTAATCTTCGACATAGTCCCATTCCGCAGTGGCTATCACGCACTACTCAGGCGAACCGCATTCGCCAAGTTCAATGCGGTACCGCACTACACATACCTTAAGCTTAAGATGCCAAGCCCTCGAGGAATAATTACGGTCAATGGAAACACCAAACGCTCCCTCCGAACGGAGGAGCACACGGCGGCCCTTGCAGCGGAAGTACAAAGCAGCCTCTCCAGGCAGTTCTCCAGTCCGGCCATTAAACGTCCGGACACCGTCAAGCGCGCCCGGAGTAACCTATAGCAAGACCGCCTGGCACGTTCCGAGCAGGCATAGCAATGCGGCCCCAACCCCAGCCCTCGCAAAAATGTGACACCAGTGCTTCGCGTACATAACTACGCTCTAGAAATACCATGGGTGCAGGGGGAGGGGCACCATCACGGCACGCCCGAAACACGGCTTAAACCGCACCAGGGGCTGCCGATTTTTTAATTTTATCTTACTTTCAGGACTCCATTCTTCGGAAGGCCTCTTCGGCACTTCAATTACCGCACAAATGATGCAAGAACCAGGGAAGCAGACAAGCCATGCCTCATTACGGAACTCCCAGGTGGTCTCTATCACGAGCAGTATACCTGTTTCGCATACCATTTCGCAGCCTGCCCCTGGAACGGACATGTTAAATAGTCCAACATTTTGCTTATCGCATTATTTGTATCGTTCTGCTTTGATCGCAGCCCTTTTTAATAAACAATGCATAGCTTTTGTCTATTTTTGCATTACCTTTTTTTTACAAATATATGTTCCTTAACAACATGTTGCACCCGTACACTTTGGTACGGCCAAAATACGCTAGGGGCTTTAGTACCCCTCAATATGGTGTGAGAAGTCCAAACACTTTAACAAGTGTGGCACCCTGAACTTATAGCATTATATGCATCGGCTCCGAATCATGTGTTGGGTCAATAGTTGGGTTTGCCCGGCTCCTATGTTTTGGTGCCTTACGTTCCGCTATATCGGCTAAGGTAGCACTAGGAGAACTACTGCGATTGTGCCCCAGTTGAGTTGGGTCGAGCACCTCAGTAGAGAAAGCTAAAATTGACTGTCATGATGAAGCGAGAGCTGGTCGCTGTTCGAGAGGTTTTTTGAGTCCCTAAAGACTTATGTCGCTTAGAGCAAGGAGTCGGCTCTGTCCGGCCAAGGCATGGATAGCGCCCCGAACTCGGTCTTCCGAATACCAGGGGCTTCGCCGAAATTTAAAATTATAGAATTCTATGGCTAAGTGAGAGTGTTCACGCATTATAGTCTGATTGCCTCGTTCGTTGTGCTGAGCGCCTCCCTCGAAGGACCCAAACATGGGAAAAAGAGCGCTCAGGTTTATCCCCGAACACCCTAGCACTAGCGGCACGGGGGCAAAAGCCGACGACTCGCCATCTCTCAGAATTGATAAACAGCCGCACAAAAGGTAATATTTTAAATTCAAACAGCATTGCTTAGCACATATGAACAAGTTTTCAGCGCACACGATAAAACAAGCGAGTTTTACTCAAAAAATTACATCCCTGGAACATTCATCCGCCATAAGGCAGGCACCCTTTAGAACATCCTTATAATAATTCTCGGGCTTGTGATGCTCCTTCCCCGGCGGTGGCCCATCCTTCACAAGCTTCTCAGCATCCAGCTTGCCCCAGTGCACCTTAGCACGGGCAAGGGTCCTACGGGCGCCTTCAATGCAGACGGAGCGCTTGATGACTTTGAGCCTTGGACAGGCCCCCATCAGCCGCCGCACCAGCCCGAAATAGCTTCCAGGCAGAGCCTCTCTAGGCCACAACCGAACTATGAGGCCCTTCATGGCCTGTTCGGCCGCCTTGTGGAGCTCGACTAGTTGCTTCAGCTGGTCGCTCAGGGGCACGGGTTGTCCGGCCTCAGCATACTGAGACTAGAACACCTTCTCTGTCGAGCTGCCTTCCTCGGCTCGATAGAATGCGGCGGCATCGGACACGCTACGGGGAAGATCTGCAAATGCTTCTGGAGAGCTCCGGATTCGGGTAAGTAACAAGTAACTTACGTTTACGTGTTTGCTTTGCATAAAGAATGCCTTACCCGCCGCTATCTTTTTCACCTCATCCAACTCCTGGAGGGTCTTCTAGGATTCGGCCTTGGCAGACTTGGCATTTTCAATAGCCACCGCGGGCTCGGACGCTCGCGTCTTTGAGTCAAGCTCCAAACTCTCATGTTTTTCCATGAGAGCCTGGAGCTCCTGCCGCACCTTGCCAACCTCGGCCTCATACTTCTCCCGCTCGGTGCGCTCCATGGCCACCCTCTTCTCGACCTCGAGCAGCACTTTCTTAAGGGCCGCCACCTCAGACGTGGCCCCTACAATAGCCACGATAATACTGTCATTTTTTGCAATTGCACCTTTTTTATATACAGTTAAACAAGGTAATTCTTACCTTCCTTGTCCTCGAGCTTCTTCTTGGCACGCCCGAGCTCTTGCTCGGACTGCTCGAGGTTCTGCTTTAGCGTGTCCACTTCCGCAGTCAGTGCGGCAGACGCCAGCAGAGAAGCCTGCATACGCATATTGACTCCTTTTTTTGACTCCTGCGAATTTTATTTGATCCTCTATTCGGCTTTTCTTCTCGAACGCCAAACAGAGCATCAGGGGCTACTGTCTATGCGGTAATATTATTTACACATTCTTTACTTACCTCAAAGCCTGTTAAAAGGCTAGTACAAGCTTCAGTCAGTCCGCTCTTGGCGGACTGAACCTTCTGGACCACCGCACTCATAATGGTGCGGTGCTCCTCCTCGATGGAGGCGCCATTGAGCGCCTCCAACACTCTGTCCGGTGCCTCCGGTTGGACGGGGGTCACCGGCACAGAGGGCTTGCTCCTCTTGGAAGGAGGTCGCCCGCCGGACTCTGGAACCTTTGAAGGTTCCGGAGCGGTGTCTGGCCTAGAGACGGACTTGGAGCCCTGGGGGGTTTTGTCCCCTTTACTCCTGGAGTCCGGGAGGTCGCCTTGCGGCACCTCCAGGACCACCTCCTCTTGGCTTGGAGGCTGTTGGGACAACACTTCGGCGTCGTTCGTAGGGTGGGGGGAGGAAGCCGTCGGAAGCGAATTCACATCCGACGAGTCCAGTGAACCGCTCGATGACGCGTCGAGCCGGTCCTTGGGTGGGCTGCATAAACATGTTCGACATAAGGGAAAGCCGTGCAATAAAGGAATACTATGAATTACTCTGGTATCCGGATACTTACGATTTCGCCAGGGGCTTGGCCCTGAGCGGCCACTCCTCTTCGCCGTCGTCGGCGTTGGTGGAGTAGTCCGGAGGAAGGGTTTTCCCCTTCTTTGACCCTTTGGCCTCCCCAGTTGGGGTGGCCTTCCTTTTCTTCCCTTCCCCCGCTGGAGGGGGAGAGGTGTCTTCTTCCTCCTCATCGTCTTCACGGGAGGACTGCGCCTTGGAGCCGTCGGATGATGAACCCAACACCTCCTGGCGCCGGGCACTTTTTCGAGTCCCGGTGGCCCTCTTCGTGGCCTTTTCTCCGGCACCACATAGGGTGCCGGAACCAGCAGCTTCGCCAAGCGGGCATCGGCTGGGTCTTCGGGCAAACGAGCCGGACAGTTGATCTGTCCGGACTTCGCCTGCCAAACCTGTCAAAGGTAAGGGAGCTTAGATCCCGCATAGAGTTAAACTATGGAAAACTGATACCCTGTAAAAGGCACAAACAACTTACCGCGCTGGCGTGACGCTGCGCGCTGCATCCGCGATCCTCGGTAGCAGATGCGGGAGCCTCGGCGCCCTTGAAAAGCACCTTCCAGACGTCTTCGTACGTCATGTCGAAGAGCCTGTTTAGAGTTCGGTGATGCGCCGGGTTGAACTCCCACAGATTGAAGGCCCGTTGTTGACACGGGAGGATCCGGCGGATGAGCATGACCTGGACTACGTTGACAAGCGTGAGCTGCTTGTCCACCAGGGTTTGGATGCATGTTTGCAGTCCAGTCACCTCTCCTTTTCTGCCCCACGACAGGCCCGTCTCTTTCCAGGACGTGAGCCGCATTGGGGGTCCGGACCGGAACGCGGGGGCTGCGACCCACTTAGGGTCGCGCGGCTCGGTGATGTAAAACCACCCCGATTGCCACCCCTTTAGGGTCTCCACAAAGGAGCCCTCGAGCCATAAGACGTTGGGCATCTTGCCCACCATGGCGCCTCCGCACTCCGCCTGGTTGCCGCGCACCACCTTTGGCTTGATATTGAAAGTCTTGAGCCATAGGCCGAAATGGGGGTGGATGCAGAGGAAAGCCTCGCACACAACGATAAACGCCGAGATGTTGAGGATGAAATTCGGGGCCAGATCATGGAAATCCAGGCCGTAGTAGAACATGAGTCCCCGGACGAATGGGTGGATGGGAAAGCCCAGTCCGCGGAGGAAGTGGGGAAGGAACACTACCCTCTCATGGGGCCTTGGGGTGGGGAGGAGCTGCCCCTCTTCGGGAAGCCGGTGAGCGATGTCATTAGACAAGTATCCGGCCTTCCTCGGTTTTTTTATGTGTCCCTCCATAACGGAGGAGACCATCCACTTGCCTCCCGCTCCGGACATGGCTGGAGAAGGTTGAGGTGGGGAGTGCGGACTTGGGCGCTGGAGCTCGAGTGCGTGAAAATGTATAGGCGAAGGAGGAAGAAGGCGTAGGTGAAAAGGTGGATCCTTATCCCCTTATATGGGTGGACGCAACTACGTGTCCCCACCAGCCTGGTAAAACTCGCTTATCTCCAAGTGCCGTAATCAATGGCGCGGTTGGGTTACCCATGCCCATATTGATGAGAATCCCGGAATAAGGGGACACGATCTCTGCTTTAACAAGACGTGCCAAGGAAACCGCCTCGCATGCCGCACTGAGGTGGGATAGTGAAACGATTCGAATAAAGGCTTGGTCATGGTGCATCACACTACGGAATACGTCAGCGGATTATATTTGTGAAAATATTATTCTCTCTATGGAAATATGTGGAAACTTATTTTGTAGAGCCGGACACTATCTTTGTGTTCAAAATCTTCTATGAAGTACTTGGAGGAGGAACCTGCCTTGCAATGCCGAAGACAATCTGCGCGCCGGACTCGTCGTCACTGAAGCCTGGTTCAGGGGCTACTGAGGGAGTCCTGGATTAGGGGGTGTCCGGATGGCCGGACTATACCTTCAGTCGGACTCCTGGACTATGAAGATACAAGATTGAAGACATCGTCCCGTGTCCTGAAGGGACCTTCCTTGGTGTGGAAGGCAAGCTTGGTGATACGGATATGTAGATCTCCTACCATTGTAACCGACTTTGTGTAACCCTAACCCTCTCCGGTGTCTATATAAACCGGAGGGTTTTAGTCCGTAGGACAACATACAGAACAACAATCATACCATAGGCTAGCTTCTAGGGTTTAGCCTCTCTGATCTCGTGGTAGATCTACTCTTGTACTACCCATATCATCAATATTAATCAAGCAGGACGTAGGGTTTTACCTCCATCAAGAGGGCCCGAACCTGGGTAAAACTTTGTGTCCCTTGTCTCCTGTTACCATCTGGCCTAGACGCATAGTTCGGGACCCCCTACCCGAGATCCGCTGGTTTTGACACCGACAGTAATGCAGACACACACAGTGCTCGAAGGATTTATAACAGAGTAGCAATCACACACTTATTACATCGAATGTCTCAAGAGAGAGAACTTATTGCAATAAATATGGCTTAAGACCATCTAAATAAGATAACAGCGGAAGGCTTGGAAGATAAAGTGAGTCCATCAACTCCAACGGCATAGCTGAGTGCATGACAAATGACCTATCGCACCTTACTCTTCGCCTGAAAAGTCTGCAACATGATATGTTGCAGCCCGAAACGGGTCAGCACATGGAATATGCTGGCAATATAACACAATAGAGCAATGAACAGGATAAATGCTATCACTACATGCATATATGGCTGGTGGAGGCTCTATGGTTATATTGTTTTGCGAAAAGCCAATTTTTCCCTACAACAAAGGAATATAATTTTATTTAACTATCATGGTAGTTGAAACATCATTGAGAAGGTTCCTCCCACTCAATCCCAATTAAAGTAGTCATTAACATCCCAACAAATTAATTTAGAGTGATGAGATCCATATGATAATCCAAGAACCAGATACTCAAGTTGTCCATAACCGGGGACACGCCTAACCACGATAAGTTTATACACTCTGCAAAGGTTTGCGGACTTTTCCCCACAAGACTCGATCTCCCCCGTTTGATTTCTCACACTACATGGTGTTTGAGAAACGGATGACCGAGACACAGTCTTTCAGAAGCATTAACTCTTTACTCTGGGTAGACAGTTACACCTACTTTCCCTCTACATTTGCTAGCCTACCACTGAAAGAGGTCACGCAACATACTCAACTATGACAGAGCCCATAATGGCTTGTGGCTGCACACGGAAGTTTCTAGCATGAAAAATCTTATGATCCCTTTGAGCCTGGGTGGCGGACTGTAGGATGATCACACGGGTAATCCGGGATATCCTAGGACAACACTAGATTCTGCAGGTGCCCACAAGCAATCCACCCAGATGTGTATTAAAGTTGACACCTTAAGTTGAACCATTAATGGACAAACTCACATCTGTCATGGATACTCTCAAACCCAATCTACATCCATGAGCATAGCATAGCAATATAAGCATAACATAGAAGTAACTCTCAGGGTTTGATAATAAAACATGTAATAGGTTCTACCTCATCATCTACTTCCCAAAACCCACAAGTTATTCACTTCCTAATCATGCAGTGTTTGAGGGTTGAAACTAATGCATAAAAACTGGGTAATAAAGGAGTATGATCAAAGTGTTACTTGCCTTGCTGACGATCCGCAAAACCTAGTGACCCGTAGTAGCACGTTTCGCACTTCGAGAATTCTATCGCAAACAAACAATAGAAAACATAAGCACTCAACCAAAGATGCATGGGTAAAACTCAAATAAGAGGATCGAATCTGAAAACTCAACTGAAAAGTTTTGATTTGCAAAAAGAGTCAAATCAAACGGAGCAACGAAACTCAAACTATGAAAGAAACAAGATCCGTTTACTAATCTGGACTAAAGTCAATTTTACAGTACCAAAATCTTGTTCAAGTTGTTTGAAAAGAAAGAGGCTTCGAGACGAAGACCTAGGCGCTTGTTTCACCTGATTTGGATAAATGAGAAAAAAGATATACTAGTTCGAAGACTAGGGAAGAAATCGCGATCGAAAATAATCGCGGAAAAACCCTGAAAACAAATAAAACGAGACGAACGGGCTAACGAACAAACGTTCGCTGTCTGCGGCTAACTGATGAATAGAGTTCGTTAAAACGAACGTACGGACGAACGTCCGCTATACAACTAAATCGTGAAAAAAACCGAATGAACTGAAACTAAAAAAATGAATCTAGGGTTTTAAAAAAACCGAACGGTTAACCAAAAAAACAATGAACAGTGGCGGCGGCGTCGGCTACCTCCGGCGAGGCTACAGCGGGGCGGCGCGGCGTTGAGAGGCTCCGACGGCTGCGAGGGGCAACGGCGGTGGCGTCGGACGACGCCGGCGCGAGACGGGAGGCGGCGGTGGCGACCTGCGGGGCGGCGGTAGGGCGCTCAGGCGGCGGCGACGACGGGTGGCGGGGTGGTGGGTTGCGGAGAGGGGTGGCGGCGGCAGGGTACTTATATGGGGGGTCGGGGCGAGGCCGACTTGGGGGAGGGGTCGGCGCGGCGGTGTGGCACAGGCGGACTCCGGCGAGTCCGTCTCGCGCACGGGAGGGCGAGGCGATAGCGCTAGGCGGGCCGGCCTGCTCGGCTGGGCTTCGGCCCAGCCGGGCGGGAAACTATTTTTTTACAATAGATTTCGCCGGAAAAATCCTAGAAAATAAAATAAAAATCTAAAAATACCAAAAAAAATTCACCATCTAAATAGAATATTTAGATCAAAGTGAACATTTTCTTCGCCCTAAAATGCAATTTTGAAAAATGCAAAATTTTCTAATTCAAATAAAATTGCAATAAAAATCAAATAAAATTATTTATTTGATTTTAATATTTTTCCTCGAATATTTCATTTAGTTTGGAGAATTCATATTATCTCCTCTCATATATTTTAATATGAAATATTTTCGGAGAGAAAAATAATTCAAACCAAAGTGATCCTTGTTTCGATATTTGATAAAATTCAAATATGAAAAACGTGAAATCCCCAACTCTCTCCGTGGGTCCTTGAGTTGCTTAGAATTTCGAGGATCGCAAAGCAATAAAATATGATATGCATGAATGACCTATGTATAACATTCCAAATTGAAAATTTGGGATGTTACATTTACTAACTCTCAAACAAATATCATTGAAGCAAGTTAAAATAACGATTCCACTTTCAGTCTACGAGGGTACGTGGACACACTCTTCCCCTCTCATTGCTATGCATCTCCTAGATAGATCTTGCGTGATCGTAGTAATTTTTTTTTGAAATTTCATGCTACATTCCCCAACACAATAAAAATATAGCCTCAAGTAAATTTACCGATGGAACGAAGACGAAAGAGGGGATGCCATCCGGGGCATCCCCAAGCTTAGATGCTTGGTTGTCCTTGAGTATTACCTTGGGGTACCTTGGGCATCCCCAAGCTTAGGCTCTTGCCACTCGTTATTCCATAGTTCATCAAATCTTCACCCAAAACTTAAAAACTCCACAACACAAAACTCAACAGAAAAGTCATGAGATCCGTTAGTATAATAAAATAAATCACAACTTTATCGTGAACTCATTGTTAATTTATATTGGTGTTATATCTAATGTCTTCCAACTTCTCCATGGTTCATACCCACGATATTACCCATAGATTCATCAAAATAAGCAAACAACACGTATAAAATAGAATCTGTCAAAAACAGAATAGTCTGTAGCAATCTGAAAACTTCGTATACCTATGTAAATCCAAAAATTCTGAAATATTAGGACAATCTAGGAAATTTGTATATCAATCTTGTGTAAAAAATTCAGATCAAAAGCACATTTTTGTGATTTTTTTAAAAATTCTGGTAATAAGGGCTAAAGTTTCTGTTTTTCAGCAAGATCAAATCAATTATCACCATAGACCATCCCATAGGTCTTACTTGCCTCAAACACTAATTAAAAACCAAAAAACAATTTCAACAGAAGTAATAGTGTGTATTTATTGAAAAACATAACAAAAAAACACAAAATAAAATTGGGTTGCCTCCCAACAAGCTGTATTGTTTAATGCCCCAAGCTAGGCATAAAACATAGATCTAGATTGTCATCTTTGGTATGAAATTCATAAGTGGTCCTCATAATTGATTCATATGGTACCTTAATTATATTTCTTGGAAAGTGTTACATGCCCTTCCTTAATGGAAATTGAAATCTAATGTTTCCTTCTTTCATATCAATAATTGAACCAATCGTTCTAAGGAAAGGTCGACCAAGAATAATAGGACATGTAGGATTGCAATCTATATCAAGAACAATGAAATCTACGGGCACATAATTCCTATTTGCAAAAAGAAGAACATCATTAATCCTTCCCATAGGTTTCTTAATAGTGGAATATGCTGGATGGAAATTTAAAGAACAAACATCGAATTCACGGAAACCTAGCACATGACATAAAGTTTTTGGAATCATGGAGACACTAGCACCCAAATCACACAAAGCATGGCACTCATAATATTTTAATTTTAATCTTAATTGTAGGTTCCCACTCATCGTGAAGCTTTCTAGGGATCGAAACTTCTAACTAAAGTTTTTCTTCAAAAGATTTCATCATAGCATCAACGACATGTTTAGTAAAAGCTTTATTTTGATTATAGTCATGAGGAGAATTCAACATGGATTGCAAGAAGGAAATACAATATATCAACATGACATAACATAAACAGAGATATCATGATGAAATAAAAACAGACACAGAGTGCAGAAAGTGTAAGCACAAGATAAAACAAGATGAAGACAAACAGACTGAAGAAATTGAACTGAGGAAATTGAGAAAGTCTTCAGTCAAAGTCTTCAAATAGATATGAACAAGCACACAACACAGAAATGAGGAAATGAAAGGGTTGAGGAAATAGAACCAGTTAGCTTGGTGAAGACAATGATTTGGTAGACCAGTTCCAACTGTTGTGACATTTGTACGTCTGGTTAGGGCAGCTAGGTATTCAAACCTCACAACACATAGTCCCGGACACCCAGTCCTGAACACGCAGCTTAGGACACACAGTCCTCACCATATTCCCCTTGAGCTAAGGTCACACATACCTCGCCCAATTACTCATGGTAAGTCTTCATGTGACTTCCAAACCTTCACAAACTTGGTCACTCATCGATCCACAATTTCCTCTTGGATGCTCTAGACCATGACGCCTAACCGTCTGGAAGATGCATAGTCTTCAAAGGTAACAAGCGTCGGATCCACGCAGGATCAATCTCTTCAATGATCCTCAATCACTTTGGGTTTGTAGGTGTTTCGGTTTGGGTTTTCCTCACTTGATGATTATCGCTCAAAGTCCTCGGAGGATGGGATGCTCTCAAATGACAAGTGTCAGTTTCTCTCGGAGCAGCCAACTAGCTAGTGGTTGTAGGGGGTGGCTATTTATGGCCTAGGGAGCAGCCCAACATGATAAGACATCAATGCCCTTCAATGATATGACCGTTAGGTAGGTAGATATTTTGGTACAGCTAGCGCGTAGCAGAGCAACTGTCGGAAATTTGACTATCAAATTCCTGAGGGCTATCATGTTCCTCACTATGTAGGCAATCCACACTGGCGAATTCCTAACTCCTCAGTCAGAAAAAATTCCTCAGAGACCAGAAGAACTTCGTCTTTGTTACTGAAGAAATTGACTGAGCTGTATGAGATTTCCAATGGCTTCACACGAAGGGATTGGTAGGTATAGGATTTGAGTTGAGCATCACTTGGAAATTTTTCCTTAGTATTTCCTCGACCTCCTTTAACAGTACGGTGTTTCCTAAGACTCAAGAAAGAGAAAATGAAACTACGAAAACAGAAGTGTTCACGCTTCATGTTACTCAGATGAATGCCAAGTCTTCAAGATCACACCAATTTCTTCACTTTCAAAGTCTTCAGAAAGTCTTCAGAAATCCAAAGTCTTCAGTCGAAGACATTGATTTTTAGGGGTCGACTTTCTCTGTAAATATCAAACTCCTCATAGACTTATAGACCTGTGTACACTCATAAACACATTAGTCCCTTAACCTATAAGTCTTCAATACACCAAAGTCACTAAGGGGCACTAGATGCACTTACAATCTCCTCCTTTTGGTGATTGATGACAATATAGGTTAAGTTTTCAACGGGGATAAACATATGAAGTGTAAATACTGATATTGAGGAATTTGATTGCAAGATATAGAAGAACTCCCCCTGAAGTTGTGCATAGTGAGGAATTTTCTTTTTAAGCAATGCACACTTGAAGAGTAGAATCATGGAGATCTCTCCCTATATCTTGTAATTCATACACGCATTTGACATATAATATGTAACATCCCAAATTTTCAATTTGGAATGTTATACATAGTCATCCATGCATATCATATTTTATTTGCATTTCGTCTCGCAATCCTCGAAATCCTAAGCAACTCAAGGACCCTCGGAGAGAGTTGGGGATTTTCCCGGTTTTCAAATTTGATTTTATCAAATTTGGAAACAAGGATTTTGGTTTTAATTATTTCTCTCTCTGAAAATATTTCATATTAAAATATATGAGAGCAGATAATATGACTTCTCCAAGATAATTGAAATATGGGAGGAAAATATTAAAATCAAATATTTGTTTTATTTGGATTTTATTGCAATTTTGTTTGCATTAGAAAAATTGCACGTTTTCAAAGTTGCGTTTTAGGGCCAAGAAAATGTTCATCTCGTTCTAAATATTTTATTTAGAGGACGAAAATTTGTTTTGGCATTTTTAGATATTTATTTATTTTTCTAGGATTTTATTTCTGTCGGCGGAATTATTTTAAAACAAAGTTCTCGCGCCCAACTGGGCCTAAGGCCCAGCCGAGCCAGGCCGGCCTGCAGCCGCCGCCGCCTCCCCGCGCGCGCGCCGCCCCGCCGCCGCTCGGACTAGGACTCCGCCGCCGCCGGTTGCCCCTCCTCCAAGCAAGCCGTGCCGCCCCTGCCCCTTTATATAGCCACCACCCCGCCGCCCCAAACCACCCCCACAGCCACCGTCACCCCGCACCAACCCGCCGCCCGCGCTAGCCGCCGCCACCGCTTGCCCCTCCTCCATGCAAGCCGCGCCGCCCCCGCCCCTTTATATAGCCGCCACCCCTGCCGCCCCAAACCACCCCCATAGCCACCGCCACCCCACGCCAACCCCACCGCCTGCGCTAGCAGCCGCCGCCGCTTGCCCCTCCTCCAAGCAAGCCACGCCGCCCCGCCCCTTTATATAGCCGCCACCCCCGCCGCCACAAACCACCCCCCACCACCACCGCCACCCCGCGCCAACCCCGCCGCCCGCGCTAAGCCGCCGCCGCCGCCCCGCAAGCCGTCGCCCCGCCACCTCGCCTCACCGGAGGTAGCCGCCGGATCCGAGCCGCCGGTTTTTTAAGAACCGTTTGGTTTTTTTAGAAAACCCTAGATTCGTATTTTTTGGGATCGCCGATTTTTCTCGGTTCTTCTAGTTAGCGGACGTTCGTCCGTACATTCGTTTTAACGAACGGTTTTCGCCCGTTCGTTACAGCTAACGAACGCTCGTTTGTTAGTCTGTTCGTCAGTTTTCTTTTATCGGATTTATTCCGTGAGTTTTCTGATCGCGATTTCTGATCCGATCTTAGTTTCTGTTTATCTTTTTGCTCGTTAGTCGGAATCAGGCGATTCAAGCGCCTAGATCTTCGTCTCGAGACCTCTTTCCGTTTAACCAACTTAAATAAGTTTTTGCTACTGTAAAATTTGACCTAGGTTCAGATTAGTAAACGAAGCTTCTTTCTTTCATGATTTGAGTTTCGTTGCTCCGTTTGATTTGATTCTTTTTGCGAACCGGAGTTCTTAAGTTGAACCTTCTGGTCAACCTCTTTTATTTGAGTTTTGCTTGCACATCTTTGCTTTTTGCTTATGTATGTTATTGTTTGTTTGTGATAGAACACCTGGAGTGCGAAGCGTGCTACTACGAGTCCCTAGGTTTCGCAGACCGTCGGCAAGGCAAGAAACACTTTGATCATATCCCTTTTATCACCCAGTTTTTATGCATTGGTTCCAATCCTCAAACATTGCATGATTAGGATGTCATTAACATGTGGGTTGGGAAGTAGTTGATGAGGTAGAACCTATTACCCTGTTACATTCAAACCCTTGGGAGTTACTTCTACGTGTTGCTTATATTGCTATGCTATGCTATGCTATGCTCGTAGACGTGGTTTGGTTTGAGTGAAATCCATGACAGATGTGAGATTGTTAATTAATGGTTCAACTTAAGGTGGCAACTTAAATTAACATCTGGGTGGATTGAGGCACCTGGAGTACCCAGTGTTGTCTATATTTTTGGAAATCCTGGAGTACCCGGGTGATCTTCCTATGGACCGCCACCCAGGCTCAAAGGGAATTGAGATGATTCATGCTAGAAACTTCCGTGTGTAGCCACAGGCTATTATGGGATCTAGCATAGTTGAGTAAGTTATGTGAAGCTCTTGAAGAGGCAGATCAGCAGGTAGTGGGATGTAGGTTTGGTATGGTCTGTCCGGAGTAGAGAGTTAATGTTTCTGAAAGACTGTGTCTCGGTCATCCGTTTCTCAAACACCTTGTATTGCGAGAAATCCAACGGAGGCGATCGAGTCTTGTGGGGAAAAGTGCACAAACCTCTGCAGAGTGTATAATCTAATCATGGTTAGCCGTGTCCCCGGTTATGGACAATTCTTGAGTATCTAGTATTTGGGTTATCACATGTATCTCATCATTCTTAATTAATATTGTTGGGATGTTAATCACTTTAATTGGGATTGAGTTGGAGGAACCTTCTCAATGATGTTTCAACTACCATGATAGTTAAATTAAAATCTATTCCTTTGTTGTAGGGAAAAATTGGCTTTTCGCAAAAAACTATAACCATAGAGCTTTCCACCAGCCAAAGATGCATGTAGTGATAGCATTATTCAGTTCTTGCTCTACTGTGTTACTTTGCCAGCATATTCCATGTGCTGACCCATTTTCGGGCTGCAACGTGCTATGTTGCAGACTTTTCAGACGATGAGTAAGGTTCGTTAGGGCGTTGCCGTGCAACTCAGCTATGCCGTTGGAGTTGATGGACTCACTTTATCTTCCAAGCCTTCCGCTGTTATCGTATTAGATGGCCTTAAGCCATATTATTGTAATAGGTTCTCTTTTGGAGACTTTCGATATAATTAGTGCGTGATTGCCACTCTGTTTAAATCCTTCGAGTACTGTGTGTGTTAGCATTACCGATCCAGGGATGATACTGAAGCACAGAGACTTGGCCATCTGAGGTCGGGTCGCTACAAGATGGTATGAGAGCACACGCTGAGTGTAAGACACGACCACTAAGATAAACCCTAGGTCACACTTCTCTACTCATTTCTGACTCCTCTCCATTTTCTACTCTTTAGGATGATAGAGATGAAGAACAAGTTTGCACAACCAGATGAATACACACCTTTTGGACGCCACTTGAAGGAAGTCACTAGGTACTTGAACATTGGAATACCAAGCTTCACCGGAACATACAACGCCACTTTACCTGAAGAGAAGCGCTGGATGGTTCATGTACAAGTTCCAGGAAGGACGTTCTCGCCAACTTCTAAACCCATAGAGTTTTCTTTTGAAGCACCCACCTGGAGTCTAGGCAAGAGCATGGCAGCCCACATTACCATGGGACGCATTGGAGAAGTCTACAACAGGGAGCTTAAGGACACTATCTACCAAATATGTGGGCGCCGAGACGAGCAATGGGAAGTAATCAGCACCAGGAAGGATAGATCCATTACAGCTTTCATCCAGGAGTTAAACCAGCACATTCGATGTCAGGAGAACCAGATGTGCGCAGACATGATGGACTTGAAAAAGGTGAAGACTAGAATCATCGAGCTGGAGGAAGAACTCAAGTTTACACGCGATGGATATGAGGAGGAAATCAAGACACTACTGGAGAAGAATGACGACCTGGTTAAGACGATCGGAGTATTCATGGGAGGACCGGCACCAATAGAAGAAGAGGAAGAACCCAAGGAGATACGCCCCGAGGACTACATCATCATAGACGACACCGATTCCGATCCTAGTGATGATGACTTTGAAGACAAAGCTAGAGCCGACATCATGGAGTCTTCCACCGATCAAAATTTCTAGATGACCACCAAATATTAGTAGTATTTCCCCATGTAATTAGTAGTAGATGAGCACTTTGCGACAGTCCTAGACCATTTGTATGCCCTTGCTTGATTGATTGAGTGAAATGTTTGTGTTTGTCTCATGTGCATATGGGTAGTGTTTTCTCATTAGACCCCTTTTCTATTCTGATCTCTTCCATCTAAACCCATCAGATGCCTCCGAGACGTGACACCGGTTTTGCTTTCCCACCGGAGCTCACCAAGTTGATCTAGCAGCAGAATACTTTGATGCAATTGCTAGTTCAGAACCAGGGCAACAACAACAACAATAACAACAACAACCTGCCGCCAGTGGACAACCTAGCCCGTTTTGTAAGGTCACAACCGCCGGTGTTTTCCAGTAGCACCGAGCCAATAGTTACTGATGATTGGCTATGCCGTATTGGAAGGGAGTTGACCACTGTGGGATGCACTGATGCTGAGAAGCTGTGTTTTGCCACACATCAGTTGGATGGACCATTAGCATCATGGTGGGAGAATTACACAACCACTTTTCCCATAGCCAACGTCACTTGGGACTAGTTTCAACAAGCTTTCCGCACGGCCCATGTCTCAACTGGAGCTACGCAGATGAAGAAGCGGGAGTTCCGCAACCTACGCCAGGGGAATCGTACTGTGGCTCAGTACATGAATGATTTTAGCAAGTTATCACGCTATGCCCCTGATGATGTGGCCACAGATGCCGCGAAACAGGAGAAGTTTATGGAAGGGTTGAATGATGAGATGAGCATGCAGTTGATGGTAGTAACCTTCAACAACTACCAGGAGTTGGTAGATAAGGCTCTTATGATTGAAGGGAAGCAGCAGCAGATTGAGAGCCGCAAGAGAAAGTATGGACAAGGGAAGTATAACTCAGGAGCTCAACAGAAGCCTCGCCTAATCCCAAACTTGGGAGGACTTGTTCATAACCATGGAGGTCACAACCACACTGGAGGAGGATCGCATAACCACAATGGTTCTAAGAATGGGAATGGGAACGGAGTCAACAATAATCGGAAACGCCCCAATCCAGCCACACCCGCCAAAAGAGATCTAAGTCATGTTACTTGTTTCAAGTGTGGGAAGACTGGACACTACGCCACGGAGTGCCCTGAAGGAAAGAATGGAAATGGAAATGGGAGCGCTAGAAAGAAGCCCAATCCATTCAACAAAGGACAAGTGAACCACATTAACGTGGAGGAGGTTGAAGAGCAGCCGGACGCGGTAATAGGTAAGTTTTTGGTTAAGTCATTTACCGCTCTTGTTCTTTTCGATACTGGTGCATCGCATTCATACATATCAAGGGGATTTGTGGATAAGTTTAAACTACCAACCCAAACCCTTAGGACCCCTCTGTTAGTAAGCTCCCCCGGAGCAGAATACATGGCTAGCCGATGGTGCGACCAGGTACCCTTAACCATTGGCACACATGTTTTTCTGTCCGACCTAATTATCCTGGAGTCAAAAGGATTGGATGTGATATTAGGTATGGACTGGATGTCAAGGTTTGGAGGGAGTATTGACTGTGCTAGTAAGTCGATTTATCTTACCACCCCGGAGGGAAAAAGGATTAAGTATGTGTCTAGGCATGTGCCTAGGAGGAGCCAAGTGAATGCCCTTACGGGAGTTGTTCAGGAGGAAGTGCCTGTAGTGAAGGATTATCCGGATGTTTTTCCAGAGGAGTTACCAGGCATGCCACCGGATAGAGACATTGAGTTTTTGATAGAGCTGTTGCCAGGAACAGGGCCAATATCCAAGAGACCCTATAGGATGCCCGCGAATGATCTGGAGGAAATTAAGAAACAAATCAAGGAGTTATTGGAGAAAGGATACATTCGAAGAAATTCATCACCTTGGGGAGCCCCTGTGCTTTTGGTTGAGAAGGATAAATCCCTAAGGATGGTTGTTGATTATCGACCCTTGAATGAAGTGACGATTAAGAACAAGTACCCACTGCCGATGATCAATGATCTATTTGATCAGTTGCAAGGAGCTAAGGTGTTTTCGAAAATCGATTTGAGATCGGGATACCATCAATTGAAGATACGAGAGAAGGATATACCAAAGACAGCATTCACAACACGGTATGGATTATACGAGTACATGGTCATGTCATTTGGACTGACTAACGCCCCTGCCTATTTCATGAGCATGATGAACAAGGTGTTCATGGAGTATTTGGACAAGTTTGTTGTGGTGTTTATTGATGATATTATGGTATACTCGAAGAACGAGGAGGAGCAGAAGGAGCATTTGCGCTTAGTTCTCGAGAAACTCAGGGAACACCAGTTGTATGCTAAGTTTAGAAAATGCGAGTTTTGGTTGAAGGAAGTCAGGTTCCTTGGACATGTTATATAGGGAGAAGGTATAGAAGTAGACCCCAGCAAAATTCAGTCAGTCACTGAATGGTTGGCACCCACCTCAGTTAGCGAGATCCGTAGTTTCCTTGGACTCGCAGGTTACTATCGGAGATTCATTGAGAACTTTACCAAGATCGCGAAGCCAATGACTGAACTGTTAAAGAAGTATACTAAGTTCAAATGGACAGAAGATTGCGAGGCAAGTTTCCAGGAGTTGAAGAAACGTTTGACTATAGCGCCAGTGCTAACACTGCCAGATATACATAAGGAATTCCAAGTGTATTGCGACGCCTCTTGCTTAGGACTTGGATGTGTACTTATGCAGGATGGAAGAATTGTTTCGTATGGCTCATGACAACTAAAACCTCATGAGTTGAACTATGCCACGCATGATTTGGAGTTAGCAGCCGTAGTGCATGCATTGAAGACCTGGAGGCATTACCTTATTGGAAACCGATGTGATGTATAAACGGACCATAAGAGTTTGAAGTACATCTTCACCCAGAAGGAACTGAACCTTAGACAGAGCAGATGGTTGGAGCTTATAAAGGATTATGATATGAAGCTACACTATCACGCAAGAAAGGCCAATGTCGTAGCAGACGCCTTGAGCAGGAAGAGTTATGCTAATATCTTTGAAAGTAAGGGACTGTCGAAGGAGTTAGCAGAGAATATCATGGAACTTCGATTGGAGGTTGTTCCTAGAGATTCGTTGCAACAATGGAGGTCCAGTCGACATTGCTTGACAAGATTTGGGAAGCTCAGAAGGATGACAAGGAGATTGCCGAGATAAAGGAGAAGATGAGAAAAGGAAAGGCCAAAGGTTTTCGTGAAGATGAGCATGATACCCTATGGTTTGAGGACCGAGTTTATGTGCCCAATAACCAGGAGATCAGGACATTAATACTTCAAGAGGCTCATGACTCACCATACTCGATACACCCCGGAAACACCAAGATGTATCTGGATTTGAAGGAACGTTTCTGGTGGACCGGTATGAAGAAGGATATTGCCGAGTATGTAGCCGTATGTGATGTATGTCAGAGAGTGAAGGTAGAACATCAGAAGCCAGCAGGACGGTTACGGCCTATGCCGATACCCGAATTGAAGTGGGATAAACTTGGCATGGATTTTATCACCGGATTGCCCAGGACTAAAGCAGGATATGATTCCTTATGGGTAGTAGTTGATCGCTTGACCAAAGTGGCTCACTTTGTCCCAGTGAAAACCACTTATACCAGTGAAAAGTTGGCCAAGATTTATATGTCCAGGATCATATGTCTGCATGGAGTTCCGAGGACCATCGTATCAGATAGAGGAACACAGTTTACTTCAAAGTTTTGGCATCAATTACACCAGACTTTGGGGACTAGGTTGGAGTTCAGTACAGCTTTTCAACCACAGATAGATGGACAGACCGAGAGAGTGAACCAAATTTTGGAGGACATGTTGAGAGGTTGTGCGCTAGATTATGGATCTAGTTGGGATGACAATTTGCCTTACGCAGAGTTCTCGTACAACAATAGCTACCAAGCCAGTTTGAAGATGGCAAGCCCTGTATGGACGCAGGTGCAGAACACCTTTGATGTGGGACGAGGTAGGAGACCGACAGTTGTTTGGACCAGACTTGATCAAGGAGTCTGAGGAGAAGGTTAAATTGATTCATGACAGATTGAAGATTGCTCAGTCTAGACAGAAGAGTTATGGAGACTTAAAACACAAGGAGGTAACTTACGAAATTGGAGACATAGCATATCTGCGAGTATCTCCCTTGCGAGGAGTGAAACGTTTTGGAATTAACGGGAAATTAGCTCCAAGATTTGTAGGACCGTATCGTGTTTTGGAACGGATGGGAGAAGTTGCCTACAAGTTGGAATTACCCGAAGGATTGTCAGGTGTTTATGATGTGTTTCACGTTTCACAGCTGAAGAAGTGTCATGCTGAGATGGCCGACATACCATTAAAAGATACAGTACCCTCGGAGGCAATTCAGTTGGACAGTGATTTGACTTACGAGGAGAAGCCAGTTAAGATTCTAGAGTTTGCCAGCAGAGTCACCCGCAGTAAGGTTATCAAGTTTTACAAAGTTCAATGGAGCCACCATACCGTGGATGAAGCCACCTGGGAACGAGAGGATGATCTTCGTAAAGACCACCCACACCTATTTTCTAGCCAACCCGAATCTCGAGGGCGAGATTCATCTTAAGGGGGTAGGTTTGTAACATCCCAAATTTTCAATTTGGAATGTTATACATAGTCATCCATGCATATCATATTTTATTTGCATTTCATCTCGCGATCCTCGAAATCCTAAGCAACTCAAGGACCCTCGGAGAGAGTTGGGGATTTTCCCGGTTTTCAAATTTGATTTTATCAAATTTGGAAACGAGGATTTTGGTTTAATTATTTTTCTCTCCGAAAATATTTCATATTAAAATATATGAGAGGAGATAATATGACTTCTCCAAGATAATTGAAATATGGGAGGAAAAATATTAAAATCAAATATTTGTTTTATTTGGATTTTATTGCAATTTTGTTTAAATTAGAAAAATTGCACGTTTTCAAAGTTGCATTTTAGGGCCAAGGAAATGTTCATCTCGTTCTAAATATTTTATTTAGACGATGAAAATTTGTTTTGGCATTTTTAGATTTTTATTTATTTTTCTAGGATTTTATTTCTGTCGGCGGAATTATTTTAAAAAAAAGTTCCCGCGCCCGACTGGGCCTAAGGCCCAGCCGCGCTAGGCCGGCCTGCAGTCGTCGCCGCCTCCCGGTGCGCGCGCCGCCCCGCCGCCGCTCGGACTAGGAGTCCGAGCCGGACTCCGCCGCCGCCGCTTGCCCCTCCTCCAAGCAAGTCGCGCCGCCCCCGCCCCTTTATATAGCCGCCACCCCCACCGCCCCAAACCACCCCCACCGCCACCCCGCGCCAACCCCGCCGCCCGCGCTAGCCGCCGCCGCCGCCGCGCTAAGCCGCCGCCGCCGCTTGCCGCGCCCCGTGCTGCCACCGCCGCTTGCGCCTCCTCCAAGCAAGCCGCGCCGCCCCTACCCCTTTATATAGCCGCCACCCCCTCCACCCCAAACCACCCCCACCACCACCGCCACCCCGCGCCAACCCCGCCGCCCGCGCTAAGCCGCCGCCGCTTGCCGCCGCCGCCCCGCCACCTCGCCTCACCGGAGGTAGCCGCCGGATCCGAGCCGCCGATTTTTTTAAGAACCGTTCGGTTTTTTTTAGAAAACCCTAGATTCGTTTTTTTTCGGATCGCCAGTTTTTCTCGGTTCATCTAGTTAGCGGACGTTCGTCCGTACGTTCGTTTTAACGAATGGTTTTTGCCCATTAGATACACCAAACGGACGCTCGTTCGTTAGTCTGTTCGTCGGTTTTCTTTTATCGGATTTATTCCGCGATTTTTCTGATCGCGATTTATGATCCGATCTTAGTTTCTGTTTATATTTTCGCACGTTAGTCAGAATCAGGCGATTCAAGAGCCTAGATCTTCGTCTCGAGACCCTCTTTCCGTTTAACCAACTTAAATAAGTTTTTACTACTGTAAAATTTGACCTAGGTTCAAATTAGTAAACGAAGCTTCTTTCTTTCGTCATTTGAGTTTCGTTGCTCCGTTTGATTTGATTCTTTTTGTGAACCGGAGTTCTGAAGTTGAACCTTCTGGTCAACCTCTTTTATTTGAGTTTTGCTTGCGCATCTTTGCTTGTTGCTTATGTGTGTTATTGTTTGTTTGCGATAGAACACCCGGAGTGCGAAGCGTGCTACTACGAGTCCCAAGGTTTTGCAGACCATCAGCAAGGCAAGTAACACTTTGATCATATCCCTTTTATCACCCAGTTTTTATGCATTAGTTCCAATCCTCAAGCATTGCATGATTAGGATGTCATTAACATGTGGGTTGGGAAGTAGTTGATGAGGTAGAACCTATTACCCTGTTACATTCAAACCCTTGGGAGTTACTTCTACGCGTTGCTTATATTGCTATGCTATGCTATGCTCGTAGACGTGGTTTGGGTTTGAGTGAAATCCATGACAGATGTGAGATTGTTAATTAATGGTTCAACTTAAGGTAGCAACTTAAATTAACATCTGGGTGGATTGAGGCACCTAGAGTATCCAGTGTTGTCTGTATTTTTAGAAATCCCGGAGTACCCGTGTGATCTTCCTATGGACCGCCACCCAGGATCAAAGGGAACTGAGATGATTCATGATAGAAACTTCCGTGTGCAGCCATAGGCTATTATGGGCTCTAGCATAGTTGAGTAAGTTACGTGAAGCTCTTGAAGAGGCAGATCAGCAGGTAGTGGAATGTAGGTATGGTATGGTCTGTCCGAAGTAGAGAGTTAATGTTTCTGAAAGAATGTGTATCGGTCATCCGTTTCTCAAACACCTTGTAGTGCGAGAAATCCAACGGAGGTGATCGAGTCTTGTGGGGAAAAGTGCACAAACCTCTGCAGAGTGTATAATCTAATCATGGTTAGCCGTGTCCCCGGTTATGGACAATTCTTGAGTATCTAGTATTTGGGTTATCACATGTATCTCATCATTCTTAATTAATATTGTTGGGATGTTAATTACTTTAATTGGGATTGAGTTGGAGGAACCTTCTCAATGATGTTTCAACTACCATGATAGTTAAATTAAAATCTCCTTTGTTGTAGGGGAAAATTGGCTTTTCGCAAAAAACTATAACCGTAGAGCTTTCCACCAGCCAAATATGCATGTAGTGATAGCATTATTCAGTTCTTGCTCTACTGTGTTACTTTGCCAACTTATTCCATGTGCTGACCCGTTTTCGGGCTGCAACGTGTTATGTTGCAGACTTTTCTGACGAGGAGTAAGGTTCGTTAGGTCGTTGCCGTGCAGCTCAGCTATGTCGTTGGAGTTGATGGACTCACTTTATCTTCCAAGCCTTTGGCTGTTATCGTATTAGATGGCCTTAAGCCATATTATTGTAATAAGTTCTCTTCTGGAGACTTTCGATGTAATAAGTGTGTGATTGCCACTCTGCTTAAATCCTTTGAGTACTGTGTGTGTCAGCATTACCGATCCAGGGATGACACTGAAGCACAGAGACTTGGCCATCTGAGGTCGGGTCGCTACATAATATGAAGAATTTGAAATGCATGATGTAATATGGTGACTGATGAAATTCAGCATGCGTGCATTAACATTAATGAGGAAAAGCATGCAGAAAATCACAGCAAAAGTATCAGACCACCATAGAGTTTAAGTTTACAACTCGATTGGATAAAGTCTCAGAAGAACGAGAGTTGTAATTTTGCAAAAAAAACGCCCATATAGGTAGACCCGCTTGAAGATTAACTCAAATTTCTCCCCCTTTGTCATTGGATGACCAAAAGGATCGAAAATTGAGGACTAACGCCCCTGAAGAATATCAAGAAGATGGAGGAGCGCCAGCGTTGTTGGGGTCATTTGTTGTTGTAGGGCCTGCCGCAGTGCCGTCCAAGTCTTCATGCTCATAGGTTTCGCGTGATGAAGAATAGGAGCTGGCTACCAAGGAAGGAACTTTGGACTTCTTGAATTTCTTCACCGGTGGCAGCTGAGACCATTCAAAGTCTTGCTTGAGACCCATTTTATTCAGATCTTCTTCACCATACAGATGTAATAGAACAACCCAGGTGCGATCGAAGACTTCATGGAGGTAGTAGTGGTTTTTCTTCACTGCATTGTGTGTAGCAGCCATGTTTTGAAGAATAGAACCAAACTGACGGTTAACCCATTTGTGGTTTCGATCCACATTCTGGTGAAGACTAAGAAGCAGCTCACGGTCAGTCATCACTCTTGGAGCAGTGGCTTGAGGAGTTTGCTTTGAAGCATTTGCGGCAGAATCATGAGTGGCAGAGTCATCATTGGTGGAATAAGATGCAGCTTTGCGGAACTGACCATCCAATGGACGAATGCCTTCATCAATAATTGCAGTAGCTTTGCCCTTTTCATCAAATGAGGAATATGTCCGCTTGAGGACTTCAATGGGTGGCAAGTAACTAACATGATTCTGAAAATCAGCCTTGTACTTGAGTGAAGACCTTGTTCTGAGGAATCTCATAATCCAAAGGGCATAAGGCTTCAACTCAAATGGAGAAAGTGCAACATTTGCCAGAGTCCTCATGAAGAAATCATGGTAGCTGATAGGAATGCCATGTATGATATTGAATAGCAGATTCTTCATGATGCCAACAACTTCTTCATCATTTGAATCGTGGCCTTTGATTGGACTCATTGTCTTCGTCAGAATGCGATAGACAGTGCGAGGCACAAACAACAATTCCTTCATGGGGAATTTGGTCCTTGGTGCTTGACCGAGCTTCAGAGGCTTCATGAGTACTTGCATGTAATGGGCAGTGAGTTCAGGTTCATGATAGATGCAACGAGCGCCTTCAAGGGGAGGACTGACAGGCAGGGCGTGGGTGCTTTGAAATGAGTGTCTTAAGACAACCAGTCCAATACCCAAGAGTTCACATCGTCAGCATCGCCTGTGATATGCATAGTTGCATAGAATTGAAGAATGAGCTCTTCATTCCAATCACAAATATCCGTGCAAAAGTTGAGCAGTCCTTCATCATGAAGCACACTGAGGACTGGGGTGAAGCAAGGCAGTGATTCCATGTCCACGTGAGGAAAAGAGCAGTAAAGAATAAAAGTTTGCTTGGCTGGCAGTCCAAAAGCGCTTCCTTCTAAGGTGAGCAGAGTCATAAGGGTTATAGTCTGTGAAGAACACATGTTCGCTGATGAAGTCATCAGCCTTGAATTTTTGCTTCTTCGAGAAGGGATCCTTTGGCTTGGGGTGAGGAGTATCAGTCAATTGCATTACTACGTCAGGAATCACAATCTCAGGATCCACTTCCCGAGGAATTTCATCTTCTTCTTCAGTGACAGCCTGGGTCTTCAATTCTTCATTAACATTTTCTTCAGCACTAGTGGATGGAATCTCTTCATGGACAGACAGTGTGGCATGAGGTTCTTCAGATCCAACCTGTACTTCAGTAGTCACATGGGACTAAGGAATTTTTTGTAAGGGTGTGAACAGATGAGAATTGGGTGCTGACTTTCCAAAAAGTCATCGTTCAACATTGGAGTTGTGCACCCAATGTCCACATCTTCGTCTTCATTCTTTTCTTCAACGCCAGCCTCTTCAGTAGTGAACTGAGGCATGCGCGATGAGATTATAGGGGTTGAAGGGATTGCATCCGCTTCAATTTCTTCATCCAACTGCTCTGAAGAAGCAGCAGAAGGAATTGCCATCATCAGATCCACTTCGGATCTCATATTCTTCATCAAAAGGAACAAGCTCCTTGGATGGCATGGATGAGACAGGAACAACATCTATTGGATTGACAAATGAGCTAGTCAGTGGCTTCATCTTCTTCGGAGCTGAAGAATCTGTTGATGCCTTCCTTTTCTTCACAACTGCACACTCTACAGCCTTGGTCTTCTTCACATCTGATGCAGATGGAAGGATCGGAGTTGGGGTAGGTGCAGAAGGAGCCGAGGAGTTTGGTTCAACAACTTCAGGCACAACTGATGCAGTTGCCCTGACTTCTTTAGTTTCTTCAGGTGCAACACTAGTGGTTGCCCTGGCAATTTCTTCAGCGGCTGGAATGCAGTCATCAGCCCTGGTACTCTGAGTTTCTTCAGCAGCCTGATTATCATCAGCGGTGCTAGCATTTTCTTCAGTAGGCTGAGCAGATGCTTCATCCGGAGGACATTCTTGTTGCATTGGGGCTGCAACATTGGAAGTGAAGCTTTTAGTTATCTTTACAAATCTGACTTTGGCTCCTAGCCAATCAGCATAGTAGCGATCAAATTCATCACTCAGTTTCTTGATCTCAGATTGAAGAGCAGCAAGTTCTTCAGGTGAAAGCGTCAGAACATTTTGCTTCAGAAAGCGCTCTTTTTGTATTGTGCTTCCTTCACCTTCCTCCCCTGTTCATATTTTCATTTTTCTTAGTCAATGAAGTGAGTCAGTACATGACTTTGACCAGGAGTGAGGTTCATCTCCGGCAGAGGTGTGTTGGGATCCTTGTGCCATAGGTCAATGAAGTCTAGGATCAACTTAGGATCCAGCATTAGTGGCACATTACCGCCTTTGGCTCTAGCGGCCCTGTGTTGTCTATCTCTGATGATTTCAGCAAGTTCTTCATCATCAGCTTCGTCATCGTCATACGGTACTTGGAAGGTGACCTGATTATTTTGAGGACTTGGTTTAGTGCCTCGTCCAGCAGTGGCCTTTTTCTTCAGCAAAGAGGGGGCAGTTGAGGAATTGAGTGCAGCTGAAGAACTAGCAGAAGCTCCTGAGGTAATAGAGATGCCCTTTGTCCATTGGCACGAGGCGAGATGCGCAGGTGCTGAGGATTTTGATGGAGGAGCTGAGGACTTTGGAGGAGCTGGAGCAGCTTGAGGGGTTGGTCGTGAGGGCTTTGAAGAATCTGGTCGTGAGGGCATTGCTGAGGAACTTGGCCGTCAGGGCATTTGGGGTGAAGCACTTGGCTTATGAGCAGGCTTCTTGGTCATGACCTTCTTTGGCTTGCTTGCAGAGGCCTCAGACGTGGTAGCAGCAGCAGCAGAGTCTTCATTAAATTTTCTCACTGCCTCCTTAGCTATTATGGATAGCTTGGCCTGGCGCTTGGCCCATTCATCAGGATAATCCTCACCATGCTTGAGGCTCGTGAGATCTGCTTCTTGGCCAGGTGCCAATGGAGGTCTTGGGCATGGAGGATTAAGAGCGAATTTCTTCATATACTTGGGAGTAACATATCTGTACTCCCTCCATTCCCATTCCCATCTCCTATCTATTCTTTGTATGCGCACCTTGCGCTAATTTTTGTCCTCCTTGCCAAACTTGGCCTCATCAAGAGTACAATAGTCCTCGTATATGTCATCAGGGATTTCGAAAGCAGTATTGACCTCATGTCTCTTTCCTCCCTTCTGTGGCTTCTTACCGTCAGCCATTTTCTTCAGCTGAGGAATTTGAGCAATGGAATTCTCTTAAGAGGTGTGCAACTTTTCTTCAAGGAACGCTGCAAATGAGATAAGTTGATGAGAACCTAGTGATTCAGCAGCGGACATGTGTACCTATGAACATAGTATAGTTGCGAGGAATTTGGAGAGGTCATATGCATTCTTAGAAGGTTTTGCAATAAGAACAAGTTCGAGGAATTTGACCAGATGAGTCTTGAGGAATTTCACTAAGCATTCTTTGACTTAGGTTCCAGAGTTGTACAGATTGAAAAATCCACACAATTGAGGAATCTTGAAGAAAAATGTTGCTTAGGGAAAGAGATCAAGAACAAATGTTATGTGAGGTGTTCATAGTGTGAAGATTTGAGGAATAAACACCTTTTGAAGATTTGAAGAAAACATTTGAATCAAAGAGGGCAGTAAAAGTAACTTTTAATTACCCTGGACGAAGAACACGACGAACTGGGAAGTGTAGATGTGAAACTCGTCGGTCTAGATCTTCCACGACCTAACTTGGCAAAGGAAGACAGCTACGGCAGCAGCGGGGTGAAGAAATCCGCAGCCGGCGCAAGTACGACGGCGACGAGGTCGAGGCAGTGAAGCTCTTCCTCACCGACGACGATGATGTAGCGGCGGCGCTAGGTTTTGGGAAGCTCGAGCGGGAGTGAGATCGAGCGGATTAAAAACGAAGTGAGGAGGGAGAGGGGTATTTATAGCCGAGGTGAAAAACTGTTCGCCCGAAGAAATTGGACGAACGTGCCCCTGACCCTTCTCATTCGCGTGACATGTGTCACCCACGTACTGAGAGGTGCGCTTTTGTGAGATCATGGGTCAGTGGATAAGTATTATCGTGGAATGTGGAATAGTTTGAGTGGCAAAAACCGAAAATTTAGATAGGATAAGTTTAAACTTCCTTCGCAACTTCTTCAGCTGTCAAGGACACAGTGAAGATTTTGAACAAGTTTCAATTAGAAGGCACATGAGGAATTTGTGAATAGACTGGGTTGAGTTTAGCATAGAGGGGGAAGGGTCCGATCACATTCACTTAGCAGAAAAGTCAACATGAAGAATAGCAATAAGTGAATGATGTAGAGGACATAAATTCATATATATATATATATATATATGTATGTATATATATCCAATGAAGAAAAACGACGGAAATGGTGAAGACATTGCAAATTTGAAGAAATTGAACAACTGAGGAATTTCAAAACTGAGAAAAACTCAAATTGAAGATTTCCAACTTTTGGTGGTGGCGTGACCCACCGTATAAGAATGAAGATTTTAGACACCACGTACAATTATCGTACGTTTCTGAGAATTAAATTCTTCGTTAATTTCTTCACACTTAGAGGGTTAGTCTTCATTGATTGAAGAAAAACGTTACTTCGTGCGTTGCACATCTAAGTCATCAATTTTGCATAAGTATTAGGATGTGTGTCCTTTTCAAAGGACATTCGAAGATTCTAAGATATTTATCTCACACCACAACTTGCTAAATCTCTTCTCATCCAAGGGCTTAGCGCAGATATCGGCTAGCTGTTCTTCAGTCTTCACATGCTCAATAGAAATGTCGCCCTTCAACACATGGTCACAAAGAAAATGATGACGAATCTGAATGTGCTTTGTCTTCGAGTGCTGAACTGGGTTGTGAGCAATCTTGATGGGACTCTCATTGTCACAATAGAGTGGCACATTCTTCATGTTGACGCTATAGTCCTTGAGAGTTTGCTTCATCCATAGCAGTTGAGCACAACAAGAACCAGCAACAATGTACTGAACTTCAGCAGTAGACAGTGATACACAGTTCTATTTCTTCGAGGACCAACAGACCAAAGATCGTCCAAGGAAATGGCATGTGCCAGATGTTGACTTGCGGTCCACACGATCACCAGCGTAGTTAGAGTCTAAATATCCAATGAGATCAAAAGCCGAGCCCTTAGGGTACCATAATCCAAGTGTTGTAGTGTGATCTAGATATCGAAGAATATGCTTCACAGCCTTATGGTGTGATTCCTTTGGTGTATCTTGAAATCGGGCACACATGCAAACACTAAGCATAATGTCTGGCCTAGATGCACATAAGTACAATAAAGAACCAATCATGGAGCGGTATAACCCTTTGATCGAAGTTAATACCATTTTCATTAGTGCATAGATGGCCATTTGTGGGCATAGCTATTTTGACTCCTTTGCAGTCTTGCATGCCGAATTTCCTCAATACACCCTTGAGGTATTTCTCCTGAGATATGAATACGCCATTGTGTTGTTGACGAATTTGAAGACCTAAGAAGAATTTCAATTCTCCCATCATAGACATTTGGTATTCTTCACTCATCATATAGGCAAATTCATCACTGTAACATTGGTCAGTACAGCCAAAAATGATATCATCAACATAAATTTGGCACACAAACAATTCACCATCATAAGATTTAGTGAAAAGAGTTGGATCAAGTGAACCGGGTTTGAAGACTTTCTTCATGAAGAATTCTTTCGAAGTATCATACCACGCCGAGGGGCCTGCTTGAGGCCATAGAGGGCCTTATTGAGTCTGAAGACTTTGTCAGGATGCTTTGGGTCTTCAATACCTGGGGGCTGAGCAACATATACTTGTTCCTCAAGCTTACCATTGAGGAATGCACTTTTCACATCCATTTGATATAAGATGGTATCATGATGGTTAGCATAAGCAAGTAATATGCGAATAGCTTCAAGTCTAGCAACAAGTGCAAAAGTTTCATCAATGTCAATTCCTTCAACCTGTGTGTAGCCTTGAGCTACAAGCCGTGCCTTATTCCTCACCACAAGGCCATTTTCATCTTGCTTGTTGCGGTAGATCCACTTTGTGCCGATGACATTGTGCTTGCGAGGATCTGGACGTTTGACTAGTTCCCAGACGTTGTTGAGCTCGAATTGATGTAATTCCTCTTGCATAGCTTGAATCCACTCAGGCTCCAAAAATGCTTCATCTACCTTGGTGGGCTCTGTGATAGAGACGAAAGCAAAGTGCCCACAAAAGTTAGATAAGTGTGAAGCTCTTGAGCGTGTGAGAGGACCTGGAATGTTGATGTCACTGGTGATTTTCTAAATCTGCACTTCATTAGCGACACAAGGATGAGCTGGTTGTCCTTGAGGAATTTGATTAGCATTTTCTTCAGCACCATTTTCCTTAGGTGCATCAGCATGATGTTCTTCATGTTCTGGGATGACTTCTTCAGCAAATTCTTTGGTAGGAATGACATCCTCTGTAGCCTTGGACTTAATAGATTCCCCAGGAGGTATTTCGTCTGTCACAGGAGGTAGGTGCTTTCTTTGTGAGCCATTAGTCTCATCGAACCGCACATCTATAGTTTCAACAACCTTGCGGTGATAGGTGTTGAAGACTCTGTTGGTGTGCGAGTCCTTACCATAACCGAGCAAAAAACCTTCATCTGCTTTCAGTGCAAATTTAGAACTGTGATGAGGATCTCTAATCCAACATTTAGCACCGAAGACTTTGAAATAACTCATATTGGGTTTCTTGTCTGTGAGGAGTTCATATGTAGTCTTCTTGAAGAATTTGTGAAGATATACCCTGTTGATGATGTGGCACACAGTATCAATTGCCTCAGGCCAGAAGTGAGTAGGCGTCTTGTACTCATCAAGCATAGTGTGAGCCATCTCAACAAGAGTCTTTTTCTTGCGCTCCACGACGCCATTTTGCTGAGGAGTATAAGGAGCAGATAACTCATGAGTAATACCAAGTTCATCAAGATAGTCATCGAGACCAGAATTCTTGAACTCAGTTCCATTGTCACTTCTGATGTGCTTGATCTTCACGCCAAAGTTGGTTGAAGCCCTCGAGGAAAATCATTTGAAGACTTCCCGCACTTCAGTTTTGTAAGTGATGATATGCACCCATGTATATCGAGAATAATCATCAACAATGACAAAGCCATATAAAGATGCAGCATTAGTAAATGTGGCATGGTGAGTAGGGCCAAAGATATCCATGTGAAGCAATTCAAATGGACGAGTGGTAGTCATGATGGTCTTTGAGGGATCTTGGCCTTGGTCATCTTTCCAGCTTCAGAAGCTCCGCACAAATGGTCCTTGAGGAATTTGACACCCTCGATGCCAATGACATGCTTCTTCTTCACGAGCGTGTGCAAGTTCCTCATCCCAGCATGACCAAGTCATCGATGCCATAGCCAGCCTTCTGAGGCTTTTGCAAGTAGACATGTAGCATGTTGTGGTCCTGTAGAGAAATCAACAATATACAAATCTCCTCTCCTAAAGCCTTCGAAGACTTTGGAATTGTCAGCTTCCATGATCACAACACAACAATACTTGCCAAAGACAACAACCATATCAAGATCACAAAGCATTGAGACAGACATGAGGTTGAACACTAAGGACTCGACAAGCATGACTTTGTCCATGTGTCGATCCTTTGAGATTGCAACCTTACCTAGACCCAATACCTTGCTTTTTCCTTCGTCAGTGTAGGTGATATGCTTCAGAGGTGATGGAGATAAAGCAGTGTTCATCAATAATCTCCTTTCACCAGTCATGTGATTTGTACATTCACTATCGAGGACCCACTCATTGGATTTGGGTTGATCATCCTGCAGATGAATTAGTGCAGCTTACGAACTCATATAGTTCATTAGTGAAGATTATGATATCAATTTTATCAGATCAATTTCATCAGGCAATAGAACAGATAAAGCAGTATGAGGATGTGAGAAATGAAAATTCATTTCTTCATTATTAGCTTGCGTGCTTTCAAGCATATTCAGGTCTCTAGCAAATTCTTCAGACGTTTAAGTTCGTCTAGAGAGCTGACCCTGCATAAGAGATTAGTTCTTTTTCTTCACCACCCACATCTGAAGGGGTGGCAAAGAGTTCATCATTCTGCGAGCTCCATAAGAGAGAGGTGGCATGATGCCAATCCACTTCATTTCTCATAAGAGGGATTAGGGTAAGCATAGGAGTAAGCAGAGAAATTCTTAGAGGATTTATGAACATAATGATTTGAAGAATAATGCACATATACATAATCCTTTGTCACACCCTAGCTAGTTCAAGCATTAGAGTGTGCATCATGTTTAATTTGCTTTTAAGTTTGAAATGGGGAAGGCAGAAACCCCCAACACACACCCCTGGAAACAACTAGGGTTTACTAAAATTATTTTCAATGAACCTGAAATGCCCTTCTAAAAAGTTCACCCTCTTTGTCTTGGGTTAGAACCTCTGGCAAAATTGGTGCACAATTTTCTAGGTCAATAGAAGGTCATTGAATTAAATCATAAGTATTTGATTTTGGGCATTTAAATGCTATAAAATAATTTAAATGCTCAAATAATTCTGGAAATAAATGTTTGCTGTTGGAAATATTCTAAACAGAGCCCACATTTATTTTCAGGATTTTTGGAAACGTTTTAGTATTTTTAATAAAGCCCAACAGTTGCAGTTAAATAGAAAAACAGAAAGCAAAAAAAAAAAAGAGAGAGAGAGGGAAGCCACCTGGGCCTTACCTGTGCTGGCCCAGCCCGCCTGGCTCGGCCAGCCGACTGGCCTTGCCAGTCGTCGTCCTCCTCCTGCCAGAAGGACGAGGAGCGCGTGGCCGGCGCCCGCGGCCACACGCCGGCCACCTCCTGCTTCTGCCGACGCCCTGGAGACGTCCAGGGATGCCACACCGACCCCGACGTCCCCCTCTCATCCTCCCTCACTCCCCCCCTCATCTCCCTCACCCTCTCCCGCGATGGCCGAGCGCAGTCCTCGCCGCCGTTCGCCGTAGACGTCACCAGAGCCACCCCCTCGCCCCTCTGACAAGCCCAATAGCTCCGCCTCATCGCCCTGGACCTCTCCGCTGACCCACGCGACTTCAAACGCCGCCGAACGCCGTCTTCGCCCTCGTCTTCAACCTCGGGCACCTGAGCCGTCTCCGGTCGATTCGGCGCCGCCAGGACCTCCCCGAGCTCGCTGACCCCCTCTCCGACCCCGCTGTGAGCTCCTCTTCCTCTTCCCCTAGCTCTCATGCTCGTTTGGCCTCTGTAGTCGCCACTTCCACCGCACCCGAAAGCTCCCCGCCGCCGGGCATGGCGTCGTCGTGGCTAGAGCCACAGTGGCCCGAAGCCAAGCTCACCGTTGTGCTCAGCGCAGCACCAGGAGCCCGTAGCACCATTCCACGCGCCTCGCCGTGCCCCGCAGCCTCGGGTTCGACCTCGCCCGAACTCCGGCGGCCGCCAAGGTCGTCGCTGGCGACGTTTCCGACCACCCTAGCTCCACCCACTTCCACCACTCGATGCGGCTCGCTCCCAGCTATGCGTAGAAGCTCTCCGCTGTTGTTTTGGTTGCTGGAGCCCGAAACCCGCAGCCCTCCGCCGCGTCTGGCCTCGCCGGCGGCTAAACGCCGGCAGGCTTTGACCCGTTGACTGGTGGGTTTGACCGCTGACGTGGACTGGGTGGGCCCAGGTTGACTCCCCTGAGTCAATGACAAGTGGGCCCCCCTCTGCTAACTAAATCAAATTAGTTTTAACTAAAAATAATTAGTTTAATTAACTATTGACACGCGGGACCCACCAGTCAGGTTTGACCTGGATGCCCCTGTTGACCACTGATGTCACCCTGACGTAATACTGACGCAGTAATTAAATTACTGGAATTATTCATATACAGGAAATTCCAGAAAATAGTCAAAACTTCTAAAAATCATAGAAAATCAACCATAGCTCCAAATGTAAAGATTTATATATGAAAAATGATCAGAAAAATTCAATCTATCCATCTGTAATGGTTTCATGCATGACAAAACAAGTTAACCTTGCTGTTTAAGAAGAATAAGGTAATGCACTAATGTGGCTATGTTAAATGAACTAACATTTGAACCTTTGGTTCAAATAAGGACATTCCTTTCTGTTATAGCTTGCATTAGGTTCTCGCTTCTGCTCTTGTTTACTGCATTAAGACAACGCGATCCAAACTGACGTGTGCTACGATAGCTGAACCCTTATCCTCTGCATGACCTGTCATTGACACAGTAACTAGATGAAACCCACTAGCATTTGTAGGAGTTGATTGAGCCATGTATGTGATTCCTACCTTGCTATGCCTGCTATGCTTAGAGTTGTGTCAGGTCTGGTTCATCTGGGTGATGGGCTAGAGTGAAATGCTTATGCCGGTAATGTGAGGGATGTGTTGAACATGTTTTGGTAAAGGTATCGATGAGAGGACATGTAGGAGTACATGGTGGGTTGTTTCATTGAGGCCGTCCATAAGAACTGAGATCTGTATGTGTGATTTAAGATGCAGTTACTACCGTACATTGGGCCGAAACCAATGGACCCTCTCGGCTTCTTAATCACCCTAGTACTCTGTCCAGGAGTTGCAAATAGTTTCTGGTGTTTGTAGGTTATGTGTTGGCGGTCGTGCGTAGCGCTGACCCTAGGGGTGGGCTATGTTGCGGTAGATACACCATGGCACAGTGTACCGAGTCACCCGTTTGGTGTCTTGGGAACCCTGTTCACATCGTTCGGGGCCGTAAGTGGAAACCTCGGCCGGACTCCCTGTGGATGGAACCTGGATAGGCGATAAACCTGGACTAGAGACTTAAGTGTTTAGGTAGGCCGTGGCCGACACCGTCGCTGGGCTTCCGCTTGAAGGTTGCCGAGTACATGTCGTGTAAACGGCGGTAAGTGGTGAAAGCGTGTATGAAGAAGTACACCCCTGCAGGGTATAAAACTATTCGAATAGCCGCGTCCGCGGTAAAGGACTACTTGGTTGCCTATGCAGTTTATAGACAAGTTAATGGATACTACTAAAAGTCTCAAGATAAGTGTGAGTACTGAGGATGGCCCTCTCGTAGGATGACGAGGGAGGATCCCCGGTGGAGTATTGTGTTGTTGAGTAGTGGACTCGTGTGCGAAAACTATTTTACTGGTGGAGTTTCGTAGGATAGCTTAGCCAAGAGTCAAAGCTGGCTTGCTGCAATAACCCCACCACCTTCTTGAGAATAAGCATGTATAGTAGGTTCTGATGTAAGACTTGCTGAGTACCCTTGTACTCATGTTTGCTTAATTACTGTTTTCAGACGACAACACCGCCCCCTCCGATGGGTTCTACGTAGACCTTGACGTCGATGAGTGACTAGCCACCCAGGTGGTGATCCTGGCCATGGAGGGCCTATGTAGATAGACAGGCTTCGAGAAGCCTTCTTTCTTTCTAGAGTTTGTACTCAGACTAGTTGCTTCCGCATGTGCTTGTATGATTGTATGACTTGAGTGTCGGGTCATGTGACCCCTATCTGTATGAACTTGTTATGTATGGCTCCCTGGAGCCTTTAAATAAAGTACTTGAGTTGTAGAGTTTTGTTGTGATGCCATGTTGTATGTACTCATATCGGGCATATTGTGTGTATGATTGAAATGCTTGGTATGAGTGGGATTCGACAATCTAGTTGTTTATCCGTGGCAGCCTTTCTTATGGGGAAATGTAGTCTAGTGTTGCTCGAGCCATAGTAGTCCGCTACAGCCCGGTTCACCGGAGTCCTGCTAGCCCAGCACTATTGTTCAGGACACTTGACTGGCCGGCATGTGTTTCACTTCGTTCCTATGTATGTCCCTTCGGGGAAATGTCACGCGGTGATATCCGGAGTCCTTCCTAGCCTGCTACAGCCCGGGTTCCCCGGAGTCCTGTTAGCCCAGTGCTACAGCCCGGAATCACTCGCTGATGACCGACATGCTCGATGTGATTCATGTATGCCTGTCTCCATAGGTCTGTGCCGCTTTGGGTTCACGACTAGCCATGTCGGCCCGGGTTCTCTGTCATATGGATGCTAGCGACACTATCATATACGTGAGCCAAAAGGCGCAAACGGTCCCGGGCCATGGTAAGGCGACACCTGTGGGATACCGTGCGTGAGGCCGCAAAGTGATACGAGGTGTTACTGGCTAGATCGATGTGACTTGGAATCGGGGTCCTGACAGCGTTGGTATCAGAGCCGGACTGCCTGTAGGTTCGTTGAGCCAAACTGGTCGATGTCGAGTCTGGAAATGATTTAGTTATATGTAGGGGAATTGATTGTGGGAGGGAACGTAAGGCTCTTTTACTCCTTTACCCTATGCCTCTGATCTGAGTCATACTCTTCTCATTCAACATGGGTTAAGGACTAGGCTCTCTTCTTCTATCAGGTTCACGTGTTACTAATCCGTAGTAGCTTCTAGGATTATTGTTACAAGCCCCAGTTCAGTTTCTACTATTTTAGTGTGTTGCTAATTGGATCAGAACCTTGATATGATGTTGTTGAGTGGTATTGCGAACTGTTGTGGATGTCTCAAATCTTTTTCTGAGCATTTACAGCTGTTATGCTGTCCAATTTTCCCTAGAAATTCTGATGTCTTTGCATTGTGGTTGTGCTTTCAGATGGCCAACCGTGTTCAAAACCAAGTGGTTCGCCTGACCTGGTGCCTCGACGTGCCCGGTCATACTGCTATGTTAGTCCGGTTAATGATCGAGACGGGTTACCATTGGTATCACGAATACACCGTCGAAGAGCAATTCCGAGACTTTAATCAAAGCCAATATTTCTGCACCGTCAGGATATTTCCTTCTTATCCTGGATCTACCGAGCCCCTTCACTGTTCCTATGGACTCAGGGTTACTGTTGAGATGGCTATGCAGGATGCTACCTATTCCATGATGACCATCATGCGAGTCCGGACTGGCCTGCTTCGGAACACCGACTTCCGTTACATGCCAGCTTCACTTCCGGGAGCGCAAGGGTATATTCAGGCTATCTATGCTGACTCCACTCAGGAGGACTCATTAACTCGTACCACTGCCGAGATGCTCGAAGATAAGGACCGAGAGAATCGGGCCTTGAGGCTGGAGCTTTTCAATACTTGTGCTGATCATTGGGCCACATTGACTCGGTTTGCACCTGCGGTGCAAGCTGGATGTATGGATACAAGGGATCTGTATCCTGTGAGATCAGCTCTGCCAGACATGGTGGATTGGCGTGATGTGGGAGGCATCACCCCACCCCGTGGTCCCCGCAGGCCACCGTTTGTTGGTCCAAGACCTCATCCTAGCCCCTATGGTCCACAGGCTCCTCAGGACCGTCTGTTCTCGGATGATCACGTTGAACTTCCAGTCTACGGAGGTGACTTCTATGAGGACTACTACGGAGCTGTCTGAGTTAGTAGTAGTACCACTAGTATTGTAATAGTTGTATCTTCACTGTCCTGCGTGACTTGTGGACTACGACTTGGTGTGTAATCAATTCCGGAGGGGTAGTCAAATAATGTATAGGAGCTTAGAATGCCTCCGATGAGATGTAATGTCTTCCATCATAGTTGTACTGTAGCTTGGGCTTGTACTAAACTATGTATGATGTGTATGACCGTTGGTATATATATATGGCAGTCTTATATTACCATGACATACGGATGAACATCTCTGCATTCCGTGTTATCCATTACATTCTGCACTTCCTTGCTAAGCTTGAGCCATCCTTATCTAAACCGTTATCTTGTTTTCTCCTAGGATGGTCAACACCCGCAGCAACCTTGCCGCCTCGGAGCAGGGGGAAGCCAGTGCAGCTAGGGGTGAAAATCTGCCTCACCCGCCTTCTCTGGCCGAAGTAATGCTGGAGGCAGAAAGAAATAAGCGTGAGACTAACCGCCTGCTAGAGCGGATTGAGCAGAACACTGCACACCATCCGCGAAATGACTTGGTGTCAATCAATGACTTTATCAAGCTGTACCCACCAAAGTTTAACCATTCCGTCGAGCCCCTCGACGCGGATGACTGGCTTCGCAGCATCACCCACAAGCTACGTTCTGCCAACGTAGCCAAAGCCGACAAGGTTACATACGCTGCCTACCATCTTGAAGACCCTGCTAGCCTGTGGTGGGAAAATTTTGAAGCTATGCGCCCGGTCGGCCAAATCACTACTTGGGCTGAATTCAGTGAGGCTTTCTGTGAGCATCACATTCCGGAAGGTCTCATGGGTCGCAAGAGGGAGGATTTCTGCAACTTCACCCAGGGAAGACTGACTGTGGATGCTTATAGTCGTGAATTTGGGAATCTGGCACGTTATGCCCCTGAAGAGGTATCTACTGACGCTAAGAAGCAGGCAAGGTTCCGCAAGGGACTTAGCCCTGAGCTTCGCCGCGATCTTCGTCTGCACGAGTGCACCTCCTTTCAGAAGTTGGTCAATAAACCAATCAGTGCTGAGACAGGCCAGACTGATTATGACGCTTCACGCAAGCACTCCCGTGATTTTGGCTCTTCATCCGGCTCTGGAGCTCAGAAGCGCCGGGTGTGGATTCCAAGCACGGCACTGCCACCCAGGTTCATCTCGAGGCCATCCTTTGAGGCGCCTCGTCCCAACCAGCAATTTGCACTGCCCAAGCCCTATGGTGGCCCCACTGCTAATGCTGCTCCATGCCCCAATGTGGTGACATGCTTTAAGTGTGGAGAGCCGGGTCACTATAGCCGAGAGTGTCCCCAGAACAACAACTCCATTCAAACTAGAAAGTCCGTTGGCCGTGGTAAGCCTGCGGGAAAGACATTCTACGCCAAGCCGGTCACCACTGCCCGTGGCCATGTCAACTATGTTTCAGCCGAGGAGGCTCATGAGGATCCCAACGTCGTCCTTGGTATGCTCCTTGTTAACTGCCATCCGGCATCTATTCTTGTGACACCCCAAAATTTTGGCCTTGTTTTGTTAAATTAAAATTTTTGCCAGGAATTAAAACTTTGATTTTTTGGACTCCCTTTTGATTTTTTTTGAAACATTTCCTTTCTTATTATCATTGAGTTATTCCCTAAAATGAAAACCTTTCAAATATGTTATTGGACTTGTTTAACCTCTCAAGAAAAACTTTTCTTTTATCAGTATAACTAATTACCTAATTAATTTGCTTGATCTTTATTTTCTTGAAAAATGGTTTTCCAAGGTTATATGGCCAAAATTGAACTACAACCATTTGATAAATTCACCTAAAATTCTAACCAAAATTTGGAGATGTCATGTGATGTTTTTAAATCACTTTTATACAAAAATATCTTTTATTCATGAAATATTTTGAGCTCTACACTCAATTTTCCTTATCTGGTCCAGAGTGCAATTTTGCACTACAACCCATCTAAATATTTCTTTCTAGCCTCCACCAAAATTATGGGATGTTGGTAGTAGCATATGATTCAACATTATGCAAAAACCTAGTGTTGTTCTTTGAAAATTTTGAGTGAATCAACCTCTCTTTCATTCTGGTCCAACTTGAGGATTTGTACTGCAACCACAGTTTTAGTTGCTCCTTTTTCCATGATTCCTTTTTCTACTCTTAGTCCTCCCTACTAAACCCCAAAGTCCAGGAGCATGCACCCTTTGGATCATTTTTGGTTCATGAAATAATGCCATTTATCTCCTGTCCAGAATTAAAGTTTTGTAAAACTTGCACTAGAAAGTTTCTCCTTTTGTCCAAATGACCTAACCACTCTCTCTTGCATCTAAGGAGACCCTGATCTAGAGAATTTGGCCACTCCAAGAAATGCCTAAGTGCCCTTGGCATTTTGTCAAACACCTTACGGGCATGATCTGTTTTGACATGAATTTTGACATTGCACTGTGAGCTTGCACCTTTGATCAAACCAACTTGTCCGCTAGGCTCCCAGTTACTCCTAACCTGGGTCTGTTAAGTGCCAGCCTCACCCAAGCTCTGTAGCATGCTATGGCATTACGTCGAGCACGTCCCGTGCACGCCCGGAGCGCGAGCAGAGCATGCGTTTTGCACGTGCCGCGCCCGAGCCAACGCGTCGCGCCCCTCGCTTGCCCCCACTGTAGAACCACGCCACGCACGTCCCTCCTCACCGCTTCACGCCAAGCCGCCCCTCGCCATGCCCCGGCAGGCCAAGAGCTAGCCGCCACGGCCGCCACGGCCGCCCGACTGCCCCTGCTCATGTCGGCGCCGCCCGAGCCTCTTCCGCTCGCCAGCTCGCCCCTGCAACAGTGCCCGCTCGTCTGCTAGCTCCTGCCGCCATCCCCAGCCACGCCACGTTGCCTGCAAGCTACAGAATGGCGGTCACCGGCGACCTTATCCACGGCCGCTGCGGAACCGCCTTGGCTCGCCCATTTAAGGAGCCCCGAGCTCATCTCCGCACGTAGGCAGTCCCAAGCCATCTCCCGAGGACCCCCATTGGCAGCCAATCGATCCGGGGAGGTCTCCTTCCCCACCTCTGGCAACCGCAGCCGCCGCCACTGCCCCGGCCATTCCGGCACCACCAGGGCCTCCCACTCTCCGTTCTCTTCACCAGGAGCTTTCTCATCCTCCCGTGAACTCGTTCCCCTGCTCGATTTTGATCGGGAACCACCGCAGCCCCAAACTCACTTCGCCCCCGAAGCCATCTCCGCCGCGAAGCTCGTCGCCGGCAACTCCGTCCACGTCGGCGACCATGGCGGGTACCCCCGAGTTCGTCTCGGCCTCCTGAGCACGCCCATGCGCTCAGATCACCGAGGGACGCCGCCATTCGCCGGCGAGCCTCGCCGGAGCTCCGCCTCTGTACGGTCAGGGGGAGACGACGCGCGCGTGGACCAGTCAAACCTGAGCAGTGGGCCAGGCAGGCCCACTCTTGGTGACCCATGCGCAGTCCATGCTGGATAAGTGGAGGCGTATTTCCAGAGTACGCCTTCGACGTGTACGTATATTCGAAACGTTTTTCTTTTTCTGTTTTAATTTTAAATAACAGATTTTGACCAAAACTTTGACTGAGCTTAACTTTTTGAATATAACTCCAAATGAATTGATTCTTTTTCCTACATCCCTCAAATTCTGTCTAGTTTATTTTAAGATTTATTTGAAAAAATTTCCAAACAACTTTTTTGTACTGTTTTTGAAATATGTGTTATTTGCATATTTTTGAAAATAGGATCTTGGAAGAGAAGAAAGCTTTCAAAAGATTTGGAGTGCACCCTGCCCTTCCACACCATGAAGGCAAGCATTCTGAACCCCGGAATAATATTTTTGGTGTGTTAGTTGACACGTTTATAACACCACCTTATTTCGGAGAGCTTGTTATTTCATGTGATATGGTCATTTGCATGGATGCATATTAGTGATTTCCTTGCGGTTGGAAATGAATATACTTGTGATGGCAATCATCCTCATGTGCCTTGCCTGCATGCCGGAAAGGAATCCGGGAAAGCCTCTGCTTTGGGTAGGAGTGAGCTTGTCGTCGGTCCCCGTCGGGACGGTTATGTCCGGTATGGCATGGTAAGGTATATTGAGTCGTGATTTTGTTGGTTGAAATATATTGGTTATACATGTCATGCAGGGAATTTATAAACCTCCTGAGTCGACCGTAGATCGAGTCTTGTTCCAGTAACCCCCATACTTTTTTTGTACTACCACTTGTCCCTGCCGCAGGTAGGGTACGGTTCAGTAAGTCGCCAACCCCTTTCAAGCACACACCGTACAAAGAGGCCATGGTGGAAGATACCGGTTGTAGCCGGTAGGCAGGCCATCTGGTCCGGGGGCATGGGTGTTTCCGGTTGGGACCGAGAGGGGAGGCCACCCCTTAGAGCGCGCGATATAAATTTGATCCCATGCTACGCGAGGTTGTAGCCTCCCCAATTAGAGTTTGCTTAGCAAGTGTCATGGGTGATTCCAGACACCGATGAGTTAAGCTGGTGTGTGCAAGTTAGGCGTGTTTTCAGCTAAAAGGCCGTAGACGGAATTAGTCCCGATGGACTAAAGGAATCCGTTACTCGTGGGTAAAGAGTACACCCTCTGCAGAGATTAAAACCTATTCGAATAGCCGTGTCCATGGTTAAGGATTACAGTCTGGGATGGGTCAAGTGCTGGTCTTAGTGTCGGTCTTCGGAGGAGATATTGTTAAACCAAACTTGGATACCGACTAGTTACTTGTGAGGACCATGATTATTATTTTGTGATGGACTAACCGGTTGCATTATCTATATTATCGAGTATCCCTGGGATGGTTCTACCTCCTGGATATTCATTGTGATTATTTATTTTATAAGCCCTTTATGTGGTGTCGCTGAGACGCTCGACTATGGCATTTCTCTTATAAGCCCTTTATGTGGTGTCGCTCAGACGCCCGATGGTGGCATTTCTTTTAAAGCCCTTTATGTGGTGTCGCTCAGACGCCCGACTGTGGCATTTCTTTTAAAGCCCTTTATGTGGTGTCGCTCAGACGCCCGACTGTGGCGTTTCTTTTAAAGCCCTTTATGTGGTGTCGCTCAGACGCCCGACTGCGGCATTTTATTCCCACTCTATTACTGCTTATTCATGTTACATGGAAATAACCTGCTTGCATGCATAAAAGATGTTTTATTTATGACTGACGATGTGATCATGGAATTTTTCAGTGCATGATTATCAATTATATTATACCTGTGTTCTTAATGTTTGCGAGTACATTCAAAGTACTCACTGGCTTGTCCCTGGCTATTGTCTTGGCCAGATTGCTTGCTTGGAGAGGAGCGTGGCGATGATAGCCCCGGAAACTAAGCAACGGTGATAGCAGCCTCGCGAAGATAGGAGTTGACCTGGTCAGCTGTTCCTGTGGGAAATGGAGTCCCATAGACACTGACGACTCACAAAACGCTTCCGCCATCGACCACTAGAAACCCAATTGTTGTACTCACAGGCCAGAATGGTCTTGTACTACATATTTTGTATTTTTCTTGGAATTTATGTATCAAGTTGGAGCCTCATCAGCTAACAGTAATCCTGGTGCTGATGAGCACGACGGCCATTTTCTGGAAATTTATACCCGGAAAACCGGTCGTGACAGACTTGGTATCAGAGCCAGGCTGACCATTGGCTAATCCTATCTTAGCCGGGTCTATAAACTTAGGCAAACCAACCCACCAAACCATAACCAAACCCCAGCCAAGCTTCTCGTGCAAGATAGCCACACAGTGACCCAACACCTTTTGGCAGTCGGTGCCCAACCTATCAACCTAACCTGTCGCTCATGCGCCAGTGATCGAATCCTAAATAGTCCTTTCTCGCAAACGTGCGAAGGAAGGCTCCGTCCCCTTTTCCTATAAAGAGGGGCACGCTAGCCCCAACACAGCACAGCACAGCCTCTACCCCAAACCAAGCTACAATGCCTGGCCCTGTCGTGCACAATGAGACCACCGCAACCAACCTAGGAGGCTTTGTGACCATACTCGCAAACCTCACCCGTCGTGCCTATGCGTTAGAAGAGACCCCAGAATATGTTGTGTACCAAGGACCCATGAGCGGTGAGAACCGTCAATTCTGGGCCACTGTACACATCTACGGTAGGGGTCTAGCACCCGAACGCCCCTACAGGTTCACCGGAAGAACGACTTCCTTTGAGCCACAAGCCATCCAACTAGCTGCTCGAGAAGCTATAGTTCATCTCCGGCACTTGTCGTCCAGAGTTAACTGTCGCTCGTTCCACTACTACCCCAGACGTGAAGGGTATGGTAGACCACCCCAAGTTGCCAAGGGAGATCACGAGACAGATCCTGCATTGTTTCACCTAGTGCGCTATGTAAGTGCACTAGAGGAACTGTGCGATCAAATCACTATTGATCTAATCGCAGCTCGTGGAGAGCTTGTTCGTCGAGCCCCGGCGAGAGAAGAGAACGAGCCCAACGCCGACAACCCAGTCGTCTGTTTGGACACCCGATCGAGTCCCTGAGATCTGCCCCAGCCATCGGCCAAGGTGCTGCGATAACCCCAGAGGTGCTTCGTCGCATATTGGGAGCACACTCCAACGGGATTGTGGCCAACAATCCCCGAGATGGTCCGCATCGCTACCCCGAGCCTGCAGCCCCTCAACCCACTCCAGCTAATTCCGATGGCGAGACCCGTGGAGAAGACTCAACATCCACAAGGCACGCCCGCTTGGATGTAAACGAGGTAGACTAAGTCACCCGAGTCGTATCGAGTCCCAGTGTACCCTCGCTTTGTAATCGTGTGGCCTTGTAATTAAATGTCGCATGTTGTCGTACCTCTGTTTTAATAGTAGCCTTGTCTGGATACGCCAGTATGCAGTATAAGATTTCTATCCCAGACACAGTTACCAAAACCTCCCCGACAACCCCCACAGTAACACATCACTATAGTGAAATGTGTGAATCTGTGGCTTGACCCCGACCCTTGGAACAGAGCTGAAAATTTTCTTTACCATTCACCACGGTAAAAATGACCCAGTTCCGGTGCTATAAAAAGGCCACCGCGTGACCTTGCCAAGCACCTCTCACCTTGTGCACCACCCTCACAACCATTTCATGCCATGCCGAGCCCCAGCATTTACCTGAGAACCCCAGATGCAACCCCGGGTAGTTTTGTCAAGATATTGTGGGATTTTACCTGCTGTACCATGGGCGCTACCCAGCCACCCCAGTACGAGCTGTTCAAATCAAGAATTACCCCTTCCACCTCGAGATATTGGGCAGCAGTACACATCCCTCCCGTAAACTCAAACCAAAACCCAACGGAGGTCTCCTTTGTGGGGAAATCTATGCCAACCCCACATATGGCCATAGAAGCTGTTGCATACGAAGCGCTTGCTCGCCTTCGATTCGCGGTACCCTATGCCAGCGAACGAGGGTATTATTACTTCCCGAGCCGTGCAGCACCCGGAGGAGTGACATCTTTTCCCGGTGGATGAATTGAGAGAGACCCAGTCCTGGCCAACCTTGTCCAGTACGTCATCGCTCAAGAGCGTTTAACCCAACGTGTGATGGGTTATCTCCAGAGCCTCGCAGATTTAAATCCTCAGATCGCCATCGGCAGAGCACTAAGGCCCGACCAGGAGAGACACGTGCATCGACTGGTCAATCCACTTCCCCCGATAGAAGAGGAGTGTATCCCAGTACCAGAGACGTTTTCTAGGGACCCCGTCCAGTTACCGTTTTAGACGTCGCTGCGGTGTTCATTATTGCAACATTTATTTATGTGTGTGACTTATGCGTGATACCCTGAGTTTGTACGACGAGTCAATTATTTGGCTTCTACTAATGCTTGTAGTTTTTGTTGTGATTTATGCTCCTTTAAATTAACTGTTTTTCCCTCGCAAAATCCTGGAGTGAGATTTCTTTTCCCTGAGTTGCTACATCTGCACCTTCTCACGGCGTGGATTAATTATTTTCACACAGCACCACGGCAGCAGACTCACAACCATAATCATGCGAACACATACACTGTTTGCAAAACTTTGCAACGGTGTTACATCCAGCTAATCACCCCCTAACAACAGTTAGCACCCGGCACACCCCATCTACTCCTCGTGATCACCACCAGCGCGGAGAGCCAACACCCGAGCAGCAGCGTCGCGACGATCATCGAGGATCATCGCGCACAAGAGCACGGAGAGCCCCAGCAGTGTCGCCAGCCCTCCGCATATCAGGATCGCAAACCAGTCCGGCATCGCCTCCACCATTAGAGCCCAACCCGAGCTTTTGTAAGCAGTAATGGAGGAGGAAGGAGGAGAAGCGAGGCCAGGTGTGAGGGAGAAGAGAGGAACACCCCGGCCGTTTTATAGCTCGAGCTCGGTGTACGGTGGGCGAAGTCCACCAACACCGCTCGTCGCCGATCGCCGGTATTTGGAGACGAATCCGCAAGCAGTGCCAACAGCGCGCTGGCCCGTGAGGTGAGTGCACGCTGCACCGGCAGCTAGCACGCCGCGCACTACCGCGGTACGGCCTAGATGCCCTACGTGCTAGGCGTCGCTGGTGGAGAAAGCGCGCGGGAGAGAGGAAGAAGAGAGAACCAGAGGGAGAAGAAGAGGCTGACAGTGGGCCCCGGGTCCACCTGTCGGCCAGAGAGAGCACTGTGCTCTCGGGTACGACCAGCGTATATTTAAATCTAGAAGTTATTCTAAATTTATATCCAGCGTAGAAATCTCACGTTTTGTCCCGAACGGTAGATTTTTCCACGCAGCACCAGTATTCACACTGTGGTTTTTCACCACTTATTGCCCTCTCACTATAGCCACATTTTTATTGCTTATATTTTTTTTAAACAGCTTTTAACAAATCTTGAGGACGAGATTTTTCTTAAGGGGGGTAGTGTTGTGACACCCCAAAATTTTGGCCTTGTTTTGTTAAATTAAATTTTTTGCCAGGAATTAAAACTTTGATTTTTTGGACTCCCTTTTGATTTTTTTTGAAACATTTCCTTTCTTATTATCATTGAGTTATTCCCTAAAATGAAAACCTTTCAAATATGTTATTGGACTTGTTTAACCTCTCAAGAAAAAATTTTCTTTTATCAGTATAACTAATTACCTAATTAATTTGCTTGATCTTTATTTTCTTGAAAAATGGTTTTCCAAGGTTATATGGCCAAAATTGAACTACAACCATTTGATAAATTCACCTAAAATTCTAACCAAAATTTGGAGATGTCATGTGATGTTTTTAAATCACTTTTATACAAAAATATCTTTTATTCATGAAATATTTTGAGCTCTACACTCAATGTTTCTTCTCTGGTCCAGAGTGCAATTTTGCACTACAACCCATCTAAATATTTCTTTCTAGCCTCCACCAAAATTATGGGATGTTGGTAGTAGCATATGATTCAACATTATGCAAAAAACCTAGTGTTGTTCTTTGAAAATTTTGAGTGAATCAACCTCTCTTTCATTCTGGTCCAACTTGAGGATTTGTACTGCAACCACAGTTTTAGTTGCTCCTTTTTCCATGATTCCTTTTTCTACTCTTAGTCCTCCCTAATAAACCCCAAAGTCCAGGAGCATGCACCCTTTGGATCATTTTTGGTTCATGAAATAATGCCATTTATCTCCTGTCCAGAATTAAAGTTTTGTAAAAATTGCACTAGAAAGTTTCTCCTTTTGTCCAAATGACCTGACCACTCTCTCTTGCATCTAAGGAGACCCTGATCTGGAGAATTTGGCCACTCCAAGAAATGCCTAAGTGCCCTTGGCATTTTGTCAAACACCTTACGGGCATGATCTGTTTTGACATGAATTTTGACATTGCACTATGAGCTTGCACCTTTGATCAAACCAACTTGTCCGCTAGGCTCCCAGTTACTCCTAACCTGGGTCTGTTAAGTGCCAGCCTCACCCAAGCTCTGTAGCATGCTCTGGCATTACGTCGAGCACGTCCCGTGCACGCCCGGAGCGCGAGCAGAGCACGCGTTTTGCACGTGCCGCGCCCGAGCCAACGCGTCGCGCCCCTAGCTTGCCCCCACTGCAGAACCACGCCACGCACGTCCCTCCTCACCGCTTCACGCCAAGCCGCCCCTCGCCACACCCCGGCAGGCCAAGAGCAAGCCGCCACGGCCGCCCGACAGGCCCTGCTCATGTCGGCGCCGCCCGAGCCTCTTCCGCTCGCTAGCTCGCCCCTGGAACAGTGCCCGCTCGTCCGCTAGCTCCCGCCGCCATCCCCAGCCACGCCACATTGCCTGCAAGCTACAGAATGGCGGTCACCGCCGACCTTATCCACGGCCGCCTCGGAACCGCCTTGGCTCTCCCATTTAAGGAGCCCCGAGCTCATCTCCGCACGCAGGCAGTCCCAAGCCATCTCCCGAGGACCCCCATTGGCAGCCAATCGATCCGGGGAGGTCTCCTTCCCCACCTCCGGCAACCGCAGCCGCCGCCACTGCCCCGGCCATTCCGGCACCACCAGGGCCTCCCCCTCTCCGTTCTCTTCACCAGGAACTTTCTCATCCTCCCGTGAACTCGTTCCCCTGCTCGATTTTGATCGGGAACCACCGCAGCCCCAAACTCACTTCACCCCCGAAGCCATCTCCGCCGCGAAGCTCATCGCCGGCAACTCCGTCCACGTCGGCGACCATGGCGGGTACCCCCGAGTTCGTCTCGACCTCCTGAGCACGCCCATGCGCTCAGATCACCGAGGGACGCCGGCGAGCCTCGCCGGAGCTCCGCCTCTGTTCGGTCAGGGGGAGACGACGCGCGCGTGGACCAGTCAAACCTGACTAGTGGGCCACGCGGGCCCACTGTTGTTGACCCACGCATAGTCCACGCTGGATAAGTGGAGGTGTATTTCCAGAGTACGCCTTCGACGTGTACGTATATTCGAAACGTTTTTCTTTTTCTGTTTTAATTTTAAATGACAGATTTTGACCAAAACTTTGACTGAGCTTAACTTTTTGAATATAACTCCAAATGAATTGATTATTTTTCCTACATCCCTCAAATTCTGTCTAGTTTATTTTAAGATTTATTTGAAAAAATTTCCAAACAACTTTTTTGTACTGTTTTTGAAATATGTGTTATTTGCATATTTTTGAAAATAGGATTTTGGAAGAGAAGAAAGCTTTCAAAAGATTTGGAGTGCACCCTGCCCTTCCACACCATGAAGGCAAGCATTCTGAACCCCGGAATAATATTTTTGGTGTGTTAGTTGACACGTTTATAACACCACCTTATTTCGGAGAGCTTGTTATTTCATGTGATATGGTCATTTGCATGGATGCATATTAGTGATTTCCTTGCGGTTGGAAATGAATATACTTGTGATGGCAATCATCCTCATGTGCCTTGCCTGCATGCCGGAAAGGAATCCGGGAAAGCCTCTGCCTTGGGTAGGAGTGAGCTTGTCGTCGGTCCCCGTCGGGACGGTTATGTCCGGTATGGCATGGTAAGGTATATTGAGTCGTGATTTTGTTGGTTGAAATATATTGGTTATACATGTCATGCAGGGAATTTATAAACCTCCTGAGTCGACCGTAGATCGAGTCTTGTTCCAGTAACCCCCATACTTTTTTTGTACTACCACTTGTCCCTGCCGCAGGTAGGGTACGGTTCAGTAAGTCGCCAACCCCTTTCAAGCATACACCGTACAGAGAGGCCATGGTGGAAGATACCGGTTGTAGCCGGTAGGCAGGCCACCTGGTCCGGGGGCATGGGTGTTTCCGGTTGGGACCGAGAGGGGAGGCCACCCCTTAGAGCGCGCGATATAAATTTGATCCCATGCTACGCGAGGTTGTAGCCTCCCCACTTAGAGTTTGCTTAACAAGTGTCATGGGTGATTCCAGACACCGATGAGTTAAGCTGGTGTGTGCAAGTTAGGCGTGTTTTCAGCTAAAAGGCCGTAGACGGAATTAGTCCCGATGGACTAAAGGAATCCGTTACTCGTGGGTAAAGAGTACACCCTCTGCAGAGATTAAAACCTATTCGAATAGCCGTGTCCATGGTTAAGGATTACAGTCTGGGATGGGTCAAGTGCTGGTCTTAGTGTCGGTCTTCAGAGGAGATATTGTTAAACCAAACTTGGATACCGACTAGTTACTTGTGAGGACCATGATTATTATTCTGTGATGGACTAACCCGTTGCATTATCTGTATTATCGAGTATCCCTGGGACGGTTCTACCTCCTGGATATTCATTGTGATTATTTATTTTATAAGCCCTTTATGTGGTGTCGCTGAGACGCCCGACTGTGGCATTTCTCTTATAAGCCCTTTATGTGGTGTCGCTCAGATGCCCGACGGTGGCATTTCTTTTAAAGCCCTTTATGTGGTGTCGCTCAGACGCCCGACTGTGGCATTTCTTTTAAAGCCCTTTATGTGGTGTCGCTCAGACGCCCGACTGTGGCATTTCTTTTAAAGCCCTTTATGTGGTGTCTCTCAGACGCCCGACTGCGGCATTTTATTCCCACTCTATTACTGCTTATTCATGTTGCATGGAAATAACCTGCTTGCATGCATAAAAGATGTTTTATTTATGATTGACGATGTGATCATGGAATTTTTCAGTGCATGATTATCAATTATATTATACCTGTGTTCTTAATGTTTGCGAGTACATTCAAAGTACTCACTGGCTTGTCCCTGGCTATTGTCTTGGCCAGATTGCTTGCTTGGAGAGGAGCGTGGCGATGACAGCCCCGGAAACTAAGCAACGGTGATAGCAGCCTCGCGAAGGTAGGAGTTGACCTGGTCAGCTGTTCCTGTGGGAAATGGAGTCCCATAGACACTGACGACTCACAAACCGCTTCCGCCATCGACCACTAGAAACCCAATTGTTGTACTCACAGGCCAGAATGGTCTTGTACTACATATTTTGTATTTTTCTTGGAATTTATGTATCAAGTTGGAGCCTCATCAGCTAACAGTAATCCTGGGGCTGATGAGCATGATGATCTTTTTCTGGAAATTTATACCCGGAAAACCGGTCGTGACAGTTCTTTTAGATACTAGAGCATCTCATTCATTCATATCCGAGAACTATGCTCGATTGCATAACACGACATTCTGTGACATGCCCAGTTCCATGGTAATTCAAACTCCGGGTTCCAAATGGCAAACTTCTAGAGTAAGCCATGGGAACGAAATTCTTGTCGATAGACTTGTCTTCCTTGCATCCTTAATAGCTCTCAAGTCCACGGACATAAACATCATCTTGGGTATGCACTGGATGTCAGCTCATTATGCTAAGATTGATTGTGCCACTAGAACCGTTCAACTTACTCACCCATCGGGCAAGAAAGTCAATGTCTTAACTCGAGTGGCCAACCCCCTTCCAGACCTTGAGGATGTTCCGGTAGTCCGAGACTTTCCGAATGTCTTTCCAGAAGAACTGCCAGGTGTTCCACCTGACAGGGATGTCGAGTTTGTGATAGACCTTGTTCCAGGAACCGTACCAATTTCTAGAAGACCCTACAAGATGGCACCCTTAGAACTAGCGGAGCTTAAAAACCAACTCGATGAGTCCTTGAAAAAGGGTTTCATCCGTCCTAGTTCCTCTCCTTGGGCTTGCCCCATCCTCTTCATCAAGAAGAAGGATGGAACGGATCGAATGGTTGTAGATTATCGACCTGTCAATTTGGTCATCATCAAGAACAAATATCCGCTTCCCAGGATCAACTATCTGTATGATTAGCTCGCTGGATCCTCAGTCTTCTCCAAGATGGATTTGAGGTTGGGCTACCATCAAATCAAAATCAGAAACGGGGACATTCCCAAAACGGCCTTTGTTACTCGTTATGGCCAATACGAGTACACCGTTATGTCCTTCGGTTTAACCAATGCCCCAGCTACCTTCTCCCGGTTAATGAACTCGGTTTTCATGGAGTACTTGGATAAATTCGTCGTAGTATACCTCGATGACATACTCATCTACTCCAAGAATGAAGAGGAACATGCCGAACATCTAAGGCTGGTATTGATGAAACTTTGAGAGCATCGCCTTTATGCCAAATTCTCCAAGTGTGAATTTTGGTTGCCAGAAGTGACCTATCTAGGCCATGTAATCTCTGGCAAGGGTATTGCTGTCAATCCCGAGCGAGTTCAAGCCGTCCTTGATTGGACTCCACCTGAGACGGTCAAGCAAGTTCGGAGTTTCCTTGGCTTAGCGAGCTATTGCCGCCGCTTCGTTGAGAATTTCTCCAAGGTTGCTAAACCTCTAACTGAACTCCTCAAGAAAGATAAAAGGTTCGAGTGGACTCCACAGTGCGAGTTCAGCTTTCAGGAACTGAAAAGACGCGTGACATCTGCTCCCGTACTGGTACCACCAGATTTCTCCAAGGACTTTATTATCTATTGCGACACCTCGCGACAAGGACTAGATTGCATACTCATGCAAGATCGTCAGGTAATTGCCTATGCTTCACGGCAATTACACCCACATGAGGAAAATTATCCCACACATGACCTAGAGCTTGCAGCTGTAGTCCATGCACTTAAAACTTGGCGACATTACCTCCTCGGTAATCGTTGCGAGATCTTCACCGATCACCAAAGTTTGAAATATATCTTCACCCAACAAGATTTGAATCTCAGGCAAAGACGTTGGGTCGAGTTGATCTCGGATTACGACTTAGGAATAACTTACACCCCGGGAAAAGCCAAAGTCATGGCTGATGCGCTAAGCCGTAAGTCCTATTGTAACAACCTGATGTTACAACAAAATCAACCACTTCTCCATGAGGAATTTCGTAAGCTAAATCTTCACATTGTTCCTCGAGGATTCCTATCCACCCTGGTGGCGAAACCTACCCTTACGGATCAGATCATCAAGGCACAGAAGGTAGATCCGGGAATCTCCCGTATTAAGAGAAACATTAAGAAAGGAGTCGCGAATTGTTTCTCCATTGATGATCAAGGTGTCGTATACTTTGGAAATCGCCTAGTGGTTCCAAAGGCACGAAACCTGAGGCGGCTGATCCTTAAGGAAGCTCATGAATCCCCTCTCACCATTCATCCCGGTAGTACCAAAATGTATCAAGACCTACGCCAGAGGTTTTGGTTGACTAGGATGAAGAGAGAAATCGCTCAATACATTGCTAATTGCGACGTTCGTCGTCGTGTTAAAGCAGAGCATCAACGGCCTGCTGGCACCCTTCAACCTTTGGCTATTCCTGAATGGAAATGGGATAAAATCAGTATGGATTTCATCACTGGGTTTCCCAGGACCAAGAGAGGGAATAATGCCATCTTCGTCGTGATCGACCGACTTTCCAAAGTAGCCCACTTTCTACCTGTTCGTGAGAGTATCACCGCTAGCCAGCTAGCCGATTTATACATCTCCCGAATAGTGTCTCTTCATGGTGTCCCATTGGAAATTAACTCAGACCGTGGGAGTCTCTTCACCTCTCGATTTTGGGAAAGTTTCCAAAATGCTATGGGAACTCGTCTCTCTTTTAGTACCGCCTTCCATCCTCAATCAAGTGGTCAAGTAGAGCGAGTCAATCAAATTCTGGAAGATATGCTCCGAGCTTCTATTATCTCGTTCGAAATGAGTTGGGAGAAATGCCTTCCATTCGCGGAGTTTTCTTATAACAATAGTTATCAAGCCAGCTTGGACAAGGCTCCTTTCGAAGTTCTCTATGGACGAAAATGTCGAACGCCTCTTAACTGGTCAGAAACCGGGGAAAGACAACTCTTTGGCCCAGATATGATTCAGGAAGCAAAGGAGCAGGTTCGCGTTATTCGTGAGAAATTGAAAACAGCCCAATCTCGTCAAAAGAGTCAATATGATCGTAAACATAAGCTTATGACTTATGAAGTCGACAAGAAGGCTTACCTTCGGGTTACCCCATTAAAGGGAACCCATCATTTCGGTATCAAAGGCAAATTGGCTCCTCGTTACATTGGACCCTTTCGCATTCTTGCCAAACGAGGAGAAGTTGCCTACCAATTGGAACTACCTTTGCATCTTTCCAGAGTTCACGATGTCTTCCACGTTTCACAACTCAGGCGTTGCTTCACGGATCCTATCCGTGGAGTGGACCACGAAACGCTTGATCTACAAGATAACCTCTCCTATCAAGAATATCCCGTTCGAATCCTTGATCAAGCCGAGCGTACCACTCGACATCATAATATCAAGTTTCTCAAGGTTCAATGGTCACACCATTCCGAGAAAGAAGCCACTTGGGAAAGGGAGGATCGTCTTTGACTCGAGTACCCCACCTTCTTTCCAGAGGATCCTAAATCACGGGACGAGATTCTTTTGAGTGGGGGTGAGTTGTCACACCCTAGCTAGTTCAAGCATTAGAGTGTGCATCATGTTTAATTTCCTTTTAAGTTTGAAATGGGGAAGGCAGAAACCCCCAACACACACCCCTGGAAACAACTAGGGTTTACTAAAATTATTTTCAATGAACCTGAAATGCCCTTCTAAAAAGTTCACCCTCTTTGTCTTGGGTTAGAACCTCTGGCAAAATTGGTGCACAATTTTCTAGGTCAATAGAAGGTCATTGAATTAAATCATAAGTATTTGATTTTGGGCATTTAAATGCTATAAAATAATTTAAATGCTCAAATAATTCTGGAAATAAATGTTTGCTGTTGGAAATATTCCAAACAGAGCCCACATTTATTTTCAGGATTTTTGGAAACATTTTAGTATTTTTAATAAAGCCCAACAGTTGCAGTTAAATAGAAAAACAGAAACAAAACAAAAAAAGAGAGAGGGAAGCCACTTGGGCCTTACCTGTGCTGGCCCAGCCCTCCTAGCTCGAGCAGCCGACTGGCCTTGCCAGTCGTCGTCCTCCTCCCGCCAGAAGGACGAGGAGCGCGTGGCCGGCGCCCGCGACCACACGCCGGCCACCTCCTGCTTCTGCCGACGCCCTGGAGACGTCCAGGGATGCCACGCCGACCCCCACGTCCCCCTCTCATCCTCCCTCACTCTCCCCCTCGTCTCCCTCACCCTCTCCCGCGATGGCCGAGCGCGGTCCTCACCGCCGTTCGCCGTAGACGTCACCAGAGCCACCCCCTCGCCCCTCCGACAAGCCCAATAGCTCTGCCTCGTCGCCCTGGACCTCTCCGCTGACCCATGCGACTCCAAACGCCGCCGAACGCCGTCTTCGCCCTCGTCTTCAACCTCGGGCACCCGTGCCGTCTCCGGTTAATTCGGCGCCGTCAGGACCTCCCCGAGCTCGCTGACCCCCTCTCCGACCCCGCTGTGAGCTCCTCTTCCTCTTCCCCTAGCTCTCGTGCTCGTTTGGCCTCTGTAGTTGCCACTTCCACCGCACCCGAAAGCTCCCCGCCGCCGGACATGGCGCCGTCGTGGCTAGAGCCACAGTGGCTCGAAGCCAAGCTCACCGTTGTGCTCAGCGCAGCACCAGGAGCCCGTAGCACCATTCCACACGCCTCGCCGTGCCCCGCAGCCTCGGGTTCGACCTCGCCCGAACTCCGGCGGCCGCCAAGGTCGTCGCCGGCAACGTTTCCGACCACCCTAGCTCCACCCACTGCCACCACTCGATGCGGCTCGCTCCCAGCTATGCGTAGAAGCTCTCCGCCGTCGTTTTGGTTGCCGAAGCCCGAAACCCGCAGCCCTCCGCCGCGTCTGGCCTCGCCGGCGGCTAAACGCCGGCAGGCTTTGACCCGTTGACCGGTGGGCTTGACCACTGACGTGGACTGGGTGGGCCCAGGTTGACTCCCCTGAGTCAATGACAAGTGGGCCCCCCTCTGCTAACTAAATCAAATTAGTTTTAACTAAAAATAATTAGTTTAATTAACTACTGACACGCGGGACCCACCAGTCAGGTTTGACCTGGACACCCCCGTTGACCACTGACGTCACCCTGACGTAATACTGACGCAGTAATTAAATTACTGGAATTATTCTTATACAGGAAATTCCAAAAAATAGTCAAAACTTCTAAAAATCATAGAAAATCAACCATAGCTCCAAATGTAAAGATTTATATATGAAAAATGATCAGAAAAATTCAATCTATCCATCTATAATGGTTTCATGCATGACAAAACAAGTTAACCTTGCTTTTTAAGCCGAATAAGGTAATGCACTAATGTGGCTATGTTAAATGAACTAACATTTGAACCTTTGGTTCAAATAAGCACATTCCTTTCTGTTATAGCTTGCATTAGGCCAAGACACATTCATATTGCCATGTCATAGCATGAATCATATTGTTGCATATCGTCATGTGTTGATTGTGTTCTGATGTGTTCTTCGTGGTAGGTTCTGCCTCTGAGGACATTCACGAGTATCCAACTAAAGGGCAGTATCCCACTACCACTCCATCAGGCAAGCAACACATTGATCATTCCGATACAAAACCATGTTCTCGCTTCTGCTCTTGTTTACTGCATTAAGACAACGCGATCCAAACTGATGTGTGCTACGGTAGCTGAACCCTTATCCTCTGCATGACCTGTCATTGCCACAGTAACTAGATGAAACCCACTAGCATGTGTAGGAGTTGATTGAGCCATGTATGTGATTCCTACCTTGCTATGCCTGCTATGCTTAGAGTTGTGTCAGGTCTGGTTCATCTGGGTGATGGGCTAGAGTGAAATGCTTATGCCGGTAATGTGAGGGATGTGTTGAACATGTTTTGGTAAAGGTATCGATGAGAGGCCATGTAGGAGTACATGGTGGGTTGTTTCATTGAGGCCGTCCATAAGAACTGAGATCTGTATGTGTGATTTAAGATGCAGTTACTACCATACATTGGACCGAAACCAATGGACCCTCTCGGCTTCTTAGTCACCCTAGTACTCTGTCTAGGAGTTGCAAATAGTTTCTGGTGTTTGTAGGTTATGTGTTGGCGGCCGTGCATAGCGTTGACCCTAGGGGTGGGCTATGTTGCGGTAGATACACCGTGGCGCGGTGTACCGAGTCACCCGTTTGGTGTCTCGGGAACCCTGTTCACATCGTTCGGGGCCGTAAGTGGAAACCTCGGCCGGACTCCCTGCGGATGGAACCTGGATAGGCGATAAACCTGGACTAGAGACTTAAGTGTTTAGGTAGGCCGTGGCCGACACCCTCGCTGGGCTTCCGCTTGAAGGTTGCCGAGTACATGTCGTGTAAACGGCGGTAAGTGGTGAAAGCGTGTATGAAGAAGTACACCCCTGCAGGGTATAAAACTATTCGAATAGCCACGTCCGCGGTAAAGGACTACTTGGTTGCCTATGCAGTTCATAGACAAGTTAATGCATACTACTAAACGACTCAAGATAAGTGTGAGTACCGAGGATGGCCCTCTCGTAGGATGACGAGGGAGGATCCCCGGTGGAGTATTGTGTTGGTGAGTAGTGGACTTGTGTGCGAAAACTATTTTACTGGTGGAGTTCCGTAGGATAGCTTAGCCAAGAGACAAAGCTGGCTTGCTGCAATAACCCCACCACCTTCTTAAGAATAAGCATGTATAGTAGGTTCTGATGTAAGACTTGCTGAGTACCCTTGTACTCATGTTTGCTTAATTACTGTTTTCAGATGACAACACTGCCCCCTCCGATGGCTTCTACGTAGACCTTGACATCGACGAGTGACTAGCCACCCAGGTGGTGATCCTGGCCATGGAGGGCCTATGTAGATAGACAGGCTTCGAGAAGCCTTCTTTCTTTCTAGAGTCTGTACTCAGACTAGTTGCTTCCGCATGTGCTTGTATGATTGTATGACTTGAGTGTCGGGTCATGTGACCCCTATCTGTATGAACTTGTTATGTATGGCTCCCTGGAGCCTTTAAATAAAGTACTTGAGTTGTAGAGTTTTGTTGTGATGCCATGTTGTATGTACTCATATCGGGCATATTGTGTGTATGATTGAAATGCTTGGTATGAGTGGGATCCGACAATCTAGTTGTTTATCCTTGGCAGCCTTTCTTATGGGGAAATGTAGTCTAGTGTTGCTCGAGCCATAGTAGTCCGCTACAGCCCGGTTCACCGGAGTCCTGCTAGCCCAGCACTACTGTTCAGGACACTTGACTGGCCGGCATGTGTTTCACTTCGTTCCTATGTATGTCCCTTCGGGGAAATGTCACGCGGTGATATCCGGAGTCCTGCCTAGCCTGCTACAGCCCGGGTTCCCCGGAGTCCTGTTAGCCTAGTGCTATAGCCCGGAATCACTCGCTGATGACCGACATGCTCGATGTGATTCATGTATGCCTGTCTCCATAGTTCTGTGCCGCTTTGGGTTCACGACTAGCCATGTCGGCCCGGGTTCTCTGTCATATGGATGCTAGCGACACTATCATATACGTGAGCCAAAAGGCGCAAACGGTCCCGGGGCATGGTAAGGCGACACCCGTGGGATACCGTGCGTGAGGCCGCAAAGTGATATGAGGTGTTACTGGCTAGATCGATGTGACTTAGTATCGGGGTCCTGACATCCTTAGATCTTCCCTGCAAAATAGAGGTGTTAGCACGATGATGTTCATATGAGGACTTTGATCCTTGTGAGGAATTTGGTCCGTATGAGGACTTCAATCCATATGAAGAATTTGGTCCATATGAAGAATTTCATCTGGGGTTCCTATTCTTCACAGGTGGTGTCATGAGGACATTCACCTGAAGATTTTCAAGGCACCTTTCGGGAACCCAGATTTTCTTCATGGGAGGACCCTTCCTATAGTTAGTGCCAACATATCTAGCAAACACTTCACCATTCTGATTTTTGAACAGTTTATAATTGGAGTCAAATGACTCATCAGAAGAATATGAAGATTCACATGTAAAGCCAGATAAAGTAGATGGATCTACTGGAGGTCCCTTTGCAGCAACCAATGAGGTTTTGGGATACTTCTCAGGCTTCCAGTAAGTCCCATCAGCATTGAGTTTCCTCTCAAAGGCAATACCCTCTTTCCTAGGGTTCCTGTTGAGGATCTGCTTTTTTAAGCACATCACAAAGAGCCTGATGCCCTTTGAGGCTTTTGTACATGCCTATCACATACAATTCCTTTAGCCTTGCATGGTCAGTGATACTAGCAGCATCCTCATATGAGGAATTAGTGATAGCGGAGGCGGTTGAAGAGTTTGCAGCAATGGGAGCATTTGAACATTCAGGTGAAGAATTAGCAGATTCACGTTCAATGCATTTCCAACATGGAGGAATGAATTCTTCCTGAGTAGCGTTGATTTGTTGAGCAAGTAATGAATCACGCTCCTTCTAAAGATCTTCATAACTCACTTTTAACTGCTCAAGATCTTGCTTTCTTTGAAGAAATTCATATGAACGCTTCACATGATCAGATAAGAGAGTGTTATGATGACTCTGAAGGTTATCAAGCTTGGACTGGAGTCCCTGAAGACTTTCAGCCAAAGCTTTGGAACGATCCATTTCTTCACGCAACATACCATCGCTCTCATCTAGCATGTTTTGAACTTTTTCCAAAGCTCTTTGTTGTTTAGTGGCAAGGGAAGCAAGTTTGACATAACTGAGTCCAAATTCATCTCCAGATTCATCATCACTGGACTCAGATAAGTAGTATTCAATTACCTTGGCACCTTTTGCCATAAGGCATGGTGCAGAGCATGATGATTTCGGAATGAAAGTCATAGCCTTGCGCGATTCCACGAAGTTGTCAAACCAGGGTTCATGGTGAGATCGATGTCCTTCATAGAGCTCAGAGAGTCGGTCCCAGATGAGCTTTGCATGGGAGAGATGCATAACGCCCCTGAACTGATTTTGTGATAGGCCGGAGCAGATGATGTCCTTCGCCATGAGGTTGAGTAGCGTGTACTTGCGAATATCATCAGCCTCCGCCATCTTGCATAGGTCAGTAAGACCAATCTCGGTGACGGTCCAGAGTTCGCTATTCATCGCCATGAGGCGCTTCTTCATCATGGCCTTCCACTTGGGATAATCATGACCATCAAAGATGGGGCATGCCACAGTCTTCATTCCTACGGTTGATATAACTAAAACTCCAGGCGGTTAAACCAAAATTACACAGAACAAGGGAGTACCTTGCTCTGATACTAATTGAAAGTGCGTTAAGTCGACTAGAGGGGGGGGTGAATAGGCGATTTTTATGAATTCTTCACTGCGGAATTTCAGGGTGAGGAAATTCCTAAGTGAAGAACTACTTGCAGCGGAATAAGTACTCAGATGCATACATGACATAACATAAACATAGATAGCATGATGAAATGAAAACAAACACAGAGTACAAAAAGCGTAAGCACATGATGAAATAGGAAGAAGACAAACAGACTGAAGAAATTGAACTAAGAAAATTGAGAAAGTCTTCAGTCAAAGTCTTCAAACAAATATGAACAAGCACACAACAAAGAAATGAGGAAATGAAAGGGTTGATGAAATAGAACCAGTTAGCTTGGTGAAGACAATGATTTGGTAGACCAGTTCCAACTGCTGTGACAGTTGTACGTTTGGTTAGGGCGGCTAGGTATTCGAACTTGAGGAAACACAGTCCCGGACACCCAGTCCTGAACACGTAGCTCAGGACACACAGTCCTCACCGTATTCCCCTTGAGCTAAGGTCACACAGACCTCGCCAAATTACTCGTGGTAAGTCTTCAGGTGACTTCCAAACCTTCACAAACTCGGTCACTCGGCGATCCACAATTTCCTCTTGGATGCTCTAGACCATGACACCTAACCGTCTGGAAGATGCACAGTCTTCAAAGGTAACAAGCGTCGGATCCACGCAGGATCAATCTCTTCAGTGATGCTCAATCACTTTGGGTTTGTAGGTGTTTGGGTTTGGGTTTTCCTCACTTGATGATTTTCGCTCAAAGTCCACGGAGGATGGGATGCTCTCAAATGACAAGTGTCAGTTTCTCTCGGAGCAGCCAACCAGCTAGTGGTTGTAGGGGGGCGGCTATTTATAGCCTAGGGAGAAGCCCGACATGATAAGACATAAATGCCCTTAAATGATATGACCGTTAGGTGGGTAGATATTTCGGTACAGCTGGCTCGTAGCACAACAATGGTCGGAAATTTGACTATCAAATTCCCGAGGGCTATCATGTTCCTCACTGTGTAGGCAATCCGCACTGGCGAATTCCTAACTCCTCAGTCAGAACAAATTCCTCAGAGACCACAAGAAGTTCGTCTCTGTTACTGAAGAAATTGACTGAGCTGTATGAGATTTCCAATGGCTTCACTCGAAGGGATTGGTAGGTGTAGGATTTGAGTTGAGCATCACTTGGAAATTCTTCCTTAGTATTTCCTCACCCCCTTTAACAGTACGGTGTTTCCTAAGACTCAAGAAAGAGAAAATGAAACTACGAAACAAAAGTCTTCACGCTTCATGTTACTCAGATGAATGCCTAGTCTTCAAGGTCACACCAATTTCTTCACTTTCAAAGTCTTCGGAAAGTCTACAGAAATCCAAAGTTTTCAGTCAAAGACATTCATTTTTAGGGGTCGACTTCCTCTGTAAATATAAAACTCCTCGACTTATAGACCTGTGTACAGTCATAAACACATTACTCCCTTAACCTATAAGTCTTCAATACACCAAAATCACTAAGGGGCACTAGATGCACTTACATGCATTAATTTCATAAGAATCCGTAGTAGTAGTGGAAGCAATCAGAGTACTAACAAAATCATTATTATTCGTATTGGAAAAGTCACACAACTTGGTGTTTTCTTGAGACATCGTGACAAAGCAAGCGATCTAATGCACAAGTAAACAAAAAGGCAAACGAAAAGACAAACCAAAGAAGGGCGAATAAAAAGGCAAATCTTTTTGTATTTTTCTGAAAATGTTTTAGATGTGGGGGAGAGGAAAATGAGAGGCAAATGGCAAATAATGTAATGCAAGACATGAGAGTTTATGGTGGGTACTTGGTAGGCTTGATGTAGAACCTCCCTGGCTACGGAGCCAGTAATTCTTCATGCGGTTAGCTAGATTTCTTTTCTCCTTTTCTCCTTTTTCAATGCATCCCATTGCATTTTAAGAATCTCCCAAGATTTCAACCCGAGAAGATGGAGAAGAACGAGGCGATATTCGAGCGCCTGCGCGAGATGGCTGTGAGGAAGGGTTGCATGTTGTCCTAGCTTGCGCTGGCTTGGGTTCACCACCAGGGAAGCTATGTGTGCCCCATACTCGGCACAACAAAAGTTGAGAATCTCAACCAGAACGTGAGAGCGCTTTCTATGGAGCTCACAGCTGAGGGGATGGTTGAGCTCGAGTCCTACGCCGCCATGGATGAGGTTCAAGGTGATATGTTGATGCTTCGTATCACTGGTTTGAAATAGTTGCAAATCAAATAATTTCATGAGCACTCCGTGCATGGATGAAATCATGGAACCACCAATTGTTTGCTAATATAGTACAATTGCTCCCCATGATTATGTTCATGGAACTAGAAAATGTCTTTGTATAATTGGACAGGATGTATATCCCCTGTGTGTTTGCTACTTCTTGACCTTGCGTTGATTTTTCCCTTGAAGAGGAAAGGGTGATGCAACAACGTAGAGCTAAGTATTTCCCTCAGTTAAGAACCAAGGTATCAATCCAGTAAGAGGCACAAGAAAGTCTCCAATCTATGCATCTGCATAAACTAACAAACACTTGCACTCAACGCGGAAAAGGGGTTGTCAATCCCTTCATGGTCTCGAACAAGAGTGATATCTAATAGAGATAGGTATAGAAGTTAAATAAAAAGGCAAACTAAAATAAATCTAAATAAATTGCAGAAAGATATTTTTTGGTTTTTTGGTTTATAGATCTAAAAATATATGATGGAAAATAGACCCAGGGGCCATAGGTTCACTGGAGGCTTCTCTCTGGAAAGAAAACATACGGTGCGTAAACAAATTACTGTCGAGCAATTGATTGAAAAGAGCAAAGTTATGACGATGTCCAAGGCAATGATTATAAATATAGGCATCATGTCCGTGTCAAGTAGACCGACTCCTGCCTGCATCTACTACTATTACTCCATACATCGACCACTATCCAGCATGCATCTAGAGTATTAAGTTCATAAGAACGGAGTCACACGTTAAGTAAGATGGCATGATGTAGAGGGATAAACTCAAGCAATATGATGAAAACCCCATCTTTTACCCTTGATGGCAACAATACAATACGCACCTCGCTACCCCAACTTTGTCACTGGGTGAGGACACCTCAAGATTGAACCCAAAACTTGGTACCTCTCCCATTGCAAGAAGAACCACTCTAGTTGGCCAAACCAAACCGATAATTCGAAGAGAAATACAAAGATATTTAATCATGCACAAAAAGAGTTCAGAAAAGACTCAAATAATATTCATAGATAATCTGATCAGAAATCCACAATTCATGGATCTCGACAAACACACCACAAAAGAATGTTACATTGGGTAGAACTCCAAGAACATCGAGGAGACACATGGTATTGAAGATCATAGAGAGAAGAAGCCATCTAGCTACTAGCTATGGACCCGTAGGTCTGTGGTAAACTACTCACGCTTCATCAGAAGGCCATAAAGTTGATGTAGATGCCCTTTGTGATTGAATCCCCCAGCAGGGTGCCAGAAAAGGCCCCAAGATAGGATTTCACGAGAACAGAGGGTTTGCGGCGGCGGAAAAGTATTTTGGTGGACCCTTCTATTGGTTTGGGAATATTTGGGAATTTATAGCGCAAGAATTAGGGTTGGATGACTCCAGAGGGGCCCACAAGCTAGGGAGGCGTGCCCCCTAGTGCGCGGCCTGAGGGCTCATGGGTCCCTCAGGACTCTTCTGGCCCCCTCTCCAAGCTCCGTGGATGTCTTCTAGTCCAAGAAAAATCATCGCGAAAGTTTTATTCCGTTTGGACTCCGTTTGATATTCCTTTTATGTAAAACTCAAAAACAAGGAAAAAGCATAAACTGGCACTAGGCTCTAGGTTAGTAGGTTAGTCCCAAAATAATATAAAACAACATATTAATGCATATAAAACATGCAAAACAGATAATATAATAGCATGGAACAATAAAAAATATAGATACACTGGAGACGTATTGTTACGCCCCGAGACCGATGCGCCAGATGTCTTCCAGTTATTCGCCATCGTTGCCATGTCATTTGTTTGTGTGTTGCACTTTGCCATGTCATCATGTGCATTTCATCTGCATGTTTTTCAAACTTACATCCGTCCGGGTTTTCTAGTTTTCTCCGTTGTCCGTTTCGGGATCCGACACTCTCACATGCACCCGTCGCACCTTCCAGATCTCATTTCATGAGCGGGAGAAAAACATTCTCGGAATGGGCCGAGAGTTGATGAGTGGTCTTGGTACATCACCGGTAGACCGTCTGTCAAATTTCGTTCCATTTGGAGGTCGTTTGATGCCCCAACAGTTAACCGCGTTAACCGAAGCCCCCTTTCTATTTGCAGCCCAGCACCCCTCCATAGCAGCCCACTAGCCCATCTAAACCCCCTTCATGCTCTTCGTCGTTGGATCATGATCGTGTGGGCAAAAACTGCACCTCAATAGCCCTATCCTAGCTCCCTCTACCTATAAAAAGGCATCTCCCCCTCCATTTCTGGGCAAAACCCTAGTCTCCTCCTCTCCCGCCGCCGCCGGACGCGTCCACCAACGGCCGGACGTGTCCGCCGCCGCCCCTCGCCCAAACAGGAGCTGCCATGTCACCGCCGCCAAGCCTCCTCCACCGCGCCCTGCCGTGGCCCGTCGGGGCCCGGATTAGGCCCACCAGGGCCCCGCGCGCCGCCCCGCTCGCCCGCGCCAACGCCCTCGCCTGTGCGCACTGCCTGCACGCGCGCTGACCGCCACCGCCACCTCGCCGGCACCCCACTCCGCCATCGGATCTCCGCTGCCCGCCTCCCGCTTTGCCGCGTGCCGCTCGGCGCCGCCCCTCACCATCCGCCGCGCCGCCGCCTCGCCCCGCGCCGAAGGAGGGCCCGTCACATTGGATCCGCCCTCTCCGGCAACCTCGACGCCACTCCGCGCCACCTGCGCGCGTCGCCAGCCACATCGGGACCTCACCACCGCGCCCTCCGTCCGGGCCTCCTCCCACCGCGTGGGCCGCAGCCCGATCCGGCCTAGCTCCCTCGCTCCGGCCTGCCCCTCTACCGACCTGGGCCGAGCCCAGTGGCGAGCAGCTCTATATCCCGCTCTGTGCATTAGATAGTTATATGGCACTCGATCGTTTTTTCCAACAAACTGCCAAGTCCCTAGATTTCCAGCAGCATGTGTGCATCTTCATCATGGCATAACTTTGTGCATGTTGATCCATTTTGCATGTGTGATATATCAAATTGTTCATCTCTGAATGCTCTACATGGTGGTGTAATTTGCATGCATGTTACTGTCCATCTTGACGCCTTAATCCTCATTGCAAAAGTGCTAAATGTTATAATCTGTTGTAAGTTATCATAACTTGCTGATTTGTATGTCTATCTTTTAGGCATCATGTCAACATGTTTTAGGATCATATTCATGCCATCTTTACAGTGGTACAATCCATGTATTTTTGTGTGCCCTCTGGTGACTAGCACAATCTTGCAAAATGTGCTACTTGATGTTTGCTATTTTCTAAGACTTGGTAAAATCTGTTAAGTCTGTAACTGTTGCTATGTTAACTTGATTCTACAAGTGAATCCATGCATAATATGGAGATGCTCAGTAAGGATGTTTTCTAGTCTTGTTATTCTATATCCGTCCATGCCCTTGTTTAGAATTATGGCGTGCTATAGCTTGTCATTACCATGCTCTAAAGTTGCTAAATAATGTTTTTGTCAGTCTGTTAACAGTAAGTTCATTCTTTCCATGTGAATAGCTAATGATCTATGCATCCTATGACAATGTTCTTTCCATGAGTAGCTGAACAAATATGCCTTCTTGTTGTTGGTTACATTCACATGCCACGATATGCTTTATGTTGAGTTAACCAAGCTTGTAAACATGCCTACTTGTCGTTGTTTCTGCCATGATCAGTTTATTCCACTAAGTCTATGAATCTATTATCATTTGTATTCTTGCCATGATGTTTTGAGCATGTTCTAGTGTTTTCTAGCAGTAGCTCAGTGTTCATGTTCTGTAGTGCTTGACATGTACATGCTTGCCATGCTTTTGTATTTCCAAGATTTTGCAGTGTAGCATGTTTTTTTTATGCCTCCAACATGTCAACATGTTAATCCTACTCACATGTATGCCCTGTTTTTCACTAAGTCCTAATTTGTGCTATAAAGTTGCCTTTTGCTTTGATCATGTTGGTTGAATCTTGATGCCTATGAACCTGAACCTTCATGTTATTTAAAGCATGTAATCTGTATTTTGAGTGCATATCAAGTTTGTGTCCATATGTTTCTTGTAGCATGTTGTTTCCTTGATTGCAAAGTGCTTAGTTGCTGTTTTGGGCAGATTGTGTTTGAAACTTGTATTGAGTGTATGTGTCGAACTGTGGCTCCGTTTGGAGCATGCTCTATATGAAACTTGCTTGATTTTGCATGTAGTTTCATCATGCCATGTTGCATCCATATTTTGGAGTGTTTGTGATTGTGTTTTGCTTGTGTTTGCATCAATGCCATGTTTAACTTGTTTTGCTCATATCTTCTAGGTCGTAGCTCCGAATTAAATGAACTTTATATGTAACTTGACTAGAAAACCGCGTAGATCATTATGGTGCACTTTAACTTGCTGTTTAAAAACTTCAACATAATGTGTTATTTAGATCTGGACCAATTTCGAAATTTGCATATGGGGAGTTTCCGGAATTGTTTTATGTTGTTTCCGGCCTCATTTAAACTTGCTTTGATGTATAATAATCTCTTGCCATGAATAGCATCATGTAGCCTTGTCATGCATCATACTTGGTTGAGCATCATGTCATGTTTATGTGTTGTGTGTTTAGCATGTTGTTTGCTTTTTTCAGTTGTGCTCTTTCCTGATAGTTCTTGTTTCGTTGCGATCGTGAGGATTCATTCGACTACGTGTGGTTCGTATACGCCCGTTCATCTTCTTCATGGACTCGTTCTTCTTCCTAGCGGGATTTCAGGCATGATGACCGTCACATTGGATCTTATTACTATCTTTGCTTCGCTAGTTGTCTCGATGCAATCACTACAAAAAAAAGACACATCCGTGATAGTTTGGGCCGAACGAATGTTTTTCTGTCATACTTATGACACTTCTATGACGATAATTGTGACAAAACCCAGTATGCTCCTACTTCTATGACCAAAAATCATGACAGAAAATGGGCTTTTTGTCCTGGGCGGGCCGGAGACGCAGCTGCATGACATTCTTTGGGCCGTCCATGACAGAGAAAACCATGGTAGAAGCGAGGGCGAGGAAAATATCGGGGGAGTTCCCGGTTACGGTGGGTGGTCGGGGCCGAGCGATGCATGTTTATCTTGTATGTACGCGCGTGTGTGCGAGGCATTGCGCTCTAACTGAACCCGAGCGAGGCGTTGGGCTCTAACTGAACCCGAGCGATTGCACTGCAGGCTACGCATTACTGAACCCGAGCGATCGATTGATCCCTTGCTGTTAACTGAACCCGAGTGATTCCTTCGCTACTGCTTCTAACTGAAGCTGATCGAACACTACTGCCTCCTTCCCTTGATGAACAGTGAGCGTTGTTGGGGGGTTTGGATGAACAGTTCCCGGTGGGGGTTGGATGAACAGGACCCCATGGTAGTAGAGGTCGTTGCTGCTGGATGAACAGTACCCCGATCGATCGAGCCGGTGGATGAACAGGACCCCGTGGAGGGCTGGATGAACAGGACCCCGTGGAGGGCTGGTTGAACAGTAGCCGGTGGAGGGCTGGTTGAATAGTAGACGGTGGAGGGCTGGATGAACAGTAGCCCGTGGAGGGGTGGTTGAACAGGACCCCATTGGAGAGGGCTGGTTGAATAGTAGCTGATGGAGGAGCCCGCGGTGGAGGGTGGATGAACAGGAGCCCGTGGATGAACAGTCGCAGGTGGAGGCTGGAGGAGGTCGACGGTGGATGAACAGTAGCCCATGGAGGCAGTCGACGATGGAGATGAACAGTATCTCGTGGAGTCCTGTTTTGCGGTACGCCAAACCCCTCCCGATGAACAGGACCCCCGTTTCAACCGTAGCACTCCAGCAGAAGTCCGTTTCGTCCATTTTGCGGTATGCCACACCCTCCCAATCAACAGGACCCCGTTTTGACCGTAGGAGGTCTGTTTCCTCCGTTTTGCGGTACGCCAGACCCCTCCCGATTTACAGGATCCCGTTTCCATCGTGGCTGGTCGAACACAAGGTCGTTTCCTCCATTCTGCGGTACGCTAGGCCTCGTTTCCATCGCCTATTCCGTCCAAGCCAGTTGCCTCCTGATGACCAGCACGCGTTCTGTTGCCTCCCCATGAACATGACGCTTTCCGTTGCCTCCCCATGAACACGACGATGATGCAGTTTCTCTGTTCCGACCCAGCCACAACCATGTACATGGGCCCTGGCCGTACGTATGCGCGAGTAGGCATTCGAGACCCCGCCCATATGTACGTACGTGGACGTATTTACTTTCTTGCACCCTGGCCGTTGTACGTACGTGTACATGCTACGTGCGTGCCTCTACTACCAGACGTGCGCGCCTCTACTACCACACGTGCGCGCCTCTACATCAACCAATATGTATGTACACGTTCGCGACCAAAATGACATCGCTACGTACGCTTCGACCAGGTGGGTCCCGACTATCAGGCACTTCCTTGCGTGCGAAGATGTAGCTGCTGGGTCCCAGAAGTCAGGGGGTAACGTTTTTTTCACGAAATATGGTGGCCCGTCCGGAGGGTCCTTGCCATTAGGTGAAGGAATCATTATTTTCCGTGAAATGAGGGACTTCTTTGCTGTGGCCGTGGACCCAGCTATCAGCCTCTCCACGTACAATACTCTTCTGATGGAAGTATTTCCTTGACCACGTTGACCACGCCACGGCGAGAGCACCAGGGCAGTGGACGACGGTGAGGCCTAGGAAGGGGAAGACGTGGCAGTGGATGCCCATGCGGAGAGGAGTACAAGGGTTCACTGGTTTGGCTGCGGTGTGAGGCTGCCATCGCGGCAGGGCCTGGCCAATGGTGGGAGTAGTTGGGGGCGATGAGACCTCCGCAGCATCACAGCCGGCCACGAGAAGCAGGAGCACGAGGCATGACCGGCGCTGGTTTGGGTGGCTGGAGCAACAAGACCAGAGGTTGAAGAAGCACTACCACCATTGGATGGACATCGTACGGTCACTAGAGCTAGAATCGTTCATATTGACTAAGTTGACAAAGCCCTCCGTCCCCGTCAACTTAGTAGGCCCACAAGTCAGCCTCCCACTATGATGGGTCCTAGCTAGCAGGGGGTATTCATTTTTTGTGCGTAATAAGGAGGCACTTCCTTGCGTGCGAAGATATAGCTGGTGGGTCCGACCTATCAGCAGGGGGAACATTTTTTTCGTGAAATGCAGAGGCCCTTCTGGTGGGTCCCAGCTGTTAGGTGGCGGAATCATTAATTTGTGCATAATAAGGAGGCATTTCCTTGCGTGCGGCCATGGACCCAGCTGTCAGCCTCTCCACGCAAAGTCTACTTCTGATGGATGTCGTTCATTGACCACGTTGACTACTCCGCGCCGAGTGCATCCAAGGTGGTGGACGACGGCGAGGCCTCGGACAGCAATGAGGCGGGATGGGAAGACGCAGGAGTAGAGTCGCATACGGAGAGGTGTACGAGGGTTAACTGGTTCTGGTGCGGTGTGGTTCGGCAGTCGGAGGGGAACAACAGCAGGTGTGGAGGGGTGGAGGGATGGCCTGGCCAACGGTGGGGTAGCGCTTCATAGCGAAGCATGCTAAGTAGAGCTACTAGTGGCAGGAGGCGGGAGTAGGTGGTCTAGGCGGCGCTGGAGGAAGAAGACGAGAGATTGAAGATGGATGCTGGTCGTTGGATGTAAGTCCAATGGCTAACGATGTCAGAATCATTTATTGACTAAGTTGACAACGACATGCGTTGGCTTCGACCTATTGGCCCACATTTTAGCCTCCAAAAATGTGGCACGTATTCAACCCATTTTTTAGAATTTACAGTCAATTTGATCTCTTTTTTTAGAATTACAGTCCATTTGCTGGGCTGGGTGAACAAATAATGTAGCGTCCATGCGGACCTTTTATTTTTCTCCTAAAAAATTTACAGGCCATTTGCACTTTCTCGATATACACGATTTGCTGGGCTGATTGTAATTATAATGTTGGGTTGGGCACAACAATGTTATCAAAAAATAAACAGGGGCTGAACATTTTGTTATAAATATATTTAAATAATAAGTGATTTATTATTACATTGGTCCTTAAATCTTACCAAGCTTTTGTACACAATCACCAAGATTTTCATTGCCAAAAAATCCAGTATTTTATTGTTAAGAAATTATTTTTGTAAGTTAATAAGATGTGGGATATTGTTTTCTTACATATGTAAGTTTCTGTTAAATATATGATGACAATAACAATAATATATAATAACATATAAAATAATATAAATATATATAATATAGTTAGAAGGGAAACAAAAGTTGGACCAGGTGTTCCTATTCTTATATAGAAAAATAGAACAGACCTCTGCGTTTTCTTCAAAAAAATACATAAATTGGGTTGCCGATGTTTCAGGAAAAATAAAACCTCAGATGGGAGGTCCATAGGCCGGTCGATACATGACGGCCCTCAAAAAATACAAACCGGCATGTCGTGGGCTACGCAAGTTAAAAAAGAAAGCCTAGACGGGGCATCCCAAAACCCAGCGGATACTTGCTGCCCCAGTGATAATAAGTGATACTACCCGCCAGCTCCACAGCTTCATTGTGAATTTATCTCCTACGTTGAAACACCTAAAAAATGTAACTATGTTGACAAACTCGTGGGCCTCAACATCAGTGTAGCATTAGGAGGAAGTTTTTTTCGAGGAGGCACTTGCTTGCGTACGGCCATAGACCTGGTCGGTCCCGACTGTCTGCCTCTCCACGTACAATCCTCTCCAGATTCCTCTCGTTTGTGCAGCATGTTCACGACGGCAGACAGCGGCGCCGCGGCGAGCGCACAAAGGCACATGATCGACGTGATCGGACCGCCCAAGGCAGTGCCTTATTTGTAACGAAAGTAGTGTACTAGCCCAGTGGCCAAGTGACACTACCGGACAGTTGTTCCGCCCGGGTTCGATTCCACCTAATGCAGGGAAAATATCCCCAATTTTTTTGCCTCTGCCATTATTGACATGTGGGTCCCCATTGTCATCTACGCACACCACGTCCAACACTTGCCAAAACTTCATCCCTCGTTTTCTCTGTTTTTCGCACACTCCACATTGTGTGGGCATTTTGAAAATAGCATATCTTTTTGACTGTGCATCATATGAAGCTGTGCTATGCATGAATGTTGATCAACATGATGTTAACTGGATGGTAGTTCCATTTTTGACCATGAATAAAACTTCCAATATGATGTTAACCCTGTTTGAAAAGGCCTTGTTAATATAAATGCTCTGCCTCTAAAAGTTGTAGTTTCTTATCTGAAACTGACCTTGCAGTTTCTTATCTGAAACTGAAACTTGCAGTTTCTTCTCCGAGAATCACATTGTCTGCCCTTTTATACTCCAATGAAACTACATTTTTTAAGTGCTAAAAATAGATCTCTAGAATTCATAAAATACTTCATATGCTTAATATTTCAAATTTGAAATTCAAAAGACGTTCATATATGCAAGTACTCTCAAAATGCACAACACAAAACACAATTACAACCTGCAAATACTGACAACCCTAAGCTCCTACTGACAATTCACAACCTGCTCAACTATTGGGCTGGGGGGGCAGTCCCCTCCTATTCCTCGGCGGCAGACAGCCACCCCGTGAGACGATGTGAACGGCGAGGGAGAGGATGGCGGGGAAGCGTCGTCGGGCCAACTGCTTTTCTCGTCTTGCAGCTGGGTTCGGTCAAAGAATACTCCACTGGCTCGCTCTGGCACGACACCCTCAAAAATGGCACCCTGTAGATGCTTGATCCTTCAATCTTGGGTGGATGCTCCATCTGGAATCGATACTCCCACCACCGCTCCCTCACGATCGGATTCGGTGAATCTATTTGCTCCATGGCCCAGAGGAGCAGCACTATGTACTCCAACGCGAATCCCTTCGGGAGTATCACCGCCTTTTCGCTCTGCTGCAGATATTTGGCCATGGATGTCGCCGTCGCCGCTAGTTGGTCCTTATTGTCAAACCAAGACTGTATCTCCAACATCCTAGCTAGCTTCACAGGGTCGCCGTCTGCGATCCTTGCGTACTGGTTGTACTCCTCCATCGATCTACTTCTCCATAGCACCTTCACTCACCGGTGGTGGTTTTTGAATGGAAGAGGAGAGGAGTAGTGTTGGTTTTGGATTAGAACGGGACAGGAGCAACGCTACTTTTGATTGGAACAGCATAGGAGGGGCGGTGGTTTTGAAATGGAAGAGGAGACGAGCGATGCTGGATTTAGATTGGAACAGGAGAGGAGCGGCGGTGGTTTAAGAGGAGAAGAGCAGTGCTGGTCTTGGAAGTATTTTTTTGTTTTGCGTATTTTGGGTCAAAGTATGAGCACGTACTGTATTTGACAAGCAAAATGTGAATGCATGTCACCAAAAATTGTATCATTTGGTTCGTATCTGAATGAACTATCAAATTATATTATTTTTGCAACGTATAACATATATTTTATTTGTGAAAATCATGGTCAATTATGACCTAGAATAAAAGGGAGACTAGTTAATGTGGTGTCACTTTCTTAATTGAAGGGTGAATTGATTTTGATTTTGATTCAGTCACAGCGCGCCGGCCCTCTCGTCCAATCCTAATCGCTGCCGCACACTCCTCTCCCTCTTCTCCATTCCAAAACCACCTCCTCTCCTCTCCATCATCTCCATTGCAAAACCACCTCCTCTCTCCTCCCATCTTCCAAAAGCTAGTACCGGACCACTCAGAAGGACATCTATGGAGAGGATGCAGCAGCGAATCAGGCAGATCACCGGCGCCGACCAGGCAAAGTTAGCCAGGTTGAAGGATATCCTTGCTTGGTTCGACAATGAGTGGGAGATTTCGAGGACGGTGAGGGCCATGTGGCAATGTATGCAAAAGAGCCACACGGCGGCGATGAGGGCGGCGATGTACTCCTCGGCGGCAGTCACGCTACAGTCCTTCGAGTTCATCGAGTATCTCCTCTGGGCGATGGAGCAGACAGATTTGCCCGAGGCGAAAGTTAGGCAGAGGTGGTGGGCATACAGGTTAAAGGTCGAGCACCCAGAGGGTAACGAATCGATTGAGTACGATGTGCCGTTCATGATGGTGCAGAGCCAGCCGGAGCCACATGAGTATTCGTTCTCCCACAGGAAGAGGAGGCCGGATGGCGCGACGTCGCTTCCCCGCCGTTCTCCATGGTTCCCTCGACGCTCGCCTCGTTTCAACGGCGTCGGTAGGGTTTAAGGTAAGTTTCGCACTAACCTAATCTTCCATCTGTTCATGCTTACAATCAGTGTGACAGCTAATAAAAATGATGCTTACACTCAGTCTCCGAGTACTACGCCAATCACCGTAAAATAGCTCTAGACCTTTGGGTCAAAGTTGTGACACTGTGTACAAATAAATAAAAATAGATTGGTGCTTCTTTCAGAAAAGAGTACACCCCTAGAAAACTACCAATATAAGCTACTAGTATTTTTCTTGAAGTCTAAGCTACTAGTATTTGGTTAGATGATTTGCTGTCGAGAAAGATCCGTCCATAGTGAGCGCCACACATCCCACTGATGGTGGTGGATGCTAATGCTTAGATGGAGCAGGGTTGGTGTCGGTAATTTTTACTTGGCACCTCGCACTCTGCATATATGTCGGTTCCATCCATACATTTTGTGCAGTTCCACCAAAATGCAGCTGAATAACCCTGTTTGCACAGATAATGAAAATGAGTGATTACGTTATAGTGGCACTAGTTGATGAAACATACACTAATAAATAGCAGAAAATATTGCGATAGTATCATAGTATGCCATGCTGCGAGGGCGAGATGGGCCCTGCACGCCTCATACGGCACGCCTCATACTGGAAATCAACCCAAGTCTCCCCGATACACCTTCTTCTAGTGATGAACATCAGTGTACAACGATAGTACAAGGAGGGGCCTTGAGACATTCCAATCTCTATTTTTGTGCAGATCAACTAAATTAAGCACCCCATTTTGCAGGAATGCTTAAACATTAACAATGGGACTAGTTGATGAAACATATACTAACAAAGAGAAGCACTTTCTTTATCTACATTGGAAATGAAATGATAGACAGGATACTTGCTCTATTTTAACTGTATTATTACTTCATTTTATCAGTGGCACTAGGGTCGAGCAGGTGGCAAACGAGGTATACCGTGCGTCTCAAGGATGTAGGTCGGGGGTGCTTAGACTGGGATGTTGAAGCTAGCCGAGGGAGTCCTGGATTAGGGGGTATCCGGACAGCCGGACTATATCCTTTGGCCGGACTGTTGGACTATGAAGATACAAGATTGAAGACTTTGTCCCGTGTCCGGATGGGACTCTCCTTGGCGTGGAAGGCAAGCTAGGCAGTACCGAGGGTTTAGTCCATAGGACGACATACAATCATACCATAGGTTAGCTTCTAGGGTTTAGCCTCTACGATCTCGTGGTAGATCAACTCTTGTAATACTCATATCATCAAGAACAATAAAGCAGGATGTAGAGTATTACCTCCATCAAGAGGGCCCGAACCTGGGTAAACATCGTGTCCCCTGCCTCCTGTTACCATCCGCCTTAGAAGCACAGTTTGGGACCCCCTACCCGATATCCGCCGGTTTTGACACCGACATTGGTGCTTTCATTAAGAGTTCCACTTTGTCGTCACCATAAGGCTTGATGGCTCCTTCGATCATCGGTAGCAATGCAGTCCAGGGTGAGGTTTTCCTCCCCGGACAGATCTTTGTATTCGGCGGCTTCGCAATGCGGGCCAATTCGCTTGGCCATCTGGAGCAGATCGAGAGCTACGCCCCTGGCCATCAGGTCAGATTCGGAAACTTAAACTACACGGCCGACATCCGCGGAGACTTGATCTTCGACGGATTCGAGCCCGTGTCAGGTGCGCCGCACCGTCACGACGAGCACGATGTAACTCTTCCATCGGACAGTGTTCGGGAGATCGCATCAGCAACTACTCCTGCCTTCAATCCGGAGCAAATTGCGCCATCCAAGGACGGAGGGATAGACCCCGCCATGGAGGCCGCACTCTCAGTGGCGATGGAGCTGGATACTGACTTCACCCCTTACGAGAGCCGTGTCGCCAAACCACTGGATTCGTCTCCGGCCATGGACTACGAGCAGCCTACATCCGTGCCCATTGAATCTGACTGGGCGCCGATCATGGAGTTCACCTCTGCGGATATCTTTCAGCACTCACCTTTCGGCGATGTGCTAAATTCATTAAAGTCTCTCTCCTTGTCAGGAGAACCTTGGCCGAACTATGTCCGACTAGAATGGGATACGGACGACGAAGAAATTCTCTGCCCGCCCACCACCCACTTAGTAGCCACTATCAACGACTTAACCGACATGCTCAACTTCGACTCTGAAGACATCGATGGCATGGATGAAGATGCAGGAGACGAACAGGAACCAGCGCCCACAGGGCGCCGGACAGCCACTTCATCACATGACATATACATGGTGGATACACCCAAAGAAGGCAATTGCAAAGAGATAGTGGAGGATGGCCCCTCCAAGAAGCAACCCAGGCGCCAACGTCAGCGGCGCCGCTCTAAGTCCCGCCATAGCAAAAACAGCGATAAGAGCGCAAGAGAAAATAACACTCCAGTCGACTCCAGAGGAAACGACGACCACATGGCCTCGGCGGTAGAGCACGATGAAGCTGCAAGCAGGAAACATAGTACGGATCCGACGTCCAAACACAGCGACGCCGAGTATAAAACTCATCAAACCCCCTCTGGGGAGGAAAACAGTCCGGACGAAGATGCACACATCATCCCGGAAACGCACTTGGAGCAAGAGAACCTCCGCAGAAGGCTTGTTGCCAAAGCGAGGACTCTGAAGAAGCAGAAGCAAAGGCTTAAGGCCGCCCAAAATACACTCAATAGCAGGTGGAACAAAGTGCTCGACAACGAAGCAAAGTATGGTGGAAGTTACCACACAAAGAGCTATCCAAAGCGCAAGCTGTTACCTGAATTCCACGACGAGGCCTTAGAGCCCACACAGCCAAAAATGAAATGGCCAACCGGCCGAATCCACCACCTTGTGACCGCGATAGAGCGAATAACAAATACGCACATAAGTCAACACACGATGTACATGAGGACTTGTGCCAAAAATCCGGTACGACCAGATCCATCTATGGATCTAGGAAGCGTGCTCCGCCACAAAATCAAAACCAAATACCACAACCGTTTGAACACCATGGTACATCCAAGTATAGGGGTGCCGCACACCCCCTATGTTTCATCGACGAGGTGCCGGACCACGAATTCCCAGAAGGATTCAAACCAGTGAACATAGAGGCGTACTACGGGACCACAAACCCTAGGGTCTGGATTGAGGACTTTATCCTCCATATCCATATGGCTCGCGGAGACGATCTCCATGCCATTAAATACTTGCCCCTCAAGCTTAAAGGACCAGCTCGGCACTGGCTGAAAAACCTCCCTGAAAACTCAATTGGAAGTTGGGAGGAGCTCGAGGACGCTTTTCAGGCTAATTTTCAAGGGACCTACGTCCAACCTCCGGATGTAGACGATTTAAGTCATATAATTCAAAAGTCCGGAGAGTCCGCCCGAAAGCTTTGGAATAGGTTTCTCACCAAGAAGAACCAAATCGTTGACTGTCCGGACGCCGAAGCCTTAGCATCTTTCAAACACAGCGTCCGAGACAAATGGCTCGCCAGACACCTCGGCCAAGAAAAAACGAGAACAATGGCAGCTCTAACAAGTCTCATGACCCGCCTCTACGTGGGCGAAGACAGTTGGTTAGCCCGCAGTAGCACCAACGACCCAAGCACATCCGAAGTCAGGGATGGCAATGGAAAACCATGACGCAATAAAAGCAAGCGTCAAAATAAATAAGATAGCCTAGATAATACGACGGTAAATGCCTGATTCAGGGGCTCTCGACCAGGTCAGCGGAAAAAGCCTTTCAAAGGTAGCAGAGACGGACCGTCTAGCCTAAACAAGATTCTTGACAAACTATGTCAGATTCATGGCACCCCCGATAAACCTACAAATCACACCCACAGAGAATGCTGGGTCTTCAAGCAGGCCGGTAAGCTAAACGCTGAACACAAGGGGGGGAGACACCAAGCGAAGACGAGGACGAGCCTCGCCAGCAAAGAATTCGAGGACAGAAAAAATTCCCACCAGAGGTTAAAACAGTCAACATGATCCATGTGACTAAGAGGAGAAGCAAACATGCACTCTGAGACACACGCGCCATAGAGCCCGTCACCCCTAGGTTCAACCCCTGGTTGGCCTGCCCGATCACTTTTGATCGCGGGGATCACGCGACAAGCATCCGGCACGAAGGATTGGCTGCCTTGGTGTTAGAACCAATAATAAATGGATACCATCTCACACGAGTCCTCATGGACGGCGGCAGTGGTCTAAATATGATATATCAGGACAGAGTCCGCAAAATGGGGATAGACCCGTCAAAAATAAGCCACCATACTACTACCTTCAAGGGAGTAATACCAGGCCTAGAGGCCCACTGCACGGGCTCTCTATTACTAGAGGTTGTATTCGGTTCTTCCGACATCTTCTGAAGTGAAAGGTTAACTTTCTACATCGCTCCATTCTGAAGTGGCTATCAGGCACTACTCAGGAGAGCAGCTTTCGCTCGTTTTAATGCAATACCGCATTACGCTTCTCTCAAGCTTAAGATGCCCGATCCACATGGCACCATCACAGTTAGCGGAAACACAGAGCGTTCTCTATGCGCGGAAGAATGTGCGGCGGCTTTAGCCGCCGAGCACTAGACGGCCTCACCAACCAGAAAAAATGATAGGTCGTCAAGACCACGAACATGGTTAGACGAGTCCGGTGCACCACTACATATACATGAGACTGGTTTGATGATCAAACCCTCCTAGACGGTACCAGGGCTTCCCGCGTGTAATCAGGGCTTGTCCAAATCAACTTGACTTATCTTGAATTTTAATGGTTTATTGATAATAACCAATTTTCTGGCACGAGAACTTTCACCTAAGTTCTTCTCTTTTACAGATGACAATCGTGCTACACCCATCCAGGACACGGCACAACGGAGACATAGGCGCAGACATGCAGCAGGGACCCGCTCAAAGGTTTCTTTTTAGATTAAGACCTTGTGTAAACCTTTTTTACTATCTCTTGTTGTTCACATCCTCTGGATACTCAATACAACCGAGAAGGATGCTGACGTATTGGCATGTGGCCACGTCAGGATATTGCATGTACCTGGACACCCGGGGTTTATTATTAAGGGCCTCGTTCAGCCTGGCATATGTTTTAAAGATCGAATACCTTAGGGAGTGTTCGGCGTTGGGAGTTTGGCCTTATATGCATCAGCTCCGAATCATGTCTTTGGTCAAATGTTGGGTTTGCCCGGTTCCCATGTTTTGGTACCTTACGTTCCGCTATATCGGCTAAGGTAGCACTGGGAGAACTACTACGATTGTGCACTGGTTCATCCGGATGAGCACCTCAGTAGAGAAAGCCAAAAACTGACTGTCATGATAAAGCGCGAGACTGGTCAGCCACTCGATGACTCAACGGAATCTTCAGGATTCTTCTGCATTAACGAAGGGCCGTTTCCCGGTCATGTACGTACGCGCCCCATATTCGGACGAGTGCAGAAGTACGAGGGCTATATAGTAGCCCCACCGTCAAACTCCTATGGCTAAGTGAAAGTGTTAAAGCAATATAGTCCGATTGCCTCGTTCGCTACGCTACCACCTCCTTAATGGACCAAGACGTTGGATCAAGTGTGAATACGCATTTTTTGCGAACACCCCCGCATTATATGTGTGGGGGCGGAAGCCGACGACTGCAAACTTTCAGATTATATACATATCTACATAAACGGCCGCACAGGAGGCATCATAATACTTTCAGGCAAAAGTATAAATATAGCCTTGATAGCTCAATAAAACATTGTTTTTACAATGGGAGTACATGTCACTAGAACATAATATTCTTCTAGCACTGAGCCTCTATCGAACGAGCGCCTTCAAGAACTTCTTCAAAGTAGTGCTCGGCAGCGACTCGACCCATGGCCGAACCCTGTGTTGCAATAGTGGTGGCCTCCATCTCCGCCCAGTATGTCTTGACACGGGCAAAGGCCATCCGCGCACCCTCTATGCACGCCGACCTCTTCATAGAATCGATGTGCGGCACAGCACCAAGGAATTGTTGCACCAAACTAAAGTAACTATTCGGCCTTGGCCCTACCGGCCACAAACGATCCACAACAGACCTCATGGCAAGTCCAGGCAACCTATGGAGCTCGGCCCACTCGGCCATTTGCTCATTCAACAGCAGTGGACGCACTGGAGCATGGAACTGTGACCAGAATAGCTTTTCCACTTCGCTATCTTTTTGATCCTTGAAGTACTCGGCCGCATCAGCAGCACTTGCTGCCAAATCCACGTTGGCGTCCGCAGAACTCCATAGTTGATCAAGAGGTGCATACTTCGGATCTCCGAACTTAGTCTGCAACAAAAAGGGCTTCCCAGCTGCGATATCTCCAGGTTGATGCAGCTCCTCCTTCGCCGCTCATATTTTGGAACGGGCTTCCTTGGATGCTACCATGGCCTTCTCAAGGTCCGTCGCCTTCGCACGGTTTTCTTCTTCAAGAAGCTGGTAACAGTCGGCGGCATCTTTCAACTCAATGGCCATCTTGGCCATTCTTTCCTTGCTCTGGCAATGTGCGGCCTATTCGGCCATCAGCTCTTCGACCGCCTTTAGAGCGGCCGCATCGCTATTTCTTCCTTGCTCCTTGGCTCGGGCAAGTTCCGCCCGAAGGGTCTCCTCGGTGGCAGCTCCATCTGCAGTCACAACATATTAAAGATACTGGCATCATGCTCCTCTTACTATGTGTTGATCACCGGAGAAATCACTTACCCTGTGCCTCGTCAAGCCGCTTGTTGACAAGCACGATGTCGGCATCGGCCGCATCAAGTTGCCGCTTTAGCTCAGCAAACCCATCAGTCCGGCTAGCCACCGGAGCTTCAGCCACCAGCACATAAAGGTGGTCTGGTCATTACCTGGGACTATGAACCTCTGTTTGCCGCTGTTTTCGACGACAACTAGAGTCTCAGGGGCTACTATCTGCATAGGGCACACCTAACGTGTGCGGTACTGTCAAAAACATACACTATTTCACGTACCTCAAAGCCTTTCAGCAGACTCATAAAAGCTTCATGCAATCCACTTTCAGTGGATGAAATCCTTTCAATTACCGTACCCATTAGCGTACGATGCGCTTCTGAGATGGCCGCTTGCTCCACAAGATCCTTCAGTGCGTCCGACCACACATTGTACGGTTCCAGACTCTTTGTGTCGCTCTTTTTAGGAGCCGAATACTGAGGACTTCGGGTGGCCAAGGGATTACCCCTTGACCTTGGCGGATCAAGAGAAACCCTCCGCGATGACACTTCAGGGTCGCCCGACTCATGAGGCGGGGTGGCAGGGGGAGGTGTTTTGCTCTCCATCATCTCCGGAAGAAGATCCCCGAAGACGAACTCTGTCGAGAAGGGCTACGATCCGAACTACAAGATATAGGCTTCGATTATTGTCTTCAGAAGTAAGGTAGGATATTTTCACTACTAAGTACTTGTTGATTACTTACAGCTCGGTAGAGGGCTGATTCCCCTGCGGACACTGTGCGGCAAGGGTACCTCCCGAGGCAGGACCCTTTGGCGAAGATTTCTTCCCCCATTTGGAAACCTCTGTTTCCGGATCTTCAGAGGTAGTCGTCTTCCTTCCTCAGGGAGAAGGAATGTCAGATTCTTCTCCCTGGTTATCCTCCTTCGCGGAGGCGCTCGTTCCCCCGGTTGGGACAAGTAGTGATTGAGGCTCGCTTCCGGCCTCTTTATTCCCCCCTTAATCTTCCTTCGAGGGCACCTGATAAGGCGCTGGCTCCAGCATTCTGTCTAGTACTGGATTTGTCAAGCCCTCACGAAGGGGGGCCGGACACCTGATCATCTTCGCCTTTGTTATCCTGTCCTAGTCAAAGAGCGACTTTTCAGCATGATGTTGTGATAAATAAGAGAAACAGTGTGTTCGGCCATAGGATTACTTACTTGGGTATCCGGGCGATTACAGCTTAGACCCGCATCCTCGGTGGTGTCTGGACATTTTATTTGTGGTCCGAAGAACAACTTGTACATCTCCTCAAGCGTCATGCCGAGGAAGTGCTGAATGATTCGCGGTCCCTCCGGGTTGAACTCCCACAAACGAAGAGGTCCACGTTTGCAAGGCGGGACCTGGCGAACTAGCATGACCTGCATCACTGTGACCAGGTTGACGCCTCTCTCAATAAGCTGGGATGCGACTTTGCAATATCGGCACATCCTTTACTGGACCCCAGTTTAACCCCTCGCTGATCCATGACGTCAGTTGTGGGGGGGCGAGCGAAAGGCAGGGGCGGCTACCCACTTGGCACTCCGGGGAGCTGTGATATAAAACCACTCCCACTGCCACAAACTGGACACCTCTGGGAAGGAACCCTCTGGCCATGGAGCATCAACGCTTTTGCTTATTACAGCACCTCCGCACTCTGTGTGCCGCCCCTTGATCATCTTTGGCTTCACATTGAAGCTCTTGAGCCACAAGCCGAAGTGAGGGGTAATGCAAAGGAAGGCCTCACATACAACGATAAACGACAAGATATGAAGGAGGGAATCCGGGGCCAGATCATGGAAATCCAACCCATAATAGAACATGAGCGCCCTAACAAAGGGGTCCAGAGCGAGGCCTAGTCCTCGGAGGAAGTGAGAGATGAACACAACACTCTCGTTGGGTTCGGGAGTGGGGATGACCTGCCCTCGGGCGGGAAGCCTGTGCGAGATTTCGGCGGTCAGATATATGGCCGCTCTCAGCTTCTTGATGTCCTCCTTTGTGACAGAGGAAGGCATCCACCGACCTTGGAGGTTGGATCCGGACATGGTTGAAGGTCCGAAGCGCCTGACCTAAGCCTGGGGTGTTTGAACTCGAGATGGGGGGAGGATTCGATTGAGTGCGAGAGGAAAAAGGGACAGGTCTTGGCCTCTTTATAAAAGGGTGAATGTCGAGCGTCCTACTCGCGGCCATTTTGGACTCACCTAAAATCGAGGAGTCATGCCAACGGGCATGAGTGGGTTACCCATGTCCGTATTGATGAGAATCCCGTAATAAGGGGGACACGTTCTCTGCTTTGACAAGACATGTCAAGAAAACCGTCTCGCGATATGTGCAGTGCTGGTTGAGAAAAACGATTCGAATAATGACCGGGCCATGATGTAACATTGTGCTATCAAAACGCGTCAGCAGATTAGATTTGTGGAAATATTATTCTCTCTACGGTGGTAGGTGGAAATTATTTTACAGGGCCGGACACTATCCTTTGGTTCAAAATCTTCCATGGAGTATTCGGAGGGGGAACCCGCCTTGCAATGCCGAGGACAATACTACGTGCCGGACTCATCATCATTGAAGCCTGGTTCAGGGGATACTGAGGGAGTCCTGGATTAGGGGGTCTCCGGACAGCCGGACTATATCCTTTGGCCGGACTGTTGGGCTATGAAGATACAAGATTGAAGACTTCGTCCCACATCCGGATGGGACTCTCCTTGGCGTGGAAGGCAAGCTAGGCAATACGGATATTTAGATCTCCTCCCTTGTAACCGACTCTGTGTAACCCTAGCCCCCTCCGGTGTCTATAAACCGGAGGGTTTAGTCCTTAGGACGACATACAATCATACCATAGGCTAGCTTCTAGGGTTTAGCCCCTACAATCTCGTGGTAGATCAACTCTTGTAATACTCATATCATCAAGAACAATCAAGCAGGACATAGGGTATTACCTCCATCAAGAGGGCCCGAACCTAGGTAAGCATCGTGTCCCCTGCCTCCTGTCACCATCTGCCTTAGACGCACAGTTCGGGACCCCCTACCTGAGATCCGCTAGTTTTGACACCGACACTGGCTCTTTCAGTCCCTATCTTCCCCTCTCATGTTTCTGTTGTTGCATTTGGGTTGTAATCCAAACTTGGTCGAGCTGGTGATGTGTCCCCCTACCTGCCTAGCTTATGTGGCGAACTTGTCTCTGGCTAGTACTCAGTCTGTTCTAGTAGTAGTTGCATAACTACCTGTTTTACACTGAGATGTTCTCGGATAATGGTTCTCTATGGTTGGATTTCTTTAATGAAATCGGAGGAAACCCCACTCTTTCAATATATATAAAAAATTAGTGCCACTAGCGGTGCCAAAACATTGCCCCAAATTAATAGTGCCCCTAGATTAAGGTGCAAAATAATAACATTAATGCTTTATCTTGGCAGTGCCAAAACAGTAGCACAAGAGCAGACTCAACATGCGGGATCTTTGGTAAACGGTCAGACCAAAAAGGAACATACCTCGTGATGGGAACCATGTCTGCAGTCAGCGCCATCGTAGAAGGGATGACACCAGTCACCAACATGGATGATTCAATTCATGGGACCTTTTGGTGCAGTTCACCTAAAATGAAGCAATGTCCCATGAGCTAGCAGCTTTCTTCATTTTTTTAAGAAAAGGGCTCCAGTCCCGGTTCCATTTCCATCAGAAAACGAAACCCACAGAGCTTCTTCTTCATTAGTTGCAATAAAATTGAGCAACATCAAGGTTGGTTGTGAAGCTCCTGGAATGTTCAACTATAATTTGGATATAATTTATCCAGTTCAACTAAGTTCAAGCGTGAAATGTATGTCTCTGTTTGCACAAAAAAGGTGGAAAGGAGGGTGACAAACAAGTGATGAAACATACATCAAATGAAAAGAAGCATGTTCCTTATGTGAATGGCAATCCTACAAGGACAGTAGAAATTTCTAAAGTAGCATCATTGCTAGATATTAGTGTGGGCATTAAGATTAACTATGACAACTGTTAAATACGAAATTACTTTAATGGTGCCATTGCTTCATTTTACCAGCAACATTGGTTTAACGTGTCCTTACTTTTAGCAGTGCAGCTGCTATATTTTACCAGTGGCATTACATAAGAGTGGCTTGGGGTAACAAACATCAGAACATGATATCCGGGTTGGTCCCATTTTTGTTCGGTATAGTCACCTTATACTGTGTGAGGCTAACAAATCTAGTGCTGGACTTACTCTGTTGACTTGTCCCCTAGTCCCCACTTTCTTTCCTTTTCAACCAATAGATCGGGTTTATATTGAGTTTGTACTACGTTTCCTTTTATTTCCCAATTAGACCTAGAGACCAGTTGGATAGCCAGTCTCTGCTACTTTTCACCCTCATTATTTTCTCTTTCGACCAAGTCCTAGGTTCAGGTAACAAATCTTCCCCCACCCCCACCCCCTTTCTTCCTTGTTTGAACCAAGTCGTACTAGATTCAAGTGCATGAACTAGTTTTACCACTTAACAGTAAAAATTTAGGTGGCTTTCGAACAACCGATCGATCCTATCTACGAGGGGGCCTGGGAAATAGTAAAAGATACAAATGCAGCGACGTCAGGAGCTCGGGAAGTAGAGCAAGGCCGGTTTTGAAGGAAGTTATACCTGAGTGTCGCCGGGATGTCGCTAGGTGGGTGGCAGGAGGCCGGATCTGCCCACACTATGGCAGTGAGGAAGAAGCGGTCGGAGGCCCTCCCTAGCCAGCGGTGCTTGGGAGAGAATGGCAAGGCACACTGATCGAGACACGCCGGCAGTGGGTAAGAGCCATCACCGAGGACAACCGCGTGATCGTTGCACCTTCTCACCTTCCCCACCGGAGAGGATCCGGCTAGATCTGTGACCAATGGTGGGCAGAGAGACAGTGTGTGTGTGGCCACCGGAGGGGATGAGACAGTGTGAAGAGAGCAACACTAGCAAGCAAGCGCGGAAGCTCCTGCCTATATAGTGGAGTACTACTAGTTTTCTTTTGTCTACCGGAGCCGGCTTCACCTCGTCAATGACTGTCTTCATGCACTGTCCTCAAATTAAAGATAAACTCGTAGAAATGGGGTCCATCGATAGATGCCCTAATTAACATAGCCGGCTTGACATAGATGGCAGACGAGTAGTCTTCGAGCATGCGGCCCCCCATGACTAGCGCCTTGGAGGAACTCAGTTGTCGCTGTTTAACCCTCGCAGTGATCCGAAGCACATGACACCTAATTTTGCGAGATTTCTCACCAGAACTACAACCCTGTACAACACAGCCTGCACGATATGTAGACGATAGCCAATCCAGGCGTGTCTGCTGGAGTCTGGTCACATTAATGGACGAACTGATCTTCCGTGTCATGCAGGGATCGTCCAGGCACCAACGTCTGGACAACACTTCTCTTGTACTATCGCTCGTCTCTCTCTTCTATTAACTCACCTGACTTGCGGGGCCGGGGAGTGTTCCTATGGTCGGTTCTCAGTTATGGTTCCACATGTGTGTGCAAACGCAATATGACATGCGTTCCATTCGGAGAGCGGCGTGCTAGACAGACTGACCGTCTGGGGTGCGACGCAAACGCAGCGTGTTGTATACTGTACTCCATAAATGTGTACCGCCATTTTCTGGAGGCTTTGCTCCATGGCGCAATCCATGGATACACAATTAGTATACTGTACTATTTAAAAGTCGAGGGCGGGGCTTTCCCATGCGGTAGGCGGGGCCGTTCCGCCTAGTCGGTTCGACAGAGACGCGAGAAGATGAGGGAGTAGTGTAGTGGATTTGTCACAGGAGATGTCCTAGTAAAAAGGACTTAGTCATGAGGCCAACACATCTATGTGGTAGCTTGAGAGGGGTTGAGCGGGATGAGAGATGCGAGGTTTTTACCGAGGTTCGGCCCCTCACGGTGGAGGTAAAAGCCTACATCCTGCTTCATTGATATTGATGATCATGATCACGGTTACAAGGGTGCTCTATCTCGAGAGCTATTGATTTGTCTGTCTAAACCTAACTTATGAAACTTGTGAAAACTTGTCCCCTTGGGGAGCCCTGCCCCTCCTTATATATGTTGAAGGGGCAGCTTACATGACTGGTCTTATTAGGATTAGGATTACTATATTACAAGTGGAGTCCTAGTCTTGCTTCCTTTGTAGGAGAATTTTCCTTATGCCTTTCATCTTTGGCCGGCCCACCATAATATGAGCCGGCCTTCTATGAGCCGCCTATTGGGCCACCGGGTCTTCTCGCTCCTCTGACCCGCCGGCCGGATCACCAATGAGTCACCTACCTCGGCCGGGTCATCAGTGAGTGGAGAGATCCCGATGGGTCACTTAGTGAGTCGCCAAGTCAGGGCGGGTCACCAGTGAGTCACCAAGTCAGGGCAGGTCACCAGTGAGTCGCCAAGTCCGACCGGGTCACCAGTGAGTCGCCAAGTCCGTCCGGGTCATACATCCGACCGGGTCATACCATGGGATATATCCCCGACATTAGCCCCCAGTTTAGCTTGGATTTATCCATGGTAAACTATCCTACAAAACAAACACAAGAACAAATTTGACAGGTTGTGCTCCAGGTTAACAGTTCTTGTAAGCCGGTACCTGATCACCCTTAAGTCCTTGTTATTTCCTCCTTCTAGAAAGTCCGGCTCAATAGACCAGCTTCATAATAAATTTGCGGACATTGGTTTCTCACTGAAATATTGTGAAGAATAATTTATTGATTCAGCTCCCAATGCTTAAAAAATGTTGGTCTTGAAATACCCATCTGATTTTCAGCCGGCTTGAAGATGTAGGACTTGTTGGTTTATCATTGCAAAAAATTGCTGGGCTATAAAAACTGATGATTCTGGGTTATGACTGTTATACAGATTGGTTCATGATTGTTACTAACGCTGGGTCACACAATTAATCTTCCTGATATGCTCAAAACTAAGATTTTGAAGACGTTCCTCCTTTATATGCATATTACCCGTAGCCCCCAAGTCTTAAGAGGAGAACATAGTGATAGCTTAAGACTTGCTTCAATATAAATGTTGCAACCTTGAAGAAATCCAGATTGTTCATCTCAGTCACTAGTCAAAACTGAATATTCCACATATGTAGCCCCCAAGTGTCGGGTTGTCATGCTTGCAGCAACCTGGTACTTGTAATTGCCTTATGCTCATAAAAAATTCAACCAGTGTAGCCCCCAAGGGCCGGGTCATTATGCAATAATGAGCAGGGACTTTGTAGATATGATCATGTAGATTTGAGCAGCAACATTTAGACCCCAAGGGCCATCTTAGTAAGATAATACTGAGTTGGGACTTTATACATACTTCATTGAAAATAATATCATATGATGTAACCCTCGCCATGGGGCTCGAACCCACGTCCATAAGGTTAAGAGCTTTGTACTCTACCAACTGAGTAGTGGACCTTTAAATATAATGGATTAAGACTTGTGTACCTTGAATTTTTGACATGAACAATTGGTAGCCCCCAAGGGCCGGCTCATTACAATATGATGAGTCGGGTCTTCAATAAGATGATCAAAAAAATGACTTTGCATTAGCCCCCAAGTGCCATGGTGCATGCTGGCAGTAACATGGGACTTGCATATTTGATGTAATCTCAACTTTAATAATGTAGCCCCCAAGTGCCGGGTCGTAAGCCTGAAGCGACTCGAGACTATTCCTTCCATTGTAGAATAAATTATATCCATTGATTAAATAACAGGCATTGCACTGAAGCGACTTTGAAAACCTCAATCATAATATTGGTTATTGATAACCATAATAAAAATCCAGCCATGTTGGCTATTAAAGATTTGAATAATATAACCTGGTTTGAAAACCGATTCCTGCCATATAAACTGGTATATCCCTGCACATATGATACATGCTATGATGGTGTAATGATGATGCAATGTATGATGCAATATATGATGATGTATGTGTATGATGCAATATATGATGATGCATGTGTATGATGGTGTATGTGTATGATAACAGAATACTTCAATGAAACTAGCCGGAGCCACTGGATTGTTCGTGCGTTCTATGAGCCTGACTCACAGTGTGCCCAATCACCATTTGAACCCTAGATAAAGTCCGGTCTTGCTCAAAGACTTATCATGAGTACGTGGGGCCAGAGTAACAGCATACATCACGGGCCGATTTATCCAAGTTTCAAGGAAGGCGACTTATGAAGCCTGGATTCATCCCGACTATCTGTATGATGCAATATATGATGGTGTATGTGTATGATGCATGTGTATGATGGTGTATGTGTATGATAACAGAATACTTCAATGAAACTAGCCGGAGCCACTGGATTGTTCGTGCGTTCTATGAGCCTCACTCACAGTGTGCCCAATCACCATTTGAACCATAGATAAAGTCCGGTCTTGCTCAAAGACTTATCAGGAGTACGTGGGGCCAGAGTAACAGCATACATCACGGGCCGATTTATCCAAGTTTCAAGGAAGGCGACTTATGAAGCCTGGATTCATCCCGACTATCTGTAGACCGTGCTCTTGCATGACAAGCCACAGTTTGAACCTTAATCGAGCTCAGATCTTGGTCGAATACGCCATAAATACTGATCGTTAAGCGTTTGGCGGGTCAATCAGGATGACCTGATGGAGTTTAAGTAGCTGGTTACAGGTAGGATGACCCGGTTAGAGTTTGTTCTCTTTGGTCGAACACGCCTATGTTTGAACAAACTTGGTCAAGAGGGTAGTAACGCTATGTTCTCTTTGGTCGAATACGCCTATGTTTGAACATGAAGCAATCAAGTGACATGCTTACAAGTGTGGCGTTGAGCCGATCAAGAGGGTACCGACAGCTATGATTCGAATACGATCAGGAAGCCCCCAAGTGACCATAAGTTTTGGCATTGCGCCGATCAAGAGGGTACCGACAGCTATGATTCAAATACGATCAGGAAGCCCCCAAGTGACCATAAGTTTTGGCATTGCGCCGATCAAGAGGATACCGACAACTATGTTCTCTTTGGTGAATACACCTATGTTTGAACAGGAAGCCCCCAAGTTACCATAATAAGATGAGCCCATAAGGCAGGATACCCATGTTTGAACCGCGCATCATGGCAGCAAGTTCTCTTTGGCAACCTTTAATTTTTCTTGAGCCAGATTTTAAACCGGATATTGAGACCTTCAAAGCTTTATGGGAGAGAGATGTCTCTTGAGCTGGATTTTAAACCGGAATCTTGATTTTGAGCCAGAAATCTATTGACAGCCTTTAAATTTTCACCAATATGACGGTAACATCTGGGACCGAGTTATCTTTCCTCCAATGACCCGGGGTCTTGAATCTCACAATATTTGTGAAGTCATGTCATCGTAGCCCCTGAGTCTTAAGACTACTCGAGGAGCTGGCTTGAGACTCTCCATGCTTGACCATGATATGACCAATGCATTGCTGGAATATGTTGAATCTCAGTGGGTTATAATTAACCCTATCCATTGACCCGTCTGGTGTAGGCAAGGGCCATAGCTTAATGGCCTCTTTTGTAATGATGAATGGTTCTGCATAAGAAATTGCACAAACGAGAGTAATTGTTCTCGAAGAAAATAAAAGTGTATCAATAAAAATTGAGTGGACAGCTTTCACCTGATTTTTCTGGATGAGAAATGAGTCGTATATAGCGTCCATAGATCACCTCCAGTAACTTCAACTATGATTTAGCCACTCTCTCATGACTGCAGTGGAGGTGGCAGCTTAAAAGCGTGGCACCGGGCAGCTCAAAAAGGGAACCACCGGATCATGTTAACCATTCGTGTTTTTTTACAATCTGCCCTTGACTTTTCGCCCAACCCGCCCCCTCCTATCCTTACCTTAAAGCTAGCAGAGGAGTACAAGGCTACGCAGGCGGTGAGGGCGGCGACCTGGCAGAGGCAGAGCAACGCAGCTGGGCTCGACAAGTTAACAGGCACGGGCACCGGGAGTCATGGGAGCAGGCACCGGGAGGCTGCTCGGAGGTGTTGGCGACGTGAGGCGACATCGGTGAGCTGGGGCCACAATCGTGGCGGGTCGCAGCAGCCGCAGAGGTGGCTCGACGGCTCGGGGAATGAGTCCACGGCGGCGAGATGGAGGCAACTTGGCGCTCAACACCTCAGCGGAGGCAACGCAAACCGGGTCAAGGCCCATAACAGCAGGGCGGCTCAGAGGTGACTACATCGGCCGGAGGTGGGGGTGCAACGGCGACTTGGGCGACTCGCGGGCTGGCCCGGCGAAGGGAAAACACTCCGATGGATGTCTAATCCGGCGGGGTGAGTCGTTCAGGCTGGTCGGGGAGAAAACTCGCTTGGCACAACCAGCGCAGGGAGACTCGGGCGCAGCTAGGCTCGTGGCGCAGTGGAGCAGGGGCCGGGATGGCTACTGGCGGCTTATGAGTCGTCAATTCTGGGCGGCTCATGGTTGAAGAAACGGCAGAATCCGGCGGGTTAGAGGTGTGTCCGCGATGGCGGCACTGATGGGTGACGAAGACGGCGGCTCTCAACCAGGCGGCTGACTGGAGCAGCGGGTGTCGGTGTCAAAACCGGCAGATCTCAGGTAGGGGTCCCGAACTGTGCGTCTAAGGCTGATGGTAACAGGAGGCGGGGGACACAATGTTTACCCAGGTTCGGGCCCTCTCGATGGAGGTAATACCCTACTTCCTGCTTGATTGATCTTTATGATATGAGTATTAAAAGAGTTGATATACCACGAGATCGTAGAGGCTAAACCCTAGAAGCTAGCCTATGATTATGATTGTTGTTGTCCTACGGACTAAACCCTTCGGTTTATATAGACACTGGAGGGGTCTAGGGTTACGCAGAGTCGGTTACAAGGGAGGAGATCTACATATCCGAATTTCCAAGCTTGCCTTCCACGCAAAGGAGAGTCCCACCCGGACACGGGACAAAGTCTTCAATCTTGTATCTTCATAGTCCAACAGTCCGGCCAAAGTATATATTCCGGCTGTCCGAGGACCCCTTAATCGAGGACTCCCTCAGTAGCCCCTGAACCAGGCTTCAATGACGATGAGTCTGACGCGCAGATTGTCTTCGGCATTGCAAGGTGGGTTCCTTCTCCGAATACTCCATAGAAGATTTTAAACACAAGGATTGTGTCCGGCTCTATAAAAAAATTCCGCATACCATCATAGAGAGTATAATATTCCACCAATCTAATCTGCTGACAACTTTTCATAATGTGACATCCTACCGTGGTCCGGTCATTACGAACTGTTTTTCCCAGCCTGCCACTACACGCATTGCGAGGCAGTTTTATTGGCACGTCTTGTCGAAGCAGAGATCATGTTCCCCTTATCACGGGATTGTCATCAATACGGGTGTGGGTAACCCAATCATGCTTGTTAGTATGTCTCCTCGATTTTAGGCAAGTTCCAAACGGCCACGCGGAGGACGCTTGATATTCACCCTCTTTATAAAGGGGCCAAGGCCTGTCCTTTTCTTCTCGCGCTCGATCGTTCCCCTCCCCCACCTCGAGTTCTAACACCCAAGGCTCAGGCTAAGCGCTTCGGACCTTCAACCATGTCCGGATCCAACCTTCAAGGTCAGTGGATGGCCTCCTCTGTCATAGAGGAGGATATCAAGAAGCTAAGGGAAGCCAGGTATCCGACCGCTGAAATCTCGCACAGGCTGCCTGCTCAAGGGCAGGTCATCCCCACTCCTGAACCCAACGAGAGTGTCGTATTTGTTTCCCACTTCCTTCGAGGGCTAGGCTTTAGTCTTGATCCCTTTGTTAGAGGGCTTATGTTCTATTACGGGCTCGATTTCCATGATCTAGCTCCACATTCCATCCGTCACATCTCGTCATTTATCGTCGTGTGTGAGGCCTTCCTCCGCATCACCCCACACTTTGGCTTATGGCTCAAGACCTTCAATGTGAAGCCGAAGATGATCGATGTGCGACATGAAGAATGCGGAGGTGCCATAATAAGCAAATGCACCGATGCTCTATGGCCAAAGGGTTCCTTCCCGGAGGTGTCCAACTTATGGCAGTGGGAGTGGTTTTACATCACACCTCCCTGAAGTACGAAGTGGGCAGCTACCCACACCTTCTGCTCGGGCCCCCCACCGCAACTGGTGTCATGGGTCAACAAGGGGCTGGACTGGGGGCCAGTTAATGACGTGCTGACATTGCTAGTTTGTCGGGTCCTGCCATGCCAACGTCGATCTCTCCGTATGTGGGAGTTCAACCTGGAAGGACCACGAACTATTCAGCAATTCTTCGGTGTGACGCTCGAAGAGATGTACGGATTGTTCTTCGGATCACGAATAAAGTGTCCGGACACCACCGAGGAAGCGGGTCTCAACTGCAACCGTCTAGATACCCATTTAAGTAATTCTGCAGCCAAACATTCTATCTTTTTATTTGTCACAACATCATTCTGAAAAAATCGCTCTTGGCCAGGACTGGATAAGAAAGGCGAAGATGATCAGGTGTTCGGCCCCCCTTCCCGAAGGCTCACCGGATCCTGTACTAGCCAGGATGCTTGAGCACGCACCTTATCAAGTGCCATCAGGGGAAGATAAAGGGAGGAATAAAGAAGCCGAAAGCGAGCTTCACGCATTACTCATCCAAACCGAGGGAATTAGTGTCTCCACGAAGAAGGATAATCGGGGAGAAGAATCTAGAATCCCCTCTCCCCAACGAAGGAAAAGGACCGCCTCTGAAGACTTGGAAACGAAGGTTTCCAAACGAGGGAAGAAACCTTCGCCAGGGGGCCCTGCCCCAAAGGGCGTCCTTACCGCACAGTGCCCGCAAGGGGGCCAGCCCTCCACCGAGCTGTAAGTGAACAAGAGTACTTTTGGTAAATATATCCTGCTTTATCTTCGAGGACAATAATGGAGACATATATCTTACAATCTGGCTCGTAGCCCTTATCGATAGAGCTCGTCTTTGGGGGATCTTCTTCCGAAGATGATGGAGAGCGAAATGCCTCCCCTGTCTCCCCGCCTCCTGGGGCGGATGACCCTGAGGTGTCATCACAGAGGATTTCTCCGGATCCACCAAGGTCAGAAGGTTACCCTTCGGCCACCCGAAGTCTGGAGTATTCGGCTCCTAAGGAGAGCAACAGAAAGAGTCTGGGATTGTCCGGTGCACAACCGGACGCACTGATGGGTCTTTTGGATCAAGCGGCTATCTCAAAGGCGCATCATACTTTAATGGGTATGGTGGTTGAGAGGATTTCATCGGCCAAAAGTGGGTTGAATTAGGATTTTACGAGCCAGCTAAGAGGCTTTGAGGTACGCAAAGTAATATATACATTTTTTGATGGTACCGCACACGCTAGGTGTGCTCTATACAGATAGTAGCCCCTGAGACTCTGGTTGCTATCCAGAGGCGGAAAATAGAGGATCATAGTCCCAGGTAATGATCGCACTGCTTTCATGTGCATGCGGCTGAGGGTCCGGTGGCTGGCCGGACTGCTGAGTTTGCCGGACTGAGGCGGCAACTTGACGTAGCAGATGCCGACATTGCGCTTGTGAACAAGCGGCTTGACGAGGCACAAGGTATGTATTTTCAGGTAGTCAACAAATATTAAGAGTATCATGATGCTAGTATCTATAATATGCTGTGGCTACAGATGGAGTTGCCGCCGTGGAGACCCTTCGGGCGGAACTTACCCGAGCGAAGGAACAAGCCAGAAGAAGTGATGCGGCCGCCCTAAAGGCAGCCGAAGACTCAAGGTACTATAATGAACTCATTATTTATTTATATTGGTGTTAAACCTACTGTATTCCAACTTCTCTATGGTTTATAAACTATTTTACTAGCCATAGATTCATCAAAATAAGCAAACAACACACGAAAAACAGAATCTGTCAAAACAGAATAGTCTGTAGTAATCTGGATCAAACGTATACTTCTGGAAACCCAAAAATTCTAAAATAAATTGCTGGAGTGAGGAATTTATCTATTAATCATCTTCAAATATAATTAACTAAATATCACTATCCAAATAAAAATGGCAGCAATTCTCGTGAGCGCTAAAGTTTTTGTTTTTTACAACAAGATCAAAAAGACTTTACCGAAGTCTTCCCAATGGTTCTACTTGGCACAAACACTAATTAAAACATAAAAGCTCAATCATAACAGAGGCTAGATAAATTATTTATTACTAAACAGGAGCAATAAGCAAGGAACAAAAATAAAATTGGGTTGCTCCCAACAAGCGCTATCGTTTAACGCCCCTAGCTAGGCATGATGATTTCAATGATGCTCACATAAAAGATAAGAATTGAAACATAAAGAGAGCATCATAAAGTATATGGCTAACTTATGGGAACAAGAATCAACTTGCATAGGAAGGTAAAGCAAGCAAAACTTCAAAATTTTAAGCACATAGAGAGGAAACTTGATAGTATTGAAATTCCTACAAGCATATGTTCCTCCCTCATAATAATTTTCAGTAGCATCATGAATAAATTCAACAATATAACCAGAACCTGAAGCATTGTTTTCATGATCTACAAGCATATAAAATCTACTACTCTCCACATAAGCAAAATTCTTCTCATTCGGAATAGTGGGAGTATCATAAGAGACTTGAATACTATAAATTGTTTCCACATTAAAAGAGTAATGTTCAGAAAAGGGGTAATCATAATCATGACAAGTTTTATAAATATAATCATCACTACTTTTATGGCATATGTATCATCACAATAATTATCATAAGTAGCAACTTTGTTCTCATCATAATCGATTGAAACCTCTTCCAAGATAGTGGAATCATCACTAAATAAAGTCATGACCTCTCCAAATCCACTTTCATAATTATCATAAGTAGGAGTCATGTTATCATCATCATAAATTTTCATATCAAAACTTGAGAGGCTAAAAATATCATCTTCATTATACATAGCATCCCCAAGCTTGGGACAAACATTAATTTCAGCAAATATATTCTCAAAAACATCATCTTGTTCAAACATAGATCCCCAAGCTTGGGCCTATTCATATCATAAGCATAATCACTCTCATCATTAATAGTATGGATAGCACCAATAGTATAGCAATTATCATATTCTTCCAAGCAAGTGCCAAAAATATTTTCAAGATCATAAGAAGTATCATTATCTTCCCAATCATAATCATCACAACAAGCAATAGGCATAACGAGATCATCATCAAGTGCGTCATATTCCACAATTATTTTTGATTCATTTTCATTAGGCACAACAATAATAGGAGCAACATTATTTGGGAGAGACTTTTTACCTCTCTTACTTTTTATTTTCTTCTTGTTGTTCACATCATGTGCGGGTTCAATCCTCTTTTTGGAGCTCCTTATTAATGAGATTGGTTGAATAGAAGGCTCCTCCTCGTCACCTGATTCATCATAAGAAATAATAGGAGGATATTCGGAAGTCTCTTCCCTTTCTTTAGTATTCTCTTCCTCTTCTATTTGTTTTATTTTATTTATATAATTGGCAATATAAGGATTTTCAATACAATTCACCACACAGTACATATAAATTTCCTCTAGATCAAAATGAAGAACTCTATCAAGTGCAAATTCTGGAATAACCTTAGTTATACGTTTCATTTCTTCATAACCCAAGAGAAAACTAAGTTCATTATGATGTGCAAGGGAAATCAATTCATCACAATTTTTGGACACGATACGATCATGAAACAATTTGCATTGGGTACTGAAATGATCATGTTCATTTTAAAGTTCACAAGTACGGCTAAGAAACCCTGCAACCAAATAACAAAGAGTCTCTTGTGTCCCCAACACATCCAATACAATGGTAAATTGTATAGGTGCACAAGTTCGGCGAAGGGATGGTGATAAAAGTGGTATATGGATAGTAGATAATGGTTTTTGTAATCAGAAAATATAAAAACAGCAAGGTAACAAGTGGTAAAAGTGAGCGTAAACGGTATTGCAGTGCTAGGAAACCAGGCCTAGGGTTCATACTTTCACTAGTGCAAGTTCTCTCAACAATAATAACATAATTGGATCACATAACTATCCCTCACCATGCAACAAAGAGTCACTCCAAAGTCACTAATAGCAGAGAACAAACGAAGAGATTATGGTAGGCTACGAAACCACCTCAAAGTTATCCTTTCTGATCGAGCTATTCTTTTCGTTCGATCTATCATAGAGTTCGTACTAGAATAACACCTAATGTTACCTAGATACTCCAATGTCACCTCAAGTATCCGTGGGTATGATTATATGATATGCATCACACAATCTCAGATTCATCTATTCAACCAACACAAAGTACTTCAAAGAGTGCCCCAAAGTTTCTACCAGAGAGTCAAGACGAAAATGTGTGCCAACCCCTATACATAGATTCCCAAGGTCACGAAACCCGCAAGTTGATCACCAAAACATAAATCAAGTGGATCAATAGAATACCCCATTGTCACCACGGGTATCCCACGCAAGACATACATCAAGTGTTCTCAAATCCTTAAAGACTCAATCCGATAAGATAACTTCAAAGGGAAAACTCAATCCATTACAAGAGAGTAGAGGGGGAGAAACATCATAAGATCCAACTATAATAGCAAAGCTCACGATACATCAAGATCGTACCACCTCAAGAACACGAGAGAGAGAGAGAGAGAGATCAAAGACATAGCTACTGCTACATACCCTCAGCCCCGAGGGAGAACTACTCCCTCCTCATCATGGAGAGCACCAGGATGATGAAGATGGCCACCGGAGAGGGATTTCCCCCTCCGGCAGGGTGCCAAAACAGGTCTAGATTGGTTTTCGGTGGCTACGGAGGCTTCTGGAGGCGGAACTCCCGATCTATTGTGCTCCCTTATGTTTTTAGGGTATATGGACATATATAGGTGAAAGAAGTCGGTCAGGGGAACTCCGGGCCGTCCACGAGGCAGGGGCGCGCCCAGGGGGGTGGGCGCACCCCCCACCCTCGTGGGCAGCCCGGGACTCTTCTGGTTCATCTCCGATGCTCTGTGGGCTTCTTATGGTCCAAACATAAGTTCCGTGAAGTTTCAGGTCAATTGGACTCCGTTTGATTTTCCTTTTCTGCGATACTCTAAAACAAGGAAAAAACAGAAACTGACACTAGGCTCTAGGTTAATAGGTTAGTCTGAAAAATCATATAAAATAGCATATAAATGCATATAAAACGTCCAAGGCTGATAATATAATAGCATGGAACAATCAAAAATTATAGATACGTTGGAGACGTATCAAACATCCCCAAGCTCAATTCCTGCTCGTCCTCGAGCAAGTAAATGATAAAAACAGAATTTTTGATGTGGAATGCTACCTAACATATTTATCCATGTAATTCTCTTTAGTGTGGCAAGAATATTCAGATCCAAAAGATTCAAGACAAAAGTTTAATATTGACATAAAAATAATAATACTTCAAGCATACTAACAAAGCAATCATGTCTTCTCAAAATAACATGGCCAAAGAAAGCTATCCCTACAAAATCATATAGTCTGGCTATGCTCTATCTTCACCACACAAAATATTTAAATCATGCACAACCCCGATGACAAGCCAAGCAATTGTTTCATACCTTTGATGTTCTCAAACTTTTTCAATCTTCACGCAATAGATGGGCGTGAGCCATGGAGATAGCACTATATGTGGAATAGAATGGTGGTTGTGTAGAAGACAAAAAGGAGAAGATAGTCTCACATTGACTAGGAGTATCAACGGGCTATGGAGATTCCCATCAATAGATATCAATGTGAGTGAGTAGGGATTGCCATGCAACGGATGCACTAGAGCTATAAGTGTATGAAAGCTCAATAAAAGAAACTAAGTGGGTGTGCATCCGACTTGCTTGCTCGTGAAGACCTAGGGCAATTTTGAGGAAGCCCATCATTGGAATATACAAGCCAAGTTCTATAATGAAAGATTCACTACTAGGAAAAGGCCTACTAATGGCGCACCTAATTTGGCCATTAATGGCGCATTAGTGGTGCGCCATTAGTAGCACGCCATTAGTATATTTTACTGATGGCGCACCACGGGTGCGCCATTAGTATTTGGTATACTAATGGCGCACCTCAGATGCGCCATTAGTATATACAACAGTGCACCATTAGTATGCCTCTCAGGGGGCCATGTATACCCAGGTGCTTTGGCATACTAATGGCGCACGACAACGAGATGCGTCATTAGTAAGTTCGGCATACTAATGGCGCACTGTCTAATGATGCGCCATTAGTATCCTTTGGCATACTAATGGCGCACTATGGTGTGATGCGCCATTAGTATGAATATTAGGTTTTTTTATTTTTTAATTTTATGTTTTTTGCACAGGTTACAAAATGTATAATTGAACAAAATATAAACAGCACACATCAACAACAGATTCATCGAATACAATAGAAGATTAGTCTCTGAATACAATTCATCATTTTAGTCTCCGAATACAATTCATCATATTAGTCTCTGAATTGAAAAGACTGAACAAAGATAGAACATTATATTACAAGTCTCGAGACCGCGAGTTTGTCTTCACACTACAAGTCGATATCGATCATCTAAACTACCATCACATAGAAGAGAGCTGCGGTCATCACGATGAGCATCATCACGGTGAAACTCGTCTTCATCCGGTTCCTCCAACGCTCCCTCCCCTCTCCCGCTAGATAGCGGGTGTATCTAGATTCGGCCTCGGCCCTAGTGGCGTACCCTTTGTAACTGTTACCGCTGAATCGGTGAACCTGTCTCCGACACTCCTCCCAGTCATCGTAGACTCCGGGAACCTTACCCTTGTACACGACATACCACGGCATCGCTATGCAGTAGCCAAACGAAACGTTAGTACCAATTCATAGACAATACATAAGCAATATATAAGTATGCAACAGAACGATCGGAAGAGAAAAGCAAAACATTAATAGCATCGATTACATCTTAAGTTGAACGACTCTCGAAACCAAAGAGACATACTACAAGTTCATTAAAGTTTAATTACAACATGAGCCAATCGATGTTTTAGAACTAGACACAGCATCACTGCTTTCGACTCGACTCAAGGGACCGGAGCATGGATGAAGCCGCCGTCTATCGTGGGAGTCATGAAAGAACGGGCGTTGTCAGCCTGCATTTGTAGGATTGTGTCGATGTCACTGTTGGACGGTTGATTTCTGAGGTAGAACTGCCCTGAGGTACGAAGGACATCTTGATGGATGATTTCCGCAAACTCCGACTGGATGCGAAAGAATTCTTGTCTGATGTCCGCGTCCTGGATTGCCGACACGCTCGCGGCCCAATCTTTGAGTCTACTCGGTAGCAGAAGGTGATGATGGTCCCGTACGATCGCCCGCATGTGATGGATGGCGTAGTAGGCACCCTTCTGACCGCCAGGCGGCTACTTGACGCAGCAGAACGTCGTATTGTTGGAGAACACGTGCTTGTCGTACTTACGAATAGGCCTGGTGAAGGTGCCTCCAGATTTGACGTAGCCGGGGAGAACATCATCAAGAACCTTCTTGACATTTGTGTAGTCTACGTTCGACTGACGGTCCGGGTCGAAATACGTGGCCATGGAATATTTGGGGCTTAGGAGGATGAGCGTGCAACATGTGTCACTGCAGGAAACACGGAATGTTAAAAGAAAAACGATCGAAATCTAAGAATTCATATGTTACGGGGTGGTTGAGGGGAGGACTTACTCGGGAAAGTAAGGCACGAGGAAGTTATCCTTATCTTGGTTTGCCAGAATGACGCCTTCGAGGTAAGAACTCGCGACTTGCCGGTCCCCAGCGCTGCCCAAGATCTTGGCACGCATGTAGAAGGGGTCGACTATCATGATGTCCGGGGTCTTGTCGCGAATGATCCGCATCTCCATACTCAACGAAAATAGCCGAACGAAGGTGTAGTGCAGCGGATGAAGGTTCAACATAGCGTGGATGTCATCAAACCACAGGACGATCGTACCCCCGATGGAGTTATCCACAAAGCCCTTGCCCTCTGTCACCTTGGCCGCGAAAACCGGGAATGCCACATCCTTCTCTCCGAGACGCCGCTTCTCCAAAGAAAGAACACTGTCATGCAGACTCCGCATAGCACTGGTTGCAGCATCGAGCATATTTCTCGGTAGCATCGGCCTACCCGCCACATGCACCCTCCTTGAGATATCCTCATGTGAAGGTGGCCCGTCCTGAGCACGGATCGTACTCGGTGCTGGCTGGCCCGCACCCTTGTTAGTCTTTCTTTTGCGTGCCTTCTTCTTCTCCTGTAATGGGACCGAGTTCTGCTCACAGACCGCCTTCTTGAGTGTGTTGGGCTGATCATATTTCGCACCTCGCCTATCTAAGGCTCGGTGAAGTCGGCAACTGGAGGCGTCTCCTGAGAGCTGAACTGCAGACGACGCCTGTTGCAACTTGGCTTCTCCGCGGTACCAGCTAGATCGCGCACGTCTTTTGTTGGGTTGGGTTCTTGAGAAGGAGGCCCCATGAAGTCACCACCTTACCCATGCTCGGCAAAGTACTGATCGACGTTGGCAAATGTATCATCATCGTCGTCGTTCTGATCCTGTGCCATATGCATGTTTGGATCTAGTGGCATAGGGATGTCCGGCACCGTTGCGGCGGTCTTGCCATGGGGCCGACTTGGCGCCGGCATGACTGGCGGTGTTGTCTTTGGGGTGGTGTCCCCCGCCCCCAAACGAATCTGGCTCTTCGGCCAAAGCAGGGGCCAGCTCAGGCAGGCGCTGAGGGTCATCACGTCATCATCGTCGGCCCCGACGGGTCGAATCGGAGGTAACAACTCGTCGCAGCCTGGCAGCACCCGAACCAGTTGAACCCTAAACAAGTTGGGTGTCATCTGGGTACCGTGGAACAAGGGGTTGCCCGGTTGAACGATTTTGCCCTTGGCGACATCGACCAACTCGTTGTTCACGAAGTGCAGGAGAGTGCACGGAACGTCGGCGGCGCCCTGCGAAAACATGTAGGGCGTCAGGGATGCCCAGTCAAAGGCAAGGAGATGAAGTCCTCGGCCGAGAGAGGCTTAATTAGTTACCGTGATGATGGCATCGAGCTCGGCTAATGTCGAGGCACCGCCAACGGCGGGCGTGCAGTTGACGGAGGGGCCGCTTGCTGCAGAGGTGCCGGCCGACGTACAGCCGGGTGCACTAAGCTCCCGTGCCGGCGTAGGAGACACCAATGCCGCCTCCGCCGGAGACACCAATGGCCCCGCCATCGCGTTCTGCGAGTTGCTGGCCGTGAAGCTAGGAATCGGGGGCGGCCCCTGTTGGCCGCCCGCAATCCACACACTAATCCCCTGGATCAAGGTAGGCACAATGGCGGTGATCGTCGCTCCGAGTTGTTGTTGCACTTGCTCTTGGACAATCTCCGGAATCCGCGCCACCTGTGCCCTGAGTTCTTGAACCTCGCGCGCCTGGCTTTCCGAGCTGGTATTTTTGTCCTTTTGCCCACCAGTGTTATAGTATGACGACCATTTTTTCGACAAGCCTTTGCCGGCCACACGACCAGCTGACGTCGGCTTACTGAGCTTATCCTTGTTCTTCATTACATTCAACGCCCTATTTAGAGTGGTGTCCCAAGGGTTGCTCTTAGTCGGCCCCGCGCTACTGCTTTCAGTCGCCTGCGGAAGGAATGTGAACCATTTAGAAATTTGGCTTCATTAATTAGAATGCAACCATATGGAGCTAATTACGCGGGGGTGTATTCCTTACCAGAACAAGCTCAAGCGCCCTGGTCTTCGGATCCGTGGTAAGCTCCTTTGTTTTCGGGTCCTTCTTGTACCGGGCCCTGACAAAGTTCCTGGTCTGCTTGTCACCGTATTTATCGAAGAGGGGCGGTAGGCCTTGCTCGGCACGGTCCGCATCCTCCTTGTCCCATATAGGCTCTGCCACTCTGTAACCACCGGGACCAAGTGTGTGTTCCCCTAAGTTCAGCTCCCGCATTTCTTTCCCCCACCTACTTGATTTGGAGCTTGCGGTGCTCGAGCAATTGATCTTGAAGTCGTTGTAGTCATCTTCGGTGATCGAAGGATTTTTCTCCTTGATCTTCTCATAACTCTCACCTTTCTTGATCATTCTCTTCACATTGCTTTTCTAAGTAGACAGGGCCGTGCTCATCTTCGTGAGGGCAGCATTGTTCACTTTATTCCCTTTGAGGCTTGTGTTTTCAAATTCAGCGGGGAACTTGTATCGTTCGTGCAACTTCGTGAAGAGGAGGTTGCGCAAATTCCCTCGGTCAGGATGCCTGAGGTTCTCGGTGTTGATCGAGACGGTGCTCCGGGGAATGCACCAGAGCTGAAGCGAGTACCCCTTGACTATTCGTTCGGGCGTCGTTGGATTCCCGTTGGAGTCCACTTCAGTAACTTCCTCCTTGAGGGTGCGGAGCACGGTCGGGCGCCGGTCCTTCCGTTGCCTCTTCGGTTGGCTGCCATCTGTGCGTGCGCCGTCATCATCAGTGGTGGCATCCTCGGCGGCACCATCAGTGGTGGCATCAGTGGGGTCATCCTCGGCGGTACCATCAGTGGTCTCAGGATCGGTGGGGAAGGCGGCGTCCTCATACAAGTGAGGTTGTTCCTCCATCTCCTGGGACAGCTCCTAGAATTTCTTGCCGCCCGAACCCCCGGCCTCATCGTTGTTTGCCATGTTTCTCTATAAATAGGAACAAAGTTTGGTCAAAAAGTTGGTTATTGTCAAGGAACAAGATCTCTAAGTTGACCAAATAACCTAATTCTCGAGGAATGTCGCCAAAAAGTTGGTTATTGTCAAGGAACAATTGAGAGATGTTTATGATATTGCCTAGGTGTTTTGGGATAGAACCTGTTAGTGTGTTGTTGCTAAGGTCCAAGTCCACGTTCTCAGGGTAACCTAGTTCTTGAGGGGTGTGTCTAGAAAGTTGGTTGCTGCAAAGATACAAGGTTGTGAGTTTGGTCAAATTGCCTATGATGTTTGTGATATTGCCTTGGATCTTGAAGGCACTGTTGCATGATGCAGGGGTGTGTCTAGAAAGTTGGTTGCTGCAAAGATACAAGGTTGTAACACTGGGATTTGTGCACAAGCTAAGCTAGCTAAGACAGTAGCTTCCTTGCAACCCACAAAAGACAAAGGAAAAGGGGTGAAAAGGGGGAGATGGTTAGCTTTGATGAGCAGGCAACATCTTCCTAACCCCCTTCTTCTTGTCTCCTCTCACTATCTCTCTCACACACATGGCAAGCAAGGGTGTCTGAGTGTGTGAAAAAAATACTAAACTAATCCAACCACTAAAGCAAATTAATTTTTATTTCGGTTGAGAATCGAGCACCTTCTAGGTCAAGAAAATTGGGCATGACCTTTGCTAATTTTCTTGACCTAGGAGTGCCCCATTCTCAACCGAAACAGAAATTAATCGACGTTTCAGGAGAAAGGGGTTATTTTAGAAGATCACAAGTAGTAGCAGCATCACTTAACAAAATCACAACTAGCAGCAGCAACTCGCAGATAGCAGCAGCATCACTTGACAAGTTTCAGACCACATAAATAGCACAAGTGACATGAAAATTCACTTGTAGTGTACTGATAGCACAAGTGACATGAAAATTCCTTTTACTGTCAAAAAACTACTAATAGCACAAGTGACATGAAAATTCAGGAGTAGGAGATCACAAAGGCCATGTCATGCTTGGCAATATTTGTTTACTAAAACTAAATGAACATTTTACTGTCAATAAAAATGTTTTACATATCCTGCAGACAAGTGCAACCACCGGTAGAGGAGTTTCAGCTGTTTCTTTGAACATTTTACTGTCATCACTTACTGAACCTTTTACATATGCACAGGTTTTAGCTAATTTGAACATTTCACAAGGAATGCCATCACTTACTGAGTGATTTGAGTGAAATGCACTTGCAACCAAAAGGCCGAAAGGCAGGCCGGTTTGCTCTTCTATGAAAATGGCACACCTTTTCATGGCATATTGTACGAAAGACATAACTATGGGGGTTTTACATATCTGTTTCTTTGAACATTTTACTATCAATAAAAATGATGTACTGCTACTTTCAGTTAATTCAAATTAGCTAAAACCTTTTACTGTCAAATAGTGCTAATGTTTACTCTATGAAATAAACTACTTCTCCTCCTTTCAGTTGATATATGTTTGCTTTTGCAATGCTATTTAGAGCTGGTGCTCTCGCAAACAGGCCCATGAATTAGTGGAGCTGGGTATCCATAGTTCTAAGAATTCAAGGAGCTGGAATTGGGGGTGTTTCGGTGTGCATTTTGTTTGTTAAGCTTAAATCATCTTATACCAACTATGGGAAGCACATAATACCAATGCTTACAGAAAAGAAATCTGTGTGCTCAACAAAACTTAGGCATTGATCCTATAACTCATCGTGCCAGAGAGAGAGAGGGAGGGGGGTCTGACCTGCTGCTGTGCGTCCGAGGCACGGTGCGTGGGAGGTTTGCCGGTGATGGATGTCGCCTGCCTGCCGGTGACGGATGCCACCTGCCTAGATGCAAATGGGGGTTGAGTGAGTCACAGCAGGCCAGGGGAAGGTACATGAATGGAGAGAGAGAGAGAGAGGCTTACTGACCTGCTGCTGTCCGGCGGCGGCTGGTCCAGATCCAGGAGCCTCTGTGGCCGTGGTGAGAGGGCGAGGCGGATGGAATTGCTTTACTTGTATTGGGTAGTCCTTGAAACATAGAAAAAGAGATCACACAATTGATTTAACACTGAAAATTGTATGTCTCTATTCAACATAGGAGACTAGAAAGAAGGAACACTGAAAACTATTAAAGCTACAATATAGGAAAAAATTAATCTTCTCAAGGCTCACAACTGAAAAATAATTAATAGCTTGCAATAACACATCTTAGTGGAACCAGGCAAGAGAAATAAAAGTTGGCTTGCATTGTGGAACCAATTAATCTTCTCAAGGCTCACAAATAAAAGTTTCGGTTGAGAATCGGGCACCTTCTAGGTCAAGAAAATTGGGCATGACCTTTGCTAATTTTCTTGACCTAGGAGTGCCCCATTCTCAACCGAAACGGAAATTAATCAACATTTCAGGAGAAAGGGATCATTTCACATCAGGAGAAATAGATCATTTCATCTAGCTCATGCCAGGCAATCAACCAAACCAAATATGTACAGGAAAGGTTCATCAACATCAGTCAATTAAGATACTACACCATAAGCTTCATCCAGCACATGCCATGCAACCTAGCAAATTATGACACACAATGCCATAAATAATCAAGAGTTACTACTACAGTACTCATGTACTCCATCTTACAGAGTTACTCCATCACAGCAACAACAACCTTGTAGATCAAAAATGATTTGTGTAATCTGGTTGGTACTCTTACAATTGCATAAATTGAAAAAAAATTGATCTGTGTGATCTGGGTTACAGTATCAGCAACCTTGCATTTCATTTTATACAAAATTGTACTCCACCAAGAACAGAGCCATACTATAGCAGCAAGACTGTAGTAAGAAAGAACCAATTCCCAAGTCCCATATCACACAAAACAGCAGTGTGCATGCTTGATGTTAAACTTTTTTAGGTACTTCTTTGTCATTGATGATATATGGGATGAATCAGTATGGGAAATTATTCACTGCGTGTTTCCAGAAAACCAAAAAGGTAGTCAAGTAATCACAACCACAAGACTTGAAACTGTAGCTAATGCAAGCTGCAACTATCAGCACGAGTTCGTTTACAAGATGAGTCCTCTTGATGATCAAAACTCAAGAAAACTATTTTTCAGCAGAGTTGGACAGAATGACTCCTTGTACATTTTTATTTTGACGAAACTGAAAAAAAAATTGACACTTGGGTTAACTGAAGAAGGAAGCAGCACGATTCAATGTCTAGCAGCAGCAGATGTTAGACACGGCAGTGGCGGCTACAGGCGCGCGCAGCAGCAGCTGTTGCAAGGCAGCGGGCGGGGCGCGGCCGTGGGCAGGTGCACACGCGCGAGGGGGCGAACTGGGCCGGAAAGAGACGCGGGGAAAAGAACGGCCACGACGAGCTCGTGGCCATGGCGGACGATGGCTTCGGCCTCGAACAGAGTGACGAATACGACGGCGGTTCCGCACGGGAAGGAGAAGGGAATGGTTGAGTGCCTCACCGAGGAGGCACACGATGGCCCGTTGTTGGCTTAGCAGCAGCAGAACGGCGACAATCGTCGCAGATGCGCCGGTGACTGTAGGTTGAAGATGACGAATCCGGCAATGTAGGGGCTCCCACCAAGGATGTCGGGGCGGCGGGGCGGGGTCGAGGCGGCGTCGGGGCGGCGGGGCGGCGTCGAGGCGGCGGGGCAGTGGCGTCGGGAGAGGAGAGGGGAAGGGGATCGAGGGCGAGGGCGAGGGAGAGAGAGGGGATAGGGAGGGGCTGGGGAGGGAGGGGAATATGGATGGGGCCGGGCACAATACTAATGGCGCACCACCCCTCGGTGCGCCATAAGTATATCCATACTAATGGCGCACCCCACCGTGGTGCGCCATTAGTATTTTTTTTTCTGCTCGAGCCAACAGGTTATCTTCCACCTGAACTGATCCACACCAAGTTCCCTCTACTAGCTCGACTGGTCAGCAGCCAGTTCTCACACCAGGAGGTCCTGGGTTCGATTCCCAGGCTCCACAATTTTTTTTATCCATTTAAAATGTTGTTTGATACTTATTTGTGTTTAAATATGTTCAAACTTGTTTAAATCATAATAGTAATATTTTTTTATAAGACAGTAATAATTTTTTTAAAAATTACATCAAACAGTAATGCCGGTGGAGCGGGGGAGGGTGCGCGGGGTGCGGGGGGTCGGCGGCGGCGGTTGAGTAGGGGAGGGGTGCGGGGGGTCGGCGGCGGCGGTTGAGTAGGGGAGGGGTGCGGGGGGTCGGCGGCGGTGGTTGAGTAGGGGAATCGAGGGTGCGGGGGGTCGGCAGCGGCGGCCGGTGGACCGGGGGGTGCTCGGCGGCGAGGGGGACCGGATCTGGCGAGGTGGGATAGCGATCGAGATGGAGGGGGATCGAGATCGAGTGTCCATGAAATTTAAAAATATTCATGATAGTTCAAAAAGTTCCCATGAAATACAATCGAGAAATGAAGGCTACGATTTAAATACAATCGATCTTAGCTAGCTATCTGTTCACAATCTTCTTGCCCTTCTTTTTCGCAAATGGAGTTCTTCTGTGGAACGGACGTCCTTTAGGTAGGGTGGTCCTGCTTCTTCTTGTGGTGTATGCTGCTACTTCATCATCGTCGTCATGTTCGATCCTCGGGTCGCCATACTTGTCGAAGTCTTGCTCATTGGCTACTCCATCCATTCCGATGATCTTCCTTTTGCCTCTCATCACGACAACACGACTGGGCTTTGACGGGTCGGTAATGAAGAAGCATTGGTCCACTTGGGAAGCCAGTACCCATGGCTCATTTTTCGCGGTGACGTTTGCGTGCGCGGTCTTGGATTTGGCTTCGGGTATAACCATGGTGGTGAAATACCGGTCTTCTTTTAGGACGCTCTTGGCCCATCTGACATGGAACATCGGGACCTTCTCTCCAATGTAGCTCAGCTCCCAGATCTCCTCGATCCTTCCGTAGTATCTGTCCTTGTCGTTACCGGTGTAGGATTCCATCGTTACCCCAGAGTTCTGATAACCATTGCTCTTCATGTCCTTGGCCTCGGTGTAGAATGTGTAGCCGTTGATATCGTACGCCTCATAGGTCATCAGGTTGTGCTCGGCGCCCTGTGACAAGGCGAATATGAGTTGTTCTTCCGTGGAAGAATCCTCATGTAAAGGGTACGACAGAAGCTTCTTCTTGAACCAACGCGTGAAACATGAGTTGTGCTCTTTGAGTATATCTCCGTCCGTCCTCTGTTGGCCTCGGTCATTGTACGTCTTCTTAATAAAGGTTTTGTGCTATACCACCGAAGGATCGACCACGTCTATGTGTTGTAGCGCGACTAGGTTTGCTCTTTCAAAGTCGGCGAGTCGACCCTCAAAGTCGACATGCATTTCGCGACGACCCTCACGGTGACCCCATCCAGCGAGCCTGCCGAGGTGCCTGTTGACGGCAAACCAACGGGGTTCTCGATGCCTAGATAATTCATGCAGTAGGAGATGCACTCTTCGGTCAAAAAGCCCCTGGCTATGCTTCCCTCTGGACGTGACATGTTGCGAACGTATCCTTTGATGACACCATTCATCCTTTCGAACGGCATCATGCTGTGCAGGAACGTCGGCCCGAGTTGGATGATATCGTCCACGATATGGACCAGCAGATGCACCATAACGTCGAAGAATGCGGGCGGGAAGTACATCTCAAGCTCGCATAGTATCACCACGATCTCTTCCTGTAGCCTTCTGAGTTGCCTCACGCCAACAGACTTCCGAGAGATGACGTCGAAAAAGTTGCATAGGCCAAATAGGGTTTCACGGACGTGCGCATCCATGATCCCATGGATTGCAACTGGAAGTATCTACGTCATCAGCACGTGACAGTCGTGAGACTTCATCCCGCTGAACTTCAGCTTCGCTGGGTCTAGGTATCTTCTTATCTTCCCCGCGTAACCGTAAGGAAGTTTTACTCCTACGAGGCAGGCGAAAAACTGCTCGATCTCCTCCTGACTTAGAGTGAAGCATGCGGGAGGGTAGTCATTTCCGGTCTTCTTGGCCTTTTTGCCTTTGTGGCGACTTTCCGTGTCCTGCTTCGCCTCATCATCATCATCATCATCATCATGATCATCATATATAGCGTGAAGCTCCTGCCTGATGCCCATTGATTTCAAGTCTTCCCTTGCTTTCGGCCCATCTTTGGTCCTCTCTGGCATGTTGAGCAGGGTACCAAGCAGACTCTCGCACACGTTTTTCGTGATATGCATGACATCAAGGCTGTGAGGCACACGGTGGATCTTCCAATACGGCAAGTCCCAGAAAACAGACCTTGTTTTCCATACCTTCAGCAGCGACTCTGGCGCCTTTCGCTTCTTTCCCGGATCTGGCGCCTTTTGCTTCTTTCCCGGCAGTGGGCAGTCTTTCCAATTTTTCAACAGCTCGTCTATTTCCTCGCCGCTCCTCGTACGCGGGCGTCCTCGGGGTTCGGTTTCACCATCGAACAGATCCTTGCGTTTTCTCCACGGGTCATCGTCGCGAAGCCACCTTCGATGTCCCATGAACATGGTTTTCGAAGACCCGGGATCTCTATCCAGCTGGCGATACGTTGTGTCATCCATGCACCTGACGCATCCAGAAAATCCGTGGACCACCTGCCCCGCGACATATCCGTAACCGAGATAGTCGTGCACCGTCGTGAGCAGCGCGGCTCTCATAGGGAAATATTCTTTCTCTGCGGTGTCCCACGTATTGGCTGGCGTTTTCCACAGCGTGTCAAGCTCCTCTTTCAGCAGCCCCAGATATAGATTGATGTCGTTCCCTGGTTGTTTCGGTCCTTCAATTAGCATACTCATGTGAATGTACTTCCTCTTCATGCACAACCAGGGGGGAAGGTTGTACATCCACACAAACACAGGCCAGGTGCTATGTGTGCTTCTCTGGCTGCCAAACGGATTGACTCCATCGGTGCTCGCGCCCAGCACGATGTTCCTTGGATCACTCCCAAATTCTGGGTCTTCGAAGTTCAACGCTTGCCACTGGCTCGCATCCTTAGGGTGACTCAGCATCTTGTCTTTTTTATCTATCTCTGGATCATTTGCGTCATCTTCTCGCTTCTTCTTCTCCCTATCTGCGTGCCAACGTAGGAGCTTTGCTACCTTAGGGTCCGCGAAATACCGCTGCAGACGAGGAGTGATCGGAAAGTACCACACCACTTTTCGAGGAGCTTTCTTCCTCTTCTTGTATCGAGTGACGCCGCACACTGGACATATGGTAGACTCCGCGTGCTCATCCCGATAAATGATGCAATTGTTCATGCACACATGGTATTTCACGTGCGGTAAATCCAGAGGACACATGATTTTCTTCGCCTCCTCCAAACTGGTCGGGCACTTGTTCCCCTTGGGAAGACGTTTGTGCCAGAATGACATGTTCTCGTCGAAGCATGCGTCGGTCATTTTGTGTTTTACCTTCATCTCCAGAGCCATGAGCGTTACTTTCAGGCGGGTATCCTCGGGCCTGCATCCTTCATACTATGGAGTAACCGCGTCTAACTCAAGTTGATCCATCTTGGCTTTCTCTCGGGCGGCAGCTCTTGCGTTATCCGTCTGCTTGAGAAGCAGCTCTTGAATATGAGGGTCCTGCACCCAGCCCATCGATGGTCCAGCGTCGTCTGCTCCGCCGGCATCATCATCTTCATGATCATGCCCGTCGACTGCTCCGGCATCTTCCTCATCATCATGTCCTGCATCTTCTACATGATGACTGTGTACAACATCACCGTCGTGATCATCTCCTCGGGATTCTTCGTCTTCACGCCCGCCCGAGCCACGGTGGTTGTCTTGCTGCCCTTCCTCATTTCTTGCCCGGCCCCCATGGACGACTTCGTAGTCATCTTCATCACCTTGCCACCGATAGCCATCCATGAAACCACGCAAGAGCAGGTGGTCCTGCACCTGCCCGGATTCCGGGTCCGCAATAAGGCTCTTCAGCTTGCATCTTCGACACGGGCATCTTATCTCCGTCTCGTTCTTTTGAAGCATCTCGGCCTTCGCGGACCTCAAAAACCTATTCACGATGCCTTCGGTCATCATGCAGACCATGGTCGCCTGCGGGGTAGAGCAAAACGATATTTTAGAACCAAGAAAAAATTTGGCATGACTTTCCCTAAAAATAGGACCGGAAAGAATGCTTAATGCCAAAATTCTCGCCGAAACGGAAATGAATCAACATTCCGGCAAAATATTGGCAACTATCGAATTTCAAATACCGGTACACCTCCAAACACAAACACATATGCAACGCCACAAACATATGCAACACCACGAACATACATAGATCTAGCTAGGCCATAAAAAGTGCATGTGCACATTGTTGTAGGGAGAACAACATAAATATAGCTTCCCCCCTTACTTACCTATCAAAACAAGGTAATTTAACCACTTAAATTGAATGAATCTATGGTGGAAATGAGGTGAAAAAGAGGAGGCACCCGAGACAAGGAGGAGGTGGAGAGAATGAAGTGGGGAGAAAGTGAGTGTGGGTAGGAGAGGCTGTCCAAAATATCTTGTTGCTGCCCACTTACTAATGGCGCACCAACTCTAAATGCGCCATTAGTAATCCAGGTTACTAATGGCGCACCTCCTGGTGGTGCGCCATTAGTAGTTTTGCAAAAAAAATACTAATGGCGCACTGTCCCACAGTGCGCCATTACTAGTTTAAACTAGTAATGGCGCACGGTGGAGCAGTGCGCCATTAGTAGTTTTGCAAAAAAGGGAATAAAAATATAATAAAAAAAACAACATTAGTGGCGCACTTTCCGTCTGGTGCGCCATTACTAGTTACAACTAGTAATGGCGCACTGTATCTGGATGCGCCATTAGTATGTTTGGACAGGCGCACTAGTTAAAAAAAATTGATACTAATGGCGCACCCTGGGCCAGGTGCGCCATTAGTAGTTTCAACTCTAATGGCGTATCAGTAGGTGGTGCGCCATTAGTATATACTAATGGCGCACCGCTTGTCTGGTGCGCCATTAGTATCAATCCCATCTATAGCCCTTTTTCTAGTAGTGATTCCCACTAGTATATGAAAGTGACAACATAGGAGACTCTCTATCATGAAGATCGTGGTGCTACTTTGAAGCACAAGTGTGGTAAAAGGATAGTAGCATTGCCCCTTCTCTCCTTTTCTCTCATTTTTTCTTTTTTTGGGCCTTTGTAACATCCCAGAATTCTAAATTTTGGAATGTTATAATAAATAGATAGATTTGAGTGATTGTTTGATTGATTGTGTGAAATTGAGTGAAATTTGAAACCTTTTTGAAAGTTAAATGAGAGGGCATAAAAGGACTTTCCCAAACTTTCATTTTTCATTTATGATCTTCGTGAATTCAAATTCTTTTCAAATACAAAACCCTAGAGAGAAGATGACATGACTTCTTCCATTTAAATAAATGAAAAGGGTGTTTGAAAAATATTTGAATTCCATTGGGAAATATTTTCCAATTTAGAAACTTTATGCAACTCAATGATTTTCACGAGAGGAGATAAAATGACTTCTTCAAATTATATGAAATATGAGTTGGGAGTTTCAAAGGATCAAATTCAAAGTCTTTTTGGAATTATTTTTCAATTTGGAGTTATTTGGATTTTATTCAAATTATTTTTCTCCAAAAATAGAATACATGGAAAATAGGGTAACATGATTCCCTACAACAGAAAATTGGAGAGAAATACATTTGATTTCATTTTGGTATTTTCAAAATGATTTTTGTTGGATCTTATTAGAGCAGGAGCACTGTTGGAATTATTAGAATTTGTGTGTATTTTATTTAATTTAGAAAAATGTTCATCTTGTAGAAAATCTTTTTCTGCAAATTTTGGTATATTATATGCCTATATAATATTTTAATTTCCTTTTGTTTTTATTTTGGTTTGTGTGGAAAATGTTTTGAAAAAAACAATCGACCGCGCGTCGACTAGGCCGGACTGCCCCGACCCAGCCCAGGCCCAAGATCCCGCCGCCGCCTTCCTCCTCCAGTGCTCCACCCGGACTCGTCGGAGTCCGAGCGAGCCACGCCGTCGGCCGCCCCTTTCCCTAAGGAAAGTCGCAGCTCCTGGCCCTTTAAAAGGCCGAGGCCCCGGGCCCTCTCCTCCTCGCCGCTCGTGCCGCCTCGCCTCGCCCGTATCTCGCGACGCCGCCGCGGATCCGCCGCCGCCGCCCGCGCCGCCGCACCCCTTGCCCATGCATCGCCGCCGACGCCCCGCGCTGCCCTGCCTCGCCGCGCTCGCCGGAACCGCCGCGCCGCCTCGCCTCGCTGCCGCCGGAGTTGACCGCCGATGCCGGTTCGATCCACCACCGACCCGCCTGAACCAGTAGGAACCGCCCGGTTCGCCCGGTTTTCTTTTAGTAGTTTTAGTTTTGGTTTTCGACTTAAAACCATTTTGTTTTGTTTTACTTATTTAGAGTTTATTTGTTCGTTTATGTTCTTCAGTGAACAGTTTCGTCAGATAGGTTCTGTTACCGAGCGTTCGCTCGATAGATTTTTTCTTTTTCTTTTTAATTTCAGTCCAGGGACCCATCCGTGAATATTTTCTTTATAGATCAGCCCCTGGTCTTCAAACGATCATTACTTTTTACTCGTTAGTCCAAATCCAACGAAACCAACGCCCACGTCTTCGTTATGATCCCCTCTATCCAGTAAAACAACTCAAACATGTTTTTGAAAAGTTTAAAATTTGAATTATATCAGATTTGAATTCAAACTTCATTTGATCATAACTTGAGTTTCGTAACTCCAATTTAGTTGATTCTTTTTGAAAATCGAAGCTCTTGACCTAAACTTTCTGATAAGACCAAATTCACTTAATTTTGGTACTATTAGAGATTGTTTTATGTTGCAAGAGTTATTTTCATGGTTTTGACATTTCCGAATTGTTTTCTGTGTTCTCTCCGATCTTTGAGTGATTGCTTATGTGTGATTACTATTGCTTGCTTACGATAGATTGACCGGAGAGTGACGAGTAGAACTATCAAGCGTTATGAGTGCGAATCATCTTCGTCAACATTGTAGGCAAGTTCACACTTTGATCATATCCCCTTTCATACCCAGTTTTTATGCATTAGTTTCACCCTCAAACATTGCATGAGTAGGATTGATAACATGTGGGTATTGGGAAGTAGTTGATGAGGTAGGAACCTATTGCCCTGCATTCAAACCTTGGGAGTTACTATTACGTTATGCTTATAGTTCCATGCTATGCTCGTAGACATGGATTGGGTTTTGAGAGTATTCATGACAGATGTGAGATTGTTAATTAATGGTTTACTTAAGGTGGCAACTTAAACACACATCTGGGTGGATTGAGGTACCTGGGTATTCTAGGATTGCCTGTCTAGGCACCTGGGTAGACCAAGATTGCCTGTTTTTTTATGGACCGCCACCCAGGCTCAAAGGGGTCATAAGATTATTTATACTAGAAAATTCCATGTGCAGCCACAAGCTATTATGGGCTCTAGGATAGTTGATTAAGTCGTGCGAACTCTTACAGTGGTAGACTAGCAGATGTAGGGGAAAGTAGGTGTAACGGTCTACCCATCGTAAGGTGCTAGCACTTCTGGATGACTATGTCTCGGTCATCCATTTCTCAAACACCATGTAGTGCGAGAAATCCAACGGAGGAGATCGAGTCTTGTGGGGAAAAGTGCACAAACCTTTGCAGAGTGTATAAACTAATCATGATTAGCCGTGTCCCCGGTTATGGACATCTTGAGTATCTAGTACCTGGATTATCATATGAATCTCATCATGTTACTTTAAAATTAATTTTGTTGGTTTTAATGATGTTACTTAATTGGGATTGAGGATGCTGTCAACCATTCTCAATGTTCAACAACCACCATGATAGTTAAATAAAATGTATTCCTTTGTAGTAGGGAAAAATTGGTTTTTCGCAAAAACCTTATAACCATAGAGCTTTTCCACCAGCCAAATATGCATGTAGTGATAGCCTTTATTCATCATTCTCTATGGTGTGAATTTGCCAGTACATTCAATGTACTGACCCTTTGTGGCTGCAACGTCTCATGTTGCAGGATTATCTTACGACGAGTAAGTGATACGTTAGGGTTACAATTTCTACACTCAACTTTGCTGTTGGTGTTGATGGGAATCCACAACCTTGTTACTTTCGCTATTTTGGATTGAGGTAATAGTATTTACGTTACTTATACATGTGATTTACCTCTGTTATAAATCCTCGAGTATTGTGTGTGTCAGCATACCGATCCAGGGATGACACTTAAGCACAGAGACTTGATCCATTCGGGTCGGGTCGCTACAAGATGGTATTAGAGCACATGTTGACTGTAGGACATGACCCTATAAACTGGCAAGCCCATAGCAAAGATTTTTCTCTACAACTTTCCCTTTCAAAAAAAACCTTTTACCTCTCTTCTCTTCTGAGCTTATTCAAAAATTCCTTTAGTGAGACCATACCCCTTTCCCCTATTGACCACACGGAGATTCGGCTGATGAGACCACTCCAAGAAGTACAAGATATCGGACAACCGAGATCATTCGGAATGAAGAGGATTTTACCATACATTATGATAATGGAAACTACAACTATTGAAGACTCTGAAGACTAGGAGAATTGGAGGCTCCGAAGAATTTCCAGATTTGTGTGACCTAGGAAGGCTACACTTATGGAACTTGGCAGATTATGGAAGTTGTCAATACCCGAGATCAAGGTGTATCGGAGAAAGACTGAAACAAGGAGCATGATAACTCAAAGTTTTGTTAAGAAAACCCTAAGGCAGGAGATATCAACTATGGAGTGATAGCTCATGGGAATGACAAGAGCAGAAACACGGTTATCCGTGATGTCATTGCCCGCTGATGCTATTGTCAGCGTGCTGAGTTAAGGATGCATTTCTTCAGAATGGATTTGATGGAAGAAGGCTGATGGAGCACCTATTAGTAAGATGAAGTTTTAACCTTAGCCGGTGTATCACCAGGATCAGGAGTAGTACATCCAGAAGTTTAAGGTGGAGCTCCACGAAGCCGTATTAGACAAGGAAGCATTTCGTGAAGAACTCAGGAACCAAAAGCTGAAAGTAGCCAAGTTGGAGGAGCTACAACCTCGAGATACCAGAGATTTGTCAGGAACTGAAGGATAGTAGGACCATGGCTCATGCCAAGGATGTTGAAACCCAGAAGTTTGGAACGCAACTCCAGAATATTAAAGGACGTCACGAGAGACTTCGCGTCAACAGAGTTGATCTGGCAAAAGAACTTGAGAAAGACAAGCATGATCGGAAGAAGCCATTGGAGGCATGAACAAGGCTTGAAGAGTTTGGAGACGTTGAAGATTATTGACATTTAGAAGACCAAGCCCCTGTTATATACCTACGTTAGATGCCACGTTTGTGAGCTATCATTGTTTTGATGTTTTTCCCGACGGCCACAAATAAAATCTGCCTTTTCAAAACTTTTTGTTTGTATTGTGTGCATCCCTCTCTATCTCTCTTATCTCACCCAAACCCATGGACCCAATAGAGGATGAATGAAGATGAGCTTGTATTTCCTGGACCGATGAGCCAGTTGGAGACGGACCGATGGATTCAGAGCATGGAGGATCACATGAAGAGTAACCCTGTAGTCGGAAAGGATATGACCCAGCATGCTCTTCAGTGCTTTGAAAGAGGTGCTGCTCCTTGGTGGAGAATGTACCAAACCATCAATGGATGGCAAGGAGTAACCACTTGGAAAGAATTTAAGTTGACTTTGCCAAAGGCTCGGTTTGTGTCCCAGAAGTTGAAGCCTTATGGAAGGGATATGAAGAAACCTTGTGCATGCAAGGTTTGTGGAGAAATAGGACACAACCATAAAGAACACAAGGATGAATGCCCTAATTGTGAAGGAAGTCACCCAGTTGAAGAATGCCCAATTAGGCAGATTACTTGTTTCTTGTGCGAAGGGACTACCCACTATCCTGCTCAGTGTCACATTTACCCCATGGTACAACGAACCATCCAGCAGAAGAAATAAGTAATGAAAGGAGCCCTTATGGAAATTTTAGAAGAACCCGTGATGAAGGAAGAGATGGAGGACACGCCCAAAGAAGAACCAAATTAAATCCTGCACCAAGTCATGCTATTCATGTGGAGAAGAAGGACACATCTCCCAGAATTGTATGAATAGGGATCTAGTAGAATTCCCAACAGAGGAAGTAGAATATGACCCACAAGAAATAGAAGCCATGATTGGCATGGAAAGGTCTAGGAAGAGAAGCAGATTTGATTCTAGGAAGGATCTGAGTCATATCACCTGTTACAGGTGCAAGGAGTCAGGGCACTACCTCAACAGTTGCCCAAAAAGGAAACCTCGATACTTGTCAGAAGTAATTGTTTTAGTTGTAATGGAGCAGGGCACTTTGCCAGAGAATGCCCCAAGGAGAAGGAAACTTGTGCTAGATAGTTGAGTTTGCAACAAAAGAAATGGAGTAGTAGAAGTGAGAACATTTTCTTTTATATTGAGGTGTTGAGTTGAGACATGTAATGGAAAAGCGAGAGATTGAAATCAATTGAGAGTGAATAAAGTTAGCATCGTTGGTACTGATATGGATTTTATGAGTTGTTACTCTACGAAGAAGAATTTTGGCCATTTTGAGGATATGAGAAATATGGTCTATGGAAGATTTGAGCATTTTAAGGGTGGTAGTACCCTGTAAGAACCCTTGACCCCTGGAAAAGATAAGGATACTCCACTGAGTGGATTTCGGACAAAATGAATACGATTTTTGTGTCGATATGTGTGATACCCCAAGAGTGTGTGGGATGAAGTTGGAGACCGTCAGTTGTTTGGACCAACTGTGATCAAGGAGTCAGAAGAGAATGTTATGTTGATTCGAGATAGACTGAAGGTAGCTCAGTCTAGACAGAAGAGTTATACAGACTCAGAAACGCAAGGAGGTAGTCTATGAAATTGGAGACAGAGCATGTCTTCGTGTGCCCCCTCTGCGAGGAGTTAAACGATTTGGAGTTAAGGGAAAGTTAGCCCCGAGATTTGTAGGACCATATCGAGTTTTGGAGCGTATGGGAGAAGTGGCCAACAAGTTGGAGTCATCCGAAGGACTGTCAGGAGTTCATGATGTGTTTCACGTTTCCCAGTTGAAGAAGTGCCATGCCGAGATGTCCAATATTCCCCTGTAAGGACGCTTGACCCTGGAAAGGATAATGATGTTCCACGAAGTGGAATATGGACTTCATAAGTATAAGTTTTTATCTCGGTGTGAGGGATATCCCACGAGGATGAAGAGATAAATTACTATCGGAAATAAAGGAGGTATGATGCCGGAAATATGGATCAATGGAAACTCCATGATGAGTCTGAGTAATCATGTCTTAGTTTGGTGCCAATAGAAGGAAGGAAGATAGTACAATTGGATGGATTTAAGAATACTAGGAAGTTAGAAGTTGAAATAATGATCAGTTGCCCGATGATAAGTTCAAGGACTACAAGTGATGAGATGGGCCATAACCCATAGGCCCCAGGACCTGCCAAGAAGCAAGCACATTCTTGCTGAAGGAAAAACCTTGGAGGAAGATACGACGTTTATCGGCAAATGATTTTATAGGAGTAACGCAAAACCTGAGAGTTGTGAAGGAACGATAGATGTTTGTTTGGTTTGCAGAATCAATGGATTTATCTGAACCTTGGTTCGTCGACAAGAGAAACTCTGCAATGCTTGTGAGGATGACCAAGTGTTAGAATGCGAGATTCGCCAAACCGTATACAAGGTATGATTTGGGTGCGGGATGGATTGATCACCATACCAACTTACTTTTATTGTTCGCCTTGATATGTGGGATGGTAAATCTGAGTGACTTACCTATAGTAGAGAGACGACGATCAAAACCCTGTTTAAACCTTAGAATGGTATAAGAAATTTTTCCCTTGTACAAGGCAGCTTTTGCCAACCGTAGGTTATACGGTGAGGATCAACCAGATCCATTTCCTGCAGAAGGAACCATAAATTGTTGACCACCATGAGATATCAATAGCTGTTTAGTATTGGCGCCAGACCCGTCAGCTAAGAAGACCCAGTCACAGAAGAACCTTACCTAGATGAAAGACACAAGAATTGAGGAAAAGGTTACGCCACTACCGAAAGAGCCCAGATAAGGAATTATCCTGAAGATCTGACAAGACCGACACTGTTAACAATATGGATGAAGTATATGAGTTTGATGGAACCGTACCCATGCTTCTAAGGGTGGTAGCACCCCAGACCCCGGAGACGATTGATGAAATTTTGAAGAAAACACCGAACCTAACCTATTTCTTTCTAGCCTCTCCGAATCTCGAGGACGAGATTCCTTTTAAGGGTGGTAGGTTTGTAACATACCAAAATTCTAAATTTTGGAATGTTATAATAAATAGATAGATTTGAGTGATTGTTTGATTGATTGTGTGAAATTGAGTGAAATTCGAAACCTTTTTGAAAGTTAAATGAGAGGGCATAAAAGGACTTTCCCAAACTTTCATTTTTCATTTATGATCTTCGTGAATTCAAATTCTTTTCAAATACAAAACCCTAGAGAGAAGATGACATGACTTCTTCCATTTAAATAAATGAAAAGGGTGTTTGAAAAATATTTGAATTCCATTGGGAAATATTTTCCAATTCAGAAACTTTATGCAACTCAATGATTTTCACGAGAGGAGATAAAATGACTTCTTCAAATTATATGAAATATGAGTTGGGAGTTTCAAAGGATCAAATTCAAAGTCTTTTTGGAATTATTTTTCAATTTGGAGTTATTTGGATTTTATTCAAATTATTTTTATCCAAAAATAAAATACATGGAAAATAGGGTAACATGATTCCCTACAACAGAAAATTGGAGAGAAATAAATTTGATTTCATTTTGGTATTTTTAAAATGATTTTTGTTGGATCTTATTAGAGCAGGAGCACTGTTGGAATTATTAGAATTTGTGTGTATTTTATTTATTTTTAGAAAAATGTTCATCTCGTAGAAAATCTTTTTCTCCAAATTTTGGTATATTATATGCCTATATAATATTTTTATTTCCTTTTGTTTTTATTTTGGTTTGTGTGGAAAATGTTTTGGAAACAAAATCGACCGCGCGTCAACTGGGCCGGCCCGCCCCGATCTAGCCCAGGCCCAAGATCCCACCACCGCCTTCCTCCTCCCGTGCTCCACCCGGACTCGCCGGAGTCCGAGCGAGCCACGCCACCGGCCGCCCCTTTCCCCAAGGAAAGCCGCAGCTCCTGGCCCTTTAAAAGGCCAAGGCCCCGGGCCCTCTCCTCCTCGCCGCTCGCGCCGCATCGCCTCGCCCGTATCTCGCGACGCCGCCGCGGATCCGCCGCCGCCACAGCGCCTCGCCGCGCCACCGCCCACTGCTGCTGCACAGCGCGCCGCCCGCGCCGCCGCACCCCTTGCCCGCGCATCGCCGCCGCCGCCCCGTGCCGCCCTGCCTCGCCGCGCTCGCCGGAACCGCCGTGCCGCCTCGCCTCGCTGCCGCCGGAGTTGACCACCGACGCCGGTTCGATCCACCGCCGACCCGCCTGAACCGGTAGGAACCGCCCGGTTCGCCCGGTTTTCTTTTAGTAGTTTTAGTTTTGGTTTTCGACTTCAAACCGTTTTGTTTTGTTTTACTTATTTAGAGTTCGTTCGTTCGTTTATGTTCTTCAGTGAACAGATTCGTCAGATAGGTTCTGTTAGCGAGCGTTCGCTCGATAGATTTTTCCTTTTTCTTTTTAATTTCAGTCCAGGGACCCACCGTGAATATTTTCTTTACAGATCAGCCCCTGGCCTTCAAACGATCATTACTTTTTACTCGTTAGTCCAAATCCAACGAAACCAACGCCCACGTCTTCATTATGGTCCCCTCTATCCAGTAAAACAACTCAAACGTGTTTCTGAAAAGTTTAAAATTTGAATTAGACCAGATTTGAATTCAAACTTCGTTTGATCATAACTTGAGTTTCGTAACTCCGATTTAGTTGATTCTTTTTGCAAATCAAAGCTCTTGACCTAAACTTTCTGATAAGGCCAAATTCACTTAATTTTGGTACTGTTAGAAATTGTTTTATGTTGCAAGAGTTATTTTCTTGGTTTTGATGTTTTCCAAATTGTTTTCTTTGTTCTCTCCGATCTTTGAGTGATTGCTTATGTGTGGTTACTATTGCTTGCTTACGATAGATTGACCGGAGTGTGAGGAGTAGAACTATCAAGAGTTATGAGTGCGAATCATCTTCGTCAACATTGCAGGCAAGTTCACACTTTGATCATATCCTCTTTCATACCCAGTTTTTATGCATTAGTTTCAGCCTCAAACATTGCATGAGTAGGATTGATAACATGTGGGTATTGGGAAGTAGTTGATGAGGTAGGAACCTATTGCCCTGCATTCAAACCTTGGGAGTTACTTTTATGTTATGCTTATAGTGCCATGCTATGCTCATAGACGTGGATTGGGTTTTGAGAGTATTCATGACAGGTGTGAGATTGTTAATTAATGGTTTACTTAAGGTGTCAAATTAAACACACATCTGGGTGGATTGAGGTACCTGGGTATTCCAGGATTGCCTGTCTAGGCACCTGGGTAGACCAGGATTGCATGTTTTCTATGGACCGCCACCCAGGCTCAAAGGGATCATAAGATTATTCATACTAGAAACTTCCGTGTGCAGCCACAAGCTATTATGGGCTCTACCATAGTTGATTAAGTCATGCGAACTCTTGCAGTGGTAGACTAGCAGATGTAGGGGAAAGTAGGTGTAACGGTCTGCCCATCGTAAGGTGCTAGCACTTCTGAAAGACTATGTCTTGGTCATCCGTTTCTCAAACACCATGTAGTGCGAGAAATCCAACGGAGGAGATCGAGTCTTGTGGGGAAAAGTGCACAAACCTCTGCAGAGTGTATAAACTAATCATGATTAGCCGTGTCCTCGGTTATGGACATCTTGAGTATCTAGTACCTGGATTATCATATGAATCTCATCATGTTACTTTAAAATTAATTTTGTTGGGTTTAATGATGTTACTTAATTGGGATTGAGGATGCTGTCAACCATTCTCAATGTTCAACAACCACCATGATAGTTAAATAAAATGTATTCCTTTGTAGTAGGGAAAATTGGCTTTTCACAAAAACCTTATAACCATAGAGCTTTTCCACCAGCCAAATATGCATGTAGTGATAGCCTTTATTCATCATTCTCTATGGTGTGAATTTGCCAGTACATTCAATGTACTGACCCTTTGTGGCTGCAACGTCTCATGTTGCAGGATTATCTTACGACGAGTAAGTGATACGTTAGGGTTACGATTTCTACACTCAACTTTGCCGTTGGTGCTGATGGGAATCCACAACCTTGTTACTTCCGCTATTTTGGATTGAGGTAATAGTATTTACGTTACTTATACATGTGATTTACCTCTGTTATAAATCCTCGAGTACTGTGTGTGTCAGCATACCGATCCAGGGATGACACTTAAGCACAGAGACTTGATCCATTTGGGTCGGGTCGCTACAGCCTTCTCTTCTCTTTTTTTTCTTTTTTGTTGGCCTTTCCTTTTTATTTTTTTATTTTCGTCCAGAGTCTTATCCTGACTTGTGGGGTAATCATAGTCTCCATCATTCTTTCCTCACATGGGACAATGCTCTAATAATGATGATCATCACACTTTTATTTACTTACAACTCAAGAATCGACTCGATACTTAGAACAAAATATGACTCTATATGAATGCCTCCGGCTGTGTACTGGGATGTGCAATGACTCATGAGTGACAGGTATGAAAGAATTATGAACGATGGCTTTGCCACAAATACAATGTCAACTACATGATCATGCAAAGCAATATGACAATGATGGAGCGTGTCATAATAAACTGAACGGTGGAAAGTTGCATGGAAATATATCTCGGAATGGCTATGGAAATGCCATGATAGGTAGGTATGGTGGCTGTTTTGAGGAGGATATATGGTGGGTTTATGGTACCGGTGAAAGTTGCGCGGTACTAGAGAGGCTAGTAATGGTGGAAGGGTGAGAGTGCGTATAATCCATGGACTCAACATTAGTCATAAAGAACTCACATACTTATTGCAAAAATCTATTAGTTATCGAAACAAAGTACTACGCGCATGCTCCTAGGGGGGTAGATTGGTAGGAAAAGACCATCGCTCGTCCATGACTGCCACTCATAGGGAAGGCAATCAATAAATAAATCATGCTCCAACTTCATCACATAATGGTTCACCATAGTTGAATGCTACGGGAATCGCAAACTTTAACACAAGTATTTCTCAAATTCAAAACTACTCACTAGCATGACTCTAATATTACCATCCTCAAATCTCAAAATAATCATCAAGTATCAAACTTCTCATAGTATTCAATGCACTTTATATGAAAGATTTTATTAAATCCCTCTTGGATGTCTATCATATTAGGACTAAATTCATAACCAAAAAAATTACCATGATGTTTTGGAATCTCAAAATAATATAAGTGAAGCATGAGAGTTCATCTATTTCTATAAAATAAAACCACCACCGTGCTCTAAAAAGATGTAAGTGAAGCACTAGAGCAACAACAAACTACTCCGAAAGATATAAGTGAAGATCAATGAGTAATCGAATAATTATGCAACTATGTGAATACTCTCTAACATTTAAGAATTTCAGATCTTGGTATTTTATTCAAACATCAAGAAAAGCAAAGTAAAATAAAATGACGGTCCAAGCAAAACACATATCATGTGGTGAATAAAAATATAGCACCAAGTAAAGTTACCCATGAATGAAGACGAAAGAGGGGATACCTTCCGGGGCATCCCCAAGCTTAGGCTCTTGGTTTTCCTTGAATATGACCTTGGGGTGCCTTGGGAATCCCCAATCTTAGGCTCTTGCCACTCCTTGTTCCATAATCTATCAAAACATAACCCAAAACTTGAAAACTTCACAACACAAAACTCAAAATTGAAAATCTCGTGAGCTCCGTTAGCGAAAGAAAACAAAAAACCACTTCAAGGTACTGTAATGAACTCAATATTTATTTATATTAGTGTTAAACCTAGTGTACTCCAACTTTTCTATGGTTTATAAACTATTTTAGTAGCCATAGATTCATCAAAATAAGCAAACAACACACGAAAAACAGATTCTGTCAAAAACAGAACAGTCTGTAGTAATCTGGATAAAACGTATACTTATGGAACCCCAAAAATTCTAAAATAAATTTCTGGACGTGACTAATTTATATATTACTCATCTGAAAAAATAATTAACTAAATATCACTATCCAAATAAAAATGGCAGCAATTCTCGTGAGCGCTAAAGTTTCTGTTTTTTACAGCAAGATCAAAAAGACTTTCCCCAAGTCTTCCCAACGGTTCTACTTGGCACAAACACTAATTAAAACATAAAATCTCAATAATAACAGAGTATAGATAAATTATTTATTACTAAATAGGATCAATAAGCAAGGAACAAAAATAAAATTGGGTTGCCTCCCAACAAGCGCTATCGTTTAAGGCCCCTAGCTAGGCATGATGATTTCAATGATGCTCACATAAAAGAGAAGAATTGAAACATAAAGAAAGCACCATAAAGAATACGGCTAGCACATTTAAGACTAACCCACTTCCTATGCATAGGGATTTTTTGAGTAAACAACTTATGGGAACAAGAATCAACTTGCATAGGAAGGTAAAGCAAGCAAAACTTCAAAATTTTAAGCAGATAGAGAGGAAACTTGATAGTATTGCAATTCCTACAAGCATATGTTCCTCCCTCATAATAATTTTCAGTAGCATCATGAATAAATTCAACAATATAACCAGAACCTGAAGCATTCTTTTCATGATCTACAAGCATATAAAATTTACTACTCTCCACATAAGCAAAATTCTTCTCATTCGGAATAGTGGGAGTATCATAAGAGACTTGAATACTATAAATTGTTTCCAGATTAAAAGAGTAATGTTCAGAAAAGGGGTAATCATAATCATGACAAGTTTTATAAATATAATCATCACTACTTTTATGTCATATGTATCATCACAATAATTATCATAAGTAGCAACTTTGTTCTCATCATAATCGATTGAAACCTCTTCCAAGATAGAGGAATCATCACTAAATAAAGTCATGACCTCTCCAAATCCACTTTCATAATTATCATAAGTAGGAGTCATGCTATCATCATCATAAATTTTCATATCAAAACTTGAGAGGCTAAAAATATCATCTTCACTATACATAGCATACCCAAGCTTGGGACAAACATTAATTTCAGCAAATATATTCTCAAAAACATCATCTTGTTCAAACATAGCATCCCCAAGCTTGGGCCTTTTCATATCATAAGCATAATCACTCTCATCATTAATATTATGGATAGCACCAATAGTATAGCAATTGTCATATTCTTCCAAGCAAGTGCCAAAAATATTTTCAAGATCATAAGAAGTATCATTATCTTCCCAATCATAATCATCACAACAAGCAATAGGCATAACGAGATCATCATCAAGTGCGGCATATTCCACAATTATTTTTGATTCATTTTCATTAGGCACAACAATAATAGGAGCAACATTATTTGGGAGAGACTTTTTACCTCTCTTACTTTTTATTTTCTTCTTCTTGTTCACATCATGTGTGGGTTCAATCCTCTTTTTGGAGCTCCTTATTAATGAGATTGGTTGAATAGAAGGCTCCTCCTCGTCACCTGATTCATCATAAGAAATAATAGGAGGATATTGGGAAGTCTCTTCCCTTTCGTTAGTATTCTCTTCCTCTTCTATTTGTTTTCTTTTCTTTATATAATTGGCAATATAAGGATTTTCAATACAATTCACCACACAATACATATAAATTTCCTCTAGATCAAAATGAAGAACTCTAGCAAGGGCAAATTATGGAATAACCTTAGTTATACTTTTCATTTCTTCATAACCCAAGAGAAAACTAAGTTCATTATGATGTGTAAGGGAAATCAATTCATCACAATTTTTGGACACGATACGATCATGAAACAATTTGCATTGGGTACTGAAATGATCATGTTCATTGCAAAGTTCACAAGTACGGCTAAGAAAATTTAAGTTTTCAGCACAAACTTCTAGCCTTTCTTGCAACCATTTAGTTTCTAAATGCTTATGCCTCTTGCAATATCTATCTTCCCTATTTGGTGCGTACTTGCAAACCCAATGCACTCCACAAAAATTGACATGTTTATACGAGGCATTTTCATCATAACTAGTGCAATCATCATTAGTACTATGGATATTCAAGGAGTTCATACTAACAACATTGCAATCATGCTCATCATTCAAAGATTTAGTGCCAAACATTTTAATGCATTCTTCTTCTAACACTTTGGCACAATTTTCCTTCCCATCATACTCACGAAAGATATTAAAAAGATGAAGCGTATGAGGCAAACTCAATTCCATATTTTTTGTTTTCTTTTATAAACTAAACTAGTGCTAAAACAAGAAACAAAAAGATTCGATTGGAAGATCTAAAGATATAACTTCAAGCGCTAACCTCCCCGGCAACGGCGCCAGAAAAGAGCTTGATGTCTACTACACAACCTTCTTCTTGTAGACGTTGTTGGGACTCCAAGTGTAGAGGTATGTAGAACAGTAGCAAATTTCCCTCAAGTGGATGACCTAAGGTTTATCAATCCGTAGGAGGCGTAGGATGAAGATGGTCCCTCTCAAGCAACCCCGCAACCAAATAACAAAGAGTCTCTTGTGTCCCCAACGCATCAAATACAATGGTAAATTGTATAGGTGCACTAGTTCGGCGAAGATATGGTGATACAAGTGGTATATGGATAGTAGATAATGGTTTTTCTAATCTGAAAATATAAAAACAACAAGGTAACAAGTGGTAAAAGTGAGTGTAAACGGTATTGCAATTCTAGGAAACAAGGCCTAGGGTTCATACTTTCACTAGTGCAAGTTCTCTCAACAATAATAACATAATAGGATCACATAACTATCCCTCAACATGCAACAAAGAGTCACTCCAAAGTCACTAATAGCGGAGAACAAACGAAGAGATTATGGTAGGGTACGAAACCACCTCAAAGTTATCCTTTCTGATCGATCTATTCAAGAGTCCGTAGTAAAATAACATGAAGCTATTCTTTCCGTTCGATCAATCATAGAGTTCGTACTAGAATAACACTTTAAAGACACAAATCAACCAAAACCCTAATGTCACCTAGATACCCTAAGGTCACCTAGATACTCCAATGTCACCTCAAGTATCCGTGGGTATGATTATACGATATGCATCACACAATCTCAGATTCATATATTCAACCAACACAAAGTACTTCAAAGAGTGCCCCAAAGTTTCTACTGGAGAGTTAAGACAAAAATGTGTGCCAACCCCTATGCATAGACTCCCAAGGTCACGGAACCCGCAAGTTGATAACCAAAACATACATCAAGTGGATCAATAGAATACCCCATTGTCACCACGGGTATCCCACGCAAAACATACATCAAGTGTTCTCAAATCCTTAAGGACTGAATCCGATAAGATAACTTCAAAGGGAAAACTCAATCCATTACAAGAGAGTAGAGGGGGAGAAACATCATAAGATCCGACTATAATAGCAAAGCTCGCGATACATCAAGATCGTACCACCTCAAGAACACGAGAGAGAGAGATCAAACACATAGCTACTGGTACATACCCTCAGCCCTGAGGGAGAACTACTCCCTCCTCGTCATGGAGAGCACCGGGATGATGAAGATGGCCACCGGAGAGGGATTGCCCCCTCTGGCAGGGTGTCGGAATGGGTATAGATTGGTGTTCAGTGGCTACGGAGGCTTCTGGCGGCGGAATTCCCAATCTATTATGCCCCCTGATGTTTTTAGGGTATATGGACATATATAGGCGAAAGAAGTCGGTCAGGGGATCTTCGGGCTGTCCACGAGGCAGGGGGCCCGCCCAGGGGGGCTGGGTGCGCCCCCCACCCTCGTGGGCAGCCTGGGACTATTCTGGTCCATCTTCGATGCTCCGTGGGCTTCTTCTGGTTCAAAAATATGTTCCGTGAAGTTTCAGGTCAATTGGACTCCGTTTGATTTTCCTTTTCTGCGATACTCTAAAACAAGGAAAAAACATAAACTGGCATTGGGCTCTGGGTTAATAGGTTAGTCCTAAAAATCATATAAATAGTATATAAATGCATATAGAACATCCAAGGATGATAATATAATAGCATGGAACAATAAAAAATTATAGATACATTGGAGACGTATCAAGAGGGTGCGCGGATGGCTCTTGCCCGTGTTAAGACATACTAGGAAGAGATGGAGGCCACCGCTATTGTAACCCAGGATCTGGCCGTAGGCCAGGTCTCGTCTGGGCACTATTTGAACAAGTCCTAGAAGGCGCTCGTTTAATAGAGGCTCAGTGCTCGAAGAGTATCATGTTCGAATGACATGTATCCCAATTGTAAAAACAATGTTGTTTGGATTATAAAGGTTGTGTTTATACTTTTGCCTGGAAGTATTATGATGCCTCATGTGTGGCCGTTTATGTATGTATATAACCTGAAAGTTTGCAGTCGTCGGCTTCAGCCCCCACGCACATAATGCGGGGGTGTTCGGAAAAGCGAGTATTCACACTTGACCCAACGTCTTGGTCTGTTAAGGAGGTGATAGCGCGGCGAACAAGGCAATCAGACTATATAGCTTTAACACTTTCACTTAGCCATAGGAGTTTGACGGTGGGGCTACTATATAGCCCCTTGTACTTCCGCGCTCATCCAAATATGGTGCACGTACATACATGATCAGGAAACCGGCCCTTCGTTAATGCGAAGGAATCGCGAAGATTCCGTTGAGTCATCGAGTGGTTGACCAGTCTCGAGCTTTATCATGACAGTCAGTTTTCGGCATTCTCTACTGAGGTGCCCATCTAGATGAACTAGGGCACAGTCGCAGTAGTTCTCCTGGTGCCACCTCAGCCTATAGAGCAGAACGTAAGGTAGTAAAACACGGGAGCCGGGCAAACCCAACTATTGACCAAAAACATGATTCGGAGCTGATGCATATAAGGCCAAACTCGTGACGCCGAGCACTCCCTAAGGTATTCGGACTTTACAACATATACTGGGCTGAGTAACGCCCTCGGTTATGAGCCCTGAATTTCCAGGTACATGCATTAGTCTAACATGACGAAATGGCAATAACGCCAGCATCCCTTTCGGTTGTGTTGAGTATCCGAAGGAAGTGAAGCAACAAGAAATAGTAAAAAAAGGTTTACACAGGGTCCTAATCTAAAAAGAAGCCTTTGAGAGGGTCCCGGCTACACGTCTGCGCCTGTGTCTCCGTTGTGCCGTATTCTGGAAGGGTGTAGCACGGTGATCATCTGTAAAAGAGAAAAACACAGGTGAAAGTCTTCATGCGAAAAAATTGGTTATGCTTAATGAACCATTAAAATGCAATCTAAAATAGGGTCAAGCTGAACTGTAGCCCTTTTTACATGTGGGAAGACCCTAGCACCACCTATGGGGGTATATCTATCGACCCGATCTCAGGTTTATCTGAGCTGTTACAGCTAGTGGTGCGCTGGACTCGTCTAACCGTGTCCGCGGTCTTGACGACTGATCATTTCTTCTGGTTGGAGAGGCCGTTCGGTGATTGGCTGCTAGAGCCACCACGTATTCCTCCATACGTGAGGAACGCTCCGTGTTTCCGCTAACTATGATGATGCCACGTGGACCGGGCATCTTAAGCTTAAGATAAGCGTAATGCGGTACTGCATTAAAACGAGCGAAGGTCATTCTTCCGAGTAGTGCGTGATGACCGCTTCGGAATGGAGCGATGTCGAAGGTTAATTCTTCGCTTCGGAACTTGTCGGGAGAACCGAATACAATCTCTAGTACTAGAGAGCCCGTGCAACGGGCCTCTGGGCCTGGTATTACTCCTTTAAAGGTAGTATTCACTACAAAAAAAGACACATCCGTGACATTTTGGGCCGAACGAAATTTTTTTATGTCATACATATGACACTTCTATGACGATAATTGTGTCAAAACCCGGTATCATCATAGATGTGGTGGGCTCCTACTTCTATGACAAAAAATCATGACAGAAAATGGGCTTTTCGTCCTGGGCGGGCCGGAGATGCAGCTGCATGACATTCTTTGGGCCGTCCTTGACGGAAAAAACCGTGGTAGAAGCGAGGGCGAGGAAAATTTCGGGGAGTTCCCGATTACGGTGGGAGGTCGGGGGCCGAGCGATGCACGCTTCTCTCATACATGTACGCGCGTGTGTGTGAGGCGTTGGCTCTAACTGAACCCGAGTGAGGCGTTGGGCTCTAACTGAACCCGAGCGATTGCACTGCAGGCTACGCGTTACTGAACCCGAACGATCGATCGATGGCTATTAACTGAACCCGATCGAGCGATTCCTTCGGTACTGCTGCTAACTGAAGCCGATCGATGCTGCCTTTGGATGAACAGTGAGCGTTGCGGGGGGGGGGGGGGGGGGGGGTTGGATGAACAGTTCCCGGTGGGGGTGGATGAACAGGACCCCGTGGTGTTGCCTCTGGATGAACATGACCCCGATCGATCGAGCCGGTTGGGGCTGGATGAACAGGCCCCCGTGGAGGGTTGGATGAACAGGACCACCCCGTGGAGGGCTGGATGAACAGTAGACGGTGGAGGGTAGAATGAACAGTAGCCCGTGGAGGGGTGGTTGAACAGGAGCCCGTGGAGAGGGCTGGTTGAACAGTAGCCGGTGGAGTAGCGCGCGGTGGAGGCTGGATGAACAAGAGCCCGTGGATGAACAGTCGCAGGTGGAGGCTGGAGGAGGTCGACGGTGGATGAACAGTAGCTCATGGAGGCTAGAGGGGGTCGACGGTGGAGATGAACAGTATCCCGTGGAGTCTTGTTTTGCGGTACGCCACACCCCTCCCGATGAACATGACCCCCGTTTCGACCGTAGCACTCCAACACAAGTCCGTTTCCTCCGTTTTGCGGTACGCCACACCCCTCCCGATGAACAGGACCCCTGTTTCGACCGTAGGAGGTCCGTTTCCTCCGTTTTGCGGTACACCAGACCCCTCCCGATCAATAGGACCCCGTTCCGAATGTAGGAGGTCCGTATCCTTCGTTGTGCGGTACGCCAGGCCTCGTTTCCATCGCCTATTCCGTCCAAGCCCTCCCGATGAACACGACCATGCATTCCGTTCTGACCCAGCCGTTTGTCTCCCACGCGTTCCGTTGCCTCCCGATGAACACGAGCATTCCGTTGCCTCCCCATGAACACGACGCATTCCGTTGCCTCCCCATGAACACGAGGACGATGCTGTTTCTCCGTTCCGACCCAGCCATGTACACGATCCCTGGCCGTACGTATGCGCGATTAGGCGTTCGAGACCCCGCCCGTATGTACACATACGTGGCCGTATTTTCTTTCTTGCACCCTGGCCGATGTACGTACGTGTACATACTACGTGTGCGCCTCTACTACAACACGTGCGCGCCTCTACATAGACCAGTATGTACATACATGTTCGCGACCAGAATGACAACGCTACGTATGCTTCGACCAGGTGGGTCCCGACTGTCAGGCACTTCCTTGAGTGCGAAGATGTAGCTGGTGGGTCCCAGCAGTCAGGGGGCGAATCGTTTTTTTTGCCCGGACGCACTTCCTTGCGTGCGAAGATGTAGCTGGTGGGTCCCAGCCGTTAGGGGGAAACGTTGTTTTCACGAAATACAGTGGCCCGTCCGATGGGTCCCAGCTGTCAGGTGGAGGAATCATTATTTTCCGCGTAATGAGGCACTTCCTTGCTGCGGCCGTGGACCCAGCTGTCAGCCTCTCCACGTACAGTCCACGTCCGATGGAAGTCGTTCCTTGACCACATTGACCACGCCGCACCGAGAGCACCAGGGCGGTGGACGACGGCGAGGCCTAGGAAGGGGACGACATGGAGGCATGGAAGACTCGGCAGTTGTTTCCCACGCGGAGGGGAGTATGACTGTACGAGGGTTTACTGGTTCGCCTGCCGCCGCCGGAGAATAACAGCAGGTGTTGGTGAGTAGAGGGATGGCTAGGTCAGCGATGGGAGTACGGTCGGGCGGTGAGGCCTGCGCGGCAGCACAGCCGGTCGCGAGGAGGAGGGAGCAGGCTGTCCCGCCGGCGCTTGTTTGAGCGGCTGGAGCAGGAAGAGCAGAGATTGAAGAAGCACAACGGCCGTTGGATGGACATCCAACAGTCAGTGCTTGACCTTCAACCTTTTTTTAGGAAAGCCTCAAATCTGTGGAAAACAGCATACAACCCATCTGCCATTATTTCTAATAATTTACAGCCCAGTTGCTAATTCTTATGGTTTTTTTGGAGCCCATATTCTTTTTGCTAGCATTACAGCCCATATTGTGGCAACGGTTAAAAAATTATACCAAATTTTGCATATTTCGGTAAGTTTCGAATTGCTTTTAATCCCGAAATTTCGACTCACATTCAAACTGATTTTAAAAATAAATGTATAACAATATAAAATCCAACAAATTCTCCACGCATAAAAATTAATGTAATTTAAAATCTTGAAATGAAGAAAAAAGATATTTGAAACTAATTGCCGGTTTGATGTGTTTTAAAAATGTACAACCCATTTCTCATTACTGATGGGCCATTTTCTCGGCCAGCGGAATGAAAGCTCTCCTCGTCTTGAAAGATTTGCAGCCCAACAGGCCTGACAAAGCGACTTGGCAAATCACAAAAAACTAGGCTGTGGCCGTGGACCCAGCTGTCAGCCTCTCCATGTACAGTACTCTCCTGATGGAAGTCGTTCCTTGACCACGTTGACCACGCCGCGCAGAGAGCACCACGGCGGTGGACGACGCTGAGGCCTAGGAAGGGGACGACGCGGCAGTGGAAGCCCGCGCGGACAGGACTACGAGGGTTCACTGGTTCGGCTGCGGTGTGAGGCTGCCGTAGCCGCAGTGCCTAGCCAGCGGTGGGAATTGTAGGGGGCGGTGAGGCCTCTGCGGTAGCATAGCCGGCCACGGGAGGCAGGAGCATGCGGCACGACCGGCGCTGCTTTGGGCGGCTGGAGCAAGAAGACTAGAGGTTGAAGAAGCACTACGGCCGCTGGATGGACATCATACGGTCACTGGAGCTAGAATCGTTCATATTGACTAAGTTGACAAAGCCCTTCATTCCCGTCAACTTATTAGGCCCAGAAGTCAGCCTCCCAGCAAGGTGGGTCCCAGCTAGCCGGGGGAGTATTCATTTTTTGTGCGTAATAAGGAGGCACTTTTGGTGGGTCCGAGCTGACAGCGGGGGGGGCGTTTTTTTCGCGAAATACGGTGGCCCGTCCTTGCTGCGGCCGTGGACCCAGCTTTCAGCCTCTCACGTATAGTCCACGTCCGATGGAAGCCGTTCCTTGACCACGTTGACCACGCCGCGCCGAGAGCACCAGGGCGGTGGACGACGGTGAGGCCTAGGAAGGGGACGACACAGAGCCGGGGAAGACGCGGCAGTGGATGGCCACGCGTAGAGGAGTACGAGGGTTCACTGGTTCGCTGCGGTGTAAGGCTGCCGTCGCCGCAAAATAACAGGGGGTGTGGGTGAGTAGAGGGATGGCGTGGCCAGCGGTGGGAGTAGTAGGGGGCGGTGAGGCCTCCTCCGCATCGCAGCCGGCCATGGGAGGCAGGAGCACGAGGCACGACCGGCGCTGGTTTGGGCGGCTGGAGCAAGAAGACCAGAGGTTGAAGAAGCACTACGGCCGTTGGATGGACATCGTACGGTCACTGGAGCTAGAATCGTGCATATTGACTAAGTTGACAAAGCCCTCCATCCCCGTCAACTTAGTAGGCCCACAAGTCAGCCTACCACTAAGGTGGGTCCCAGCTAGCAGGGGGTATTCATTTTTTTGTGCGTAATAAGGAGGCACTTCTGGTGGGTCCAAGCTGACAGCAGGGGGAACGTTTTTTCACAAAATACGATGGCCCGTCGGGTGGGTCCCAGCAGTCAGGGGCAAACGTTTTTTTCGCGATATACTGGTGGGCGTCCGGTGGGTCCCTGCTATGAGGTGGAGGAATAATTATTTTCCGCGTAATAAGGAGGCACTTCCTTGCGGCTGCCGTGGACCCAGCTGTCAGCCTCTCCACGTAAAGTATTCTTCCGATGGAATTCGGTCGTTGACCACATTGACCACGCCGCGCCGACAGCACCATGGCGGTGGACGACGGCGAGGCCTAGGAAGGGGACGACGCGGAGCCGGGGAAGACGCGGCAGTGGATGCCCATGTGGAGAGGAGTACGAGGGTTCACTGGTTCGGCTGCGCTGCCGTCGCCGCAGAATAACAGGGGGTGTGGGTGAGTGGAGTGGAGGTATGGCCTGGCCAGCGGTGGGAGTAGTATGGGGGCGGTGAGGCCTCTGCCGCAGCACAGCCGGCCACGGGAGGCAGGAGCAGGCGGCACGACCGGCGCTGCTTTGGGCGGCTGGAGCAAGAAGACCAGAGGTTGAAGAAGCACTACGGCCGTTGGATGGACATCGTACGGTCAGTCGAGCTAGAATCGTGCATATTGACTAATTTGACAAAGCCCTTCGTCCCCATCAACTTAGTAGGCCCACTATACTGAGTCCCAGCTAGCAGGGGGAGTATTCATTTTGTTGTGCGTAATAAGGTGGCACTTCCTTGTGTGCGAAGATATAGCTGGTGGGTCCAAGCTGTCAGCGGCGGTAACGTTTTTTTCGCGAAATATAGTGGTCGTTTCGTTGGGTCCCAGATGTCAGGTGGAGGAAATCATTATTTCACGCGTAATAAGGAGGCATTTCCTTGCGTGCGGCCGTGGACCCAGCTGTCAGCCTCTCCACGTACAGTCCACTTCAGATGCATGTCGGTCGTTGACCACGCTGACCATGCCACGCCGAGAGCACCAGGGCGGTGGACGACGGCGAGGCCTAGGAAGGGAACGACATGGAGGCAGGGAAGACTCGGCCGTTGTTTTTGTTTCCCACGTGAAGGGGAGTATGATGTACAAGGGTTTACTGGTTCGTCTGCCGTCGCCGGAGAATAACAGCAGGTGTGGGTGAGTAGAGGGATGGCTAGGCCAGCGATGGAAGTACGGTGGGGCGGTGAGGCCTGCGCGGCAGCACAGCCGGCCGCGGGGAGGAGGGAGCAGGCAGTCCCGCCGACGCTTGTTTGAGCGGCTGGAGCAGGAAGAGCAGAGATTGAAGAAGCACGACGGCCGTTGGATGGACATCCAATAGTGTACAGGCCATCAGTGGAAAGCCTCGAATCTGTGGAAAACAACATACAACCCATCTGCCATTATTTCAAATAATTTACAACCCATTTGCTAATTCTTACGGGTTTTTTTGGAGCCCATATTCTTTATGTTAGCATTACAGCCCATATTGTGGCCACGGTTAAAAAATTATACAAAATTTTGCATATGTCGGTGCGGTCTGAACTGTTTTTAATCCCGAAATTTCGAGTCACATTCAGACTGATTTTAAAAATAAATGTATATCAATATAAAATCCAATAAATTTTCCACGCATAAAAATCAATGCAATTCAAAATCTCGAAATGAAAAAAAGTTATTTGAAAATAATTGCCGGTTTGATGTGTTTTAAAAATGTACAGCCCATTTCTCATTACTGATAGGCCATTTTCTCGGCCAGCCGAATGAAGCTCTCCTCGTCTTGAAAGATTTGTAGCCCAGCAGGCCTGATAAAGCTACTTACTTGACAAATCACAAAAGAACTGGGCTAGCCATTTTCAGAAAGAAAAAAAAATACTGGGCTGGTCTATGGTAAACATAAAAGAAAAGGCTGTCTAAACAGGGCAGAGTGTCCCACACAGCCCAGTTGACACCCTGCTTCCGTCTCAAAATCAAATTAGATAAACTAGTCGTCAACCCGTGCATTCGCACGGGCTAGTTAAAAATATAGAAAAAATGTATAAATATGATTTTGAAGTCTGGAGTTATACTCCTATATTTGCTTAGGGCATATTCCCTTCAACAGATTGCATGATATATGTTTGCTTTGTAACTTTGTTTTTGTATTGTCTTCACTTTATTTTCTTCAATTTCTTTTTGTAAACATTACTCATCGAAGGTTATGATGTCTTCTATGGGAATGGAGTTGTTAGTGTCTATTTGGGATTGATACATGTATCCTCAGAATGGGTATTCCTTTTGCAATAATTATACGAAACATGGTCGATATTTATCATGTTGCATAGAAGAATCATTACACCTCGACGGTTCTTGCTTTGTCTATGACACCTAAGTTATATTCTATTTGGGATTGCTACATACATATTGGGGCAATTTGAAACCTAGTCAAACCTTGTTCTATTGCATAGGAGAACTTAATAGAATTGATGCTGACATGTCATGTTGTAGCATAAGGGACTTCCATTTTGATGTAATCAATTGTAATGTTTGATCCTGGGTCTCTCTTGCCTATAATATATATAGCGTAATTTGACCCTGATTAACTATTTTGATAATTAACATACAAAATAGAGAGCAACTACAAAAATTACTTTATTTTGTACTTTTGAAGGGCATGCATATATGCCTACCATTTTTATGCATCCATGAATCATTACGCCTAGTTAAATTTAAGAAAATACTTGTGTTTTGTAATCAAATATTATCATACATAAAACATGCACCAGAAGACCTAGTATTATGATTTCCATGTCCTGTAGGGTTGGCCGCTGGATGCTGGGTCATCAACCTTTCTTCCTCTCTCCTTTCCAAATAAAAGTAAGCTCGAGGAGAATATAAACGATTTAATAAATATGGTGAAAAATATCATTATGTAGGAACCTTGCAGCAGTACGTCATAGCTGGAGGAAGATGTCTAAGTTAAGGTGATCACAGAAGGAGTTCAATTTGCTAACAACACACAACAACATGTGTGTGCCATCCGCCATGGATAGTAAGTTAGCGACACATAAGATGAATGATATGCTTGAGTACATTTGTCTGTTAGCGCATAATAATGACTCGCGTTGGAACCTTTCGCCACTTAGATCAAAATGATTACATATGTTCTCAATGCACACTGGAAGCACATATTAAATCGAAAGAAAAAGGAACACCAAATCATGGGGAAAAATCCCCTTCATTGGAACATGAAATTTGCTAGCAATTGATTTTAAATAAACATAAATGTACTGTGTAAAAGAATAGAAAAATCTAGCCACCTTATTGCCATGTTATTTGCTTCCATCAAGTTAATTTCCATGCGTACTCCAAGAGCATGCTCCACCAACTAAACATGTGGCATTGAGATAAACCACCATTATCCTCAATTCCTCATCTAGGCTATAATGTTTATATTTGTTTCTTCTTTCTCTATACATGAACCTCACAGAAAAGAAGCTCATGAAAGGAAGCCCAACTCATCCTTTTAGATTATATGGGAAACGGAATTGTAATACATCATTCCCGTGTCAATCCATGTCTCATGTTTTCAGTCCATGGTGTCCAGCATGTAATGCCTAGTCCATAGCTCCTCTTTCTCTGTTGACATCAAAGCAGCATACAGGTTATGGACAGAAGCATACATGCGAGTATTTCCTCTCAGTCTTAGTTAGTGTACCAGGATTAACACTAAAAATTCTTAATCGAATAGTGAGACTTTTAAGTGAAACGGCATGCTCAGGCCGGTCTCGGCGAAGTCAATGTTACCGGTTTTGTTAAAGACATAATTTATCTGCTGATGTCCTTGTTGATCTTGAATTCCTATTAGGCATTGGAAATTGTCATGTATCCATGGGTATGAAGAGCGCCATAAAGATAATCATTATGTGCTGGCGCCCTTGTTGGCTTGAATTCCGGTTAGGCATTGGACACATGTTGGGCACGTGAATAAAATCCATGGATTGGTTATATCATGTGAGTTCATGCTCCTTGGGTCAAATGTCAACCTCAATCACTTGAGAATGACATTTGTTTAGTAGGGACAATTGAGAATGACATTGGTGCCTTGGCCAATGTACACGGCCACGACAATGACCTACACCATAATCTTGATCTTGCAGCCACACATGTGGAAATAGGCCACACGAGACAATCATGGTAGGTCGACTATCGCCATGAACCCGTAGATTCGATTTTGTGGGGATAATGTCCTGCCAAGCGCTGCAACCAAGATAGTTCCGACCCAGCAAGAAAGCAGCAACATATTGATAAATAGACAGCTTATAAATTACTAATATATTGCATCGCACGAGCTAGTTACATCACAGTATCTTGGATTATAAATTTGAAATATATACATATATAGATGTATATATTAATTACTAATTTTCTGAAGTAGCATCATGTACAGGTAACAATGGTCGACAACATATAAGATTGTGTGATGCAACCCTACCCAACAAAATTCTCCTTCGGTGCACAAAATAGAGACTAAAGGTTCTCCTAAATCTTTTTTAGTTTTCACACAAAAAGACTGGTACTTGGGCAGTACCATCCAAAAAATTCACAAACACAATCTATTTATATCAAACTGGCTAGTGGTGCAGAAAAAAGTGACTTTGCTGAGGGCCCATGACTCTTTCCATTTGTAAGATTGAGATCGAAGAATTTATCAAGACAAATCATTTGTAAGATAAGTACATTAGTGTGGAGTTCAGGTTTATGTCGGCTCAGAAACCTATTCGTCAAAAATTATATTATCATTGGCTAATAAGTTTAACAATGTCTGAAAGATTTCTTACAGTTTGTACATTGTTTGTGGAGTAGTATCATCTTAACATCTGATAAGTGCATCATCATTCATACTTATGTCAATGTGGTTTTACTTCTAATTCAGTCTGAAATATGCAAGAAACATATATACGTGGGGGGTTTGATTCGTATTAAAAATAGTGGAAAGTGAGATACATGAATTAGTACATAGGGCAAACAGAAAATATAATAACAAACAAAACATAGATTACTTGCTAGTTGCTTGTCGTGGTAGCCTCCCATTGCCGATCCCCCCGACCATCTGATGCCTCCATAATGTCCCTTCAAGCCCATGCCAGAGATTTTGAAACAATGATCCATGGTGTTAGAGGTTTGTTTGAAGATAGAGGATTCTTACCGAGATTGTTTATATCAGTGAAGATAAGATGCACATTATGTTATGAAAAGTGATGGGGAATATCAGGAGAACTCCTTATTTTTTACCAGCATGGAGAAACTACAGATTCCTACATTGGTTTGTAGAAAATAATAGTAATGTAATTTGTGGCAACAGGAAGATAAATTCAAACAGCTAGAAAACTACCAAGTGAGTCAATTCCTTACCTGTAGAAGTCAGTACTCATGTCATACTTCCAATGGCAGAAGCAATTCCTTTGTGATCAATAAACGACCATACTGGAACTCACAGTAGCTAAACCCATTTAATGATTTGAGGCAAAGATTGTAAATCCTACTTCTAATCTGCATAAGATGTGTAACACCCCGGATGTAATTTACCTTATATGTATTCCAACTCTTGCCATTTCCGGTGCTAAGTTATTTTATTTCCTCGGGTTCGGGTTTTTGTCTCCGTGTGTTGTTGTCGTTGTCATGCATCTCATATTATGCCATCATGTGCATTGCATTTGTATACGTGTTCGTCTCATGCATCCGAGCATTTTCCCCGTTGTCCGTTTTGCATTCCGGCGCTCCTATCTCCTCCGGTGGTCCCTTTCTACTTCTTTTCGTGTGTGGGGGTTAAACATTTCCGGATTGGACCGAGACTTGCCAAGCGGCCTTGGTTTACTACCGGTAGACTGCCTGTCAAGTTTCGTACCATTTGGACTTCGTTCGATGCTCCAACGGTTAACCGAGGGACCGAGAAGGCCTCATGTGTGTTGCAGCCCAACACCCTCCAATTTGGCCCAAAGCCCAGCTAAACCCTCTCTATCATCTAGAGCGTTTGATCACGATCGCGTGGCTGAAAACTGCACCTCACTTGGACTCTCCTAGCTCCTCCTATGCCTATATATATACCCCCTCCGGAATTCCCGGATCTCCTCTACCCCAAAACCCTAAAAATCGCCCTGCCGCTGTCGGACATGTCCGCCGCCTAACCAGACGCTTCCTGCCACCGCGCCCGCACCAATCGGCGCGCGACAAGTGGCCTTCGTCCCGCCGCCGCCGCTCCGGCCCGGGAGGCCCAGGTCGGGCCCCCGAGGCCCATCGCCACCCGCCGCCGCCCGAGGCGTCCTCCCCGCCCGGTCGCCACATCGCTGGCCCTCGCCTCCTCTCTATCCACCCTGGGAGTACGAAGATGTATCAGGACCTCAAGCAGGCTTATTGGTGGACTCGAATGAAGAGCGAGATTGCTCAGTTCATGAATGAGTGTGATGTCTGCAGAAGAGTGAAGGCAGAACACCAAAGGCCAGCTGGTCTCCTCCAACCTCTTGCCATTCCAGAATGGAAGTTTGACCACATTGAGATGGACTTCGTGACTGGGTTTCCAAAGTCCAAGCGTGGCAATGATGCTATATTCGTTGTCATCGACAAACTCACTAAAGTGGCTCACTTTCTGCCTATCAAAGAGTCTATCACTTCAGCTCAATTGGCGGAACTGTATACCTCTCCAATTGTCTCTTTGCACGGCATTCCACAGGTGATCTCTTCAGACCGTGGAAGCATCTTTACCTCCAACTTTTGGGATTCTTTTCAGAAGGCCATGGACACCAACATCCGCTTCAGCACAACTTTCCATCCTCAAACTAGCGGTCAAGTCGAGCGTGTCAATCAGATTCTTGAAGATATGCTCAGGGCTTGCGTTATCTCCTTCGGTATGAAGTGGGAGGATTGTCTTCCATATGCTGAATTCTCCTACAACAACAGTTTTCAAGCAAGTTCGGGCAAGGCCCCATTCGAAATCCTGTATGGCAGGAAGTGTCGTACTCCTCTTAACTGGTCAGAAACCGGTGAACGTCAACTTCTTGGAAATGACTTGATCACAGAGGCAGAGGAAATGTGCAAAGTCATTCGAGATAACCTCAAAGCAGCGCAATTGCGCCAGAAGAGCTTCTATGATAGTAAGCACCGTGATTTGGCCTTCGAGATCGGAGATCATGTTTACCTCTATGTCTCTCCAATGAAAGGTACTCGTCGCTTCAGTATCAAATAGAAGCTTGCCCCTAGATACGTGGGTCCTTTCAAGATCGTCAGCAAGAGAGGCGATCTAGCCTATCAACTCGAGCTTCCTTCAAACTTTGCAAATGTGCATGACGTGTTCCATGTCTCTCAGCTCCGCAAGTGCTTCAAGACTCCTGAATGCACCGTCAACTTCGAAGACATTGATCTCCAAAAAGACCTTTCTTATCGTGAGCACCCCTTGGCTATTCTTGAAGAGACTGAACGCAAGACTCGCAGTAAGTCAATCAAATTCCTCAAAGTCAACTGGTCACACTGTTCTGACCATGAAGCCACCTGGGAACGCAAGGATCACCTCCGTTCTGAGTACCCGGCGTTCTTCCAGTCCTAGATCTCGGGACGAGATCCTTTCATAGTGGTGGAGTGTTGTAACACCCTGGATGTAATTTACCTTATATGTATTCCAACTCTTGCCGTTTCCGGCGCTAAGTTATTTTATTTCCTCGGGTTCGGGTTTTTGTCTCCGTGTGTTGTTGTCATTGTCATGCATCTCATATCATGTCATCATGTGCAATGCATTTGCATACGTGTTCGTCTCATGCATCCGAGCATTTTCCCTGTTGTCCGTTTTGCATTCCGGCGCTCCTATCTCCTCCGGTGGTCCTTTTCTACTTCTTTTCGTGTGTGGGGGTTAAACATTTCTGGATTGTACTAAGACTAGCCAAGCGGCCTTGGTTTACTACCGGTAGACCGCATGTCAAGTTTCGTACCATTTGGACATCGTTTGATGCTCCAACGGTTAACCGAGGGACCGAGAAGGCCTCGTGTGGGTTGCAGCCCAACACCCTCCAATTTGGCCCAAAGCCCAGCTAAACCCTCTCCATCATCTAGAGCATTCGATCACGATCGCGTGGCCAAAAACCGCACCTCATTTGGACTCTCCTAGCTCCTCCTATGCCTATATATAGACCCCCTCCGAAATTCCCGGATCTCCTCTACCCCAAAACCCTAAAAATCGCCTCGCCGCCACCGGACATGTCCGCCGCCTAACCGGACGCATCCCGCCGCCGCGCCCGTGCCAATTGGCACGCGACACGTGGCCTTCGTCCCGCCGCCGCCGCTTCGGCCTGGGAGGCCCAGGTCGGGCCCCCGAGGCCCATCGCCACCCACCGCCGCCCGAGGCGTCCTCCCTGCCCGGCCGCCACATCGCCGGCCCTCGCCTCCAACTCCGGCGGCCCGCGCTGCCCCGCGCCTTCGCCGGCCAGAGCCACACCGGCCGCCTCCTCTCGCCGCCCGCCGCCCCGTACCTCACCGCCTTGTCGCGCCGCGGCCGGATCCGGACTCCGGCGACCCGACCTCCTCCCCGAGCTCTCCAGCGAGCCCTAGCTCCGGCCACCGTGTGGAACTCCGGCGAACCTCCTTCTCCGGCCATCCTAGGCTTCTTGCGCGCCAGATCTGGATCGGGTCAAACCCTCGGTTGACCCCGAGATATTTCTAAGTCATTTTTCTGCAGTATTTTATGCCATGTTCATCGCATCGTAACTCTACAACCGTAGCTCCATTTTGAGCGTGTAGCATATCGGAATGTTCGTCTCAAAGAGTACACCATTTCATCTCATTGCATCATTTTCATTTGAGCTCATCTTGATACCCGAAATGCTGTTGGAAGAGAGCTATTTGAGTTAATTGTCAGATCTGCTGCACCAAATAGTTATTTGTCATTTTTGCCATGATTAATGTGTTTATGATATGCTCCTGAGCTCTTCATGAGTTTTGTTATATGCTTTGCCATCTTTACAGAGGTGCTATCCATTTATTTTTGTGATATGTGTGGTGACTAGCACAAGCTTGCAAAGTAGTGCATTCGTTAATGCTGATTTCAGGGACTTAGAATATGCCATATATTCTTGTCGTTTCCTAGTGATCCGTGCCTCTTTTGAGGATGACCAGTAAGGATGATTTGTTAATATTGTGGTTCTCTATCCATCCATGTATTTGTTTGCATTTATGGAGAACCCTAGCTTGAGTCAATCGAGCTCTACTTTTGCTATTTCGTGAATCCTTGAAGATTGTCTACTTGTTAGCGATTTTGCCGAGGATGTTGTTGTTGATCCGTGCATGCTATGGTGTTGTTCTTGCCATGTCTAGCTTATACGATGTGTATACTTGATGGGTGTATGCTTAGTTTGTCATGCCATGCTCTGTAGTGAGTGCATCGAGCTCGTAAACATGCCTACTCGTTAACAGATTTGCATGCTCCAGTTTTTTCTCGAAGTCTGAGATCTGATTATGTTTTTGCCATGTTCACATGCTTGCAATTGTATTTTCTGTTCCCTTTTGGCTCAAAATCACTAAGGGACTTTTGTTAAGCTCTTTGAGTAGCTTCATGTCATGCCTTGCTTTGCCATGTTAAGTTCCTGTAGCATCTAGTTTTCATGCACCAAAGTGTGCTACCTGATCTAAAATTCCAGACTTGTGTTAATTTCACTAAGTCTGAAACCTGTTTACCAATTGCACTTTTGCCATGCTTGTTTGATCCTGTTAATTGATGAATTGGCCGGAGCTCAGTGTTCATATTTTGTGAAGCATCATGTGTGGATCCCTCCCATGTATTTTGTTGCCATGTTTGAGTGCTGTAGCATATTTATCTTGTTGCATTTAGTTGGCTACTTGCTGTTTATCGCCGACCGGTGCCATATTTGTTTTGCTTGCCATTTCCAAACCGTGCATCCGATTCCGGTGTTCTTTATATCGATTTCAACCGAAATCACCTCACCTTTCCAGTGCCACACTTGGATTTCCATGTTGAGGCCAGGTTCAATCATCCCTTGTCAAATCTTGCATATGCATCACATCCCGCATCCCGCATAGCATACCGTGTTTGCATCATGTTGTTTGAGCTTTGTACATGGTTGATTGTATTCCTTTTGCTTGTTTGTATTGTTTGGGTAGAGCCGGGAGATGAGTTCGCTAACGAGGAGCCCGTTGAGTTTTCTTTCGAGGATCCAGTCAACTCTGACAACTTTGCAGGCAAGATGATCATACCCTCGAAATCACTTCTATCTTTGCTTGCTAGATGCTCGTTCTTTTGCTATGCCTATGCTACGATGCCTACCACTTGCTTATCATGCCTCCCAAATTGCCATGTGAAACCTCTAACCCACCATGTCCTAGCAAACCGTTGATTGGCTATGTTACCACTTTGCTCAGCCCCTCTTATAGCGTTGCTAGTTGAAGGTGAAGATTGGAGACCATTCCTTGTTGGAAGCCTGTTTATTTGTTGGGATATCATTATATTATCTTGTTATCTTAATGCATCTATATACTTGGTAAAGGGTGGAAGGCTCAGCCTTTTTGCCTAGTGTTTTGTTCCACTCTTGCGCCCTAGTTTCCGTCATATCGGTGTTATGTTCCCGGATTTTGCGTTCCTTACGCGGTTGGGTGATAATGGGAACCCCTTGACAGTTCTCCTTGAATAAAACTCCTCCAGCAATGCCCAACCTTGGTTTTACCATTTGCCACCTAGCCTCTTTTTCCCTTGGGTTTCCGGAGCCCAAGGGTCATCTTATTTAAACCCCCCCCCCCGGGCCAGTGCTCCTCTGAGTGTTGGTCCAAACAGAGCCACTTGCAGCGCCACCTCGGGGAAACTCGAGGTTTGGTTTTAGTTATACGTAGTGTTCATCTGAGTGTGCCCTGAGAACGAGATATGTGCAGATCCTATCGGGATTTGTCGGCACATTCAGGCGGTGTTGCTGGACTTGTTTTACCATTGTCGAAGTTGTCTTGTAGAACCGGGATGCCGAGTCTGATCGGAATGTCTCGGGAGAAGGTTTATCCTTCGTTGACCGTGAGTTCTTGTGATGGGCTAATTTGGGACTCCCCTGCAGGGATTTGAACTTTCGAAAGCCGTGCCCGCGGTTATGGGCAGATGGGAATTTGTTAATGTCCGGTTGTAGATAACTTGAACCTTAACTTAATTAAAATGAATCAACTGTGTGTGTTACCGTGATAGTCTCTTCTCGGCGGAGTCCGGGAAGTGAACACGGTGTTGGAGTAATGTTTGCCGTAGGTTGATTCTCTAGTTCTTCGTTCGTGCTTTGCCTTCTCTTCTTGCTCTCTTTTGCGAACAGGTTAGCCACCATATATGCTAGTCGCTTGCTGCAGCTCCACATATTACCTTGCCTTTCCTATAAGCTTAAATAGTCTTGATCGCGATGGTGCGAGATTGCTGAGTCCCCGTGACTCACAGATTACTTCCAAACCAGATGCAGGGCCCGATGATTCCATTCCAGATGATGCGCTTGAGCTCAAGTGGGATTTCGAGGAAGACTCACGCCGTTACTATGTGTCTTTCCCTGATGATCAGTAGTGGTGCCCAGTTGGGGCGATCGGGACCGTGTCGCATGTTGGGGTTGATCTTTTATTTTGGTACCGTAGTCGGACCATGAGTGTATTGGATGATGTAATGCTATTTATGTACTTTGTGTGATGTGGCGAGTGTAAGCCAACTATGTACCTTTCCCCTTATTATCTATTTACATGGGTTGTTGTGAAGATTACCTTACTTGCGACATTGCTTTCAATCCGGTTATGCCTCTAAGTCATGCTTCGACACGTAGGAGATATAGCCGCATCGAGGGCGTTACAAGTTGGTAATCAGAGCCTTCCCCGACCTTAGCAGCCCCCACTGCTTGATCGAATTAGCTGCCGTTGTTGAGTCTAGAAAAATGTTTTGAGTCATTTAGGAATTATATATCGGAGAGTTTAGGAATTCTTTTTACTCCCCAGTCCCTTCATCGCTCTGGTAAGGCATCCTGACATAGAGTTTTGACTCTTCTCTTCTCAAATTTCACTAAAAAAAATTTAGGATCACGCGGGTATCTTGGAATCGTTCCGATCGATTTGTGACGAGAACATTATTCTTGGTGCCTCCTGTCATTTAGGGGTTGTGGCAGTGTCCCGGGGAGTTGAGCTCCGAGGTGTTGTTGTCACAATTTTATCATTGCAGTTCTGGAATACCTGAGTTTAGTTTGCCGACATCGAAAATCTCTTTTATGCAGTTGTTGGTGAGATAACCTCGACGCCACCCAGTACTGGGGCGGGAGTTCGGGAGTATTGCCATAACTTATATAACGGATGCTTTTCGAAGGTTGAGGTAGACGATTTCCGAAGTTTTCTCGGTTATGTGTTGAAGGATGGATACAGCTGGATGTAGGATTTGCTAGATTTGGGTGAGATATTATGCTTCCCCTGTATCCCCAACACCTGATTGCATAACCGGAAAGGTTCGGGAGTTTCATAGGTGGGAATTCTTGTAGCTCTAGTTCTTCTTCCACGGATATTTGGTTTCAGATTGGTGATCCTTACCGAGTGTTTGTTCTTGCTCCATACCTTGTTGATTTTATTCCTCTACCTAAATTCTAAGTAGCTTCTCAATTTATGGATATGTTACCATTTCAATTGGAATGCATTCGTTCATTTTGTTCGGATGTGAAGACTATTTGTTGCAATTTCATCCCGTTGGATTCAGCTTCAATTTTGTCTATCAATGTGCTAATGGATGTCAACCTCTTCAGGATGGCTCCTCCAATGCGCACAACTCCGAATCCTGATCCGCCACCACCACCTCCACCTCCGGAGGCATGGCAAGCTGTGATGGCCGCTACCAATGCAAACACGCAGTTGATCATGCAAATTCTTCAAGAGCGCAACCAAGCGAACCAAGGCAACCAAGGCAACCAGGGCAACAATCAGAACCACTTTGCTACACTCAAACAGTTCCTTGCTAACCAGCCAAAGACTTTCGGCAATTGTGTTGAGGCAACTGACGCTGATGATTGGCTCGTGGACTTGTGCAAGCATTTCGAGTGCAGTAACATCAGGCCTGAGGACTTTGTCAAGTCCGCTTCCTTCCAACTCAAAGACCAAGCTGCAAAATGGTTTCAGCAGTACAAAGATTCCAGAGGAGGCCGTGAGATTACCTGGGATGAATTTCGTCAAGACTTCAAAGCTCATCATATTCCTCAGAGCGTGGTTGAAAGCAAGCGTGAGGAATTCCGCAACCTGAAGCAAGGCTCTATGTCTGTCTATGACTACAACAAGATGTTTCAGAAGCTCGCCCGCTTTGCTAAGCAGGACGTCCCTGACGAGAAGAGCATGATATACCAGTTCAGGGGTGGTCTCAGAGAAGAAATCGAGCTAGCTCTTGTTCTCTTTGAGCCCTTGAGGTACGATGAGTTCTACAACATGGCATTGAAGCAAGAGGCTGCTCAACTAAAGTGTGATGCTTCCAAGAAGCGAGTCAGAGATGCTACTCCTTCTTCCTCTACTCAAGTGGCTAAGCAGCAGAAGTATTGGCTTCCTCCTCCTCCGTTCCGTCAGCCGTATCAACAGAAGAGCAAAGGTGGCAGTGGATCTTCCCACCCACCCAACCCTAGCTTTCAGAACAAGACTTCGTCTCAAGCTTCAAGATCGAGTGCTCTGTATCACCGTCCGCTTTCAGAGGTCACGTGCAACAAGTGCCAACAGAAGGGTCACTATGCCAACAAATGCTTCAATCAGAGGCGTCTCCCTCCTCCTCCTCCTGTGAGATCGGCAAGTACAGCTGTGGTCAAGCATAACCCCAAGTACGCCAAGGTCAACATGGTGAATGCAGCTCAGGAAGAGGACTCGCCAGATGTCATCATGGGTAACCTTCCTGTTAACGATGTTCCTGCAAAAGTTCTTTTTGACACTGGTGCATCGCTTTCTTTTATTTCAACACCATTTGTTGCCAAGCATGATTTTGTGACCGAAAGGATTCCTTTCCCGTTGAAGATTGTGTCTCCGGGAAAGCAAATGACTTCTAACAATTGCATCCCGGATGTCTCTATCACGTTGGGCGACTACAAGTTTCTTTCTTCTCCGGTAGTTCTTGGTAATTCGGATATTGATCTTATTCTCGGAATGGATTGGCTTTCTAAGCACAAGGCGCATCTTGATTGTGCTGCCAGGCAGATTCATTTGACTCATTCGTCTGAGGATGTAATTGTCTTTGCCGCTCGTGATGATACCATCCATCTGTTTTCTCTCAATGAGAAGGGTGAACTGGATGCCATCTCGCAAATTCCAGTCGTTTGCGAATATCAAGACGTCTTTCCAGGAGAGCTTCCAGGAATGCCTCCGCACCGGCCAGTTGAATTCGTCATCGATCTTGAGCCTGGCACGGAACCGGTTTGCAAGCGTCCTTACAAGCTCGGACCTGAAGAGTTGAAGGAGCTGAAGAAGCAACTCGATATTCAAGAGCGCATGGGTCTCATCCGACCTAGTTCTTCTCCATGGGGTTGTGGAGTACTTTTTGTTAAGAAGAAGGATGGAACGGACCGACTTTGTGTTGACTACCGTCCATTGAACAAGAAGACTATCAAGAACAAGTACCCACTTCCCAACATCAATGAGCTGTTCGAACAACTCAAAGGTGCCCAAGTATTCTCCAAGCTTGATCTCCGTATGGGTTATCACCAGATTCGAATCCGTGAGCAAGATATTCCCAAGACGGCTTTCAGAACAAGCTATGGCTCATATGAATACACTGTCATGTCTTTTGGCCTCGTGAACGCTCCTCCGACTTTCTCTCGCATGATGAACTTCATCTTCAACGCCTACACAAATGACTTTGTCTTGGTCTATCTCGATGACATTCTGGTCTTTTCGGAGAACAAGGAAGATCATGCCAAGCACTTGCGTTTGGTGCTCGATAAGCTCAGGGAACATCAGTTCTACGCCAAGTTCTCAAAGTGCGAGTTTTGGCTCGATGAGGTTCTCTACCTTGGGCATATCATCTCTGCCAAGGGCATTGCGGTGAATCCTGAGAAGGTGTCTGCAATTATGAATTGGGAACCACCTCAGAACGTGAATCAACTCTGCAGCTTCCTCGGTCTCGCAAGCTACTATCGAAGGTTCGTTGAGAACTTTTCAAAGATCGCGAAGCCTCTTTCAAACCTTCTCCAGAAGCACGTCAAGTACGTTTGGTCCCCGAAATGTGACATCGCTTTCAACACTTTGAAAGAGAAATTGGTCACTGCTCCAGTTCTGACTCCTCCTGATGAATCCAAACCGTTCGAGGTTTTCTGCGATTCCTCTCTTCAAGGTCTAGGTGCAGTGTTGATGCAAGAGAAGTAAGTTTTGGCTTATACCTCTCGCCAGTTGAAGCCCAACGAGAAGAACTACCCCACTCATGACCTCGAGTTGGCGGCAGTTGTGCATGCTCTTTTGACTTGGAGACATCTCTTATTGGGAAGAAAAGTGGACATCTTCACTGACCACAAGAGTCTCAAGTACATCTTCACTCAACCTAATCTCAACCTCAGGCAGACTTGTTGGGTCAAAATGATTCAAGAGTATAATCCGAGTATCGAGTATACTCCAGGCAAGGCCAATGTGATTGCTGATGCTTTGAGCAGGAAGGCTTACTGCAACAGCCAGATTCTCAAGCCTTACCAACCCGAGCTTTGTGAAGCTTTCCGCAAACTCAATCTGCAAGTTGTTCCTCAAGGTTTCCTCGCCAACCTTCAAGTCTCTCCTACTTTGGAAGATCAGATTCGCGAGGCTCAACTTCTGGATGCTATGGTGAAGAAGGTGAAGATTGGGCTTGCTAAGAGTCAACCCAAGTACAAGTGCTATCGCCTTGATGACAAGGATACTCTCTTCTTCGAGGATTTTATTGTTGTGCCCAAAGGTGGCCTTCGTAAAGTTATCATGAACGAGGCTCACAATTCACTCCTCTCCATCCACCCTGGGAGTATGAAGATGTATCAGGACCTCAAGCAGGCTTATTGGTGGACTCGAATGAAGCGCGAGATTGCTCAGTCCGTGAATGAGTGTGATGTCTGCAGAAGAGTGAAGGCAGAACACCAAAGGCCAGCTGGTCTCCTCCAACCTCTTGCCATTCCAGAATGGAAGTTTGACCACATTGAGATGGACTTCGTGACTGGGTTTCCAATGTCCAAGCGTGGCAATGATGCTATATTCGTTGTCATCGACAAACTCACTAAAGTGGCTCACTTTCTGCCTATCAAAGAGTCTATCACTGCAGCTCAATTGGCGGAGCTGTATACCTCTCCAATTGTCTCTCTACATGGCATTCCACAGGTGATCTCTTCAGAATGTGGCAGAATCTTTACCTCCAAGTTTTGGGATTCTTTTCAGAAGGCCATGGGCACCAACCTCCGCTTCAGCACAGCTTTCCATCCTCAAACTAGCGGTCAAGTCGAGCATGTCAATGAGATTCTTGAAGATATGCTCAGGGCTTGCATTATCTCCTTCGGTATGAAGTGGGAGGATTGTCTTCCATATGCTGAATTCTCCTACAACAACAGTTTTCAAGCAAGTTCGGGCAAGGCCCCATTCGAAATCCTGTATGGCAAGAAGTGACGTACTCCTCTTAACTGGTCAGAAACCGGTGAACGTCAACTTCTTGGCAATGACTTGATCACAGAGGCAGAGGAAATGTGCAAAGTCATTCGAGATAACCTCAAAGCAGCGCAATCACGCCAGAAGAGCTACTATGATAGTAAGCACCGTGATTTGGCCTTCGAGATCGGAGATCATGTTTACCTCCGCATCTCTCCAATGAAAGGTACTCGTCGCTTCGGTATCAAATGGAAGCTTGCCCCTAGATACGTGGTCCTTTCAAGATCGTCAGCAAGAGAGGCGATCTCGCCAATCAACTAGAGCTTCCTTCAAACTTTGCAAATGTGCACGACGTGTTCCATGTCTCTCAACTCCGCAAGTGCTTCAAGACTCCCGACCGCACCATCAACTTCGAAGACATTGATCTACAAGAAGGCCTTTCTTATCGTGAGCACCCCGTGGCTATTCTTGAAGAGACTGAACGCAAGACTCGCAATAAGTCAATCAAATTCCTCAAAGTCAAGTGGTCACACCATTCCGACCATGAAGCCACCTGGGAACGCGAGGATCACCTCTGTTCTGAGTACACGGCGTTCTTCCAGTCCTAAATCTCGGGACGAGATCCTTTCGTAGTGGTGGAGTGTTGTAACACCCCGGATGTAATTTACCTTATATGTATTCCAACTCTTGCCATTTCCGGCGCTACGTTATTTTATTTCTTTGGTTTCGGGTTTTTGTCTCTGTGTATTGTTGTCGTTGTCATGCATCTCATATCATGTCATCATGTGCATTGCATTTGCATACGTGTTCGTCTCATGCATCCGAGCATTTTCCCCGTTGTCTGTTTTGCATTCCGGCGCTCCTATCTCCTCCGGTGGTCCCTTTCTACTTCTTTTTGTGTGTGGGGGTTAAATATTTCCGGATTGGACCGAGACTTGCCAAGCGGCCTTGGTTTACTACCGGTAGACCGCCTGTCAAGTTTCGTACCATTTGGACTTCGTTTGATGCTCCAACGGTTAACCGAGGGACCGAGAATGCATCGTGTGTGTTGCAGCCCAACACCCTCCAATTTGGCCCAAAGCACAGCTAAACCCTCTCCATCATCTAGAGCGTTCGAGCACGATCGCATGGCCGAAAACTGCAGCTCATTTGGACTCTCCTAGCTCCTCCTATTCCTATATATAGACCCCCTCCGAAATTCCCAGATCTCCTCTACCCCAAAACCCTAAAAATCGCCCCACCGCCGCCGGACATGTCTGCCGCCTAACCGGACGCATCCCGCCGCCGTGCCCGTGCCAATCGGCGCGCGACACGTGGCCTTCGTCCCGCCGCCGCCGCTCCGGCCCGGGAGGCCCAGGTCAGGCCCATCGCCACCCGCCGCCGCCCGAGGCGTCCTCCCCGCCCGGCCAGCACATTGCCGGCCCTCGCCTCCAACTCCGGCGGCCCGCGCCGCCCCGCGCCTTCGCCGGCCGGAGCCGCACCGGCCGCCTCCTCTCGACGCCCGCCACCGCGTACCTCGCCGCCCTGCCGCGTCGCGGCCGGATCCGGACTCCGGCGACCCGACCTCCTCCCCGAGCTCTCCGGCGAGCCCTAGCTCCGGCCACCGCGTGGAACTCCGACGAACCTCCTTCTCCGGCCATCCTCGGCTTCCGTGCGTGCCAGATCTGGATCGGGTCAAACCCTAGGTTGACCCCGAGATATTTCTAAGTCATTTTTCTGCAGTATTTTATGCCATATTCATCGCATCATAACTCTGCAACCGTAGCTTCGTTTTGAGTGTGTAGCATATCAAAGTGTTCGTCTCAGAGAGTACATCATTTCATCTCATTGTATCATTTTCATGTAAGCTCATCTTGATGCCCGAAATGCTGTTGGAAGAGAGCTATTTGAGTTAATTGTCACATCTGCTGCACAAAATAGCTATTTGTCATTTTTGCCATGATTAATGTGTGCGTGATATGCTCCTGAGCTCTTCATGAGTTTTGTTATATGCTTAGCCATCTTTACAGAGGTGATATCCATGTATTTTTGTGATATGTGTGGTGACTAGCACAAGCTTGCAAAGTAGTGCATTCGTTAATGCTGATTTCAGGGACTTAGAATATGCCATATGTTCATGTCGTTTCCTAGTGATTCGTGCCTCTTTTGAGGATGACCAGTAAGGATGATTTGTTAATATTGTGGTTCTCTATCCATCCATGTCTTTATTTGCATTTATGGAGCACCCTAGATTGAGTCAATCGAGCTCTACTTTTGCTATTTCGTGAATCCTGAAAGATTGTCTACTTGTTAGCGATTTTGCCGAGGATGTTGTTGTTGATCCGTGCATGTTATGGTGTTGTTCTTGCCATGTTTAGCTTATACGATGCGTATACTTGATGGGCGTATGCTTAGTTTGTCATTCCATGCTCTGTAGTGAGTGCATCGAGCTCGTAAACATGCCTACTCGTTAACAGATTTGCATGCTCCAGTTTTTCTGTAAGTCTGAGATCTGATTATGTTTTTGCCATGTTCACATGCTTGCAATTGTATTTTCTGATCCCTTTTGGCTCAAGGTAACTAAGGGACTTTTGTTAAGCTCTTTAAGTAGCTTCATGTCATGCCTTTCTTTGCCATGTTAAGTTCCTGTAGCATCTAGTTTTCATGCTCCAAAGTGTGCTACCTGATCTGAAATTCCAGACTTGTGTTAATTTCACTAAGTCTGAAATCTGTTTACCAATTGCACATTTGCCATGCTTGTTTGATCCTTTTAATGGATGAATTGGCCGTAGCTCAGTGTTCATCTTTTGTCAAGCATCATGAGTGGATCCCTGCCATGTATTTTTTTTCCATGTTTGAGTGTTGTAGCATATTTATCTTGTTGCATTTAGTTGGCTACTTGCTGTCTATCGCAGACCGGTGTCATATTTGTTTTGCTTGCCATTTCCAAACCGTGCATCCGATTCCTGTGTTCTTTATATCGATTTCAACCGAAATAACCTCACCTTTCCAGTGGAACACTTGTATTTCCAGGTTGAGGCCAGGTTCAATCATCCCTTATCAAATCTTGCATATGCATCACATACCGCATCCCGCATAGCATACTATGTTTGCATCATGTTGTTTGAGCTTTGCACGTGGTTGATTGTATTCCTTTTGCTTGTTTGTCTTGTTTGGGTAGAGCTGGGAGACGAGTTCTCTAACGAGGAGCCCGTTGAGTTTGCTTTCAAGGATCCAGTCAACTCTGACAACTTTGAAGGCAAGATGATCATACCCTCGAAATCACTTCTATCTTTGCTTGCTAGATGCTCGCTCTTTTGCTATGCCTATGCTACGATGCCTACCACTTGCTTATCATGCCTCCCAAATTGCCATGTCAAACCTCTCACCATGTCCTAGCAAACTGTTGATTGGCTATGTTACCGCTTTGCTCAGCCCCTCTTATAGCGTTGCTAGTTGCAGGTGAAGATTGAAGACCGTTCCTTGTTGAAACCCTGTTTATTTGTTGGGATATCATTATATTATCTTGTTATCTTAATGCATCTATATACTTGGTAAAGGGTGGAAGGCTCGGCCTTTTTGCCTAGTGTTTTGTTCCACTCTTGCCGCCCTAGTTTCCGTCATATCGGTGTTATGTTCCCGGATTTTGCGTTCCTTACGCGGTTGGGTGATAATGGGAACCCCTTGACAGTTCGCCTTGAATAAAACTCCTCCAGCAATGCCCAACCTTTGTTTTATCATTTGCCACCTAGCCTCTTTTTCCCTTGGATTTCCGAAGCCCAAGGGTCATCTTATTTAAACGCCCCCCCCCCCCGGGCCAGTGCTCCTCTGAGTGTTGGTCCAAACAAAGCCACTTGCAGCGCCACCTTGGGGAAACTCGAGGTTTGGTTTTAGTTGTACGTAGTGTTCATCTGAGTGTGCCCTGAGAACGAGATATGTGCAGCTCCTATCGGGATTTGTCGGCACATTCGGGCGGTGTTGCTGGACTTGTTTTACCATTGTCGAAGTTGTCTTGTAGAACCGAGATGCCGAGTCTGATCGGAATGTCTCGGGAGAAGGTTTATCCTTCGTTGACCGTGAGAGCTTGTGATGGGCTAAGTTGGGACTCCCCTCCAGGGATTTGAACTTTCGAAAGCCGTGCCCGCGGTTATGGGCAGATGGGAATTTGTTAATGTCCGGTTGTAGATAACTTGAACCTTAACTTAATTAAAATGAATCAACTGTGTGTGTTACCGTGATGGTCTCTTCTCGGCGGAGTCCAGGAAGTGAACACGGTGTTGGAGTAATGTTTGTCGTACGTTGATTCTCTAGTTCTTCGTTCGTGCTTTGCCTTATCTTCTCGCTCTCTTTTGCGAACAGGTTAGCCACCATATATGCTAGTCGCTTGCTGCAGCTCCACATATTACCTTGCCTTTCCTATAAGCTTAAATAGTCTTGATCGTGAGGGTGCGAGATTGCTGAGTCCCCGTGACTCACAGATTACTTCCAAACCAGATGCAGGGCCTCATGATTCCGTTCCAGATGATGCGCTTGAGCTCAAGTGGGAGTTCGACGAAGACTCACGTCGTTACTATGTGTCTTTCCCTGATGATCAGTAGTGGTGCCTAGTTGGGGCGATCGAGACCGTGTCGCATGTTGGGGTTGATCTTTTATTTTGGTACCATAGTCGGACCATGAGTGTATAGGATGATGTAATGCTATTTATGTACTTTGTGTGACGTGGCGAGTGTAAGCCAACTATGTACCTTTCCCCTTATTATCTATTTACATGGGTTGTTGTGAAGATTACCTTACTTGCGACATTGCTTTCAATGCGGTTATGCCTCTAAGTCGTGCTTCGACACGTAGGAGATATAGCCGCATCGAGGGCGTTACAAGATGTTAGGTTATTGTATAAGTTCCACCATAGATTTTTTTTAGATGCTAGTGCAGACTCCACAGTATTGTTCGATGAAGTAGATCTAGAAGCATGCGTCAATATTCTGCTACACATAATTGAACAACACAAATCTACTAATTTAAAGAGAGCATATTGAGGCGCCAACTGAAGAATATCACTATGCATAACCCATTTCTATAAACATGAAAATCACTATGAGGACACTTTGAAAGTTTAGCTGAAAAATCCTTACCATATTTTCTGTAAGTGGCAGCTATATATGATATCTGAATATTGTAACTGTGAAGGAAAGATCAACCAAATTATTAAAATCAAAAAAGATGATATGGACTCGATTATTACAATTGAAAGAAAACTTAATATGATTTTTTTGTACTAAAAAGATTATCTACCTAGATCAGTTTCCAAATACAACAAATGAACTATGTGCAGAAACATGTGTAACTCAATAAGCTATGCATGAAGCTAAATATTTGCACAGCCAAAAATACTAAGTTCTTACAAATATATCAAGAGAATATTATTCACTCTAGATATGATTTTAAGAAATCTAGAAGTTGGAAAATATATTAAATGTCCAAAGTACAGCCAAATATGCGAAGTCAATAAGGTATCATACATTTTTCTTATTCCCGGAGAGAAGGATTATTTGTTAAAACATGCAGATAATCTCAGTTAGCACATACAGGAAGAAACAACATACATCATCTAAATCTGGAGAACATCTATATATGAAGCTTCTATAAACATTAAACAGAACTTGTTGGCAGTGATTGATTTCTATATGTATGTACCACGGTAGCTTACTGCAGGTTGGCACCAAAGAAGTAGCAGATTATCTTACCTGGCCCATTCTTCATCGCTTCCTATATTTCTTAATCTCGTAAGCATTGTGATGTGAAACACATATACAGAGCAGTTTTTTCCTTGATGAGAGATCACAGATAAAGCAAAATTATTTGGGGGCTCTCGAATGAATTCATCAAGGAGGAGAACAGAGGAGGAATTCATCAAGGAAGAGAAGAGAGTTACTTGTCTGTGGATGGGCGTACGAATCGGCCACAGATGAAATCGAACAGGGTTTGGGCGTTGGGATAAGATCACCCTTCCTTCACTCCATTGCCTAATTACTAATTAAGTTTTTTTGCTGGATCCGAGCTTCCCTACCTGGAAGCAGCGAAGGTATGAGCAGAACATGGTCAATAGGAAGAGTTGGAGATGGATTGGATGGGAATCTGGTTGAACCCTTACTCCTTGGACGAATTGCAGCACCATGCGGATCTTCAAAGTGGATGATGGCATGAAGTTACGAAGGGCGACATGAAGCGGCGGAGGAGCTGCAATAGCAACATGCTAATTGCAATAGATCTATTGGGGGGATTGGGAGCGTATGCCATTGGCAGCAGATCAGGGGGATTGGGAGCGTGAGCACACTTTTGAGGAAGAACCGACCTAGACTTTTTTTGCAGGATCTTGAGGTTTTCTAGCTGTGCGGTAGATTGGTTTTTCCTGTTTTTCAGGGATCATGGACATATGGGGAAGAGAAGGGATCGCTAAGCACACATGGGTGGAGAGGCATGGAGGAGTCTCTTTTAATGTTTTTTCATCGGCTCATTGATGGTTTGATGTTATTAGATGCGTAGATCTACACCGTCATAAGTTGGTCCCACCAGATAAACGGTTCCTAATTACTGATTAACGTGGGATTTTTTAGGAAGTCTGTAATTAATAGAGGTATATATGCCACTCCAATTATGGCGATTCATAAAAATGCCACTGCAATTTCCAAACTTTGAAAAATGCCACTGCAATTTTTGCAAACTTTGAAAAACGCCACTGCAGTTTGCAAACTTTGAAAAATGCCACTCCGAACTTCAAAAAATGCCACTAGAAATGGCATGAAATGGCATTTTTCAAACTTTGGAAATTGCAGTGGCATTTCTCAGATACACCAGATTTGGAGTGGCATTTATCAAATTAACCCAAAACAAAAATAACTGGGCGAGCTGCTGGGTCCCTGGTGTCAGCCGCTCGTTGTGCAATTCTCTCGTTTATTGACTACATTGACAATGTCATGGGACCCAGATGTCAGAAATACACTAGGAGGAGCCATTTTTTTATTGGCTTGAAATAAGGAGGCACTTTCTTACATACTGCCATGACCTTGGCAGGTTCCTGCTGTCATCCTCTCCATGTACAGTACCAGTTAGTCGTGCTTCAAAACTGATCGACACGCCATTAAAAAAATAAAGGTCGGTAACTAATGCGGCACCTCGGGCCAACGCGGCTAGATCGCATTTTGCACGAGAAATTACACACCATGTTTCGTTGACATGTGGTCCCGTTCCAACATATCAGTGAGACGACGGCGAGTAGTAGGAGTATTTCCGAACGAACGTGTAGGCCGGGGCGCCTCTTCATGAACCGTGGCAAACTTGCAACCGTCCACCGACTCTTCGCCTTTCCCTCTCGATTTGGAACTACTGTCGCATGCTCTTCCTCTCCCTCCTCCATTTTCCTTTAGACCTTCACCCTTTCTTATGCAATTGTTTGATCGTCTTCTCCATGGAGGGAACAGGCCGGAACCGACCCCGTTATTCTTGCCCCGATCTGAAAGATGACGTGGTGGAGGAACTCATTGATCGGTGCGACGTCATCACCTCGGCTAGCATGGCAGGTTCGTTCAAGCCCATTCTCGACTCAAATAATAACATCATTACAAAGAACCCAAGAGTCAAGGAGCGGTTTGATCTCCCCTATATTCTTCGCCGTGACCCTGATGAATGGCGTCGGCACGACGGAGGCCTCACCCTGTGCCAGTTGATGCCGCTTGATAATGATACGTATGATGTTAAGATGCCATCGCTTGAGGGCAAGGCTTGGGCGGGTGCAAATGGAGATTGGGTTGTTTACATTGGGTCCAACTGCGAGTGGGAACTTGTGAATGTGTACACTCGTCACCGGGTTCCACTTCCAAAAATCTCAGCACACAGCCCAGAGGTTCAGCACACCGGTAATGTACGCACGTTCAAATACGATCATGGTGACTGTCTTCTATGGAAGATAGCAATTTGTCTGAGTTCCCAACCGCTCTTGGAATTACAACAACTATCAAGTTGTTGCTATCTTCGACAAGCTTGTTGCCGTCCTTCATGGTTCGACTCGATGGATATTGCTCAAAAATTAGTTTCTATACACGGCTGAGTACTGTGATGCAATTCAATACGAGGGCCTTGTGTTTGCTGCCACCACTCATGGCACTGTTTTTGCATGGTATCCTAGTAGTTTCGGTATGTTTGTCTTCCACCGTAATTATAATTGTTTCATCCACATGCATGCAGGTTAGCAAGTTTCCCTTTACTAATTAACCTTCTTCTTGTGTTTCCAAGGTCCTGTGAACATCCCACCACCTATACTTGAAAATTTTTATAACCAAGGGGGAGATGCCGATGGTGATGATCACGAGTAGCGCCGATATACTCTGTGGCGCCTGGCAACTAATTCCGATGGATCACCTCTTCTTGTGTGTATACAGCCCACTGATGATGTTACTGCTAAGGAAGTAGGTGTCTCCCATGGTCGCACTCTCCGGACCTATTCCAACACCCGTTGCATGGTATTCGGGATGGATACTAGTCTGCTAGCGCCAACTCCTTCTCACTGGCACAGAATTGATAGTCTTGGAGAAAACTCGCTCTTCCTTGGACAAAACTATTTGATGATGGTGAAAGGTGATCCAACTGCTGTTGACACATTTATGAGAAGCAACTGTGTCTATACCTCGGACATTTGGGTGGTTCCCTACCCTCGTACTGATATAGTAGGCCGCTTCAGCCTGGATGATCGGTCCCGCGTTGGTCTCCAGATCGACAACGGATGGCCCATCCCAGAGAATCACTTGTGGTTCAAAGCAAGCGTATCCAACGCCGTAGAATGGTTGAGTTGAAGTTCATTTCATGGCTTGTTATTTGTTGTGTGGTGAAAACTTTAGTATTTATAATGTATCCTTGTTGTCGATGTGGGTTGATGACCTGTTGTATGTGATAAAATGATATTCCTGTGATAAACTTACTAAATTTATGAATGGCTTTCGAGTCGCTTCTCTAAATTTGTACTAGCTTCACATGCTTCGCGCGTCGGGCGGGTGTTTTTACTGTAGCCATACGTTAATGTGTTCGTTGTATGTAACTAGCACCTCGAATCCTCGATACTAGTAGGAGTAAGTAGTAGGAGTAGTAGCATGGCATGGGCCAGAACAAGCATTCACGTCCAGGAGTACGGCACACGCCACCACCACGACATCCATCTGACACCATATTATTTCTTGGAGTCCGTGCTAGAGAAATCTCTTCAACCTCGTCGTTTCTCTAACTTCAGCCATCGCGCGGCGAGCGAGGTGGGGGTTTGTCGATAGTCGGTTTCCTTAACTGCGGTCCCACTTGTAAGGCCAACTCCAACGCACGACCCCAAACGGACCTCCGTTTTGCATGAACTCCAACGATAATTTTGACTGGAAAAGCAAGACCAAAGAAAACAAGAACCACAAGAATACATTTTACTACTCCTGTAAGTTGGATTAGTGCCTTCTCGATGCATTCATTGTTGATCTGCGGAGGTTCGATCTTGCGTGCTTCTTTCTTCTTCGAGTGTAAAGAAGTAGACGTTGCTTCCTCGCATTCTAGTAGGAGTATCAACAAGTGCACTAATCTCATCCGAGAGCATAACCGAAGATTTGGTCGGGTTCTTCCTCCTTTTGCCGACACGTGGGACATCCAGCATCCAGGTCGTGTCATGAAAGAAAATAGAGTGGTAGTTGAAGCCACGAGATGTGCATCTTGGGTTAAAATATAAATAGAATCTTACTACTCTTGAGTAACTCCAAAAGCGGCCACCGAAGATCTTTATTGGATTTGTTTTTCATCACCAGCATGTCGAGGTGAAAGATGTGCAGGTTCAGTGGGTCCTCTTGTGTTTTCACTAACATATGGGGCCGCATGTGAGCAAATAGACGATGGGCTCCGCGCGTTCACTGGCTGGCTGAGAAGAGAGATAGAGGAGGGATGATGTAACGCCCCGAGACCGATGTGCCAGGTGTCTTCTATTTATTCGCTGTTGTTGCCTTGTCATTGCTTGCGTGTCATGCATTGCATATCATGTCATCATGTGCATTTCATTTGCATACATGTTCGTCTCATGCATCCGAGCATTTTCCCCGTTGTCCATTTTGCAATCCGGCGCTCCTATGTCACCCAGTGTCCCTTTCTACCTCTTTTCGTGTGCGGGTGTTAAACGTTTTCGGATTGGACCGAGACTTGTCATGCAGCCTTGGTTTACTACCGGTAGACCACCTGTCAAGTTTCATGCCATTTGGACTTCGTTTGATACTCCAACGGTTAATCAAGGGACCAAAAAGGCCTCGTGTGTGTTGCAGTCCAACACCCTTCCAAAGTGGCCCAAAACCCACCTAAACCCCCTCCATCATCTTGGTCGTTCGATCACGATCGCGTGGCCTAAAACCGCACCTCATTTGGACTCTCCTAGCTCCCTCTACCTATATATTTGTGTCTCCCCCGAAAAATCTCGCGGATGAAACCCTAAAAATCCCTCCCCTCGCGCCGCCGGACGTGTCCACCGCCCGCCGCCACGTCGCCCGACCAATGAGGGCATGCCACATCAGCTCAACCGCCTCTCCCCTCCAATCCCACCTCGCCACGTGGCGCCGCCGCGCTCGTCCCCGCCGCCGGCCCGCGAGCCCGTGTCGGGCCCAAGGGGCCCGAACCGTCGCCCCGCCGCCGTGTTTCGCCCCGCCGGCCGCCGCCCTTCGGAGGAGCTCGTCGGCGCTGCTCTTCGCCGCCGCCTCCTCCACTGCTCCTCGCGCCGCCTCCTCCGCTGCTCTGTGCCGCCCGTGTCCCCGCCGGACCGCGTCGCGCGCCGCCCCGCGAGCCGTCTGCGCCGCCGCTTCGCAACCACTCCGGCCGGCCACCGCGCGAGCTCGCCGGCGTTGCCCTGCACGGCCCGAGGTCGCGGCTCCTCCTCCGGCCCTGTCGTCGCCGGTGGCCTCCAGATCCAGCGCCCCAACTACTCCGGCCTCCTTCCTTCTTCGTCTAAGGCTAGATCTCCGGCGAACCTCGTGGACCGCACCCCGAAACCCTAGATCTGATGCAGGTTGACTCTGTTTTCTCTCTAAGTCCTTTTTCATGATAATTTTTGCATTCTTCCCGGCATCATAACTCTGTCATCATTGCTTCGATTCGTGCGTGTAGCATATCAAAATGTTCGTCTCGACGAGTACATCATTTCATGTCATTGCATCATTTTCATTTGAGCTCATCTTGATGCCCGAAATGCTATTGGAAGAGGGATATGTGAGGAATTTGTCAGATCTGTTTCATCAAATGGCATTTTGTCATTTTTGGCATGATTAATGTGTGCATGCTATGATCCTAAGCTCTACATGTGTTTTGTAATATGCCATGCCATCTTTAGAAGGGTGCTTGCCATGTATTTTTGTGATATTTGTGGTCCTCTATCCATCCATGTCCTTGTTTGCATTTATGGAGCACCCTAGCTTGAGTCAATCAAGCTCTACTTTTGCTATAAAATAATCTTGGCAGATTGTTGACATGTTTAGCGATTTTGCCGAGGATGTTGCTATTGATCCGTGCATGCTATGATGTTGTTCTTGCCATGTATAGCTCCTATGCCATGTCTTATTGATGAGTGTATGCTTAGTTTTTCATGCCATGCTTTGTAGTGAGTGCATCGAGCTCGTAAACATGCCTACTTGTTAACTGTTTTCCCATGCTCCAGTTTTTCACTAAGTCTGAATCTGTTTATGTTTTTGCCATGTTCACATGCCTGCAATTGTATTTTCTGATCCCTTTTGGCTCAAGGTCACTAAGGGACTTTTGTTAAGTGCTATGAGTAGCTTCATGACATGCCTTTCTTTGCCATGTTAAGTTCCGGTAGCATGTAGTTTTCATGCTCTAAAGTATGCTTCCTGATGATAAATTCCAGACTTGTGTTAATTTCACTAAGTCTGAAACCTGTTATCATTTGCACTTTTGCCATGCTTGTTTGAACCTGTTAATGAGTGAATTAGCCGTAGCTCAGTGTTCATATTTTGTTAAGCTTATTGAGTGGATCTCTTCCATGTATTTTTTTCCATGATTGAGTGCTGTAGCATATTAATCTTGATGCATTTATATGGTTACTTGCTGTTTATCACAGACCGGTGCCATATTTGTTTTGCTTGCCATTTCCAAACCGTGCATCCGATTCCGGTGATCTTTATATCGATTTCAACCGAAATCACCTCATCTTTCCAGTGGAACTATTGGTTTTCCAAGTTGAGGCCAGGTTCTATCTTTCCGTTCCAAATCATGCATATGCACCGCATACCGCATCCCGCATATCATACCATGTTCGTGTGTTGGTTGTTTACTATGTTGTGTGCTTCTTTCCGGTGTTGCTTCTTTGGTTTGGTTCCGATAACGTCGCGTTGTGAGGACCCGTTCGACTACGTCCATTTGTCTTCTTCATGGACTCATTCTTCTTCCTTGCGGGATTTCAGGCAAGATGACCATACCCTCGAAATCACTTCTATCTTTGCTTGCTAGTTGCTCGCTCTTTTGCTATGCATATGCTGCGATACCTACCACTTGCTTATCATGCCTCCCATATTGTTGAACCAAGCCTCTAGCCCACCTTGTCCTAGCAAACCGTTATTTGGCTATGTTACCACTTTGCTCAGCCCCTCTTATAGTGTTGTTAGTTGCAGGTGAAGATTGAAGTTTGTTCCTTGTTGGAACATGTTTACTTGTTGGGATATCACAATATATCTTATCTAATTAATGCATCTATATACTTGGTAAAGGGTGGAAGGCTCGGCCTTATGCCTGGTGTTTTGTTCCACTCTTGCCGCCCTAGTTTCCGTCATATCGGTGTTATGTTCCCGGATTTTGCGTTCCTTACGCGGTTGGGTTATAATGGGAACCCCTTGACAGTTTGCCTTGAATAAAACTCCTCTAGCAATGCCCAACATTGGTTTTACCATTCACCACCTAGCCTTTTCTTTCCCTTGGGTTCTGCAGACTCAAGGGTCATCATTATTTAAACCCCCCCCCCTGGGCCAATGCTCCTCTAAGTGTTGGTCCAAACTAGAGCCCCTTGCAGCGCCACCTCGGGGAAACTCGAGGGCTGGTTTTAGTTGTACGGAATGCTCATCTGAGTGTGCCCTGAGAACGAGATATGTGCAGCTCCTATCGGGATTTGTCGGCACATTCAGGCGGTGTTGCTGGTCTTGTTTTGCCATTGTCGAATTGTCTTGTAACCGGGATTCCGAGCCTGATCGGGTCTTCCCGCTAGAAGGAATATCCTTCATTGACCGTGAGAGCTTGTGATGGGCTAAGTTGGGACACCCCTGCAAGGATTTGAACTTTTGAAAGCCGTGCCCACGGTTATGGGCAGATGGGATTTTGTTAATGTCCGGTTATAGAAAACCTGAAGTTGACCTTAATTAAAATGCACCAACCACGTGTGTTACCGTGATGGTCTCTTCTTGGCGGAGTCCGTGAAGTGAACACAGTGTTGGAGTAATGCTTGACGTAGGTTGTTCTAAGATCACTTCTTGATCATAGTTGTTCGACCGTGCGTTTGCCTTCTCTTCTCGCTCTCTTTTGTGAATAAGTTAGCCACCATATATGCTAGTCGCTTGCTGCAGCTCCACATCATACATTTGCCTTACCTATAAGCTTAAATAGTCTTGATCGCGAGGGTGTGAGATTGCTGAGTCCCCGTGGCTCACAGTTACTTCCAAAATCAGTTTGCAGGTGCCGATGATACCGTGCAGATGACGCAACCAAGCTCAAGGAGGAGCTCGTTGAAGATCTTGTCCTTTATGTTGGTTCATTCTAGTTGATCAGTAGTGGAGCCCAGTTGGGGTCGATCGGGGATCTGTGTAGCATTTGGGGTAGTCTTCTTCTATTTTGGTTCCGTAGTCGGACCTTGAGTGTATCTGGATGATGTAATGCTTTATTCATGTATTGTGTTAAGTGGCGATTGTAAGCCAACTATGTATCTCTTTCCCTTATGTATTACATGGGTTGTGTGAAGATTACCTCACTTGCAGCATTGCTTTCAATGCGGTTATGCCTCTAAGTCGTGCTTCGACACCTGGGAGATATAGCCGCATCGAGGGCGTTACAAGTTGGTAAGCAGAGCCTTCCTCGACCTTAGGAGCCCCCTGCTTGATCGAATCGCTGGCGTTCTTGAGTCTAGAAATGTTTTGAGTCATTTAGGATTATATATATCGGAGAGTTAGGAATTATTTTTACTCCTCAGTCCCTTCGTCGCTCTGGTGAGGCATCCTAACATAGAGTTTTGACTCTTCTCTTCTCAAATTTCACTAAAAAAAATTAGGATCACGCGGGTATCTTGGAATTGTTCCGATTGTTTTGTGACGAGAACATTGTTCTTGGTGCCTCCTGACATTTAGGGGTTGTGGCAGTGTCCCGGGGAGTTGAGCTCCGAGGTGTTGTCATCACAATTTTATCATTGCAGTTATGGAATACCTGAGTTTAGTTTCGCCGACATCGAAAATCTCTTTTATGCAGTTGTTGGTGAGATAACCTCGACACCACCCAGTACTGCAGCGGGAGTTCGGGAGTATTGCCATAACTCGTATAACGGATGCTTTTCGAAGGTTGAGGTAAATGATTTCCGAAGGTTTCTCGGTTATGTGTTGAAGGATGGATACAGCTGGATGTAGGATTTGTTAGTTTTGGGTGAGATATTATGCTTCCCCTGTATCCCCAACACCTGATTGCATAACCGGAAAATTTCGGGAGTTTATAAGTGGGAATTCAAGTAGCTCTTAGGATATCTTTCCGACGGATATATGATATGAAATTGGGGTTCGACCTCTAGTTGTCCGACTATTCACGGTTGGTTTTACAGTTGTCTCGTTGTGTCTTAAAGAGTCCTTGGCTATGCCGACTCGGGGACGCTTCGTATGTCATGTGCACTGCCTTGTACATGATGGTGTTGTACAATCGAGCCCGTGTAGGCCCCACCACAAAAACTTCGGACGAAATCTCTATCATATGTTTGTTCCGGCTTATTCTGCAAGCCAATCATTTGTTTTGTTTTTGAGTTGTGGTATTCGAGTTGCTTCAAAGTCAAATGTTGATTCCATAACTTTTCTAAACGGTGTTCTCATACTCCTATGTGAATACCAAACCTTCATGATAATCGAGACTATCATGTCAATCCTTTTCAACCGATGTGCTTCTCTTCAAGTGGATTCGATCATTTCAACATCAGCAAGATCTATTACTAGTTCTTCTCAACGGTGTTGTCTTCATCCGTTCCAAGTTGACTTTGTTCTTCCCGCCCTCCCACCCTTTCTTCCTCAAGGGCTCGGTTTTTTTATCAAGTATCCATCTTATTGATGTGAAGTCTCTCCATTCTTTTTCGTCAATGTTCGTATCCGGTGAGTCTCAGGAAGATACTAACAGAGCTTCAAGTTATCATTATTCGTTCTTTTTCTTCTCCGGTGGATTCAATTCAAGCTTTGTCGGTCATATCTGTTCTCGCTTCAAATGTTTTCTCATGCCGGTGCACCTCATAATCATCCCCTTCTTGCTATTTAATTGTTCTGGAGTGCTGAAGATATCTTAGAAGATCCGCTTTCATTCTCAATCCGTTCAATCTTTCGAGGATGTTATCTCATTCAAGCCATTTAATTCAACTGGCGCAATCTATCTTTTAAATCATTCAACGGTGTTTCTTTTGAGTGGGCCCTAACCCACAGGTCTTTTTCCAGGATCTTACCTGACTCTTCTAATTTTACCGGAGCTATTCTCAAATCCTTTAAAGTTTGACGTAAGAATGAACCATCATCAGTCAAATGTCTTTCCCAAGATCTTTCAAACTCTTCTCATTGTTGGCTCAACCTCTTCGCTTTCATTCTCCCAGAGTGCCTCAAGAATTCTTGATGGATCTTCTCATCGTCACTATCAACATTGGAAGACTGAAGAAGATTTCCTCTGCAATCTTATCCATTTCCATCAAAGATTCATGGTTCTAGCTTAATGCCATCCTCTCAAAATTGTTTTTCGATTGTGAGAATTCTTTAAACCCATCCGGAGCATTTCATGAGTTGTTTTTCCATTTCTTTTCCCCGAAGGCCATCTTTTCAAATATTATTCATTTCTCAGCTTTCAGCTCTCGTTCTCCAATTTTACCGGTGCATCATTCAAGTATATTCTCTAATCAGCTCGTGATCTTTTGTTCTCGTGGATCTAATTTCCTTCAAGTATTTTCATTCGTTCTCTAATTCCTTTCCGGTGATTTATCCCTTTACTTCGTTCTTTGTCAATGCTTATGGTGGTTCATTCAAGATTTTTTTCTTCTTTCTTATCATATCAATTCATTCAGTGTTTCCTAATTCTATCGGTGGTTCATCGAAGACCTTCTTAAGTTTGCGCTATATCTATCTTAATCCTTTCTACGAGAATAAGCAATATGCCAAATCCGTTCATTGTCATCAATTTAATTGGTGAAGGATAAGCATAACATAATTCTTATTCTTGTTCATCCAAGGGATTAATTCCTTATTCCGGAGGCTCATCAAATTCTCGGTTTCATTTGTTTCATCTTTTCTTTCCTAGAGTTCCAAGCTCTCTCAATTATATCATCACGAGGATCCATCTAAGTCATTACAAGGATTCACCTTGTGCTTTCAACTTCTCTTTCTTTTTGTTTGATCATTCTTTCATTACCGGAGTTCTTCATGGAGGTTCTACATGATGGTTCATCAAGGATTTATTTCCTTCTTGAAGCATTCATCAAGATTCTTTTCATAGGAGATCAAGTATTCTTCTTTGTGCAATCCGGAGTGCAATTCTTTCTACCGTATCATTTCAGGTGGTATTATGTCATTCTTGATAATTTGAGCTCATGTGTCATATTTCACATGTTGTTAAGAATGAGGTATTTTAAATCCATCAATCTCGTCATTGGAGTTATCTTGGGTTATATTTCACCTAAATCTTTCCCTAAGGATTGTTGCTATTATGGTGCTTATAATTGACCCAAGATCTTCATTTGTCCATCCGGTGAATAAGTTTCTCATCTCCTTGTTCTTATCAATCCAAATTTTTTCCCGTGAGTGGCAGGTTGTCACCTCATATTCGAGATGTATTCCATAAGACCATATCAAGATTATTCTTTTCGTTGTTGGTTTTCCAACAACTTCGTTCTAGCATTTGTTGTAAGCGTGCTCCCTCAAGATCTTGTTTTCCCTTCGTTCATTCCAGTCCATTCTCACTTTTGTTCCGGAGGCATTGTTTTGTTGCTCTCTCCAACCCATCTTCTGGTTTTGTCAGGATCATGTTCTTTTCTTGGTTTATCCTTTTAACCGGAGTATTGTGCCCCTTTTGCTCAAGTTCTTTCATTTTATCAAGTCTTTCATCTCTTTCCAATCGGAATGCTACCCGAATTGGTTCTTCCTTTTCCTCTTCCTTAACGGAGTACTTTCAACTTTGTTCATCTCCGTTGTATTCTTTTCTCGAAATGGCTTAACCTTTGCAAGGTTCCTTGGTTTCACTCATTGTTCAAAGAAGCAACTTAGTTTTACCTCTTCTCTTTTCCTTCCGTTTTCCCTCCGGTGCCATTCTAGATCTCGGGACGAGATCCTCTCGTAGTGGTGGAGTGTTGTAATGCCCCGAGACCGATGTGCCAGGTGTCTTCCAGTTATTCGCTATTGTTGCCTTGTCATTGCTTGCGTGTCAAGCATTGCATATCATGTCATCATGTGCATTTCATTTGCATACATGTTCGTCTCATGCATCCGAGCATTTTCCGCGTTGTCTGTTTTGCAATCCGGCGCTCCTATGTCACCCGGTGTCCCTTTCTACCTCTTTTCGTGTGCGGGTGTTAAACATTTTCGGATTGGACCGAGACCTATCATGCGGACTTGGTTTACTACCGGTAGACCGCCTGTCAAGTTTCGTGCCATTTGGACTTCGTTTGATACTCCAACGGTTAACCGAGGGACCGAAAAGGCCTCGTGTGTGTTGCAGTCCAACACCCTTCCAAAGTGGCCCAAAACCCACCTAAACCCCCTCCATCATCTCGGTCGTTCGATCACGATCGCGTGGCCTAAAACCGCACCTCATTTGGACTCTCCTAGCTCCCTCTACCTATATATTTGTGTCTCCCCCGAAAATCTCGCGGATGAAACCCTAAAAATCCCTCCCCTCGCGCCGCCGGACGCGTCCACGCCGCGTCGGACGTGTCCACCGCCCGCCGCCACATCGCCTGACCAATGAGAGCATGCCACATCAGCTCAGCCGCATATCCCCTCCAATCCCACCTCGCCATGTGGCGCCGCCGCGCTCGTCCCCACCGCCGGCCCGCGAGCCCACGTCGGGCCCGCGGGGCCCGAACCGTCGCCCCGCCGCCGTGTTTCGCCCCGCCGCCACCGAACCTCCCCGCCGGCCGCCGCCCTTCGGAGGAGCTCGTCGGCGCTGCTCTTCGCCGCCGCCTCCTCCGCTGCTCCACGCGCCACCTCCTCCGCTGCTCTGCGCCGCCCGCGTCCCCGTCGGACTGCGCCGCGCGCCGCCCCGTGAGCTACCTGCGCCGCCGCCTCGCAACCACTCCGGCCGGCCACTGCACGAGCTCGCCGGCGTTGCCCCGCACGGCCCAAGATCGCGGCTCCTCCTCCGCTCCTGTCGTCGCCGGTGGCCTCCGGATCCGGCGCCCCAACTACTCTGGCCTCCTTCCTTCTTCGTCTCAGGCTAGATCTCCAGCGAACTTCTTTTCCGGTGAACCTCGTGGACCGCACCCCGAAAGCCTAGATCTGATGTAGGTTGACTCTGTTTTCTCTCTAAGTCCTTTTTCCTGATAATTTTTGCATTCTTCCAGGCATCATAACTCTGTCATCATTGCTCCGATTCGTGCGTGTAGCATATCAAAATGTTTGTCTCGACGAGTACATCATTTCATCTCATTGCATCATTTTCATTTGAGCTCATCTTGATGCCCGAAATGCTGTTGGAAGAGGGCTATGTGAGGAATTTGTCAGATCTATTTCATCAAATGGCATTGTCATTTTTGCCATGATTAATGTGTGCATGCTATGATCCTGAGCTCTACATGTGTTTTGTAATATGCCATGCCATCTTTACAGGGTGCTTGCCATGTATTTTTGTGATATTTGTGGTGCTCTATCCATCCATGTCCTTGTTTGCATTTATGGAGCACCCTAGCTTGAGTCAATAAAGATCTACTTTTGCTATAAAATAATCCTAGCAGATTGTTGACATGTTGAACGATTTTGTCGAGGATGTTGCTACTGATCCGTGCATGCTATGATGTTGTTCTTGCCATGTATAGCTCCTATACCATGTCTTCTTGATGTGTGTATGCTTAGTTTGTCATGCCATGCTTTGTAGTGAGTGCATCGAGCTCGTAAACATGCCTACTTGTTAACTGTTTTGCCATGCTCCAGTTTTTCACTAAGTCTGAATCTGTTTATGTTTTTGCCATGTTCACATGCTTGCAATTGTATTTTCTGATCCCTTTTTGCTCAAGGTCACTAAGGGACTTTTGTTAAGTGCTTTGAGTAGCTTCATGCCCTTCCTTGCTTTGTCATGTTAAGTTCCTGTAGCATGTATTTTTCATGCTCTAAAGTATGCTTCTTGATGATAAATTCCAGACTTGTGTTAATTTCACTAAGTCTAAAACCTGTTATCATTTGCACTTTTGCCACGCTTCTTTGAACCTGTTAATGACTGAATTAGCCGTAGCTCAGTGTTCATCTTTTGTTATGCTTCCTGAGTGGATATCTGCCATGTATTTTGTGGCCATGATTGAGTGTTGTAGCATATTAATCTTGATGCATTTAGATGGTTACTTGTTGTTTATCGCAGACCGGTGCCATATTTGTTTTGCTTGCCATTTCCAAACCGTGCATCCGATTCCGGTGATCTTTATATCAATTTCAACCGAAATCACCTCATCTTTCTAGTGGCACTCTTGGTTTTCCATGTTGAGGCCAGGTTCTATCTTTCCGTTCCAAATCATGCATATGCACCGCATACCGCATCCCGCATATCATACCATGTTCGTGTGTTGGTTGTTTACTATGTTGTGTGCTTCTTTCCGGTGTTGCTTCTTCGGTTTGGTTCCGATAACGTCGCGTTGTGAGGACCCGTTCGACTACGTCCATTTGTCTTCTTCATGGACTCGTTCTTCTTCCTTGCGGGATTTCAGGCAAGATGACCATACCCTCGAAATCACTTCTATCTTTGCTTGCTAGTTGCTCGCTCTTTTGCTATGCATATGCTGCGATACCTACCACTTGCTTATCATGCCTCCCATATTGTTGAACCAAGCCTCTAGCCCACCTTGTCCTAGCAAACCGTTATTTGGCTATGTTACCACTTTGCTCAGCCCCTCTTATAGCGTTGTTAGTTGCAGGTGAAGATTGAAGTTTGTTCCTTGTTGGAACATGTTTACTTGTTGGGATATCACAATATATCTTATCTAATTAATGCATCTATATACTTGGTAAAGGGTGGAAGGCTCGGCCTTATGCCTGGTGTTTTGTTCCACTCTTGCCGCCCTAGTTTCCGTCATATCGGTGTTATGTTCCCGGATTTTGCGTTCCTTACGCGGTTGGGTTATAATGGGAACCCCTTGACAGTTTGCCTTGAATAAAACTCCTCCAGCAATGCCCAACATTGGTTTTACCATTCACCACCTAGCCTTTTCTTTCCCTTGGGTTCTACAGACTCAAGGGTCATCATTATTTAAACCCCCCCCTGGGCCAATGCTCCTCTAAGTGTTGGTCCAAACTAGAGCCCCTTGCAGCACCACCTCGGGGAAACTCGAGGGCTGGTTTTAGTTGTACGGAATGCTCATCTGAGTGTGCCCTGAGAACGAGATATGTGCAGCTCCTATCGGGATTTGTCGGCACATTCAGGCGGTGTTGCTGGTCTTGTTTTGCCATTGTCGAATTGTCTTGTAACCGGGATTCCGAGCCTGATCGGGTCTTCCCGCTAGAAGGAATATCCTTCATTGACCGTGAGAGCTTGTGATGGGCTAAGTTGGGACACCCCTGCAAGGATTTGAACTTTTGAAAGCCGTGCCCGCGGTTATGGGCAGATGGGATTTTGTTAATGTCCGGTTATAGAAAACCTGAAGTTGACCTTAATTAAAATGCACCAACCACGTGTGTTACCGTGATGGTCTCTTCTTGGCGGAGTCCGTGAAGTGAACACAGTGTTGGAGTAATGCTTGACGTAGGTTGTTCTAAGATCACTTCTTGATCATAGTTGTTCGACCGTGCGTTTGCCTTCTCTTCTCGCTCTCTTTTGTGAATAAGTTAGCCACCATATATGCTAGTCGCTTGCTGCAGCTCCACATCATACATTTGCCTTACCTATAAGCTTAAATAGTCTTGATCGCGAGGGTGTGAGATTGCTGAGTCCCCGTGGCTCACAGTTACTTCCAAAATCAGTTTGCAGGTGCCGATGATACCGTGCAGATGACGCAATCAAGCTCAAGGAGGAGCTCGTTGAAGATCTTGTCCTTTATGTTGGTTCATTCTAGTTGATCAGTAGTGGAGCCCAGTTGGGGTCGATCGGGGATTTGTGTAGCATTTGGGGTAGTCTTCTTCTATTTTGGTTCCGTAGTCGGACCTTGAGTGTATCTGGATGATGTAATGTTTTATTCATGTATTGTGTTAAGTGGCGATTGTAAGCCAACTATGTATCTCTTTCCCTTATGTATTACATCGGTTGTGTGAAGATTACCTCACTTGTGACATTGCTTTCAATGCGGTTATGCCTTTAAGTCGTGCTTCGACACATGGGAGATATAGCCGCATCGAGGGCGTTACAGCTAAGCACAGACTGCAGGAAATTTGTTCTACGTACCTCGATATAGGCTCGATATAGTGGGGTGGCATGGGCCATAACTCAGTAGCATTCACGTCTAGCAGTACGGCACATGCCACCCACACGAGTCCCATCCGACACCAATTTTCTTGGAGTCCGTGCTACAGCCATCTCTTCTCCCTCCTGTTTTCTCAGCCATCGCGCGGTGGGGGTTTGCCGATAGTCGGTTTGCTCAACTGCGGTCCCACTTGTAAGTGAAAATGCAACACCACACACATTCCCTCTTGAGCGGCGTGCCAGACTAACCGTGTGGGGGTGCGACGTGAACACGGCAGGCTTTTCCTTTTGAACTCGTAACTTGTAAAATTTGGTTCTGCTCCATGGCGCGACCGATAGATTGAAAATAACGATTTTGCCTAGAGTAATAAGAAGTTTGGTTCTGGCGCCGTTCATGCATGGAGTACGTACGAAAATTATGAAGTTGATGTGAAAGGTAAGATAATTACTGTAGTATCATATACTACTACATGGATTTGACGGAAAGATAAAAATACATACGGATCCATCAATGTTCAACGACATCCTCACGCCCTAGTGCGCCGGGTCACCAACCGACGTGTGAGGAGCAGCGGCGTTGGCGGCGAGCTCAACGTGCTTCTGAACAGTGCCGTCCAAGGTTGGCCTGCGCTCTAAGAAGGCCAGCGTCCTATCGTCCTCCTCTTGCATGTAGTAGTCCTTGTGGACGATTTCCGCATAGACGTGGGTGATTATGTCGATGGTGTCTTGCTGCGCCAGGCGCTGCGCGGCGAGCGCGACCTCGAGGTGGACATTCTCTGGCGCGACGGCGGGCAGTCGCAGGGCGACCAATGCGTCGAAGAGGTTGTTACCATAGTGGCCGTTGAGGGTGGCGGGCATCGTAGAGCCTGGGAGCATCGGCTGGAGGCTTACGTCAAAGTCGTCCGCAAGCTTCTTGACGACGGTGAACTTGTCGAGGAAACTGACGAGGACCTCTCGAACAAGGAGACGAAGTTGTTGTCCAAGCGGCCCCTCGCCCTGGCGGCCTCAAGCAATACTACCTGGAGACGTTCCTCGGTGCCGGTGGACGTGGTAGTACTCCTAAATCCAGACGGTGGTGCTACTAGTACTAATAGTAGTACTACCAATGTAGTAGTAGTACTAGCACTGTACTATCCGTTGGTCAAATTATTACATGCTGCTCCTCACAGTGAAGTGACAAGACCCTATGCCGGAGATGACACCTAAGTATAGGCGCCGTGTTCGGCATACCATAGTCGGCCTCACTGTCTGCAGTCACTATCATCATGGCTGTAGAGCTAGCCTGCTTACAACTAGCCCTGTTCGACATAATTTCCCATGCGTAGATGCCTGTGCATTGCACGGAACACCAAGATTGGGGGTGGACGGCTCCGGCAGCGGCCATCGCGCCAGATTTTTCCACGGCCTTCTACTCCTTGATTGTGAGAGATAAGGAGTTGTTTGTAAATAGGGAACAAGTGCGGGCATCTTTTTGCAAAAATGGAGAAGCTTGGTTTGTATGCGTCAGATCTAGATCCGACGGCTATTGGTGAAAGATGGGAGGCACAACATCATCACCAACTCAGGACCTGTTTGATTCGCAGGATTTTGAAAACGCAGGAATAGGACACGGCAATATTACAAGTTTCAAACTGATATTACAAATGTTAGGAGTAATGCTGCACCTACGAAGAGGGAATTACTAGGAAGTTTACGTAAGAACTTTTGTTACTTTAGGTGGATGCAGCATTATCGTACAAACTAAAATCCACCGCCATGACAAGTCACTAATGGGCAAATATGTTTTCGAGTCTCTGGCCACTTGATGTTTCAAAAACAAATTCAGCTTCTGCGGAGAAATGAGCTCCACCATGTACCCGCGCGGGTGTGGCTGGGCACGAAGAGTGAGTACGTGCACGGTGCACCTATTCTCTTCTTGTATACGTACACCACCTACGTGGGGTTGTGTGAGAGAGATACAAACCTAGAGAGATATAGTGTGTGGGTTCTTGAGAGTTTTTTTTGTTGGGGGGGGGGTCAATCAAAAAATTTAACATATGCAATGTGTGTGAAATAGAGTCCTGGATATAACATATATATAGAGGGGGCGATCCACGAGAAGAGAGTGGAGGTATCATCGGCTTGAGGTGTCCATAGAATCGAAGAGAGGGATGATGTGTGTGTGTGTGCGCGCGCGCGATCGATAAAGAGTGCCATCGAATTTGTGTGTGCCCACGTCAAAGATATAGAGTGGCTGGCCTACTAGAACGTGATATGGGACATGTGTAGTTTGTCTCTGTGGCATGGATACCTACCTGTAGCACTCGACTATCGGTGTGTGGTGGGGGAAGAGGGAGGCCCAATTAACTATAGAGGTACAATGGCTGGTATATGTGTGGAGGAGGAGAGAGGCCTACCTCATGTATTAAGGAGATCGATATGCCTCATGTATTAAGGGAGATCGATCGGCATCCATGCATATGTGCAGGTGATGAATAAGGTTGGGAGAGAGACAGAGCTAGAGTGTTGGAGGGGGTGGTAGTGGAGTTGCTTCTAACAAATGGTGGGATAGGCTTCCTAGACAAACGGAGGTCACGCCCGCAATATCAATAAGAGAGGAGATGGTTGCTTGTTGTCTGTGCACGTGGGTGTGAGAGACAGGTCAGGAGGCATGCACGAATGATGAGGGGGGACGATGTGGTTGTGGTAAGCAGACGTAACTACATAGGAAGATCAATCGCCCTTTGTAAGAGAAAGGAGAGACATAACTTGTGAGGTACGTCGATCGATGGGGGGGGTAGTTAAAGTCGATCTAGGTATATGTTGAGAGATCGATCGGTATACATGCATGTGTGTGTTAGAAGCAAATGAGGCACGAGGAGAAGGATAGAGAGAGAGGGATGCATGTAGGAGGTGGTATGAGAGGCATACTATATCGAGGGGGAGGAGTGTGCGAGTACGAGAACGATGAAAAGAGTGGTGGGAGTGAGGCATGGACGGTGACAAGAGAAGAGGGGAAGCTTGTGTTTGTGCTAGGCACACCTGGCTAGAGAGGCATATCGATCGATGTGTGCCATAAAGAAGGAGCTGGGGGGCCTACACACACCGTGGGTGAACGACCTAAAGTGAAAAGACGAATTTGCGTGATGGAGCTAGAGAATGCTGAGGGAGGGTGAGAGGGATGCGGGCGTGTGCATGCACAAGAGAAAGTTAGCGCTAGCTACAAAGATAAGAGGGTTGTGTGGGTGTAAAAGACGAACAGAGATCATATATACTTCATTATAAAAAGCGAATTCGGATATTTGAAGAGTTTATCATAGTGTTTCAAACCGACGGATGTGTGAATATATATAACGGTGATACACATGGTGTGGTTATGAACATGGTATACTACATTTAATATATTTTATCTCTACTCTTATAAAAACGGAGTTGTTGATGATGGTGTGCCTGCCATCCTGCATTATAGGTCGTCTGATTTATATCTAGCGGATAGCAAGGAAACTATGATGGTTGAAGTTGGCAACAATCATGATTGTAGATTCTTATTGAAATAGAGAAACGAGTTCAAATTTAGTTCGAATTGTAGCGGTAGTATAGACATTTGGAATGCACTAAAATGTTGGTATGAGTAGGTTACATGCATTATATAGCAAGCGAAAAAATTCAATCGGACATAACATGGATTCATACTCCCTCCTTCCATCTATATAGGGCGTAATGAGATTTTTAAGACCGCCTTTGACTATTGACAAGATTAATAGTACATGACATGCACAACGTGAAAATTATATCATTGAAAGACCTTTCACAGACGAATTTAACGGTGTGCTTTGTGTAAGTTGCATGTCATATATCATTGCTCTAATATTTGGTCAAAGTTAGCATCGAAAAACGCATTAGGCCCTATATAGATGGAAGGAGGGAGTAGCTTTGAATAGCATTTGTATAGTAAAACGGGGCAAGACTCTCTCTTTGTGTGGTGTGAATAGTTTTATTTTTTTCGTTTTCTTTTTGGTTGAGGGAAGTGCGAATTGATTTGGTACGTACAGGTACAATATTACTACATGTTAGGCTTGTCCCTAAAATTCAACCCGCGTCTTGTTATATCCCGAAAATTCAGATATCGTGCTCCCAAAACTAGCGCCTTCACAACCCGCGCCTTGCTATCCCGAAAGTACAACGCGCGCAAAAACTCCCTCCAACTGCCAAATCCCGACACGCGAAATTCCCCTTCTAACCCTGAGCCTAAAGGGACGCTAGTTCAAATCGGTGGGGGGTACTTTTGTAACACACCCTACATTTTGGACAAGCGCATTCCTAAGTCATGCTTCACCCCCTCCCATCGCCCCCTTTTCACCATTCGAAATCCCAGGCCGCCATAACCTCTCCGCTCCAGCCATGAAACCCCACCCTCCTCCGTCCGCCACGTCACCGCTGCCCAGCCGGAGCCTCTTCCCCGACGACGTCGTCCACTGCAACAGCTCGGTGTCCCTCGTCCACCTCCCCGGATGAGGATCCGTCGTCCATCTCGCCGTCCCGCCAGTTCAGCCGCCCCGTCCTCCACCTCCAAGGAGTTGCTCCGATGATCGCCTCGTCTATCATTGCAGCTCCATCCCCACAGCGCCGCCTTAACCTGCTCCACCGGAACCGCAACATCCTCATCGACTCCTCGAACGAAGCAGAGGCCTACTCGGCGCCACCAAAGAGGTTGTACACTCATCGCATCGCACCTTCTCCTTAACTCGACCTCCCGGCGCCGATGGTGGTCCATCCCGCACCCCCATGGAGCGGCTACCTTGAAGCCGGCGCCGCGGGCGACATCTCCACGGCGGCTCTCCCCTAGTGCGAGGCCCCTTCGGCAGCGGCGGCCATACCAGCCGGATCTACTGCTGCTGCTGCTCCGGCTCTCGCTCGATCGCTCGCTCGCCCAGCTACTGCTGCTGCTCTCCCCCTCGCTCGTGCTGCTGCTCTACTCCGATTAAGCCACACTTCAGTCGACTGAATCAACTTTTGGGTCAGTCGATTTTCAAGGGTTGGGGGGGCTCGCCGGAGTTAAGGAAGAACCACCCACAGCGGGGATGCGGGCTTGCCAGAGAGGTACCCCACTATCTATCTTATGGTTCAGGGTGGGGTGGGGGGCCTAGAGGGCTGGCCAGGGCAGCGGTGGCGAGTTGTTTCGGGGTGGCGAGGCGGCGCTGGGGCCGGCGGTTCGGCCGGTGGTGGCTGGCGGCTCAGGGGGCTGCAGGTTGAAGATGAACTACAGGCCCTCCCTAAACTACATGTCAAGTGCCTCTCTGCTACCATTGCGTTCAGTTTCGACAGTAGCATTCAGATTCCATAGTAAATTTTAGTTTCGACAGTTAAGTTCAGAGTCAACAGTTTTTACCTCATCTATTGTAGTCAGGTGGTTTTTGGTGATGTTAATTTTACATCCATTTTACATCATCTATTGGAGATTGAGGGAGTCCTGGATTAGGGGGTCTCCGGACGGCCGTACTATATCTTTCGGCCGGACTGTTAGACTATGAAGATACAAGATTGAAGACTTCATCTCGTGTTCGGATGGGACTCTACTTGGCGTGGAAGGAAAGCTAGGCAATACGGATATGTGCATCTCCTCCTTTTGTAACCGACCTTGTGTAACCCTAACCCTCTCCGGTGTCTATATAAACTGGAGGGTTTTAGTCCGTAGGACAACATACAATCATACCATAGGCTAGCTTCTAGGGTTTAGCCTCTCTGATCTCGTGGTAGATCTACTCTTGTAATACCCATATCATCAATATTAATCAAGCAGGACGTAGGGTTTTACCTCCATCAAGAGGGCCCGAACCTGGGTAAAACATCGTGTCCCCTGCCTCCTGTTACCATCTGCCTTAGACGCACAGTTCGGGACCCCCTACCCGAGATCCGCCGGTTTTGACACCGACATTGGTGCTTTCATTGAGAGTTCCTCTGTGTCCTCGCCGTTAGGCTTGATGGCTCCTTCTATCATCGATAGCGATGCAGTCCAGGGTGAGACTTTTCTCCCCGGACAGATCTTTGTGTTCGGCGGCTTCGCACTGCAGGCCAACTCACTTGGCCGTCTGGAGCAAATCGAAAGTTACGCCCCTGGCCACCAGGTCAGGTTTGGAAGATTAAACTACACGGCCGATGTCCGTGGAGACTTGATCTTCGACGGATTCGAGCCTCTGCCTTGTGCGTCACGCAGTCACGATGAGTATGATTTAGCTCTACACCGGCAGCCGCTCTGACTCTCAATTCGGAGCCAGTTGCGCAGTCCATGGACGGGTGGATGGACCCCGCCACGGAAGCCTTATCCTCATCGGCGATCGAGCCGAACATCGACCTTACCCTGCACGAGAGCCGTGTCGTCAAATTGCCGGATCCTTCTCCGGCCACGGACTCCGAACCGCCTGCGCCCGTTCCTAGCGAATCTGATTGGGTGTCGATCATGGAGTTTACCTCCACAGATATTTTTCAGCACTCGCCCTTTGGCGACATACTGAACTCATTAAGGTCTCTCTCCTTGTCAAGAGGATCCTGGCCGAACTATGTCCGGCAGGACTGGGATGCGGATGACGAAGAAATCCGTCACCCACCCACCACCCACTTAGTAGCCACTGTCGATGACTTAACCGACATGCTCAACTTCGACTCCGAAGACATCGACGGTATGCACGACGATGCAGGAGACGAACCACTGCCCACAGAGCACTGGACGCCGACTCCATCACATGACGTCTACATGGTGGACACACCAAAAGAAGACGACGATGAGGAGCGGAAGGACGCAACGAAGGGTTGTCCCCTCGAGAAGCGGTCAAAGCGGCGGCGTAAGCGCCGCCCCAAATACCGCCTAGGTAGAAATAACAATCATACAGACCCAGCGTTAGAGCAGGGTGAACCACTACTGGACCACGGCAACACGGAGAATCAAACCGAACAACCCGATTCTGTCAAAGATAATAGCCCGGAGGACATAACACCGGACAGACACCCGGAGCAACAGAATGCCCATCAAAGGCTTGTTGCCACCGCGAGGAGTCTAAAAAAGAAGAAGCAAAGGCTCAAGGCTGCGCAAGACACACTCCAAATCAGATGGAGTAAAGTACTCAACACAACAGCGAAGTATGGCGGTAATCTCCCCACCAAGAGCTACCCAAAGCGGAAGTTGCTACCTGAATTCGATGAGGAGGCCTTAGATCCCCCGCAACCAAAAATTTAAACGGCCACCTGGCCGGATAGACGACCTCATGGCCAACATAGAGCGGCAAGCAATGCCGCACATAAGCCAATACGCGATCCACGCGAGGGCTCGCATCAGAAGGACGGCGCAACCAGATCCATCTATGGACCACGTAGGCGCGCTCCAGCATACGATGCAATACACCAAACATCCGAACACCACGGTACACCCAGATACAGGGGTGCCGCACACCCCCTATGTTTCACTGATGAGGTGCTGGACCATGAATTTCCAGAGGGATTCAAACCCGTAAACATAGAGGCATATGACGGAACAACAGACCCTGGGGTCTGGATTGAGGACTATATCCTCCACATCCATATGGCTCGAGGAGATGATCTCCACGCCATTAAGTTTTTACCCCTCAAACTCAAAGGGCCAGCTCGGCACTAGCTTAAAAGCCTCCCCGAAAGCTCCATTGGAAGCTGGGAAGAGCTCGAAGACGCTTTTCGGGCAAATTTCCAAGGGACTTATGTCCGACCTCCGGACGCGGACAATTTGTGTCATATAACTCAACAGCCCGGAGAGTCAGCCTGAAAGCTTTGGAACAGGTTTCTTACTAAAAAGAACCAAATAGTCGACTGTCCGGACACCGAAGCCTTGGCAGCTTTTAAGCATAGCGTCCGTGACGAATGGCTTGCCAGGCACCTCGGCTAAGAAAAGCCGAGAACAATGGCAGCATTAACAAGCCTCATGACCCACTTTTGCGCGGGTGAGGATAGCTGGCTAGCTAGATGCCGCACCAGCGACCCAAGTACATCCGAAGTTAGAGATGGAAACGGGAAATCACGGCGCAGCAACAATAATAAGCGCCGGAATAAAGAAGACAGCCAGAAGAGCACGGCAGTAAACGCCGGATTCAGAAGCTCTCGGCCAGGTCAGCAAAAGCCGCCATCTAAAGGCGCCAGAGACGAAGTGTCCAACCTCAACAAAATTCTGGACCAAATATGTCAGGTCCATAGCACCCCTGGTAAACCCGCTAATCATACCCACAGAGAATGTTGGGTCTTCAAGCAGTCCGGCAAGCTCAACGCCATACACAAGGGGGAGGATACACCAAGCGAAAACAAGGATGAGCCTCTCAAGCAAGACACTGGGGAACAAAAGAAATTTCCACTAGAAGTCAAAACAGTAAACGTGTTACACGTGATCAAGGGGAGAAACAAAGCGGCACTCCCAGAGAAATATGCCCAAGGGCCTATCACCGCGGAGTCCTGCCACTGGTCGTCTCAACCGATCACCTTTGACCATCGGGATTACTCAGCAAGTATCCGGCGTGCAGGTTGGGATGCCTTGGTATTAGACCCAATAATTGACGGATACTACCTCACACGAGTCCTGATGGACGGTGGCAGCAGCCTAAACCTGATATATCAGGACACAATCCGCAAAATGGGGATAGACCCAACGAAAATTTGCCACAGCAATACTACCTTTAAGGGAGTAACGCCAGGCCCAGGGGCTCATTGCACGGGCTCCCTGCTATTAGAGGTTATATTCGGCTTCCCTGATAAGTTCCGTAGCGAACATTTAACCTTCCACATCGCTCCGTTCCAAAGTGGCTATCAAGCACTGCTTGGACGCGAAGCTTTCGCTTGCTTTAATGCAATACCGCATTACGCTTCCCTCACGCTCAAAATGCCCGGTCCACGTGGCCTCATTACAGCGACCGGAAATATTGAGCGATCTTTGCGCGCCGAAGAGAGTGCGACTGCCTTGGCAGCCACACACTAAAAACGGCCTCACCAACTAAAGCATTTGATAGGTCGTTAAGACCACGGACACGGTTAGACGAGTCTGGCGCAGCTATATGTAATTCACACAGGTTTGGCCACACCCCTATTCCAAATACAAGGGGCTCAACGCGCGCAGACAAGTGGCAATTTTTATTCATCTCGAATTATACATGGTTTCTTTAAAACTACCTCTTTGCACGACAACTTTTCACCTATGTTTCTCTCTTTTATAGATGACCATCATGCTACACCCGTCCAGGATACGGCACAACAGAGACACAGGCGCAGACGTGCAGCAGGGACCCGTTCCAAGGATTCTTTTTAGATTAAGACCCTGCGTAAACCGTTTTTACTGTCTCTTGTTGATACACATCCCTCGGATTATCAGTACAATTGAGAAGGATGCTGGCGTCTTGGCATGTGGCCACATCAGAATAATGCATGTACCTGGACACAAGGGGCTTCTTACAAAGGGCACTATTTAGGCCTGGTTTATACCATAAAGACCGAATACCTTAGGGAGTGTTCGGCATCACGAGTTTGGCCTTATATGCATCAGCTATGAATCATGTCTTTGGTCAAATGTTGGGTTTGCCCGGCTTCTGTGTTTTGGTGCCTTACGTTCCGCTCTATCGGCTAAGGCAGCACCAGGAGAACTACTACGATTGTTCCCTGATTCATCCGGACGAGCACCTCAGTAGAGAAAGCCGAAAACTGACTGTCATGATATAGCGCGAGACTGGTCAACCACTCAATGACCTATCGGAATGTTAGAATTCCTACGCTTTAACGAAGGGTCGTTTCTCGGCCAGGCATATACGCACCCCGAGTTTGGGAGATTGCGGAGCCACCAGGGGCTATATAGTAGCCCCACCGTCAAACTCCTATGGCTAAGTGAAAGTGTTAAAGCATTATAGTCCGGTTGCCTCGTTCGCTGCGCTATCACCTCCTTAATAGGACCAAGATGTTGGGTTAAGTGTGAACACGCGTCTTCTGCGAGCACCTCCGCATTATATGCGTGGGGGTTGAAGCCGACGACTGCAATCTTTCAGGTTATATACATATATACATAAACGGCCGCACAGGAGGCATCATATTACTTTCAGGCAAAAGTATAAATACAGCCTTAATACATTTCATAAAAACATTGTGTTTACAATGGGAATACATGTCACTAAAACATAATATTCTTCGAGCACTGGGCCTCTATCAAACGAGCACCCTCAAGAACTTCCTCAAAATAGTGCTCGGCAGCCACCCGGCCTATGGCCGAACCCTGCGTCGCAACAGTGGTAGCATCCATCTCTGCCCAGTATGCTTTGACACGGGCAAGGGCCATCCGCGAGCCTTCTATCCACGTCAACCTCTTCATCGCATTGATGCACGGCACCGCACCAAGGAACTGCTGCACTAAGCTGAAATAGTTGTTCAGCTTCGGCTTCTCCGGCCACAGATGATCTACGACGGACCTCATGGCAAGTCCGGACAATCTATTAAGTTTGGCCCATTCGGCTAGCTGGTCAGTTAAGGGAAGCGGACGCTCTGGAACATTAAATTGCGACCAGAACAGCTTGTCCACTTCCCGATCCGTCTGATCTCGGAAGTATTCGGCTGCATCGACAGCGCTCGCTGCCAAGTCCATATATGCGTCTGCCGAACTCCATAGCCGATCCAGAGGGGCATACCGCGGATCTCCGAACTTCCTCTGCAGCAGAAAGGGCTTCCCAGCCACAATGTCCCCGGCTTCACGGAGCTCCTCCTTCTTCGCCCTCATAGCAGAGCGGGTGTCTTTGGTCGCCACTGTGGCCTTTTCAAGGTCCGCTGCCTTCACTCGGTTCTCTTCTTCAAGAAACTAGCAATGGTCGGCAGTGTCTTTTAATTTTACGGCCATCTTGGCCATCTTCTCTTTGCTTTCACAATGCACGGCCTTCTCGGCCCTTAACTCTTCGGCCGCCTTCAAAGCAGCCGCATTGCTAATTCCTGCTTGTTCCTTGGCTCGGGCAAGTTCCGCCCGAAGGGTCTCCACGGTGGCAGCTCCGTCTGCAGTCACAACATATTAAAGATACTGGCATAACGCCACTCTTACTATGTGACATTCACCAAAAAACATTACTTACCCTGTGACTCGTCAAGCCGCTTGTTAACAAGCTCGATGTCGGCGTCTGCCGCATCCAGTTGCCGCTTTAGTTCGGCAAACTCATGAGTCCGGCTAGCCACCGGAGCTTCCATCACCTGCACATAAAGGCAGTTTGGTTCTTACCTGGGACTATGATCCTCTCTTCGCCGCTGTTCTCGACGACAACCAGAGTCTCAGGGGCTACTATCTACACAGGGCACACCTAAACATGTGCGGTACTATCAAAAAAGTATATCATTTCACGTACCTCAAAGCCCATCAATAGACTCATAAAGGCTTCATGCAATCCGCTTTCGGCGGACGAAATTCTTTCCATCACCGTACTCATCAACGTACGGTGTTCCTCTGAGATGGCCGCTCGCTCCAACAGCTCCCTCAGTACGTCCGACCGCATACTAGACGGTGTCGGACTCTTTTGTTTGCTCTCTTCAAGAGCCGGATGCTGGGGACTTCGGGTGACTTTCGGATTATCTTCTGGCCTCACCAGATCCGGAGAGGCCCTCCGTGACGACACTTCAAGGTCGCCCGCTTCTTGAGTGGGGGAGTCCAGGGGAGGCGTTTCTCTCTCCATCATCTCCGAAATAAGATCCCCCGAAGACGAGCTCTGTTATTTTCCTTGGAGGTAAGGTAGTATATCTTCACTATTAAAGTACTTTTTTACTTACAGATCGTTGGAGGGCTGATCCCCGCGTGGACTTTGTGCAGCAAGAGCACCCCCCAAGGCAGGACCCTCTGGTGGAGATTTCTTCTCCCGTTTGGAAACATTAGTTTCCGGATCTTCAGAGGCAGTCCTCTTCCTTCCCCGAAGCGAGAGAAGGTCGGATTCTTCCGCTTGGTTATCCTCCTTCACGGAGGCGCTCCTTCCCTCGGTTGCAATCGGTAGCGATGGGGGCCCGCTCTCGCCCTCGTTATTCCCCCCTTTATCTTCCTTTGAGGGCTCTGGGCAAGGCGCCAGCTCGAGCATCTTTTCCAGTATCAGATTTTCCAAACCCTCGGGAAGGGGAGCCGAAGACCGAATCATATTCGCCTTTGTTAGCCAGTCCTGGTCAAAGAGCAATTTCTCAGAATGACGTCATGATAAATAAAAGATGGCATGTTCGGCTAAAGGATTATTGACCTGTTCGGCAGTGCGGTTGCTACTCAGGCCCACGTCCTCAGTAGTATCCGGACACTCTATTTGGGGTCCGAAGAATGATTTATACATCTCCTCATGTGTCAGGCCGAGGAAATTCTGAATAGAGCGCGGTCCTTCTGTGTTGAACTCCCACATGCGGAGGGGTCAGCGTTTGCATGGCTGGATTCGTCGAACCAGCATGACTTGCACCACCATGACCAGACTGAAATCTCCTTCGAAGAGATCTTGAATGCGGCTCTGCAGTATAGGCACGTCCTTGGCTGGACCCCATCTCAGCCCTCTGCTAATCCATAACATCAGTTGTGGTGGAGGGCCCGAGCGGAAAGTAGGGACAGCCGCCCACTTGGTGCTTCTGGGAGCTGTGATGTAAAACCACTCCCGTTGCCATAATCCGGACACCTCTGGAAAGGAACCTTTTGGCCATGGAGCTCCAGCGATCTTGCTTATTAATGCGCCTCCGCACGCTATCTGCTGCCCCTCAACCATCTTCGGCTTCACGTCAAAGGTCTTGAGCCACAGGCCGAAGTGAGGGGTAACGCGGAGGAAGGCCTCACATACGACAATAAATGCCGAGATGTGAAGAAAGGAGTCCGGGGCTAGATCATGGAAGTCTAGCCCGTAATAGAACATCAAACCCCTTACGAAAGGATCCAGAGTGAGGCCTAGGCCTCGGAGGAAGTGGGAGATGAACACGACGTCTTCGTTGGGTTCAGGAGTAGGGACGACCTGCCCTCGGGCAGGCAGCCGATGCGAAACCTCGGCGGTCAAGTACCTGGCCTCCTTCAACCTCTTGCTATCCTCTTCCGTAACAGAGGAGGGCATCCATCGGCCTTGAAGGCTGGATCTGGACATGATTGAAATACCGGAGCACCTGACCTGGGCTTTGGGTGTTAGAACTCGAGGCGGGGGAAGGGTTCGATTGAGCACGGGAGGGAAAAAAAGTGAAAGCCTTGTCCCTTTATAAAGAGGGTGAATATCAAGCGTCCTCTCCGTGGCCGTTTGGGACTTGCCTATAATCTAGGAGTCCTAGACGTGGTTGGGTTACCCACGACTGTATCGATGAGAATCCCGTAATTAGGGGAACACGATCTCTGCTTTGACGAGACGTGTCAAAAACTGCCTCACGTTATGTGCGGGGCTAGTTAAAGGAAACGGCTCGAATAATCACCGGGCCATGACATAACGTCATGCCGCCAAAACAAGTCAGCAGATTAGATTTGTGGAAATATTATTCTCTCTACGGTGGTATGTGGAACTTATTTTGCAGGGTCGGACACTATCCTTGTATTCAAATTCTTCCGTGGTATATTCGGAGGAGGAACCCGGCTTGCAATTCCGAAGACAATACTGCGCACCGGACTCATCGCCATTGAAGCCTGGTTTAGGGGCTACTGAGGGAGTCCTGGATTAGGGGGTCTCCGGATGGCCGGACTATATCTTTCGGCCAGACTGTTAGACTATGAAGATACAAGATTGAAGACTTCATCTCGTGTCCGGATGGGACTCTACTTAGCGTGGAAGGCAAGCTAGGCAATACAGATATGTGTATGTCCTCCTTTGTAACCGACCTTGTGTAACCCTAACCCTCTCTGGTGTCTATATAAACCGGTGGGTTTTAGTCCGTAGGACAACATACAATCATACCATAGGCTAGCTTCTAGGGTTTAGCCTCTCTGATCTCGTGGTAGATTTACTCTTGTACTACCCATATCATCAATATTAATCAAGCAGGACGTAGGGTTTTACCTCCATCAAGAGGGTCCGAACCTGGGTAAAACATCATGTCCCCTGCCTGCTGTTACCATCTGCCTTAGATGCACAGTTCGGGTCCCCCTACCCGAGATCCGCCAGTGTTTACACCAACAGAGATGCTATTAGAATCCCACTTGAGATTGACAATGTCTGTCTTGTGCTGCTTCAGCATTGACGTCTTACAGCTCACCGGAGCTGCTCCAACGACAGAACGATCCGTCACAACAGAGCAGTGCCCTGGACGCCGTCTACAGATTCATCAGATCTTCCTCTACACCTCCGACAGCCACCTCTGCCTCAACTGCTTCAGCGACCAACCCAATGATGCTGAGGTCGACATGGCTATGGCAAAGAGGTTGTACACTTGTTGCATCACTTATTACTATACATTCACGTCGATCCATTAGGGCTATTTTGGTTCAACGGAAAAACATCGATCCACTGGTTGTTACCATCACTCTAAATTTCTGCATGCTCTCCTTTCATAATCTCACCATATTTTTTTTGTATGCATGTCAGATATTGTACACAGTCATGCTGAACATGTAGAGAAAAAGAGAAGAGTTTTGCGCGGCAATACAATGTCATGCAGACATCGCTCCATGGTGGGTTCAATGGCAAACCCTCCCCACCTGTCTCCAGATTGTAATCCAGAGGAAGATATCTGTTCTGAGGTGGATTCGGACGCCGCTGACCACTCCTATTTACCCCCCAAGGTGTTTGCTCTACCTTGGCATGATGATGTTAGTCATATCATGCATATGTTGTCTTGCAGTGCCTACTTTTGACATCATATATGTCATCTACTTAGTTTAGACATGTTCTGTGATGCCACCTGTTTAGTTTCTATATCATATATGGGAATTATGCAGTCTCATGTCTTTTAGCCAGCCATAATATATGTAAAATGTGCAATGCCATCCTGTTTAACTAGGCATCATATATTTGAATGATATCTTGCCCATCCTTTTCTTCATTACATTTCCATTTGCCGACAATGTTTGTACATTAAACTACTCTTCCTATGAATCAGCCATTTGGGTGGGAGATGGAAAAATCTGGAGTGAAAACAAGGCCTTTAGAGCAGACAGTGCTACCTGTTGAAGCAGATCTCTTGTTGGGTCCTGATAGCTCCTCATAGATGGATTCAGAGACAGATGACCAGTCATATTCCCCCACTGAGGTGTACGCTCTAACTTGGCACGGTTATACTGCTCATATCATGCATACGGTGTCTTGCATTGCATGGTTTAGATATCATATACACAATATTCAACACCATGTTCTTAGTTCAGACATCATATCGAATGCCCTCTGTTTAGCATATAAATCACATATGTGAATTAAATGATGCGATCCTGATTACTTAGATAACATGTAGGTGAATTATGTCATGCAATCCTGTTTAGTTATTCATCATATCTTTGAATTATGTTATGCTATGCTATCAAGTTTAGATAGACATCATATATGTGAAATTATGTCATGCTATTCGTTTTAGTTAAACAATATACATGTCAACTATTTCATGCCCTCTTTTTTCCACACTATCTATTGCATCTATCTCTCATACAACGTCTGTACATTCAACTATGTTTCATGTTTATCAGCCATTTGAATTGGAGCGGGTGATGCCAGTATCTAGTGGACTAAAAACACGGTCTTCAAATAAAACAGTGCTACCTCTTGGTGGAGATAGCACCCCGGTTGTACATGCACAAGAACCAGCCCTACCACACATAACCCAAACTCTCGCAGATTGCACCCCTACTATGATGGACAGAGAACCAGCTTCACCCAATCTAACCCCAACCCCAGCCGATAGTAATCCAGTTCATGTTGACACAGCACCATGTCCACCACAGAGCTCCCAAACAAGAGCAGTTAGTAAGGTAGCTCCAGTGCCCAAAGGGCCAGTACTATCACGGCGAACCCCAACTCCACCAGTTAGTACGCCTATTCCTGTGGAGGAAGCACAACCAGCTAGTCGTAGTTTAGCATCTATAGCATTTGATGTTGTTAAATCGTATGTGCGTATCTTCCCATCTTGGAAATATTATACTGAAGATGAAGGAAAATGCCAGTTGCAGGTGTTTGTCCAGGAGTTATGTGTAAGTAATGTTATTCATGGCAATTACTTTGCTTCGTCCCATACATCCTACCTCCATGATGGTTATAATACAGCAAATTTTCCCATTTTTCTCTATAGAGAAAGACCGATTTGGAAACTCAGGATGAGGTAACCTGTGCTAATACCTCTGTTATCTTCAAGAATGCTTGGTGGCAGTATCGGAATTACCTGAAGAAAACGTACTTCACCAGCAAATAAACTCATCAAATTCCCTTACGTTCTCCTGAGACACATTTACTAGACGATGAATGGGAACGCCTTGTTCTGTACTGGTCCCGAACCAAGAATGTGGTAAGGTCTATGAGCTCATTTTCTATTTTTAAGTATTATATTCTTGCGTCTTATTGTACTCTGTTCATGTAGAACAAGTGCCTAAACCTGAAGAACAACTGTTCTAATTTAAGATTCCATTGCTACCATAGGACATAGATATATGTTTGTTTGATGCTTTTATTATGTACTAGTAAATGGCAATAGAAGACTTGGTAGTTTAATCCTGTCCACCTTACTAATGAACTGGTTCACCGAAATGAGTTTCATATACTAGTACATGCTAAAATTGTTATGTGTCTGCTTGTTTCTTCTTTTAGAATGCTAACAGAATATTGGGGAAGAGTGCCTTATTAAGCAACGGTAAAGGAAGTAATGCAGATAAGGTTCAGGATAGTGACACATCCTGTCTTGGTTTAGTGTTGGAGTTACTGGCCACTACCGCTTGCACAAGCTATTCAAACTCATTGTCTGAATCAGTTCGGTTTCTTGAGTCTCAACTACAAGCTGAAAGGCATCGATCAGCTGTGCTGCGACAAGAAGCGGAAGGACCGCGGAAGTCCCTGGAGAATTCAGATGCATACTTTCTGGTGCAACAACAAGCGTTGGAGGATTTTAGCGCCAACCAGGACAAAGCTAATCAGCTTGCTAAGCTTATTGCCAGCATGGTGGATACCCAGGATAACATTTCTTGAGCTCTTCTGAAGTTGTTTCAATTATGCTCTTGTTTTGCTGCCGCGTTTATTTGCACTGGTGGCCAATTTTGACGGCCAGTGTATATGATATGCTGCTTTGTTCCCTATATTTGCACTGGTGGCGAATTTTGATGCCCAGTGGATGTAATATGTGTAATAGACGTGATAGCCTAGCGTTAGTCGCTTGCTTATTTATTTCCTTGTTGTCTTGTTTATTTGTTTGCTTGTAGTCATTGCAATTCTTTTTTCGCGGTTAACTAGTGGCTGCAATAACCTATTTTTTAAAACTAGGCCACAATAACCATGGGCTAATATTTACTGTAGTGACACTGGGCCTCCTACAGGCCGTAGAAACAGTGGGCCTTCTATAGGCCATAGAAACAGTAGGCCTTCTACGGGCCGTAGAAACAATGGGCCTTCTACGGGCCGTATCATCAATGGGCCTTATACGGGTCGTATGATCGATTGGCCAAACATGGGCCAATAACAGGCCGCATTATGGCCGTAAACGGGCTAGAGTTGGAATCGTCCTTCATGGGCCGACCGTAACGGGCCATCGTTAATAGGCCATATTTGATGACGCTATGAAAACGGCCCAACGTATTAATGGACCACAAACGGGCCGACTGTAACCACGGGCTGAATTTGGCCCACAAGCAGAAAATGACAGTAACGGGCCGTAAGTAAATGAATGTTGGAAATGAGCCCAAGAATAAATGGGCTCTGAGAAGGCCGAAAGATAATATGGGTGAGGGAGTCCTGGATTAGGGGGTGTTCGGGCAGCCGGACTATACCTTCAGTCGGACTCCTGGACTATGAAGATACAAGATTGAAGACTTCGTCCCGTGTCCGGATGGGACTTTCCTTGGCGTGGAAGGCAAGCTTGGCGATGCGGATATTCAAGATCTCCTACCATTGTAACCGACTCTATGTAACCCTAACCCTATCCGGTGTCTATATAAACCGGAGGGTTGTAGTCCGTAGGCAATCAACTCCATATACAACAATCATACCATAGGCTAGCTTCTAGGGTTTAGCCTCCTTGATCTCGTGGTAGATCTACTCTTGTACTACCCATATCATAAATATTAATCAAGCAGGACGTAGGGTTTTACCTCCATCAAGAGGGCCCGAACCTGGGTAAAACATCGTGTTCCCTGCCTCCTGTTACCATCCGGCCTAGACGCACAGTTCGGGACCCACTACCCGAGATCCGCTGGTTTTGACACCGACATTGCTGCTTTCATTGAGAGTTCCTCTGTGTCGTCGCCTTTAGGCCCGATGTCTCCTTTGATCATCAACAACGATGCGGTCCAGAGTGAGACTTTGCTCCCCAGACAGATCTTCGTCTCCGGTGGCTTCGCTCTGCGGGCCAATTCGCTCGGCCACCTGGAGCAGATCGAAAGCTACACCCCTGGCCATCAAGTCAGGTTTGGAAGCTTAAACTACACGGCTGACATCCGCGAAGACTTGATCTTCGACGGGCTCGAGCCACGGCCAAGCGCGCCGCACTATCTCAAGGGGCATGATCTAGCTCTGCCCCCGGACAGTGTCCTGGAGGCCGCACACGCATCGGTTCCAACCCCTAACTCGGAGCCTTTTGCGCCAATTGAGGATGAGCGGTTGGACGTCACCTTGGGGGCTGCGATCCCGAAAGCGATCGAGCCGAACGCTAGCCCCGCACTCTACACGACCCGTGACTCCGAGGATCCGGACTCCGAACCCCCCACGCCCCTACCAATCGAATCCGATTGGGCGCCGATAATGGAGTTCACCGCCGCAAACATCTTTCAGCATTCGCCTTTTGGCGACATCCTGAATTCTCTTAAGTATCTCTCTTTATCAGGAGAGCCCTGGCCGGACTACGGTCAGTGAGGGTGGGATACGGACGATGAGGAAATTCAAAGCCCACCCACTACCCACTTTGTAGCCACTGTCGACGATCTAACCGACATGCTTGACTTCAGCTCCGAAGACATCGACGGCATGGACGACGATGTAGGAGACGAACAGGAACCGGCACCTGTAGGGCGCTGGAAGGCCACCTCGTCATATGACATATATATGGTGGATACTCCACAAGATGGTGATGGCGATGGAACAGTGGGGGATGACGCCCCCAAGAAACAGCCAAAGCACCGGCGTCAGCGGCGCTGCTCTAAATCCCGCCAAAGCAAAAACGGTGATTCCGGCACGGGAGATAATACTACCCCGGATAGCACCGAAGAACACCCACCTCAGCAAGATTTGGCACAGGAAGATGGAGAAGCCAGCCCTCATGAGAGAGCGGCAGACCGAGAGGTCGAGGATGATAACTATACGCTTCCCTCTGAAGACGAGGCAAGCCTCGATGACGACGAATTCGTCATACCATCAGACCCCGCCGAACAAGAGCGTTTAAACGCAGGCTTTTAGCCACGGCAAGCAGCAACAGCTTAGAGCTGCCCAAGATTTGCTAGCTGACAGATGGACTGAAGTCCTTGCGGCCAAAGAGTATGAACTCGAACGCCCCTCCAAGAGTTACCCGAAGCGTAGGCCGCTACCCCGATCAGAGGAGGAAACACCTACATCCCCACCGCATGACATGGCAGACCGGCCACCTCGCGGCCGCGACAGAGAGGCCTCTCGGCCCTCCACCCAAGCCATGCCCCGACGCCTCTCAACTAAGGCACGGGAAAATGCGCCCGACCTGCGAGACATACTGGAGGATAAGGCAAGACAAACAAGATCGATCTACGGATCGCGCAGGCGCCCTACGGCATGTGACAATGATCTTCACGCCGGATACAACAAATCCGGCCGGGCCGAACACAACAGATATAGCTCTTCCGAGCTGCGTCGTGATATAGCCCGGTACAGAGGCGCCGCACACCCGCTATGCTTCACGAATGAAGTAATGGATCATAAAATCCCAGAGGGTTTCAAACCCGTAAACATCGAATCATACGATGGCACAACAGATCTGGCGGTATGGATCGAGGATTATCTCCTTCACATCCACATGGCACGCGGCGATGATCTACACGCCATCAAATACCTCCCGCTCAAACTTAAAGGACCGTCCCGGCATTGGCTTAACAGCTTGCCAGCAGACTCAATCGGTTCTTGGGAGGACCTGGAAGCCGCATTCCTCGACAACTTCCAGGGCACTTACGTGCGACCACCGGATGCCGACGACTTAAGCCACATAATTCAGCAGCCAGAGGAATCGGCCAGACAATTCTGGACACGGTTCCTAACAAAGAAAAACCAGATAGTCGACTGTCCGGACGCAGAGGCCCTAGCAGCCTTCAAGCATAACATCCGCGACGAGTGGCTTGCCCGGCACCTGGGACAGGAAAAGCCGAAATCCATGGCAGCCCTCACGACACTCATGACCCGCTTTTGCGCGGGAGAAGACAGCTGGCTAGCTCGCAGTAACAACTTATCAAAGAACCCTGGTAATTCGGATACCAAGGACAAAAGTGGTAGGACACGTCGGAATAAGCAAAAACGCCGCGTTAACAGCGACAGCAATGAAGACACGGCAGTCAACGCCGGATTCAAAGGCTATAAATCCGGTTAGCGGAAAAGCCATTCAAAAAGAATACTCAGGGCCCGTCCAGTTTGGACCGAATACTCGATCGCTTGTGCCAGATACATGGCACCCCCGAAAGGCCAGCCAATCACACTAACAGGGATTGTTGGGTGTTCAAGCAGGCAGGCAAGTTAAGGGCCGAAAACAGAGACAAGGGGCGGCACAGCGACGACGAGGAGCCCAAGCCGCCGAACAACAATGGACAGAAGGGCTTTCCCCCACAAGTGCGGACGGTGAACATGATATACGCAACCCACATTCCCAAGCGGGAGCGGAAGCGTGTGCTACGGGACGTATACGCGATGGAGCCAGTCGCCCCAAAGTTCAACCCATGGTCCTCCTGCCCGATCACTTTTGATCGAAGGGACCATCCCACTAGCATCCGTCATGGCGGCTTTGCCGCATTGGTTCTCAACCCAATCATCGACGGATTTCATCTCACAAGAGTCCTCATGGACGGCGATAGTAGCCTGAACCTGCTTTATCAGGATACAGTGCGGAAAATGGGCATAGATCCCTTAAGGATTAAGCCCACAAGAATGACCTTTAAAGGCGTTATACCAGGTGTAGAAGCCAACTATACAGGCTCAGTAACACTTGACGTGATCTTCGGATCCCCGGACAATTTCCGAAGCGAAGAGTTAATCTTTGATATAGTCATGTTTCGCAGTGGCTATCACGCCCTGCTCGGACGAACCGCATTCGCAAAGTTCAATGCGGTGCCGCACTACGCATATCTCAAGCTCAAGATGCCAGGCCCTCGAGGAGTAATTACGGTCAACGGAAACACCGAACGCTCCCTCCGTACGGAGGAGCATACGGCGGCTCTCGCAGCGGAGGTACAAAGTAGCCTTCTCAGGCAATTCTCCAGTCCGGCCATTAAAAAGCCAGACACTGCCAAGCGCGCCCGGAGTAACCCACAGCAGGACCGCCTGGCACACTCTGAGCAAGCGTAGCAATGCGGCCCCAACCCCAGCTTTCGCGACATAGCGAAACCAGTACCTCACGTACATAACTACGCCCTTGAAATACCATGGGCACAGGGGAAGGGGCACAATAACGGCATGCCCAAAATACGGCTTAAAACGTACTAGGGGCTACCGGATTCTTTTTTTAATTTTTTCTTACTTTCAGGACTCCATACTTCGGACGACCTGTTCGGCAATTCGACTGCCGCACAAATGATGCAAGATCCAGGGAGGCAGACAAGCCATGCCGCATTATGGAACTCCCAGGTGGTCTCTGTTACGAGTGGTATACCTATTTTAAATACAATTCTGCGGCCTGCCCCTGGTCAGGACATACTGAAGAGTCCAATATCTTTTGCTTACCGCACTATTTGTATCGTTCGGCTTTGATAAATAGCCTCTCTATAAACAATGCTTAGCTTCTTGTCTATTTTTTGCATTATCTTCTTTTCACATTTATGTTTATTAAATGACATGATTGCACCCGTACACCATGGTACGGCAAACACACCAGGGGCTTCAGTACCCCTCATAATGGTGTGAGAAGTCCGTACACTTTCACAAGTGCGGCACCCCGAACTTATAGCACTATACGCATCGGCTCCGAATCATGATTTGGGTCAATAGTTGGGTTTGCCCAGCTCCTATGTTTTGGTGCCTTACGTTCCGCTCTATCGGCTAAGGTAGCACTAGGAGAACCACTGCGATTGTGCCCCGGTTCAGCTGGGTTAAGCACCTCAGTGGAGAAAGCTAAAACTGACTATCATGATGTGGCGAGAGACCGGTCGCTATTCGAGAGGTTTTTCGAGTCCCTAAAGGCTTATGCCGCTTCGAGCGAGGAGCTGGCTTTGTCCGGCCAAGGCGTGGATAGCGCCCCGAACTCGTTCTTCCGAACTAGTGGCTTCGCCGAAATTTAAAATTATAGAGTTCTACGGCTAAGTGAGAGTGTTCAAGCATTATAGTCCGATTGCCTGGTTCGTTGTGCTGAGTGCCTCCCTCGAAGGACCCAACTATGGGAAAAAGAGCGCTCAGGTTTATCCCGAACACCCCAGCACTAGTGGCACGGGGGCAGAAGCCGACGACTGGCCATTTCTCAATTTTTGATAAACGGCCGCACAGAAAGTAATATTTTAAATTCAATAAGCATTGCTTAGCGCATATGAACAAGTTTTCAGCGCACAGGATAAACACGAGCGAGTTCATTCAAATATCACATCCTTGGTACATTCATCCACCACAAGGCGGGCACCTGCAAAAACATCCTTGTAGTAGTTCTCGGGCTTGCGATGCTCCTTCCCCGGCGGCGGCCCGTCCTTCACAAGCTTCTCACCGTCTAGCTTACCCTAGTGCACCTTTGCACGGGCAAGGGCCCGACGGGCACCTTCGATGCAGACGGAGCGCTTGATGACCTAAAGCCTCGGACAGGCCTCCACCAGCCGCCGCACTAGCCCGAAATAGCTCCCAGGTAGGGCCTCTCCGGACCACAGCCGAACTATGAAGCCCTTCATGGCCTGCTCCGCCGCCTTGTGGAGCTCGACCAGCTGTTTCAGCTGGTTGCTCAAGGGCACAGGGTGTCCGGCCTCAGAATACTGAGACCAGAACACCTTCTCCGTCGAGCTACCCTCTTCAGCTCGGTAGAATGCGGCGGCGTCGGATACGCTGCGGGGAAGATCTGCGAATGCCCCTAGAGAGCTCCGGATTCGGGTAAGTAACAGGTAGTTCACTTTTATATTTCTGCTTTGCATAAAGAATGCCTTACCCGCTGCTATCTTCCTCATCTCCTCCAACTCTTGGAGGGCCTTTTGGGCTTCGGCCTTGGCAGACTTGGCAGCCTCTAGGGCCGTTGCAAGCTCGGATGCTTGCGCCTTCGACTCCAGCTCTAAACTCTCATGTTTTTTCATGAGAGCCTGAAGCTCTTGCTGCACCTCGCCGACCTGAGCCCCAAGTCTGTCTCGCTCGGTGCGCTCCACGGCCGTTTTCTTTTCGGCCTCAGACAGCGCCTGCTTAAGGGTCGCCACCTCAGTCATGGCCCCTACAATAAGCAGTACAATCATGTTACTCTTTTGCAATCAAGCCTTTTTATAGGCACTTTTTCTGTAAGGTATTTCTTACCTTCTTCCTCCTCGAGCCGCCGCTTGGCAAGGCCGAGCTCTCGCTCGGTCCGCTCGAGGTCCTGCTTCAGGACACCCACCTCCGCAGTCAGTGCGGCGGTGGATAGCAGCGAAGCCTGCATACGCATATTGACTCTTTTTTGTTAGACTCCTGCGATATTTAATAGATCCTCTATTCGGCTTTTCTTTCCGAACGCCAAACAGAGCATCAGGGGCTACTGTCTATGCGGTAATATTTTTACATATTTTTACTTACCTCGAAGCCGGTTAGAAGGCTAGCGCAAGCTTCAGTCAGTCTGCTCTTGGCGGACTGAACCTTCTGGATCACCGTACTCATAATAGTATGGTGCCCCTCGTCGATGGAGGCATCGTCAAGCACCTCCAGCAGATTGTCCGGCACCTCTGGTTGGACGGAGGCCGCCGGCTCAGAAGGCTTGCTCCTCTTGGAAGGAGTTCGCCTACCGCGGTCCGGAACTGTGGAAGATTCCGGCGCGGTGTCCGTCACAAAGCCGGACTGAGAGCCCTGGGGAGCCTTATCCCCTTCACCCCTGGAGTCTGGGAGGTTGCCTTGCGGCTCCTCCGGGACCACCTCCTCCTGCCCCAGAGCTTGTCGCGACGCCACTTCGGCATCGTCTGTAGTGCGGGGAGAGAAAGTGAGCGGAACTGAGTTCACGTCCGATGAGTCCAGGGAGCCCCCCGACGATTCGTCGAATTTGGCCCGGGGCGGACTGCATAATTACATTCGGCATTAGGGAAAGTTGTGCAACAAAGGAACATCATGAGTTATTCTTATATTCGAACTTACGATTTCGCCGGACGCTTGGCCCTGTTTGGCCACTCCTCTTTGCCCTCTTCGGCGTTGGGGGCGTAGTCCGGCGGAGGGGTCTTCCTTTTCCTAGACCCCTCGGCCTCCCCCATTGGGGCGGCCTTCCTCTTCTCTCCTCCCTCCGCTGGGGGGGGAGTTTTCTTCTTCCTCCTCCTCGTTTTTGCGGGAGGAGGGCGTCTCGGACTCGTTAGATGACGAGTCCGACACCACCACGTTGCGGGCACTCTTTCGAGTCCCCGTGGTCTTCTTCTTCTTGGCCTTCTTCTCCGGCACCACATAAGGCGCCGGAACCAGCAGCTTCGCTAGTAGAGCTGGGGCTGGGTCTTCGGGCAGCGGAGCCGAACAGTTAATCGGTCTGGATATTGCCCGCCAAGCCTATCAAAGGTAAGGAAGTTTAGATCCCGCATAGAGTCAAACTATGAAAAAAGCTTAACATCCTGTAAAAGGTGTAGATGGCATACCTCGCTAGCGTGATGCTGCGAGCTGTATCCGTGGTCCTCGGAAGCGGATGCGGGAGCCTCGGCGCCCTTGAAAAGCATCTTCCAGGCGTCTTCGTACGTGGTGTCGAAGAGCCTGCTGAGGGTTTGATGCTGCGCCGGGTCGAACTCCCACAGATTAAAATACCGTTGTTGGCACGGGAGGATCCGGCGGACGAGCATAACCTGGATTACATTAACAAGCCGGACTGGCTTGTTCACCAGGGACTGGATGCATGTTTGCAATCTGGTCACCTCTTTTTCGTCACCCCACGATAGGCCCGTCTCTTTCCAGGACATAAGCCGTGTAGGGGGTCCGGATCGGAACTCGGGGGCTGCGGTCCATTTTGGATCGCGCGGCTCGGTGATATAAAACCACCCGGATTGCCATCCCTTTAGGGTCTCCATGAAAGAGCCCTCGAACCATAGGACATTGGCCATCTTGCCTGCCATGGCGCCTCCGCACTCCGCCTGGCTGCCGCGCACCACCTTGGGCTTGACGTTGAAGGTCTTGAGCCAGAGGCCGAAATGAGGGCGGACGCGGAGAAAAGCCTCGCACACGACGATAAACGTCGAGATGTTGAGGATGAAGTTCGGAGCCAGATCGTGGAAATCCAGGCCGTAGTAGAACATGAGCCCCCGGACAAATGGGTGGAGTGGAAAACCCAGTCCGCGGAGGAAGTGGGGGAGAAATACTACCCTCTCATGGGGCCTTGGGGTGGGGAGAAGCTGCCCCTCTTCGGGAAGCCGGTGCGTGATGTCCTTGGACAGGTATCCATCCTTCCTTAGCTTCTTGACTTTGCCCTCCGTGGCGGAGGAGACCATCCACTTGCCTCCCGCTCCGGACATTGCTGGAGAAGGTTGAGGTGGGAAGTGCGGGCTTGGGCGCTGGAGCTCGGGTGCACAGGAGATGGATAGGCAAAGGAGGACGAAGGCGTAGGTAAAAAGGTGGATCCTTGTCCCCTTATATGGGCGGATGCGGTTGTGCGTCCCCACCTGCCTAGTAAAACTCGCTTGCCTCCCAAACGCCGTGATAAGTGGCGCGGTTGGGTTACCCACGTCCGTATTGATGAGAATCCCGTAAAAGGGGGGTACACGATCTCTGCTTTGACAAGACGTGCCAAGGAAACCGCCTCGCAAAACACGCTGAGGTGGAAAAGTGAAAACGATTCGAGTGAAGGACTTGGTTGTAGTGTGATGACGCACTGCGGAATACGTCAGCAGATTTGATTTGTGTTAATACTATTCTCTCTATGGCAATATGTGGAAGCTTATTTTGCAGAGCCGGACACTACTCTTGGTGTTTACAATCTTCTATGAAGGACTTGGAGGAGGAACCCGCCTTGCAATGCCAAAGACAATTTGCGCGCCGGACTCGTCGTCATTGAAGCCTGGTTCAGGGGCTACTGAGGGAGTCCTGGATTAGGGGGTGTTCGGGCAGCCGGACTATACCTTCAGCCGGACTCCTGGACTATGAAGATACAGGATTGAAGACTTCGTCCCGTGTCCGGATGGGACTTTGCTTGGAGTGGAAGGCAAGCTTGGCGATGCGGATATTCAAGATCTCCTACCATTGTAACCGACTCTATGTAACCCTAACCCTATCCGGTGTCTATATAAACCGTAGGGTTGTAGTCCGTAGGCAATCAACTCCATATACAACAATCATACCGTAGGCTAGCTTCTAGGGTTTAGTCTCCTTGATCTCGTGGTAGATCTACTCTTGTACTACCCATATCATCAATATTAATCAAGCAGGACGTAGGGTTTTACCTCCATCAAGAGGGCCTGAACCTGGGTAAAACATCGTGTTCCCTGCCTCCTGTTACCATCCGGCCTAGACGCACAGTTCGGGACCCACTACCCGAGATCCGCCGGTTTTGACACCAACAATGGGTTGGAAATGGCCCAACGGAATAACGGGTCGTTAATGGGTATAAAGTGATACACTGTTCTTACGGGCCAGTTTCACCATGGACCGTTAATGGGTGTAAAGTGATACACTATTCATTACGGGCCAGTTTTACCACGGGCCGTTAATAGGCCAGGAGTTACATAGGGCATCATATGGGCCGAAAGACGTCATGGGCCAAACATGGGCCAGAAGTGAAAATGGGCTGGAATCATATTGGATGGCCCAGATGACGCTACTGGGCCTAATTCGGATAGGGCGTAGCGGGCCTTGGGTTAGCGGCTGTAAATGGGCTATATGTGAACAGGCCGTTAACAGGCTTTACATGGGCCGGCCCGCCACCTTTTAACCAAGTCAAACGGGCCGGCCTTTTCACAGGAATGGGCCTCTGTTGGGTCGTGCCACGTGTCGACGTATCATAGGCGCCTATCTGACCCACTGACGAGCTGACACGTGTTTCGTCCGGCCAATAAGAATTTTACACGTGGAAATTTCCCATTGGTCGGGGCTGTTAACGATTTATCGGATCCAAAACCTGACCCGATAGCTTAACGGCGTTCCGTTACGGTGGATGCCACGTGTCGGTCACCCTTGAAGAAAGCACTTCTGTGACACGCGATTTATCGTCATGGAAGTGGACACTTCCGTGATGATAATTTTGGTAATGTCATGGAACACTTCTACGACAGCACATGTATGACTATCTTGATTCTGTCATAAAATTTGTCATGGATGTACATGCATGACAAAAAACGCGACCTACTGTGACAAACACGTATCATCACGGAAGTGTATTTTTTTTGTACTGATTGCTTTCGCTGATTCTTGTTGGGTCTATCCCCATTTTGCGGACGGTGTCCTGATATATCAGATTAAGACTACTGCTGCCGTCCATAAGGACGCCAGTGAGATGGTATCCGTCAATTATTGGGTCTAGCACCAAGGCAGCCAATCCTCCGTGCCAGATACTAGTCGGGTGATCCCTGCGATCAAAAGTGGTCGGGTAGGCCGACCAAGGGTTGAACGTGGGGGTGACGGGCTCCACGACGTATACGTCTCGGGGTGCACGCTGGCGCCTCCTCTTCGGTATGTGAGTTGCGTAAATCATATTCACTGTTTTGACCTCTGGTGGGAATTTTTTCTGTCCCCCAGTGTTCGGCTGGCGAGGCTCATCCTCGTCTTCGCTTGGTGTCTCCCTCCCCTTGTGCTCGGCGTTTAGCTTGCCGGCCTGCTTGAAGACCCAACATTCTCTGTTGGTGTGATTTACAGGTTTGTCGAAGGTGCCATGAATCTGACATAATATGTCTAGAATCTTGTTTAGGCTGGACGGTCCATCTCTGCTGCCTTTAAATGGCTTTTTCCGTTGATCGGGTCGAGAGCCCCTGAATCCGGCGTTTACCGCCGTGTTGTCTGGGCTGTCTTCGTTGTTTCGACGCTTGCTTTTATTGCATCACGGTGTCCCGTTGCCATCCCTGACTTCGGATGTGCCTCGATTGCTGGTGCCTCTACGGGCCAGCCAACTGTCTTTGCCCACGCAAAAGCGAGTCATAAGGCTTGTTAGGGATGTCATTGTCCTCGGTTTTTCCTGGCCGGGGTGTCTAGCGAGCCATTCGTCCCGGAAACTGTGCTTGAAAGCCGCTAAGGCTTCGGCTTCCGGGCAGTCGACGATTTGATTCTTCTTCGTGAGAAATCTGTTCCAAAGCTTTCGGGCTGACTCTCTGGGTTGTTGAATTATGTGACTTAAATCGTCTGCATCCGGAGGTCGGACATAGGTCCCTTGAAAATTGGCCCTAAAAGCGTCCTCAAGATCTTCCCAACTTCCAATTGAGTTTTCAGGGAGGCTTTTCAGCCAGTGCCGAGCTGGTCCTTTCATCTTGAGGGTCCGGTATTTGATGGCGTGGAGATCATCTCCGCGAGCCATGTGGATATGAAGGATAAAATCCTCAATCCGGACCCCAGGGTCTGTCATTCCGTCGTATGCCTCTATGTTCACGGGTTTGAATCCCTCTGGAAATTCATGGTCCAGCACCTCATCGGTGAAGCATAGGGGGTGCGCGGCACCCCTGTATTTGGATGTGTCATGGCATTCTTCGGACGGTTGTAACATTTGGTTTTGATACCGAGCTGTTATTCGGTCAGTATAGTTGTTTGGGCGGCCATGATTCGGTGTCGGAGACGCTTCCTGGATCCGTAGATGGACCTGGCCATACTGGCTTTTTTGTGCAGGTCATCGCATAAATCGTGCGCTGACTTGTGTGCTACGTCATTAGCCGCCTTATCGCGGCCATGGGGTGGTCGATCCGGCTGATCGGTCGTTTTATTTTTCGGCTGAATGGGCTCTAAAGCCTCGTCGTCGAATTCAGGCAGCAGCTTGCGCTTTGGATAGCTCTTTGTGTGGCGACTACCACCATACTTTTCTTCAGTGTCAAGCACTTTGTTCCATCTGCTGTTGAGCGTATTCTGCGCGACCTTAAGCCTTTGCTTCTGCTTCTGCTTCTTCAGGCTCCACGCCGTACTTTTCTTCAGTGTCAAGCACTTTGTTCTCTTATCCCAAGTGCCTTTCCGGGATGATGTCTGCATCGTCGTCCGGACTGTTCTCCTCTCCAGAGACAGGTTGATGAGCTTTACCCTCGGCGTCGCCGTGATCGGACAGCGGCTCCGTACTATGTTCGCCGTCCGCTGGCTCATCCTGCTCCATCACTGGGTCCATGTGGTCATCGTTTCCTTTGGAGTCGACCAGGGTATTATTCTTTCTTGCGCTGTTATCGTTGTTTTTGCTGAGGCGGGATTTGGAGCGGCGCCTACGTCGTCGCTTTGGTTGCTTCTCGAGGGGACTATCCTTCACTGCATCCTCCCATTCCTCGTCGTTGTTTTCTTTGGGTGTATCCACCATGTATATATCGTGTGATGAAGTGGTTGTCCAGCGCCCTGTGGGCGGTGGTTCCTGTTTCTCTCCTGCATCGTCGTCCATACCGTCGATGTCTTCGGAGTCAAAATCAAGCATGTCGGTTAAGCCGTCGACAGTGGCTATTAAGTGGGTGGTGGGTGGGGAACGAATTCCTTCGTCGTCTGCTTCCCACTCGAGCCGGACATAGTTCGGCCGAGGGTCTCCTAACAAGGAGAGAGACCTCAATGAATCTAGCACATCTACGAAGGGCGAGTGCTGAAAAATATCCGCGCAGGTAAAGTCCATGATCGGTGCCCAATTAGATTGGATAGGCACGGACGCTAGCAGTTCAGAGCCTGTGGTAGGGGACGAATCCAAGGGTCCGGTAACACAGGTCTCATAGGTGGTGAGGTCAGTATTCGGCTCTATCGCCACTGAGTCTGCGGCCTCCGTGGCAGGGTCCATCCCCCCGTCCTCGGATGGCATGATCTGCTCCGGATTGAGGACCGGAGTAACCACAGGTGCGATCCCCCGAACACCGTCCGATGGCAGAGCTAAGTCATGCTTGTCGTGACTGTGCGGCACGCCTAGCATGAGCTCAAATCAGTCGAAGATCAAGTCTCCGCGGATATCGGCAGTGTAGTTCAAGCTTTCAAATCTGACCTGACGGCCAGGGGTGTAGCTATCGATCTGCCCTAGATGGCCAAGCGAGTTGGCCCATAGTACGAAGCCGCCGAATATGAAGATCTGTCCGGGGAGAAAAACCTCACCCTGGATCGCATCATTGCCGATGATCGAAGGAGCCATCAAGCTTTTACGTGACGGCACAGTGGAACTCTCAGTGAAAGCACCAATATCGGTGTCAAAACCGGCGGATCTCGGGTAGGGGGTCCCGAACTACGTGTCTAACGCTAATGGTAACAGGAGGCAGGGGACACAATGTTTTCCCAGGTTCGGGCCCTCTCGATGGAGGTAATACCCTACTTCCTGCTTGATTGATCCTGATGATATGAGTATTACAAGAGTTGATCTACCACGAGATCGTAGAGGCTAAACCCTAGAAGCTAGCCTATGATTATGATTGTTCTTGTCCTACAGGCTAAACCCTTCGGTTTATATAGACACCGGAGGTGTCTAGGGTTACACAGAGTCGGTTACAATGGAGGAGATCTACATATCCGAATTGCCAAGCTTTCCTTCCACGCAAAGGAGAGTCCCACCCGGACACGTGACGAAGTCTTCAATCTTGTATCTTCATAGTCCAACAGTCTGGCCAAAGTATATAGTCCAGCTGTCCGAGGACCCCCTAATCCAAGACTCCCTCAGCTGCCCTTGCATCGTTGAGGGGGACGCCCGCCGAGGAGGAAGAGATCCGGAAGCGCGAGGAGGTGCTGGCGCTGGAAGCTGTGGAGAGTTTGGCCTACAGCCAGGGCTCCCCAGAGGTAATGTTGTCCTTGACAACAAGACGAGCCATCAAGCCTTATCGTGACGGCACAGTGGAACTCTCAATGAAAGCACCAATGTCGGTGTCAAAACCGGCGGATCTCGGGTAGGGGGGTCCCGAATTGTGCATCTAAGGCTGATGGCAACAGGAGGCGGGGGACACAATGTTTACCCAGGTTCGGGCCCTCTCGATGGAGGTAATACCCTACTTTCTGCTTGATTGATCTTGATGATATGAGTATTAAAAGAATTGATTTACCACGAGATCGTAGAGGCTAAACCCTAGAAGCTAGCCTATGATTATGATTGTTGTTGTCCTACGGACTAAATCATCCAATTTATATAGACACCGTAGGGGTCTAGGGTTACACAGAGTCGGTTACAAGGAAGGAGATCTACATATTCGAATTGTCAAGCTTGTCTTCGACGCAAAGAAGAGTCCCACCCGGACACAGGACGAAGTCTTCAATCTTGGATCTTCATAGTACAACAGTCCGGCCAAAGTATACAGTCTGGCTGTCCGAAGACCCCTTAATTCAGGACTCCCTCAGCGGGTGTGACACTTGTAGCAAACACAGTATCCCCATATTGTAGTTAAATAGGAAGGGAAACTCACTTGCATATACTCAAAACTTCAAGAAAGCTCGCTAATACACCTTGTCTTCAAATTTTCTAGCTTTGAATCGTGAAAGACCACTTTTCGTTGGCAACAGTGTATCAACAACTCCAATCGCCCAAGAAGAACTGCAGATACCGGTGGCTGAAGCAAGACGGCGGCTTAGAGACGAGCAGAGGCGAGTTGAGGCCACAGAAGCAAAACGACTTGAAGCAGAACAACATGCGGCAGGAGTGGAGGCGCTCGAGCGGCGCAGAGGCGCGGGAAGTAAGCACGCAGGCGCCGGGTTGGAACCGGAAGCGGCGTGATGCGGCGGCGACTTGGCCTGGCCGCAACAAAGTTGGTCCGCAGTGAGGCGGTTCGGTAGCGGAGGCGCGCCGACGGAGGCCGACGATTCACCGCGAGGCCCGTGTGAGATCGGCTCATACTAAAAGTGGAGCGGCGACTCAGGAGCTAAGGAAGAGGACGGCGGCGCCCGACGATTCGGCCTACACAGGGGCGGCTTGACGCGCGAGAGGCGAGGCGAACAGAGGCCACGACAGCTGTGATGGTAGTGGCCGGCTCAGCACTCAAGCAAAATTGATGGCAGGTTGGCGCACGGCTCATCTTGGAGGCGAGGTCGTGCAAAAAGCAAGCCAAGGCGGCGATGGCTCTGAACCGGCGAGGCGGCCGACCGACCGAGCCAGGGCGGCTTCACCATGGCACAGTCAGAGCGCAGCCAGGGCGGCTCGACGGCAAGGGGAGGCCGTGGCAGCTCAATGGAAGCGGCTCGAACGCGGAAAGGAAGGCGGAGACGAGTCCGTTCATGTTGATCTCTTCCTCCGGGTGATGGCAAGGTGAGACGGCGGCTCGAGGAAGCACCGGACCGACGAACCACTTCAGGGGCCGGGGACTTGGCAGAAACCGAAGCGGGGATGGCATGATGCAGTTGCAGCGGTGGCTCGACGTAGTTTGAGGTTGGCGGCTCAGAAAAAGCGCCCCAAGGCAGCGGCTCACCAGAAACCGGCGGCTTGGAGCGGCGCGGTCGTGGAGGCGGCTCATCACGGCGGGTTGGACATTTGTTTGCTCAAGGCTGGTAGACCACAGATCGGAACAAGTCCGTGCCATGGATTCCATGAGCAACCACGGAAGAAAGGCGTCTGGCGAGACGAGAGCCGCGAGAGGCGGTCAGCGCATGGGAGCAGCCCCGGCGGCTCAGAGCACTTCTCACCATCAGCGTAGCTTCGTCTTCTGACGGTATATCATCAGCTGTGTGGTATGTCATTGTACGTGGAATAGACAATGCTCATGCTGCAAAAGATCACTTCTTCATTGGATAATCCGTGGCTAGCTTTCTGGGTCGTCGCAGCATGGAACGTTGGGTCGGCATCTCTGTAGCGAATCAGTAGACAAGCGGAGATGGCAGAGGGTCTGGCGACTCTGCGGAGGCGAACAACAACAGCTCCGGCCAGCGGCGGCTTGCAGCGGCTGAAGCGGCCGTCGGGGCGCGGCGACGGCGGCCCAGAAGCAACGCCGGTGAAGGAAAGCAGCGTTACAAGACCGGGTCGACGCTATCTCCACTTCCGGGTCGTAGTTGTATCCGCTTCCCGGTCGTGGCCTCGTGGCCACTCCTTTTTTTCTTTAAGCTGCCGTACGTGGTACTAACATATCGCATTATGGAATCCATCTATCTCCACGTAAGGGAGGTATTTCCCAGGCTTGAGCAAGGTAGTAGTAGCTTTGTCTTTTCCTAGTAGTACTTTTGACTCACTATAATACCTTGATGTGAACACTGAGACCGCAGATCGCATCATGGGATTTTTCCTTTTTTACTATTTCGGTCACCGACATCCATTGATCTTGACTACACTCTGCGACGAGGAATCAACTGCATGATGTTGCAGAGTTCGCATCGGTACTGCTGTAGTCCTACGAGTTGTGTCATGTTGATCCGGATCCGGACGACACCTAGTCGGTCTCGGCGAATCAATTACGCGTATGACTTTTCGAATCCATTGCAGAGTTCGCATCGGTAGTGCTGGAGGATTTAAGAGTCAAACAAGAGAAAGTTAATAAACTTGATAAGCATCTTGCCTGCATTATGGTACGCAGGATATTGTTTCTTGAGCTCTTCTAAAATGGTTACAGTTATGGACTTGTTTTGCTGCGGCGTTTATTTGCACTAGTCTCCAACTTTGACAACCAGTGTATATGATATACTGCTTTGTTCACTATATTTGCACTGGTGGCGAACTTTGATGCTCAGTGGATGTAATATGTGTAATAGCTGTGATAGTCTAGCATAAGTTGCTTGCTTATTTATTTCCTTGTTGTTTTGTTCATTTGTTTGCTTGTAGTCAGAGCAGTTTTTTTTCCGTGGTTTGCTAGTGGCCGCAATAAACTATTTTTAAAAAGTAGGCCACAATAACCATGGGCTACATATTTACTGTAGTTACAATGGGCCTCCTACGGGTCGTAGAAACAATGGGTCTTCCTAGGCCCATAGAAAGAATGGGACTTCTACGGGTCGTAGCATCAATGGGCCTTCTACGGGCCGTAGCATCAATGGGCCTTCTACGTGTCGTATGATCGATAGGCTAAACATGAGCCCATAACAGACCGCATTATGGGCCATAAATGGGCTAGATTTGGAATCATCCGTTCATGGGCCGACAATGACAGGTCGTCGTTAATCGGCCGTATTTTATGAAGTTAAGAAAACGGCCCAATGAAGTAACGGGCCGCAAATGGGCCGAATGTAACCGCGGCTGAATTTGGCCCACAGGCAGAAAAGGCCAATGATGGGCCATAAGTAACCGAATGCTGGAAATGAGCCCAAGAATAAATGGGCCCTGAGAAGGCTGAAAGATAACACGGGTTGGAAACGGTCCAATGGAATAATGGGCCGTTGATGGGTATAAAGGGGTACACTATTCATTGCGGGCCAGATTCACCACGGGCCATTAATGGGCCAAGAGTTACAAATGGTCTCGTATGGGCCGAAAGACATCATGGGCCATACATGGACCGGAAGTTACAACGGGCTGGAATCATATTGGAAGGCCCAGATGAAGCTACTGGGCTTAATTCGGATAGGCCGTAACGGGCCATGAGTTAGTGGGCCGTAAATGGGCTATATACGAACATGTCGTTAACACACTTTCCATGGGCCGGCCTGTTACCTTTTGACCAAGTCAAACGGGTCGGCCTTTTCACCAAAATGGGCCTCTGTTGGGCCGCGCCACGTGTCGATGTATCATAGGCGCCTCCTATCCAATGAATGGATGACATCTGTCCCAACGATGAGCCAACATGTGTTTCCTCTAGCCAATGAGAATTTTACACGTGGAAAATCCTCATTGGTCCGGGCTGTTAGCGGGTTATCGGATCCAAAACCAAACCCGATAGCTTAACAGTGTTTCGTTATGGTGTATGTCACGTGTCGGTCACCCTTAACGAAAGCACTTCCATGACGCGCGATTTATCGTCATGGAAGTGGACACTTCCATGATGATAATTTTGCTAATGTCGTGGAACATTTCTATGACATCACAGGTATGACTATCTTGATTCTGTCATAAATTTGTCATGGATGTACATGCATGACAGAAAACGTGACCTACTGTAACAAACACGTATCATCACGGAAGTGTATTTTTTTGTAGTGTATCGCTATGTCGCGCTACCTACCACTTGTTTATCAAGCCTCCCAAATTGCCATGATAGCCTCTAACCTTTTCACCCTTTGTAGCAATCTATTGTTTGGCTATGTTACCGCTTGTTCAGCCCCTCTTATAGCGTTGCTAGTTGCAGGTTGTTCCATGTTGGGACATGGATATCATGGGATATCACAATATCTCTTATTTTTAATTAATGCACATATATATTTGGTAAAGGGTGGAAGGCTCGGCCTTTTGCATGGTGTTTTGTTCCACTCTTGCCGCCCTAGTTTCCATCATACCGGTGTTATGTTCCTTGATTTTGCGTCCCTAACGCGGTGAGGGTTTATGAGCCCCTCTTGACAGTTAGCTTTGAATAAAACTCTTCCAGCAAGGCCCAACATGGGTTTTAACATTTTCCATAATAATATTGAACTAAATAATTAATTGCATAGGGCGTCATGAACCCGAGGATTCTTTCTACATAAACAGGGGGCAGTGCTGTTGGTGTTGGTCCCAAACGGGTAGGCTACGGGGCCACCATGAGGAAACTCGAGGATCTGGTTTTACTCGTAGGATGTCTCATCCGGACATGGATTGAGACGAGATACGCGCGGCTACTATTAGGGTGTCGGCATGCCGGGAGGTCTTGCTGGACTTGTTTTACCATTGTCGAAACGTCTTGTGCACCGGGATTTTGAGTCTGATCGGAGGGTCCCGAGATGGAGGATTGTCTCCGTGGACCGTGAGCTTGTCATGGGCTAACTTGGGACACCCCTGCAGGGTTTAAACTTTCGAGATCCGTGACCACGGTTATGTGGCAGATGGGAATTTTTAATGTCCGATTGTAGAGAACTTGACACCAGACCCGAAATAAAATACACAAACCGCGTGCGTAACCGTGACAGTCTCTTTTCGAGTGAGTCAAGAAGAAAACACAGTGGGGTTATGTTTGAATGTAAGTAGTTTAGGATCACTTCTTTGATCATTACTAGTTGACGACCGTTTGCGTAGTTTCTCATCTTATTCTTGTACTCGTAAGTTAGCCACCATACATGCTTAGTCGCTGCTGCAACCTCGCCACTTACCCTTTCCTACCCATTAAGCTTTGCTAGTCTTGATACCCATGGTAATGGGATTGCTGAGTCCTCGTGGCTCATAGATTACTACAACAACAGTTGCAGGTGCAGGTAATGCGATGATGTGACGTGAGAGCGATGTTTACTTGTTTTGGACTTCTTCTTCTTTGTCGATCTTGGGATAGGTTCCTGGTCGGCAGCCTGGGCTAGCAGGGTGGATGTTGTTTGAGTTTATGTTTGTGTTTCATCCGTAGTCGGATGTTGTTCTCATGTATGATGTTTGATGTATTCTTGTGGCATTTGTATGCCCTTTGTATGTATCCCCAACTATTATATAATGGTACAATGTAATGATATCCACCTTGCAAAAGCGTTTCAATATGCGGCTCTATCCTTGGTGGGACCTTCGAGTTCCTCTCGGATAGGATCGCATATTGGGCGTGACACGTATCAGTGTTGAACATTTTATTATGTTGACAAGGCTATAAATGCCCTTTTGTAAACACATTTTCGTCCTAAAACCATTAGAATTTCCAACCTCATGTGAAGATTGCAGTAAGCGTCCTCCATACATGGCCTGATTTACATCAATTGTTGCACCTTTGGCATACACTAGTTGTTACATCAATTCTTACACACGCAAAGAATAGAAATAAACAAAAGATTACAACATAGTGAATCTAGCATCCTAACCGTCACACGCTTCGTGCACCCTGATGCAAGTCTTCTGGAAGCTTCTAGAGTCCTTGGGATACTTTGGCCTGCGGTGGCGACCTCGGTGTAGATTGTGATCACCGCCAAAAGGTCTTCGCGAGGGTTTCTCTCTCCAGATTTGATGGTTGCCTTCGATTGAGAGATGCAATTTATGGATGACGACTTGAAGCACAGGGTATGGTTATGCAGTGGTGGCGGTAATTTTTCTAGCCCAACTGCTAGGATTGCGGAAAAGTGATGGCAACAACCCATGATTGGCTCCGATGGTGGTACTTCTCGAGTACCCAGTTTTGAGCTCCGAGGTGAAACCTAGGTCTCACCCGAGTTGGTTATACATGGCAATGCCGATGTTTTTGTGTCGTTATCTTGCTGATGGCATTGCTCAGATATGCTCAGACTGGGTCTTCCGGGTAAAAATGTAGACTCTAGCCTTTGGTGGTCAGAATCGGTGAGCGCGGTGCTCTTGAATAACCTCGTTGTCCTTGTGGTGTCATGAGATGGTTGGTGCAGATATGATCATTGTTGTAGTTTGTTGATTTTGGATTTGATCACTTCAGGGTTTTGGTTTTTTTCCCCACTTAGACATGACTTTGGTATTATGTGAATTTGCTAATCACTGCACGAGTGAACTATTATGGGTAAGCTCATAGATGATGTCAAGAAGCTACTTGATGATATGCAAAAGAACCATGCCCAATGGCATGTTGAAAGAACTACCACCAAAACAGACAATGCAGGTGAAGAATACAACACAGAGTTGACAGCTAAGGTTGATGAACTCATCTCCGTCATAAAAGGTAAAAAAGGTAGAGGTAAATGTCATCACCGATTTTTTTTTTGAAAAGGAGAATAACCCCCGGCCACTACATTAGAACGATGCATGCAGCTACATATTATTAATCAGTCCACCACCTTTAGTAAGGACACAATGCAGGCGTGCATCGTTAGCCCGATATGAGATCTTGTGTTTCCACAGGAGTGCATAAACTTGTCGTTGAAGACGTCTGTACCATCGCCTAGATAGCCGGGTACCTCTGGAGAACATAACGAAAGACAAAGACGTCCCATACTTCCTGCCTCCTGCTACTGTCGCACCACCTTCGATCCAGTAGCAATAGACTAAACATGACACCTCCGCAAGTCCGTGCTCATGATTTCTAGTGCCACCTCTTTTGCTTTGGTGTCAACATTGGTGGCCTCGATCGTGAGATTCTTCCTGCATGTTGAGCTTCCTCCTCTTGGTGACCGGGTCTGAGCATGCTGACTCGGCACATGAAAATCGGCTGTCTCTGATGTTATGGAGGAGCTGGGCGACTGGTACTGCGGAGGGCGAACAACCGACGAGCATGTGCTCGTCGTGCCCATGGCGGCGTCAGATAGAATGGCCGGCCCGGGTTGGCACAAGCCTAGCAGGACGAGGGCATGCGTCATCGTTGCTTACGTGTCCTTGGGGACAATAGCCTTGTTGTGGTCGATGGCAGCCTTGTGCTGCGTGGTCTGCTGCGCGGCCGCGGCCTCGACGTAGTAGTCGGCAGCGGCTTTCTTCTCCGTTGTGATGGTCTGTTGCGCCCTCCTCTTTGCCGATTCAATGTCAAGCCGTATGACCTCCACTGCTGTGAGCTTCGACCGTTCTTTCTTCCTCTTCTTCGTCATGGGGCGGGCAGTGGTGGTGGCCTGGTCGGAGGGTTTCTTCGAGGCGCCTGCCATGGAGGACGAAGGTGAGGGGACACTACTAGGAAAACCCTTACCAGTAGCGCTGGTTTTTTGGCAATTAGTAGCGCGGGCAGGCGCGCTACTTCTATGGCGCTACATCTATTTTCTAGCAGTAGCGCTTGTTTGAACCAGCGCTACTGCTATCTGTATCTAGCAGTAGCGCGCCTCTATCCATCGCTACTGCTAATACTAGTAGCGTGTCCCTTAAAAAACGCTACTGGTAAACAGCGCTGCTACTACTCCAATGCCCCATGCTACTGCTAGTATTTTCTTTTTTTATGTTGTTGTATTCATAATTTTTTCAGGTTTTATACAGTTACAACATACACATACACTGGAACTATATGAAAAAGGAATGTCTCATCATCATCATCATCGAAGTGGTACAACATAGTCTCATCATATCAACATAGTCTCAACACAAATGATGTCGATCTCATCATCATCTCGAAATAGCAATACAAGTTAATGATCACATGTCTCTTACATTGTCACCGTAGACACATGTTTCATCATCTACGTAAACTAAGACATACACGATAAGAGCGATCACGATGATCAAAAGCGGTATGATGTAGTAGTTTTTGCAGCGGCGCTGGTTCTGAATCCCCTGTTGTGCTATGAATCTCAAGTAACTAGCTTCGGCTTCCGCTCTGCTATCAAACCCTTTCTGGCTTCCGCCGAAGAAGCCAGAGACTTGGGCCTGACACTCTGGCCACTCATCATACACACCCGGAACATGCCCTACATACACGGCATACCACTTCCTCGCCATCGTTGATCTATATACCTGTCAGAGATGCACATATATATATACCATGAAGCGAATTCAACAAAACAATTATGAAATAGAAGCAACATATATAGTAAACATAGTTAACAAATTTCATCGTACCGAAAGTAATTAACTAGAGTGCGGCACCATACATCTATAGTTTCGTCGTACTGGGAGATTCGAAGTTTCGTCGTACAGAAAGTAACAAGTAACTAAACAGACACATTGTTTTTAAGCAGCGCACTCTTCCCATCTGTCCATATCCGGAAGGGTGCACCCAAGCTTAGTGAAAGGCGTCATGTCCTGACGCTGTAGGGCAATGCGGGTTCGGACATCAGCTCGCGATATTGGGCCGCCGTAGAACATCCCATTCTCTTCGAGGACATCTTTGATGATGATGGATGCAATTTCCTGTTGGATCCGGTAGAAATCATTTCGAAGTCAATTATCCGGCACGGCTCCAAAGGCTTCGGCCCATCTCTGGATATGGGTATCGGATGAAGATTTCATGCAAAGTGATTGCACATCCCTTCTGTACTCCATCATTAGATGGATGACGTAGAATCCATCATTCTCACTTCTTGCCAGTTGCTGGATGCAACAGAAGTCAGTCTTGTGGCTGAAACAAAGCCCGGCCTTATTTTTTTGCATTGGATGTAGCTACCCCGCATGCTGAAGCCTAGAATAGCTCTGTCCAGAACATACTTTATGTGTATGTAATCTTTCTTCTATATGTTCTTTGACGGGTCCAAATATAGAGCGCGGGAGTAACGCGGGTAAAGAACAATGGGAACGGCACGACACCCCCCGCTGCGCACAATACACGATCAAGTTTAGCCTCCATGCATGCAAAGTAACTATTGAAATGCACGAAAGGATGTATGTGTTATAGTGCTATCCGCGGATGACTTACCTGGGATGATAAGGTTGGAGAATCGTTTCTTTGTCCTTATTGCTGAGCAAGAATTCTTCTATGTACTGACTCGCATATTGATGGTTGGCATCGTTGATTGACAAGAAGCCCTCATGCATGTAGTATGGGTCCGCGACCGCAAGACCGGTTACTTGCTCTCTCCTGACGATGTAGTTCATGTGTAGCGCATACAGGCGGACGAAGGTAAAATCGAGTGTCCTCATTTGAAACATCTTGCAGATGTAATCAAACCTCGGGAAGAAGAGGTCCGCGGGGCATGTGTGGACATACATCTTGCAACTGCTCGGCACATGAACCGTATAAAGTGGGTATCCTGGATCATCCGAGGCGAGGAGGCTTCTCTCTGTCGAAAGCACATGGTCATGGAGTCTCCTGAGATCCCCTTCTATGGCAGCTAGTGCATTCGTCGGTACCATTGGTTGTCCCGTGACATGGATTCATGGCGCATGTTTCATCGGTACACGGTCAACCTTGGTCGAAGGCGGTTGGCTTCTAGAAGCAACATTGCCAGCTTTATTGGATTTTCTCGCCACCGATCTCTTCCTCTGCTTCTTCTTGGGCTCAGGTGCTGGTGGGTCTGTTATACCCTCCTTGAGCACCACCCCTAGTGTTGTCGGGCTCAGCTTTGGATGACTCTGGCTAATCATTTGAGCTTGGGTGGAGCCGGCATCTAGAGGCGTGTCCTGCGAGGATTGCATGAACAAAGACTTCTTTGACTCCCGAGGACGTTCCGACTCTGGTACATGCATCTCATATTCATATGGTTGACTCATTGTTACTTCGTTGTCAAAGGGAGTATTGAAATACTGGTTAGGGTCATCGTCGGCCTCCTCCATGTCATGATCTCTATCCTCTTCCATGGGGCAGATGGCATCATCTGCCGGCGGAACGGTTGGCCCTCCTTCCTCATGTCTCTCGATCTCAGCAAGGAGCACAGACGATGGTTGTACTTGTGTACGTGGTGTTGTGGTCATACCTTCCTGAGGTCCCGTTGGTGTGCTCCCGGCCACCTCGACACGAAGAAGATTTTTCGGCCACAGGATCGACCAATTTTTGCATTGCCCAAGCTGCGTGGGGGTCTCGTCATCCTCTCCATCGGTTTGTATCGGACGAGGGAGACCCTCGTAGCCTGCTTTCACACTCGCCACGGAGACCCTTAAGGCATTATCAGGCATCTGCCGGCGGTGAAACAATCGATCCTTAGGCTTCACTATAGTACCCTTCCCCACATCCACCAACCCGCCCTTCATGTTGTAAAGGAGGGTGCGCGGAGTGGAGTCGGCCTACAAAGACATATACATGCGGCGTCAGAGATCCAAAAAGAATGGCAACTGAAGATTAATTAATTAGTTGAGTTGATGAAGGTGCAACGACGCGTATTTACCGTGAGGGCGTCGAGCTCAGCCAATGTTGACGGCCCGACATTCAAGCCAGAGACGGAGCTAGGGCTGCTGTGAGAGCTGGGTGCAGGAGCGGGTGCTGGAGGAGGTGCGGTTGCGGTTGCCATACTAGGTATGGGTATGGGTCCAGTGTTCATTGAGTTGCTCCCGGTGAATCTGGGCATGGGAAAATCACTTGGTGACGCGTTTGGATTTTGTTGCACCCATGTGACCATTGTTGGAATCAAGCTTGTAAAGGCAGCCGCCATATGATCTCTACAGGCAGCGATTATCTCAGCTTTTGCTTTCTCCATCGCCCGCGCCACCTTCTCGTCGATAGTCACTTGACTAAACTTCTTTCACAGTCTTTTGGCCTCGGGGTCCTCGTTATAATAGTACTTCCAGGTGGCCCCATCCCCGGCGCCATGCACACGTCCATATTGCGGCCGCTGGCCGGGCGGGTGTCCCATCATTATGTTCATGGCCCGGTTGAAAGGAGTGTCCCACTTGTACTTCGCCGACGACTGAGTCGACGAGTCGCTCTCGGCCGCAAGCTTGTGTTTCTCTCTCTGCAAAATGGACCGTGAATCATTTACGAATGCGACTAGAATGTAGTAGACTTCGTTGATCAGAACCTAATATGTAAGGTGGTAAAAAGGATAATTACCAGTAATCTCATGAATTTCCTAGTCAGCCCGTCGATGAAAAAATCTTTTTCTTGGGGTCCCACGAGAATCGGGCCCTGATGAAGTCATGCTCCTACTGGTCGGTGAACTCAGCCAATGGGTCTGGGATCCCCTGACGTTCATGTTCTACGTCCTCCTTAGCCCACACGGGCCTCTTTCCCGTGTAACCACGACTTCCAAGGCGGTGGTTCCCCATGTTCTTTGCCTGCAGCTGCTTGCCTCTCTCCGACCTGGCCTTGGCAGCTTCTTCATTGCAAGTCTCCTTGAACCTTTCAAAGTCCTCTATCGTAATTTTTGGATTGTCTGCAACAATCTCGGCGTAGGTTTCATGGTCTACTTGAATTGACCTTTTCACCCTAGTTTTTCAAGCGCTCAATGCGTTGCTGAACTTCCCTAGGGCTTTGTTGTTGATTTTTTTTCATGCCCTCATCATCCCATGGGTCGACATTGCCATTCCGACCGGGGAACTGGAATCTTGTGTGCAACCTAGTTAGAAGTAGCTTCTTCAAATGTTCATCCTTCCATATTTTTGTGGTGTTGATGTTAGCGGTATCCCGTAGGATGCATCCTAGTTGGTTGCCGTAACACGCTGCCACTTCTCGCGGCTCTATTGGCTCGAACTCACCAGGGTGCACCGCCGTGACCACCATTCTTCCGGTGCCGAGCTCATTTGGGCGTCGTGTCCTCTTTTCCTTCTGTCCCTCACTGGCTTGGGAGGTCCCACCTTCCGTGCTGCAGTTAGGAACATCATCAGCGCCAGTCTCAGTGCCGGTGTCGTTGGTGGCATCAGTGTCGGCGTCGGCGCCACCACCGTCATCATCCGTCATGACAAGGCGGTCCTGACAACCAGCTTCATGTCTCTCCTGATCCGCCAGAAAGTCGAGGTAGGCGTGTGCTTGACCTAATTGGGACTGAGAACCTCCGGCCTCATTGGTGTCGGTCATGTTTCCTAGGGTTCAATGTCGTAGTGGTTTAATTATCGAGCTTTATACAATAAAGTGAATAATGACAAAAAAGTGACCTTTGCTTTACCGGAAATGTCGTTTCATTCCCGGAGCGACAAATCTTGAGCACTCGATATGTCCAACTTTCTAGCACAAGTCATGCCGAAATTCACAGAAAATTTCGGCATGACCTTTGCTAGAAAGTGCACATATAGAGCTCCTGAAATTTGCCGGAATGGAAATGAATCAACATTTCCGGCAAAACATAGGTCACTTTGTTGCTGTTGACATATACACAATCATGAGCATTGCTGCCCAACATATACACAATCATGCATCATTATGAACACTTTAACAACCACATTATGAACACTCCCCCTTGCATCATTATGTGCTGACATATGAAGAGGGAGGGAACAGGTGGTGGAGCACCTCGGGGTCGGGGTCACCGGCGGCAAAGGGGGCCGGGGTCCTTCTCCTCCTCATCGATCTGCACCTAGCTTCGATGTGCGGAGAGAGAGAGTGACCAAACTGTAAGTTAAAAATCCTCGTTTTCAAAATGGACAGTAACTACATAAGCTAATTTTCAAAAACTGCAATTTTCATTTCCATTTCATTTAAAAACAAACACTAACAGCAAATTAAGCTAACTAACACTAACTAACTATCACTGGGCTAACACTAACTAACACTAACAGCAATCAACTAACTAGCACTAATAGCAAATTAAGCTAACTAACACTAACAACAATTAACTAACTAACACTAACACTAACTATGCGGCGGGCATACTGGAGGGGGGATGGGGTCGAGGCGGGGCGGGGCGTTGCTGGCGTCGGTGTCGGGGTCGCTGATCTGCAGAGAGCGAGAGGGGATCAGAGAGAGAGCCAGGGCTGAGGGGTCGGAGAGGAAGGAAGAGGGGCGGGGGGCATACCGGAGCGGGATGGGGTCGAGGCGGGGTAGGGCGGGGCTGGCGTCGGTGTTGAGGTCGCTGATCTGCAGAGAGCGGGAGGGGGTCAGAGAGAGAGCCAGGGCTGAGGGGTCGGAGAGGAAGGAAGAGGGGGCGGGGGGCATACCGGAGCGGGATGGGGTCGAGGCGGGGTGGGGCGGGGCTGGCGTCAGCGGCGGCGTGGGCGGGGTGGGGCTGGCGTCGGTGGTTGGCGTCAGAGGGGATCGACGAGCGGCGGCGCGAGTGAGAGAGACAGAAAGAGGGGGGCTAGCGGACCGGTGCTATAGCGCTTGTTGGCAAAACGCGCTATAGCTAAATTAGCTATAGCGCTTGTTGGCAAAACGCGCTATAGCTAAGTTAGCTATAGCGCTTGTCCAGAAGAAACGCGCTACTACTAGTTTTTTTTAATTTTTTTGTTTTTCTTAGCTATAGCGCTTCCCAGGATAAAACGCGCTACTGCTAATTTTTTAGTTTTTTTATTTTTATTTTTATTTTTTTATTTTCCTTGCATTTCATTTTCCACAACTTATTAGTTCATTTTTCTTTTTCGTTTCATTTCATTTTGTAAAACTTCCTTTCTTTTTCTTTCATTTGCACTTTTCTTTTTCTTATCTTTCTTTTGCACTTTCCTTCCTTTAATTTGGTCTGTCGTTAGAGCAATACCACTGTTACCCTCCGGATAATAATTAGTATAATATATATTACATGATTTGACCACTAACACCGGTATACAAAAAAGACACACACAAACTTTGGGGATTAGTTTGTCAGCTTGGGCGACGACGACGCTTTAGACTGATCTTCTTCCCTCTTTTGTTCATTGTCGAATAATTGAGCCCATGGTCGTGACTTTTCCTTCTCCAGGGATTACGATCTTTCATAGGTAATGTAGTCTTCATTCTTCTTTTGACATATGTTTCATCGTCATCAGCATCATCTTCCCTCATCGGATCACCGTACTGGTCATAGTCTTCCTCGTTGGCGACTCCATCCACTCCGGCGATGCTCCTTTTGCTTCTCCTCACGACAACACGGCTGGGATTGATCGGATCAGTTATGAAGAAACATTGTGTCACGTGTTTAGCGTTTACCCATGGCTCATTTTTGGCGATGGCGTTGACGGTACCGCTATCATCGGACTCGGGTATACACATGGTAGTGAAATGTCGGTTTTCTCTGTGTACATTTTTAGCCCATCTGACATGGAACATCGTCGTGCTATGCAATCCAGAGTAGTTAAGCTCCTATATCTCTTCGACCCTTCCGTAATATCTTTCAATTACATTCCCGGTCATGGCTTCCATTGTCACCCCTGAGTTTTGGTCATCACTGTTTATATCTTTCTCCTCCGTGTAGAACGTGTATCCGTTGATATGATATGCTTGATAAGTCGCGAGGTTGGTCGAGGGGCCATGTGCTAAGGCGTATATGAGTGTTCCGTTCGGACAACCCTCTTCCGGGGGATTAGCCAGAACTCACTCTTTGAACCAACGCATGAAAGTGGAGTTGTGCTCTCTAATAACTTCAGCGTCCGTCCTGTGCACCCCACGGTCACGGTATTTCTTTGCGGTGGTCTCTTTGTGCAGTGTCACGAAATCTTCTAGCACATCTAGGTGTTGTAGCACTACTAACTTTGCCCTGTCAATGTCGTTTTGTCGGCCCGTGCGTAACACACTCAAATCCCTATGACCGTTGGTGTGACCTTCGCCTTCGAGCCTTCCACGGTGCTTGTTGACGGGCAAACAAACAACATGGTCTTTGGTCAGATAACTCTCACAGAAAGAGGTGCACTCTTTGGTCAGATATCCCTGGGCTATGCTTCCATCTGGACGGGACATGTTAGGAACGAATCCTTTGATGACCCCATTCATCCTCTCGAATGGCATCATGCTATGCAGAAATGTCGGCCCTAGGTCGATGATGTCATCCACGATGTGGACACATAGATGCACCATGACATCAAAGAACGCGGGCGGGAAGTACATCTCTAGCTCATTCAGTATGACAACGATCTCTTCCTATAGACTATGGAGTGGCTTCACACTAATCGACTTTCGAGAGATAGCATCAAAAAAGTGGCATAGGTCAGTAAGCGTCTCACGCACATGTGTGTCCATAATCCCTCTAAGTGCAACCGGGAGTAACTGCGTCATCATCACATGACAGTCGTGAGACTTCATCCCACTGAACCTTTTTTTCTTAGTGTCCAGATATCTGCTTATCTTCCCACAGTATCCGGAACTAACTTTGATTCCGGCAAGGCACTTGAACAATTGATCGACCTCCTTCGGATCTAAGGTGAAGCAAGAGGGGGGGCAATATTGTTCTTCCTTCTTGCTTACTTTTTTGCCCCTATCTTCCGTCTCCGTCTCCGTCTCGGTCTCCTCTGATGACCTTTTACTGGGCATTTGGAGATCTTTCCCGATTTTCAAAAATTCCAAGTCTTTTCTTGCCTTCGGCCCATCCTTGGTCCTCTCCGGCATGTTCATCAATGTTCCAAGCAAACTCTCAAGGATATTTTTTGTGATATGCATTTGATCAAGGCTATGAGGCGTGTCGAGTATGGGCCAGTATTCCAAGTCCCAGAAAACAGATCTCGTCTTCCATAACTTCAGCAGGGGCTCCCGCGCCTTTTTCTCCGTCTTTCCCGGCAAGGGGCACTCTTTCCAGTTCTTCAGTAACTCATATATTTCTGCACCGCTACGCTTACGTGGAGGACCTCGATGCTCAGCCTTACCATTGAATAGATCTCCACGCTTTCTCCATGGGTCATCCTTCTCGAGCCATCTTCGATGCCCCATGTACACGATTTTCGAAGACCCGCCATCTTTCGATAGCTGTAGAGAAGTTGTATCATCCATGCACCTCGTGCATCCGCAATATCTGTGGCACACCTGGCCGGAGAGATAGCCGTAACTGAGATAGTCCTGCACCGTCGTGATCAGCGCGGCTCTCATGTAGAAATACTCTCCTTTGCTTGCATCCCATGTCTTGGCCGACGTTGTCCATAAGGTCTGTAACTCCTCTTTCAATAACCTGATATACAGATTTATATCATTTCCCGGTTGTCTCGGCCCTTGAATAAGCATAGCCATGTGTATGTATTTTTCCTTCATGCACAACCAGGGGGGAGGTTTTACATCCATACAAACATGGGCCATGTGCTATGATTGGTGTTCTGGTTGCCAAATGGATTCATTCCATCACTTCTAGCGCCAAGCACGATGTTCCTTGGATCATTTGCGAAAAAATCAAATTCAGCATTTAATGCTCTCCACTGGCTAGCATCTATGAGGTGTCTCAGCTTCGGCTCATCTCCGTCATCTGGCTTCACCCTCTCCGCGTGCCAGCGCATAAGCTTTTCTTCCTTAGGATCTACGAAATACCGTTGTAGACACGGAGTGATCGGAAAGTACCATACAACTTTCTATGGAGCTTTCTTTCTGGCCTTTTTATATCGTGAAGCATTGCACTTTGGACAGATGGTTTTTTCAGCGTGCTCGTTTCGATATATGATGCAATCATTGATGCATGTGTGATATCTAATATGTGGCAGATCAAGAGGGCACACGATTTTCTTTGCATCCTCGACACTAGTAGGACACAGGCTTCCTACGGGAAGAACCTTCTTTAGGTACTTCAGAAGCTCATCCGGGCTTGTATCTGTCCATTTGTTTTTTTCCTTCATCTTTAGAAGTTCTAGTGTGAAACTCAAGCGGGTCACCTCGGGATTATTGCAACCATCATACAAAGGAGTCATCGAGTCTACCTCCAGTTGCGCCAGTTTGGCCTCCTCTCTAGAAGTAGCTCTGTCGCTAGTCGTCTTCTTGCGAAGCAGATCTCGAACATGCAGGTCCCGCATGGCTGAACTTAGTAGCGACGAAGACGGTGGCGTGTCCGCGTCTTCTCCGCCTTGAACTGCCTCTTCGCCATCGACATTTCCGAGGCCGTCTTCCTCTTCGGGCACATAATCGGTCATCTCTTCGTCTGGTGGCCCCATGTCGTTATTTCCAGCCCCGTCGACGTCCTCATCATCATCATCATCATCATCATCATCTTCACTTATCCATCGAGTATGGCCATGCATGAAACCATGCATGAGCAGGTGTGCCTTGAATGTGCCACCCTCAAAGGGGTCGAGCCTGGCAATTCCTTTGCATTTTTGACACAGACGTAAAACATCCTTCAGTCTTTTTTCATACATGTCGTCCACAGCGGATTGCCAGTATCTTTCCACCATCCTTCCATTAACCTTCATGATCACCTGCGCACGGAGCAAATATTATAACCACGTATATATTCATGCATGGATCAAATTCATACAAAAATTCAGCATGACCTTCCCTAAACATAGGACATATTGAGTTTTTCCGAAATTCGCCGAAACGGAATTGAATCGACATTTCGGCAAAACATAGGCAACTCATGTCACCCACGTTATTTCATCAAATACACAATGTAGGAAACTCAAATTATGCCACACACAAATCGGTATGTATATTCTCATATCGCCCATATATATATATATATAGTTGCGATCCTATCCACACAAACACCTTTTTTTGCTCACCTATGTGTTGAGAGGGATATCAAGCACCTTTCTTCTTAATTACCTAGTAGCTCTAGATATATAGCTATAACTAGCTAGCTAGGGAGAGAGAGAGAGCTAGCTAGGGAGATAGTGGGAGAGGAGAGGGAAGGCATTAATGGAAGGGGGTGGAGGGCAAAGAAGAGGGGGAGGGAGGGCATTAATGGAGGGGATGGTGGTGGAGGGCACAAAGAAGAGCGGGGTGGTGGAGGACAAATAAGAGGGCTCTAATGGAGGGAGGTGGTGGAGGGCAAAGAAGAGGGGGGTGGTGGAGGGCAAAGAAGAGGGGGGAGGGCTCTAATGGAGGGTGGTGGAGGGGAGTATTGAATGGAACAAGCAAGGTGCAAGGAAAGGGGGAGAAAGGAAGGGGGAGAGGAAGAAGAAAGGGGAGGAAGGAGGGGAAAGGTGGTAGGTGGGTGGCGACCATAGCAGTAGCGCGGGGGCCAAAGCACGCTACTGCTATGAGTGCCAGCCAAAATATCTGCTGTTACGTAAAACTAGCTACAGCGCTTGTACAAAAACAACGCTACTGGTATAAGTTTACCCATAGAAGAAATAGCAGTAGCGCGTCTAGGTGCACGGGCGCTACAGTTACTTTCTTAACAGTAGCGCTTGTTAGACAACAAACGCTGCTAATATTTTTTGGTCGGGTGGTGTGTTGTGGCAAACTTACCAGTAGCGTGGCTTCCAAAAACCAACGCTACTACTATGTTGTACCAGTAGCGCGCTTCGTAACAGACGCTACTGGTAACTATCAGTAGCGTGGGGTCCATAATACACGCTATTGGTAAACTTCTATGTATAAGCCTTTTCCTAGTAATGGAAGTGTCGGCGGTTTTTCAGGAATGAGAGGCAAAGTGAGCGTGTTGTGTCCTCGACCGAGGGCCACCACAAAGAGGACAAGAGCTCGCGTCCCTCCCGTCCGCGCGTTGGGGGTGCCCTATGTCCCGCATTAAGCGAGATAGGAGCCAACCCCTTGTTGAAGGGAACTGCCACTTGGGGCAGCGCATGCGTGCGGGAAACATCAGCCTGTTTTATGTTTTGTTTTTTTCCACATTTTATGTTTTTGTTTTTTGTTTTTTACTTTTATTTAAACTTCAAAATATTATATATATATATATATAATATATATATATATGGAAATATATACATATACATATACATATATACTATTCATCACCTCGGGTGTAGAATAAGTTATTCTTCATCCGAGATAATTTTACAATCGCTTCATAAATAAATTACATTTAGAATATAAATAGTTACATTCATATTGATTCATTACGTAAAATTTGGTATAAGAAAACAAAAAAATAGGTTATAAGACCAAAAATATCGCATTTTATGTATATTTTTACGTTCGTAATTACAGCAAGTATATATTTTCTTACTTCTCTTTTTACGTATGAAATACGACAAAATTTATGAAATCTGAAAATATGGTGCATTGATTTCAAAATAGAGAGGGGATGAAGAATAAGTATTTCTCACTCAGGGTGACGAATAGCGCGACCATATATATATATATATATATATATATATAGGTAAATTATGTGGGGCACCTAGGTGCCTGGGCACCTAGGTCCCAGTATAGCAAGTCATATTTGACATAGTGACCTTCCAAATTTTGTTTGCATGCACTACAATAATCAATGGTCGATAATTGCTTTCAAAAAATTAATATACTACTGGTTTCCTTATATGATTTCTTTCCAAACAAAAAGGATACGTATATACACTGTCATTTTTTAAGGTATTGGATATGAAAAAATATGTAATGTCATTCCAAAGATTTGTACGTATATTAAGGATATTCTTATTCATTTTTCTAAAATTTAGCTTTTCAAGTTATCTAATATTTTTTTAACTTAAGGCCAGGTCACACTTTTAACTGCTAATATTTTTATACAAATTAAGGTGACCAAATAATATAAACTATGATCCTAATTATTATTTTACTTGTAGGAATATATGATACCCACGCATGATTTTTTCCTACGCACATATACCCACGCAAGAAAATATATTGCTTACTATGGGTATATACATACACAAAAATCTAATGGATACATACTAAATATTCTGGGTATATATATACAAAAAAAATATAATGCTTTACATACTAAATATTCTAGGTATATATCTACTAAAAAAATCTAATGAGTGTGTACGAAATAAACGAATCCATACATATCTAATCTAATGTGTACGTATTAAATATTCTGAATATGTTTACATACTAAATATTCTAGATATATACCTACTAAAAAATATAATGAGTGTGTACCAAATAAACGAATCCGTACATACCTAATCTAGTTGGTATGTACTATATAACCTGGGTATATACATAGGAAAACAATCTAATGCGTGCGTACTAAATATTCTGGTCATGATACACACACATGATTTTCCCTACGTACATATAACCACGCAAGAAAATATATTGCTTAATTTGGATATATACATACACAAAAATCTAATTGAAAGGTTCTAAACATTCTAGGTGTATTCATACAAAAAAATATAATGTGTTACATACTAAATATTCTAAGTGTATACATACACAAAAAATATAATGCGTTACATACTAAATATTCTAGTTATATAGATACTAAAAAAAAATCTAACGACTGTGTACCAAATAAACGAATCCGTACACACCTAATCTAATTGGTACGTAATAAATATTCTGGATATATACATAGATAAAAATCTAATATGTACGTACCAAATATTCTGGGTATATATGAATAAAAATCTAACAGGTACGTACTAAATAAATGAATTCATACATGTATGAAATAAATATCCATATACCTAATATTTAGTATTTTTTTTCCTTCTAAAGATATGTTACCATGCATGGCGTGCTTAATGACATCCATTAAATGATAAACGTCATAATTGTTTCCAAATCTATTTACTTCAGAATTGACAGTTACTAATGGATTGACCGATTACCTTATATACCTATCACAATAGCACGCATCTAAATACAATCAAATGGTGGAAAGGTAAGGAGCCTGGGCACCTAGGTGTCCCAAACTGCCATCCTATATATATATATATATATATATATATATATATATATATATATATATATATATATATATATATATATGTGTGTGTGTGTGTGTGTGTGTGTGTGTGTGTGTGTGTGTGTGTGTGTGTGTGTTACTATTTATCACCCAGGGTGCAGAATAAGTTATTCTTCACCCGAGGTAATCTTACGATCATTTCATAATTAAATTATATTTCGAATTCAAATAGTTACATTCCTATTGATTCACTACCTAAAATACTCTTCAAAAACACATTAAATAATGTTGAACAAGTATTTAAAAATGTTGAATTATTATTTAAAATCATTGAACAAGAAATAAAAATGATTAATAAGAATTTGAAAAATATTGAAAAAGTATTTGAAAAATGTTGAATAAGTATTTAAAATTTTGATGTTGATCAAGTATTTTAAAAACTTTGAATAAGTATTAAAAAATGCTGAATGATTATTTGTAAAATATTGAACAAGTATTTGAAAAATGTTGAACAAGTATTTGAAAAATGTTGAATAAGTATGCAACTATTTGAAAAATGTGGAATAAGCATTCGGAAAATGTTAAATGTGTATACCGAAAATGTTGAACACTTATTTAAAAGGAATTTTTGACATATAAGAAAATATAGATTGAAAGTAAAAACAAACATTAGGAAAAACCTAAAATGGAGAAGAAAAAAGAAAACCAAGCAAGTATTTGAAAAATGTTGAACAAGTATTTGAAGAATTGTTGATCATGTATATAAGATTGTAGAAAGAAAAACAAAAATAAAAAAAATAAAAACCGAAAAAGAAATAAAATAAACCAAAGGAAAAAAACAAAGACACAAATGAAAAAACTCAGAGAAGGATAAAAACAAAACAAAACAAAAAAAACCCGGAGAAAACTAGCTTGGCTCCCTTCAGTTGAACAGGTTCTATACATTGAACATGACGTTGATGGTGGCGTAGTGGTTAGTAGTGCATTGATGAAACAAGGAGAACCTAGGATCAAGACTCGTGAGGGCATGGTGTTTTGCGCTATTTTTTGGAGAGAATAAATGCGCTAGTGGGCCGGCCCGTTACTGTAGTGCGAGAGATCCCGCACGTATCGCTTAAGCGAGAAATAGCCGTCAGATTGGAAGTGCCACACTTAAAGAAATAAACGACAGAGGCAAAACTTAAACACCCGGTAGCACAAATTCGGATAAACAACAGTATGTGTGATGGATCGAACTGAGGGCATGGCGCCACACTTAAAGAAATAAATAACAGAGGCAAAACTTAAACACCCGGTAGCACGAATTAGGATAAACAAAAGTATGTGTGAGGGATCGAACCGCGGTCCTATTGCTAGGAACAACGTCGCTAGCCACCATCATTATTAAGACTAGTCGAATGCCCGTGCGTTGCCACGAGAGAACTAAAATATATAGTGATTAAACAATATTAAACGGGAGAATGAAAATATGTAGTGATGAAACAATACAAAAATACCCTGTGGAACATTGGTCTAGGCACGCCAAGTGGAAAACATATTTTTTTTTAAATGTAAAAGAAGTCAAACTATTCTGATTTCTTTTGTAACAAATATGGTCTTATCTAATACCCACATGTAAAGTCTCACAAAGAAATAACTTCCATGGCGTTCTGTGCAAAAGAAACAAAATCAATTCTATATGAACTTGCAATTTTATTTTTCCGCCCAGACGAACACGGAAATAATTTCTTTGGGAAACTTTGTACGTCAGTAGGAACTTCCCCCATCAGGATTCTTTGTGAATTCCATTGTGAGCAATGCAGGAACCACGAGAAGTATGGCCAACTATTGTGAGGTTATCTGAAGCAGGACATGTTCATGGCAGACTTCGCATCTTTGAGGAGTTGATGAACAATTTTCCTCTACTAGCAAGAGTGCACGTCCAACGCACATCTCTCAAATATAACGCAGTTCTTTTGAAATCTATTTACTTTTTGTTGAGTTGATTTTTATTAGTTCTTTTTCACCTAAATAGGGTATCATGGGCCTACGGTGTAAGCATGATGATTCAACAGAGGAAACTGCTATCAGAAATGGCATGTTTCTTGCAGAAAATATTAGTAGCAAAAGCGTGGAAACAGTTGAACTGCATGTTCGCGGTAGAATCAGTACAATTGATGGATGATAATTTGGATCTGGATGTGGCAGTAATTACGGAGTGTAAGCAATTTGCGACGAACTTGACCAAAATAAACTTTAAGAATTACTTCCACAAAGCAAACCAAGTTGCAGGTTCTCTAGCAAATCTTTATAGTAGTCGATCTTTGAGTTCATGCAAAGATTCGATCCTGGACTTTATTTCTCATTTCATTGTAAATGATATATGACCATTATATGAGAACTATAGTCTATTGCCCGTCAAAAAAATGTACGATTCACACACACGACAATTTTTTAAATCGACAAAGCATGAAAATATATTATTATTAGTTTCCAAAAAAAAACAATTCAATCCCAGTTTGAAGCAACAATTAAAAAACAAAATATTTAGCAACATTTTACCCTATTTGTTCTCTAATAAAGGTCCACTTCTATGTGCAATGGCATAGATATTGTTTGTTGCTTCACTTTTAGTGTACCAAAATCGCTTCTGTGGTCACGTGGTATAGAGGGACTATATTTCTATAGCTTCATCCTCATCAGACATATATTATTCAGCAAAATTTCTATCCAAAAATATTAATAATCTTAAATTAAAATTTAACTGCCAATGGGCTCTTTATATTATTCATTCACAACCTTTAAAGCACGCCCTGGCGGCCTGAATGATGGAGTCAGAAAAAATTATTAATAAAAAGATAAGACATCTGTGGCTACACACACCACTGACACTCTCATCTTCATCTTCCTCTCTCTCTCTCTCTCTCTCTCTCTCTCTCTCTCTCTCGCTCGCTCGCTCGCACGGACAGAGTACAAGCAGCGCCTCCGCCCTCCCCACTGCATCCCGTCGCCGGCGCAGGGACCCTCCCCCTCCCTTGCTGTGCGTTGCTTCGGCAGCGACCGCCCCTTACTAGTCCCCACTGCTGTTGAGATGGCCGACCTTCCCTTTGCCTCTCCACCTCCGTCAACGGAGGCGCACACTTCGTCTCCACCAGATCCTCGGTTGCAGACTTGACGCGAGCGATGGAGGGCTCTACAACGCCTAACTCCTCCTCCCGCGGGACAAGACACGGAGTCTGAGCGAGTGCCCTGCTCCGATGGGTTCGGCATCTCGCGAGCCTCACCATGTGACCAAGTACGACATGCTCCAGAGTGGATGGTCGACGCCCTCCTCACCTCGCGCGTGACTGGTATTTCGCCATCCCCCTATGCTCGGTTCGGCTCTGTCCGATGGCGCTTCATGCGCCTCAACGCCGCCACTGATAACTCACAAGTATAGGGGATCGCAACAGTTTTCGAGGGTAGAGTATTCAACCCAAATTTATTGATTCGACACAAGGGGGGTCAAAGAATATTCTCAAGTATTAGCAGTTGAGTTGTCAATTTAACCACACCTGAAAGACTTAATATCTGCAGCAAAGTATTTAGTAGCAAAGTAGTATGGAAGTAAGGGTAACGGTGGCAAAAATAATAGTAGTAGTTTTTGTAGCAATCATAACAGTGGCAACGGAAAAGTAACTAAGCAAAGATCAATATGTGAAAGCTCGTAGGCAATGGATCAATGATGGATAATTATGTCGGATGCGATTCCTCATGCAATAGTTATAACATAGGGTGACACAGAACTAGCTCCAGTTCATCAATGTAATGTAGGCATGTATTCTGAATATAGTCATACGTGCTTATGGAAAAGAACTTGCATGACATCTTTTGTCCTACCCTCCCGTGGCAGCAGGGTCCTATTGGAAACTAAGGGATATTAAGGCCTCCTTTTAAGAGAGTACCGGACCAAAGCATTAACACTTAGTGAATACATGAACTCCTCAAACTACGGTCATCACCGGGAGTGGTCCCGATTATTGTCACTTCGGGGTTGCCGGATCACAACAAATAGTGGGTGACTATTGACTTGCAAGATAGGATCAAGAACTCACATATATTCATGAAAACATAATAGGTTCAGATCTGAAATATGGCAACCCGGCTCAGAGAAAACCGGAACGCCCCGTATTCCAGCCCAGAGATCGAGGTGAAGTCTTCTGGAATACGGCTGAGGGAGTACGGGATTAGGGGGTCTCCGGACAGCCGGACTCTATTCTTTTGGCCGGACTGTTGGACTATGAAGATATAAGATTGAAGACTTCGTCTCGTGTCCGGATGGGACTCTACTTGGCGTGGAAGGCAAGCTAGGCAGTACGGATATGGATATCTCCTCCTTTGTAACCGACCTTGTGTAACCCTAGCCCCCACCAGTGTCTATATAAACCGGAGGGTTTTAGTCCATAGGACAACATACAATCATACCATAGGCTAGCTTCTAGGGTTTAGCCTCTCCGATCTCATGGTAGATCAACTCTTGTAATACTCATATCGTCAAGAATAAATCAAGCAGGACGTAGGGTTTTACCTCCATCAAGAGGGCCCGAACCTGGGTAAAACATCATGTTCCCTGCCTCCTGTTACCATCCGCCTTAGACGCACAGTTCGGGACCCCCTACCCGAGGTCCGCCGGTTTTGACACCGACATTGGTGCTTTCATTGAGAGTTCCTCTGTGTCGTCGCCGTTAGGCTTGATGGCTCCTACGATCATCAATAGTGATGCAGTCCAGGGTGAGACTTTTCTCCCCGGACAAATCTTTGTGTTCGGCGGCTTCGCACTGCGGGCCAACTCGCTTGGCCATCTGGAGCAGATCGAAAGTTATGCCCCTGGCCACCAGGTCAGGTTTGGAAGCTTAAACTATACGGACGATATCCGTGGAGACTTGATCTTCGACAGATTTGAGCCTCTGCCTTGTGCGCCACATGGTCACGATGAGTACGATTTAGCTGTACCATCGGACAGTGTTCAGGAGATCGCGCCGGCAGCCGCTCCGACCCTTAATTTGGAGCCAGTTGCGCCGTCCATGGACGGGTGGATGGACCCCGCCACGGAGGCCTTATCCTCAGCGGCGATCGAGCCGAACATCGACCTTACCCTGCACGAGAGCCGTGTTGTCAAACTGCCGGATCCTTCTCCGGCCACGGACTCCGAACCGCCTGCGCCCGTTCCTAGCGAATACGATTGGGCGCTGATCATGGAGTTTACCTCCACGGATATTTTTTTAGCACTCTCCCTTCGGCGACGTACTGAACTCATTAAGGTCTCTCTCCTTGTCAGGAGGATCCTGGCCGAACTATGTCCGGCAGGATTGGGATGCGGATGACGAAGAAATTCGCCTCCCACCCACCACCCACTTAGTAACCACTGTCGACGATTTAACCGACATGCTCGACTTCGACTCCGAAGACATCGACGGTATGGACAACGATGCAGGAGACAAACAGGAACAACCGCCCACAGGGCACCAGACGCCCACTTCATCACATGATGTATACATGGTGGACACACCAAAAGAAAACGACGACGAGGAACGGAAGGATGCAATGAAGGGTTGTCCCCTCGAGAAGCAGTCAAAGCGGCGGTGTAAGCGCTGCCCCAAATCCCGCCTCGGCAGAAACAACGATCATCTAGACCCAACGTTAGAGCAGGGTGAACAATCGCCGGACCACGGCAACATGGAGAATCAAACGGAACAACCCGACTCTGTCAAAGATAATAATCCGGACGACATCACATCGGACAGACACCCGGAGCAACAGAATGCCCATCAAAGGCTTGTTGCCACCGCGAGGAGTCTAAAAAAGCAGAAGCAAAGGCTCAAGGCTGTGCAAGACACACTCAGAATCAGATGGAGTAAAGTATTCAACACAGCGGCGAAGTACGGCGGTAATCGCCACACCAAGAGCTACCTGTCGTGGTTCTAACTCTGACAGTGAGGTAGGGGGTATGTATGGGGAGGCTAGATCTCAGCTATGGAGAAGTTGTAAATACACCAGGATGTACGAGTTTAGGCCCTTCGCGGAGGAAGTAACAGCCCTACGTCTCGGTGCCCGGAGGCGGTCTACTGGATTATGTGTGTATGAATTACAGGGGTGCCAACCCCTGCTACTGAGGAGGGGGGTGGCTTATATAGAGTTCACCAGACCCCTCCGGTCCTCAGTAATGCAGGGTTAAAATACATTAAGACTGGGCGTTACTGGTAACGTCCCTAATAAAGTGCTATGATGACCATAAAGACTACTTAATGGCCGACCGTTTGCTTGCGGAGTGACTTTAGATCTCCTGTCAGTCGAGTGGTTGGCTTCGTAGTCGAGTGGTAGCTTCCTGGTCGAGTGTCTTGAATCCGTCGAGTGGGATACCTTCAAGTCGATTGAAAGGTGACTTCTTCCAGGGATGTCCTTGGGTAGGGCTCTTTAGGACAGGTCCATGCCCCTACCCTAGGTACATAGCTTCATCATTAGCCCCCGAGTGGATCGAGGTTCGAGTGGGGAAGGAGTTGGGGGTCCTTCCGACTGGTTCTTAGCGTTATACGAATGTTTTGTACTGGATCAATCATCACGGATGACGTTGCCAACTTCTTTCGGTCACCTTGATCCATTCTTGGTCTCTCGTCGAGTGAATTTCCTTACTTGTGGAATACCGAGTGCCGGCACGAGCGGGCTCTTTGGTTTGATGAGTTGTTCTGCAGCCCGCGGATTTTGCGGGATTTGAATTTCGGGAAGCGAGCGGGACGGGGGCGGCCGAAGTAATCGGATGGGATAGGATGGAAGCTCCTCGATCTCCGCGCCACCTTTTTCGCCATGTACCACGTGCGCGCCTGTTGCGGGATTTGACGGGATCGCCTAGGCCTACCGGTCAGCCACTCGGAAGCGGCTCCTTATAAGTTGCCGGCTTGGGGCTCCCCAACAGTGTGCTCTCGCCTTTCCTTCTCCCCCCGCAAGGTCCTCTGCCACCTCCGCTCTCACCCTAGCGCCGTAGGTCCGTTCGAGCCTCGCCGGCGACGATGGTGAAGGACAAGACGTCGGCTTTGGAGCACGCGAAGAAGGCGGCGGTGCAGGGGAAGGGGAAGAAGTCAGCTCGGGGCGGATCTTCCTCGAGGACTGCTCTGCCCAGGGATTGGATCCAGGGCGACTGGATGCCCTCGGTGATTCGGCAGGAAGATCTTGACAACATGGTCGAGGGGGGAGTCATTCCCCATGAAGCTGCGCGTCTCCCGGGGAGAGAAGTTGAACCCCAACCTCGTGACGGTGAGTGCGTCCTCCTCGCCACCCATATCGATCGCGGATTTTCTCTACCTCCTCATCCTTTTTTTCCGGAGCTTTTTGAACTTCTTCGGAGCGCAGCTCCACCATTTCACTCCCAATTCCATCGTGTATCTTGCGGCTTTCGTTTCCTTGTGCGAAAGTTTCTTGGGTTGCCGCCCTCATTGGGGACTCTTTAAACACATCTTCACTTGCCGTTCCCAATCGGTAAAGAAAGCCAAGTCGAGTGACGAATGGACGCAAGTGATCCAGCTATGCGGGGGCCTGGCGATCCAGATGAGGGGTAAAAGTTCTTTTCCGTCTATCACCTTTCCCGAGTCGGTCCGAGGTTGGCAGTCGACCTGGTTTTATTGCCAAGACCAGGTGACCCCAGGGCAGTCGACTGGTCTTCCCCCTTTCTCTCTGGACCGAGCTCAAAAGCCTGCCTCTCTGAAAGTGCTGCCGGAGGAAAAGGCGCAAGTCCAGGTGCTGGTTGGTCGAGTGGTTCAGCTTGTCCGAGAGGGCGTGACCGGCATGGACTTGCTGGAGGTCTTCCTTCAGAGGCGCATCCAACCGCTTCAGGCTCGTGACCACCCTATGTGGCTGTACTCGGGTCTCGACGACACCACTCGGGTTCACCCAGAGGAGGTCACCGATGAGATGCTGGAAGGGTGGCTGTCGAGCATCACAGGGAACAAAGACAACCCCCGAGGAGCCAGGAGGGTTCCCCCGCTTGACAGTACATACGACGTGGACCAGGTCTGACCTTGTGTTCCCGACTGAGATCTTGCTTTCTTCATTTGCTCTCTTTGAATCGGTCGACTGACTTTCGACTTGTCTGCTATTCTCTAGGCAACTACAGAGATGTACTCGACACCGAACGGAGCACAGGTGCAGGCCGAGGAAGGGGAGGCGAAAGCGGAGACGAACAGGGGGAGTGGGAGTCTGACGGCGAAGGAGAGGGAGACGACGATGTCGACTCCAGCGAAGAGGAGGAGGAGGAGGAAGCTGAACCTCCCCGCTCGGAAAGGCGATCCAAGCTTACACATGACCCTGCGCGGGAACGTGGTAAGGCGACTGCTCCCGTTGGGCAGTCGTCGAAGCGCCCTCGGACCTCTTCTCCAGCGCCGACTGAAAAATCTCCCAAGCACCCCCGCGCGGCTCCGTCCAAGCCACCCAAGGCTCTGCCCAAGATGAGGATGACTGTCCCCACCATTTCTGGGTAATGATAGAACTCGTTCTCCTTTGTCGACCGTGGACGGATCCTTGGTCGATCCACTGAGCCGACTGACTGTCTTTCAAAATTTGCAGTGCTGCTACTTCTGAGATTTCCGCCAAGGACGATGATCAAGAGATGGAAGATGCTGTTACTTCCAACCCTGGTATGATTACTGATGTTCTGCCTTGAATCGACTGACGATTTCTTATAACTCTGGTCGACTGAATTTTTCTCGTAGCTCCTCCTCATGTTATTAACCTTCCCGACGACGAAGACGAAGCGCCGCTGAGAGTGAGGCGGAACAGGAAAGCGTCGGCTGGCGAGACTCCACAATCCACTCCGGCGCCTGAGGCCGTAGCTCGAGACGGTGGCGATACCACCCGGGCTTCTGTGACTTTCGCCAATCCTCTGACGAGTGTGCGGCCCTCGACGTCGACCGTAAATCCGCCTTCGCTCTTTGCCACACACCACGTCCCTGAGGACCAAGTGGGTGCAGCTAAGGAAGCTATACGCCAGGCAGGCATCATGATGGAGCAGGTCAAGGTGGTTCGAGAAGCCAGCCAAGCGGCTTATGATGCGAGTTCAGCTCTTCAGAGTAACGTCCAGGTCAGTCGATTCACTGCTTGTTCTGTTAGGGTATGCTGTCTGAAGAATCTCTTTTCCGAAGATCTTTTAAATCTGTACACCCACTGGGTGTTTCTGTTAAGTCCTTTGGTCGAGTGGGGGCACTCTGAGTGCACCCACTGGGTGTAGTCCCCGAGACTAAGGTGGACTGCTGGCAATCGACTGTAGTCTTTATATTGTGTTGCTATAGTTTTACTCCTTCACTCGGTCTGGCCAGGCCATGTCGAATGAAACTGTATCCGGTCGACTGCGGGCAGTCGATTTTTTTTTCAAAACCAGTGGGGGCACGCTGAGTGCACCCACTGGGTGTAGTCCCCGGGACTACTGTTGAATGTTTTTGATTCAGCTGTAGTCTTAGAAACGTCATCATTGTCTCTTGGTTACTCGGAAGCAACTTATCTTGGACCTCTGTCGACTGACTTTTGCAAAAATCCTGTGAACTTGTGGCTCTCTACACTGAGTTGGAGAACAAACAGATCCAGCTCGACCTTGACTTGAAGCTTGCTCAACAGAACCTGTAGAAGGCGCGAGACGAAGCAAAAGGTATGGCTGGCGAGGTTTCTCATTCTTGACGAGTGACTTCCCTTTCTTGCCCATTCTTGATGTTGAGTTCACTCAACGTTCTGTAGATAAACTAGAGGAAGCTCTGAAGAAGAAGGATCAAGATCTTGCCGAAGCACAGAAGGAGGCCTCGAGCAAAACGAAGCTTGCAGAAGAGAAACTGTCTTCGGTCGGAACTCTCGAACAGGAGAACTCCAGACTGAAAACTGCTCTCGAGACAGCTAATCGAGAGGTCAGCCGACTGAAGAACGACAAGATGGTTCTGCACGACCAGGCGGGTGAGCTGGCGGGGAAGGTAAACGATCTGGAGGCTTATCTCGGCGGACTCGCCAAGAACCTGTTCGTCATGCTCGAAGGTAATTATTCCGACCCGGCTGTCTTGCAGTTACCAAGCCCGCATAAGGCCACTGTCTTATTCTTGAATCGTGTTTGCAGAATTCTGCCAGAGCTTCAAAGAGGAAACCAGTCGAGTGGAGCCAGGCTTGGATCCCGCCAATTCTCTCGTGAAGGACGAGGCTGCTATGAACGTGCTCCGACTGGAGTCCCGTGTTACCAGCGTTATTGACTATCTTGCTCGGCTGAAGGTTGCGATGTCATGGATCGACACATCACTCTGGCCTGGAACGACGCTTCAGAATGACCTCGAGTCCCTGATGGTTTGACTGGATGAAGTCCCGGGTCGAGTGGCGGAATGGAAGAAATCTTCTGCTAGATGTGGTGCTGATGTCGCTCTGTCTCTGGTCCGCGTCCATTGCAAGGAGGCGCGAGAAGAAAAGCTGGCCTCCATCCAAGTTGCCAATACCAGGAAGCACAGCTTTCAAGACTTCATGGAGACTTTCATTGCTGCTGCTACTCGTATTGCAGACAGGATCGACTTGGACGAGTTCGTCGCCCCTTCCAGTCCTCCGCTTGAGGAATGAAAAACTTTTATGCTTCACTTTAAATTTGCCTCGGAATGCCGAGTGGATTCTGTAACCGTTAAACTCTGTCGAGCCGAGGGCTCGAGTACTTTGATCTGAGGTCTTGGACCTTTGGGTTTTATCCGAACTTGATTTATCGTTGAATATCTTCGGGAATTATCTGCCGAGTGGAACTTGGCCTTCACTCGAAATAACTTCGTATTTGTGGTGCAGCTCCGAAGGAAAAGGTAACAGTCGATTCGCATCTTGCCGTCCTTGTGGGTTGGGACGTGTTCCGAACATAGGCGAGCACTGGGCTGCAGCTAAGCCCCCGAGTGGGAGGTTTGCTTTCCACTCGGTGGGATATTTATATACTTAGGCGAGCACTGGGCTGCAGCTAAGCCTTGGGAATCTAGCTCACCACTCGGTAGGGTTTTCATATACTTAGGCGAGTACTTGGACTGCAGCTAAGCCCCCGAGTGGGAGGTTTGCTCTCCACCCGATAGGATTTTCAAACACTTAGGCGAGCACTGGGCTGCAGCTCAGCCTCCGAGTGGGAGTCTGGCTCACCACTCGGTAGGATTTTCAAATACTTAGGCGAGCACTGGGCTGCAGCTAAGCCTCCAAGTGGGAATCTGGCTCACCACTCGGTAGGATTTTCAAACACTTAGGCGAGCACTGGGCTGCAGCTAAGCCTCCGAGTGGGAGTCTGGCTCACCACTCGGTAGGATTTTCAAATACTTAGGCGAGTACTTGGACTGCAGCTAAGCCCCCGAGTGGGAGGTTTGCTCTCCACTCGGTAGGATTTTCAAATACTTAGGCGAGTACTTGTACTGCAGCTAAGCCCCCGAGTGGGAGGTTTGCTCTCCACTCGGTAGGATTTTTAAATACTTAGGCGAGTACTTGGACTGCAGCTAAGCCTCCGAGTGGGAATCTGGCTCACCACTCGGTAGGGTTTTCATATACTTAGGCGAGCACTTGGACTGCAGCTAAGCCCCCGAGTGGGAGGTTTGCTCTCCACTCGGTAGGATTTTTAGATACTTAGGCGAGCACTTGGACTGCAGCTAAGCCCCCGAGTGGGAGGTTTGCTCTCCACTCGGTAGGATTTTTAAATACTTAGGTGAGTACTTGGACTGCAGCTAAGCCCCCGAGTGGGAGGTTTGCTCTCCACTCGGTAGGATTTTTATATACTTAGGCGAGCACTGGGCTGCAGCTAAGCCTCCGAGTGGGAATCTGGCTCACCACTCGGTAGGGTTTTTATATACTTAGGCGAGCACTGGGCTGCAGCTAAGCCTCCGAGTGGGAATCTGGCTCACCACTCGGTAGGGTTTTCATATACTTAGGCGAGCACTGGGCCGCAGCTAAGCCTCCGAGTGGGAGTCTGACTCACCACTCGTAGTATTTTCAAATACTTAGGCGAGTACTTGGACTGCAGCTAAGCCCCTGAGTGGGAGGTTTTCTCTCCACTCGGTAGGATTTTTATATACTTAGGCGAGCACTGGGCTGCAGCTAAGCCTCCGAGTGGGAATCTAGCTCACCACTCGGTAGGGTTTTTATATACTTAGGCGAGCATTTGGACTGCAGCTAAGCCCTCGAGTGGGAGGTTTGCTCTCCACTCGGTAGGATTTTTTTTGCAAACTTAGGCGAAACGGATTCGCAGCTAAGCTACCCACTGGGGGATTTCATACGCAAACAAAAGTGACAGCAATTACAGGAAGAACTGGGACACTCTTGTCTTTGATAAAAATAAACTACAGAAGTTTTTCTTATTACACCTCATCCGAGTGAGAATTCAAGTGTAAAATGGGCGGAGTAGTTCCGCATTCCAAGCTCGTGGCTCGTCGATCCGGCGATCAACGTTGTAGAGATGATATGCTCCATTGTGGAGGACTCTGGTGACGATGAAGGGGCCTTCCCAAGTAGGAGCAAGTTTGTGTGGTTTCTGTTGATCCACTCAGAGGACCAAATCTCCTTCTTGGAAGGCTCGGCTCTTCACATTTCTGGCATGGAATCGACGCAAGTCTTGCTGATAGATGGTCGACCTGATCATAGCCATTTCCCTCTCCTCCTCTAGGAGGTCGACTGCATCTTGCCGGGCTTGCTCTGCTTCTTCTTCATTATAAAGCTCGACTCTCGGGGCGTTGTGAAGTAGATCACTCGGCAGGACGACTTCGGCTCCGTAAACCAGAAAGAATGGCGTTCTTCCAGTCGACCGGTTCGGGGTGGTCCTCAGTCCCCACAAAACTGACGGAAGCTCGTCGACCCAAGCGCCTGTTGCGTGCTTGAGATCACGCATCAGTCGAGGCTTCAGTCCTTTGAGAATCAGACCATTTGCTCTTTCAGCTTGTCCATTCGACTGGGGATGCGCGACCGACGCGTAGTCGACTTGTGTGCCTTGAGAGGCGCAAAAAGCTCTGAACTTGTCTGAATCGAAGTTTGACCCATTGTCATTGATGATGCTATGCGGGACCCCATATCTGAATATCAACTCTCTGATGAAACTGATAGCAGTGCTAGCATCAAGATTTTTGATAGGCTTGGCTTCAATCCATTTGGTGAACTTGTCGACTGCCACAAGCACATGTGTGAATCCGCTCCTGCCTGTTCTCAGTGGACCAACCATGTCCAGTCCCCAAACAGTGAAGGGCCAGACGAGTGGAATGGTCCTCAGAGCTGATGCTGGCTTGTGCGACATGTTGGAGTAGAACTGGCAGCCTTCACACTTGTCGACTATCTCTTTCGCCATTTCGTTTGCCCTGGGCCAGTAAAAACCCACTCGGTATGCTTTGGCCGCGATGGTCCGAGAGGACGCATGGTGACCACAGGTCCCCAAGTGGATATCATCAAGGATTATCTGACCTTCTTCTGGCGTTATGCACTTCTGACCGATTCCAGTTGCGCTTTCTCTATACAACTGTCCTTTAACGATTGTGAAAGCTTTAGATCGACGGACGATCTGTCGAGCCTCTTCTTCGTCCTCTGGAAGTTCTTTCCTCAAGATATACGCGATGTATGGTATCGTCCAGTCGGGAGTGATTGCCAAGACCTCCATGACTAGGTCGACCACAGCAGGAATTTCGACTTCAGTCGGATCTGTGGCACTTTTCGGTTGCGAGGCTTCTTCTGTAAAAGGATCCTCCTGGACTGACGGCGAGCGGATGTGCTCCAAAAACACATTGCTGGGAATGGCTTGTCTCTTGGAGCCTATCTTTGCCAGATCATCAGCTGCTTGATTTTTCAGTCGGGGGATGTGATGAAGCTCTAACCCCTCGAATTTCTTTTCTAGCTTTCTTACTGCGTTGCAGTAGCCAGTCATAGCTGGGCTTCTGACGTCCCACTCCTTCATCACCTGATTAACCACCAAATCTGAGTCGCCATAGACCATGAGGCGCCGGACGCCAAGTGAAATGGCCATGCGCAACCCATACAAGAGTGCTTCATATTCTGCTTCATTATTGGAGGAATCGAAGTGAATCTGGAGAACATATATGAGCTTATCTCCTCGGGGGGAGACCAATACTACCCCAGCACCGGAACCATTCAGCATCTTAGATCCATCGAAGAACATGGTCCAGTGCTCCGAGTGAACTTGAGTCGGAAGCTGCTGTTCAATCCACTCGGCGACGAAATCTGCAATTGCTTGGGACTTGATAGCCTTCTTTGCTTCAAACTTGATATCTAGGGGAAGGAGTTCAATCGCCCACTTCGCCACTCGACCAGTTGCATCTCTGTTGTGCAAAATCTCTGACAGTGGAGCGTCGCTGACGACTGTAATGGAATGGTCAGAGAAGTAGTGTGCAACCTTCTTCGTGGTCATGTAAATCCCATATACAAGCTTCTGGTATTGGGGATATCTTTGCTTCGAAGGAGTCAAAACTTCAGACACGTAATATACTGGGCACTGAACTCTGAAGGCCTTTCCTTCTTCTTCCCGCTCGACCATAAGTACTGTACTGACAACTTGTCCCATGGACGCAATGTAAAGCAGCAGAGGCTCTTTACTGATTGGGGCAGCAAGCACCGGCTGGGTGGAGAGCAGAGCTTTGAGCTCTGCAAACGCTGCATCTGCTTCTGGAGTCCACTCGAACTTGTCAGACTTCTTCATCAGTCGGTAAAGAGGCAACGCCTTTTCACCGAGACGAGAAATGAATCGACTTAGAGCGGCCAAGCAACCTGTAAGCTTCTGGACATCATGCACACGCACAGGGCGCTTCATCCGGAATATGGTGCCAACTTTCTCGGGATTGGCGTTGATTCCTCGTTCGGAAACTGGAAAACCGAGTAACTTTCCACCTGGAACTCCGAATGTGCACTTTGATGGATTGAGCTTGATATCATATCTCCTGAGGTTAGCAAAGGTTTCGGCAAGGTCAGTTAGCAGGTCGGAACCTTTCCGTGACTTAACCACAATATCATCCATGTATGCTTCTACGTTCCGACTGATCTGAGTGAGCAAACACTTCTGAATCATCCTCATGAACGTGGCTCCAGCATTCTTGAGGCCGAAGGGCATGGTGACATAACAGAAGCACCCGAATGGGGTGATGAAAGCCGTTTTGATCTCGTCGGGTCCATACAGACGGATCTGATGGTACCCTGAATAAGCATCTAGAAAAGACAAACGCTCACACCCCACGGTCGAGTTGACTACCTGGTCGATGCGGGGGAGAGGGAAATGATCTTTCGGGCAGGCCCGATTGATATGTTTAAAGTCAATGCACATGCGAAGTGACTTCTCCTTCTTGGGGACCATGACAACATTGGCGAGCCACTCGGAGTGGTAAATCTCTCGGATGAACTCCGCTGCTAAGAGCCGAGCCACCTCCTCGCCAATAGCTTTCCTCTTCTGGACGGCGGACCGTCGAAGATGTTCTTTCACAGGCTTGAACTTCGGGTCGACTCGTAGACGGTGCTCAGCCAGCCCCCTGGGAACTCCAGGCATGTCAGAAGGCTTCCATGCGAAGATGTCCCAGTTCTCACGGAGGAACTGGATGAGCGCTTCTTCCTATTTGGAGTCGAGCGTCGTTGAGATGTGAGTCGGAGCAGCATTGGGGTCGGTCGGGTGAATGTGAACTGGCTTAGTTTCACCGGACGACTGAAAAGCTGATTCTGAAGCTGGCTTCTTGGCTCGCAGCAATTCACTCGGATCAGCAGTCTTCTGGTACTCTTGCAGCTCGACTACTGACATCTGAGCATCAGCGATCTTTGATCCTTTCTGAAAACACTCCTATGCTTTCTTCCGATTGCCTGTAACGGTGATCACACCTCTGGGGCCGGGCATCTTCAACTTGAGATACACATAGCACGGCCGAGCCATGAAGCGTGCATAAGCTGGCCGGCCCAGAATAGCATGATAAGCACTTTGGAAGTCCACAACCTCAAATGTCAACTTTTCCTTGCGGTAATTCTTTGAATCACCGAAAACCACATCGAGAGCAATCTGGCCGAGTGACTCAGCTTTCTTTCCAGGAATGACTCCATGGAAACTCATGTTGCTGGTACTGAGCCTGGACATCGGAATGCCCATCCCTTTCAACGTTTCTGCATACAGTATGTTCAGGCCGCTGCCACCATCCATCAGGACTTTGGTCAGTCGAGTGCCTTCGACAACTGGATCGACCACCAGAGCTTGCCTCCCAGGGGTGGCAATGTGCGCAGGGTGATCGGACTGGTCGAACGTGATGGCAGTCTGAGACCACTTCAGGTAGCTGGGTGTTGCCGGGGCAACCATATTCACTTCACGGTTAATGACTTTCAGTCGACTTTTGCTTTCGACATCAGCAAAAATCATCAAGGTGGAATTGACTTGGGGGTATCCATCGTCACTATCTTCTTTGTCCTCAACTCTGTCTGACTCTTTTTCCTTGTCTTTGGACTGCTTGCCCTGAAACTGCTGGATCAGGAGCCGGCACTGTCGAGTGGTATGCTTTGGGTAAATAAGATTACCCTCTTCATCTTTCTTGGTGTGGATGTGACATGGCAGATCCAAAACATCATTTCCATCTTGATCCTTGACTTTCTTGGGGTTCCAGGGCCCCTTGGGTTTTCCCTTGAATTTTCCCTGGGTTGCGGCCAGGGCCTCCCCAGGAGTGGCTGGCTCGGCCTTCCGCTTCTGCTTCCGACTGGAATTGCCTCCGGTTTCCTGGGCGACTGCTTTCTACTTGCCACTTCGGATTCGATCTTCATCTTCTCCGTTAGCGTATTTGGCGGCAATTTCCATCATCCGATTCAGAGACATTTCTCCGGTCCGACCGAACTTCAGGTTCAACTCTCTGTTCTTGACGCCTTCTTTAAAGGCACAAACTGCTTGGTGATCTGGCACATTCTCAACTGTGTGATGCAAAGTGATCCACCTCTGGATGTAATCCCTCAGAGTTTCACTCAGTTTCTGCATGCAAGACCGCAATTCTGTAAGGCCTGCCGGTCGCTTGCATGTTCCTTCAAAGGTCGTGACAAACACTCGAGAGAGATCCTCCCAAGTGTAGATGCTGCTGGGTGCTAACTGATTCAACCATGCTCTGGCTGAGCCCTCTAACAGGAGAGGCAAATGCTTCATAGCCACCTCATCATTGCCGCCACCAATCTGGACAGCCACTCGGTAGTCTTCGAGCCAAGTGTCAGGCTTAGACTCGCCGGTGAACTTGCTGACTCCAGTCGCCAACCGGAAGTTGGGAGGAATCACTGCGGCCCTGATGGCTCGACTGAAACATTCTGGCCCTGAAACACGTACTCTGCTGCTGGCAGGCGCATCTCTGTCGTGGCCTTCTCGGTGAGCTCTGTTCCTGTCAACCAGACCCTGAACGAGGATGGATCTCGCATCAAAGCCTGGGTCCCTGGGGTCGACTGGAACTCTCCGCCCAACACTATGAGGGTGTCTGTCATCCTGCTGTCGAGGCGCATATGACCCACTCCTCGGGGGAGGGGTTGGCACTCGACGTCGATCGAATCGGTGATCATACTGCTCATTTCTTCTGTACTGATCGTGCCGGTCTCCGCGTCCCTCACGCCTCAGGGGCGATCTTGGGCTGTGAGCCGACTGGACTGTATCCGTTGCAACGGATCGACTGTGGATCCTATTCCGCGACTGAGAAACAGCGGGATTCTGGTTTCCCGCTGCCCGGAGCAACGCTCTGATTTGCAACAAGCCCCTGCCAGCCTCCGACTGGGAGGGCTGAATCGATTCTGCTATACGGGCCGCGGCTGCCAAATTCTGAACTGGGGTTCGATATACCTGCGTAGGCGGGAAGAGCTGACGTCGACTGGACTCGGGAGCTCGCTGACGCGCTTGCTCGTCGAGTATTCGCTAGAGATTCTCCAGTCGAGTGCGCTCGGCCAAGTGAGCCAAGCGCGCGTCCTCCAAGGCCCGGGCCTCAGGGGTTTCTCCGACGATAGGAGTGTGGAGTGCATCCATGTTCTGGCGGCGAAGCTCCTCTCGCTGCAATGACGTGAGAGGTTCGGGGAGATACTCATCGTGAGGATGCGACGGGTCGCCTCCACCCGCGCCTCCATCGGTGCGAGGGAAACCGGGAGGACTGTGTGTTCCATCGACCGCCAGAACCTCAGCCGCCGGGTCGCTGCTGTCGCACTCGGATGCGGTCTCCGCGGAGCCAGTCGACAGGTCGAACAGGCCGTAGAGGGATTCGTCGGGCTCGATTGCCGCGACTTGTGGGGCTGCCGATTGGCGGGCCACGGCATGCCTCACCCACCTCTGAAGTCTCGACCGACCGGAGCGCTTGCGCCGGTGGGAGACAGGGCGGGAAGATGACACGGGAGCCGACCGATACCGGGTCAACGGCTACCGCAGGAGGACGCCACAAACACATGCGTGGAAGTGCGTCGCACCGCGGACGGGGAGGGTGTCGATGTCGAATGGAGCCTCCTGAAGCCAGGCGGAGTTGTCGGCGATGAACGTGAGTGCGCCGAGACGGATCTCGCAGCCCTCCACCAAATCTCCGCACGAAAGAATGATCAAAGGGATCGGAAAAATCGCAACTTCTCCAACTAGGCGCTAAGACTCCTGCCCCACGGTGGGCGCCAACTGTCGTGGTTCTAACTCTGACAGTGAGGTAGGGGGGTATGTATGGGGAGGCTAGATCTCAGCTATGGAGAAGTTGTAAATACATCAGGATGTACGAGTTCAGGCCCTTCGCGGAGGAAGTAACAGCCCTACGTCTCGATGCCCGGAGGCGGTCGACTGGATTATGTGTGTATGAATTACAGGGGTGCCAACCCCTGCTACTGAGGAGGGGGTGGCTTATATAGAGTTCGCCAGATTCCTCTGGTCCTCAGTAATGCAGGGTTAAAATACATTAAGACTGGGCGTTACTGGTAACGTCCCTAATAAAGTGCTATGATGACCATAAAGACTACTTAATGGCCGACCGTTTGCTTGCGGAGTGACTTTAGATCTCCTGTCAGTCGAGTGGTTGGCTTCGTAGTTGAGTGGTAGCTTCCTGGTCGAGTGTCTTGAATCCGTCGAGTGGGATACCTTCAAGTCGATTGAAAGGTGACTTCTTCCAGGGATGTCCTTGGGTAGGGCTCTTTAGGATAGGTCCATGCCCCTACCCTAGGTACATAGCTTCATCACTACCCGAAACGGAAGTTGCTACCTGAATTCGATGAGGAGGCCTTAGATCCCCGGCAACCAAAAATCAAAAAGGCCATCCGGCTGGATAGGCGACCTCACGGCCAACATAGAGCGGCGAACAATGCCGCACATAAGCAAATACACGATCCACGCGAGGGCTCGCATCAAAAGGACGGCGCAACCAGATCCATTTATGGACCACGCAAGCGCGCTCCAGCATATGATGCAACACAACAAACATCCGAACACCACGGTACACCCAGATACAGGGGTGCCGCACACCCCCTATGTTTCACCGATGAGGTGCTGGACCATGAATTTCCAGAGGGATTCAAACCCGTAAACATAGAGGCATACGACGGAACAACAGACCCTGGGGTCTGGATTGAGGACTATATCCTCCATATCCATATGGCTCGAGGAGATGATCTCCACGCCATCAAGTACTTACCCCTCAAGCTCAAAGGGCCAGCTCGGCACTGGCTTAAAAGCCTCCCTGAAAGCTCCACTGGAAGCTGGGAAGAACTCGAAGACGCTTTTCGGGCGAATTTTCAAGGGACTTATGTCCGACCTCCGGATGCGGACGATTTGAGTCATATAACTCAATAGCCCGGAGAGTCACCCTGAAAGCTTTGGAATAGGTTTCTTACTAAAAAGAACCAAATAGTCGACTGTCCGTACGCCGAAGCCTTGGCAGCCTTTAAGCACAGCGTCCGAGACGAATGGCTTGCCAGACACCTCGGCCAAGAAAAGCCGAGAACAATGGCAGCATTAACAAGCCTCATGACCCACTTTCGCGCAGGCGAGGACAGCTGGCTAGCCCGATGCAGCACCAATGACCCAAGTACATCCGAAGTTAGAGACAGAAACGGGAAATTACGACGCAGCAAAAATAATAAGCGCCGGAATAAAGAAGACAACCCGAAGAGCACGTCGGTAAACGCCGGATTTAGAAGCTCTCGGCTAGGTCAGCAAAAGCCGCCCTCTAAAGGCTCCAGAGATGAACTGTCCAGCTTAAACAAAATTCTGGACCAAATATGTCAGATCCATAGCACCCCTGATAAACCTGCAAATCATACCCACAGAGAATGTTGGGTCTTCAAGCAGTCCAGCAAGCTCAACGACGAACATAAGGGGCAGGATACACCAAGCGAAGACGAGGATGAGCCTCGCAAGCAAAACACTGGGGAACAGAAGAAATTTCCACCAGAAGTCAAAAGAATAAACGTGTTACATGTGATAAAGGGGAGAAGCAAAGCGGCACTCCCAGATAAACATGCCCAAGGGCCTATCACCGTGGAGTTCTGCCATTGGCCGTCTCAACCGATCACCTTCGACCATCAGGATTACTCAGCAAGTATACGGAGTGCAGGATGGGCTGCCTTGGTATTAGATCCAATAATTGATGGTACCACTTCACACGAGTCCTGATGGACGGCGGCAGCAGCTTAAACCTGATATATCAGGACACAATCCGCAAAATGGGGATAGACCCAACGAAAATTCGCCACAGCAATACTACCTTTAGAGGAGTAACGCCAGGCCCAAGGGCTCATTGCATGGGCTCCCTGCTACTAGAGGTTATATTCGGCTTCCCCGACAACTTCCGTAGCGAAAATTTAACCTTCCACATTGCTCCGTTCCAAAGTGGCTATCAAGCACTACTTGGACGCGAAGCTTTCACTCACTTTAATGAAATACCGCATTACGCTTCCCTCACACTTAAGATGCCCGGTCCATGTGGCATCATTACAGTAAATGGAAATATTGAGCGATCCCTGAGTGCCGAAGAGAGTGTGGCTGCCTTGGCAGCCGCACACTAAAACAGCCTCACCAACTAAAGAATTCGATAGGTCGTCAAGACCACGGACACGGTTAGACGAGTCCGGCGCTGCTATATGTAATTCATACAGGTTTGATGACCACACCCCTATTACAAATACAAGGGGCTCAACGCACGCAGACAAGTGGCAATTTTTACTCATCTTGAACTATACATGGTTTCTTTAAACCTACCTTTTTGCACGACAACTTTTCACCTAAGTTCCTCTCTTTTACAGATGACCATCGTGCTACACCCGTCCAGGATACGGCACAATGTAGACACAGACGCAGACGTGCAACAGGGACCCATTCAAAGGATTCTTTTTAGATTAAGACCCTGCGTTAACCTTTTTTACTTTCTCTTGTTGATACACATCCCTCGGATTCTCAGTACAATTGAGAAGGATGCTGACGTCTTGGCATGTGGCCATGCCAGAATAATGCACGTACCTGGACACCAGGGGCTTCTTACAAAGGGCACTGTTTAGGCCCGGTTTATACCATAAAGACCGAATACCTTAGGGAGTGTTCGGCGTCGCGAGTTTGGCCTTATATGCATCAGCTCCGAATCATGTCTTTCGTCAAATGTTGGGTTTGCCTGGCTCCTGTGTTTTGCTGCCTGACGTTCCGCTCTATCGGCTAAGGCGGCACCAGGAGAACTACTGCGATTGTGCCCTGGTTCATCCGGACGAGCACCTCGGTAGAGAAAGCCGAAAACTGACTGTCATGATATAGCGCGAGACTGGTCAACCACTCAATGACCTATCGGAATCTTAAAATTCCTCCGCTTAACGAAGGGCCATTTCCCGGCCGGGCATGTACGCACCCCGAATTCGGGTGAGTGCGGAGCCACCAGGGGCTATATAGTAGCCCCACTGTCAAACTCCTATGGCTAAGTGAAAGTGTTAAAGCATTATAGTCCGGTTGCCTAGTTCGCTGCGCTATCACCTCCTTATTAGGACCAAGACATTGGATTAAGTGTGAATACGCGTCTTCTGCAAACACCCCCGCATTATATGCGTGGGGGCTGAAGCCGACGACTGCAATCTTTCAGGTTATATACATGTGTACATAAACGGCCGCATAGGAGGCATCACAATACTTTCGGGCACAAGTATAAATACAGCCTTGATAAATTCAATAAAACATTGTTTTTACAAATGGAATACATGTCACTCAAACATAATATTATTCGAGCACTGGGCCTCTATCAAACGAGCACCCTCAAGAACTTCTTCAAAATAGTGCTCGGCAGCCACCCGGCCTATGGCCGAACCCTGCGCCGCAACAGTGGTAGCATCCATCTCCGCCCAGTATGCTTTGACACGGGCAAGGGCCATCCGCGAGCCTTCTATGCACGCCGACCTCTTCATCGCATTGATGCACGGCACCGCACCAAGGAACTACTGCACTAAGCTGAAATAGCTATTCGGCTTCGGCTTTTCCGGCCACAGATGATCTACGACGGACCTCATGGCAAGTCCGGACAATCTATTGAGTTCGACCCATTCGGCAAGCTGATCAGTTAGTGGAAGCGGACGCTCTGGAACGTTAAACTATGACCAGAATAGCTTGTCCACTTCACGATCTGTTTGATCTTGGAAGTATTCGGCCGCATCGACAGCACTTGCTGTCAAATCCAGATATGCGTCTGCCGAACTCGATAGCCGATCCAGAGGGGCATACCGCAGACCTCCGAACTTCCTCCGCTGCAAAAAGGGCTTCCCAGCCACAATATCACTGGCTTCACGCAGCTCTTCCTTCTTCGCCCTAATGGCAGAGCGGGTATCTTTGCCGCCATCGTGGCCTTCTCAAGGTCCGTCGCCTTCGCTCGGTTTTCTTCTTCAAGGAACTGGCAACGGGCGGCAGTGTATTTTAACTTTACAGCCATCTTGGCCATCTTCTCTTTGCTCTCGCAATGCGCAGCCTTCTCGGCTCTTAACTCTTCGGCCGCCTTCAAAGCAGCCACATTACTACTCCTTGCTTGTTCTTTGGCTCGGGCAAGTTCCGCCCGAAGTGTCTCCACGGTGGCAGCTCCATCTGCAGTCAATGCATATTAAAGATACTGGCATCACGCTGCTCTTACTATGTGACATTCACCAGAAAACATCACTTACCCTGTGCCTCGTCAAGCCGCTTGTTAACAAGCTCGATGTCGGCATCCGCCGCATCTAGTTGCCGCTTTAGTTCGGCAAACTCATAAGTACGGCTAGCCACCGGAGCTTCCACCACCTGCACATAAAAGCAGTCTGGTTATTTCATTGGACTACGATCCTCTGTTTGCCGCCGCTCTCGGCAACAACCAGAGTCTCAGGGGCTACTATCTACACAGGGCACACCTAAAAATGTGCGGTACTATCACAAATGTATATCATTTTATGTACCTCAAAGCCCGTTAGTAGACTCATAAAGGCATCATGCAACCCGCTTTCGGCGGACAAAATCCTTTCCATCACCGTACCCATCAACGAACGGTGTTCTTCCGAGATGGTCGCTCACTTTAGCAGATCCCTCAGTGCGTCCAACCACATACCAGACGGCGCCAGACTCCTTTGTTTGCTCTCTTCAAGAGCCGGACGCTGGGGACTTCGGGTGACTATAGGATTATCATCTGGCCTCACCGGATCTGGAAAGGCCCTCCATGACGACACTTCAAGGTCGCCCGCTTCTTGAGCGGGGGAGTCCGGAGGAGGCGTTTCGCTCTCCATCATCTCCGAAAGAAGGTCCCCTGAAGACGAGCTCTGTTGAGAAGGGCTAAGATCCGAACTGCAAGATAAACGCTTCGGTAATTTTCCTCGGAAGTAAGGTAGAATATCTTTACTATTAAGTATTTTTTTATCAATTACGACTCGTTAGAGGGCTGATCCCCTCACGGAATTTATGCGGCAAGAGCACCCCCCAAGGCAGGACCCTCTGTTGGAGACTTCTTCTCCCGTTTGGAAGCCTTGGTTTCCAGATCCTCAGAGGCAGTCCTCTTCCTTCCCCGGAGCGAGAGAAGGTCAGAATCTTCCCCTTGGTTATCCTCCTTCACGGAGGCGCTCATTCCCTCGGTTGGAATTGGTAGCGATGGGGGCCCGCTTTCGCCCTCATTATTCCCCCATTTATCTTCCTTTGAGGGCTCCGGGCAAGGTGCTAGCTCGAGCATCTTTTCCAGTACCGGATTGTCCAAACCCTCAGGAAGGGGGGCCGAACACCGAATCATCTTCGCCTTTGTTAGCCAGTCCTGATCAAAGAGCGATTTCTCAGAATGACATCATGATAAATGAAAGACGGTGTGTTCGGCTAGAGGATTACTTACTTGGTCGGCGGTGCGGTTGCTGCTCAGGCCCACGTCCTCGGTAGTATCCGGACACTCTATTTGAGGTCCAAAGAATGATTTATACATCTCCTCGTGCGTCAGGCCGAGGAAATTCTGAATAGCGTGCGGTCCTTCTGGGTTGAATTCCCACAAGCAGAGGGGCCGGCGTTTGCATGGCTGGACTCGACGAACCAGCATGACTTGCACTACCATAACCAAACTAAAATCTCCCTCGAAGAGATCTCGGATGCGGCCCTGCAATATGGGCACATCCTTGGCTGGACCCCAGCTCAGCCCCCTGCTGATCCATGACATCAGTTGTGGTGGAAGCCCCGAGCGAAAGGCGGGGGAAGCTACCCACTTGGCACTTCTGGGAGCGGTGATGTAGAACCACTCCCGTTGCCATAATCCGGACACCTCTGGAAAGGAACCTTTTGGCCACGGAGCTCCTGCAATCTTGCTTATTGATGCGCCTTCGCACGCTGCATACTGCCCCTCGACTATCTTCGGCTTCACATCAAAGGTCTTGAGCCACAGGCTGAAGTGAGGGGTAATGCGGAGGAAGGCCTCACATACGACAATAAGTGCCGAGATGTGGAGAAAGGAATCTGGGGCTAGATCGTGGAAATCAAGCCCGTAATAGAACATCAAAACCCTTACGAAGGGATCCAGAGTGAGGCCTAGTCCTCGGAGGAAGTGGGAGATGAACACGACGTCTTTGTTGGGTTCAGGAGTAGGGATGACCTGCCCTCAGGCGGGCAGCTGATGTGAGACTTCGGCAGTCAGGTATCTTGCCTCCCTCAACTTCTTGATATCCTCTTCCGTGACGGAGGAGGGCATCCACCGGCCCTGGAGGCTGGATCCGGACATGATTGAAGATCGGAAGCACCTAACCTAGGCTTTGGGTGTTAGAACTCGAGGCGAGGGAAGGATTCGATTGAGCACGGGAGGGAAAAAGTAAAAGCCTTGTCCCTTTATAAAGAGGGTGAATATCAAGCGTCCTCCCTGTAGCCGTTTGGGACTTGCCTAAAATCTAGGAGTCCTAAGCACGGTTGGGTTACCCACGCCCGTAGTGATGAGAATCCCGTAATAAGGGGAACACGATCTCTGCCTTGACAAGACGTGTCAAGAAACTGCCTTGCGTTATGTGCGGGGCTAGTTAAAGAAAAACGGTTCGAATAATCGCCGAGCCATGGCATGATGTCATGTTGCCTAAACGTGTCAGCAGATTAGATTTGTGGAAATATTATTCTCTCTATGGTGGTATGTGGAACTTATTTTGTAGGGTCAGACACTATCCTTTATTTGAACTCTTCTGTGGTATATCCGGAGGAGGAACCCGCCTTGGAATGCCGAAGACAACACTGCGCGCCGGACTCGTCATCATTGAAGCCTGGTTCAGGGGCTACTGAGGGAGTCCAGGATTAGGGGGTCTCCAGACAGCCGGACTCTATCCTTTGGCCAGATTGTTGGACTATGAAGATACAAGATTGAAGACTTCGTCTCGTGTCCGGATGGGACTCTACTTGGCGTGGAAGGCAAGCTAGGCAGTACATATATGGATATCTCCTCCTTTGTAACCGACCTTGTGTAACCCTAGCCCCCTCCGGTGTCAATTTAAACCGGAGGGTTTTAGTCCGTAGGACAACATACAATCATACCATAGGCTAGCTTCTAGGGTTTAGCCTCTCCGATCTTGTGGTAGATCAACTCTTGTAATACTCATATCATCAATAATAAATCAAGCAGGACGTAGGGTTTTACCTCCATCAAGAGGGCCCGAACCTGGGTAAAACATCGTGTTCCCTTCCTCCTGTTACCATCCGCCTTAGACGCATAGTTCGGGACCCCCTACCCGAGATCCGCCGGTTTTGACACCGACAACGACACTGCTTAGTATAGAACGAACCAGCTCTCTATTACAACACGAATAGCAATACACGGGTTCCTATATTACAATGAATAACATCGGCACGGTGACGTGCTACCTCTTGAGCACTGCGTTGGATTTCCTTTAAGAGGAAAGGATGATGCAGCAAAGTAGCGTAAGTATTTCCCTCAGTTTTTTAGAACCAAGGTATCAATCCAGTAGGAGGCTACGCGCGAGTCCCTCGTACCTGCACAAAACAAATAACTCCGTGCAACCATCACGATAAGGGGTTGTCAATCCCTTCACGGTCACTTACGAGAGTGAGATCTGATAGATATGATAAGATAATATTTTTGGTATTTTTGTGATAAAGATGCAAAGTAAAATAAAAGCAAAGGAAATAACTTTGTATTGGAAGATTAATATGCTGAAGATAGACCCGGGGGCCATAGGTTTCACTAGTGGCTTCTCTCAAGAGCATAAGTATTTTACGGTGGGTGAACAAATTAATGTTGAGCAATTGACAGAATTGAGCATAGTTATGAGAATATCTAGGTATGATCATGTATATAGGCATCACGTCCGAGACAAGTAGACCGACTCCTGCCTGCATCTACTACTATTACTCCACTCATCGACCGCTATCCAGCATGCATCTAGAGTATTAAGTTCATGAAAACAGAGTAACGCCTTAAGCAAGATGACATGATGTAGAGGGATAAATTCATGCAATATGATAAAACCCCATCTTGTTATCCTCGATGGAAACAATACAATACGTGCCTTGCTGCCCCACCTGTCACTGGGAAAGGACACCGCATGATTGAACCCAAAGCTAAGCACTTCTCCCATTGCAAGAAAGATCAATCTAGTAGGCCAAACCAAACTGATAATTCGAAGAGACTTGCGAAGATAACCAAACATACATAAAAGAATTTAGAGAAGATTCAAATATTGTTCATAGATAATCTTGATCATAAACCCACAATTCATCGGTCTCAACAAACACACCGCAAAAAGAAGATTACATCGAATAGATCTCCACAAGAGAGGGGGAGAACATTGTATTGAGATCCAAAAAGAGAGAGGAAGCCATCTAGCTAATAACTATGGACCCGAAGGTCTGAGGTAAACTACTCACACTTCATCGGAGAGGCTATGGTGTTGATGTGGAAGCCCTCCGTGATGGATGCCCCCTCCGGCGGAGCTCCGGAACAGGCCCCAAGATGGGTTCTCGTGGATACAGACAGTTGCGGTGGTGGAATTAGGTTTTTGGCTCCGTCTCTGATCGTTTGGGGGTACGTAGGTATATATAGGAGGAAGGAGTACGTTGGTGGAGCAACAGGGGGCCCACGAGGGTGGAGGGCGCGCCTGGGGGGGGGGGGGTAGGCGCGCCCCCTACCTCGTGGCTTCCTCCTTTATTTCTTGACATAGGATCCAAGTCTCCTGGATCATGTTCGTTCCAAAAATCACGTTCCCGAAGGTTTCATTCCGCTTGGACTCTGTTTGATATTCCTTTTCTGCGAAACTCTGAAATAGGCAAAAAACAATAATTCTAGGTTGGGCCTCCGGTTAATAGGTTAGTCCCAAAAATAATATAAAAGTGGATAATAAATCCCAATAATGTCCAAAATAGTAGATAATATAGCATGGAGCAATCAAAAATTATAGATACGTTGGAGACATATCAAGCATCCCCAAGCTTAATTCCTGCTCGTCCTCGAGTAGGTAAATGATAAAAAAGATAATTTTGATCTGGAGTGCTAGTTGGCATAATTTTGATGCAATTCTTCTTAATTGTGGTATGAATATTCAGATCCGAAAGATTCAAGATAAAAGTTCATATTGACATAAAAATAATAATACTTCAAGCATACTAGCTAAGCAATGATGTCTTCTCAAAATAACATGGCCAAAGAAAGTTCATCCCTACAAAATCATATAGTTTAGTCATGCTCCATTTTCGTCACACAAGAATGCTCTCATCATGCACAACCCCGATGACAAGCCAAGCAATTGTTTCATACTTCAGTAATCTCAAACCTATGATTTCACGCAATATATGAGCGCGAGCCATGGACATAGCACTATGGATGGAATAGAATATGATGATGGGGGTTATGTGGAGAAGACATAAAAGGAGAAAGTCTCACATTAACGAGGCTAATCAATGGGCTATGGAGATGCCCATCGATTGATGTTAATGCAAGGAGTTGGGATTGCCATGCAACAGATGCACTAGGGCTATAAATGTATGAAAGCTCAACAAAAGAAACTAAGTGGGTGTGCATCCAACTTGCTTTCTCACGAAGACCTAGGGCACTTGAGGAGGCCCATTGTTGGAATATACAAGCCAAGTTCTATAATGAAAAATTCCCACTAGTATATGGAAGTGACAAAACAAAAGACTCTCTATCATGAAGATTATGGTGCTACTTTGAAGCACAAGTGTGTGAAAGGATAGTAGCATTGTCCCTTCTCTCTTTTTTTGGGGGGGGGCCTTCACTTCTTTTTTTATGGCCTTTCTCTCTCTTTTTTTTAATTCCTCACTTGGGACAATGCTCTAGAAAATGATGATCATCACACTTCTATTTATTTACAACTCAATGATTACAACTTGATGCTAGAACAAAAGATGACTCTATATGAATGACTCCGGCGGTGTACCGGGATATGCAATGAACCAAGAGTGACATGTATGAAAGAGTTATGAACGGTGGCTTTGCCACAAATACTATGTCAACTACATGATCATGCTAAGCAATATGACAATGATGAATGTGTCATGATAAACGGAATGGTGGAAAGTTGCATGGCAATATATCTCGGAATGGCTATGGAAATGCCATAATAGGTAGGTATGGTGGATGTTTTGAGGAAGATATAAGGAGGTTTATTTGTGAAAGAGTGTATCATAACACGGGGTTTGGATGCACCGGCGAAGTTTGCACCAACTCTCAATGTGAGAAAGGGCAATGCACGGTACCGAAGAGGCTAGCAATGATGGAAGGGTGAGAGTGCGTATAATCCATGGACTCAACATTAGTCATAAAGAACTCACATACTTATTGCAAAAATCTACAAGTCATAAAAAACCGAGCACTACGCGCATGCTCCTAGGGGGGTAGATTGGTAGGAAAAGACCATCGCTCGTCCCCGACCGCCACTCATAAGGAGGACAATCAAAGAATACCTCATGTTTCAAATTTGTTACATAACGTTTACCATATGTGCATGCTATGGGACTTGCAAACTTCAACACAAGCATTTCTCAAATTCATAACTACTCAACTAGCACGACTTTGATATTATTACCTCCATATCTCAAAATAATCATCAAGCATCAAACTTCTCTTAGTATTCAAAACACTCATAAGAATTTTTTTACTAATCTTGAATACCTAGCATATTAGGATTATTTAAGCAAATTACCATGCTATTTAAGACTCTCAAAATAATCTAAGTTAAGCATGAGAGATCAATAGTTTCTACAAAACAAATCCACCACCGTGCTCTAAAAGATATAAGTGAAGTACTAGAGCAAAACTATATAACTCAAAAGATATAAGTGAAGCACATAGAGTATTCAAAAAAATTCCAAATCATGTATGGCTCTCTCAAAAGGTGGGTACAGAAAGGATGATTGTGGTAAACTAAAAAGAAAAGACTCAAATCATACAAGACGCTCCAAGCAAAACGCATATCATGTGGTGAATAAAAATATAGCTCCAAGTAAAGTTACCGATGGAAGTAGACGAAAGAGGGGATGCCTTAAGTACAAAATCTCGTGAGCTCCGTTAGCGAAAGAAAACAAAAGACCACTTCAAGGTACTGTAATGAACTCATTCTTTATTTATATTGGTGTTAAACCTACTATATTCCAACTTCTTTATGGTTTATAAACTATTTTACTAGCCGTAGATTCATCGAAATAAGCAAACAACACACGAAAAACAGAATCTGTCAAAAACAGAACAGTCTTTAGTAATCTGTAACTAGCGCAAGATCTGGAACCCCAAAAATTCTAAAATAAATTTATGGACGTGAGGAATTTATCTATTAATCATCTTCAAAAATAATTAACTAAATAGCACTTTCCAAATAAAAATGGCAGCAGTTCTCGTGAGCGCTAAAGTTTCTGTTTTTTACAGCAAGATAACAAGACTTTCCCCAAGTCTTCCCAACGGTTCTACTTGGCACAAACACTAATTAAACACAAAAAACACAACCAAAACAGAGGCTAGGTAAATTATTTATTACTAAACAGGAGCAAAAAGCAAGGAATAAAAATAAAATTGGGTTGCCTCCCAACAAGCGCTATCGTTTAATGCCCCTAGCTAGGCATAAAAAGCAAGGATAGATCTAGGTATTGCCATCTTTGGTAGGCAATCCATAAGTGGCTCTCATAATAGATTCATATGGTAATTTAATTTTCTTTCTAGGAAAGTGTTCCATGCATTTCCTTAACGGAAATTGGAATCTAATATTTCCTTCCTTCATATCAATAATTGCACCAATCATTCTAAGGAAAGGTCTACCAAGGATAATAGGACATGAAGGATTGCAATCTATGTCAAGAACAATAAAATCTATGGGCACATAATTCCTATTTGCGACAATAAGAACATCATTGATTCTTCCCATTGGTTTCTTAATAGTGGAATCCGCAAGGTGCAAGTTTAAAGAGCAATCATCAAAATCACGAAAACCTAACAAATCACACAAAGTCTTTGGAATCATGGAAACACTAGCACCCAAATCACATAAAGCATAGAACTCATGATCTTTAATCTTAATTTTAATAGTTGGTTCCCACTCATCATAAAGTTTTCTAGGGATAGAAACTTCCAACTCAAGTTTTTCTTCATAAGATTGCATCAAGGCATCAACGATATGTTTAGTAAACACTTTATTTTGACTATAAGCATGAGGAGAATTTAGCATGGATTGCAACAAGGAAATACAATCAATCAAAGAGCAATTTTCATAATTAAATTCCTTGAAATCCAAAATAGTGGGTTTAGCAACATCTAGGGTTTTAATTTCTTCAATCCCACTTTCAGCAAATTTAGCATCAAGATCTAAAAACTCCGAATTTTTGAAACACCTTCTAGGTAAAGGTGGATCATATTTAGTCCCATCATTATCAATATTCATATTGCAAAACAAAGATTTAATAGGGGACACATCAATAACTTTTAGGCCTTCATCTTTATTTTCATAGGAACTAGAAGAACACGCTCTTATAAAGGCATCTTTCTTAGCACGCATCCTAGTAGTTCTTTATTTGCACTCATCAATGGAAATTCTCATGGATTTGAGAGACTCATTGATATCATGCTTAGGAGGAATAGATCTAAGCTTTAAAGAATCAACATCAAGAGAAATTCTATCAACGTTCCTAGCCAAATCATCAACTTTAAGCAATTTCTCTTAAAGCAAAGCATTGAAATTCTTTTGTGAATTCATAAATTCCTTAACACTATTCTAAAATTCAGAGGGCATCTTATTGAAATTTCCATAAGAATTTCTGTAGGAATTTCCATAATTATTAGAGGGATTACTAGGATAAGGCCTAGCATTAAAGTTTCCTCTATACGCGTTATTACCAAAATTATTCCTACCAACAAAATTCACATCCATAGATTCATTATTGTTCTCAATCAAAGTAGACAAGGGCATATCATTAGGATCAGAAGGAACACTCTTACTAGCAAATAATTTCATAAGTTCATCCATCTTTCCACTCAAAACATTAATTTCTTCTATCACATGCACCTTTTTATTAGTAGATCTTTCAGTATGCCATTGAGAATAATTAACCATAATATTATCGAGGAGTTTAGTAGATTCTCCTAAAGTGATTTCCATAAAAGTGCCTCCCGTGACCGAATCTAAAAGATTTCTAGAAGCAAAATTCAATCCGGCATAAATTTTTTGTATAATCATCCACAAATTCAAACCATGAGTAGGGCAGTTACGTATCATTAATTTCATCCTCTCCCAAGCTTGTGCAACATGTTCATGATCAAGTTGCTTAAAATTCATAATATCGTTTCTAAGGGAGATGATCTTAGCGAGAGGAAAATACTTAGAGATAAAAGCATCTTTGCACTTGTTCCAAGAGTCAATACTATTTTTAGGCAAAGACGAAAACCAAGCTTTAGCACGATCTCTAAGCAAAAAAGGAAATAGCTTCAACTTAACAATATCATTGTCCACATATTTCTTCTTTTGCATATCACACAAATCAACGAAGCTATTTAGACGGGTAGCGGCATCTTCACTAGGAAGGCCGGAAAACGGATCTTTCATGACAAGATTCAGCAAAGCGGCATTAATTTCACAAGATTCAGCATCGGTAAGAGGAGCAATCGGAGTGCTAATAAAATCATTGTTGTTGGTATTGGTAAATTCACACAATTTAGTGTTATCTTGAGCCATCATGACAAGCAAGCAATCCAACACACAAGCAAACAAAAAGCAAGCGAGCAAAAAGAGGCAAATAGAGAAAGAGAGGGAGGATAGAGAGAGATAGGGTGAATAAAACGGCAAGGGTGAAGTGGGGGAGAGGAAAATGAGAGGCAAATGGCAAATAATGTAATGCGGGAGATAAGGGTTGTGATGGGTACTTGGTATGTTGACTTTTGCGTAGACTCCCCAGCAACGGCGCCAGAAATGGCTCGTTGTCGAGAGTCAAATCTTGACTTGCGCGAACTTCCTGACAACGGCGCCAGAAATCTTCTTGCTACCTCTTGAGCACTGCGTTGGATTTGCTTGAAGAGGAAAGGATGATGCAGCAAAGTAGCGTAAGTATTTCCCTCAGTTTTTGAGAACCAAGGTATCAATCCAGTAGGAGGCTACACGCGAGTCCCTCGTACCTACACAAAACAAATAACTCCTCGCAACCAACGTGATAAGGGGTTGTCAATCCCTTCCCGGTCACTTACGAGAGTGAGATATGATAGATATGATAAGATAATATTTTGGTATTTTTGTGATAAAGATGCAAAGTAAAATAAAAGCAAAGGAAATAACTAAGTATTGGAATATTAATATGATGAAGATATACCCGGGGGCCATAGGTTTCACTAGTGGCTTCTCTCAAGAGCACAAGTATTTTACGGTGGGTGAACGAATTACTGTTGAGCAATTGACATAATTGAGCATAGTTGTGAGAATATCTAGGTATGATCATGTATATAGGCATCACGTCCGAGACAAGTAGACTGACTCCTGCTTGCATCTACTACTATTACTGCACTCATCGACCGCTATCCAGCATGCATCTAGAGTATTAAGTTCATGGAAACAGAGTAACGCCTAAAGCAAGATGACATGATGTAGAGGGATAAATTCATGCAATATGATAAAAACCCCATCTTGTTATCCTCGATGGCAACAATACAATACGTGCCTTGCTGCCCCTACTGTCACTGGGAAAGGACACCGCAAGATTGAACCCAAAGCTAAGCACTTCTCCCATTGCAAGAAAGATCAATCTAGTAGGCCAAACCAAACGGATAATTCAAAGTGACTTGGAAAGATAACCAATCATACATAAAATAATTCAGAGAAGATTCAAATATTGTTCATAGATAATCTTGATCATAAACCCACAATTAATCGGTCTCAACAAATGCACCACAAAAGGAAGATTACATCGAATAGATCTCCACAAGAGAGGGGGAGAACATTGTATTAAGATCCAAAAAGAGAGAAGAAGCCATCTAGCTAATAACTATGGACCCGAAGGTCTGAGGTAAACTACTCACACTTCATCGGAGAGGCTATGGTGTTGATGTAGAAGCCCTCCGTGATGGATGCCCCCTCCGGCGGAGCTCCGGAACAGGCCCCAAGATGGGATCTCGTGGATACTGAAAGTTGCAGCGGTGGAATTAGTTTTTTGGCTCCGTGTCTGATCATTTGGGGGTATGTAGGTATATATAGGAGGAAGGAGTATGTCGGTGGAGCAACAGGGGGCCCACGAGGGTGGAGGGCGCGCCTGGGGGTGGGGGGTAGGCACGCCTCCCTACCTCGTGGCTTCCTCCTTTATTTCTTGACGTAGGGTCCAAGTCTCCTGGATCATGTTCGTTCCGAAAATCATGTTCCCGAAGGTTTCATTCCGTTTGGACTCCGTTTGATATTCCTTTTTTGCGAAACTCTGAAATAGGGAAAAAAACAACAATTCTGGGTTGGGCCTCCGGTTAATAGGTTAGTCCCAAAAATAATATAAAAGTGGATAATAAAGCCCAATAATGTCCAAAACAGTAGATAATATAGCATGGAGCAATCAAAAATTATAGATACATTGGAGACGTATCACGACGCTATGCCAACCATGGTTGCTCTGTACAAGCAGCATAACAACTCGAAGGAGCAGAACAACTACTGGCAGCGGAACAACGAACGACGATGATGGACTCCAATCCGCAGGGACTCTGGCTGGAACGTTTATCCTAGCTCGCGAACACAGGAACAACACCAAACAAGAAGGCAATCCAGGCACGACCTGCAAACTGGCATGACACGCCTGGTCAGTACATTGAATGTACTTGCTAGCTCGCAATAACTAGAAGCATTCAAGACAGACAACAGCATGGCAATTACCGGTTAATCAGGAATCATCATGAGATCATCAGGATAACATAACATGAACAACATGAACATAATACTGCTGGAACAATATGATCATGGCAAGAACATATAAATCTGATGATACTAGCATGCAACATGATGACACTACATGCACCATTTATTCTGCTCGGGTTACCTCGTAACCATCACATGCATTACTTACCAACTTCGGACATTACACGATCATCTCAGGATCAAATCGAGCTTGGTATAAACAATACCGTAGTAATCATCAAATGACCACAAGGAGCTTGATCTTTACCCATGATTCTCGCACAACATCACAAATATCCAACAACTCGGTATTCTCGATACCACGGTGATCATTCCGGCGATCACAACCATGACCAAGACTTGGTCTCAAATAGTGATCCTTCCGGCGATCACAACCAACTTATCTCATCCTCGAACCGGGGTTGTTATCTAGCACATTATTATTATTACTGTTGACTCACAGTGTGACCGACACGAACTGGGCCCTTATCCGCGGGCGCGGCTATTGATAGATTTAATATACACTCTGCAGAGGTTAGTACACTGTACCCACACTACGGAACCCATGGCCTCGTACTCCCATTCGGGTGGACCAACAGCGCTCTGACAAAACCAATCTACTGCCATGACACTCTCCCGGCCACTCCGACCGACTCCCAACTAGGATAGTCCTGGGTGGCCCCATGTCTACCAAAGACACAACAACCACCGTCGTGGCCAAAACGTCCCTCACGGGGACTGGATCCATAATAACAACAATGGGCACACAAGGTTAGGTCTGCTTACCGGGCCAGGGTACACATGCCCATAACCTTCCCTAGTTGGAGGCACCGGCGAGAGGCACGGCAATAGACCCAGTTACACTACAAAAAAAGACACATCCATGACATTTTGGGCCAAACGAATTTTTTTCCTGTCATACATATGACACTTCTATGACGATAATTGTGACAAAACCCGGTATCATCATAGATGTGGTGGGCTCCTACTTCTATGACAAAAAATCATGACAGAAAATGGGCTTTTAGTCCTGGGCGGGCCGGAGACGCAGCTGCATGACATTCTTTGGGCCATCCATGACGGAAAAAACCGTGGTAGAAGCGAGGGCGAGGAAAATTTCGGGGAGTTCCCGGTTACGGTGGGAGGTCGGGGGCCAAGCGATGCGTGTTTCTCACGTACACGTACGCGCGTGTGTGCGAGGCGTTGGCTCTAACTGAACCCGAGCGAGGCGTTGGGCTCTAACTGAACCCGAGCGATTGCACTGCAGGCTACACGTTAATGAACCCGAGTGATCGATCGATGGCTGTTAACTAAACCCGATCGAGCGATTCCTTCGCTACTGCTGCTAACTGAAGCCGATTGATGCTGCCTCTGGATGAACAGTGAGCGTTGCCAGGGGGTTGGATGAACAGTTCCCGGTGGGGGTGGATGAACAGGACCCCGTGGTGTTGCCTCTGGATGAACAGGACCCCGATCGATCGAGCCGATTGGGGCTGGATGAACAGGACCCCATGGAGGGCTGGATGAATAGGACTGCCCCGTGGAGGGCAGGATGAACAGTAGACGGTGGAGGGCAGGATGAACATTAGCCCGTGGAGGGGTGGTTGAACAAGAGCCCATGGAGAGGGCTGGTTGAATAGTAGCCGGTGGAGTAGCGCGCGGTGGATGAACAGTAGCTCGTGGAGGCTGGAGGGGGTCGACGGTGGAGATGAACAGTATCCCGTGGAGTCCCGTTTTGCGGTACGCCACACCCCTCCCGATGAACAGGACCCCCATTTCGACTGTAGCACTCCAACACAAGTCCGTTTCGTCCGTTTTGCGGTACACCACACCCCTCCCGATCAACAGGACCCCCGTTTCGACCGTAGGAGGTCCGTTTCCTCTGTTTTGCGGTATGCCAGACCCCTCCCCATCAACAGGACCACGTTCCGAATGTAGGAGGTCTGTTTCCTCCATTGTGCGGTACGCCAGGCCTCGTTTCCATCGCCTGTTCCGTCCAAGCCCTCCCAATGAACACGACCACGCATTCTGTTCCGACCCAGCCGGTTGGCTCCGACGCGTTCCGTTGAATCCCCATGAACACGACACATTTCGTTGCCTCCCCATGAACATGATGCATTCCATTGCCTCCCCATGAACACGACGACGACGCTGTTTCTCCATTCCGACCCAGCCATGTACACGAGCCCTGGCCGTATGTATGCGCGAGTAGGCGTTCGAGACCCCACCCGTATGTACACATACGTGACTGTATTTTCTTTCTTGCACCCTGGCCGTTGTGCGTACATGTACATGCTACGTGTGCGCCTCTACTACGACATGTGCGTGCCTCTACTACGACACGTGCGCGCCTCTACGTCGACCAGTATGTACGTACACATTCGTGACCAGAATTACAACGCTACGTACGCTTCGACCAGGTGGGTCCCGACTGTCAGGCACTTCCTTGCCTACGAAGATGTAGCTGGTGGGTCCCAGCAGTCAGGGGGTGAATCATTTTTTTTGCCCGGACGCACTTCCTTGCGTGCGAAGATGTAGCTGGTGGGTTCCAGCAGTCAGGGGGAAACGTTTTTTTCACGAAATACAGTGGCCCGTCCGGTGGGTCCCAGCTGTCAGGTGGAGGAATCATTATTTCCGCGTAATAAGGAGGCACTTCCTTGCTGCGGCCGTGGACCCAGCTGTCAGCCTCTCCACGTACAGTCCACGTCTGATGGAAGTCGTTCCTTGACCACGTTGACCATGCCGCGCCGAGAGCACCAGGGCGGTGGACGATGGCGAGGCCTAGGAAGGGTATGACACGGAGGCAGGGAAGACTCGGCAGTTGTTTCCCACGCGGAGGGGAGTACGACTATACGAGGGTTTACTGGTTCATCTGCCGTCGCCGGAGAATAACAGCAGGTGTGGGTGAGTAGAGGGATGGCTAGGCCAGCGATGGGAGTACGGTCGGGCAGTGAGGCCTACGCGGCAGCACAGCCGGCCGTGAGGAGGAGGGAGCAGGCAGTCCCGCCGGCGCTTGTTTGAGCGGCTAGAGCAGGAAGAGCAGAGATTGAAGAAGCACGATGGTCGTTGGATGGACATCCAACAGTCAGTGCTTGTGCGTCAACCTTTTTTTAGGAAAGCCTCAAATCTGTGGAAAACAACATACATCCCATCTGCCATTATTTCTAATAATTTACAGCCTATTTGCTATTTCTTAAGGTTTTTTTGGAGCCCATATTCTTTTTGTTAGCATTACAGCCCATATTGTGGCGGCGGTTAAAAAATTATACGAAATTTTGCATATTTCGGTGCGGTCCGAACTGTTTTTAATCCTGAAATTTCGACTCACATTCAAACTGATTTTAAAAATAAATGTATATCAATATAAAATCCAACAAATTCTCCACGCATAAAAATTAATGTAATTTAAAATCATGAAATGAAAAAAAAAAGATATTTGAAACTAATTGCCGGTTTGATGTGTTTTAAAAATGTACAACCCATTTCTCATTACTGATGGGCCATTTTCTCGGCCAGCCGAATGAAAGCTCTCCTCATCTTGAAAGATTTGCAGCCCAACAGGCCTGACAAAATGACTTACTTGGCAAGTCACAAAAAAACTGGGCTGTGGCCGTGGACCCAGCTGTCATCCTCTCCACGTACAGTACTCTTCTGATGGAAGTCGTTCCTTGACCACTTTGACCACGCCACGCGGAGAGCACCACGGCAGTGGACGCCGGCGAGGCCTAGGAAGGGGACGACGCGGCAGTGGAAGCCGCGCGGAGAGGACTACGAGGGTTCACTGGTTCGGTGCGGTGTGGGGCTGCCGTCGCCGCAGGGCCTGTCCAGCGGTGGGAATAGTAGGGGGCGGTGAGGCCTCTGCGGCAGCACAGCCGGCCACGGGAGGCAGGAGCATGCGGCATGACCGACGCTGCTTTGGGCGGCTGGAGCAAGAAGACCAGAGGTTGAAGAAGCACTACGGCCGTTGGATGGACATCGTACGGTCACTGGAGCTAGAATTGTTCATATTGACTAAGTTGACAAAGCCCTTCGTCCCCGTCAACTTAGTAGGCCCACAAGTCAGCCTCCCAGCAAGGTGGGTCCCAGCTAGCCGGGGGAGTATTCATTTTTTGTGCGTAATAAGGAGGCACTTCCGGTGGGTCCGAGCTGATAGCGGGGGAACATTTTTTTAGCGAAATACGGTGGCCCGTCCGATGGGTCCCAGCAGTCAGGGGGAAACAATTTTTTCGCAAAATACTGGTGGCCCGTCCGGTGGGTCCCCGCTGTCAGGTGGAGGAATAATTATTTTCTGCGTAATAAGGAGGCACTTCCTTGCGGCTGCCGTGGACCCAGCTGTTAGCCTCTCCACGTACAGTACTCTTCCGATGGAAGTCGGTCGTTGACCACATTGACCACGCCGCGCCGAGAGCACCACGGCAGTGGACGATGGCGAGGCCTAGGAAGGGGACGACGCGGAGCCATGCAAGACACGGCAGTGGATGCCCACGCGGAGAGGAGTACGAGCGTTCACTGGTTCGGCTGCGGTGTGAGGCTGCCGTCGCCGCAGAATAACAGGGGGTGTGGGTGAGTGGAGGGATGGCCTGGCCAGTGGTGGGAGTAGTATGGGGGCGGTGAGGCCTCTGCGGTAGCACAGCCGGCCATGGGAGGCAGGAGCAAGCGGCACGACCAGCGCTGCTTTGGGCGGCTGGAGCAAGAAGACCAAAGGTTGAAGAAGCACTATGGCCGTTGGATGGACATCATACGGTCACTAGAGTATTGACTAAGTTGACAAAGCTCTCCGTCCTTGTCAACTTAGTAGGCCCACAAGTCAGCCCAACAATATGGTGGGTCCCAGCTAGCAGGGGGTATTCATTTTTTTGGGTGTAATAAGGAGGCACTTCCTTGCGTGCGAAGATATAGTTGGTGGGTCCGACCTGTCAGCGGGGGGAACGTTTTTTCACGAAATACAGAGGCCCTTCCTGTGGGTCCTAGCTGTCAGGTGGAGGAATCATTATTTTGCGCGTAATAAGGAGGCATTTCTTTGCGTGCGGCCATGGACCCAGCTGTCAGCCTCTCCACGTACAGTCCACTTCCGATGGATGTCGTTCATTGACCACGTTGACCAGGCCGCACCAAGAGCACCATGGCGGTGGACGACGGCGAGGCCTAGGAAGGGAACGACACGGAGCCAGGGAATACTCGGCAGTTGTTTCCCACGCGGAGGAGTACGAGGGTTTACTGGTTCGTCTACCGTCGCCGGAGAATAACAACATGTGTGGGTGAGTAGAGGGATGGCTAGGCTAGCGATGGGAGTACGGTGGGGCCGTGAGGCCTGCGCGGCAGCATAGCCGACCGCGAGAGGAGGGAGCAGGCAGTCCCACCGACGCTTGTTTGAGCGGCTTGAGCATGAAGAGCAGAGATTGAAGAAGCACGACAGCCGTTGGATGGACATCCAACAGTCACTGCTCTCGTGTGTTGACTAAGTTGATAGGGCGTTGCGTGTGTGTCAACCTTTTTTTATGAAAGCATACGCGTCAACCTGTAGTATAGGCGCACAAGTCAGCCTCAAATATGTAGAAAACAACATACAACCCGTATGCCATTATTTCTAATAATGTACAACCCATTTTCTAATTCTTAAGAATTGTTTTGGAGCCCATCTTCTTTTTGTTAGCATCACACCCCATATTGTGGCCACGGTTAAAAAGTATACGAAATTTTGCATATTTCGGTGCGGTCAACTGTTTTATATCCAGATATATCGATTCACATTCAAACTATTTTGAAAAATAATTTATATAAATATAAAATCCAAATAATTGTCCACACATTAAAATCAATGGAATTTTAGATCTTGTAATGAAAAAAAATTGAAACTAATTCCTGATTTGATGTGTTTTAAAAATGTATAGCCCATTTCTGGGCAAACCGAATGAAACTCTCCTCGTCTTGAAAGAATTGCAGCCCAGCAGGGCTGATAAAGCAAGTAGGCCTTGTTTGGGTATTTCTTTAAAAAAATAGAACTGGGCTAGCCATTTTCAGCAAGAAAAAAACACAACTGGGCTCATGATGTGGTAAACATAAATAAAACCCTGGCTAGACGGGCCACAGCCCCCGCACAGCCCCGTTGTTACCCTGATCCGTCGCTAAAACTAGTATAAATAACAACTGCTTGTTCCTAAAAAAAACTGCGCGACTTGCTGGGTCCCTGGTGTCAGCCGCTCGTTGTGTAATTCTCTCGTTTATTGACTACATTGACAATGGCGTGAAGCCCAGATGTCTAACCATTAGGAGGAACCATATTTTTGGGCTTGTTCTATAGAGGCACTTGCTTGCGTACTGCCATGACGCTGGTGGGTCCCTACTGTCATCCTCTCCACGTACAGTCATCTCCTTGTTCCTCTCGATTGTTGACGACGTTGACAACGGAAGAGGGCGGCGCACCGCGCACGGTGAGAGAACCAAGGCCGCAAGGCGGAGGACGACGGCGAGGCCTCGGACGGAACGAACAGGAGCCGTTGAAGATGTGCTAGTCCAGTCGTAGGCGGAGGGGAGTATGAGGGTTGACTGGTTCGGGCGCGGGTGCGTGTTGGGGCTGACGTCGCCGGAGAATAACAGGACGTGTGGGGGAATAGAGGGAGGGACTGGACAACGTTGGAGGGTACATATGGTAGGGCGGCGGAGGCGCAGCCAGCCATGGGAGGCGGGAGCGGGCAGAGCCGACGGGGTGGTTTGGTTTGGGTGACTGGAGGAAGAAGAAGACAAGAGATAAAAGATACACGACAGATGTTGGATGTCAATCCAATGGCTGGTAGGCAGAATCGTTTGTTGACTGGCTAGTAAGTCGACACCACCTTGGATAGGCTATTTCCTCGCGGGTCCCAAATGTCAGAATCCAAATCTGTCACGGTCATGCAGCCTTTCCTATGAAAATTTACAGCCCATTTGATGCTATTTCCCTTGGTTTGGATTTGTTACAATATTTCACTCTAAATTAAATGAATGGCAAGCCATTTGCCTTGTTTCAAAGAAAATATGACAGTCACAGCCGAGTTGAAAAGGGCAGGAACATCTAACTCTAGCTTACAAACTGTACAAAAGCACGAGGGTTAATTGTTCATCAGGTTTACAAAAAAACCAGATTGAAAAGGGCAACAACATCTAACTCCAGCACTGTTTTCGGCAGTCACAGTCAAATGGATCGGTCAGGTCCATAGAATGAACATCCTGGGTCGTAAAATTTACTGGATTATGACCACAATATGTTGTAAATAGAAGCCCGACACGTTCAGAAGCTCTTTTGCCCACCTGAAACTCCTTTTTTTGCTCTTCGACATACCCATCCATCAAAACCATGCTGCTGATAAACTTAAGCCTGATGGACAATAGTAACCTTGCATTCAGTAGGAAGAATGTGACAAATCTTGTGTTTGCACGGTTGGCTACATATCGTTCTAGCGTTATTGTTTTCAATCGAATCTCATGAGAAATGAGAAAATCCCGATGCTTACGAATCCACCGATTGGTTATAACTTTCTTACCCCGTCCTGTTCATTTCACGCACATTGGAAGCCCGCATATAGTGTACTAGAATTATCACCTTTATATACAACTTCTCCAGACATGGAAAGCATTGCAGCAAGCCAATAATCTTGTTCAGATCAAAACTATTCATTTGGATATATAAGATCTTGACAGAATCTAGCACCATTGATAGGACATCCATGGAAAAACTCTTCATTGAGCATAGAACATAATATTAGTACAAAATGTGTACTCCAAGATGATATATAAATTATGCGCAGAAATTTAAAATGCAGCTGATGGTTACAAGTGTAGATGATAATATAAAGTACCTGAAGAACTGTGGAGCCAAAAACCATATTGAAATGAGCACAGAGATCATGTATTACACCCAAGGTCTCTAGTTTAGGCGCAGAGAGGACGGTTATTTGCAACGGTGAATAACTAGAATCAAGGATCAAACTTTGAAGTGAAGGGGCATCTTGGATGATGAGCTGCCTTCCGTCAAAAGAAATTCCAATTCTTACAAGGTTAGGCGACTTTATTTGGATACAACCGATTCTAACTGTGAAAACAAGCACCAAGCACTCCAGCATAGGGCAACTGGAGTGGATGATGCTGTGCAATGAGCCTCCGATATATGAACCCGCACAAGTGAAGTTTCTTGAGAAATGGGAGTCGAAGGTTTAGTACCAGATTGTCTGGTAGGTAGCACAGCGCAAAGGTGGCGGTGTGGAGAGAGGACGAAAACCCCGAGATGGACATCGGTGCTGAGGGCACAAGTTCATGGCGTTCGGTATGTGGTATGTGATTTCCAGGGGAATAGTAGAACTCAAGCAGTTGTAGTTTTGTGAATTCAGGGGATTCCAGCCAGGCGTCCACCGCGCAGGGCATGGTATGCCTGCTCAGGTAGCATGACGGGATGCAGAGGCTTTGAACGGAGCCCTGGTGGGAGGAGATGATGGCTCTGGGGATTTCAAAATCATTGAAGAGAGATAGCTGATGACAGTCGAGATTAAGGGGAACGGTGCGCCATAGAGGGCGCCACCGAATTGAGAGGACTTGGGTGCGGCAGCAATCCTTGGTGGGGAGAAGCGAGATGATCTCCCCAAGGATGGTGTCCGGGAGATCGCTGATGCGGTCCACCCGAGATTCTACGGGTTCCTAGGATCCGGTGGTGGCGGGGTCGCCGCTTCTCCCCGCGCTGCCGGGTGCGGGATCTACAACAGGCGTCGCCGCTGGCGGGAGCCTCATCTTCTTGGCGCTGGGGTCAGCCGACTCCATTTTCCTCGAGGGCCTAGTTGTAGTGCGAGCGAAGAAGAAAGGGAGCTGGGGTTTTTTTGTAGGAGTGAGGAAGAAGGGGAGCTGGGGTTTTCTGTAGGAGCGAGGTGAGGAATTTGGGGGTACGAGTGGAGCGAGCTGACGTGAGGTGGGTGGGAGCAAGGAGGAAGAAGAGCACCCAGGTTTTTTTTGGGGGGGGGGGCGGTGTGCTGGGTGTGGGTAGCGCCTCTCATTCAGTAAATATATGGGCTTTTGAATTGATTTTACTATTTACTAGTGTGTATGGGGTGTTTTGTCTTGGGACCCGAGAAACAATTACTACTAGTACAGTGGAGACACTCTACAGCTACCCAGAAAAACAATTACTACTAGTACAGTGGAGGCACTCTACCGCTTCTGGCTCCTCCTAGGTCATTGAAACGTCTCCCTCTACTGAATGCCATTATACTTTTGTTCACCGACATGCGGGCCATGCAGCGCGTGGGCCCAAATGCCATCCATCAAATTAGAAGGCAGTATGCAGGCGGAGAGTCACACCGGTCGTAGCGCGGCAGTAACGAGCCATCGTATCACAAAACCCCACCTCCCCGCGGTCTAAGTTTGACGGACGAAGCAACCATCATTTCACTCTTTGCTGAATCCCCTTCTCCCTCACCGTCTTCAAGAAAGGCAACACTTGCATCTGCCACTGTTCTTCTCTCCGAACAAAGGGAAGGTAAGCGGATCCGTGATGTTGGTATATTTTCCTTCAGAGGAAAAAAAGAACTTTTGCAAAGCAGTAACCGATCCTCACTCTCTTTTTTGTTTCATTGTCATTGCGATTGTGTTTTCCTTTCAGTGGTCTCCTAGTATTCGTCAGTTTCATGATGGACCAAGGAGAACCAGGCAAAGATCTGCCGATATTGGAGCAGACGCGGGAGGCTGATCCCCACGAGACAGAGAGCTCCAAGAAGATGGAGGCAACCACTGAGGCAACCCCAGATACTGAGATGGTCAATGCCCCGTTTGAGGTTACAGCCCTCGTGGCACTGCAGGAGCAGTTTTCCCCCTTCGAGGATGTGTCCCCCCCCCCCCCCCGCTGAGTTGCCCAAGGTGATTTTCTTCTTTGCCGATCTCGATTGTGGTTTTTCATCTAAGTATGTAGTGATTTTTTTAGAAAAGGAAGTATGTGGTGATTAATAATGCAAAATTTTATTAGCTTCAATGCCATGGTATACATAGTGGTTTAAATAACTTGTGTTTCTTATACTGAAAAGTAATTCATAATTTTTTTCTGTTTCAATTAGAGCCCTGATGCAGACAAGGATTGTGTGGTTGTACATGTCACTCGCTATGAGGCGGACGACCTGAATATACGCACTGGGAAAACCGAGTTCTTAGGCTGTTGGATCCTGGAAGCCATTTGTGGTTATACCAATGAAGAGTTGTATTCCAGCCTCATTGTTGTCAGGTGTGTTGTCCAGGGTGTACTGAAGCATAAGAAGTTCAAAGCTACTCCTTCATTTTTGAGGAATACTATTCTTGTCAGGCTTACGCAGGAAGATGACGTGGCATGCCTCCACAAACAAGTTTATCAGTGGCAAGGCCACAAGGTTGTCTTCATGAAGGTTCACAGGATTGAGCTGCTGCGGGACGTCCTCGATGATGTTCATGGCAAGGTCCGTCTTGTGTCCAGCCCAAATTAGATCGAGGCATGAAATAGTTGCCCCAGCTAGTGTTTAATAGTAGTTTGGATTGTGTCTAATTATCCGAACCTTGCCTGTTATCGACCCCTCTAGGGCTAGTACTATGTATGAATCCGTCTATGGGAACTGATGCGACTTTTGTGTGCCCGTGAATCATGTGAGAACCATCGTAATTGTTGCCGAAACAGATGCGTCCTCGCTAGTTTTTTCATGAATATGGCATGGTAAGACATAAGTTGTCACGGTTTATCATACGAGCAGTGTGTGTTTTGATGAAATAGAGCACTCGTTCGAGAACCATGCGTCGACATATACATAAGTACTTGTAAACACTGTTGGTGCTACCCCACTTGTAAGTAGTTGTGCAAAACACGGCACATTGGCTCAGCTTGCTTCAACACTAGGCTATCGACCAGCTAACAATCAACAATCTGCTGTATGACATATAAGCAACTATGTATCTTGTTACAGTGGTTCATGCAGTTAATTGAGGCCACAATGTAACAAATTCCAAACGTTCACACGCTAGTCCAGCGCTCATGTGGAACACTCACATTAAACTCGTCTTCATAAAAAACTTGAAAAGCATAAGTTAAGCAATTTTATACATCTCAATGATTCATAGAACATCACAAACATATACTAGTTCACAGCAAAAGAAAAAGTTGTGAGAAGGTTTACAAATCAGGAAAAAACAAGCAAGGCTTCTCTTTGAGCAAAGGGCCTCCCGGCAGGTTTAAATTTCCTGGAGTTCACTCTGGTTTTTTCTTGTTGCCACCACTCAGGGCTAGGTTCTCTCATTCCAGATAACCAATTATAATTGTGGTCTTAGCTAGAATGCTGAACTGAACCATGCAGTGTACTGACCAGCTGAAATGCTTGTGCATTCACTAAATTTAAGCACTGCTATTTGCAGAAATAAGCAGACCACAATGCCTCTTGTCCGCGCACCTGTCCAAAAAACCGCCGTGCAGCCGTGCCAGCTAGTCCTTGGTCCATGGATGAACTGGTAGAAAGTACATTCCGGACTAGGATGTAGTTGTTTTCGCTCGTCCCTGCACTGCAATCAGGAAGTAAAACGTACGAATCAACTTCTTTTAGATTGCGTTGGTCATTCTACCTTAGTTACTACCAATGTAGGGATACCTTGAAGACGGGAGGTTAGACGACGGCAGTGAGGGATAGCCATCTCATTCTGCGCAATTGTACTAAAACTGAGGTGTGTGCTTTTGATTGCGCGGATAGAAATGATACGGAGACAGACATCCCGAAACGATATGGAGACAGACATCCCTGTTTGCGCAAATAAGAAATATGGTTATTTAAAAAGTGACAGATATTACTACTTTCCCCCGAGACGGCGTCGGGAGGCCGCATCTTGGCCACAATACCGCAGGGAGGAAGAATGGGTCAGAGGCCCTCCCGAGCCGACGCTCTCTCGGAGAGAACGGCAAGGCCGCCGATCGGGACGCACGGGCAGCCGTTGGTCTCCTCCCTCGCCACCGACGACAGCGTGAACGATGCACCTACACCCCTACCCCTGTCGAGGTTGTCCGGCCGGATTTGTGACCAGCCGTGAGCTGAGAGAGAGTGTGGCCACCTATGTGTTGCTTAGATCTGGAGAGCATGAGAGAGTGAACGAGAGGAACCCTAGTAAAGCAAGCGCTAAGGCTCCTGCTTTTATATATAGTGGAGTGATTTCGTTGTACCAGCTTCAAAAAAATGCGCTCCTACGTGTACCCACGAGTGGGTGTGAGAGAACTAGTGCGTGGGTGCACCGCTTCTCTTCGTGAGAGTACAATATACTATGCCCAAAGAACGTTCGCCGCAAGAGTAATAGTACAAGTGTGTGACGTGTGAGCTAAAATAAAATGTGCGTGCCGTCTTTTGTTTTTTAGAAGTTCTGAGGGTAGGGTGTGAAGAGCACATATGTGCGTGACATCTACCTGCAGATAGACGGTGGGTGCGGCGTGTGAGTCTGCGAGAGGACTCGGGAGAGTCGTGACTCGTGAGGGTGCGTGTGCGTGAGAGAGAGGGGGGCACGTATCAATGCAATGCATGTGTCCGTAAATCATTATCCGACAAACGTTCGCCACAAGCCTTTTCCTGACGAACGCCGTAAGGACCGTTAGATCGGCATCCGACAGTGTCAGTTTTGCCATGTCATTTAACAGAACAGCCACTCCTCCTACACACAAATCTTCCACGTGAGTGTTAGCAATTGCCGTATGCTCCCTCCGTTCCAAAATGCAGTGCATATAGCTTTATTGAAAATTCGAACCTCGCAAACTTTTACCGAGTTTTCATGTACCAAATTGCACATGTAGAATACCATGTATATATATCATTTCATTCATCTTCGAGAGGTAACTATAAAGTTGGGTGAGGAGTCTACAAAGAAAGACCATCGTATCACTCGCAGCAATTTCAAGCATCCTTTAGTGTCGAGGAATATCATAGGAACTCTATATGATATGATTTTTATAGGATTTTTCCTTTAGAGCCAATTGGTTCATAGGAATAGATTCATATACTCCACATTTCAAAGGAAATAAACATGATATCATTTCTATAGCTTTAGAGCCACTTGGTTCATATGAATGGATTCCTATACTCCCTTAATTTCAAAGGAAAATAAACATTAGCGTATATTCAATAGAAAAGTTCCTATGATATGAACCAAATTACATCTCTTTTCTAATCCCTCCTCATAGGAATTGAGAAACATGTCATCTCTAGATTCAATAGGAAAGTTCCTATGATGTGAACCAAATGACATCTCTTTTCCAATCCCTACTCATAGGAATTGAGATGCTCCATGTCATCTCTTTCCCTACAACTTCCATGTATACATCTTCTATTCCTAAATAGATAGTACAACCCACTAGTAGATTTTTTCCAAAACATGCAACTATGGCACAAGAACTATATAGTGTGCCAATAACTTTGAAAGATGGCCGCTGGATGAAGCTAACCCGACAGTGTAGAGATAGGCAAATCCGAGCAGTACTGGCCGTTGGATATCATCAACATTCCACCAGATCTGCCACATGTACAATTTAGAAGACTCCATGGTTGAACTTATGCATAATGCACAAACCTCAAAACACAAGCACTTCTCCTTTGTTATAGAATCTTCTGTATCATAATTGATTATTTTTTTCTAAATGAATTTCCATTATTTTTTTACTTTATGATTTACTCCCTCCGTTCCAAAATAGATGACCCAACTTTGCACTAACTTTGTACAAAGTTAGTGCAAAGTTGGGTCATCTATTTTGGAACGGAGGGAGTACAATGCACAACCCCATGAATCTTAACATTTTTATAAAACTTATTGATTTTGAATGAGATGAACTATAAGAACTAAACTAACATCTACATCATGCATATATGACTCAAAGCTTTACATGCTATAGTGTGTATTTATTCATAATTTGGTTTCGAAATTTCATGCGTTCAATACATGTGTACCTTACTAGTTTTGAGTAGAGTAGCAAATTTCACGCGGCCCCGGGTATATTAAAATGCAGGGCCCATGCATCATTTCCTTTCGGTCGAACCTACGTCCACAATTTTTTGTACTTACTATATCTCCACTGGTCCCCGAACCCAAATGCTGCCTCGTTCCCGTAAAACCAAGCGGCCCACGCATATTTAAGGCGTCGGCTCGAACCCGTTTACTACGACGTGGCCCCGCACGTCGTAGTACTCCTACAAACCCTACCGCTGCACTCATCATCAGTTTTCTTCAAGAGGACGAGGGAGAAGCCGATTTGTAGTGGAGGCACTTTCAAAAAAAGGATTTGTAGTGGAGACCCCTACGCTAGGGTGCCCTAGGTAGCTACCGCACGCATCATTGTTTTCTCTTTTCTTTATGCTCTTGCACCCTAGAGTGAAATGATGGTTGCTTCGTCCATCCAGCTTAATGTGGGAAAGGTGGGGCTTTGTGATTTGACCCCTCATCGCTCATCTTCTACTACTGCGGCGCTATGACCGGGGTGCCTCCAATTCCAACCGCTGCTCCGAACTGTAATTTGGTGCATCGCACGTGGAACAAGATGGTGGATGAGCCACATGTTGGCCAAAGGGGTCCTGTTAAGTGTGTCGCCATTTCGTGTGCGGACTGACCCTGCTTGTGTTGCTACGCCAACACGACAGGAGCAACCTACCACTTGGTTTTGCTCCTTGGTGAATCCCGACTATATTAATCTAAAAAGATACGTGCTGAACTACCCTCTCCGTCTTGGTTTTTTTATTTTTAGGCGTCTCGGTTTATAGGGCCTGCACGTAGTTCTAGGTCATCCATTTGACTAACTAAATATGAGTTACTATGTCACAAAAAGTATATCATTGGATTCTTAAGGGGATGTAGTTGTATTTAAAAGTCGAGGGCGGGGCTTTTCCTGCGCGGTAGGCGGCGGGGCAGTTCCGCCTAGTCAGTTCAACAGAGACGCGAGAAGACGAGGGAGTAGGCTGCTACAAACATAGGCATAAAGTCTGATGTGGCAAGTTAATCAAGAAGAGAGGGACTAGTTTGGTGACCCAAGGAAGAAACGGTGCTAAGCGCATGTACCTAGGTGAAAAGACAATTTTGAGTCTATAGCTAATTAAATGAAGCAAACTTAGCAACACCATTTCATTGGAAGAGGTCACTCCTTGGCAAATGCAATAAATACACGCGCTTAGCACTGTTTCTTCCTTGAGTACGAAGAAAGAGATAGAGAGGAGTAAAAAATACACTTATAGCCAACCTTGTTGTAGTATGAGTGACTAAGTGATGACTATGTATGACATGCCAACATCAGATAGCCTAACGCACCGTGTTAAACCTCCAAGGGCGCGACCGCACGAGCGACGCGACGGTCGTGGTAGGCGTGACCATGATACGGGCTGCTAGCAGCCCTTGGATCTGAGATCAAACGGTCGCATGCTAAGTTGCTGAAAATTTACAGAATAACCCTCCAGGATAGGATATTCACCCATAGGTCTAGAATCACGCCATTCAACCATTCGATCTCAGATCCAAGGGCTCTTGGAAGCCCGTATCATGGGAGAATGAAAGCCACTACTCTGCCGTTCGCACGCTGGCAGTTCGCTCCTACTCGTCCCCGCACGTCCTTCAATACTACGGCGGTTCGCTCCTAGTCGTCCCGTCCATTCACATTACGGCAGTTCCACTAATCCTAACCCTCCTCCCAAATCCATGGCATCCCAAATCTCCACAATCGGCAGTGAGTACAAGGTTAGAACCATCACCGGCGATGAGTTCGACGTCATCTACACCCGTTCTTCCGCGACGGTGAAAGGATGCCTTTCTCGCTTCAGACGCATGTTCGAAAACTTAGATGATGAGTGGGTCGCTGGGCTAGATGTTGAGTACACCACAGTCCTGGGACGAGAGAAGGATCTAAAGGACTAAGAGAGGAAGAAGCCCACCGTGATCCAGGTTTGCGTACATAATGTTTGCTTGGTCTACCACATATGCCATGCCGACGTTGAGTGCCAGGATTTTAAGAACTTCCTCAAGGACAAAACAGTGAAATTCGTTACTGTAGACTTTGGTAACGACAAAGAAGTCCTGCATCGGATAGGCCTCGTTGTAGGCAACACCTTCGACCTCCAGAAGAATCGGCTGGTGTCCTCTCGTCAGCCTTCAATGCTGACCCTGGTAGGAGCCATGGTTCATCCTTCGTATGGTAAACTGGAGAAACCTCATTACACGTTTCATCATCATGCATGGCAGCGGAATGTACTAGATATAGACCACATCCACTACGTTGCAATGGATGGCTACCTTTGCTTCTATATCTACAAGGGTTGGATGAAGAGCAACAACCAAGTGTGCGGTTCAAGGAAAGAAGTATCGGCCAAGAGGAAGAGGGACAAGGACGAAGTCGAGGACGTGGAAGAGGACTCCGAGTAAGGTGGCAGTGTCGTTGCTCATGGTGGTTCTAAACTTCTAATGCAGTGTTTACCGGATTAGTTGCATAGTTTAATTTTAGGTGTGCTTAGTTTAACTTGAGGGGTATGTTGTGCTGAGCCCCCAGCAGAACTATGTTTTGTTTCTTCTCGTTCCTTTAACTCTTCAGTATGTACATACTACTAGTATTACTTTAATAGAATTTAGCACCCCAATTAAGCACGTACTAGCTTTTTTAAATAGTACTATATGCATAATTTGGCGACGAGCGCTCTCTATATGTACCACCTTTTTTTTAATTTCAATTTTTGCTTCATGGCGCAATCCATCGATAGTACTACTGTACAAAAGTATACATTTTTTAAAAGGCTAGAGTACTATTCATCACATATATAGCCAGTTAAATTCTCAACCTAGAACGACGTGCATGCCATGTAGTAAACCGATATGGAGGAAGTATAGTAAAAATGAGGTGATTTTACCGAGCGATCGACGGGGGAACATGGCCTGTCATGCGGTCCCACGTGTCATGATGTACCAAGGCGATGCACATGTCTCTCTTGAGGCAGAAGCAATACTAGTACGTGGTTTGAGACGATGGCGAACCGAAGTGTGAAATAATGGTTGCTTCGTCCGTCTGGGAAAGTGCGGCATTGTGATTTGACGTCTCATCGCTCATTACTACTACTGGGCCGGTACGAGTGGGGTGCATCCCCCCTGCTCTTCTGCACTGTTATTTGGTGCTTGACACGTCGACTCGGTTGCTATACGTCCCACATGTCGGCGACAGGAAGTACAGAATTCATGAAAGGGAGCATCGACGGAGGAGTATACTACAGAATTCATGCAGGGAGTGACTTAGTTTTGGAAAAATCTGTTTTTACAGAGTATGTACCCACTAGGGTTTATAGGGCTCATCTAAAAAACATTCATTTTTCTGTTTGAGAAGTCTCAATTCTACTATACTAGTAGTAGTACCATTACATGTTGGATTTCGAGGTGCGTTAGATCACCCGACGCAAGCAGTGTCAAGAGGAAACTAACCAATGCATGTACAAGTTCATGGAAATTTAGTGGTCATTCATGCATTCATTCTAATTAATGCCTCAGTAAACATAACTTCTTGAGAAAAATGAGCGTACTACTTACTTGTGCAAACTACAAAATTAATTCAACCACTCACCGTCTACCTTGGTTGGAGAGATTTTGAAATTGAGCCATAAACTGGAAAGGAGGGAGTAGTAACTTTTGTCTCGATTACTATTTGTGGCCTTGTATAGATGCAAAATGTATATTTTTATAGTGGCCTTGTATAAGTAAATGGAGGGAGTACTAACCAAAGTACGTAGTAGGGACGAGGAGTAAACGGAGGGAGTAGTAAAATTTTCTCCTCGTGCTGCGAGCCACCGCACGCGTGGGCGAGGGAGCGGGCGTAAGGCGTACTAAGCAAGCTTCACCTCATCCTGCGAGCCACCGCGCCCGTGGGCGGGGGAGACAGCATACTAAGCAAGCTTCTCCTCGTTCTGCGAGTTGACGAGACACATCAAAAGTACTCCAGTGTATAGAGCCTTGCCTCTAAGGTAGGCCCCACATGGTTTGCCTCTTTTTTTAATTTAACATAACGCGTCAAGTCGCAATTTGTTTGTTCACCCGTGGTAGACGATCCTCCCTCCACCAAGTGGACAACCAGGACACGTGCCAAATTACCACGTGGGCTGCCTTTTTCGTACAGAAATGAGCACCACCGTGTACCCGCGCGGGTGTGGTTGGGAAAGAGATGGGAGTACGTGCGCCGTGCGTGCACCTCTTCTCTTCGTGCACACCCCCCACCTACGTGGGTATGTGTGAGAGAGATACAAACCTAGACGTAATGCTCCGTCCATCCCCATGCCTCCACCCAGTCCGACCACCAGTCACCACCACGCCCCACTCCTCCTCACCTTATCTTTCATCTTTCTCCCTCCATTTTTATATACAAGTGGCCACTATCAAAATTACAATTTGCAGATATACAAGGCCACTAACACTAATCGATGCAATATTAATGGTGTTTTCCTCGTGGTACTAGCAAAGGAGGACATTAATTATCCCTTGCATGCATGCGGGAGTTTGTAAAAAATGCATCTTGATGTTCCATGCAATGCACGGGCATCTTGCTAGTCCATGAAAACAACACATGGCAACATTCCATGGCGAACGAGGGATTTGAATCTATTGGGAGGGGCTGTTTGGATCTTGCCCGGGGTAGCCAAAATATTGGCGACCCTTTTGTCCACCGGTGCCTTTGCCACCGATGAACGAGGAATGGCTCGGGTGCTCATGCTGTCATGCATCCTCCAGCGCGCACGTTGGAGACGAGCTCGCACGATCTGTGTTTTTTTGTCCCACAACGCCGCCCGAGCCGCCCGCAGACCGACCGATGACCCGCAAATTACACCATCCAACCGTAGCCGCACACATTACGACAGCAACTCAACCAACCGAACGAAATTCACGCAAACACGTAGACAAACTAATATTTCATATAAACAACGACGGAAATCATATAGAATACCGGATTTTCATACAAACATGACAGATTTCATTACATTCAAATGAACTATGCGGTGCTAGTTCTGGACAGCACAGGTATATAATACCTGGCCTAAATGGTCGCTCGCCGATCGATTTGTGTTCCTCATGTCCGGCAGCACGATCACCGGACTGCCGGGAGCCCCGAAGGTATATGCTTCAGCGCAAAGGACGGCTCGCTTCCCCACTGCCCAACTGATATCATTGGCTGGTGCCGAAGATGATGGTGGCCGGCACCGGTTCGAGTTCATCACGGCCACTATTTCGCCATGGCCGGCACCGGCTCGAGTTCATCCTAACATTCCCCTCTTCCGTGGAGCCCATGCGGGGTTGACGAAGGTCCTCGCAAAAAAAGGATCCAGCAAGACACCTGCTGTGTACGCCGGCGTCGCCTCCGCGGTGGCCTTCATGGGACCCAAGCGGCGGCGGCCTCCCGTGTTCTACTTCTCCTCGATGATGGTGGCGGACGCAGAGGCGCTGGCCACCGACTCATCGCTCTCCGCGCACCCGGCTTCTATCGCTGCTTGCATGGCGCGGCTGCCGGCATGGGAGTCTCGGCCACAGAAATGGGAGACGCGGTACGAGGCGGCGGCATGGACAGCAGCAACAACGCTCGTGCGCCGCTCCTCGTCGAGCTGGCCTGGAGCGGTGAGTTGCTGAACCGCGCGCTGGCTTGGGGCGGCAACTGGCTCCGTCGGGCGAGGGGAGGGAGGTGGATCAACGAGCTGCATAGCTCATATCCGGTGGGCTACCCAGTTGGCTTGGATGCGGAATAACTACTCTTCGTAAGCCATTGTAAGAGTGGACAAAATGGTGGAGGAGATAGGGGAACGGCGGAGGTGTGCGATTCTTGGCCGGTGTTTGGCCTCGTTTAAATAGGAGATTAAATAGATGGCGGACGGGAGGAGCTCGGCCGGCGTTGCGTTTAACGCTGGCCCGGTCATGAACGGATGTGTGTCCAGAGTGGGTTTCTCGGCTTCCACACGGGCGGGTTTCATGGAGGCACTTGAATGCGGCACGGAGGCGTGTTCAGCCGGGCGTGCCACGAGTGGCGCCCTCGACTCTGACCTAGGACACCGCGCCGTTCTTCCACTGACATGTGGGCTCTTTGGGTGCATGGAATGCATGTCAGTGACCCAACGCAGGCAGGGCACAGCAGAGGAACCTTTGGTGGGCCAGGGCGGTTAGAAGCGGGCATTTCATAAACCGATGATTGTTCATTGAGTGTGACGTCATCTTTTTCATGTAGATAAGCCTACTATGTTGATAGCATGTTCGATATGTTGTGATTCATAAAGACCGCTGCAAACATCAATGTTCTGCTTATCATAGATAAGATTGATTAATACCCGTAACAATCCATGTCCTTAACAAAGGGTGCATGCACGTATAGGTTGAACGTGTGTCTTGCGTCGTGTGTTGTGTGCATGCAGGCGTGTGAGTGTTGCGTGCGTGCAAGGGTACGTTTCAGTGTTGCATGCATGGGTGCATACGTGCGCATGTTCGTGAGTGCATGTGTACGTGTCAGTGTTGCACGCCAGCATGCGTGCGTGTGTATGTGTCAGTGTTGCACGCCTACATGCGTGCGTGTCTTGCGTGCGTGCATGTGTACGTGCGGGGTGAGGCTACACGTCAGTCGACTGACTTTTTCATCTCTAGTCATTAGATTTTCCAGCCGTTGGATACGAAATCAAGGGCCTCCAGTTTATCAAACTCCACCCCCCCCTGAGCCGCTAGCCACCACCGGCCGAACCGCCAGCCCCCGCCGCCCGCGGTTGGCCCGCCCTCCTCGAAACCACTCCCCACCGCGGTCCGCCGCCGCACCGGCCATACCTCTAGCCCCCCCCCCCCCGCCGAGCTTTTTCTCCGGGGATCCCCACCCCACCGCCCAATGAACGCCCCCCAACCGCCGGTGACTGCCAACCAGAGGTCTCACGACTTCGAATACCCACTGACCACTAATTTATTACCATTTCTGTCCTTCATATACACGCTGACGGGTGGGCCCTATGGTAATGTGCGCTGCTGAATGTGGACCGTTTGACTGGTTAATTGATCGTGTTATCAACAAATTACGGAGCTGTATGGTGAGCCAGTGACCGTATGATCACCCTAAAATGTACTCCTATTTTATTAACACAGTACAGACTCGAACTACCATTTCTTTCTTTCATATACGGGCTGACAGGTCGGCCCCATGGTTACGCGCCCCGATGGTGCAACACTAGTTGCGCCGCGTGGAACATTTGACTGGTCAATTGAATGTGTCATCAACAAAATACGGAGTTGTACGGGTGAGACAGTGACTGTATAATCATGATATGTATTTGTTTAACACGGTACAGACACAAGGGCTCATATATACACGCAAGCACTCACCTCTATAAGCGCACACACGCGAACCCTACCCCTATGAGCACCTTAGAGAGAGTGGGCTAGCATATATGATCTTGAGATTTTACGAAGACACCATAGGTGCCTCGTAGTCGAGTATAACGTCTCCTCCCACTGAACATACGTCGCCGGAAAATACTGAAATTAACACAAGATAAATGCGAGCACCGGGACTTTAACCTTGGTGGGCTCGAGAAACCACTGTCCTCTAACCATCCAACCACATGTTGGTTAGCACGACAAAATGTATGTGGTGACCATGATGAGCTTATTCTGAAGTCCAGTGACCATATCGTGCTTTCGCTTCAAATACAATGACCATAAGTGTCGTCAACAAAATACGGAGCACGCATCAAATGCAAAGTCCGTCAGTGTCATCAACAAAATATGGAGATGTATCGTGAGATAGATACTGTTGTACTATTGTATATGCTTATTTTCTTAGTGTCCAATTGCGTGCGTGGTGTGGTGGGCACATCATTTCTAGTTGTGGTGGGTCAACATGAAGACTCATGGGTCGGTTCCATCCTGTGCCACATATAGGTTGGACTGAGACGTGTTATACGAAGACCCATGTGGAGGACTCGGCGTACAACACGAAGCTACCAGAGTCGCGGAGGACTCTATCCCCACTGGTGATAAGCCGACTATATATGATTTGTAACCCTAGGCCCTTAGTATGTTATACAAGCTTGGGGGCTAGTTCGTCGATAGTATACACACACACACAATGCCTGGTATTCACGTGTACTTTGTACACACCCCTATCACTAATATACAGTACCAGGAGTAGGCTCTTTCTTCAACTGCAATTGAATTCTAGCATGTGCATGTGTTTATTTCATATTATCGATCCATAGAGTGAGAGTGGTTTGAAATACAAGCAACGGATGCTTTTGCAATTCATATATAAACATTAATTAGTGCACTCCATGTTGTTAGTGTGAAGCACTTTATACATTTGTCACTTGCATGGATACATTCCAAATTGCTAGCTACGAAATAGAATACATGTCGAATTCAACATAAAGGGGGTTTCGAAGATTCGAATTCATAGGAAGTGCATTCATCTATTTGAACCCGAGATAATGGCATTTGTAAATCAGATGTAAAAGGGGGCAGCAATCTTTGTTGTGAGTTTGAACATGCTGTATATACTCATATGCATATCTAACTTTTTTTGCAACCAAGGAGATTATATCTGGAACCATGCATGAACTGAGGTAAGTTGCATATTTTTCAATATATACTCGTGTACAATGTATATTCGAATGTACCCCCTCCATTCCAAAATAATAGTAGCTTTAGGATTTTCAAGAGTAAAGATTTGTGAAGTTTGACAAATCCTGAAAGTTCAATTCAAGAGAACCGAAAACGTTAATGCTTCTGCTCCCAAATATTGAACGAAGCGCCAAATAGGCCTCTGGGCACCCAAAACCGCGCGAGACTAATGTTTTGGTGGTAGGAAATTACTGTCCTAACTCTGGCCCGTGTAGCCTATCGGCCCGATGTCCAAAGGTCTAAACCGGGGGTAGGTTTGTAACTTCACCAAGACGACAAAGAAGCATTCATACGCCGTGGGCACCTACCCATGCGCTCGGCCGAAATCTATCCCGCCCACATTTGGGACACCTGACATGACTGTCCTACCCCCAACCCGCAATATGTCCGAAATTTTAGATGGGGGGAACGTTTGTAACTTTCCCCAAATTTCAAACAAGCGCGTCTCAAACCGAAACATTGTTCCCCCTTAGTTCCCCGCCTCCCTCGGTTTCCCCATTCATACTCCGTGGGCGCGAAAACGCCCTCTCCACCAGCCGCGAAACCCCAACCTCCTCCATCCTCCACCCCATAGCGGCCAATCCACCGTCGCCCTCCTCCATCACGCCGGAGCCGGTACCCCGACGTCGTCGTCCAACGTAACCGCAACCGCAACGCCCTCAAGGACTTAGCAGCTGAAGCCGAGGTAGAGCTGGCTCCATGACGCCGACGCCGACGTGCGCCGTACCAGAACAACTCCAACCACGCCGTCCTGCGCCTCACTGTTGCGGCTCCACTATCGCAACCGTCCATCGCACCGGAGCTGTTCCCGTTACGCCATCGTTCGCCGCCTCGGATCTGCTTCCCCGCCGCCGACAGACGGCCACCGCACCACACTCAACAACTTGGCCATGGGTTTGTCCAAGGCTGCACCATCCTCCACAACTTCTAGTTTCCGACGAACAACAAGAAGATCGTCGGAAAAACAGAAGGAGGACACAGCACTGCCAGCAGAAAGAGGTACTCCTCTTCCCTTATTCATGCAAATCTTACGTCTCCGCTCACACCGTATTCATCCCACGAAAGAAACTAGTTGAGCGCTTCTTACTGCATCTTCTTCGTGATACTAAATGCACAAGGTTTCCTCCCTTTTACTATTTCACCTTTGCTAGAGGTCAGTAGCCTGCCTGGATTTCAATTCAGGGTCAATCGAACCGCAATTAAAAGAAGCAGCACCTGCTTAGGCGCGCAGAGCACCTAGTCCGCCTGTTCCCCGGGGAAGCGGCGCATCGGTGTCTATCATAGGGGTGTGGGGCGCAGGAGCTGCTTGCGCCCAATCTGGAGGTCGGCGGGGCTCAAATGGATGGCCGGGGCGGTGCCAAGCACGGCAGTGCGGTGAGGTCGAGGGGAGGGTGTAGGCAGGGGAAGAATACTGGGCCGGTGGTCGTTGGCGTTTCAAGGAAGATCGTCAACACTGACTCGCTGGAGGTAGATGAAGGCGATATGCCCGTTCTTTGTACATCGGACGGTGCAGAAAAAATGGACTGACCTATTTGCTTTCAGTCGACTGTTATGTTCATAGAATCCTGTAGTAATTTAGTGTGCCATGCATGTTGTAGAGCTATCATATGTCTCCGGTCATTTATTTCTCACCGACCTGCTATCTGCTACCTTTTACTAATTGTGCACACACTTCACCCATACTCACACTATTGTTTTTTTATGCATGGGTATTTCAGACTCTGACGTAGTGTTGATGAATGCATAAAAGAAAAGATAGAAGTCGCTCCAGTGTAATTCGAAGATAAGCACTAAGCGTTCCAGCGCTCTAACGGGTGCAGTGTCAGCAGTTGGAGACAGTAAACGTAGCTCTGCAGTTGATGATCTCAATTGCCACACACAACCATCCCAGGTGCTTGCTTTAACTTTGCGTTGTCAAATGTGGTTGCATGTTGCATATGGTGTCTAGCTTGTATTGCTTCCAATTTGGTTAAATTGCATCTGCTTACTTTACACATTATACCTTTGATAATGACATGCCTTCCTGTTTTTGATACATACTACATATGTCTATTAACCATGTTCGTACATCAAACTAATGCTCTTTTGTATCCCTCGTCAATCACTTATGGTGAGACAATCACCCGGGTGGGTTTCTATGAGACGCCATACTCGTTTAAAGAGTGCAGTGTCATCCTCCCCACATGATTCTCAAGAAACAGCAAGGCTAAATGAATATAGTCAACGTAGCTCTCTATTTGATCACCACAATTCCCCCACACCACCATCGTAGGTGCTTGCTCTTACTTGGCAGTGTGATATGTAGTGTTCGTCTTACATGAAAGTAGTGTTTGTCTGTATCATGCATCAATGAGTTCTGAAGAGCAAATTTTATTCCTTTTTCTTGTGGGTTTGACTTGACAAGGCAAAATCAAGAAATAGGAAGGAAAAGAGTAAGGAAGGCGATGATGGTGGTCCTTTGCAGCAACGTAAACGGAGCATTTGTACCGATTCTCCTTGTACTGATAGTGCATTAGAAGGTCCAAGTCTCCGCTCCCCTACTCCACCATCCAATGTGCTTGCTTTAACTTGGCAATGTGATATCTGGTTGCATGTTGCATATAGTGTCTAGCTCGTATTGCTCCTAATTAGTGTAAAATGCATCTGCTTAGCTTACACATGATACATGTGAATATGACACACTTTCCTGTTTTGGGTACATACTATATCTTATGATAAGGCACCTTTAAGTCGCCACTATGATATTGGTTGTGTCTTGCATATGATTTCTAGCATGTACTGCTTCTAATTTGTTGAAACGCCATACAGTTTGAACTTGGCAGAGTGATATTGGTTGCATCTTTCATATGGTGTCTAGCTTGCAGTGCTTCTAATTTGTTGAAATGCCTTCTGCTTAGTTACCACATCATAGGTGTGAATATGTCACACCATCCTGTTTTTCATACATATTCCATCCTCGCATCATGTGTTTGCCTTTCATCCGAGTACTGTTCGTCAGTATCATGCATGAATGAGTTCTGAAGAGCAAATTTTATTCCTTTTTCTTATCGGTTTGACTTCACAATGCAAAATCATTATAGCTGAAGGAAATTAGTCCGATAGTGGATGATGGTGGTCCTTCGGAGCAACTCAAACAGGGGGTCTCTACAGATTCTACTCCGCCATCCTGCCAACAAGATTCGCAAGACAACACAAGGCTGGCCAGTCAACGTAGATGTGTAGATGATGAGCACATCTCCCCTACTCCACCATCACAGGTGCTTGCTCTAACTTGACACTATTATATGTGGTTGCATGTTGCGTATGATGTCTAGCTTGTATTGCTTCTAACTTGAATTGCATCTGCTTGCTTTACACATAATGCCTGTGAATATGACACGTGTTCCTGTTTCTAGAACATACATGTACATGATGAGCACATCTCCCCTACTCCACCATCACAGGTGCTTGCTCTTACTTGGAACTGTTATACGTGGTTGCGTTTTCCGTATGATGTCTAGTTTGTATTGCTTCTGATTATGTTGAATTGCATTTGCGTAGCTTACAACTTATACCTGCAATGATCACTTACCCATAAGACACATTTAACTTGGGACTGTGATGTAGGTTGCATCTTGCATTGTCTTCTAGCTTGTACTGCTTCTAATTTCTTGAAATGGCACTTACGACGAGACACTTTTTACCTGATAGAGTGATATTGGTTGCATGTTCATATGGTGCCTAGCTTTCATTTCTTCTAATTTTGTTGAAATGCCTTCCGCTTACTGTTTTTTCATAAATATTCCATCCTCCTATCGTACGTGTGAATACAAAATGCTGTCTTTTTTGTATATATTCCATCCTCCTATCATGTGCTTGCCTTACATCAAAGTAGTGTTCGTCTGTATCATGCATCAATCAGTTATGAAGAGCTAATTTTATTCATCTTCTTGTGGTTTTGACTTCATAAGGCAATATCAGAAAATAGGAAGGTGAGGGAGTCCTGGATTAGGGGGTCTCCGGACAGCCGGACTATCTTTATTGGTCGGACTGTTAGACTATGAAGATACAAGATTGAAGACTTCGTCTCGTGTCCGGATGGGACTCTACTTGGCGTGGAAGGCAAGCTAGGCAATACGTATATGGATATCTCCTCCTTTGTAACCGACCTTGTGTAACCCTAACCCTCTCCGGTGTCTATATAAACCGGAGGGTTTTAGTCCGTAGGACAACAAATCACAACATACAATCATACCGTAGGCTAGCTTCTAGGGTTTAGCCTCTCTGATCTCGTGGTAGATCTACTCTTGTAACACCCATATCTTCAATATTAATCAAGCAGGACGTAGGGTTTTACCTCCATCAAGAGGGCCCGAACCTGGGTAAAACTTCGTGTCCCTTGCCTCCTATTACCATCCGGCCTAGACGCACAGTTCGGGACCCCCTACCCGAGATCCGCCGGTTTTGACACCGACATTGGTGCTTTCATTGAGAGTTCCTCTGTGTCGTCGCCGTTAGGCTTGATGGCTCCTATTATCATCGGTAGCGATGCAGTCCAGGGTGAGACTTTTCTCCCCGGACAGATCTTCGTATTTGGCGGATTTGCACTACGGGCTAATTCGCTTGGCCATCTGGAGCAGATTGAAAGCTACGCCCCTGGCCATCATGTCAGATTTGGAAGTTTGAACTACACGGCCGACATCCGCGGAGACTTGATCTTCGACGGATTCGAGCCACAGCCAGGCGCGCCGCACTGTCTCGATGGGCATGACCTAGCTCTGCCATCGGACGGTACTCCAGAGGCCGCGCCCACACCAGCTCCGACCCTTAGCTCGGAGCCAACTGCGCAAATCGAGGACGGGTGGCTAGACACCACCTCAGGGGCTGTAGTCTCGACGGCGATCGAGCCAAACACCAGCATAATCCTCTGCGCAACTCGTGACTCCAAGGTGCCAGACTCTGTTCCGGACCCTGAACCATCCGTGCCCCTGCCAATCGAATCCGAGTGGGCGCCGATCATGGAATTGACCGCTGCGGATACCTTTCAGCACTCGCCCTTCGGCGACATTCTGAATTCACTAAGGTCTCTCTCTCTCTCTTTGTCAGGAGAGCCCTGGCCGGATTATGGCCAACAGGACTGGGATGCGGACGGCGAAGAAATTCGACGCCCACCCACCACCCACTTTGTAGCCACTGTCGATGATTTAACCGACATGCTCGACTTCGACTCCGAAGACATTGATGGTATGGATGACGACGTAGGAGACGAACATGAACCAGCACCTATAGGGCACCGGAAAGCCACCTCGTCGTATGACATATACATGGTGGATACACCCAATGAAGGCAACAGCGAAGAGATAGCGGAGGATGACCCCTCCAAGAAGCAACCCAAGTGCCGATGTCAGCGGCGCCGCTCTAAGTCCCGCCAAAGCAAAAGCGGTGATACCGGTGCAGGAGATAATAACACTCCGGATAGCGCCGAAGACAACGAAAACCCCCTCCAGCAAGAGTTAGATCAGGAGGATGAAGGTGCCAGCTCTCCTGAGAGAGCGGCTGGCGGAGAGGAGGAGGATGACAATTACATGCCCCCCTCCGAAGACGAGGCAAGCCTCGGCGATGATGAATTCGCCATACCAGAGGATCCTATCGAACAAGAGCGCTTCAAGCGCAGGCTTATGGCCACGGAAAATAGCCTGAAGAAAAAGCAGCAGCAGCTTCAAGCTGATCAAGATCTGCTAGCTGACAAATGGACTGAAGTCCTCGCAGCCAAGGAATATAAACTCGAGCGTCCCTCCAAGAGTTACCCAAGGCGCAGGTTACTACCCCGACTGGAGGAAGAAGCGCATGATACGGCTGACCGGCCACCTCGTGGCCGTGATAGAGAGGCATTCCTGCCGAAAGCTCAGCCTCCACCCCAATGCCATCCAAATAAAAAGGCATGGGGAGATACGCCAGACCTGCGAGACATATTGGAGGACAAAGCAAAGCACTCAAGATCGATCTACGGATCACGAGGGCGCACCACTCTATGAGATGGTAAATGTCACGCTGGATACAGTAAAAGCAAATCCGGCCGGGCCGAACACAGCGGGCAGGACCCATACGAGCTGCGTCGCGATATATCCCAATAATGAGGCGCCTCACACCCCTTATGCTTCACAGACGAAGTAATGGAACATCAATTCCCAGAAGGTTTCAAACCTGTAAACATTGAATCATACGACGGCACAACAGATCCTGCGGTATGGATTGAGGACTTCCTCCTCCACATCCACATGGCTCGCGGTGATGACTTACATGCCATCAAGTACCTCCCACTAAAACTCAAAGGACCATCACGGCATTGGCTTAATAGCTTGCCAGCGGACTCCATTAGCTGTTGGGAAGATCTGGAAGCCGCATTCCTCGACAACTTTCAGGGCACTTATGTGCGACCACCAGACGCCGATGACTAGAGCCACATAATTCAGCAGCCAGAAGAGTCGGGCAGGCAATTCTGGACTCGGTTCCTTACAAAGAAAAACCAAATCGTTAATTGTCCGGATGCAGAGGCCTTAGCGGCTTTCAAGCACAACATCCGAGACGAGTGGCTAGCCCGGCACCTTGGTCAGGAAAAGCCGAAATCTATGGCAGCCCTCACGACGCTCATGACCCGCTTTTGTGCGGGAGAAGACAGCTGGTTGGCTCGCAGTAACAACATATCAAAGAACCATGGTACCTCAGATACCAAGGACGGTAACAGCAGGTCACGTCGCAACAAGCATAAACGCCGCATTAACGGCAAAAGTACTGAGGATATGGTAGTCAATGCCGGATTCAAAGGCTCTAAAACCGATCAGCGGAAAAAGCCATTCAAACAAAGTACACCGGGTCCGTCCGGCTTGGACCGTATACTCGATCGCTCATGTCAAATACACGGCACCCCAGACAAGCCAGCCAATCACACCAACAGGGATTGTTGGGTGTTCAAGCAGGCCGGCAAGTTAATCACCGAAAACAAGGACAAGGGGCCGCATAGCGATGACGAGGAAGAACCCCGGCAGCCGCACACTGGAGGACAGAAGAGGTTTCCCCCTCAAGTGCGGACGGTGAACATGATATACACAACCCACATCCCCAAGAGGGAGCGGAAGCGTGCGCTCAGGGACGTATATGCGCTGGAGCCAGTCGCCCCGAAGTTCAACCCTTGGTCCTCCTGTCCGATCACTTTCGATCGCAGGGACCACCCCACTAGTATCCGTCACGGCGGATTTGCCGCACTGGTCCTAGACCCAATCATCGATGGATTTCACCTCACTTGAGTCCTCATGGACGGCGGCAGCAGCCTGAACCTGCTTTATCAGGACACAGTGCGCAAAATGTGTATAGACCCCTCAAGGATCAAACCCACAAAGACGACCTTTAAAGGCGCCATTCCAGGCGTAGAGGCCCACTGCACAGGCTCAATTACACTGGAAGTGGTCTTCGAATCCCCGGATAACTTCCGAAGTGAAGAGTTAATCTTCGATATAGTCCCGTTCCGCAGTGGTTATCACGCGCTGCTCGGACGAACCGCATTCGCTAGATTCAATGCGGTACCACATTATGCATACCTCAAGCTCAAGATGCCAGGACCTCGCAGAGTTATTACAGTCAATGGAAACACAGAGCACTCTCTCCGAACAGAGGAGCACACCGCGGCCCTCGCAGTAGAAGCGCAAAGCGGCCTCTCAAGGCAATCTACCAGTTCGGCGTTTCAAAGCCCGGACACCTTCAAGCGCACTCGGGGCAATCGGCAAATAGACCGCCTGGCGCGATCTGAGCTCGCATAGCAATACGACGGCCACCTCAATCCCAGCCCAACGACGTTGTTCATGCCGCGCGTACATGATTACGCATTAAAAATACCATGGGCACAGAAGGGGAGGGGGAGGCACAACTACGACATGCCTCAAAACGCGGCCTAAACCGCACCAGGGGCTTCCCATTTGGTTATTTTTCTTTTTCTTTCAGGACTTCAATCTCTGGAAACACTGTCCGGCAGCTCTATTGCCGAACACATGATACAGCAACCAAGGAGGCCGACAACTACGGAATTCCCAGGTGGATTACAGATTTCATATAATTCCTTAGCTCGCTCTTGGAAGGGACATAGTCCTACTCTTTTGCTCATTACACTATCTGTATCACTCTGCTTTAATGCAATTTTTTAATATACAATGCATGACATTACGACTATTATCGCATTTTTGTTATGTGTATACATATCTATGTGTTCATTAATGACGCCTAGCAACCGTACACTCTAGTACGGCCAATGCACCAGGGGCTTACATACCCACAATATGGTGTGAAAAGTCCGGACACTTTCACAAGTGCGGCACCCCGAACTTATAGCATTATATGCATCAGCTACGAATCATGTCTTTGGTCAAATGTTGGGTTTGCCCGGCTCCTATGTTTTGGTACCTTACGTTCCGCTCTATCGGCTAAGGTAGCGCTAGGAGAACTACTGCGATTGTGCCCCGGTTCTGCTGGGCCGAGCACCTCAGTAGAGAAAGCTAAAACTGACTGTCATGATAAGGCGAGAGACTGGTCGCTATTCGGCGAGGTTTTTCGAGTCCCTAAAGACTTATGCCGCTTAGGGTGAGGGGCCGGCTCCGTCCGGCTTATAGGCGTGTATCGCGCCCCGAATTCGGCCTTCCGAATACCAAGGGCTTCGCCAAAAATTAAAATTATAGAATTCTATGGCTAAGTGAGAGTGATAAAGCATTATTAGTCTGGTTGCCTTGTTCGTTGTGCTGAGCACCTCCCTCGAAGGACCCAAACATGGGAACAAGAGTGCTCAGGTTTATCCCGAACACCCCAGCACTCGTGGTATGGGGGCAGAAGCTGAGGACTAGCCATCTCTCAAATTGGATAAATAGCCAAACAGAAGGTAATATTTTAAATTCACACAAGCGTTGCATAGCGCATATGAAACAAGTTTTCATCTCACAGGATAAAAAACGAGCAAGTCTCATTCAAATATTACATTTTGCAAACACTCATTCGCGATAAGACGGGCGCCTGGCAGAACACCCTCGTAGTACATCTCGGGGTGGCGGTGCTCCTTACCCTTCGGCGGCCCCTCCTTGATCAGCTTCATGGCGTCTAGATTGACCCACTGCGTTTTTACATGGGCGAAAGCCCGGCGTGCACCTTCAATGCAGACGGATCGCTTGACGACCTCCAGCCGTGGGCAGGCATCCACAAGCCACCTCACCAGGCCAAAGAAGTTGTTCGGAAGGGCATCGCCAGGACACAACCGGACTATGAAGCCCTTCATGGCCTGATCGGCCGCCTTATGTAGCTCGGCCATCTGCTTCAGCTGGTCACTCATCAGCACCGGATGTTCGGCCTCAGCATACTGAGACCAAAACAGCTTCTCCGTCGAGCTTCCATCCTCGGCCTGATAAAATTGTGCAGCATCGGACACACTGCGGGGCAAATCTGCGAATGCTCCTGAAGAGCTCCGGATTCGAGTAAGTAATCGGTAAATTACTTTTACATGCTTGCTTTGCATATAGAAAGCCTTACCCGCCACTATCTTCTTCATCGCGTCGATCTCCTGAAGGGCCTTCTGGGCCTCGGCCTTGGCACTCTTCGCGCTCTCACGGGCCGCTACAAGCTCAGACTCTCGCGTCTTCAAGTCAAGCTCCAACGCCTCGTGCTTCGTCACGAGAGCCTGGAGCTCTTGCTACACCTCGCCCACCCGAGCCTCGTGCCTCTCTCGCTCGGTGCGCTCCTGGGTCGCCTTCTCTTCGGCCTGGGACAGCGCTTGCTTCAAGGTCGCCACCTCGGTCGTGGCCCCTGGCAAACATACAATGATCCTGTCATTTAGCAATCGCGTCCTTTTTCTCATCTATAGACGGGGTATTACTTACCCTTGTTCTCCTCGAGCCGCCTCTTAGCAAGGCCGAGCTCTTTTTGGGACCCCTCGAGGGCCTCCTTCAGTACGGCGACCTCCGCAGTCAGTGCGGCGGACGCCAGCAGCGAAGCCTGCATATGCATATTGACATACTTATATTAGACTCCTGCAATGTTATTTGATCCTCTGTTCGGCTTTTCTTTGTGAACACCGAACAAAGCATCAGGGGCTACTGTCTATGCGGTAATATTTCTACTACATTTTAAAAAACACTTACCTCGAAGCCTATTAGAAGGCTAGTATAGGCTTCAGTCAATCCGCTCTTGGCGGACTGAACCTTCTGGATCACCGCACTCATGATAGTGCGGTGCTCCTCCTCGATGGAAGCGTTGTGAAGCGCTTCCAACATAGTGTCCGGCGCCTCTGGATGGACAGAGGTCACCGGCACAGGCGTCTCACCCTCCTTAGAAGGGGACCGCCTACCCGAGCTCGGAGCCATTGGAGGGTCCGGTGCGGTGTTTGGCTGAGGGCCGAACTCGGAGCTCTCGGGGACCCTGTCCCCTCGGCTCCCGGAGTCCGGAAGGTCGCCTTGCGGCGCCTCTGGGACTGTCCCCCTAGATTTGGTGCCTCTTGAGACAGCACCTCGGTGTCATCGGCTGGATGAGGGGAGGTGGCCGTCGGGACTGGATCGCTATCCATGTCCGACGCACCCAGGGAGCCGTCCGAGGATACCTCGATATTGGCTCGGGGCGGCCTGCACAATTGAGTTCGGCGTTAGGGAAAGCAACGCGACAAAGGAATCCTATGGGTTACTTTGGTATCCAAACACTTACGATCTCCCCTGGGGCTTGCCCCTGGGCAACCACTCGTCTTCACTTCCGTCGGTGGCGGTAGAGCTATCCGGAAGGAGCGTCCTTCCCTTCTTGGACCCTTCGGCCTCCCCAGTTGGGGCGGCCTTCCTTTTCTTGTCTCCCCCAGTCGGTGGGGGAGCCTCTTCTTCCTCTTCCTCGTCTTTGGGGGAAGAGTGTGCCGCAGAGTCATCGGACGGTGAGTCCGACGACGCCTGGCGTCGGGAACTCTTTCGAGCTCCCTTGGCCTTCTTGGTCTTCTCCGGCACCTTATAAGGGGCCGGAGTCAGGATCTTCGTCAGAAGAGCGTCTGCGGGGCCTTCGGGCAAGGGAGCCAGACAGTCGATCTGTCCGACCATCTTCTGCCAGTCCTGTTAACGGCACGAGAGTTTAGATCCCGCACAGAGCCAATCTATATATATAAAACAAACATCCTGTGAAAGGCAAAATAACTTACCGCACTGGTGTGGCGCTTTGCGCTGAATCTGCGATCCTCAGTAATGGGGGAGGGACCGCGGTGCCCTTGAACAGCACCCTCCAGGAATCTTCATGAGTCGTGTCGAAGAGCCTGTTCAGAGTTCGGTGCTGCGCCGGATTGAACACCCACAAGGTAAACTCCCGTTGTTGGCACGGGAGTATCCGGCGAATGAGCATAACCTGGACTATGTTGACAAGCTTGAGCTTCTTATCCACCATGTTCTGAATACATGACTGGAGTCCAGTCAGCTCTTTTGAATTACCCCAGGACAGGCCCTTCTCTGTCCAGGAGGTGAGACGCATGGGAATGCCAGATCGGAACTCGGGGGCCGCTACCCATGCGGGGTCGCGCGGCTCGGTGATAGAACCACCCCGATTGCCACCCCTTTATGGTGTCCACGAAGGTGCCCTCGAGCCATGTGATGTTGGGCATCTTGCCCACCATGGCGCCTCCGCACTCCGCCTGGCGGCCGCTCACTACCTTCGGGTTGACATTGAAGGTCTTCAGCCATAAGCCGAAGTGGGCTTGATGCGGAGGAAGGCCTCGCACACGATGATAAACGCCGAGATGTTGAGGATGAAGTTTGGGGCTAGATCATGGAAATCCAGGCCGTAATAAAACATGAGCCCCCGGACAAAGGGATGGAGAGGGAATCCTAGGCCGCGGAGGAAATGGGTGAGGAATACCACCCTCTCATGGGGCTCGGGGGTGGGGATGAGCTGTCCCTCATCTGGTAGCCGGTGCGCGATGTCGTGGTGCAGGTATCCGGCTCTCCTTAGCTTCTTGATGTCTCCCTCCGTGACGAAGGAGACCATCCACTTGCCTCCCGCTCTGGACATGGTTGGAGAAGGTTGATATGGAAGTGAGGACTTGGGCACTAGAGCTCGAGTGTGCGGGAGCATAGGAGGAAGAAGGCGTGGATGGAAAGGTGAATCCTTATCCCTTTATATGGGCGGACAAAATTAAACGTCCCCACTTGCCTAGTAAAATTCGCCTATCCCCCAAGCGCCGCAATTGATGGTGCGGTTGGGTTACCCATGCCCGTATTGATGAGAATCCCGTGATAAGGGGGACACGATCTCTGCTTTGACAAGACGTGTCGAAAAACTGCCTCGCGTTATGTGCAGGGCTCGTTAAAAGAAACAGTTCGAATAGTCACCGGGCCATGACATGACGTCATGCTGTCAAAACAAGCCAGCAAATTAGATCTACGAAAAAACATTATTCTCTCTACGGTGAAATGTGGGACTTATTTTGCAGGGTCGGACACTATCCTCGTATTCAACTTCTTCTGTAATGTATTCGGAGAAGGAACCCGCCTTGCAATGCCGAAGACAACTGCGCGCCGGACTCGTCGTCATTGAAGCCTGGTTCAGGGGCTACTGAGGGAGTCCTGGATTAGGGGGTCTTCGGACAGCCAGACTATCTTCATTGGCCGGACTATTAGACTATGAAGATACAAGACTGAAGACTTCGTCTCGTGTCCGGATGGGACTCTACTTGGCGTGGAAGGCAAGCTAGGCAATACGTATATGGATATCTCCTCCTTTGTAACCGACCTTGTGTAACCCTAACCCTCTCCGGTGTCTATATGAACCGGAGGGTATTAGTCCGTAGGACAACAAATCACAACATACAATCATATCGTAGGCTAGCTTCTAGGGTTTAGCCTCTCTGATCTCGTGGTAGATCTACTCTTGTAACACCCATATCTTCAATATTAATCAAGCAGGACGTAGGGTTTTACCTCCATCAAGAGGGCCCGAACCTGGGTAAAACTTCGTGTCCCTTGCCTCCTATTACCATCCGGCCTAGACGCACAGTTCGGGACCCCCTACCCGAGATCCGCCGGTTTTGACACCGACAGAAGGAAAAGAGTAAGTTAAGGGATGTTGGTGGTCCTCCGCACCGACGCAAACAGAGACTCTAGATTTGCCACTGCTACTGCTAATGAAGTTGAAGTCCCAAGTCTACATGATGAGTTCATCTCCCATACTCCACCATCGCAGGTGCTTGCTCTAAGTTGATAGTGTGATAATTGGTTTCATGTTGCATATGTTGTCTAGCCTGTATTTCTTCTATTTTGATTAAATTGCACCTGCTGAGTTTATACATTATACATGTGCATATGACATGGCTTTCTGTGTCTAGAATACACTGCATCTATCTGTCATACCTTGTTCTTACATCAAAGTACTGCTGTTGTGTATCCCGCATCAGTCACTCATGATTGGACGCTTTTAACATGGCAGTTTGATAGTGGTTGCATCTTGCATTGATTTCTATGTTGTACTGCTTCTAATTTTTCGAATTGCCACTTATGACAAGACACTTTTAACTTGGCAGAGTAATATTGGTTGCATCTTTCATATGGTGTCTAGCTTGCATTACTTCCATTTTCTTGAAAATCCTTCTGCTTAGTTTGCACATTGTAGCTGTGAATATGTCATGCTGTCCTGTTTTTCTTACATATTCCATCCTCATACGGTTGTCTTACATCAAAGTATTGCTTGTCTGTATCATGCATCAATGAGTTCTGAAGAGTGATTTTATTCTTTTGTGTTGTGGGTACATCTTGACATGGCAAAGTCAAAAAAGAGCAAGGAAAATAATATAGTAGGGAGTGATGTTACTCGTCGGGTGAAACGGAAAAGGTTCTGCCGTCGAGATTCTGCTGGTACTTATAGTGCAGTAGAAGGTCCAAGTCCATCGGCTAAATCTACAAACACAATATCACTTGCTCCACCAGTTGGAGCATCCGCTTCAACTGTACCAGCATCTCAACTAGTTACTCGTTCATTTGCTCCGGAACTGGCCAGTTCCCAAGCTGCCTTCACACCTAACACTACTTCCGAAGAACTGCTGACACAACAAGACTTAGAAAGATCAGATGAACCTCATGAGCATCAACACCAAGACGGTACCTGACCGAGTCAAGTTGCAGTTGCATGCTCCTTTATATGTACTCTCACAGTTTGATGTACACTAACACTTTCCATATTCGTTGTTGAACTAGCACCACGGCGCAAGCGGAAACAGACATCAGGGATAATGCTTGACAGATTAACAAAATCTAAAGGAGGAAGAATGGAGATCCATTTTGAGGCAGGTTTAAAAAGGCCACGTGATGCTACAAAGTCAGCCAAGTTAGTATCAGAGGTAGTCGTTGCCGTTAGGTGTCATGCTCGTATCCTCCCAACGTGGATCCAGTACAGGAATGAGAAAGACAATACCCAGTTTAACACCTTCCTTGACCATTTATCCGTAAGTAATGTTATTCATCACAATTAGTAATATTGTCTTGCTCTGTCCCATACTTTCTAGATTCCTCCTAATAAGACTCACATTCTTTTTTCAACAGATGAGGTTCAAGTTGGATCCGAAAGATGATGCAACTAGACAAGCATGCACTCATGTTTTTCAGTCTGCTCTGCGACAGTATCGGTACCACCTTAGAAAATCTCACTTTGAAGGCAAGGCTAACAATGAAATCGCCCAAACATCTCCAGTGGAATATATTACAGATGAAGACTGGACAACCCTCATTAAACACTAGTCTGATCCAAAGTATCAGGTAGGCTATATGTATTTGATCAGACCACATATTGAACTTGTATTTATGTATGTGCCTTACAAGTGTATCTTCTTCTAGGCTAACTGTTTGAAGAACAAAACCAACCGTTCTAAAGTGAAATTCCAACAGACCACAGGATCTCGTAGCTATATTGCACACTGCGAGGCTCTTGTAAATAGCTGCTACTTCCTTCTTTTTTGTGTGCCATATTATTGTATCTATATTGACTTGTTCCAAATACAGAGGAAATCCCGTGCGGACCAAAAAGAACCTGAACCGAATGAAGTGCAAATCTTCAAGGATTGCCACACCAGCAAGATGAAGGGCATGAGCACACCAGTTCAAGCCGCTGTTGTAAGTCCTTACTCCTCCTGCCTTGAACTGATTGGTACTATGATGTGTTCATTTAACTACTTGGTTTGCAGCCAATGTTAGTTACTCTGTTCACTTTTATTCACAGTTGTCTTAATGTATCATTTCACCTTACATAGTTTAAAAGAGATGTAGGATATTCTTTTGGTCTTGATCTGTAATCTAGTTGTTATGTTCACGTTTGCACACAATGATAAAATAGCCTGTTTGTTTTATATCTGTTTGCCCATGATATGAATGATGTCATACTATGTTCATCCTACTTTAAACCATGTCTCTTTATCCTTAGATGTCAACCAATGTGAGGAAATAGACAATACAGTAGGCATGCTACATGGACATATGTTCCGAAAGTGATTTTATTATGTAGTTGGCACTACAATACATGCTAATGTATTACAGTAGTTCACCAAAATAAGTTATGTATAAATGTTTAACCTACTTTGTTTGTTTTTGTCTCATTAGTAACTTATCTGGTACACTAATCTACAAGTTCAAACTTTCAGGAAGCTATGGAACAAATGATTGAACATCCACAACCACCTGAAGGTGACGAGGCTACTACAGGCACAATGTCACCTCTTGCTGCAGTGCGTCAGTATCTCTCCACTAACAGTGCAAAAAAGCACCTTCCTGCGTAATTCTGGGTTGGTTGTCAAGGTAACCTCGTCCAAATCGCCTACTGAACAAAATCTTACTGCTAGACAGAGTGATATATCTGTGCTCCAGACACAAGTCCAATCCCTAATGGACGTTGTTTCGGAAACAAGAATAGTGGTTGAGAAATGTCGTCAAGATATGAATGGTTTTGAAACCAGACTATCAGACATTCACTTTGTTGTTCAAGAGCAATGGAGGAAAAAGGTGGAGATCGTGCTGCTCCATCAGATTCTACAGCCTGAAACATTAGCACTCAGGTCAAATGATATGTGCTTCTATACATCTGATGGTGCTTTTATCTGGAAGGACTGTAAACTTTATGCCAACAGGCCTTTTGTTGTATGGTTGGAATTTATTTTGTTGTGATACAACATTTATGATGCTGCCTCAGGCTGTAGTAATTACGACGGTATTTTTGTATAGTGTAGGTTTATCTTAGTAATGTATTCGGCCGAAAGCTTCATAGGAGCCCAACATGCCAGCATTCGTCGGGCCCATTCCAATTGGGCTAAAAACGATTACGGGCCGAAATTGGCATGTAGCCCACTAAAAATATCTAGGCCTAAATCAGCATAAGCTTTCATATTTTTCTGGTAGGCATGTGCCCATAGTGGGCCTTTAACAAGCCTAAACATAATTTGGGCCCTCAGTAAAAATAGGCCGTTTACAGGTGTAAATATCTCGAGCCCATAAAATACATGGGCCTTTAATAGACCGAAAGTGAGATTGGGCCCTGATTGTGCCAAATAACCCACTGGACTTTAACAGGACGAAATTCGGACAGGCCGTAAATGCGCTGACCTAATACACGGGCCTTTAACAGGTCGGAACTTCGGTCGGGCTAGATTATCGTCATTTTTATATGGGCCGTTAATGGGCCCGATATGACGTTGGGCCACATATGGCCCATGGTTTACGTCCGGTGTTAACAGGCCGAAAATGCCAACAGGCCAAAAGTGGCCCAAAGCTATAGTGGGCCTCTAACAGGCCGAATATCAGACATGGCCGAATATGACCCAAATCCTTCACGGTCGTTTATGGGCCGAAAGTTTTGATGGCCTGTAAATGGGCCCAGATGAAGCCGGACCTTTAACAGGCCGGAAATACACCGAGCCGTAGTTCGGCCCAATTACTTAGCGGACTGTTAACGGGCCAGAAGTGACCATGGGCCGCGTTGATGACAAGTTTAGGACAGGCCGTTGACGGGACGATTTGACAAAGAATGTTGGTCCTTTAGCTGGGCCGACCCATTATGGTCGGCAGAATCTTGTGGGCCTTTAGCTGGGCCGGCCTATTGTGGTCCGCAAAATCTTGTGGGCCTTTATCTGGGCTAGCCCATTATGGTCTGCAAAATCGTGTGGGCCTTTAGCTGGGCCGGCCCATTATGGTCCGCTAAATTTTGTGGGACTTTAGCTGGGCCGTCCCATTATGGTCCGCTAAATCTTATGGGCCTTCGGTTGGGCCAGCCCATTTAATCTTTGTGGGCCACTTTTGGGCCGGTCCACGTGTCAACATATCATAGGCCCATCTCGACCATTGGATGAGTGACACCTGTGCCAACTCGGAGCTGACACGTGGATCCGTCAGCCAATGAGAATTTTACATGTGGAAAATCGGCATTGGTCGTGGCTGTTAACGGGTTATCGGATCCAAAATCAGACCCGATAGCTTAACGGTGTTTCGTTACGGTGGATGCCACGTGTCGGTCACCCTTGACGAAAGCACTTCTGTGACGCGCGATTTATCGTCATGGAAGTGGACACTTCCATGATGATAATTTTGGCAATGTCATGGAACACTTCTACGACAACACAAGTATGACTATCTTGATTCTGTCATAAATTTGTCATGGATGTACATGCATGACAGAAAACGCAACCTACTGTGACAAACACGTATCATCACGGAAGTGTATTTTTTTGTAGTGTTAGGACCTTCCCATAAAGGTAGGCGTGGTTGCACTGGTCAGTTCGATATGGTGGCACCATGACTCAGCCAACAGGTGTTCAAGTTCAATTTAATCTGGTTAAACTTGAATGCAATTATGCTGAGCCATGATAAAATAACATGATACAATTACAATGCATGAGCATGATATCAACATAGTCATGAGGGTACAACATAACTAGCCACCATATCAATAATGAATCATTTCTAACTGAGCATGGCATAATGAAGAGCATGAATATTACTAGTACAACACTACTCATAGCATAACATGACCACTAGCATCAACAATAAAGATCATGCAATAACATATCAACAAGGCCATCATGCAAGCATTTAACCAACTGGATGCAATGGAACATGCATAACAACGGTACTCGGGACAGATGGCAGTCATGCACCGAAGACCATTACCAACATCAACATATACTACTAGCAAGCATAAGCATATGAAAGGAATACTAACAACTAGCAAGGCATGACAACCAAGTGCATAACAACAAAGCAAGAAAGTAAGCATGAATCCATAAGCATTACCGAAACAACTATAACCATATTTTAAGCAAGCAAACATTTAATAAATATTCAAGTTGAAAACCATGGCTACTGCATGACTATCATGCAAGTGGGTATTGTGGCTTGCCTGGGGTGACGGAGACTCCAGGAAGAAGTGCGGTGAAGCCGCGGAACAAATCGTCGGACGGTTCACTCTCAGAGGGGGATGATTAGAGGCAAGGGCAAAATGGTCATTTTCACTCTGAGAACACCTAGTGAAAATGTTACCAAAAGATAGAGCTCGACGAGACGAAGAAGTGAGCGCTGGTTTCACCTCGATCGGAATTACGGTTGCGGAGTTATGAGGTTTGGAAGAAGGACCAATTTGTGAAAATTTATCACCAACGGGTCCCTGAGTGGATAAGGCAGAGGCGTAAAATCATAAATACGCTTTCCTGAAGAGAAAACGTATTTTGTGCAAAAGAAGACGGAAATATGCCTTCAAAGTAAGAAAACGTATTTCCTGGGAGTACGTTGTCACTTACGTGACGTGGCAGAGGCGGGGCCGGCTTCAGGGTGGCTGACGAGGGGGTCCCGCGCGCAGGGGAGGGGCCGAGCCACGCTCGTCTTCTTCCTCCGGCTGCTCCCCCGTGCAGGACAGAAGATGGAGGGGAGGGGCCGCGCTGCCGGCGACGTGGCGGCCGGCTCAGGCCACCTCAGGCCGAGCGGCGACCACCGGCGGGATCGTGGGACCGCGCCGCACCCATCCCCAGGCAGAGGGGGCACCGGGGAGGAGCGGAACGACTGTGGCGATGGAGGAACAGGAGCGGGCTCCGGCGACCTTTTTCTTGGAGCGGGAGCACTCCGGCAACGAGGAGGCTATGGAGAGTGGGCGGGGCGACTCTCGGGGACGAGGGGGAGGCTCTGGTGGTGACAGGAAGGAGAGAGGAGCACCGGATGGCTGGGACAACGAGGTGGCCGAACGGTGGAGGCGGCGGCCGGACTTGGGAGACGCGGCCCCCGGGGCTCTCCGACGAGGGGCAAGGGGTTGGGGCGATGCGCAAGGATGTGGGGAAGCTAGTGGACAACACCGGAGGAGAGGAGGAGGCTCGAGCTAGCCGGGACCAAGGAGGAACCGCGGCGGCCGAGGCGAACTCCGGCGAAAAGAGGAGAGGGTCGAGGACTCTGGTGGGCGAGGAGGCTTGGGGAGAGTCTGGTGAGGTGCGGAGGGGTTCGGGGGTCCTTATATAGGCGCGAAGGAGAGCTCTAGAGCTCACGAGCGAGCTCCCGACCGAGCTTTAATGGCGGGCAGAGGCTAGACGCGGCACGGGCATGGAGCTAGCGGATCATTTATGGCGAACCACGACGAGGCAGCGATGCAGGGCGACTCAGTCGAGCATGGGAGAGCTCCTGGACAAGGTTTGAGGTCGAGAAGAGGAGGGAGAAGACGAGCATAGTGGCCGGAACAAGCCAGAGCACGCGCTCGGCCATGACGCAAGCGTGATCATCACGCGCACTGGCGCAAGCGGCGCTCTTTGGCGTGGCCAACCATGTCCAGTGGATGGAGCGTGGTGCCTTAAGTCCAAGTGAAGAAATAAATCTATCCAGGGGCAAAGAGGAGATTTGCACTTAGCTCCAAAAGTAAATCAGTAAGAAGGTATTTGTAACTTTCTGTGGTTAAACCAGCTAGGTAATGTGGTAACTAGTTTGTCTTATGATGATCACACACTAAGGTGACACTGAACACCAAAAATCAGACTAATAGGAGGAGTTTAGATGAGGGTTGCTGTAGAAAGTGCAAATCTGGCCAGAATTAGGGATTTGGATGATACACTCACATACTAGATCTATGTGAGCTGAAATTTGGCAGAGAGGGGTTATATGATGATATGAAGCTTCTGTAAAAGTTTCATGCCATTTTGAAATACCAAAGTGGCACTTGCTTCACAAAGCTTCATTCTGGACAAAAATTTGGAAAATTTGCACAGGGCAATTGGGTTAACCAATTGAGGTAAAACTTGGTGTAAGGGGTTTATATAGGTATAATAATGTCCTGGTAAATTTTCAGCTCAATTGAAGCAATACAAAATATAGTTGCTTCACAAACTGAAATCTGACCAGAAACTAAGATTTGGATCTGGGCTCACATAGATGAGTTATATGAGCTCATAGTTTGTGTAGAGTCATTATTTTACCATATGAAGGACCTTGAAAATTTTCAACTCATTTGGATATGCCTAGATTGTACTTCCTTCACAATCACTTCCCTCAGACAGGAACTTTGAAAAATTGCTCAGGAATATTTACTAGGAAAAGTGAGTTGAATTTTGGCATGAGCCAATGATATGGACAGTAAAAGCTGTCCAAGAAGTTTTGGTTCAAATGGGAAAATATAAATAGCACTTCCTTTGCAAAGTGCCATTTAAGACAGAATAGGAAAAGAATTATTGGAGGATGATTTTTAAACATGGCAATGAAATATTTTGCCATATTTGAGAAAGATAGGACCCAAAATATTTATGAGAATTATTTTGGAATTTTAGGAGTGATAGAAATATAGGTTGATTCACAACCTAGGGTTTTAAGGGTTATTCCTTTATCAGAAAAGGAATATTCCCAACAAAAGAACTTTGGGTTAGGTCAAGGATGGAAATGACATGATCTTGGGATGATGAAGAGGGTGACAAGTCACTATAAAACCTAGGAAGACATGATCTTCCCAAGTTTCAGAACCACATAGCCACGGAAAAGCAAAACAAAACAGGAAATCCAAGAAAATCAAAGGAAAAAGGAAAGGGCAAAAATCCAGGCTTTTACATGAAATCATGGCACTCGGGCCCTAGTGACAAGCATTAAGCATAGCAAAGTCATAGCAACATCAATCTTAGAACATAATGGATACTAGGGATCAAACCCTAACAAAACTAACTCGATTACATGGTAAATCTCATCCAGCCCATCACCGTCCAGCAAGCCTACGATGGGATTACTCACGCACGGCGGTGAGCGCCATGCAATTGTTGATGGAGGAAGGTCGATGATGATGACGGTGACGGATTCCCCTTTCCGAAGCCCCGAACGGACTCCAGATCAGCCCTCCCGAGGAAGATTAGGGCTTGGCGGCGGTTCCATGTCGTAAAACGCGATGAATCCTTATCTTTGATTTTTTTTCTCCCCGAAAGTGAATATATGGAGTTGGGGTTGAGGTCGGTGGATTCCCAGGGGGCCACGAGGCAGGGGGCGCGCCCCAGGGCGGTGCCCTGCACCCCCGTGGACAGGGTGTGGGCCCCCGGATGCTGATTCTTTCGCCAGTATTTTTTATTAATTCCAAAACGTGTCTCCGTGGATTTTTAGGTCATTCTGAGAACTTTTATTTCTGCACAAAAAATAACACCATGGCAGTTGCTGAAAACAACATTAGTCCGGGTTAGTTCCATTCAAATCATGCAAGTTAAAGTCCAAAACAAGGGCAAAAGTGTTTGGAAAACTAGATATGTTGGGGACGTATCAACTCCCCCAAGCTTAAACATTTTCTTGTCCTCAAGCAATTCGGTTGACAAACTGAAATTGATAAAGAAAAACTTTTACAAACTCGGTTTGATCTTGTTATGCAAATATGTAAAGCCAGCATTCAAGTTTTCAGCAAAGATTATGAACTAACCATATTCACAATAACATTTAGGTCTCATGTTTACTCATATCAATGGCATAATCAACTAGCGAGCAATAATAATAAATCTCGGATGACAACACTTTCTCGAAACAATCATAACATGATATAACAAGATGGTATCCCGCTAGCCCTTTCTAAGACCGCAAAACATAATTGTAGAGCACCTTTGAAGATCAAGGACTGACTAGACATTGTAATTCATGGTAAAATAGATCCAGTCACAGTCATACTCAATATAAATTAATAGCAATGCATGTGAATGACAGCGGTGCTCTCCAACTGGTGCTTTTTAACAAGAGGATGATGACTCAACATAAAGGTAAATAGATAGGCCCTTCGCAGAGGGAAGCAGGGATTTGCAGAGGTGCCAGAGCTCGAGTTTTGAAACAGAGATAAATAATATTGTAAGTGCATCTAGTGCCACCCCTAGTTGGTTTTGGAGTATTGACGACAAACCTAGTTGAGGGAGTAATGTGTTTGTGAGAATTGCAGGATAACACAGGTAGAAGTCCCTCATTGATTCGGTTTTCCTACCAGAGATGACCCCTAAAAATGTATGAAGACATTGAAGTCAAAGATGGTATATGAAGATATTCACATTGAAGACTATGACAAGAGAAGACATCGCATGAAGCCTATGGAGCTCGAAGACTTAGATCTTTCGTAGTTCTTTTTCTTCCCCTTTGTTGAGTCATAGGAACCACCGTACTGTTAAGTGGGGTCCAAGAGAACCAGTCAGAATGACTGAAGTGATGCTTAAACAAAACCTATGTCTTCGAGTGAAGACTTTGAGAGCGAATCTTGTCCAGAGTCGGACAAGTCAGCTTTGCTTGTAGCCCAAGTAAAGTTGCCGTGTGAGTTTGAAATCTGACCGTTGGAACACGTGTCAGTTCCTTAGTGACCAAGGGTCATTTCGGACAAATCAGGCCGGGTTGCCAAGTGGCTATAAATAGCCCACCCCCTACAACCATAAACGGTTGGCTGCTCAGATTCAGAGTATGGCTTTTGTCGTTTGAGAGAAACCCACCTCGAAGCCTTTGAGAGAGAATTCCTTGCGAGGATAAAGCCCTAACCACCCAGAGCCAAAGAGAATTAGGCATCACTTAAGTCTTCTTGTCTGTGTGATCTGAAGACTTATTACACTTGAGGACTGTGCATCCTCCAGCCGGTTAGGCGTCGCGTTCTGAGCATCCAAGAGACATTGTGGATTGCCAGTGAACGAAGTCTGTGAAGGTTTGGGAGTCTACCTTGAAGACTTACCAGAGTGATTGGGCGAGGTGTGTGTGACCTTAGCTCAAGGGGAATACGGTGAGGACTGGGTGTCCTGAGCTGCGTGTTCAGGACCGGGTGTCCGGGACTATGTGTCCTAAGGTTTAAATACCTAGCCGCCCTAACCAGACGTACAGTTGTCACAGCAACTGGAACTGGTCCAACAAATCATTGTCTTCAACGAGTCACTGGTTTCATCTTCCCTTCCCTTTACTTACTGTTACTCCTTGTGAAATCATTGTATGATTGCACTATCTTTTATCTTCACTGAGTGACTGCGTTTTCTGTTTGGCTTCATAATATCTTCCTACCTGATCCTTACTACATTGCTGCTATTAGTCATTGTGCTTTCACTCCATTGAATACTTGACTATGGCTTGCCTAGTGTAGTCTACCTTCCGCTGCAGGGTAATAGGTTTATTTCTATCGTTTCTCTTCATAACTTCCACGTTTTGAAGACTTTCATAAAAATTGCCTATTCACCCCCCCTCTAGTCGATATAACGCACTTTCAAATATTTTGAGTGGCATACTTTCATTGTCAACATAACAACCAAGATATCTTGATATCTTCCATGCTACACACATTATAGGCGGTTCCCAAATAGAATGGTAAAGTTTATTCTCCCCCACCACCAACAAACATCAATCCGTGGCTTGTCCGAAACAACGGGTGCCTCCAACTAACAACAATCCTGGGGGAGTTTTGTTTGCAATTATTTTGATTTGAGCATGGGACTGGGCATCCCGGTTATCAGCCATTTTCTCGTGAATGATGAGCGGAGTCCACTCATCGTGAGAATAACCCACCTAGCATGGAAGATATAGACAGCCCTAGTTGATACATGAGCTATTCGAGCATACAAAACAGAATTTCATTTGAAGGTTTAGAGTTTGGCACATACAAATTTACTTGGAACGCTAGGTAAATACCGCATATAGGAAGGTATGGTGGACTTACATGGAATAACTTTGGGGTTTATGGAAGTGGATGCACAAACAGTATTACCGCTTAGTACAAGTGCAGGCTAGAAAGAGACTGGGAAGCAACCAACTAGAGAGCGACAACAGTCATGAACATGCATTAAGATTAATCAACAAAGAGTGCAAGCATGAGTAGGATATAAATCACCATGAACATAAATATCATGGAGGCTATGTTGATTTTCTTTCAACTACATGCGTGAACATGTGCCAAGTCAAGCCACTCGAATCGTTCAAAGGAGGATACCACCCTATCATACCACATTACAACTATTTTAATAGCATGTTGGCATGCAAGGTAAACCATTATAAACTCCTAGCAAATTATGCATGGCATGAGCAACTATAATCTTTAATTGTCATTGCAAACATGTTTCATTCATAATAGGATGAATCAGGAACGATGAACTAATCATATTTACAAAAACAAGATAGGTCGAGTTCATACCAGCTTCTCTCATCTCAATCAGTCCATCATATATCTTCATTATTGCCTTTCACTTGCACGACTGAATGGTGTGGATAATAATAATAGTGCACGTGCATTGGACTGAGCTGGAATCTGCAAACATTTAATACAAGGGAGAAGACAAGGTAATATGGGCTCTTGGTTAAATCAACAATAATGCATATGAGAGCCACTCAACATTTTCATCGTGGTCTTCTCCTCTCACCCCCAAAGAAAAGAAATAAAACTATCTACACGGGAAAGCTCCCAACAAGCAAAAGAAGAACAAGAAATCTTTTTGGGTTTTCTTTTAGTTATTACTACTACAGGTATGGAAAGTAAACTATCTAAAAGCTACAACTATTTTTTTTGGTTTTTCTTTAGGTTTTTCAGACACACAAGAAGAAGGCTTAGAAAAGAAAATAAACTAGCATGGATAATACAATGAAAAAGTATGAGCACCGATAACTGGCATGAGTGTGTGAACATGAATGTAATGTCAGTGAGAAATACGTACTCCCCCAAGTTTAGGCTTTTGGCCTAAGTTGGTCTATGGCCACTGTTGGCCTGGAGGATATCCAAAGTTATAGTTAGGGTCGTACTGAGATGCAGCAGCTAGTGCCTGAAGAGCTGCGGCTTGGAGGCGAGCTGCCTCCGTCCTCCTCTCGTACTCGTTCGCCTCCTCCCTGGTTATAACATAGCTCCTTTTTGCCTGAAAGTTAAAGAAAGTAGGAGCAGGGAGGGCAACATGGACAATGTGCTGTCTGTCAAAGATTAGTCGGTACTGGAGGAACTGTTCATTCCTCTCAAGAAACTGATGGCGAACCATAGCACTATAATCTAGATAAGTAGGAGGTAACTCAATATCATTTCCATGTATGGGTACACCAAGATAATTAGCTACACGAGTTGCATAAATTCCACCAAACAAATCTCCAATTATACCGTTAAGATGCAACCTTAGTGCAACAATGACCCCCCAAGTTATATTCTTTATCACCTAATACCGCACTCTTGAGGACACTAAGATCTGGAACGCATATGTGACAAGCCTCATCCTTACCGTTAATGCATCTACCTATAAAGAGAGCAAAATAATGTATGGAAGGGAAATGAATACTCCCTATGGTAGCTTGCGTGATTTCCCTAGATTCCCCCACAATGATATTAGCAAGAAAGTCCTTATATTCAGATTTGCGAGGTTCACTAACATTGCCCCACTACGGGAGTTTACAAGCAGTATTAAAATATTCTAAGTCCATGGTATATGATTTAACATAAAGATCAAAATAAACATTGTGAGAATTGCGCGAGGATGTAAATTTAAACCTCCTCACAAAGGAATCAGTTAGGTAGTGGTACTGTAGGCACTTATCTGACACGAAGTCCTCAAGATCAGCATTACGCACATACGCGTCAAATTCATCCTTGATGCCTGCCTAGACCATAAAGTCCTCTGACGGCCATTCACAAGGCCGCACTTGAGCTTCCCTCGGTGGTTCATCGTCCGGCTCACGTATTGCGAGCCTTGGTCCTTGCTTCCATGAGGAACCACCTTGGTACATTTTCCTATGCATTTTTCTTTCTCTGAAAAATTTCTGAAATTTTTAGTGACTCAAAAATAAAAGTGAACCAAACTCAACAAGATTGATAGCAACTACTCCCACAAGTGCGTAGAGGCTATATCATGCATTAAAACTACTTTGGACCATATAAATTTGACATGCAAGCTCAAGAACAGGGTCACCTTAGCAACAAAAATTTGCAATAAATAAGGCACTAGAACAAAAATACTAATTGGACCATTGGAGGAGTCACATACCGAAGAACAATCTCCCCAAACAGTTTTATGAATGGAGCTTTAAGCAAAGAGATCGAAAATGGCAGCAAGATGAGCTAGAACACGGGTTTGAGCTATGGGAGGATTTTTTTCTGGAGGAAGACGAAGTGAGTGGGTGCTGGAATAAGTGGAGGGGGTCCGTGTGGGGTCCACGAGGTAGGGGGTGCCCCAGGGGGGTGGGCGCGCCCTGTGCCCTCGTGGATAGATGGTGGGCCCCCCTGGTGTGTTCTTAGTGCAGTAATTCTTAAATATTCTACAAAAATCATATTTCATTTTCAGGACATTTGGAGAACTTTTATTTTCGGGGTATTTTTATTGCAAGGATAATTCAGAAAACAGACAGAAAATACTAGTTTTGCTTTATTTAATCTACATAACAGAAAGTAAAAGGAAGGTACAGAGAGTTGTGCTTTCTAACTTCATCCATCTCATGCTCGTCAAAAGGAATCCACTAACAAGGTTAATCAAGTCTTGTTAACAAACTCTTTCCGAATAATATGAAACTAGAGAATTTTCGAATAACACTAGGTTACCTGAACGGAGATATGCATGTCCCCAACAATAAGAATATCATATTTCTTCTTGACAGTAGGAAGAGAGAATTCAAAACCTCCAATAGTAATCGTTGAAATTTTTCCAATAGAATTGATACTGTGGACTTGAGGTTGTTTCCTCGGAAAGTGTAGCGTATGGTCATTACCATTAACATGAAAAATGACATTGCCTTTGTTGCAATCAATAACAGCTCCTGCAGTATTCAAAAAGGGTCTACCAAGGATAATAGACATACTATCATCCTCGGGAATATCAAGAATAACAAAGTCTGTTAAAATAGTAACGTTTGCAACCACAACAGGCACATACTCACAAATACCGATAGGTATATTAGTTGATTTATCGGCCATTTGCAAAGATATTTTAGTATGTGTCAGCTTATTCAGATCAAGTCTATGATATAAAGAGAGATGCATAACACTAACACCGGCTCCGAGATCACATAAATCAGTTTTAACATAGTTTCTTTTAATGGAGCATGGTATAGTTGGTACTCCTGGATCTCCTAGTTTCTTAGGTATTCCACCTTTAAAAGTATAATTGGCAAGCATGGTGGAAATTTCAGCTTCTGGTATCTTTCTTTTATTTGTAACAATATATTTCATATACTTAGCATAAGGATTCATTTTAAGCATATCATTCAAACGCATACGCAAAAAGATAGATCTAATCATTTCAGAAAAGCGCTCAAAATCATCATCATCCTTTTTCCTGGATGGTTTAGGAGGAAAAGGCATGGGTGTGGGAGTCCTGGATTAGGGGGTCTCCGGACAGCCGGACTATCTCTATTGGCCGGACTGTTAGACTATGAAGATACAAGATTGAAGACTTCATCTCGTGTCCGGATGGGACTCTACTTGGCGTGGAAGGCAAGCTAGGAAATACGTATATGGATATCTCCTCCTTTGTAACCAACCTTGTGTAACCCTAACCCTCTCCGGTGTCTATATAAACCGGAGGGTTTTAGTCCGTAGGACAACAAATCACAACATACAATCATACCGTAGGCTAGCTTCTAGGGTTTAGCTTCTCTGATCTCGTGGTAGATCTACTCTTGTAACACCCATATCTTCAATATTAATCAAGCAGGACGTAGGGTTTTACCTCCATCAAGAGGGCCCGAACCTGGGTAAAACTTCGTGTCCCTTGCCTCCTGTTACCATCCGGCCTAGACGCACAGTTCGGGACCCCCTACCCGAGATCCGCCGGTTTTGACACCGACATTGGTGCTTTCATTGAGAGTTCCTCTGTGTCGTCGCCATTAGGCTTGATGGCTCCTACTATCATCGATAGCGATGTGACCCAGGATGAGACTTTTCTCCTTGGACAGATCTTCGTATTCGGCGGCTTTCCACGGCGGGCTAATTCGCTTGGCCATATGGAGCAGATTGAAAGCTACGCCCCTGGCCATCAGGTCAGATTTGGAAGTTTGAATTACACGGCCAACATCCGTGGGGACTTGATCTTCTACAGATTCGAGCCACAGCCGGGCGCGCCGCACTGTCGCGATGGGTATGACCTAGCTCTACCACCGGACGGTACCCCAGAGGCCGTGCCCGCATCAGCTCCGACCCTTAGCTCGGAGCCGGCTACACCAATCGAGGACATGTAGTTAGACACCGCCTCAGGGGTTGCAGTCTCAATGGCGATTGAGCCGAATACCAACATAAATCTCCGCACAGCCCGTGACTCCAAGGTGCCGGACTCTCTCCCGGACCCCGAACCATCCGCGCCCCTGCCAATCGAATCCGAGTGGGTGCCGATCATGGAATTCACCGCCGCGGATATCTTTCAGCAATCGCCTTTCGGCGACATTCTGAGTTCTCTAAGGTCTCTCTCTTTGTCAGGAGAGCCCTGGCCGGATTATGGCCAACAGGATTGGGATGCGGACGACGAAGAAATTCGACGCCCACCCACCACCCACTTTGTAGCCACTGTCGAGGATTTAACCGACTTGCTCGACTTTGACTCCGCAGACATCGACGGTATGGACAATGATGCAGGAGGCGAAGATGAACCACCGCCCACAGGGCACCGGACGTCCACTTCATCATATGACGTATACATGGTGAACACACCAAAAGAAAACGACGACGAGGAATGGAAGGACGCACCGAAGGCTTGTTCCCTCGAGAAGCAGTCAAAGCGGCGGCGCAAGCGCCGCCCCAAATCCTGCCTTTCCAGAAATAGCGACCACACAGACCCAGCGTTGGAGCAGGGCGAATCACTGCCGGACCATGGCAATACGGAGAATCAAACCGAACAAACCAATTCTATCAAAGATAATAGTCCGGATGACACAACGCCGGACAGGCACCCGGAGCAGCAGAATGCCCATCAAAGGCTTGTTGCCACCGCGAGGAGCCTAAAAAAGCAGAAGCAAAGGCTCAAGGCTGTGCAGGACACACTCCAAATCAGATGGAGTAAAGTACCCAACACAGCAGCGAAGTACGGCGACAATCGCCCCACAAAGAGCTACCCAAAGCGGAAATTGCTACCTGAATTCGATGAGGAGGCCTCAGACCCCTCACAACCAAAAATCAAAACGGCCACCTGGCCGGATAGACGACCTCATGGCCAACATCAAGCGGCAAACAACGCCACTCACAAGTCAATACGCGACCCACGCGAGGGCTCGCACCAAAAGGACGGCGCAACCAGATCCATCTATGGACCATGCAAGCGCGCCCCAGCTTACAAGGTAACACAACAAACATCTAAACAACACGGTACACCCAGATACAGGGGTGCATCACACCCCCTATGTTTCACCAATGAGGTGATGGACCATGAATTTCCAGAGGGATTCAAACCCGTGAACATAGAGGCATACGACGGAACAATAGACCCTGGGCTCTGGATTGAGGACTATATCCTCCATATCCATATGGCTCGAGGAGACGATCTCTACGCCATCAAGTACTTACCCCTCAAGCTCAAAGGGCCAGCCCGCCACTGGCTTAAAGGCCTCCCCAAAAACTCCATTGGAAGTTGGGAAGAGCTTGAAGACGCTTTTCGGGCAAATTTCCAAGGAACTTATGTCCGGCCTCCGGACGCGGATGATTTGAGCCATATAACTCAACAGCCCGGAGAGTCAGCCCAAAAACTTTGGAACAGGTTTCTTACTAAAAACAACCAAATTGTCGACTGTCCGGACGCCGAAGCATTGGCAGCTTTTAAACATAGCGTCCGTGACGAATGGCTCGCCAGACACCTTGGCCAAGAAAAGCCGAGAACGACGACAGCATTAACAAGCCTCATGACCTGATTTTGCGCGGGTGAGGACAGCTTGCTAGCCAGATACAGCACCAGCGACCCCAGTACATCCGAAGTTAGAGATGGAAACGGGAAATCATGGTGCAACAGCAATAACAAACGCCGGAACAAAGGAGACAGCACGAAGAGCACGGCAGTAAACGCCGGATTCAAAAGCTCTCGGCCAGGTCAGAAGCCGCCCTCTAAAGGCGCCAGCGACGAACTATCCAGCCTGAATAAAATTCTGGACCAAATATGTCAGGTCCATAGCACCCCTGGCAAACCAGCCAATCATACCCATAGAGAATGTTGGGTCTTCAAGCAGTCCGGCAAGCTCAACGCCGTACACAAGGGGGAGGATACAACAAGCGAAGATGAGGATGACCCTCTCAAGGGAGACGCTAGGGAACAAAAGAAATTTCCATCAAAGGTCAAAACAGTAAATGTGTTGCACGTGATCAATGGAAGAAACAAAACGGCATTCCTAGAAAAATACGCCCGAAGTCCTATCACCGCGTAGTCCTGCCACTACTCGTCTCAACCGATCACTTTCGACCATCGTGATTACTCAGCAAGTATCCGGCGTGCAGGATGGGCTGCCCTGGTATTAGACCCAATAATTGAAGGATACCGCCTCGCATGAGTCCTGATGGACGGTGGCAGTAGTCTAAACCTGATATACCAGGATATAATCCGTGAAATGGGGATAGACCCAACAAAAATTCGCCATAGCAATATTACCTTTAAAGGAGTAACGCCAGGCCCAGGGGCTCGTTGCACGGGCTCCCTGCTACTAAACATTATATCCAGCTCCCCCGATAACTTCTGTAGCGAACATCTAACCTTCCACATCGCTCCGTTCCAAAGTGGCTATCAAGCACTACTCGGATGCGAAGCTTTCGCTCGCTTTAATGCAATACCACACTACGCTTCCCTCACACTCAAGATGCCCGGTCCACGCGGCATCATTACAGTGAACGGAAACATTAAGCGATTTCTGCGCGCCGAAGAGCGTGCGGCTGCCTTAACAGCCGCACACTAAAAACGGCCTCACCAACTAATTAGCAGGTCCCCTATTACAATACAAGGGGCTCAACGTGTGCAGACAAGTGGCAATTCTTACTCACCTTGAATTATACATGGTTTATTTAAAAAACTATCTTTTTGCACGACAGCTTTTTTACCTAAGCTCCCCTCTTTTACAGATAATCATCGTGCTACACCCGTCCAGGATACGGCACAACTGAGACACAGGCGCAGACGTGCAGCAGGGACCCGCTCCAAGGATTCTTTTTAGATTAAGACCCTGCGTAAACCTTTTTTACTGTCTCTTGTTGATACATATCCACCGAATTCTCAGCACAATTGAGAAGGATGCTGACGTCTTGGCATGTGGCCACGTCAGAATAACGCACGTACCTGGACACAAGGGGCTTCTTACAAGCGGCACTATTTCGGCCCGGTTTATACCATAAAGACCGAATACCTTAGGGGGTGTTCGGCGTCGCGAGTTTGGCCTTATATGCATCAGGTCCGAATCATTGTCTTTGGTCAAATGTTGGGTTTGCCCGGCTCCTGTGTTTTGGTGCCTTACGTTCTGCTTTACCGGCCAAGGTAGCACTAGGAGAACTACTGCGATTGTGCCCTGGTTCATCCGGACGAGCGCCTCAGTAGAGAAAGCCAAAAAGTGACTGTCATGATATAGCGTGAGACTGGTCAACCACTCGATGACCTATCGGAATGTTAGAATTCCTCCGCCTTAACGAAGGGCCGTTTTCCGGCCAGGCATATACGCACCCCGCGATCGGGAGAGTGCGGAGCCACCAGGGGCTATCTAGTAGCCCCACTGTCAAACTCCTATGGCTAAGTGAAAGTGTTCAAGCATTATAGTCCGGTTGCCTCGCTCGCTGCGCTATCACCTCCTTATCAGGACCAAGACATTGGGTTAAGTGTGAACACGTGTTTTTTGCGAGCACCTCCGCATTATATGCGTGGGAGTTGAAGCCGACGGATGCAATCTTTCAGGTTATACACATGTATACATAAACGGCCGCACAGGAGGCAACATACTACATTCAGGCAAAAGTATAAACACGGCCTTATAAAAACTTCATAAAAGCATTATGTTTACAATGAGAATACATATCACTCAAACATAATATTTTTCGAGCACTGGGCCTCTATCAAACGAGCACCCTCGAGAACTTCCTTGAAATAGTGTTCGGCAGCCACACGACCTATGGCCGAACCCTGCGCCGCAACAGTGGTAGCGTCCATCTCCGCCCAGTATGCTTTAACACGGGCAAGGGCCATCCGTGAGCCTTCTATGCACGCCGACCTCTTCATCGCATTAATGCGCGGCACCGCATCAAGGAGCTGCTGCACTAAGCTAAAATAGCTATTCGGCTTAGGCCTTTCCGGCCATAATTGATCCACAACAGACCTCATGGCGAGTCCGTACAACCTATTCAGTTCGGCCCATTCGGCTAGCTGGTCAGTCAATGAAAGCGGACGCTCTGGAACGTGGAATTGTGTCCAGAACAGCTTGTCCACTTCACGATCTGTCTGACCTTGGAAGTACTTGGCCGCATCGGCAGCGCTCGTCGCCAAATCCATATACGCATCTGCCGAGCTCCACAGCCGATCCAGAGGGGCATACCATGGATCTCCGAACTTCCTCCGTAACATGAAGGGTTTTCCAGCCGCCATATCTCCGGCTTCCCGCAGCTCCTCCTTCTTCGCTCTCATAGCAGAACGGGTGTCTTTGTCTGCCGCCGCGGCCTTCTCAAGGCCCGTTGCCTTTGCTTGGTTTTCTTTCTCAAGGACCCGGCAACGGTCGGCAGTGTCTTTCAATTCTACGGCCATCTTGGCCATCTTCTCTTGGCTCTCACAATGTGCGGCCTTCTCGGCTTTCAACTCTTCGGCCGCCTTCAAAGTAGCTGCATTACTACTCCTCGCTTGTTCCTTGGCTCGGGCAAGTTCCGCCCGCAAGGCTTGCACGGTGGCAGCCCCATCTGCAGTCACAACATATTAAAGTTACTGGCATTATGATGCTCTTACTATGTGGCGTTCACCGGATAATAACACTTACCCAGTGCCTCGTCAAGCCTCTTGTTAACAAGCTCGATGTCGGCGTCTGCCGCATCCAGTTGCCGTTTTAATTGGGCAAACTCCCTAGTCCGGCTAGCCACCGGAGCTCCCACCACCTGCACATAAAAGCAGATTGGTTATTGCCTGGGAATTTGATCCTCTGTTCGTCGCCATTCTCTATGATAACCAGAGTCTCAGGGGCTACTATAACATGTGCAGTACTATCAGATATTATCTCACATACCTCAAAGCCTGTCAATAGACTCATAAAGGCTTCATGTAATCCGCTTTTAGCGGACGTTATTCTCTCCATCACCGTACCCATCAGCGTACGGTGCTTTTTTGAGATGGTCGCTCGCCCCACCAACTCCCTTAGAACATCCGACCGCACACTAGACGGTGCCGGACTCTTTCGTATGCTCTCTTCGGGAGCCGGACACTGGGGACTTCTGGGGTCTACGGGACTATCTTCTGGCCTCACCGGATCCGGAGAGGCCCTCCGCGACGACACTTCGGGGTCGCCCACTTCTGGAGCGGAGGAGTCCGGGGGAGGCGTTTCGCTCTCCATCATCTCCGGAAGAAGATCCCCCGAAGACGAACTCATTTGAGAGGGGCTGAGGCCCAAACTGCAAGATATATGCGGTGGTTGTTTTCTCAGAGGAAAAATATAGCATACTCTTACTATTAAAATATTTGGGATCACTTACGACTCGTTGGAGGGAAGATCCCCTCGCGGACTTTGTGCGGCAAAAGCACCCCCCGAGGCAGGACCCTCTGTGGGAGACTTCTTCTCCCGTTTGGAGGCTTCGGCTTCCGGATCCTCAGAAGCAGTCCTTTTCCTCCCCCGGTCGTCCTCCTTCATGGAAATGCTCATTCCCTCGGTCGGAGCGGGTAGCGATGGGGGCCCGCGTTCGCCTGTATTATCCCCCTCGGTATCTTCCTTCAAGGGTTCCGGGCAAGGTGCGACCTCGAGCATCTTCTCCAATACCGGATTTTCCAAACCCTCAGGGAGGGGGGCCAAACACCGAATCATCTTCGCCTTTGTTAGCCAATCCTGGTCAAAAAGCAAACTCTCAAAAATAACCTCGAATAAAAGACAGTGTGTTCGGCTAGAGGATTTCTTACTTGTTCAGCGACGCGATTACTGCTCAGGCCTACGTCCTCGGTGATATCCGGACACTCCACTTGAGGTCTGAAGAATGACTTGTACATCTCCTCATGCGTCAGGCCGAGGAAACTCTGAATGGCACGTGGTCCCTCTAGGTTGAACTCCCACAAGCGCAGGGGCCGGCGTTTGCAAGGCTGGACTTGACCAACCAGCATAACTTGTATTACCGCGACCAAATTAAAATCTCCCTCGAAGAGATCTCTGATGCGGCTTTGCAGTATAGGCACGTCCTTGGTTGGACCCCAGCTCAGGCCCCTGCTAATCCATGACATCAGTTGTGGTGGGGGGCCCCGGCGGAAAGCGGGGGTAGTCGCCTACTTGGCACTTCTGGGAGCCGTGACGTAGAACCACTCCCGTTGCCATAATTCGGATACCTCTCGAAAGGAACCTTTCGGCCATGGAGCTCCTGCCATCTTGCCTATTGATGCACCTCCGCACGCTGCATGCTGCCCCTCGATCACCTTCGGCTGTACTTCAAAGGTCTTGAGCCACAGGCCGAAGTGAGGGGTCACACGGAGGAAGGCCTCACAGATGACAATAAATGTCGTGATGTGGAGAAAGGAGCCCGGAGCTAGGTCGTGGAAATCTAGCCCGTAATAGAACATCAAGCCCGTGACGAAGGGATCCAGAGTGAGGCCCAGACCTCAGAGGAAGTGGGAGACGAACACAACGTTCTCGTTGGGTTCGAGAGTAGGGACGACCTGCCCTCGGGCAGGCAGCCGATGCGAAACCTCGGCGGTCAGATATCTGGCCTCCCTCAACTTCTTAATGTCCTCTTCCGTCACGGAGGAGGGCAACCATTGGCCTTGAGGGCTGGATCCGGACATGATTGAAGATCCGGAGCACCTAACCTGGGCTTTGGGTCTTAGTACTCGAGGCGGGGGAAGGGTTTGGTTGAGCACGAGAGGAAAAAAGCAAAAACCTTGTCCCCTTATAAAGAGGGTGAATATCAAGCGTCCTCTCCGTAGCCGTTTTGGACTTAGCTATAATCTAGGAGTCCTAGACACGATTGGGTTACCCACGAACCGCATTAATGAGAATCCCGTAATTAGGGGAACACGATCTCTGCTTTGGCAAGACGTGTCAAGAAACCGCCTCGCGTTATGTATGGAGCTGGTTAAGAGAAACGGTTCGAATAATCACCAGGCCATGACGTAACGTCATGTTGCCAAAACAAGCTAGCGGATTAGATCTGCGAAAGCGTTATTCTCTCTACGGTGGAATGTGGAACTTATTTTGCAGGGTCGGACACTATCCTCGTATTCAAATTCTTCTGTGATGTATTCGGAGAAGGAACCCGCCTTGCAATGCCGAAGACAACTGCGCGCCGGACTCATCGTCATTGAAGCCTGGTTCAGGGGCTACTGTGGGAGTCCTGGATTAGGGGGTCTCTAGACAGTCGGACTATCTCCATTGGCCGGACTGTTAGACTATGAAGATACAAGATTGAAGACTTCGTCTCGTGTCCAGATGGGACTCTACTTGGCATGGAAGGCAAGCTAGACAATACGTATACGGATATCTCCTCCTTTGTAATCGACCTTGTGTAACCCTAACACTCTCCGGTGTCTATATAAACTGGAGGGTTTTAGTCCGTAGGACAACAAACCACAACATACAATCATACCATAGGCTAGCTTCTAGGGTTTAGCCTCTCTGATCTCGTGGTAGATCTACTCTTGTAACACCCATATCTTTAATATTAATCAAGCAGGACGTAGGGTTTTACCTCCATCAAGAGGGCCCGAACCTGGGTAAAACTTCGTGTCCCTTGCCTCCTGTTACCATCCGGACTAGACGCACAGTTCGGGACCCCCTACCCTGTTGGGGAACGTAGTAATTTCAAAAATTTCCTACGCACACGCAAGATCATGGTGATGCATAGCAACGAGAGGGGAGAGTGTTGTCCATGTACCCTCGTAGACCGATAGCGGAAGCGTTGTAACAACGCAGTTGATGTAGTCGTACGTTTTCACGGCCCGACCGATCAAGCACCGAAACTACGGCACCTCCGAGTTCTTGCACACGTTCAGCTCGATGACTATCCCCGGACTCCGATCCAGCAAAGTGTCGGGAATGAGTTCCGTCAGCACGACGGCGTGGTGACGATCTTGATGTTCTACCGTCGCAGGGCTTCGCCTAAGCACCTCTACAATATTATCGAGGATTATGGTGGAGGGGGGCACCGCACACGGCTAAGACATCTCAAGGATCAATTGTTGTGTCTAGAGGTGCCCCCTGCCCCCGTATATAAAGGAGCAAGGGGGGAGAGGCAGCCAAGGGGAGGAGGCACGCCCAAGGGGGGGCAATCCTACTCCAAGTAGGATTCCCCCCTCTTTCCTAGTCCAAGTAGGAGATGGGAAGGAAGGGAAGGAGAAGGAGAAGGAAGGAGAGGGAGGAAAAGGAGGAGAGAGGGGCCGGCCCCCTAGTCCAATTCGGTTTGGGCTAGGGGGGCCGCGCGCCCTGCCTCCTCTCTTCCACCACTTGGCCCATGAGGCCCATTGCTTCTTCCTCGTATTCCCGTAACTCCCCGGTACCCCCGAAAATACCCGAATCACTCGGAACCTTTCCGATGTCCGAATATAGTCGTCCAATATATCGATCTTTACGTCTCGACCATTTCGAGACTCCTCGTCATGTCCCCGATCTCATCCGGGACTCTGAACTCCTTCGGTACATCAAAACTCATAAACTCAAAATATAATTGTCATTGAAACCTTAAGTGTGCGGACCCTACGGGTTCAAGAACAATGTAGACATGACCGAGACACGTCTTCGGTCAATAACCAATAGCGGAACCTGGATGCTCATATTGGCTCCTACATATTCTACGAAGATCTTTATCGGTCAAACCGCATAACAACATACGTTGTTCCCTTTGTCACCGGTATGTTACTTGCCCGAGATTCGATCGTCGGTATCTCAATACCTAGTTCAATCTCGTTACCGGCAAGTCTCTTTACTCGTTTTGTAATACCTCATCTCGCAACTAAATCATTAGTTGCAATGCTTGCAAAGCTTATGTGATGTGCATTACCGAGAGGGCCCAGAGATACCTCTCCGACAATCGGAGTGACAAATCCTAATCTCGAAATACGCCAACCCAACATGTATCTTTGGAGACACCTTTAGAGCTCCTTTATAATGACCTAGTTATGTTGTGACGTTTGGTAGCACACAAAGTGTTCCTCCGGCAAACGGGAGTTGCATAATCTCATAGTCATAGGAACATGTATAAGTCATGAAGAAAGCAATAGCAACATACTAAACGATCAAGTGCTAAGCTAATGGAATGGGTCAAGTCAATCACATCATTCTCCTAATGATGTGATCCCATTAATCAAATGACAACTCATGTCTATGGTTAGGAAACATAACCATCTTTGATCAACGAGCTAGTCAAGTAGAGGCATACTAGTGACACTCTGTTTGTCTATGTATTCACACATGTATTATGTTTCCGGTTAATACAATTCTAGCATGAATAATAAACATTTATCATGATATAAGGAAATAAATAATAGCTTTATTATTGCCTCTAGGGCATATTTCCTTCAGTCTCCCACTTGCACTAGAGTCAATAATCTAGTTCACATCGCCATGTGATTTAACATCAATAGTTCACATCACCATGTGATTAACACCCATAGTTCACATCGATATGTGACCAACACCCAAAGGGTTTACTAGAGTCAATAATCTAGTTCATATCTCTATGTGATTAACACCCAAAGAGTACTGAGGTGTGATCGTGTTTTGTTTGTGAGAGAAGTTTAGTCAACGGGTCTGCCACATTCAGATCCGTAAGTATTTTGCAAATTTCTATGTCAACAATGCTCTGCATGGAGCTATTCTAGCTAATTGCTCCCACTTTCAATATGTATCCAGATTGAGACTTTGAGTCATCTGGATCAGTGCCAAAACTTGCATCGACGTAACCCTTTACGACGAACCTTTTGTCACCTCCATAATCGAGAAACATATCCTTATTCCACTAAGGATAATTTTGACCAATGTCCAGTGATCTACTCCTAGATCACTATTGTATTCCCTTGACAAAATCAGTGTAGGGTATACAATAGATCTGGTACATAGCATGGCATACTTTATAGAACCTATGGCTGAGGCATAGGGAATGACTTTCATTCTCTTTCTATCTTCTGCCGTGGTCGGGCTTTGAGTCTTACTCAATTTCACACCTTGTAACACAGGCAAGAACTCTTTCTTCGACTGTTCCATTTTGAACTACTTCAAAATCTTGTCAAGGTATGTACTCATTGAAAAACTTATCAAGCGTCTTGATCTATCTCTATAGATCTTGATGCTCAATATGTAAGCAGCTTCACCGAGGTCTTTCTTTGAAAAACTCCTTTCAAACACTTCTTTATGCTTTACAGAATAATTCTACATTATTTCCGATCAACAATATGTCACTCACATATACTTATCAGAAATGCTGTAGTGCTCCCAATCACTTTCTTGTAAATACAGGCTTCACCGCAAGTCTGTATAAAACTATATGCTTTGATCAACTCATCAAAGCGTATATTCCTACTCCGAGATGCTTGTACTAGTCCATAGATGGATCGCTGGAGCTTACACATTTTGCTAACACCTTTAGGATTGACAAAACCTTCTGGTTGCATCATATACAACTCTTCTTTAAGAAATCCATTAAGGATTGCAGTTTTGTTATCCATTTGCCAGATTTCATAAAATGCGACAATTGCTAACATGATTCGAACAGAATTTAAGCATCGATACGAATGAGAAAATCTCATCGTAGTCAACACCTTGAACTTTGTCAAAAACCTTTTTCGACAAGTCTAGCTTTGTAGATAGTAACACTACTATCAGCGTCCGTCTTCCTCTTGAAGATCCATTTAATCTCAATGGCTTGCGGATCATCGGGCAAGTCAATCAAAGTCCATACTTTGTTCTCATACATGGGTCTCATCTCAGATTTCATGGCCTCAAGCCATTTCGCGGAATCTGGGCTCATCATCGCTTCCTCATAGTTCGTAGGCTCGTCATGGTCAAGTAACATGACCTCCAGAACAGGATTACCATACCACTCTGGTGCAGATCTCACTCTGGTTTACCCACGAGGTTCGGTAGTAACTTGATCTGAAGTTACATGATCATCATCATTAGCTTCCTCACTAATCGGTGTAGTAGTCACAGGAACAGATTTCTGTGATGAACTACTTTCCAATAAGGGAGTAGGTACATTTACCTTATCAAGTTCTACTTTCCTCCCACTCACTTCTTTTGAGAGAAACTCCTTCTCTAGAAAGGATCCATTCTTAGCAATGAATAACTTGCCTTCGGATCTATGATAGAAGGTTTACCCAACATTTTCTTTTGGGTATCCTATGAAGATTTACTTCTCCGTTTTGGGTTCGAGCTTATCATGTTGAAACTTTTTCACATAAGCATTGCAGTCCCAAACTTTAAGAAACGACATCTTAGGTTTCTCGCCAAACCACAGTTCATACGGTGTCGTCTCAACGTATTTAGATGGTGCCCCTTTTTAACGTGAATGTAGCTGTCTCTAATGCATAACCCCAAAATGACAGTGGTAGATCGGCAAGAGACATCATAGATCACACCATATCTAATAAAGTACGGTTATGACGTTCGGACACACCATTACACTGTGGTGTTCCAGGTGGCGTGAGTGGTGAAACTATTTCACATTGTTTTAACTGAAGGCCAAACTCGTAACTCAAATATTTTCATTCTGCGATCATATCGTAGAAACTTTTATTTTTGTTATGATGATTCTCCACTTCACTCTGAAATTCTTTGAACTTTTCAAATGTTTCATACTTGTGTTTCATCAAGTAGATATACTCATATCTGCTCAAATCATCTGTGAAGATTAGAAAATAATGATACCTGCCGCGAGCCTCAATATTCATCAGACCACATACATCAGTATGTATGATTTCCAACAAATCTGTTGCTTGCTCCATTGTTCTGGAGAACGGAGTCTTAGTCATCTTGCCCATGAGGCATGGTTCACAAGCATCAACTGATTCATAATCAAGTGATTCCAAAAGCCCATCAACATGGATTTTCTTCATGCGCTTTACACCAATATGACCTAAACGGCAGTGCCACAAATAAGTTGCACTATCATTATTAACTTTGCATCTTTTGGTTTCAATATTATGAATATGTGTATCACTACGATCGAGATCCAACGAACTATTTTCATTGGGTGTGTAACCATATAAGGTTTTATTCATGTAAACAGAACAACCATTTATTCTCTTACTTAAATGAATAACCGTATTGCAATAAACATGATCAAATCATCTTCATGCTCAACGCAAACACCAAATAACACTTATTTAGGTTCAACACTAATCCCGAAAGTATAGGGAGTGTGCGATCATGATCATATCAATCTTGGAACCACTTCCAACACACATCGTCACTTCACCCTTAACTAGTCTCTATTCATACTGCAACTCCCGTTTCGAGTTACTACTCTTAGCAACTGAACCAGTATCAAATACCGAGGGGTTGCTACGAACACTAGTAAAATACACATCAATAATCTGTATATCAAATATACCTTTGTTCACTTTGCCATCCTTCTTATCCACCAAATACTTGGGGTAGTTCCGCTTCTAGTGACCAGTCCCTTTGCAGTAGAAGCACTTAGTCTCAGGCTTAGGTCCAGACTTGGGTTTCTTCACTTGAGCAGCAACTTGTTTGCCGTTCTTCTTGAAGTTCCCCTTCTTCCCTTTGCCCTTTTCTTGAAACTAGTGGTCTTGTCTACCATCAACACTTGATTTCTACCTTCGTTGATTTCAGCATCACGAAGAGCTTGGGAATCGTTTCCGTTATCCCTTGCATATTATAGTTCATCACGAAGTTCTACTAACTTGGTGATGGTGACTAGAGAATTCTATCAATCACTATTTTATCTGGAAGATTAACTCCCACTTGATTCAAGCGATTGTAGTACCCAGACAATCTGAGCACATGCTCACTGCTTGAGCTATTCTCCTCCATCTTTTTAGCTGTAGAACTTGTTGGAGACTTCATATCTCTCAACTCAGGTATTTGCTTGAAATATTAGCTTCAACTCCTGGAACATCTCATATGGTCCATGACATTCAAAATGTCTTTGAAGTCCCGATTCTAAGCCATTAAGCATGGTGCACTAAACTATCAAGTAGTCATCATATTGAGCTAGCCAAACGTTCATAACGTCTGCATCTGCTCCCGCAATAGGTCTGTCACCTAGCGGTGCATCAAGGACATAATTCTTCTGTGCAGCAATGAGGATAAACCTCAGATTACGGATCCAATCCGCATCATTGCTACTAACATCTTTCAACACAATTTTCTCTAGGAACATATCAAAATAAACATATGAAAGCAACAACGCGAGCTATTGATCTACAACATAATTTGCAAAATACTACCAGGACTAAGTTCATAATAAATTTAAGTTCAATTAATCATATTACTTAAGAACTCCCACTTAGATAGACATCCCTCTAATCATCTAAGTGATCACGTGATCCAAATCAACTAAACCATGTCTGATCATCACATGAGATGGAGTAGTTTTCAATGGTGAACATCACTATGTTGATCATATCTACTATATGATTCACGCTCGACCTTTCGATCTCCAGTGTTCCGAGGCCATATCTGTATATGCTAGGCTCGTCAAGTTTAACCTGAGTATTTCGCGTGTGCAACTGTTTTGCACCCGTTGTATTTGAACGTAGAGCCTATCACACTCGATCATCACGTGGTGTCTCAGCACGAAGAACTTTCGCAACGGTGCATACTCAGGGAGAACACTTGTACCTTGATAATTAGTGAGAGATCATCTTATAAAGCTACCGTCGAACTAAGCAAAATAAGATGTATAAAAGATAAACATCACGTGCAATCAAAATATGTGACATGATATGGCCATCATCATCTTGTGCCTTTGATCTCCATCTCCAAAGCATCATCATGATCTCCATCGTCACCGGCATGACACCATGATCTCCATCATCTTGATCTATATCAATGTGTCGTCACATGGTCGTCTCGCCAACTATTGCTTTTGCAACTATTGCTATCGTATAGCGATAAAGTAAAGCAATTATTTGGCTCTTGCATCTTATGCAATAGAGAGATAACCATAAGGCTTTTGCCAGTTGCCGATAACTTCAACAAAACATGATCATCTCATACAAAAACTTATATCTCATCACGTCTTGACCATATCACATCACAACATGCCCTGCAAAAACAAGTTAGACGTCCTCTACTTTGTTGTTGCAAGTTTTACGTGGCTGCTACGGGCTTAGCAAGAACCAATCTTACCTACGCATCAAAACCACAATGATAGTTTGTCAAGTTGGTGTTGTTTTAACCTTCACAAGGACCGGGCATAGCCACACCCGGTTCAACTAAAGTTGGAGAAACTGACACCCGCTAGCCACCTGTGTGCAAAGCACGTCGGTAGAACCAGTCTCGCGTAAGCGTACGCGTAATGTCGGTCCGGGCCGCTTCATCCAACAATACCGCCGAACCAAAGTATGACATGCTGGTAAGTAGTATGACTTATATCACCCACAACTCACTTGTGTTCTACTCGTGCATATGACATCTACGCATAAAACCTAGGCTCGGATGCCACTGTTGGGGAACGTAGTAATTTCAAAAATTTCCTACGCACACGCAAGATCATAGTGATGCATAGCAACGAGAGGGGAGAGTGTTGTCCACGTACCCTCGTAGACCGATAGCGGAAGCGTTATAACAACGCGGTTGATGTAGTCGTACGTCTTCACGGCCCGACCGATCAAGCACCAAAACTACGGCACCTCCAAGTTCTTGCACACATTCAGCTCGATGACGATCCCCGGACTCTGATCCAGCAAAGTGTCGGGAATGAGTTCCGTCAGCACGACGGCGTGGTGACGATCTTGATGTTCTACCATCGCAGGGCTTCGCCTAAGCACCGCTACAATATTATTGAGGATTATGGTGGAGGTGGGCACCGCACATGGCTAAGAGATCTCAAGGATCAATTGTTGTGTCTAGAGGTGCCCCCCTGCCCCCGTATATAAAGGAGCAAGGGGGGAGAGGCAGCCAAGGGGAGGAGGCGCGCCCAAGGGGGGGCAATCCTACTCCAAGTAGGATTCCCCCCTCTTTCCTAGTCCAAGTAGGAGAGGGGAAGGAAGGGAAGGAGAAGGAGAAGGAAGGAGAGGGAGGAAAAGGAGGAAAGAGGGGCCGGCCCCCTAGTCCAATTCGGTTTGGGCTAGGGGGGCCGCGCGCCCTGCCTCCTCTCTTCCACCACTTGGCCCATGAGGCCCATTGCTTCTTCCTCGTATTCCCGTAACTCCCCGGTACCCCCGAAAATACCCGAATCACTTGGAACCTTTCTGATGTCCGAATATAGTCGTCCAATATATCGATCTTTACGCCTCGACCATTTTGAGACTCCTCGTCATGTCGCCGATCTCATCCGGGACTCCGAACTCCTCCGGTACATCAAAACTCATAAACTCATAATATAACTGTCATCGAAACCTTAAGCGTGCGGACCCTACGGGTCGAGAACAATGTAGACATGACCGAGACACGTCTTCAGTCAATAACCAATAGCGGAACCTGGATGCTCATATTGGCTCCTACATATTCTATGAAGATCTTTATCGGTCAGACCGCATAACAACATACGTTGTTCCCTTTGTCATTGGTATGTTACTTGCCCAAGATTCGATCGTCGGTATCTCAATACCTAGTTCAATCTCGTTACCGACAAGTCTCTTTACTCATTTCGTAATACCTCATCTCGCAACTAACTCATTAGTTGCAATGCTTGCAAGGCTTATGTGATGTGCATTACCGAGAGGGCCCAGAGATACCTCTCCGACAATCGGAGTGACAAATCCTAATCTTGAAATACGCCAACCCAACATGTACCTTTGGAGACACCTGTAGAGCTCCTTTATAATCACCCAGTTACGTTGTGATGTTTGGTAGCACACAAAGTGTTCCTCCGGCAAACGGGAGTTGCATAATCTCATAGTCATAGGAACATGTATAAGTCATGAAGAAAGCAATAGCAACATACTAAACGATCAAGTGCTAAGCTAATGGAATGGGTCAAGTGAATCACATCATTCTCCTAATGATGTGATCCCGTTAATCAAATGACAACTCATGTCTATGGTTAGGAAACATAACCATCTTTGATCAACGAGCTAGTCAAGTAGAGGCATACTAGTGACACTCTGTTTGTCTATGTATTCACACATGTATTATGTTTCCGGTTAATACAATTCTAGAATGAATAATAAACATTTATCATGATATAAGGAAATAAATAATAGCTTTATTATTGCCTCTAGGGCATATTTCCTTCATACCCGAGATCCGCCAGTTTTGACACCGACAATGGGTTTCTGAACCCATGGTTCTCCTTCTTTACCGTGCTTCCTAGCAACGAAGTCTCTCTTATCATAACATTGATTCTTTGATTGTGGGTTATCAAGATCAACAACAGGTTCAATCTCTACATCATTGTTAGTGCTAGGTTGAGCATCAACATGAACATCACTGTGGGAGTCCTGGATTAGGGGGTGTCCGGATGGCCGGACTATATCTTCAGCCGGACTCCTGGACTATGAAGATACAAGATTGAAGACTTCGTCCCGTGTCCGGAAGGGACTTTCCTTGGCGTGGGACAACACCGGCAGTTCTCCTACCATTGTAACCGACTTTGTGTAACCCTAACCCTCTCCGGTGTCTATATAAACCGGAGGGTTTTAGTCCGTAGGACAACATAGAGAACAACAATCATACGATAGGCTAGCTTCTAGGGTTTAGCCTCTCCGATCTCGTGGTAGATCTACTCTTGTACTACCCATATGATCAATATTAATCAAGCAGGACGTAGGGTTTTACCTCCATCAAGAGGGCCCGAACCTGGTTAAAACTTCGTGTCCCTTGCCTCCTGTTACCATTCGGCCCAGACGCATAGTTCGGGACCCCCTACCCGAGATCCGCCGGTTTTGACACCGACATTGGTGCTTTCATTGAGAGTTCCTATGTGTCGTCGCCGTTAGGCTTGATGGCTCCTACGATCATCAATAGCGATGCAGTCCAGGGTGAGACCTTCCTCCCCGGACAGATCTTTGTTTTCGGCGGCTTCGCACTGCGGGCCAATTCACTTGGCCATCTGGAGCAGATCGAAAGCTATGCCCCTGGCCGTCAGGTCAGATTTGGAAGTTTAAACTACACAGCTGACATCCGCGGAGACTTGATCCTCGACGGATTTGAGCCACTGCTGAGCGCGCCGCACTGTCACGACGAGCATGATCTAGCTCTACCACTGAACAGTGCCCTGGAGGCCGCACCCGCATCGGCTTCGACCCTTAATTCGGAGCCAACTGTGCCGATCGAGGATGGGTGGTTGGACGCCGCCTCGGGGGCTGCGATCCCAACGGCGATCGAGCCGAACACCAGCCCTGCACTCCGCGAGACTCGTGACTCCAAGGAGCCGGACTCCTCTCCGGACTCTGAACCCTCCGCGCCCCTGCCAATCGAATCCGATTGGGCGCCGATCATGGAGTTTACTGCCGCGGACATCTTTCAGCACTCGCCTTTCGGTGATATTCTGAAGACACTAAAGTCTCTCTCTTTATCAGGAGAGCCCTGGCCGGACTACGGTCGGTAAGGTTGGGATACAGACGATGAAGAAATTCAAAGCCCACCCACCACCCACTTTGTAGCCACTATCGACGATTTAACCGACATGCTCGACTTCGACTTCGAAGACATCGACGGTATGGACGCCGATGCAGGAGACGATGAAGAACCATCGCCTATTGGGCCCTGGAAAGCCACCTCGTCTTATGACATATACATGGTGGACACCCCAAAAGAAGGAGATGGTGATGGAACAGCGGAGGATGACCCCTCCAAGAAACAGCCTAAGCGCCGGCATCAGCGCCGCCGCTCAAAATCCCGCCAAAGCAAACACGACGATTCTGGCACGGGAGATAATAATACTCCGGAGAGTGTCGAAGAAAACCCCCTCCAGCAAGATTTAGCACAGGAGGATAGAGAAGCCAGCCCTCATGAGAGAGCGGAAGACAGAGAAGTCGAGGACGATAATTATATGCCTCCCTCCGAAGATGAGGCAAGCCTCGACGACGACGAATTCGTCGTGCCAGAGGATCCCGTCGAGCAAGAGCGTTTTCAACGCAGGCTTATGGCCACGGCAAGAAACCTCAAGAAAAAACAGCAACAACTTAGAGCTGATCAAGATTTGCTAGTCGATAGATGGACTGAAGTCCTTGCGGCCGAAGAGCATAAACTCGAACGCCCTTCCAAGAGCTACCCAAAGCACAGGTTGCTACCCCGATTAGAGGAGGAAGCACTTAAACCTACATTACCAGCACTTGATACGGCCGACCGGCCACCTCGTGGCCGCGACAGAGAGGCCTCTCGGCCCTCCACTCAAGCCGCACCCCGTACCAAGGCATGGGAAAATGCGCCTGACCTACGAGATATGTTGGAGGACAAGGCAAGGCAAACAAGATCGATCTACGGATCGCATGGGCGCCGCACGACTCGAGATGGTAATCGTCACGCCAGACACAAATCCGGCAGGGCCGAACACAGTAGACAAAGCTCATTGGAGCTACGTCGTGATATAGCCGAGTACAGAGGTGCCGCACACCCACTATGCTTCACAGACGAAGTAATGGATCATCAAATCCCCAAGGGTTTCAAACCCGTAAACATCGAATCATATGATGGCACAACAGATCCTGCGGTATGGATCGAGGATTATCTCCTTCATATCCATATGGCCCGCGGCGGTGATCTCCACGCCATCAAATACCTCCCACTCAAGCTTAAAGGACCAGCTCGGCATTGGCTTAACAGCTTGCCAGCAGGATCAATCGGTTGTTGGGAGGACCTGGAAGCCACATTCCTCGACAATTTCTAGGGCACTTATGTGCGACCCCCAGACGCAGATGACCTAAGCCACGTAATTCAGCAGCCAGGCAATTCTGGACACGGTTCCTAACAAAGAAAAATCAAATAGTCGACTGTCCGGATGCAGAGGCCCTAGCAGCCTTCAAGCACAATATCTGTGACGAGTGGCTTGCCCGGCACCTTGGACAGGAAAAACCGAAATCTATGGCAGCACTCACGACACTCATGAGTCGCTTTTGCGCGGGAGAAGACAGCTGGCTTGCTCGTAGCAACAATATGACCAAAAACCCTGGTAATTCGGATACCAGGGACAGTAGTGGCAGGTCGCGTCGCAACAAGCAGAAGCACCGCATTAATGATGACAATGCTGAGGATATGGCAGTTAATGCCGGATTCAGAGGCTATAAATCCAATCAGCGGAAAAAGCCATTCAAAAGAAATCCTAGGGGCCCATCCAGTTTGGACTGAATATTCGACCGCTTGTGCCAGATACACGGCACCCCCAAAAAGCTGGCCAATCACACCAACAGGGATTGTTGGGTGTTCAAGCAGGAAGGCAAGTTAAATGCCAAAAATACTGACAAGGGGCTGCATAGCGATGACGACGAAGAGCCCCGGCCACCAAACAACAGTGGACAGAAGGGGTTTCCCCCACAAGTGCGGACGGTGAACATGATATACGCAACCCACATCCCCAAGAGGGAGCGAAAGCGCGCGTTAAGGGACGTATACGCGGTAGGGCCAGTCGCCCCAAAGTTCAACCCATGGTCCTCCTGCCCGATCACCTTTGATCGAAGGGACCATCCCACTAGCACCCGTCATGGCGGATTCGCCGCATTGGTTCTAGACCCAATTATTGACGGATTTCATCTCACTAGAGTCCTTATGGACGACAGCAGTAGCCTGAACCTGCTTTACCAGGATACAGTGCGGAAAATGGGCATAGATCCCTCGAGGATTAAGCCCACCAAAATGACCTTTAAAGGCGTAATACCAGGTGTAGAGGCCAACTGTATAGGCTCAGTCACACTTGAAGTGGTCTTCGGATCTCCGGATAATTTCCGAAGCGAGGAGTTAATCTTTGACATAGTCCCATTCCGCAGTGGCTATCACGCACTGCTCGGACGAACCGCATTCGCCAAGTTCAATGCGGTACTGCACTATGCATTTCTTAAGCTCAAGATGCCAGGCCCTCGAGGAGTAATTACGGTCAGTGGAAACACCGAACGCTCCATCCAAACGGAAGAGCACATGGCGGCCCTTGCAGCGGAAATACAAAGCAGCCTCTCCAGGCAGTTCTCCAGTCCGGCCATTAAATGTCCGGACACCGTCAAGCGCGCCCGGAGTAACCTACAACAAGACCGCCTGGCACATTCCGAGCAGGCGTAGCAATGCAGCCCCAACCCCAGCCCTCGCAAAAATGTGACGCCAGTGCTTCGCGTACATAACTACGCTCTAGAAATACCATGGGTACAGGGGGAGGGGCACCATCACGACACGCCCGAAACACGGCTTAAACCGCACCAGGGGCTGCCGATTTTTTTAATTTTCTCTTACTTTCATGACTGTCGGATTTCGGGTTCCGACAGACCCTTAATGTTCGAACACTGGGGTGCGTGCGGAGATTTCGCCTTCTACCTACCTGCACCCCTCCGCCTCGCTAAGATCTAAGCTATGGAAAGAACAGCACAAGAGACACAAGGTTTATACTGGTTCGGGCCACCGTTGTGGTGTAATACCCTACTCCAGTGTGTGGTGTCGTGGATTGCCTCTTGGGTTGATGATGATGAGAAATACAAGAAAGAACAGCCTCGCGAGGGTCTGTTCTTGGCTGGGGGGATGAACTGCTAGGAGGAGTTCAGTCACCCTTCTCTCTCTCTCTCTTCTCGATTCTCTCTCTGATTTCGATCCGATCTCCCATCTCTAATCTCCGATCTCCCCTCTACCCTGTGGGTGGCTAGTCCTATTTATAGGCAAAGGCCCTGGGCCTCTTCCCAAATATTGAGCGGGAAGGGCGCCAACAATTGGCCATTTTGAAGGGGAACATCTGGTACACTTATCCTGACTAAAGTTGGTCCTCGCCTGCCAAAGGCTCTGGTGGTGACGCTGGCTTGGGCTCCACAATGACTTCCTCCCTGCCGTTCGACTAGTCTTGGTCTCGTTGCACCGAAACGGGTGCCTTTGCTTGATGCTCTCGCCTGTGCTTGCTCCCTTTGCACCAAAGAGGAAAGGAGGACACTGCGCGGCTGGCGCCCGCCTGGCGCCTTTGGTCGTCATGGCTTGCGTCACGGGCACCTCGTGAGGTACCCCGCCTTGATCTCTCCGCCTCCTCGTGAGCCAGCATGATGAGGCCATGCCTGAGGAAGCTCCGTGTTTTCCACCCCGCGAGGCTTGGCCCCTCGCGAGGGTCTTGGGTCTGTGTTGATGAAGATGGGCCGCGCTGGGCCCCTCCTCGAGCCACGCCGCAGGCCGCAGGCAGGCAAGTCTAGGGACCCCCATTCCTAGAACGCCGACAGTAGCCCCTGGGCCCAAGGCGCGCCCGGACTTGGCCGTGCAGGGAGGCGAAAGGGCAAGAGCGAAGCGCCGCGGGCCCTAACAGCCTGCGACCTTGGGCGCCGCGTGGTGGTTGATTGGACGTGGGCGTCTCCACTTCCCACGGCGCCTCGGCAACTGCACGGACTGGATAAGTCCCTGCATGCAAAGCAGGTCATGATTACCTGCGATCGTGGAGGTCGGCGGTTGGCCTTCGCCGGCCATAAGTACGGAACGGCGCGCGCCCTTCCAGTCCATCCCTTCTTGCTTCTCCTTCTTCCCGGTCCTTGCTCCGTATTGCTGCGATGGCTCCGATCCGCCGGTTCTCGGCGGCAGAGAAGGGAAAGGCTCCCCGAGAGGAACCAGACCCGCTCCCGCCGAAGAAACGGCTCGCCCTCCGCAGCCGGGATGAGGAAGCGCATCAGGTGGTGTCGAGGCCCTGGTGCGAGCGGCCACCACCGGGGTTCCCGCTTCCCTTGTACGCCCACATCGAGGGCTCTGAAGGAGTCGATGCCGATCGCCACGGGCGGCACCGCCGTCGGTGCCGACGGGTCACGAAGGTGTGGGTCGTCCCCACTGGGGTCCACACCGAGGGCTCCTCCCGAGAGTTCGTGCTCCACGCCGCCATGCCTCCTCAGTCTTGGATTCACCTTCCTTCCTTCTTCGCCTCCATCATCCCGCGGGGAGAACTCCTGGAGCTTTGGCTACAGCACGCCGGCTTCAGCACCCTCGCGACCGAGGGAGAGGTCGCGGTCATTGCCCTGGGCGAGGTCTTTATGACTCGAGGCTGGAGCAAAATCACCCAGGTTTGCAGGACAAGAGGCGCCCTCGCGATCCACTTGGAGTACGATGGTGCTTCGGTGATGTTCTTTAAGGTCTTCGATGCTAACGGGCGCCGGCTGGAGTGCTGCCCCGGGAGAGGTGGTCGGGACCCTGCTACGGCGAGGACTGGGCCCGCCGACCGCTCCCTTGGCGGCTCCTCAGGCGGAGGAGGCGCCGGAGGTTCCAGCGACTCCAGCGAGCTCTTCGCGACTCCGGAGACAAGCGACGATAGCTACGAGCCCCCGAGTCCGCGCCGCTCCTGGAGCAGGGCGGGCTCGTCAGGCCGTCGCCGACTCTGATCTGGATGGGGTTGGCGCCGGTGCTTGACGGCCCACTGTTGATGATGGCGTCTTTTGCAGGGGCGCGTGTAGTTAGCATCCTTTTAGGATTTGTTCCTTGCGAGGAATCAAAGACGCGTCCCGTGGGGGCTTGTAAGGTGCCTGTGATCCTGTTTTGTTAATATAACCCTTGTCGTAGAATTGTGCGAGTTGCTCATTCCGTCTTAGCTCAGTTCTCCCTCTCGAACCTCATGAGGGCTTGGTGCTCTGCGCCGACAGGTCCCAGTCCCAAGGCGGCTTTAGCCGTCGCAGGTATGCTAGGTCACGATGCCGTGGTCAAGGCCAGGAGGTGAGCGACCCGGGGTCCGGTAAGAGCCCCTGAGTCGCGATGCTCAGGAGGTCCCCTTTGGCGCTCAAGAAGCCATCGTTCGGTGAGAAAGGAGAGCGGCGTCGCTAACACGGGATTGCATTAGGTGCGGGGATGGTGCCACGGTAGTTGGTGCTTCCGGGTGGTGACTTATCTCGAGAATTAGGGGTCGCTCTCTGGTGTGTCACCGGGTCCGTGCATCGGCAGGCGTGAGGTTGCTCGGCAAGGTCCTCGCCTGTCCCTCCCCTCTCGCCTTTGCTCCCCTTTCTGCTCTACGTCCTTGGGTCCCGGCCCTCGAGCGAGTCTCAGCCGTCGCTGGTATGCCAGGTCGCGATGCCGTGGACAAGGCCAGAGGGTGAAGGCTGGAGAGCCAGTAGGAGCCCTGAGTCGCGATGCTCAGGCACCCCCCCTTTAACGTGCAAGCGGTTCACGCGGATGAGCCTGAAGGAGACACCGCAAGGGCCTCGCCTGACGCAGCTCCTTTAGGAGATCTTGTAGACCCATCATAGAAAGAACGAGGGGTTGCCATGACAATTGACAGTCAGCCGTTGGTTGCTTCCGAGGGGTGATGAGGCACTGAAGTCTTGACGAGGTGGCGCCATGCGGGGCTGCCGCGACCAGAGCTCAGCCATTCAGGTTTGTCGGCGTTGCAGGGATGGACCCATGCGCAAGCGTCATGCCGTTTGGGAGCAGCTCCGTCAGTTGGCGTCAGTTGAGCGGGCAACTAGGTCAAACACATTAGCCGCGAAGGAGTGGATTCATTCAAATAGATGCTGGGAGGGCGGACATCACTGGGTCAGGCCCGAGCGACTTGGGGATGATGCAGCCCGAGGGGCGCCCCCAACAAGGTAAGCTAACAACATAAAATAAAAGGGATACATGCTGCGGGGACGGACCCACGCGGCCTGGGAATAATGTAGCCCTGGGGGGCGCTCCCAGCTGGAAATGAAACTTGAAAGATGTCACCTGATGATGTTGAGGACGAAAGAGTGTTGGCGTAGCAGACTCGGTGGGCTGCGGAAGCCGATCCTCACGAGCCCCCAGGCCCAGGGGCCTCGGGAGGCTCCGGAGGCGCTGGTGGCTCCTCGCGAACCATCTCCATCTCCGCCAGGGCTGCAGAATGCCTGGCCTCTTGAGCCTCCATGATGCCCCTCATGAGGCGCTGGTACGTGGCAGCCGCGTTCGGCAAGCCGTAAGGCATGCAAATGTAGCTGTGGGGTGGACCTTCGCAGCGCCCCACTCGCGAGGGCCAGAGGCGCTCCAGAGAGGTGACTCGATTAAGCCCTGGTATGTCGATGCAGACGCGCAGCCCACCATCCTCGCCTGGATGGGGAGCCACAGCTGGTAGGCGGCAGCTGCCTCTCATGACTCTTGACTCCTGTAGCCCCTGAATGACCTTGCTGACGAACTCCTGAGGGTCTGACCCTCCTTGCCTTACTCCTTCTTGAGGGAAACGTGCTTCGAAACACGCCTCCATGTGGTGCCCAAGCGCCTCCCTCGTGACCTTAGCCAGGTAGGTGGCCCTCCAAGGGAGAACCCCCGAGCCCTGCCTGAGGAGGGCGCCGGCGCGCTTTCCTATGCGATGGAAGGAGGTTCCCCCTGGGCAGGCACGGGCCCTGAGGGGCCTGCCTCCTGAGGGGCCGGGCCAGACGATGTCTTCTTGGGGGCAGTCTCGGGAAGCCTCCTGCTTCCGCGATCCGGGTCTGCCTGAAAGGCTCGTTCCAGGGAACACACCGCGTCCTTCTCTTCATAGGGCACCGTGATGACTCCGCCACTTCCTGGCATCTTGAGGACGTTGTAGCCATGGTGAGTTACGGCCATGAACTTGGCCAACGCTGGGTACCCAAGGATGGCGTTGTACGACAGGCGAATGTGAGCGACGTCGAAGTCGATGAGCTCGGTGCGGTAGTTGTCACGTGCCCCGAAGGTGACAGGGAGGCGGACCTGCCCAATCGGGACCGTGGAGCCATCGGTGACTCCGGAGAAAGGCTTGGTTGGCTGAAGCTAGTTGTAGGGCACTTGGAGATTGTTGAATGTTTCCACGGACAGGACGTTGAGCCCTGCCCCGCCATCGATGAGGGTCCTGGTGACCACCACGTTGCTGATGATTGGGGAACAAAGCATCGGGAGGACTCCGGCTGTGGCCGCACACTTGAGCTGATCTGCTGAGCTGAACGTGATGGCGCACGCTGACCACCTGAGAGGGCGCGTGGCTTCAAGCTTGGGGAGGACTGCATTCACTTCGCGGGCGAACTTCTTGAAGATGCGTTGAGAGGCCGGGGCTTGAGCCCGCCCAGGATGCAGGCGATCGCGCGCGGCTCCTGGAAGCCCCCAGCCCCCTCGTCCTGATGGCGGTCCTCGTTTCTCCTTGGCTGCGGCAGCAGCGGAGGGAGGCCTGCATTGCCTGGCGGGCGATCCTCGCGAGGCTGATCCCTCCAGTCTCCCTCGCGAGGCGGGTCTTGCCATCGATCCTCGCGAGGTCGATTGCGCCACCCTTGGCGCGGGCAGCGGTCTTCCCAGCGTCCTGCGTTCCTTCCTCCTCCTCGACCGTAGCCCCGGTCACCGCGGTCGGGGCGACGGCCGATCCTTCCTTCTCGCACAGCTTGGAGCTCTTCACATTCGTTGGTGTTGTGGGTGTGGAGGTCGTGGTACACACTGTACCGACTGCCCTTGGATGATTCGGGCTGATCTCTGCCCCGCTTGGTGTCTGGTTCTGCCGAGAGCACGGCAGCCCCCTTGCGCTTCACATCCTTGGCCTTGGGATTCTTCTCTTCTGGGTCCGTGGCAGGCAGCTCGAGGAGGGAGAGACGCCCTTCTTCAGCCTTGGCGCACTTGGTTGCCAAGTTGAACAACTCCAAGGAAGTGCACAGGTCTTCATGCATCGCTAGCTCCTCCTTCATCTTGACGTCGCGCATGCCGTCGTAGAAGGCTGAGATGATGGCCTCCTCAGTCACCTTGGGAATCTTGAGGCGTGCGTTGTTGAAGCGCTGGATGTACTTCTGCAGGGTCTCTCCGGGTTGTGCTTGATGCGGCGCATGTCACTCACAGCGGGTGGACGGTCGCGAGTACCTTGGAAGTTGGCGATGAAGCGGGTGCGCATCTTGTCCCAGGAGGAGATCGTGCCTGGAGCCAGGTTCAGGAGCCAGGTGCGAGCCCTGTCCTTGAGCGCCATGGGAAACCAGTTCGCCATGACCTTCTCATCTCCGTTGGCAGCTTCGCTGCCCAGCTCATAGAGCTGGAGGAACTCCGTAGGGTCGGCCGTGCCGTCGTAACGAGGAGGCATGTCTGGCTTGAACTTGCCGGGCCACGCGACGCTGCATAGCTCGGTGGTGAAGGCACGACAGCCTGCTGTGGCCACGGGAGGCCTTGGGTGACGGAGATCTTGGTCTTGCATGTCCCCACGCGCTACAGCTGGGAGCAGCACGGGGTCTTGACGTGCGGGAGCAGGAACATGGTCGCGACGTGCTGGAGTAGGGAGCGCCCGGGAAGCTTCTTGCGGGCGAGGGACTTCTTGGCAGCTCTGCTCTTGCCGCGCTGGCACCTGACGGAGCGGGTTCTGCCCAGGGGCCATGAGCCTTAGAGCCATGGCACCTTCTTGAGGAGGAGGCGGCTGGGGCGCCCCCGGAGCTTCGTCGCCCGTGCGGGGCGGGGTGCGGTGCAGCGGAACGAACGGCGCAGGAGAGCCCCCCTGCGGCGCGGATGAGCTCGGCGACGCGGTGGAGCCATTCTTCATAGACGTCGTCGACGGGACGGTAGCACAGGAGCTCGTTTGCCGCGATGAGCGCAGCTCGAGCCTCCATGGGTGTGCGGAGCGCGCGGGACGAAGAACCAGCTGGGGTGAGCGAGGGAGTAGCGGTGCGGCCGTCTTGCCGCAGGGACGGATGCTGAGACGACGCTTGCTGCTCGTCCCCCGCCGGGCCAGTGGCGGCGTTGACGGCAGGTGACGGGGAACGGCGAGGACGCCCGCCGACAGGAGCCGTCTGGGCGACGCGGGAAGCGAGAGCGGCCCGGCGCTCGGCGCGGGCCCGACGAGCGTCAGACATGGACGCGATGGTCGGAGGAGAACGGGGTGGTGGAAGACGAATTCCGGCGCACCCCTACCTGGCGCGCCAAATGTCGGATTTCGGGTTCCGGCAGACCCTTGAGGTTCGAACACTGGGGTGCGCGCGGAGATTTCGCCTTCTACCTACCCGCACCCCTCCGCCTCGCTAAGATCTAAGCTATGGAAAGAACAGCACAAGAGACACAGGGTTTATACTGGTTCGGTCCACCGTTGTGGTGTAATACCCTTCTCCAGTGTGTGGTGTGGTGGATTGCCTCTTGGGCTGATGATGATGAGCAATACAAGGAAGAACAGCCTCACGAGGGTCTGTTCTTGGCTGGGGGGATGAACTGCTAGGAGGAGTTCAGTCACCCTTCTCTCTCTCCCACTTCTCGATTCTCTCTCTGATTTCGATCCGATCTCCCATCTCTAATCTCCGATCTCCCATCTCCGATCTCCCCTCTACCCTGTGGGTGGCTAGTCCTATTTATAGGCAAAGGCCCTGGGCCTCTTCCCAAATATTGAGCGGGAAGGGCGCCAACAATTGGCCATTTTGAAGGGGAACATCTGGTACACTTATCCTGACTAAAGTTGGTCCTCGCCTGCCAAAGGCTCTGGTGGTGACACTGGCTTGGGCTCCACAATGACTTCCTCCCTGCCGTTGGACTGGTCTTGGTCTCGTTGCACCGAAACGGGTGCCTTTGCTTGATGCTCTCACCTGCGCTTGCTCCCTTTGCACCAAAGAGGAAAGGAGGACACTGCGCGGCTGGCGCCCGCTTGGCGCCTTTGGTCGTCATGGCTTGCGTCACGGGCACCTCGTGAGGTACCCCGCCTTGATCTGTCTGCCTCCTCGCGAGCCAGCCTGATGAGGCCGTGCCTAAGGAAGCTCCGTGTCGTCCGCCCCGCGAGGCTTGGCCCCTCGCGAGGGTCTTGGGTCTGTGTTGATGAAGATGGGCCACGCTGGGCCCCTCCTCGAGCCACGCCGCAGGCCGCAGGCAGGCAAGTCTGGGGACCCCCGTTCCTAGAATGCCGACAATGACTCCACACTTCGGAAGGCCTGTTCGGCAGTTCAATTGCCGCACAAACGATGCAAGAACCAGGGAAGCGGACAAGCTATGCCGCATTACGGAACTCCCAGGTGGTCTCTATCACGAGCAGTATACCTGTTTCGCTTACCATTCCGCAGCCTGCCCCTGGAACGGACATGTTAAATAGTCCAACCTTTTGCTTATCGCATTATTTGTATCGTTCTGCTTTGATCGCAGCCCCTTTTTAATAAACAATGCATAGCTTTTGTCTATGTTTGCATTACTTTTTTTACAAATATATGTTCCTTAACGACATGTTGCACCCGTACACTTTGGTACGGCCAAAATACGCCAGGGGCTTTAGTACCCCTCAACATGGTGTGAGAAGTCCGAACACTTTAATAAGTGTGGCACCCCGAACTTATAGCATTATATGCATCGGCTCGAATCATGTCTTGGGTCAATAGTTGGGTTTGCCCGGCTCCTATGTTTTGGTGCCTTACGTTCCACTATATTGGCTAAGGTAGCACTAGGAGAACTACTGCGATTGTGCCCCAGTTGAGCTGGGTCGAGCACCTCAGTAGAGAAAGCTAAAACTGACTGTCATGATGAAGTGAGAGCTGGTCGCTGTTCGAGAGGTTTTTCGAGTACCTAAAGACTTATGCCGCTTAGAGCGAGGAGTCGGCTCAGTCCGGCCAAGGCGTGGATAGCGCCCCGAACTCGGTCTTCCGAATACCAGGGGCTTCGCCGAAATTTAAAATTATAGAATTCTATGGCTAAGTGAGAGTGTTCAAGCATTATAGTCCGATCGCCTTGTTCGTTGTGCTGAGCGCATCCCTCGAAGGACCCAAACATGGGAAAAAGAGCGCTCAGGTTTATCCCCGAACACCCCAGCACTAGCGGCATGGGGGCAGAAGCCGACGACTCGCCATCTCTCAGAATTGATAAACAGCCGCACAGAAGGTAATATTTTAAATTCCAACAGCATTGCTTAGCGCATATGAACAAGTTTTCAGCGCACAGGACAAAACGAGCGAGTTTTACTCCAAAATTACATCCTTGGAACACTCATCCGCCATAAGGCAGGCACCCTTCAGAACATCCTTATAATAATTCTCGGGCTTGCGATGCTCCTTCCCTGGCGGTGGCCCGTCCTTCACAAGCTTCTCAGCATCCAGCTTGCCCCAGTGCACCTTAGCATGGGCAAGGGCCCTACGGGCACCTTCAATGCAGACGGAGCGCTTGATGACTTCGAGCCTTGGACAGGCCCCCACCAGCCGCCGCACCAGCCTGAAATAGCTCCCAGGCAGAGCCTCTCTAGGCCACAGCCGAACTATGAGGCCCTTCATGGCCTGTTCGGCCGCCTTGTGGAGCTCGACCAGTTGCTTCAGCTGGTCGCTCAGGGGCACGGGGTGTCCGGCCTCAGCATACTGAGACCAGAACACCTTCTCTGTCGAGCCGCCCTCCTCGGCTCGATAGAATGCGGCGGCATCGGACATGCTACGGGGAAGATCTGCGAATGCTCCTGGAGAGCTCCGGATTCGGGTAAGTAACAAGTAACTTACGTTTATGTGTTTGCTTTGCATAAAGAATGCCTTACCCGCCGCTATCTTTTTCACCTCCTCCAACTCCTGGAGGGTCTTCTAGGATTCGGCCTTGGCAGACTTGGCATTTTCAATAGCCACCGCGAGCTCGGACGCCCGCGTCTTTGAGTCAAGCTCCAAACTCTCATGTTTTTCCATGAGAGCCTGGAGCTCTTGCCGCACCTTGCCAACCTCGGCCTCATACTTCTCCCACTCGGTGCGCTCCGTGGCCGCCCTCTTCTTGGTCTCGACCAGCGCTTGCTTAAGGGTCGCCACCTCAGACGTGGCCCCTACAATAGCCACGATAATCTTGTCATTTTTTGCAATTGCACTTTATATATATATATTTAAAACAAGGTATTTCTTACCTTTCTTCTCCTCGAGCTGTTTCTTGGCACGCCCGAGCTCTTGCTCGGACTGCTCGAGGTTCTGCTTTAGCGTGTCCACTTCCGCAGTCAGTACGGCGGACGCCAGCAGAGAAGCCTGCATACGCATATTGACTCTTTTTTGTTAGACTCCTTCGAATTTAATTTGATCCTCTATTCGGCTTTTCTTCCCGAACGCCAAACAGAGCATCAGGGGCTACTGTCTATGCGGTAATATTATTTACACATTCTTTACTTACCTCAAAGCCTATTAAAAGGCTAGTACAAGCTTCAGTCAGTCCGCTCTTGGAGGACTGAACCTTCTGGACCATCGCACTCATAATGGTGTGGTGCTCCTCGTCGATGGAGGCGCCATTGAGCGCCTCCAACAGACTGTCCGGCGCCTCCGGTTGGACGGGGGTCACCGGCACGGAGGGCTTGCTCCTCTTGGAAGGAGGTCGCCCGCCGGACTCTAGAACCTTTGAAGGTTCCAGAGCAGTGTCCGGCCTAGAGCCAGACTTGGAGCCCTGCGGGGTTTTATCCCCTTTACTCCTGGAGTCCGGGAGGTTGCCTCGCGGCGCCTCCAGGACCACCTCCTCCTGGCTTGGAACCTGTTGGGACAACACTTCGGCATTGTCCGTAGGGCGGGGGGAGGAAGCCGTCGGAAGCGAATTCACATCTGACGAGTCCAGTGAACCGCTCGACGACGCGTCGAGCCGGTCTTTGGGTGGGCTGCATAATCATATTCGACATAAGGGAAAGCAGTGCAATAAAGGAATACTATGAATTACTCTGGTATCCGGATACTTACGATTTCGCCAGGGGCTTGGCCTGAGCGGCCACTCCTCTTCGCCGTTGTCGGCGTTGGTGGAGTAGTCCGGAGGAAGGGTTTTCCCCTTCTTGGACCCTTCGGCCTCCCCAGTTGGGGCGGCCTTCCTTTTCTTCCCTTCCCCCGCTGGAGGGGGAGAGGTCTCTTCTTCCTCCTCCTCGTCTTCATGGGAGGAGTGCGTCTTGGAGTCATCGGATGATGAATCCGACACCTCCGGGCGCCGGGCACTCTTTCGAGTCCCCGTGGCCTTCTTCTTGGCCTTCTTCTCCGGCACCACATGGGGTGCCGGGACCAGCAGCTTTGTCAAACGAGCGTCCGCTGGGCCTTCGGGCAAAGGAGCCGGATAGTTGATCTGTCCGGACGTCTCCTGCCAATCCTGTCAAAGGTAAGGGAGCTTAGATCCCGCATGGAGTCAAACTATGAAAAACTAATACCCTGTAAAAGGTAAAAACAGCTTACCGCATGAGCGTGACGCTGCGTACTGAATCTGCGATCCTCGGTAGCGGATGCGGGGGCCTCAGCGCCCTTGAAAAGCACCTTCCAGGCATCTTCGTATGTCGTGTCGAAGAGCCTGTCAGAGTTCGGTGCCATGCCGGGTTGAACTCCCACAGGTTGAAAGCCCGTTGTTGACACGGGAGGATCCGGCGGATGAGCATAACCTGGACTACGTTGACAAGTTTGAGCTTCTTGTCCACCAGGGTTTGGACGCATGTTTGTAGTCCGGTCAGCTCTCCTTTTTTACCCCACGACAGGCCCGTCTCCTTCCAGGAGGTAAGCCGCGTAGGGGGTCCGGATCAGAACTCGGGGGCTGCGACCCATTCAGGGTCGCGCGGCTCAGTGATGTAAAACCACCCCGATTGCCACCCCTTCAGGGTCTCCACAAAGGAGCCCTCGAGCCATAAGACGTTGGGCATCTTGCCCACCATGGCGCCTCCGCACTCCGCCTGGTTGCCATGCACCACCTTCGGCTTGACATTGAAAGTCTTGAGCCATAGGCCGAAATGGGGGCGGATGCAGAGGAAAGCCTCGCACACGATGATAAATGCCGAGATGTTGAGGACAAAGTTCGGGGGCAGATCGTGGAAATCCAGGCCATAGTAGAACATGAGCCCCCGGAAAAATGGGTGGAGAGGGAAGCCCAGTCCGCGGAGAAAATGGGGGAGGAACACCACCCTCTCATGGGGCCTAGGGGTGGGGATGAGCTGCCCCTCTTCAGGAAGCCGGTGCGCAATGTCGTTAGACAAGTATCCAGCCTTCCTTAGTCTTTTGATGTGTCCCTCCGTAACGGAGGAGACCATCCACTTGCCTCCCGCTCTGGACATGGCTGGAGAAGGTTGAGGTGGGGAGTGCGGACTTGGGCGCTGGAGCTCGAGTGCGTGAAAATGGATAGGCGAAGGAGGAAGAAGGCATAGGTGAAAAGGTGGATCCTTATCCCCTTATATGGGAGGACGCAACTACGTGTCCCCACCAGCCTGGTAAAACTCGCTTATCTCCAAGCGCCGTAATCAATGGCGCGGTTGGGTTACCCACGACCGTATTGATGAGAAATCCCAGAATAAGGGGACACGATCTCTGCTTTGACAAGACGTGCCAAGGAAACCGCCTCGCATGACGCGCTGAGGTGGGATAGTGAAATGATTCGAATAAAGGCTTGGCCGTGGTGCGTCACACTACGGAATACGTCAGCAGATTGGATTTGTGTAAATATTATTCTCTCTATGGCAATATGTGGAAACTTAGTTTGCAGAGCCGGACACTATCTTTGTGTTTAAAATCTTCTATGAAGTACTTGGAGGAGGAAGCCGCCTTGCAATGCCGAAGACAAACTGCACGCCGGACTCGTCGTCATTGAAGCCTGGTTCAGGGGCTACTGAGGGAGTCCTGGATTAGGGGGTGTCCGGATGGCCGGACTATATCTTCAGCCGGACTCCTGGACTATGAAGATACAAGATTGAAGACTTCGTTCCGTGTCCGGAAGGGACTTTCCTTGGCGTGGAAGGCAAGCTTGGCGATACGGATATGTAGATCTCCTACCATTGTAACCGACTTTGTGTAACCCTAACCCTCTCCGGTGTCTATATAAACCGGAGGGTTTTAGTCCGTAGGACTACATACATAACAACAATCATACCATAGGCTAGCTTCTAGGGTTTAGCCTCTCTGATCTCGTGGTAGATCTACTCTTGTACTACCCATATCATCAATATTAATCAAGCAAGATGTAGGGTTTTAACTCCATCAAGAGGGCCCGAACCTGGGTAAAACTTCGTGTCCCTTGCCTCCTGTTACCATCCGGCCTAGACGCATAGTTCGGGACCCCCTACCCGAGATCCACCGGTTTTGACACCGACATTGGTGCTTTCATTGAGAGTTCCTCTGTGTCGTCGCCGTTAGGCTTGATGGCTCCTACGATCATCAATAGCGATGCAGTCTAGGGTGATACCTTCCTCCCCGGACAGATCTTCGTTTTCGGCGGCTTCGCACTGCGGGCCAATTCACTTGGCCATCTGGAGCAGATCGAAAGCTATGCCCCTGGACGTCAGGTCAGATTTGGAAGTTTAAACTACACAACTGACATCCGTGGGGACTTGATCCTCGACGGATTCGAGCCACTGCCAAGCGCGCCGCACTGTCACGACGAGCATGATCTAGCTCTGCCGCCGAACAGTGCCCTGGAGGCCGCACCCGCATCGGCTTCGACCCTTAATTCGGAGCCAACTGTGCCGATCGAGGATGGGTGGTTGGACATTATCACTAGGTTCATGTTCATTACTAGGTTGTGTTTCAGCATCAGAAATAGAAATATCATTGGGATTCTCAGGCGTGTCAACAACAGGTTCACTAGAATCATGGAAAGTCCTATCATTTTTCCTTTTCTTCTTCTTAGAAGGACTAGGTGGATTAACATTAGTTCTCTGAGAATCTTGCTCAACTCTCTTAGGGTGGCCCTCAGGATAAAAAGGTTCCTGAGTCATTTTACCCCCTCTAGTCATAACTCTAACATCATTATCATTTTTCTTATTATTTAATTCATTGAGCAAATCATCTTGAGCTTTAAGCACTTGTTCTACCTGAGTGGTAACCATATCAGCATGTTTACTAATAAGTTTAAGGTCACCTTTAACTCTAGACATATAATCACTCAAGTGTTCAACCATATAAGCATTATGTTTCAATTGTCTACCAACATAAGCATTGAAGTTTTCTTGTTTAACAATAAAATTATCAAGCTCATCCAAGCATTGGCTAGAAGACTTATTTCGAGGAATATCACCTTCATCAAATCTATAGAGAGAATTTACCTTAACTACCTATGTCGGGTTATTAAGACCATGTATTATTCAATAGGTGGTAAATTCTTAACGTCTTCAGCTTTAATACCCTTTTCTTTCATAGATTTCTTTGCCTCTTGCATATCTTCATGACAGAGAAATAGAATACCCCTTTTCTTCGGAGTTGGCTTAGGAGTTGGTTCAGGAAGTTTCCAATCATTATCATTACTCAATATGTTGTTCAATAGCAATTCAGCTTGCTCAACAGTTCTTTCCCTGAAAACACAACCAGCACAACTATCCAGGTGGTCTCTGGAAGCATCGGTTAGTCCATTATAAAAGATATCAAGTATTTCATTTTTCTTGAGAGGATGATCATGCAAAGCATTAAGTAATTAGAGAAGCCTCCCCAAGCTTGTGGGAGACTCTCTTCTTCAATTTGCACAAAATTATATATTTCCCTTAAGGCAACTTGTTTCTTATGAGCGGGGAAATATTTAGTAGAGAAGTAATAAATCATATCCTGGGGACTACGCACACAACCAGGAGCAAGAGAATTAAACCATGTTTTGGCATCACCCTTTAATGAGAACGAAAATAACTTAAGGATATAGTAGTAATGAATTTTTTCCTCATGAGTCAAAAGGGTGGCTATATCATTCAATTTAGTAAGATGTGCCACAACAGTTTCAGATTCATAGCCATAAAAAGGATCAGATTCAACCAAAGTAATTAACTCGGGATCGACAGAAAAATCACAATCCTTATCAGAAATACAGATAGGTGAAGTAGCAAAAGCAGGGTCATATTTCATTCTAGCTTCAAAGACTTTTCTTTTAGCTTAGCTAACAGTTTCTTAAGATCATATCTATGTTTGCAAACAAAAAGGTCTCTAGCAGTTTCTTCATCCATAACATAACCCTCAGGCACATCAGGCAATTCATATCTAGGGGGAGAATCTTCATCGTCACTTTCATCAATATTATTTGTTTCAATATTTCATTCTCTCTAACCCTAGCAAGTTGCTCATCAAGAAATTCAGCTAATGGCACAGTATTATCAATCATAGAAGTATTTTCATCATAAGCATCACGCATAGAGAAGTGGCATCATCAATTGCATGCAACATATCAAAATCAATAACAGGTGTAGGTGTCGCAAATTTACTCATAACAGAAGGTGAATCAAGTGCAGAGCTAGATGGCAGTTCCTTACCTCCCATCGTAGTTGAGGGAAACATCTTGGTTCTTTCATCTTTCAACTTCCTCATAGTGATCAACAGATATACATCCCAAGTGACTCAAAGAATAGAGCTATGCTCCCCGACAACGACGCCAGAAAATAGTCTTGATAACCCACAAGTATAGGGGATCACAACAGTTTTTGAGGGTAGAGTATTCAAGCCAAATTTATTGATTTGACACAAGGGGAGCCAAAGAATATTCTCAAGTATTAGCAGTTGAGTTGTCAATTCAACCACACCTGAAAGACTTAATATCTATAGCAAAGTATTTAGTAGCAAAGTAGTAAGGAAGTAACAGTAACGGTGGCAAAAGTAATAGTAGTAGTTTTTTGTAGCAATCATAACAGTGGCAACGGAAAAGTAACTAAGCAAAGATCAATAGGTGAAAAGCTCGTAGGCAATGGATCAATGATGGATAATTATGTCGGATGGGATTCCTCATGCAACAGTTATAACATAGGGTGACATAGAACTAGCTCCAGTTCATCAATGTAATGTAGGCATGTATTCTGAATATAGTCATACGTGCTTATGGAAAAGAACTTGCATGACATCTTTTGTCCTACCCTCCCATGGAAGCGGGGTCCTATTGTAAACTAAGGGATATTAAGGCCTCCTTTTAATAGAGTACTAGACCAAAGAATTAACACTTAGTGAATACATGAACTCCTCAAACTACGGTCATCACCGGGAGCGGTCCCAATTATTGTCACTTCGGGGTTGCCGGATCATAACACATAGTAGGTGACTATTGACTTGCAAGATATGATCAAGAACTCACATATATTCATGAAAAAATAATAGGTTCAGAACTGAAATCATGGCACTCGGGCCCTAGTGACAAGCATTAGGCATAGCAAAGTCATAGCAACATCAATCTTAGAACATAATGGATACTAGGGATCAAACCCTAACAAAACTAACTTGATTACATGGTAAATCTCATCCAGCCCATCACCGTCAAGCAAGCCTACGATGGGATTACTCACGCACAGCGGTGAGTATCATGAAATTGGTGATGGAGGAAGGTCGATGATGATGACAGTGACGGATTCCCCTCTCCGAAGCCCCGAACGGACTCCAGATTAGCTCTCCAGAGGAAGATTAGGGCTTGGCAGCGGCTCCCTATCGTAAAACACGATGAATCCTTCTCTCTGATTTTTTCTCCCCAAAAGTGAATATATGGAGTTGGGGTTGAGGTTGGTGGAGTCCCAGGGGGCCCACGAGGCAGGGGGCGCACCCCAAGGACTTTTGTGGACAGGGTGTGGGCCCCCTGATGCTGATTGTTTTGCCAGTATTTTTTATTAATTCCAAAACGTGTCTCCGTGGATTTTCATGTCATTCCGAGAACTTTTATTTCTGCAAAAGAATAACACCATGGCAGTTCTGCTGAAAACAGCGTCAGTCCGGGTTAGTTCCATTCAAATCATGCAAGTTAGAGTCCAAAACAAGGGCAAAGGTGTTTGGAGAAGTAGATACGTTGGAGACGTATCAGCCACCATAGCCATAGCCCCACGCCTCGCGTTACGACCGCCACAAGCCCATGCCTTGGCTGCTTTAGCTATTCTGCATAATTGTGATTGAATCAGCAAAAATGTTTTTGTGTAATCAATTGCTCATGCAATTTTATAGGCTGTGGAAACTACTCTTTTACACTGGTACAATTGCAGTCTTAAGCTGGTACTTATTTGTAGTTTATTCACAATGAATAATATCTCTATGTACCATACCAATATGTAGTTTATGTAATCAATTGCAGTCTTTGTAGTACATAATATCTCTATATAATGCCATATCAATAAGGCATATTTGATTAGTCTTGCTTGGTCTGAACATTCTTACATGTAAATCTGGATGCTATAGCTAATCTGTGTTCTCATTTCTGACAAGATGCAATGTTGTCTATCTGAACTGGTTTAGCGCAAGACACTGATGTGAATTAATATGAATTGTATATCCGGTTGCTAAAAGTATGTAGTTCCGAAGTACTCCCTTCGTACCATAATATAAGACATTATTACATCCTATATACACACATATCAGATGTAATAACATCTTATATTATGGGACAAAGGGAGTAGAAAACTTTCCAAATCATTGAGGCAATCAAAAAGCATTTGCATAGTTTCTATAACTCAAAATTCATCTAGGTTTAGCTCTGACAGAAACAACTATGGGACAGGCACAACATGAAGTTGGGTTCTAGTGTTTTAGCTATAGTGCAGGTACATCTTCCTTGCTTAGTCTAATTCTGATTTTGAAATGTTCCTTAATTGCTATTTTTTGTGAAATCTTCTTGTGCATATGTGAAGGAAAGCAAGCTTGGATTCACTGGATGATGTATACACACCAAGCGCACCTCACTGTCTAAATAGTAAGCAACCCCATTTTGAGGTATGTTCTCTTCACTTGCCGCCTTTTTAAGAGTTTGGTTTTTTCCACTTAGCCTCCTCTGATGGTGATACTTGATAACCCCATTCTGAGATTTTTTACAATCCTTTCATTCAAATGGACTAAAACTAGAATAAAAATGTGGTAATCCATTGGCACAAATGGACTACATACAATACTCTCAAGACTGCAATACATATGGATTGGTAGGCCAAAACATTCAGAGAAGGATATGTTGAACTTAGGTTGTAGAAATTCGGAGAAGCATGTACTGGATTTAGCAAGTAGAAATTCAGAGAAGCATGAGTGGAGGAGCTGAGCCTACCTTTTTCTGGATGTTGTATACCTTTTTCTATTATTAATTGGGATGTCACTTTTTACTGATAAGGGAGAAGACGTGCTTAGGGTCTTGTTAATCCCGAACTTGTTGACTATCTGAATTCCATACTACAAAAGATAGGCATCTCCTAAATTATGTTGCTAATTCTTTCATTTACCCAAGGTGGATGTTAGTCCTCCCAATTATGTGCTTATATAACAAAACAACTTAGAGATATGTTCACCGCCATGCATTCAGTATCATGCAAATCACATAAACTACATATTATAGGCCATTGTATTTATTTGTACTCGGTTTATTAAGAAATAGGAGCACCATTGTAGTCATGTTTTTGCTACTCTTTGTATTTCTGAACTTTGACCCAAGTCTGCCATGAGGAATCTGCCCATGAGCTTTGTCTGATGTCCATCATTTTGGTCATTATTAATTTTGTTGTCGCAAGTGCAGATTCTTCCAAATATGGTACTCTTAATAATTGAATATGTGGGGATAGTTGGTGTTTCATGAAACTAGATTGCTTTACTTGCTACAGAGTATAATCCACCAAGGTTTGTTTCCCGTGAGCTACTTCCTACACCCTGCAGGGGGCTTGATGTTAAGGTAAAGAAAAATCTAGTCAAAGTTTGTACCTGATCAAAGTTCTCTGGTTTGGTGGCGAGGGGCCTCAACGTGGAGACAGCCGCAGCCCGCGCTCGCATTCATGGGTCAGCAAAGGAGAGCGGCACACTACTAGGGAATACCCTATACACAGAATCTTACCAGCAGTGCGGTTTAAAATAAGGCGCTACTGCTACTTATCAGTAGCGCGTGAAAATAAAACGCGCTGGTAATATAAAATTAGCAGTAGGGTGTTAGGAGAAAATATGGCTACTACTATAATTGACACGGCCTTGTCGCCAAACTAGGTATAGCAGTAGCGCATGTCTAATAAATGCGCTACTGCTATTGAGCTTAGCAGTAGCGCTTTTCTCCAAAGCTCGCTACTGCTAAGTTTAGTCCACTCCTTGCAACTAAGTTTAGTACCACCTCGCTCCGCGAACAGGGTGTTTACCACCTTAAATATGTTACTTCTCAAACCATCACAACCACTTGGTCTTTATTGAACTCTTTGTGTAGGATTTGTGGCCGCCATATGAGTCTTCTCCGGTTACTAAACCGGTCAGGACTCATATTGACAATTCATATTGTACACAAAAAGTTCATTGATGACCAATGTATTTTTATGTTTATTTTTACATGTTTAGTCTTAGCAGTAGCACGTTTTCTCACAAGGCGCTACTGCTATGGCATTTAGCAGTAGTGCTTCATCCAAAAGCGTGCTACTCCTAAGCCCATCCTACCTTCTCCAACCGGCCGCCCCTCACTCTCCCATCTCCACTCCCACTCTCACTCTCCCGTGCGTTCCGCCGCCGCCAGCATTTGGCCCTCCCCCACCGCCGCATTGCCGTCGCCCCCAAGGTATTCTCTCTCCCTCCTCCTCCTCCTCCTCCCTCCAACCGCCCTCCTCTCTCCTCCCTCCGGCAGCCGTCCTCCCTCCTCCCACCACCTCCTCCTCCTCCATCCTCCTCCCTCCCTCCTCCTCCCTCCACCCCTCCTCTCTCCCTCCTCCTCCCTCCTCCTCCCCTCCAGTCACTGTCCCACCTCCATACGATGCCCCTCCTCACTCCTTCCTCCCCCTCCATCTGCCGCCATCTCGGCCTCCTCCTTCCCTCCCTCCTACGTCCCTCCCTCCCTTCCTCCCTCCTCCCTTTGTAGCGAGCCGACCCGAATGGATCAAGTCTACTGTGCTCCGGTGTCATCCCTGGATCAGTAATGCTGACACCACACAATACTTTGAAGGATTTATAGCAGAGTTGCAATCACACACTTATTACATCGATGTCTCAAAGAGAACTTATTACAATAAATATGGCTTAAGGCCATCTAATAACGATAACAGCAGAAGGCTCGGAAGATAAATGGGTCCATCAACTCCAACAGCATCACTGAGTATAGAACCACGACCTAAAAGCACCTTACTCGTCGTCTGAAAAGTCTGCAACATGAGAAGTTGCAGCCCGAAAACGGGTCAGCACATGGAATATGCTGGCAATGTAACACATAGAGAGTAATGGAATGAAACAGCTATACTACATGCATATATGGCTGGTGGAAAGCTCTATGGTTACAGTTTTGCGTAAAGCCAGTTTTTCCCTACTGCAAAGGAATAAATTTATTTAACTATCATGGTAGTTGTTAAACATCAAGAATGGTTGACAGCATTCCGATCCCAATTAAGTAATTAAAACCTAACAACATTAATTAGAAGTAACGTGATGAGATTCACATGATATTCAAGTACTAGATACTCAAGTTGTCCATAACCGGGGACACGGCTAATCATGATTAGTTTGTTACACTCTGCAGAGGTTTGCGCACTTTTCCCCACAAGACTCGATCGCCTCCGTTTGGTTTCTCGCACTACATGGTGTTTGAGAAGACGGATGACCGAGACACAGTCTTTCAGAAGTGCTAGCACCTTACGATGGATAGACCGGTACACCTACTTTCCCCTACATCTGCTAGTCTACCCTGTAAGAGTTCGCACGACTTAGTCAACTATGCCAGAGCCCATAATGGCTTGTGGCTGCACACAGAAGTTACTAGCATGAATGATCTTATGATCCCTTTGAGCCTGGGTGGCGGTCCGAAATAAAAACAGGCAAGTCCTGATAGACATCAGGTGCCTCAATCCACCCAGATGTGTGTTTAAGTTGCCACCTTAGATAAACCCTTAATTATCAATCTCACATCTGTCATGGATATCACTCACCCAATCCACGTCTACTAGCATAGCATGGCATAATAAGCAAACGTAGAAGTAACTCCCAAAGGTTTGATAATAATACAGGTAATAGGTACTGCCTCATCTACTTCCCATCCCACAATTTCATTAGATCCTAATCATGCAATGTGAGAGGATTGATCTAATGCAATAAAACATGGGTTGTAGAAAAGGTATGATCAAAGTGTTACTTGCCTTGCTGATGATCCGCGAGACCTAGGGTTTCGAAGTAACAAGCGGCGCAATCCGGGTGATCTATCACAGACAAACAACAAGCACACAATAAGTACTCATCTAATGCACAGGTAAAACTCGAACAAGAGAACGAACCAGAAAGTTCAACTTAAGAAATCCGGTTGCAAAGAAAGAAAGAACCGAACAGACGACGGAAAAACAAACGGCGGAAGAAAGCAACTCGGTTCTAGCAAGTTGAAACTAGGTCAAATTTTAATGTAGCAAAGGCCTGTTCAAGTTGATTAGACGGAACGGCGGTTTCGAGACGAAACTCCAGGCGCTTGAATCACCTGATTCCGATAAACGAGCGGGAAGAAAGACTAGAACGAAGATCGGATCTGAGATCGCGATCGTGGAATAAATCCGACGAAAAGAAAGAGATGAACGGTTAAACGAACGGGCGTCGTTAACCGGGAAAAATCGGTGATCACATTCGTTGAGACGAACGGTCCGAAAGAAGAATGAAAACCGATCTAGGGTTTCGGAAGAAAACCGAAACAAAGCCGGAAGAAAACCGGAAGAAAAAAGAGAAGAACCGGAACGGTTTTCTAGAAGAAAAACCGAACCGAGGAAAAGAAGAGGCAGCGCGGCTACCTCGGGAGGCGGGGCTCCGGGCGGCGGCTTAGGGCGGCGGCGGCGGCTTGGGGCTTGGGGTGGTGGAGGAAAAGAGAGGGGGGGTGAGTATATATACTAGGAGGGGGGTGTGACTTGGCCAAGGGGCAAAAAGGGGGGGGGGGCGGTGGCCTAGAGTCCCGCTGGGACTCGGCTTCGCGCGAGGGGCTGGGGCGGTGGCGGCTGGCTGGGCCTTGGCCCGGCTGGCCTGGCGCGCGGGAGCTGCTCCTTTTTTTTATAAATCGGTTTCGCGCGCAGAAAAACAAAAGAAAAACTATCTAAACGAACTCCGAAAAATCTAAAGTAAATTTTCCCCGACTCCTAAAAATGAGTCGAACAAAATGAACTTTTCTCCAGGCCTAAAATGCAATTTTTGAAAACGCGCATTTTTCCCTATCCAAATAAAAGCAAACAAAACTCTGGCAAAACCAAAACTTGACTTATTCGTTAAATCTTCATTTTTCCTAACTTTGGGAAATTCATATTATTCCCTCTCTCATTTTTTGATATTGGAAAAATAATTGAAGATGAAATAAATAAATCAAATGATCCTCTTTTCAAATTTGAGAAAACTCTCAAATATGAAAATAACGAAATCTCCAACTCTCTCCGAAGGTCCTTGAGTTACGTGAAATTTCTAGGATCGACCAAAATGCAAGAAAATATGCTATGCATGATGATCTAGTGTATAACATTCCAAATTGCAAATTTGGGATGTTACACCCTTCCTCTACAAGTTTGTAATTAGGTATAGAAATAGTTTTAGTAATAGAAAATTTTAGTAATGTCATTAGGTATAGAAATAGTTTGTAATTTTATTAATTAATATATAAAATTTAGTAATAGAAATTTTAGCAATAGAAAACTAGTGAATAGGTTTTTCGAATATAAAAAGTTTTTCAAATAGGATAGAAAACTAGTGAATAGGTATAGATTTTTTTTGTAATTTTGTTTTTCAATATAGAATTGTATTGGAAAATTTAATGTTTTTATGTCATTATCACTTTGTCATCAAAGAATGCTATATGAGATTTGATGATCTAAAATTTTCACTTGGGGGAATATGTAGGCTTTGTAGTGTCGTGTCTCCTTGGAGTGATCATCATCCGAGCTACCTCTAGCTACTTCCTCTACACCTGAGTCGGTGAGCTAAAATTCCACCTCCTCCTTCTCTACTCGTCGGTGTTGAATAGAGTAGAACTAGGGTATTTAGTTATGCTTCTTAACCAAATGAAATGTTTGGGATATAAGATATATTAAAATGTTTTTGTCAATACTGAACCATTGAAATGCAATGAGCACCAGTTTATGCTCATGTGCGAATGCTTATGATAATTGATTCAGATATATGTCAGAAGGGACATGTTTGTATCGCAGGGAAAATCTGAGTGGCCTATGTTTTGCCGGAGTGTTGATTCATTTCCGTTCTGGCAAATTTCAGGCGCTCGATATGTCCTATTTTAGCAAAGGTCATGCTGGATTTTTGTGAATTTAAGCAAGACTTGTGCTAGAATATGTAGGAAATATCGAGTGCCCCGGATTTGCTAGAAAGAGATATAAATGACATTTCGAGTTGACTTTAAGTCTGTCAGGGAAGGAGAATCCCGACAGACCGATAGTCAACCCGTGATGAATAATAATGATCTAATTTAGTTTTTGTTGTACACATATTTAATTGTACAAGTTTAATATTTGAATTATGAGCATAGGAAATGTCGTCATCGGACGACAAAAGTCTCCCGGCGGAGTGCGACTGGTGCGGCGACGACCGGGGTTTGTGCAACAGGCCTCACCTGGTAGAAGGTTGGCGCTTCAGCATTAAGCTCCAGGAGACCTTCGATGTTGAAACGGTACGCAATGATGACAAGTGTTTCTTCATAATTAAGCACGACTTCTGCTTCTTCAACGTGTAATTTTTTTCTTTTACAATTCGACTAGCTTGTCCCATGCCATGCAAGACGCTATGTCTTGGAGAGGATGGATTTTGAAGATCATGAAAGTATGGAAACAAAGATAATTCACCTAAGGACCCATCATGGTATGGATTTTGTTGTAAATCTCTACAATTTTGAGAGCGTATCCCATTTTGGTTGCCCTAATTGGGAAGCACTTTGCAAGACGTATGCTTTTCATGAGGGTATGCTTGTCACCATGGATCTTGGTGATCCTGACATCGATGAAGACAATATGGACATTTGGGTCCTTGTTGATACGCTTCCAATTCTACCTCTATGTGAGTTTCTCAAACATAGTTATTAAGTAATTTATATTGTTTATTTCAAAATAGTTGACATCTTATTTCCATTGATAGCTTATTTTAATTCTTCAAAGAATGTGCGGAAGATGGTAGACAGAACCTACTACACTGATGGCTCAGAATTAACTTATCAGGAGAAAAATCATCTGATCTCATTTATGAATGATCTTGAGAATTACAATACCTATTATCAAACTCCTGCACATTATGATCAATATGTGCCACTAGTGCACGTGTTGAACTACGGTAACATCCATGGAGATGGCATGGTAAGATTTTTTTTACTATTATGACATCCGTGCATCTTTTGCATAAATTCTTCTAAAACTAAACTACATTGCTAACTACGAAGTTATTACTATGTTTTTCAATACAAAACCCTGAAATATTGTGTGCCTCATCTGATGTTTCCAAAAGGTCGCCTTGATGTTATGAGCTTACGGCTAGGTCATCCTACGCATCACTGCTGTTCATACCAGATTTCTAAAACTGATGGAGACATGAAAATCAAAGATTGGAAAAAATGTATGGTCAATCGTAGGAAGCTACTTGGAAGAAACATTGTGCGAAGCACAAAAATTGGAGACAGGATAATCTCCATTCTCCCTAATGATGAGTCAGGGCCTATCTTGTTTTATGCTATTTTACCTAAGAGAGGGTAGTAGGTACTATGAGAAAGTAGTAGGTCCTAGGTACAATGTGTTATTATGTGCTACAATGTGTTAGAGTTCATGATGAGGAGGAGGAGTTGTGATTATGACTAGTGACCAACTTGCTATATGATGTCTCATTGACGAAAATGATGATCATGCGGAGTTGTTATATGACAATGATGTATTATGATGATAAGATGTTAATGATATGATGATGATGACTTATTATATCATTGGGTGAAACAACTATAGATTAGTTTCAAGTCCATGACTTGGTCACTTAGGATCCATCCACTTGAAACTAATCCACGGTTCTTTCACCCAGTGATTTAATAACTTATTGTGATGTAAAAACAATCTCTAAATTGCTACTGTATGAAAACTTGTATAATGGTATATGAATATGACATAAAAAAAGAAATAGACTACAAAATAATAGTACTAGCGCGGGCATAGAAATGGGCTACTAGTAATTAGCAGTAGCGCTTTCTGCAAGAAGCGCTGCTACTAAGTAGCTATAGTAGTAGCGCGGGTAAACCAACGCTATTGCTAACCTTTAGCTGTAGCGCCGTAGCAGTAGCGTGGTCCGCCGCGCTACCGCTAGGCCAAAAACCAGCGCTACTGCTAGGCTTTTCACTAGTAGTGGCAGGCGGCCACGATGCCTCGCGCTCACATCCATGGGGCAGCAGATGTTGAGCTCACATCCATGGGGCGGTAGCGGAGAGTGGGAAGCAGCCATGGCGGCATGTGCTCGCGTCCTTGGGGAAGTAGAGGAGGAGCAGATTCTAGTGACTGAGACCCCTGTTCGCATCCGTGGGAGTAGAAGAGGAGCGGGAAGCGGCGATGTCGATCCGCGCTCGCGGCAGCAGCCAGCAGAGGAGGAACGACGGGCAGGGGAGGCGATATGCGCTCGCATCCGCGGGGCAGCAGAGGAGGAGAGACAACTTGTTATGAGGGAAGAGAGAAAATAAAGGGATAGAAATCCCTTATTCCCCCTAATTGAGGACGGACGGGTGCGCAATGTGATGACCCACAAGTATAGGGGATCTATCATAGTCCTTTTGATAAGTAAGAGTGTCGAACCCAATGAGGAGCAGAAGGAAATGACAAGCGTTTTTTAGTAAGGTATTCTTTGCAAGCACTAAAATTATCGGTAACAGATAGTTTTGTGATAAGGTAATTTGTAACGAGTAACAAGTAATGAAAGTAAATAAGGTGCAGCAAGATGGCCCAATCCTTTTTGTAGCAAAGGACAAGCATGGACATACTCTTATATGAAGGAAAACGCTCCCGAGGATGCTACCTCTTGAGCATGCGTTAGTTTTCCCTTGAAGAGGAAAGGGTGATGCAGCAAAGCAGCGTAAGTATTTCCCTCAGTTTTCGAGAACCAAGGTATCATTCCAGTAGGAGACCACGCGCGAGTCACCTTGTACCTACACAAACAAATAACAACCTCGCAACCAACGCGATAAAGGGGTTGTCAATCCCTTCACGGTCACTTACGAGAGTGAGATCTGATAGAGATAATAATAATAAGATAAATATTTTTGGTATTTTAGGATATAGATTGAAAGTAAAGATTACAAAATAAAATAGATTGAAAACTTATATGATGGAGAATAGATCTGGGGGCCATAGGTTTCACTAGTGGCTTCTCTCAAGATAGCATAAGTATTACGGTGGGTGAACAAATTACTATCGAGCAATTGATAGAAAAGTGCATAATTATGAGAGTATCTAGGCATGATCATGTATATAGGCATTACGTCCGTGACAAGTAGACCGAAAAGATTCTGCATCTAATACTATTACTCCACACATCGACCGACTCTTGTCTGCATCTAGAGTATTAAGTTCATAAGAACAGAGTAATGCATTAGGTAAGATGACATGATGTAGAGGGATAAACTCCAGCAATATGATATAAACCCCATCTTGATATCCTTGATGGCAACAATACAATATGTGTCATTTCCCTTTCTGTCACTGGGATCGAGCACCGCAAGATTGTACCCAAAACTAAGCACTTCTCCCATTGCAAGAAAGATCAATCTGGTAGGACAAACCAAACTGATAATTAGAAGAGACTTGCAAAGATAACCAATCATATACATAAAAGAATTCAGAGTAGATTCAAATATTGTTCATAGATAATCTTGATCATAAACCCACAATTCATCAGATCTCGATAAACACACCGCAAAAAGAGTTACATCGAATAGATCTCCAAGAAGATCGAGGAGAACTTTGTATTGAGATCCAAAGAGAGAAAAGAAGCCATCTAGATAATAACTATGGACCCGAAGGTCTGAGGTAAACTACTCACACATCATCGGAGAGGCTATGGTGTTAATGTAGAAGCCCTCCTTGATCAATGCCCCCTCCGGTGGAGCTCCGGAACAGGCCCCAAGATGGGATCTCTCGGGTACAGAAGGTTGCGACGGTGGAAATAGGTTTTCGTGGTGCTCCTAGATGTTTTCAGGTACGTAGGTATATATAGTAGGAAGAAGTAGGTCGGTGGAGCCACGAGGGGCCCACGAGGGTGGAGGGCGTGCCCAACAGAGTAGGCGCGCCCCCTACCTCGTGGCCTCATTGTTGGTTGCTTGATGTCCACTCCAAGTCCTCTAGATCATGTTTGTTCCAAAAATCACGCTCCCGAAGGTTTCATTTCGTTTGGACTCCGTTTGATATTCCTTTTCTGCGAAACACTGAAATAGGCAAAAAAACAGCAATTTGGACTGGGCCTTGGGTTAATAGGTTAGTCCCAAACATAATATAGAAGTGTATAATAAAGCCCATTAAACATACAAAATAGAATATATAATAGCATGGAACAATAAGAAATTATAGATATGTTGGAGACGTATCAGAGGACACATGGGAATTATCGTCAAGCTAGTTTTCATCACGCTCATATGATTCGCATTCGGTATTTTCATAATTTGATATGTGGGTGGACCGGTGCTTGGGTACTGCCCTTCCTTGGACAAGCATCCCACTTATGATTAACCCCTATTGCAAGCATCTGCAACTACAAAAGAAGTATTAAGGTAAACCTAACCATAGCATGAAACATATGGATCCAAATCAGCCCCTTATGAAGCAACGCATAAACTAGGGTTTAAGCTTCTGTCACTCTAGCAACCCATCATCTACGTATTAGTTCCCAATGCCTTCCTCTAGGCCCAAACAATGGTGAAGTGTCATGTAGTCGACGTTCACATAACACCACTAGAGGAAAGACAACATACATCTCATCAAAATATCGAACGAATACCAAATTCACACGACTACTTATAGCAAGACTTCTCCCATGTCCTTAGGAACAAACGTAACTACTCACAAATCATATTCATGTTCATAATTGATACGTCCATTTTGCATCATGCTTTTATATCAATATTTATTGCATTATAGGCTGTTATTACACATTATGTCACAATACTTATGCCTATTCTCTCTTATTTTACAAGGTTTACATAAAGAGGGAGAATACCGGCAGCTGGGATTCTGGCTGGAAAAGGAGCAAATATTAGAGACCTATTCTGCACAGCTCCAAAAGTCCTGAAACTTCACGGATGATGTTTTCCAAATATATAAAAAAACATTGAGCGCAAGAACTTCACCAGGGGGGCCACACCCTGCCCACGAGGGTGGGGGCGCGCCCTACCCCCTGGGCGCGCCCCCTACCTCGTGGGCCCCCTGGTGGCCCTCCGGTGACCATCTTCTGCTATATGGACTCTTTCGATGGGAAAAAAATCATAAGCCATCTTCTCAGACGAAACTCCGCCGCCACGAGGTGGAACCTTGGCGGAGCCAATCTAGGGTTCTGGCGGGGCTGTTCTGCCGGGGAAACTTCCCTCCCGGAGGGGGAAATCATCGCCATCATCATCACCAACGCTCCTCTCATCGGGAGAGGGAAATCTCCATCAACATCTTCATCAGCACCATCTCATATCAAAACCCTAGTTCATCTCTTGTATCCAATTCTTGTCTCCAAGTCCGGGATTGGTGCTAGTAGGTTGCTAGTAGTGTTAATTACTCCTTGTAGTTGATGCTAGTTGGTTTAAATGGTGGAAGATCATATGTTCAGATCCTATATGCACATTAATACCCCTCTGATTATGAACATGTTTATGCTTTGTGAGTAGTTACTTTTGTTCCTGAGCACATGGGAGAAGTCTTGCTATTAGTAATCATGTGAATTTGGTATTCGTTCGATATTTTGATGAGATGTATGTTGTCTCTCCTCTAGTGGTGTTACGTGAACGTCGACTACATGACACTTCACCATTGTTTGGGCTTAGAGGAAGGCATTGGGAAGTAATAAGTAGATGATGGGTTGCTAGAGTGACAGAAGCTTAAACCCTAGTTTATGTGTTGCTTCGTAAGGGGCTGATTTGGATCCATATGGTTCATGCTATGGTTAGGTTTACCTTAATACTTTTGTTGTATTTGCGGATGCTTGCAATAGAGGTTAATCATAAGTGGGATGTTTGTCCAAGTAAGGGCAGCACCCAAACACCGGTCCACCCACATACCAAATTATCAAAGTACCGAACACGAATCATATAAGCGTGATGAAAACTAGCTTGGCGATATTCCCATGTGTCCTCGGGAGCGCTTTACATCATATAAGAGTTTGTCCAGGCTTGTCCTTTGCTACAAAAAGGATTGGGCCACCTTGCTGCACTTTATTTACTTTTGTTACTTGTAGCTTGTTACAAATTATCCTATCACAAAACTATCTGTTACCACTTATTTGAGTACTTGCAGAGAATACCTTGCTGGAAACCGCTTATCATTTCCTTCTGCTCCTCGTTGGGTTCGACACTCTTACTTATCGAAAGGACTATGATAGATCCCCTATACTTGTGGGTCATCAAGAATCTTTTTTGGCACCGTTGCTGGGGAGTGAAGCGCCTTTGGTAGGTGGAATTTGGTAAGGAAAAATTTATATAGTGTGCTGAAATTTACTGTCACTTGTTACTATGGAAAGTAATCCTCTGAGGGTCTTGTTTGGGGTATCTTCACCCCGACCAGTACAGCAAAGAGTTGCTCCTCAACCTATTGAACCTACTGAAAATGAAAATGCTTGCTTTGAAATTCCTTTGGGTATGGTAGAAAAATTGCTAGCTAATCCTTTTTTAGGAGTTGGAGCAAAACATCCTGATGAACATCTAATATATGTGGATGAAGTTTGTGGATTATTTAAGCTTGCAGGTGTACCCGGAGATGTTGTTAAGAAGAAGGTCTTCCCCTTATCTTTGAAGGGAGATGCATCGACATGGTATAGGCTATGTGATGATATGGAGTCTTGGAATTACAAACGATTGAAATTGGAATTTCATCAAAAGTTTTATCCTATGCATCTTGTTCATCGTGATCGCAATTATATATATAATTTTTGGCCTCGCGAAGGAGAAAGCATCGCTCAAGCTTGGGGGAGGCTTAAATAAATGTTATATTCATGCCCCAATCATGAGCTCTCAAGAGAAATGATTATTCAAAATTATTATGCTCGACTTTCTGATAACAATCGCACCATGCTTGATACTTCTTGTGCTGGCTCTTTTATGATGAAGACTATTGAATTCAAATGGGATTTATTGGAAAGAATTAAACGCAACTCCGAAGATTGGGACCTCAACAATGGTAAGGAGTCAGGTATGACACCTAGTTTTGATTGTGTTAAATATTTTATGGATACCGATATTTTTCGTAAATTTAGCACTAAATATGGACTTGACTCTGAGATAGTTGCTTCTTTCTGTGAATGTTTTGCTGCTTATGTTGATCTCCCCAAGGAGAAGTGGTTTAAATATCATCCTCCCATAGAAGTAAAAGTAGCTGCACCTATTAAAGTTGAAGAAATAACTATTACTTATAATGATCCTATTGTTCCTACTTCTTATGTTGAGAAATCACCTTTCCTTGTTAGGATAAAGGATCATGCTAAAGCTTCAACTGTGGTTCGTAAAAGCAATATTAAAACATATACACCTCCTGAGCAAGTTAAAGTTGAACCTAATATTGCTATTGTTAAAGATCTCTTGTCTGATAATATAGATGGGCATGTTATTTATTTCTGTGATGAAACTACTAGAATTGCTAAACCCCGTGATACAGATAAACCTAGACATGTGGTAGGCATGCCTGTTATTTCTCTTAAAATAGGAGATCATTGTTATCATGGATTATGTGATATGGGTGCTAGTGCTAGTGCAATACCTATTGACTTATACAACGAAATTATGCATGACATTACACCTATTGAGTTAGAAGATATTGATGTCACAATTAAACTTGCTAATAGAGATACTATTTCACCAATGGGAATTGTTAGAGATGTTGAAGTCTTGTGTGGGAAAAGTAAATATCCTGCTGATTTTCTTGTTCTTGGTTCCCCACAAGATAGCTTCTGTCCCATTATATTTGGTAGACCCTTCTTAAATACTGTTAATGCTACCATAGATTGCAAAAGAGATGTTGTTACTGTCGGTTTAGATGATATGACTCATGAATTTAATTTTTCTAAATTTAGTAGACAACATCGTGAAGAAGAATTACCTAGTAAAGATGAAATTATTGGTCTTGCCTCTATTGCCGTACCTCCTAGTGATCCTTTAGAACAATATTTGCTAGACCATGAAAATGATTTGTTTATGAATGAAAGAAGGGAATTAGATGAACTATTCTTTAAACAGGAACCTATTCTGAAACATAATTTACCTGTTGAAATCTTAGGAGATCCTCCTCCACCCAAGGGTCATCCCGTGTTTGAGATTAAACCGTTACCTGATACTCTTAAATATGCTTATCTTGATGAGAAAAATATATATCCTGTTATTATTAGTGCTAACCTTTCAGAACATGAAGACGAGATATTATTGAAAATTCTGAAGAAGCACCGTGCTGCTATTGGGTATACTATTGATGATCTTAAGGGCATTAGTCCCACTCTATGTCAACATAAAATTAATTTGGAAGATGTTAAACCAGTTCGTGATCATCAACGCCGTCTGAATCCTAAATTGAAAGAAGTGGTAAGAAAGGAGATACTAAAGCTCCTTGAGGCAGGTATAATTTACCCCGTTGCTGATAGTCAGTGGGTAAGTCTTGTCCATTGTGTCCCTAAGAAGGGAGGTATTACTGTTGTTCCTAATGATAAAGATGAATTGATTCCTCAAAGAATTATTACTGGTTATAGGATGGTAATTGATTTCCGCAAATTAAATAAGGCTACTAAAAAAGATCATAACCCTTTACCTTTTATCGATCAAATGCTAGAAAGACTATCCAAACATACACATTTTTGCTTTCTAGATGGTTATTCTTGTTTCTCTCAAATACCTATGTCAGCCAAAGATCAATCAAAGACTACTTTTACATGCCCTTTTGGTACTTTTGCTTATAGACGTATGCCTTTTGGTTTATGTAATGCACCTGCTACTTTTCAAAGATGCATGATGGCTATATTCTCTAACTTTTGTGAAAAGATTTGTGAGGTTTTCATGATTGACTTTTCCGTCTATGGATCTTCTTTTGATGATTTCTTGAGCAACCTTGATCGAGTTTTGTAGAGATGTGAAGAAACTAATCTTTTCCTGAAATGGGAAAAGTGCCACTTTATGGTTAATGAAGGTATTGTCTTGCGGCATAAAGTTTCTGAAAGAGGTATTGAAGTTGATAAAGCCAAGGTTGATGCTATTGAAAAGATGCCATGTCCCAAGGACATTAAAGGTATAAGAAGTTTCCTTGGTCATGACGGTTTTTATAGGAGGTTCATTAAGGACTTCTAAAAAATCTCTCGGCCTCTGACTAATTTATTACAAAAAGATATACCATTTGTCTTTGATGATGATTTTGTACAAGCATTTGAAATACTTAAGAAAGCATTAATCTCTGCACCTATTGTTCAGCCACCTGATTGGAATTTACCCTTTGAAGTTATGGGTGATGCTAGTGATTATGCTGTAGGTGTTGTTCTAGGACAAAGAGTTGATAAGAAACTAAATGTTATTCAATATGCTAGTAAAACTCTAGACAATGGTCAAAGAAATATGCTACTGCTGAAAAAGAATTTTTAGCAGTTGTATTTGCCTGTGATAAGTTTAGACCTTATATTGTTGATTCTGTCGGCGTTCTGGGAACGGGGGTCCCCAGACTTGCCTGCCTGCGGCCTGCGGCATGGCTCAAAGGGGGGCCCAGCACGGCCCGTCTTCACCAACACAAACCCAAGACCCTCGCGAGGGGCCAAGCCTCGCGGGGCAGACGACGCGGGGCTTCCTCAGGCACGGCCTTGTCAGGCTGGCTCATGAGGAGGCAGAGAGATCAAGGCGGGGTACCTCACGAGGTGCCCGTGAGGCAAGCCATGACGACTCAGGGCGCCAGGCGGGTGCCAGCCTGCGCAGCGTCCTCCTTTCCTCTTTGGTGCAAAGGGGGCAAGCGCAGCCGCGGAGTACCGAGGCATCAGGCAAAGGTTGCCATTTCGGTGCAACGAGACCAAGACCAGGAGGACTACGAGACAGAGGTCATCGTGCAGCCCAAGACGGCGTCATCACCAGAGCTTTGCGCAGGCGAAGACTACTTTTGTCAGGATAGCTGATACCAGCTGTCCCCCTTCAAATTAGCCCGCCATTGTTGGCTCCCTTCCCGCTCGATATTTGGGAAGAGGACCAGGGCCTCTATAAATAGGACCAGCCACCCACAGAGCAAAGAGAGCGGAGGGGGTTCGGTCGATTTTGCTGGAGGCAGAGAGAGAGAAGGTGACTGAACTCCACTGAGCAGTTCATCGCCCCAGCCAAGAACAGACCCTCGCGAGGCTGTTCTTCCTTGTATTGTTCATCATCATCAGCCCAAGAGGCAATCCACCATACCACACACTGGAGTAGGGTATTACACCACAACGGTGGCCCGAACCAATATAAACCCTGTGTCTCTTGTGTTGTTCTTTTCGTAGTTTTAGATCCTAGCATGGCGGAGGGGTGCAGGTAGGTAGGAGGCGAAATCTCTGCGCGCACCCCAGTGTTCGAACCTCAAGGGTCTACCGGAACCCGAAATCCGACATTTGGCGCGCCAGGTAGGGGTGTGTCGGAATTCGTCTTCCACCACCCCATTCTCCTTCGACCATCTCGCCCATGTCTGACGCTCGTCGGGCCCGCGCCGAGCGCCCGGCCGCGCTCGCTTCCCGCGTCGCCCAGACGGCCCCTGTCGGCGGGCATCCACGCCGTTCCCCGTCACCTGCCGTCAACACCGCCACCGGCCCGGCGGGGGACGAGCTGCAAGCATCGTCCCAGCATCCGTCCGTGCGGCAAGATGGCCGCATCGCAACTCCCTCGGTCGCCCTGGCTGGATCTTCGTCCCGCGCGCTTCGCGCGCCCATGGAGGCTCGGGCTGCACTCATCGCGGCAAAAGAGCTCCTGCGCTACCGTCCCGTCGATGACGTCTATGAAGAATGGCTCGACCGCGTCGCTGAGCTCGTCCGCGCCGTAGGGGGCTCTCCTGCGCCGTCCGTTCTGCTGCACCGCGCCCCGCCCCGCGCGGGCGATGAGGCTCCGGCGGCGCCCCGGCCGCCTCCTCCTCCAGAAGACGCCATGGATCCAAGGCACGTGGCCCCTGGGCGGAACCCGATCCGTCAGGCGCCAGCGCGGCAAGAACAGAGCTGCCAAGAAGTCCCTCGCCCGCCAGAAGCTACCCGGGTGCTCCCTGCTCCAGCACGTCGCGACCATCCTCCTGCTCCAGCGCGTGGGGACATGCAAGACCAAGATCCCCGTCACCCAAGGCCTCCCGTGGCCACAGCAGGCTACCGCGCCTTCACCACCGAACTACGCAGTGTCGCGTGGCCCGGCAAGTTCAAGCCAGACTTGCCTCCTCGCTACGACGGCACGGCTGACCCTGCAGAGTTCCTCCAGCTTTACGAGCTGGGCATCGAAGTTGCCAACTGAGACGAGAAGGTCATGGCGAACTGGTTCTCCATGGCACTCAAGGACGGGGCCCACACCTGGCTCCTGAACCTGGCTCCAGGCACAATCTCCTCCTGGGACGAGATGCGCACCTGCTTCATTGCCAACTTCCAAGGCACTCGCGACCGGCCACCCGCCGTGAGCGACATGCGCCGCATCAAGCAACAACCCGGGGAGACCTTGCAGAAGTACATCCAGTGCTTCAACAACGCACGCCTCAAGATTCCCAAGGTGACTGAGGAGGCCATCATCTCGGCCTTCTCCGACGGCGTGCGCGACGTCAAGATGAAGGAGGAGCTGGCGATGCATGAAGACCTGTGCACTTCCTTGGAGCTGTTCAACTTGGCAAACAAGTGCGCCAGGGCCGAGGAAGGGCGTCTCTCCCTCCTCGAGCTGCCCGCCGCAGACCCAGAAGAGAAGAAGCCCAAGGCCAAGGATGTGAAGCGCAAGGGGGCTGCCGTGCTCGCGGCAGAACCAGACACCAAGCGGGGCAGAGATCAGCCCGAACCTTCCAATGGCAGCCGGTACTATGTGTACCACAACCTCCACACCCACAACACCAACAAATGTTAAGAACTCCGAGCCGTGCGAGAAGGAAGGATCGCAGGACGCTGGGAAGACCGTGGCCCACGCCAAGGGTGGCGCGACCAACCTCGCGAGGATCGCTGGCAAGACCCGCCTCGCGAGAGAGGATGGAGGGATCAACCTCGCGAGGGAGACTGGAGGGATCAGCCTCGCGAGGATCGCCCGCAAGGCAACGCAGGCCTCCCACCGCTGCCACCGCAGCCAAGGAGAAATGAGGACCGCCACCAGGACGAGGAGGCAGGGGGCTTCCAGGAGCCGCGCGCGATCGCCTGCATCTTGGGCGGGGCTCAATCCCTAGCCTCTCAACGCATCTTCAAGCAGTTCGCCCGTGAAGTGAATGCAGTCCTCCCTAGGCTCGAAGCCACGCGCCCCCTCAGGTGGTCGGCGTGCGCCATCACGTTCAGCTCAGCAGATCAGCTCAAGTGTGCGGATATAGCCGGAGTCCTCCCGATGCTTTGTTCCCCAATCATCAGCAACGTGGTGGTCACCAAGACCCTCATCGATGGAGGGGCAGGGCTCAACATCCTGTCCGTGGAGATGTTCAACAACCTCCAAGTGCCCTACAGCCAGCTTCAGCCAACCAAGCCTTTCTCCGGTATCACCGACGGCTCCACGGTCCCGATTGGGCAGTTCTGCCTCCCTGTCACCTTCGGGGCACGCAACAACTACCGCACCGAGCTCATCGACTTCGACGTCGCCCACATTCGCCTACCGTACAATGCCATCCCTGGGTACCCAGCGCTGGCCAAGCTCATGGCCGTAACTCACCACGGCTACAACGTCCTCAAGATGTCAGGAAGCGGCGGAGTCATCACGGTGCCATGTGAAGAGAAGGACGCGGTGTGTTCCTTGGAACGAGCCTTTCATGCCGCATCACTGGAAGACCCGGATTGCGGAAGCAGGAGGCTTCCCGAGGCCGCCCCCAAGAAGAAGAAGACATCGTCCGGCCCGGCCCCTCAGGAGGCAGGCCCCTCTGGGCCCGCGCCTGCCCAGGGGGGACCTCCCTCCATCGCATAGGAAAGCGCGCCCGGCGCCCTCCTCAGGCAGGGCTCGGGGGCTCTCCCCTGGAGGGCCACTGACCTGGCTAGGGTCACGAGGGAGGCGCTTGGGCACCACATGGAGGAGTGTTTTGAAGCATGTTTCCCTCAAGAAGGAGCAAGGCAAGGAGATCCAGACCCTCAGGAGTTCGTCAGCAAGGCCATTCAGGAGCTACAGGAGTCAAGAGTCATGAGAAGCGGCCGTCGCCTACCAGCAGTGGCCCCCCATCCAGGCGAGGATGGCGGGCTGCGCGTCTGCATCGATGTACCAGGGCTCAACCAAGTCGCCTCCCTGGAGCGCCTCTGGCCCTCGCGAGTGGGGCGCTGCGGAGGTCCACCCCACAGCTACGTTCGCATGCCTTACGGTTTGCCGAGCGCGGCTGACATGTACCAGCGCCTCATGAGGGGCATCGCAGAGGCACGAGAGACCGGGCATTCCGCAGCCCTGGCAAAGATGGAGATGGCCCGTGAGGAGCCGCCAGCGCCTCCGGAGCCTCCCGAGGCCCCTGGGCCTGGGGGCTCATGAGGATCGGCTTCCGCAGCCCACCGAGTCTGCTACACCAACACCCCTTCGTCTTCAGTGTCATCAGGTGGCATATTTCGAGTTTTACTTCTAACTGGGAGCGCCCCTAGGGCTGCATTATTCCCAGGCCGCGTGGGTCCGTCCCTGCGGCGTGTATCCCTTTTATTCCATGTTGTTAGCTTACCTTGTTGGGGGCGCCCCTCGGGCTGCATCACCCCCAAGTCGCTCGGGCCTGACCCAGTGATCTCCGCATTCCCAGCATCTATTTGAACGAATCCACTCCTTCGCGGCTAATGTGTTTTACCCAGTTGCCTGCTCAGCTGACGCCAACTAACGAAGCTGCTCCCAAACGGTACGACGCTTGCACATGGGTCCGTCCCTGCAACGCCGACAAACCTGGATGGCTGAGCTCTGGCCGCGGCAGCCCCGCATAGCGTCACCTCGTCAAGCCTTCAGTGCCTCACTACCCCTCGGAAGCAACCCACGGCTGACCGTCAATTGTCATGGCAACCCTTTGCTTTTTCTATGATGGACCTGCAGGACCTCCTAAAGGAGCTGCGTCAGGCGAGGCCCTTGCGGTGTCTCCTTCGCTCTCGTCCGTGCGAACTGCTTGCACGTTAAAGGGGGGGGTGCCTGAGCATCGCGACTCAGGGCTCCTACTAGCTCTCCAGCCCTCACCCTCTGGCCTTGACCACGACATCGCGACCTGGCATACCAGCGATGGCCGAGACTCGCTCGAGCGCCGGGACCCGAGGACGTAGAGCAGAAAGGGGAGCAAAAGCGAGAGGGGAGAGACACACGAGGACCTCGCCAAGCAAGCTCGCGCCTGCTGATGCACGGACCCGGCGACACACCAGAGAGCGGCCCCTGATCCTCAAGATAAGTCATCTCCCGGAAGCGCCAGCTACCGTGGCACCATCCTCGCACCTAATGCTATCCCATGTTAGCGACGCCGCTCTCCTTTCTCACCGAACGACGACTGCTTGGGCGCCAAAGGGGACCTCCTGAGCATCGCGACTCAGGGGCTCTTACCGGACTCCGGGTCGCTCACCTCCTAGCCTTGACCCTGGCATCGCGACCTGGTATACCAGCGACGGCCGAAGCCGCCTTGGGACTGGGACCTGTCGGCGCAGAGCACCAAGCCCTCGTGAGGTTCGAAAGGGAGGACTGAGCTAAGATGGAATGAGCAACTCGCGCAATTCTACGACAAGGGTTATATATACAAGACAGGATCACAGGCACCTTACAAGCCCCTACGGGACGCGTTTTTGATTCCTCGTAGGGAACGGATCCTAAAGGGACACAAACTACGCGCGTCCCTACAAAAGACGCCATCACCAACAGTGGGCCGTCAAGCACCGACGCCAACCCCATCTAGATCAGAGTCGGCGGTGGCCTGACGAGCCCGCCCTGCTCCAGGAGCGGCGCCGGCTCGGGGGCTCGTAGCTGTCGTCGCTCGTCTCCGGAGTCGCGAAGAACTCGCAGGAGTCGCTGGAACCTCCGGCGTCTCCACCGCCTGAGGAGCCTCCAAGGGAGCGGGTGGCGAGCCCAGTCCTCGTCGCAGCAGGGTCCTAGCCACCTTCCCCGGGGCAGCACTCCAGTCGGCGCCCGCTCGCATCGAAGACCTTGAAGAGCATCACCGAAGCACCGTCATAGTCCAAGTGGATCGCGAAGACACCCCTTGTCCTGCAAACCCGGGCGATCTCCCTCCAGCCCCGAGTCATGTAGACCTCGCCCGGGGCGACGACCGCGACCTGTGCCTCAGTCGCGAGGGTGCTGCAGCCGGCGTGCTACAGCCAGAGCTCCAGGGGCTCCCCCTGCGGGATGATGGAGGCGAAGAAGGGAGGAAGGCGGATCCAAGACTGAAGAGGATGGCGACGTGGAGCACGAACTCTTGGAAGGAGCCCTCGGTGGACCCCAGGGGGGACGACCAACACCTTCGTGACCCGGCGGCGCCGACGGCGGCGCCGCCCGTCGCGGTCAGCATCAGCTCCTCCAGGGCCCTCGACGTGGGCGTACAATAGAAGCGGGAACCCCGGCGGCGCCCGCTCGCCCCAAGGCCTCGACACCACCTGAAGGCCCTCCTCGTCCGGGCCACGGGGGATGAGCCGTTTCTTCTATGGGAGTGGGTCTGGCCCCTCTCGGGGAGCCTTTCCCTTCTCTGCCGTCGAGAACCGGCGGACCGGAGCCATCACGGCAAGACGGAGCAAGGATCAGGAAGAAGGAGAAGCAAGGAGGGATGAACTGGAAGGGCGCGCGTCGATCAGTACTTATAGTTGGCGAGGGCCAACCGACAGCCCCCACGATCGCAGGTAATCATGACCCGCCTTGCATGCAGGGACTTGTCCAATCCGTGTTGTTGCCGAGGCGCCATGGCGAAGTGGAGACGCCCACGTCCAATCAACCGACACGCAGCGCCCAAGGCCGCAGGCTGTTAGGGCCCGCGGCGCTTCGCTCTTGCCCTTTCTCCTCCCAGCACGGCCAAGTCCGGGCGCGCCTTGGGCCTGGGGGCTACTATCGGCGTTCTGGGAATGGGGGTCTCCAGACTTGCCTGCCTGCGGCCTGTGGCGTGGCTCAAAGGGGGGCTCAGCACGACCTGTCTTCACCAACACAAACCCAAGACCCTTGCGAGGGGCCAAGCCTCGCGGGGTGGACGACGCGGGGCTTCCTCAGGCACGGCCTCGTCAGGCTGGCTCACGAGGAGGCGGAGATATCAAGGCGGGGTACCTCACGAGGTGCCCGTGATGCAAGCCATGACGGCTCAGGGCGCCAGGCGGGTGCCAGCCCGCGCAGCGTCCTCCTTTCCTCTTTGGTGCAAAGGGGGCAAGCGCAGCCGCGGAGTACCAAGGCATCAGGCAAAGGTTGCCATTTCGGTGCAACAAGACCAAGACCAGGAGGACTACGAGACAGAGGTCATCGTGGAGCCCAAGACGGCGTCATCACCAGAGCTTTACGCAGGAGAAGACTACTTTTGTCAGGATAGCTGATACCAGCTGTCCCCCTTCAAATTAGCCCGCCATTGTTGGCTCCCTTCCGCTCGATATTTGGGAAGAGGACCAGGGCCTCTATAAATAGGACCAGCCACCCACAGAGCAAAGAGAGTGGAGGGGGTTCGGTCGGTTTTGCTGGAGGCAGAGAGAGAGAGAAGGTGACTGAACTCCACTGAGCAGTTCATCGCCCCAGCCAAGAACAGACCCTCGCGAGGCTGTTCTTCCTTGTATTGTTCATCATCATCAGCCCAAGAGGCAATCCACCACACCACACATTGGAGTAGGGTATTACACCACAACGGTAGCCCGAACTAGTATAAACCCTGTGTCTCTTGTGTTGTTCTTTCCGTAGTTTTAGATCCTAGCATGGCGAAGGGGCGCAGGTAGGTAGGAGGCGAAATCTCCGCGCGCACCCCAGTGTTCGAACCTCAAGGGTCTGCCGGAACCCGAAATCCGACATAAAGTAACTATTCACACTGATCATGCTGCTATTAAATATCTTATGGAAAAGAAAGATGCTAAACCTAGACTTATAAGATAGGTTCTCTTGCTTCAAGAATTTGATTTACATATTGTTGATAGAAAAGGAGCAGAGAACCCCATTGGAGACAACTTTTCTAGGTTAGAAAATGTGCTTGATGACCCACTACCTATTTTTGATAGCTTTCCTGATGAGCAACTAAGTGTCATAAATGCTTCTCATACTGCTCCATGGTATGCTGATTATGCTAATTACATTGTTGCTAAGTTTATACCACCTAGTTTCACATACCAGCAAAAGAAAAAGTTCTTCTATGATTTGAGGCATTACTTTTGGGATGACCCACATCTTTATAAAGAAGGAGTAGATGGTGTTATTAGACGTTGTGTACCTGAGAATGAACAGGAATAGATCCTACGCAAGTGTCACTCTGAAGCTTATGGGGGACACCATGCTGGAGATAGGACTGCACATAAGGTACTGCAATCTGGTTTTTATTGGTCTACTCTCTTCAAGGATTCCCGTAAGTTTGTCTTATCTTGTGATGAATGCCAAAGAATTGGTAATATTAGTAGACGTCAAGAAATGCCTATGAATTATTCACTTGTTATTGAACCATTTGATGTTTGGGGCTTTGACTATATGGGACCTTTTCCTTCCTCTAATGGTTATACACATATTTTAGTTGCTGTTGATTATGTTACTAAGTGGGTAGAAGCTATTCCAACTAGTAGTGCTGATCATAACACTTCTATTAAAATGCTTAAAGAAGTTATCTTTCCAAGGTTTGGAGTCCCTAGATATTTAATGACTGATGGTGGTTCACATTTTATTCATGGTGCTTTCCGTAAAATGCTTGCTAAATATGATGTTAATCATAGAATTGCATCCCCTTATCACCCTCAGTCTAGTGGTCAAGTAGAATTGAGTAATACAGAACTCAAATTAGTTTTGCAAAAGACTGTTAATAGGTCCAGAAAGAATTGGTCCAAGAAACTTGATGATGCATTATGGTCCTATAGAACTACATATAAAAATCCTATGGGTATGTCTCCGTATAAAATGGTCCATGGAAAAGCATGCCACTTACCTCTCGAACTAGAACACAAGGCTTATTGGGCTATTAAAGAACTAAATTATGATTTTAAACTTGCTGGTGAGAAGAGGTTATTTGATATTAATTCACTTGATGAATGGAGAACCCAAGCCTACAAAAATGCCAAGTTGTTTAAAGAAAAAGTTAAAAGGTGGCATGATAAAAGGATACAAAAGCATGAGTTTAATGTAGGTGATTATGTATTGCTATACAACTCTCGTTTAAGATTTTTTGTAGGGAAACTTCTCTCTAAATGGGAAGGTCCTTACGTTATCGAGGAGGTCTACCGTTCTGGTGCCATAAAAATCAACAACTTCGAAGGCACAAATCCGAAGGTGGTAAATGGTCAAAGAATCAAACACTATATCTCAGGTAATCCCATAAATGTTGAAACCAATGTTATTGAAACCATAACCCCTGAGTAGTACATAAGGAACACTTTCCGGAACGTTTCAGACTCTGAAAAGGGATAGGTATGTGGTACGGTAAGTAAACCGACTCCAAAACAGTTTTTAAGGCAATATTTCTCCGTTTTGGAATATTTAGAAAAATAGAAAAATAAGCAGCAGTCCGGAAAGGACACGAGGGTGGAGGGCGTGCCCTACCCCCCTGGGCGCGCCCCTACCTCATGGGCACCTCGTGTGCTCTCCGGACTCCGTTTTCTTACAAGACACATATTTTGGTCGGTAAAAATTCATTATATAATCTCCCAAGGGTTTTGAGTCCCGTATCACCCAAAAATCCCTTGTCTTTGTTTTGAGATGTCCTGCTGGAGACAGAGCAACATGTCGTCCCAGGATTCGGAAGGAGAAAGCTACGTGGCTGATTACCTTGTAGATCCTAAGATCTATGGGGATGTGGAGCATTGCGGTTGGACTACAGAAGAAGAAGAGGACTATGAACCCAAGGGAAAGGAGGAGACGAGCTCAGATGAAGATGAAGTCCCACTACCTCAACCTGGGGACATGCATGTGGAGTTCAAAAAGTCAAGTCTCCCAGATACAGTAAAAAAACCTAAGATCGAGTTTATCCCTTTTCGCCTCTTGTAGGAGAACAAGCAGGAACTATGCAAAAAGACACTGAGCCTGGAACAGGAGATCGAGGACCTAAGGGACCAAAATTCTGTCCTCAAACGCAAATTAAGGAAGAAGCCTACGTCATCAACAAAATCTCCATCGTCTCCACCAACAAAGAAGAATTGAGTATCTGGTATGGGCACTCCACTTGGCAACTGCCAAGCTTGGGGGAGTGCCCCGGTATCGTATCACCATCACTTTTATCCTTACCATTTTTCTTAGTTCGATCTTTTTGGTAATATTTTGATCTAGTAGAATAAAAGTTCTCAGTATGATCTAGTTGCGAGTTTTGCCTTATTATCCTTCTATGTAATCGAGTCCGTGAGCTATATAATAAAGATTAGTGTTGAGTCAAGGGCTTGATTGTTTTTCCAGGATCCTAAGTGAATAAAGGAAAAGAGAAAGATATAAAAAGAAACAAAGAGATCATGTGAGTCTTATGGAGAGTAATGAGCTCACATAGAAAGAGTATGATGAATAAAAGTTATTGAGGGTTGACAAACATAGTTTTGGTCATTGTTGCAATTAATAGGAAGTAATAAAGAAAGAGAGGTCTTCACATATAAATATACTATCTTGGACATCCTTTATGATTGTGAGCACTCATTAAAATATGACATCCTAAAGAGTTGACAATTGGACAAGGAAGACAACATAATGGGTTATGTTTTCTTACATCTGAGATAAATTATATTGTCTTGGATCCTCCAACATGTTGAGCTTGCCTTTCCCCCTCATGCTAGCCAAATTCATTGCACCAAGTAGAGATACTACTTGTGCTTCCAAATACCCTTAAACCAATTTTGCCATGAGAGTCCACCATACCTACCTATGGATTGAGTAAGATCCATCAAGTAAGTTGTCATCGATGCAAGAAATAAAAATTGATCTCTAAATATGTATGATTGATTGGTGTGGAGGAAATAAGCTTTATACGATCGTGTGATATGGAAGTAATAAAAGCGACAGACTGCATAATAAAGGTCCATATCACAAGTGGCAATATAAAGTGATGTTCTGTCGCATTAGGATTTTGTGCATCGAACCATAAAAGCGCATGACAACCTCCGCTTCCCTCTATGAAGGTCCTATCTTTTACTTTTATCTCCTTTACTGCAAAAGAGTCATGGTGATCTTCACCCTTCCTTTTTACATTTTATGCTTTGGCAAGCACAATATGTTGGAAAGATCCCTGTAAATATGGCTAATTGGATGTGGGTTTTCATGAACTATTACTGTTGACATTACCCTTGTGGTAAAACGTTGGGAGGCAAAACTATAAGCCCCTATCTTTCTCTGTGTCCGATTAAAACTCCATACCCATAAGTATTGCGTGAGTGTCAGCAATTGTGAAAGACTATATGATAGTTGAGTATGTAGACTTGCTGAAAGGCTCTTATACATTGACTCTTTCCTATGTTACGATAAATTGCAATTGCTTCAATGACTGAGATTATAGTTTGTTAGTTTTCAATGAAGTTTACGATTCATACTTGATATTGTGATTGAATTATTACTCTCGCATAAGATATCATATGACAGGAATTATATAAGTTGTTGTTCTAAGAATGATCACGATGCCGTCATGTCCGTATTTTATTGTTATCGACACCTTCATCTCTAAACATGTGAACATATTTTTCGATTTTGGCTTTTCGCTTGAGGACAAGCGAGGTCTAAGCTTGGGGGAGTTGATACGTCCATTTTGCATCATGCTTTTATATCAATATTTATTTCATTACGGGCTGTTATTACACATGATGTCACAATACTTATGCCTATTCTCTCTTATTTTACAAGGTTTACATAAAGAGGGAGAATGCCGGCAGCTGGGATTCTGGCTGGAAAAGGAGCAAATATTAGAGACCTATTCTGCACAGCTCCAAAAGTCCTAAAACTTCACGGATGATGTTTTCCAAATATATAAAAAACATTGAGCGCAAGAACTTCACATGGGGGGCCACACCCTGCCCACGAGGGTGGGGGCGTGCCCTACCCCCTGGGCGCGCCCCCTACCTCATGGGCCCCCTGGTGGCCCTCCGGTGACCATCTGTTGCTATATGGACTCTTTCGATGGGAAAAAAATCATAAGCCATCTTCTAGGACGAAACTCCGCCGCCACGAGGCGGCACCTTCGCAGAGCCAATCTAGGGTTCTGGCGGGGCTCTTCTACCGGGGAAACTTCCCTCTGGAGGGGGAAATCATCATCATCACCAACGCTCCTCTCATCGGGAGAGGGCAATCTCCATCAACATCTTCATCAGCACCATCTCATCTCAAAACCCTAGTTCATCTCTTGTATCCAATTCTTGTCTCCAAGTCCGGGATTGGTGCTAGTAGGTTGCTAGTAGTGTTAATTACTCCTTGTAGTTGATGCTAGTTGGTTTAATTGGTGGAAGATCATATGTTCAGATCCTATATGCACATTAATACCCCTCTGATTATGAACATGTTTACACTTTGTGAGTAGTTACTTTTGTTCCTGAGGACATGGGAGAAGTCTTGCTATTAGTAGTCACGTGAATTTGGTATTCGTTTGATATTTTGATGAGATGTATGTTGTCTCTCCTCTAGTGGTGTTATGTGAACGTCGACTACATGAAACTTCACCATTGTTTGGGCCTAGAGGAAGGCATTGGGAAGTAATAAGTAGATGATGGGCTTCTAGAGTGACAGAAGCTTAAACCCTAGTTTATGTGTTGCTTCGTAAGGGGCTGATTTGGATCCATATGTTTCATGCTATGGTTAGGTTTACCTTAATACTTTTGTTGTATTTGTGGATGCTTGCAATAGAGGTTAATCATAAGTGGGATGTTTGTCCAAGTAAGGGCAGCACCCAAACACTGGTCCACCCACATACCAAATTATCAAAGTACCGAACGCGAATCATATGAGCGTGATGAAAACTAGATTGACGATATTCCCATGTGTCCTCGGGAGCACTTTACATCATATAAGAGTTTGTCCAGGCTTGTCCTTTGCTACAAAAAGGATTGGGCCACCTTGCTGCACTTTATTTACTTTTGTTACTTGTTGCTCGTTACAAATTATCCTATCACAAAACTATCTGTTACCACTTATTTTAGTACTTGCAGAGATACCTTGCTGGAAACTGCTTATCATTTCCTTCTGCTCGTAGTTGGGTTCGACACTTTTACTTATCGAAAGGACTATGATAGATCCCCTATACTTGTGGGTCATCAATAATCAAAGAGGTATTAATGATCATAAAGGATCTGAACATATGATATTCCACCAAATAAACCAACTAGCATCAACTACAAGGAGTAATCAACACTACTAGCAACCCACATGTACCAATCTTAGGTTTTGGGGCAAAGATTGGATACAAGAGATGAACTAGGGTTTGAGAGGAGATCGTGCTGGTGAAGATGTTGATGGAGATTGACCCCCTCCCGATGAGATGATCGATGGTGATGATAATGGTGATGATTTCCCCCTCCCGGAGGGATGTTTCCCCGCCAGAACAGCTCCGCCGGAGCCCTAGATTGGTTCCGCCTCGTGGCGGTGGAGTTTCGTCCCGTGAGCTTGCTTATGATTTTTTCCAGGGCGAAAGACCTCATATAGCAGAAGATGGGCACCAGATGCCTGCCAGGGGGCCCATGAGGCAGGGGGCCCGCCCAGGGGGGTAGGGCGCACCCCCCACCCTCGTGGCCAGGGTGTGGGCCCCCTCTGGTTGATTCTTTCTCTAGTATTTTTTATACATTCCAAAACGTGCCTCCGTGAAGTTTCAGGACTTTTGGAGTTGTATAGAATAGGTCTCTAATATTTGCTCCTTTTCCAGCCCAGAATTCCAGCTGTCGGCATTCTCCCTCTTCATGTAAACCTTGTAAAATAAGAGAGAATAGGCATAAGTATTGTGACATAATGTGTAATAACAGCCCATAATGCAATAAATATCAATATAAAAGCATGATGCAAAATGGACGTATCAACTCCCCCAAGCTTAGACCTCGCTATCCTCAAGCAGAAGCCGATAACGAAAAATATGTCCACCTGTTTAGAGATAGAGGTGTCAATAAAATTAAATATGGACATGAGGGCATCATGATCATTCTTAGAACAGCAACATATATATATATTGTCATATGATTTCTTATGCTAAAGTAACAATTCATTCACAATTTCAAGTATGAATCAGAAACTTCATTGAGAACCAACAAACTATAATCTCAGTCATTGAAGAATTGTAATTTATCATAACATCGGAAAGAGTCAATATAAGAGCTTTTTAGCAAGTCCACATACTCAACTATCATTTAGTATTTCACAATTGCTAACACTCAGGCAATACTTATGGGTATGGAGTTTTAATCGGACAGAGAGAAAGATAGGGGCTTATAGTGTTGCCTCCCAACCTTTTACCTCAAGGGTAATGCCAACAATAATAGTTCATGACAACTTACATCCAATTGGATATATATATCAGGATCTTTCCAACACGATGTGCTTGCCAAAGGATAAAATGTAAAAAGGAAAGGTGAAGATCACCATGACTCTTGTATAAGGTATAAGACAAAAATAAAAGATAGGCCCTTCGCAGAGGGAAGCAGAGGTTGTCATGTGCTTTTATGGTTGGATGCACAAAGTCTTAATGCGAAAGAACGTCACTTTATATTGCCACTTGTGATATGGAACTTTATTATGCAGTCTGTCGCTTTTATTGCTTCCACATCACAAGATCGTATAAAGCTTACTTTCTCCACACTAATAAATCATACATATTTAGAGAGCACTTTTTATTGCACGCAACAATGACAACTTACTTGAAGGATCTTACTCAACCCATAGGTAGATATGGTGGACTCTTATGGCAAAACCGGGTTTAAGGATATTTGGAAGCACAAGTAGTATCTCTACTTGGTGTGAAGAATTTGGCTAGCATGAGAGGGAAAGGCAAGCTCAACATGTTGGATGATCTATGACAATATACTTTATTTCGGATATAAGAAAACATAACCCATTACGTTGTCTTCCTTGTCCAACATCAACCTTTTAGCATGTCATATTTTAATGAGTGCTCACAATCATAAAAGATGTCCAAGATACTATATTTATATGTGAAAACTTCTCTTTCTTTATTACTTCCTATTAATTGCAACGATGACCAAAACTATGTTTGTCAACTCTCAACAACTTTTATTCATCATACTCTTTATATGTGAAGTCATTACTCTCCATAAGATCAATATGATCTCTTTATTTCTTTTTATACTTTCTTGTGTCTTTTATTCCCTTAAGATCATAGAAAGATAACCAAGCCCTTGACTTAACACTAATCTTTATTATATATAGCTCGCGGACTCGATTACATAGAAGGATCATAAAGCAAAACTCAAAACTAGATCATACTAAAACTTTATTCTACTAGATCAAGATATAACCAAAAGGATCGAACTAAGAAAATAGTAAAGATAAAAGTGTGATGGTGATAAGATAGCGGGGCACCTCCCCCAAGCTTGGCAGTTGCCAAGGGGAGTGCCCATACGAGATACTCAGTTCTCCTTTGCTGGTGAAGAAGATGGTAGTGATGATGGATAGTCGCACATCGAGCGTAGGAGATCCTCCAATTTGTGGATAATGCCCTTGAGTGCGGTGATATGCTCCTTCAACAAAATATTTTCACGTGTGTGATACTTATTTTGTATGCGAGCTAACTCAATCATCTTGAAAGCTTCAATCTCCGTTGGGGTAAGAAGATTGTAATGAGGTTGGAGGATGTCTTCGTCTTCTGTTGCCGGATCTTGATCCTCCATGGCCTTCTTGATCCCATCATCCTTGTTGATCTCCCCGGGTTCTTCTCTCTTCAGCTCTATCTTCATTAGCCAAGCATCGTTGCCCTCATTGTTGGAGGAGGGGGACGCCATGATGCCTGGCCTTTGACAACTCTAGCAGAAAATAGCTCGAACCAAAGACAGAGGATATTTGCGTGGTACGGTGGTCAAAACCTTCGGGAGATTATATAATGAATTTTTACCGACCAAAAGAAGTATCATGCAAGAAAACGGAGTCCGGAGAGCTCACGAGGTGCCCATGAGGCAAGGGGTGCGTCCAGGGGGGTAGGGCGCGCCCTCCACCCTCATGGATGCCTCGTGTCCTTTCCGGACTGCTTATTATTTTCCTATTTTCTTAAATATTCCAAAACGGAGAAAAATTGCCATTAGAACTATTTTGGAGTTGATTTACTTACCGTACCACATACCTATTCCTTTTTGGAGTTTGAAACGTGCTGGAAAGTGTCCCTTATGTATTCCTTCGGGGTTACGGTTTCAATAACATTGGTTTCAACATTTATGAGATTTCCTGAGATATAATGTTTGATTCTTTGACCATTCACCACCTTCGGATTTGTGCCTTCAAAGTTGGTGATTTTTATGGCACCGAAACAATAGACCTCCTCAATAACGTAAGGACCTTCCCATTTAGAGAGGAGTTTTCCTGCAAAAAATCCTAAATGAGAGTTGTATAGCAAAACATAATCACCTACATTAAACTCACACTTTTGTATCCTTTTGTCATGCCATCTTTTAAACTTTTCTTTAAACAGTTTGGCATTCTCATAGGCGTGGGTTCTCCATTCATCAAGTGAGCTAATGTCAAATAGCCTGTTCTCACCAGCAAGTTTGAAATCATAATTGTGCTCTTTAATGGCCCAATATGCCTTATGTTCTAGTTCGAGAGGTAAGTGACATGCTTTTCCATAAACCATCTTATATGGAGACATACCCATAGGATTTTTGTATGCAGTTCCATATGCCCATAATGCATCTTCAAGTTTCTTGGACCAATTCTTTCTCGATCCATTAACAGTCTTTTGCAAAATTAATTTAAGCTCTCTATTACTCAATTCTACTTGACCAGCAGACTGTGGATGATATGGAGATGCAATTCTATGATTAACATCATATTTAGCAAGCATTTTACGAAAAGCACCATGAATAAAATGTGAACCACCATCAGTCATTAGATATCTAGGAACTCCAAACCTCAGAAAAATAACTTCTTTAAGCATCTTATTAATAGAGGTGTTATGATCAGCACTACTAGTTGGAATAGCTTCTACCCACTTAGTAACGTAAGCAACAACAACTAAAATATGTGTATAGCCATTAGAGGAAGGAAACGGTCCCTTATAATCAAAGTCCCAAACATAAAATGGTTCAATAACAAGTTCATAGGCATTTCTTGACGCCTACTAATATTACCAATTCTTTGACATTCATCACAAGATAAGACAAACTTACGAGCATCTTTGAAGAGAGTAGGCCAATAAAACCGGATTGCAATACCTTATGTGAAGTTCTATCTCCAGCGCGGTGTCCTCCATAAGCCTCGGAGTGACACTTGCGTAGGATCTGTTCCTGTTCATGCTCAGTTACACAACATCTAATAACACCATCTACTCCTTTATAAAGGTGTGGGTCATCCTAGAAGTAATGTCTTAAATCATAGAAGAACTTTTTCTTTTGCTGCTATGTGAAACTAGGTGGTATAAATTTAGCAACAATGTAATTAGCATAATCAGCATACCATGGAGCAGTACGAGAAGTATTTATGACAGCTAATTGTTCATCAGGGAAGCTATCATCAATAGGTAGTGGGTCATCAAGAACATTCTCTAACCTAGATAAGTTGTTTGCAACGGGGTTCTCAGCTCCCTTTCTATCAATAATATGCAAATCAAATTCTTACATCAAGAGAACCCATCCAATAAGTCTAGGTTTAGCATCTTTCTTTTCCATAAGATATTTAATAGCAGGATGATCAGTGTGAACAGTTACTTTAGAATCAACAATATAAGGTCGAAACTTATCACAAGCAAATACAACTGCTAAGAATTCTTTTTCAGTTGTAGCATGATTTCTTTGGCACTCTCTAGAGTTTTACTAGCATATTGGATAACATTTAATTTCTTATCAACTCTTTGTCCTAAAACAGCACCTACAGCATAATCACTAGCATCACACATAATTTCAAAGGGTAAATTCCAATCAGGAGGCTAAACAATAGGTGCAGAAATCAAAGCTTTTTCTTAAGTATTTCAAATGCTTCCACACAATCATCATCAAAGACAAAAGGACCATCTTTTTGTAAGAGACTTGTCAGAGGCCCATAAATTTTTGAGAAGTCTTTAATGAACCTCCTATAAAAACCGGCATGACCAAGGAAACTTCTTATACCTTTGATGTCCTTAGGACACGGCATATTTTCAATAGCATCAACTTTAGCTTTATCAACTTCAATACCTCTTTCCGAAATTTTGTGCCCCAAGACAATACCTTCATTAACCATAAAGTGGCACTTCTCCCAATTCAAGACAAGATTAGTTTCTTCACATCTCTGCAAAACTCGATCAAGATTGCTTAAGCAATCATCAAAAGAAGTTCCATAAGTGGAGAAATCATCCATGAAAACCTCAACAATCTTTTCATAGAAGTCAGAGAATATAGCAGTCATACATCTTTGAAAGGTAGCACATGCATTGCATAAACCAAAAGGCATACGTCTATAAGCAAAGGTACCGAAAGGGCAAGTAAAAGTGATCTTTTCTTGACCATCTTTTGACACAGGTATTTGAGAGAAACCAGAATAACTATCTAGAAAGCAAAAGTGTGTATGTTCAGACAATCTTTCCAGCATTTGATCAATAAAAGGTAAAGGGTAATGATCCTTTTTAGTAGCTTTATTTAGTTTGCGGAAATCAATTACCATTCTATAACATGTAACAATTCTTTGTGGGATCAATTCATCTTTATCATTAGGGACAATAGTAATGTCTCCCTTCTTAGGGACACAAAGGATAGGACTTACCCACTAACTATCAGCAACGGGATAAATTATACATGCCTCCAGAAGCTTTAGTATTTCTTTTCTTACCACTTCTTTCATCTTAGGATTTAACCATCGTTGGTGATCGACAACCGGTTTAGCGTGTTTATCCAATTTTATTTTGTGCAGACATAGAGTGGGACCAATGGCCTTAAGATCATCAAGAGTATATCCAATAGCAGCTCGGTGCTTCTTCAGAGTTTTCAATAATATATTTTCTTCATGCTCTGAAAGGTTATCACTAATAATAATAGGATATATCTTTTTCTCATCAAGATAAGCATATTTAAGAGTATCAAGTAATGGTTTAAGCTCAAACAAGGGATCACCCTTGGGTGGAGGAGGATCCTCTAGGATTTCAACAGGCAAGTTGTGTTTCAAAATAGGTCCTTGTTTAAAGAATACTTCATCTATTTCCCTTCTTTCATTCATAAACATATCATTTTCATGGTCGAGCAAATATTGTTCTAAAGGATCATTAGGAGGCACGGCAATAGAAGCAAGACCAATAATTTCATCTTTACTAGGAAATTATTTATCATGGGGTTGTCTACGAAATTTAGCAAAATTAAACTCATGAGACATATCCCCCAAACCAATAGTGACAACATCCTTTTTGCAATCTATCATAGCATTAACAGTATTCAAGAAGGGTCTACCAAATATAATGAGACAAAAGTTATATTGTGGGGAACCAAGAACAAGAAAATCAGCAGGATATTTAACTTTCCCACACAACACTTCAACATCTCTAACAATCCGAACTGGTGAAATAGTGTCTCTATTGGCAAGCTTAATTATAACATCGATTTCCTCTATCTCAACAAGTGCAATATCATACATAATTTCTTTGTATAAGGAATGAGGTATTACACTTACACTAGCACCCATATCACATAAGCCATGATAGCAACGATCTCCTATTTTAACAGAAATAACAGGCATGCCTACAACAAGTCTATGTTTATTTTTAGTATCCGGTCTTGCAATTCTAGCAGCTTCATCATAGAAGTAAATAACATGCCCATCAATATTATCAGCCAAGAGATCTTTAACCATAGTAATACTAGGTTCAACTTTAATTTGCTCAGGGGGTGTAGGTGTTCTAGTGTTACTCTTACGAACCACAGTTGAAGCTTTAGCATGATCCTTTATTCTAACAGGGAAAGGTGGTTTCAGAATATAAGCAGTAGGAACAACATGATCAACATTATAAGTGATAGTATTTTCTTCAACTTTAATAGGTGCAACCACTTTTACTTCAATGGGAGGATTATATTTAAACCATTTCTCATTAGGGAGATCAACATGAGTAGCAAATGATTCACAGAAAGAAGCTACTATCTCAGAGTCAAGTCCATATTTAGTGCTAAATTCACGGAAAACATCGGTATCCATAAAAGATTTCACACAATCAAACTTAGGTGTTATACCTGACTCCTTACCTTCATCGAGATCCCAATCTTCAGAGTTGCATTTAGTTCTTTCCAATAAATCCCATTTGAATTCAATAGTCTTCACCATAAAAGAACCAGTACAAGAAGTATCGAGCATGGAGCGATTATTGAGAGAAAGCCGAGCATAAATTTTTTGAATAATAATTTCTCTTGAGAGCTCATGATTGGGGCATGAATATAACATTGACTTAAGCCTCCCCCAAGCTTGAGCGATTCTATCTCCTTCACGAGGCCAAAAATTATATATATAGTTACGATCACGATGAACAAGATGCATAGGATAAAACTTCTGATGAAATTCCAATTTCAATCGGTTGTAGTTCCATGATCCCATATCATCACGTAGCCTAAACCATGTCAATGCCTTTCCCTTCAAATATAAGGGGAATACCTTCTTCTTGATAACATCCTCGGGCATACTTGCAAGCTTAAATAATCCACAAACTTCATCCACATAGATTAGGTGCAAAAAGGATGTAATGTTCCATCACCTGTGAAAGGATTAGCTAGCAGTTTCTCTATCATACCCAAAGGAATTTCAAAGTAAACATTTTTGGTAGGTTCAGTAGGTTGAGGAGCAACTCTTTGCTGTACTGGTTGGGGTGAAGATACCCCAAACAAGCCCCTCAAAGGATTACTTTCCATAGTAACAAGTGACAGTGAATTTCAGCACACTATATAAATTTTTCCTTATCAAATTCCACTTACCAAAGGCGCTTCACTCCCCGGAAACGGTGCCAGAAAAGAGTCTTGATGACCCACAAGTATAGGGGATCTATCATAGTCCTTTCGATAAGTAAGAGTGTCGAACCCAACGAGGAGCAGAAGGAAATGACAGTAAGGTATTCTCTGCAAGCACTGAATTTATCGGTAACAAATAGTTTTGTGATAAGGTAATTTGTAACGAGTAACAAGTAATGAAAGTAAATAAGGTGCAGCAAGATGGCCCAATCCTTTTTGTAGCAAAGGACAAGCCTGGACAAACTCGTATATGAAGGAAAACGCTCCCGAGGACACATGGGAACTATCGTCAAGCTAGTTTTCATCACGCTCATATGCTTCGCGTTCGGTACTTTGATAATTTGATATGTGGGTGGACCGGTGCTTGGGTACTGCCCTTCCTTGTAGAAGCATCACACTTATGATTAACCCCTATTGCAAGCATCCGCAACTACAAAAGAAGTATTATGGTAAACCTAACCATAGCATGAAACATATGGATCCAAATCAACCCCTTACGAAGCAATGCATAAACTAGGGTTTAAGCTTCTATCACTCTAGCAACCCATCATCTACTTATTACTTCCCAATGCCTTCCTCTAGGACCAAACAATGGTGAAGTGTCATGTAGTCGACGTTTCACATAACACCACTAGAGGAAATACAACATACATCTCATCAAAATATCGAACAAATACCAAATTCACATGACTACTTATAGCAAGACTTCTCCCATGTCCTCAGGAACAAACGTAACTACTCACAAATCATATTCACGTTCATAATCAGAGAGGTATTAATATGCATAAAGGATCTGAACATAAGATATTCCACCAAATAAACCAACTGGCATCAACTACAAGGAGTAATCAACACTACTAGCAACCCACATCACTACAAAAAAAGACACATCCGTGACATTTTGGGCCGAACGAAATTTTTTTCTGTCATACATATGACACTTATATGACGATAATTGTGACAAAACCCGGTATCATCATAGATGTGGTGGGCTCCTACTTCTATGACAAAAAATCATGATAGAAAATGGGCTTTTCGTCCTGGGCGGGCCGGAGACGCAGCTGCATGACATTCTTTGGGCCGTCCATGACGGAAAAAACCGTGGTAGAAGCGAGGGGGAGGAAAATTTCGGGGAGTTCCCGGTTACGGTGGGAGCTCGGGGGCCGAGCGATGGGCGCTTCTCTCGTACACGTACGCGTGTGTGTGCGAGGCGTTGGCTCTAACTGAACCCGAGCGAGGCGTTGGGCTCTAACTGAACCCGAGCAATTGCACTGCAGGCTACGCGTTACTGAACCCGAGCGATCGATCGATGGCTGTTAACTGAACCCGATCGAGCGATTCCTTCACTACTGCTGCTAACTGAAGTCGATCGATGCTGCCTCTGGATGAAGAGTGAGTGTTGCGGGGGGTTTGGATGAACAGTTCCCGGTGCGGATGGATGAACAGGACCCCGTGGTGTTGCCTCTGGATGAACAGGACCCCGATCGATCGAGCCGGTTGGGGCTGGATGAACAGGACCCCGTGGAGGGCTGGATGAACAGGACCACCCCGTGGAGGGCTGGATGAATAGTAGACGGTGGAGGGTAGGATGAACAGTAGCCCGTGGAGGGGTGGTTGAACAGGAGCCCGTGGAGAGGGCTGGTTGAACAGTAGCCGGTGGAGTAGCGCGCGGTGGAGGCTGGATGAACAAGAGCCCGTGGATGAACAGTCGTAGGTGGAGGCTGGAGGAGGTCGACGGTGGATGAACAGTAGCTCGTGGAGGCTGGAGGGGGTCGACGGTGGATATGAACAGTATCCCGTGGAGTCCCGTTTTGCGGTATGCCACACCCCTCCCGATTAACAAGACCCCCATTTCGACCGTAGGAGGTCTGTTTCGTACGTTTTGCGGTACGCCACACCCCTCCCGATCAACAGGACCCCCGTTTTGACCGTAGGAGGTCCGTTTCCTCTATTTTGCGGTACACCAGACCCCTCCCGATCAACAGGATCCCGTTTCGAACGTGGCCGGTCGAACACAAGGCTGTTTCCTCCGTTCTACGGTACGCCAGGCCTCGTTTCCATCGCATGTTCCATCCAAGCCCTCCCAATGAACACGACGCATTCCGTTGCCTCCCCATGAACACAACGCATTCCGATGCCTCCCCATGAACACGACGACGACACTGTTTCTCCGTTCTGACCCAGCCATGTACACAAGCCCTGGCCGTACGTATGTGTGAGTAGGCGTTCGAGACCCCGCCCGTATGTACACATACGTGGCCGTATTTTCTTTCTTGCACCCTGGCCGCTGTACGTACGTGTACATGCTACGTGCGCGCCTCTACTACAACACGTGCGCGCCTCTATATCCACCAGTATATATGTACGTACACGTTCACGACCAGAATGACAACGCTACATACGCTTCGACCAGGTGGGTCCCGACTATCAGGCACTTCCTTGCGTGCGAAGATGTAGCCGGTGGGTCCCAGCAGTCAGGGGGGCGAAATACGGTGGCCCGTCCGGTGGGTCCCCATTGTCAGGTGGAGGAATAATTATTTTGCATGTAATAAGGAGGCACTTCCTTGCTGCGGCCGTGGACCCAGCTGTCAGCCTCTCCACGTATAGTCCATGTTCGATGGAAGCCATTCCTTGACCACGTTGACCATGCCGCGCCGAGAGCACCAAGGCGGTGGACGACGGCGAGGCCTAGGAAGGGGACGACGTGGAGCCGGGGAAGACGCGGCAGTGGATGCCCACACGTAGAGGAGTACGAGGGTTCACTGGTTCGCTGCGGTGTGAGGCTGCCATCGCCGCAGAATAACAGGGGGTGTGGGTGAGTAGAGGGATGGCCTGGCCAGCGCTGGGAGTAGTAGGGGCGGTGAGGCCTCCGCCACATCGCAACCGGCCACGGGAGGCAGGAGCACGAGGCACGACCGGCGCTGGTTTGGGCCGCTGGAGCAAGAAGACCAGAGGTTGAAGAAGCACTACGGCCGTTGGATGGACATCGTACAGTCACTGGAGCTAGAATCGTGCATATTGACTAAGTTGACAAAGCCCTCCGTCCCTGTCAACTTAGTAGGCCCACAAGTCAGCCTGCCACTATACTGGGTCCCAGCTAACAGGGGGAGTATTCGATTTTTTGTGGGTAATAAGAAGGCACTTCCTTGCATGCGAAGATATAGCTGGTGGGTCCGAGCTGTCAGCGGCGGTATAGTTTTTTTTCGCGAAATACAGAGGCCTTTCGGTGGGTCCCTGATGTCAGGTGGAGGAATCATTATTTGCGCGTAATAAGGAGGCATTTCCTTGCATGCGGCCGTGGACCCAGCTGTCGGCCTCTCCACGTAAAGTCCACTTCAGATGCATGTCGGTCGTTGACCATGTTGACCAGGCCACACCGAGCACCAGGACGGTGGACGGCGGCGAGGCCTAGGAAGGGAACGACACGGAGGCAGGGAAGACTCGGTAGTTGTTTCCCACGCGAAGGGGAGTATGACTGTACGATGGTTTACTGGTTCGTCTGCCGTCGCCGGAGAATAACAGCAGGTGTGGGTGAGTAGAGGGATGGCTAGGCCAGCGATGGGAGTACGGTGGGGCGGTGAGGCCTGCGTGGCAGCAGAGCCGGCCGTGGGGAGGAAGGAGCAGGCAGTCCCGCCGGCGCCTATTTGAGCGGCTGGAGCAGGAAGAGCAGAGATTGAAGAAGCACAACGGCCGTTGGATGGCCATCCAGCAGTCACTGCTTGTGTGTCAACCTTTTTTTTGGAAAGCGTCAAATCTGTGGAAAACAGCATACAGCCCATCTGCCATTATTTCTCATAATTTACAGTCCATTTGCTAATTATTAAGGTTTTTTTGGAGCCCATATTCTCTTTGTTAGCATTACAGCCCATATTGTGGCCACGGTTAAAAAATTATACGAAATTTTGCATATTTCGGTGCGGTCCGAACTGTTTTTAATCCCGAAATTTCGACTCACATTCAAACTGATTTTAAAAATAAATGTATATCAATATAAAATCCAACAAATTCTCCATGCATAAAAATTAATGTAATTTCAAATCTCGAAATGAAAAAAGATATTTGAAACTAATTGCCGGTTTGATGTGTTTTAAAAATGTACAACCCATTTCTCATTACTGATGGGTCATTTTCTCGGCCAGCCAAATGAAAGCTCTCCTCATCTTGAAAGATTTGCAGCCCAACAGGCCTGACAAAGCGACTTACTTGGCAAATCACAAAAAATTGGGCTGTGGCCGTGGACCCAGCTGCCAGCCTCTCCATGTATAGTACTCTTCCGATGGAATGTCGTTGACCACGCCGCGCCAAGAGCACCATGGCGGAGGACGACGGCGAGGCCTAGGAAGGGGACGACATGAAGCCGGGGAAGACGCGGCAGTGGATGCCCACGCAGAGAGGAGTACGAGGGTTCAGTGGTTCGACTGCGGTGTGATGCTGCCGTCGCCGCAGGGCCTGACTAGCGGTGGGAGTAGTAGGGGGCGATGAGGCCTCATCGGCAGCACAGCCGGCCACTGGAGGCAGGAGTAGGCGGTCTCCCCGACGCTGGTTTGGGCGGTTGGTGCAAGAAGAGCAGCGATTGAAGAAGCAGCAGGACCGTTCGATTCAAATCCAACGGTTACTGCTGCTAGAATCGTTTGTTGATTAACCATTACTGCTACTTATATCCCATTTGCTATAAATTTTTTGGAATTTTCAACCCCTTTTGATATTACTTTTAACAGACATTGACCATACTCTTAAGCCAGGCCGGAATGCATCCCTCCTCGTCTTGAAAGATTAGCAGCCCAGTAATTCGAAGAAAACAAATAGGCCTAGCTTGGGTATTCTTCAAAAAGAAATACTGGGCTACCTATTTTCCCAAAGAACTGGTGCATGAGCATTTAGCTTTATTTATTTACTTATTTATGTTTAGGGGACCATGAGCATGTACCTGGGCCGGATTCATGTGAGAGCCTCCCTTCCAGTTAATTATGGGCTTCTCTATTGGGCCTTCATCAGTGGGCTACATGTTATCAACAAGTGGAAAATGTGTTCCGAGTTTCAAAAAATAAAATGTGTTCCGTACTATTTATTAAGCTGCAGTGGAGTCGCAGATGGAGAGGAGTGGGAAACTTCACTGGTTCGGGTGCGCGGCAGCACAGCCGCGGTGCTGCCCACGGGAGACAGGAGAAAGAACAGAGGTTGAAGAAGGAGCACGGCTGTTGGATTAACATCCAATGGTCCAGCTACTAGAATCATTTGTTGATTAAGTTGACAAAGCCGTGCGTACACGTCCGCTTAGTAGGCCCACAAGTCAGTCACCAAATCTGACGGGTCCCAGCTGTCAACAGGATGAATAATTTTTTTCGCAAAACAAGGAGGCACTTCCTTCCGTCCGAAGATACAGCCGGTGGGTCCCAGCTGTCCGATGGAGGAAACATTTTTTTCAGCTTAATAAGGAGGAACTTTCCTTGGGTGCGACCATGGACCTCGTGGGTCCCAGCTGTCAGGCTCTCCACGTAAAGTCCTCTTCCGATGACTCTCGTTTGTTGACCACACTGCACCGAACGCAGCGAGGCGGTGGACGACGGCGAGGCCTCGGACAGGAACAACTCAGAGATGGGAAAATGCGGCAGTGAAGTCGCAGATTGAGAGGAGGAGAAGGGTTATAACTGGTACTGTTGCGGCGTGGGACTGTAGTCTGTGGAGAATAAAAGGAGGTGTCGAGGGGTGGAGGGATAGCCTGGCCGGCGGTGGGTTAGCGCTTCGCAGCGATGCATGCTAAGCAGAGCCGCTAGCCGCCGGAGGCCGGACCAGGCGGTCCCGGCGACGCTGGAGGAAGAAGACGAGAGATTGAAGGTGCATGGAGGCCGTTGGATATAAATCCAATGGCCGTGGATGACACAATCATTTGTTGACCAAGTTGACAACGCCCTGCGTAGGCTTCGACCTATTGGCCCACATGTCAGCCTGCAAAAATGTGGCATATATTTAACCCATATTTTCTAGAATGTACAGTCCATTTGCTGGGTTGGGTGAACAAATAATTTCGTGTCAATTAGGCCCATTTATATTTTCTAAGAAATCCCAGCCCATTTGCACTTCCTTGAAATACACGTATTAGGTGGGCTCGTTATATATACTCCCTCCGTCCGGAAATACTTGTCATCAAAATGGATAAAAGGGATGTATCTAGATGTATTTTAGTTTTAGATACATCCCTTTTTGTCCATTTTGATGACAAGTATTTTCGGACGGAGGGAGTATAATGTTATGTTAGAAGGAGCAATTAATATCAAAGAATAAACCGGAGAGGCACATTATATATATATAATTAAGAAATTAGCGAGTTATTACTCAAAATAAAAATGAGCGCGTTATTATTAAATTGGTCCTTAAAATCTTCGGAAGCTTTTGTACGCAATCACCAGGATTTTCCTTGCCTTTGAGTCAAAAACAACAAGGATTTTCCTTGCCAACTTCCGTTAAACATTTACTTTTATAAGTTGGGATGTTTTTATAATGTATATATAAGTCTCTATAAAATATACGATAATAGTAATAATATAAATATATATAATGTGGTTAGAAGGGAAAACATAAATTGGACGCAGCATTACTTTTATAAGAGACCTGCGTTTTATACACCGCAGTAGGCATACTAACAAGTTCACACTCAAATACAACAGAAAAGGTAAACATTCATATCAAACTCAGGTTCACAGGACACGTTCATATCCATAGCCAACATTCACAATCAACAACTCAAAAGATTCATATATACACAAACTCAGGATATCTATGCATCCAAATGATTGATAGATCACACGACAATATTCATACATAATTTACAAAAAGATTCAGATATACACATGTTCAGTATGTTTATGCATCCAAATGATTGAGATCACAGCCAATATGATCCATGGACGAACTTTAATTACCTAGGGTACAGACTGGTAAATGGTGTTCAATCGGAGGTACTTCTTGCTAAAATTAGTTCTTGTACGAGTAAACTTTTGAGTACATAAGAGGCAACACAGACAATCTGAACTTTGCTTGTAGGTTTATCCTCGAATAGTGGCCTCGTGCCCAGGGAGGTTTGAGCAACTTGGCCACTACTTTCATCCAACCAGTTTACTGGGTCATCTTGGTCCTGTATCTCGCCAAAATTCTACATTGAAGACGAGAAAGGAGGCGGTTGAGAAAATGAACCACCCAAATTTTTTGTGTAGTTCAATTGAAATGGAGCATCCTTGGCGTGCAGACTGATTAAGTGCCAGATGAATATACGCGTCAACTAACTTGTCTGGAATCTTTAGACTCCATGCCATATAGTTCGCTACCATATGTGCCGATAACCAAAAGGCACAAGTTGGGACCAAAGACTGGACTGCGTTTTTCTGGGCTATGCACCAAGCAATATTTTTGGCGTTCGCTCTCCTAACACTTGGAGTTTGACAATTGGTTGACGCTGGTTGATACTTGAATGAATATAGGCACTTCTTGTCAACATCGATGCTTGTCTGAGTGAACTTTGGAGTACATAGCAGCAGCATAAGTACCTGTCCATCTGATCATTTTGTGCAATTCTACTGAAATCACCCAATGTAATGATTTGCCTGCGAGTTCAGGCTCCAAATTACTCCTTTATGAAATCGGCAAACAGTAGCACAATACCAAATTACCAATACATATGACAGGCACAATAATCAGGATAAAGACCAGTACCAACCTGTGTGAGGTAGCATATCAATTACTATTTCCTTTGACTGGAAGCCGAGATAAGCCAAGCGACTGACAGCAAAGGAAGAAATCATGCGGAGTTTAGCGACTGACAGGAAAGGACGGAAGCTGTCGAGGCAATGAAGCACCCAAAGTTTTTGTGCAGTTCCACCAAAATCGAGCATCCCTATTGGCACATATATTGAGAGAGTGAGATTACTGTAATAGTGGGACTAGTTTATGAAACATACACTAACAAATAAAATCACCCTCATTATCTTAATGGGTAAACTTAGCAACATAGTAGTATTGCTTAAACAGAGATACTAGTTTATTTAATTAGTGCCAATTAGCTCAACTCAACACTCAAAGCATTGCCATTTATCATAGGTTGCAAAACTTTAACGTGCAAAGATAAAGGAGTTTCTCATGACAGTAGCACGATACAAATAGAGATGACAGCAAATTAATATGGATGAAGGCCTTAGGCCCATACCAACCTGAGAAAAAAGCTTATTCATGTAGTCCCATAAGAGATGATAAAGCACTCACTGGAATCACACAATAGCATATATTTTTGTGCACTTCAAATGTATGGTTGAAATCACTCTTGTTTACCAGTGCTGAGATTATATCGAAAGATTATCAAGAACTTCCAGCAGAGTTAAAGCACTGGCTGGGATACAGTTCATTGTATTGTCTTGTGTAGTTCCATTTAATGTATGATTGGCACAACATGATCCCTGTTTGCAACAGTAGGAACAAGGTTAAACCTTCATTAGCTTAGTGAGAAAGGATAGGAAGACATTAGCATATTACTCAACTAGTAGCATCAAATTCATGATGGACAATACGCAAACATTGCCTCATTGAACCAATGGCAATAAATTGACATGCAAAACAATAGCACTATTATGTCATGACACTAATAATATTCCCTTCCTGCTCCACCACATGATTCAGCTCCATAGACAAACATACACACGTACATGATTCAACATAGGGTTGAAGGAAATATGCCCTAGAGGCAATAATAAAGTTATTATTTATTTCCTTATATCATGATAAAAGTTTATTATTCATAATACATGTGTGAATACATAGACAAACAGAGTGTCACTAGTATACCTCTACTTGACTAGCTCGTTAATCAAAGATGGTTATGTTTCCTAACCATGGACAAAGAGTTGTCATTTGATTAACGGGATCACATCATTAGTTGAATGATCTGATTGACATGACCCATTCCATTAGCTTAGCACCCGATTGTTTAGTATGTTGTTATTGCTTTCTTCATGACTTATACATGTTCCTATGACTATGAGATTATGCAACTCCCGTTTGCCGGAGGAACACTTTGTGTGCTACCAAACATCACAACGTAACTGGGTGATTATAAAGGAGCTCTACAGGTGTCTCCAAAGGTACATGTTGGGTTGGCGTATTTCGAGATTAGGATTTGTCACTCCGATTGTCGGAGAGGTATCTCTGGGCCCTCTCGGTAATGCACATCACTTAAGCCTTGCAAGCATTGCAACTAATGAGTTAGTTGCGGGATGATGTATTACACAACAAGTAAAGAGACTTGCCGGTAACGAGATTGAACTAGGTATTGGATACCGACGATCGAATCTCGGGCAAGTAACATACCGATGACAAAGGGAACAACGTATGTTGTTATGCGGTCTGACCGATAAAGATCTTCGTAGAATATGTAGGAGCCAATATGGGCATCCAGGTCCCGCTATTGGTTATTGACCGGAGACATGTCTCGGTCATGTCTATATTGTTCTCGAACCGTAGGGTCCGCACGCTTAAGGTTTCGATGACAGTTATATTATGAGTTTATGAGTTTTGATGTACCGAAGGAGTTCGGAGTCCCGGATGAGATCGGGGACATGACGAGGAGTCTCGAAATGGTCGAGACGTAAAAATCGATATATTGGATGACTATATTCGGACATCAGAAAGGTTCCGAGTGATTCGGGTATTTTTCGGAGTACCGGGTAGTTACGGGAGAAGCAATGGGCCTTGATGGGCTTTAGTGGGAAGAGGAGAAAGGGCCAAGGGGCTGCTGCGCCCCCCTCCCCTCTGGTCCGAATTGGATGAGGGAAAAGGGGGCCGGCCACCTTTCCTTCTCCTCCACTTCCTTCTCCCTTCCTCCCCTTTTGGTGGACTCCTACTAGGACTTGGAGTCCTAGTAGGACTCCACATCCTGGCCGCACCAATTGCCTTGGCCGGCCTCCTCCTCCTCCATCCTTTATATACTGAGGCAAGGGGCACCCCATGAACACAAGTTGATCTTGGTGATCGTTCCTTAGCCGTGTACGGTGCCCCCTCCACCATATTCCACCTCGGTCATATTGTAGCGGTGCTTAGGCGAAGCCCTGCGACGGTAGAACATCAAGATCGTCACCACGCCGTCGTGCTGACGGAACTCCTCCCCGACGCTTTGCTGGATCGGAGCCCGGTGATCGTCATTGAGCTGAACGTGTGCCAAGAACTCAGAGGTGCCGGAGTAACGGTGCTTGGATCGGTCAGATCATGAAGACGTACGACTACATCAACCGCGTTGTCACAACGCTTCCGCTGTCGATCTACAAGGGTACGTAGATCACACTCTCCCCCTCTCGTTGCTATGCATCACCATGATCTTGCGTGTGCGTAGGAATTTTTTTGAAATTACTACGTTCCCCAACAGTGGCATCCGAGCCTAGGTTTTATGTGTTGATGTTATATGCATGAGTAGAACACAAGTGAGTTGTGGGCGATATAAGTCATACTGCTTACCAGCATGTCATACTTTGGTTCGGCCGTATTGTTGGACGAAGCGGCCCGGACCGACATTACGCGTACGCTTACGCGAGACCAGTTCTCCCGACGTGCTTTGCACAAAGGTGGCTAGCGGGTGACAGTTTCTCCAACTTTAGTTGAACCGAGTGTGACTACGCCCGGTCCTTGCGAAGGTTAAAACAGCACCAACTTGACAAACTATCATTGTGGTTTTGATGCGTAGGTAAGATTGGTTCTTGCTTAAGCCCGTAGCAGCCACGTAAAACTTGCAACAACAAAGTAGAGGACGTCTAACTTGTTTTTGCAAGGCATGTTGTGATGTGATATGGTCAAGACATGATGCTAAATTTTATTGTATGAGATGATCATGTTTTGTAACCGAGTTATCGCCAACTGGCAGGAGCCATATGGTTGTCGCTTTATTGTATGCAATGCAATCATGCTGTAATGCTTTACTTTATCACTAAGCGGTAGCGATAGTCGTGGAAGCATGAGATTGGCGAGACGACAATGATGCTATGATGGAGATCAAGGTGTCGTGCCGGTGACGATGGTGATCACGACGGTGCTTCGGAGATGGAGATCACAAGCACAAGATGATGATGGCCATATCATATCACTTATATTGATTGCATGTGATGTTTATCTATTATGCATCTTATCTTGCTTTGATTGACGGTAGCATTATAAGATGATCTCTCACTAATTATCAAGAAGTGTTCTCCCTGAGTATGCACCGTTGCGAAAGTTCTTCGTGCTGAGACACCACGTGATGATCGGGTGTGATAGGCTCTACGTTCAAATACAACGGGTGCAAAACAGTTGCACACGCGGAATACTCAGGTTATACTTGATGAGCCAAGCATATACGGATATGGCCTCGGAACACGGAGACCGAAAGGTCGAGCGTGAATCATATAGTAGATATGATCAACATAGTGATGTTCACCAATGAAACTACTCCATCTCACGTGATGATCGGACATGGTTTAGTTGATTTGGATCACGTAATCACTTAGAGAATTAGAGGGATGTCTATCTAAGTGGGAGTTCTTAAGTAATATGATTAATTGAACTTAAATTTATCATGAACTTAGTCCTGGTAGTATTTTGCAAATTATGATGTAGATCAATAGCTCGCGTTGTTGCTTCCCTGTGTTTATTTTGATATGTTCCTAGAGAAAATTGTGTTGAAAGATGTTAGTAGCAATGATGCGGATTGGATCCGTGATCTGAGGTTTATCCTCATTGCTGCACAGAAGAATTATGTCCTTGATGCACCGCTAGGTGACGGACCTATTGCAGGAGCAGATGCAGACGTTATGAACGTTTGGCTAGCTCAATATGATGACTACTTGATAGTTTAGTGCACCATGCTTAATGGCTTAGAATCGAGACTTCAAAGACGTTTTGAACATCATGGAGCATATGAGATGTTCCAGGAGTTGAAGTTAATATTTCAAGCAAATACCCGAGTTGAGAGATATGAAGTCTCCAACAAGTTCTATAGCTAAAAGATGGAGGAGAATCGCTCAACTAGTGAGCATATGCCCAGATTGTCTGAGTACTACAATCGCTTGAATCAAGTGGGAGTTAATCTTCCAGATAAGATAGTGATTGACAGAATTCTCTAGTCACCATCACCAAGTTAGTAGAACTTCATGATGAACTATGATATGCAAGGGATGACGGAACCGATTCCCAAGCTCTTCGTAATGCGGAAATTGACGAAGGTAGAAATCGAGAAAAACATCAAGTGTTGATGGTAGACAAGACCACTAGTTTCAAGAAAAGGGCAGAGGGAAGAAGGGGAACTTCAAGAAGAATAGCAAGCAAGTTGCTGCTCAAGTGAAGAAGCCCAAGTCTGGTCCTAAGCCTGAGACTAAGTGTTTCTACTGCAAAGGGACTGGTCACTGGAAGCGGAACTACCCCAAGTGATTGGCAGAAAAGAAGGATGGCAAAGTGAACATAAGTATATTTTATATACATGTTATTGATGTGTACTTTACTAGTGTTTATAGCAACCCCTCAGTATTTGATACTAGTTCAGTTGCTAAGATTAGTAACTCGAAACAGGAGTTGCAGAATAAACAGAGACTAGTTAAGGGTGAAGTGACGATGTGTGTTGGAAGTGGTTCCAAGATTGATATGATCATCATCGCACATTCCCTATACTTTCGGGATTAGTGTTGAACCTGAATAAGTGTTATTTGGTGTTTGCGTTAAGCATGAATATGATTTGATCATGTTTATTGTAATACGGTTATTCATTTAAGTAAGAGAATAAATTGTTGTTCTGTTTACATGAATAAAACCTTATATGGTTGCACACCCAATGAAAATAGTTCATTGGATCTCGATCGTAGTGATACACATAATCATAATATTGAAACCAAAAGATGCAAAGTTAATAATGATAGTGCAACTTATTTTTAGCACTGCCGTTTAGGTCATATTAGTGTAAAGCGCATGAAGAAACTCCATGCTGATGGGATTTTGGAATCACTTGATTATGAATCACTTGATGCTTGCAAACCATGCCTCATGGGCAAGATGACTAAGACTCCGTTCTCCGAAGCGAGCAACTGACTTATTGGAAATAATACATACTGATGTATGCGGTCCGATGAGTGTTAAGGCTCACGGCAAGTATCGTTATTTTCTGAACTTCACAGATGATTTGAGCAGATATGGGTATATCTACTTGATGAAACATAAGTCTGAAACATTTGAAAAGTTCAAAGAATTTCAGAGTGAAGTGGAAAATCATCGTGACAATAAAATAAAGTTTCTACGATCTGATCGCGGAGACAAATATTTGAGTTACGAGTTTGGTCTTCAATTAAAACAATGTGGAATAGTTTCACAAACTCATGCCACATGGAACACCACAGCATAATGGTGTGTCCGAACGTCATAACCGTACTTTATTGGATATAGTGCAATCTATGATGTCTCTTACCAATCTACCACTACCGTTTTGGGGTTATGCATTAGAGACAACTGCATTCACGTTAAAAGGGCACCATCTAAATCTGTTGAGACGACACCGTATGAACTGTGGTTTGGCAAGAAACCAAAGTTGTCGTTTCTTAAAGTTTGGGGTTGCAATGCTTATGTGAAAAAGTTTCATCCTGATAAGCTCAAACCCGAATCGGAAAGGTGTGTCTTCATAGGATACCCAAAAAGTTACTGTTGGGTACACCTTCTATCACAGATCGAAAGGCAAGACATTCGTTGCTAAGAATGGATCCTTTCTAGAGAAGGAGGTTCTCTCGAAAGAAGTGAGTGGGAGGAAAGTAGAACTTGATAAGGTAATTGTACCTTCTCCCTTATTGGAAAGTAGTTCATCACAGAAATCTGTTCCTGTGACTACTACACCAACTAGTGAGGAAGCTAATGATGATGATCATGTAACTTCAGATCAAGTTACTACCGAATCTCGTAGGTAAACCAGAGTGAGATCCGCACCAGAGTGGTACGGTAATCCTGTTCTAGAGGTCATGATACTTGACCATGACGAACCTACGAACTATGAAGAAGCGATGGTGAGCCCAGATTCCGCAAAATGGCTTGAGACCATGAAATCTAAGATGGGATCCATGTATGAGAACAAAGTATGGACTTTGGTTGACTTGTCCGATGATCGGCAAGCAATTGAGAATAAATGGATCTTCAAGAGGAAGACGGACGCTGATAGTAGTGTTACTATCTACAAAGCTAGAATTGTCGCAAAAGGTTTTCGACAAGTTCAAGGTGTTGACTACGATGAGAGTTTCTCACTCGTATCTATGCTTAAATCTATCCGAATCATGTTAGCAATTGCCGCATTATATGAAATTTGGCAAATGGATAAACAAAACTGCATTCCTTAATAGATTTATTAAAGAAGAGTTGTATATGATACAACCAGAAGGTTTTGTCAATCCTAAAGGTGCTAACAAAATATGCAAGCTCCAGCGATCCATCTGTGGACTGGTGCAAGCATCTCGGAGTTGGAATATACGCTTTGATAAGTTGATCAAAGCATATAGTTTTATACAGACTTGCGGTGAAGCCTGTATTTACTAGAAAGTGAGTGGGAGCACTACATCATTTCTGATAAGTATATGTGAATGGCATATTGTTGATCAGAGACAATGTAGAATTATTCTGCAAAGCATAAAGGAGTGTCTGAAAGGAGTTTTTCAAAGAAAGACTTCGGTGAAGCTGCTTACATATTGAACATCAAGATCTATAGAGATAGATCAAGACGCTTAATAAGTTTTTCAATGAGTACATACCTTGACAAGATTTTGAAGTAGTTCAAAATGGAACAGTCAAAGAAGAAGTTTCTTGCCTATGTTACAAGGTGTGAAATTGAGTAAGACTCAAAGCCCGACCACGGCGGAAGATAGAAAGAGAATGAATGTCATTCCCTATGCCTTGGTCATAGGTTCTATAAAGTATGCCATGCTGTGTACCAGATCTATTGTATACCCTACCACTGAGTTTGGCAAGGGAGTACAATAGTGATCTAGGAGTAGATCACTGGACAGCGGTCAAAATTATCCTTAGTAGAATAAGGATATGTTTCTCAATTATGGAAGTGAAAAAAAGGTTCGTCGTAAAGGGTTACGCCGATGCAAGTTTTGACACTAATCAAGATGAATCTAAGTCTCAATCTAGATACATATTGAAAGTGGGAGCAATTAGCTAGAGTAGCTCCGTGCAGAGCATTGTTGACATAAATATTTGCAAAATACTTACAGATCTGAATATAACAGACCCGGTGACTAAAATTATCTCACAAGCAAAACATGATCACACCTTAGTACTCTTTGGGTGTTAATCACATAGCGATGTGAACTAGATTACTGAATCTAGTAAACCCTTTTGGGTGTTGGTCACATATCGATGTGGACTATGGGTGTTAATCACATGGTGATGTGAACTATTTCTATTAAATCACATGGCGATGTGAACTAGATTATTGACTCTAGTGCAAGTGGGAGACTGAAGGAAATATGCCCTAGAGGCAATAATAAAGTTATTATTTATTTCCTTATATCATGATAAAAGTTTATTATTCATGCTAGAATTGTATTAACCGGAAACATAATACATGTGTGAATACATAGACAAACAGAGTATCACTAGTATACCTCTACTTGACTAGCTCGTTAATCAAAGATGGTTATGTTTCCTAACCATGGACAAAGAGTTGTCATTTGATTAACGGGATCACATCATTAGTTGAATGATCTGATTGACATGACCCATTCCATTAGCTTAACACCCGATCATTTAGTATGTTGCTATTGCTTTCTTCATGACTTATACATGTTCCTATGACTATGAGATTATGCAACTCCCGTTTGCCGGAGGAACACTTTGTGTGCTACCAAACGTCACAACGTAACTGGGGATTATAAAGGAGCTCTACATGTGTCTCCAAAGGTACATGTTGGGTTGGCGTATTTCGAGATTAGGATTTGTCACTCCGATTGTCGGAGAGGTATCTCTGGGCCCTCTCGGTAATGCACATCACTTAAGCCTTGCAAGCATTGCAACTAATGAGTTAGTTGCGGGATGATGTATTACAGAACGAGTAAAGAGACTTGCCGGTAACGAGATTGAACTAGGTATTAGATACCGATGATCTAATCTCGGGCAAGTAACATACCGATGACAAAGGGAACAACGTATGTTGTTATGTGGTCTGACCGATAAAGATCTTCGTAGAATATGTAGAAGCCAATATGGCCATCCAGGTCCCACTATTGGTTATTGACCGGAGATGTGTCTCGGTCATGTCTACATTGTTCTTGAACCGTAGGGTCCGCGCGCTTAAGGTTTCGATGACAGTTATATTATGAGTTTATGAGTTTTGATGTACCAAAGGAGTTCGGAGTCCCGGATGAGATCGGGGACATGACGAGGAGTCTCGAAATGGTCGAGACGTAAAAATCGATATATTGGATGACTATATTCGGACATCAGAAAGGTTCCGAGTGATTCGGGTATTTTTCGGAGTACCGGGTAGTTACGGGAGAAGCAATGGGCCTTGATGGGCTTTAGTGGGAAGAGGAGAAAGGGCCAAGGGGCTGCTGCGCCCCCCTCCCCTCTGGTCCGAATTGGACTAGGGAAAAGTGGGCCGGCCACCTTTCCTTCTCCTCCACTTCCTTCTCCCTTCCTCCCCTCTTGGTGGACTCCTACTAGGACTTGGAGTCCTAGTAGGACTCCACATTCTGGCCGCACCAATTGCCTTGGACGGCCTCCTCCTCCTCCATCCTTTATATACTGAGGCAAGGGGCACCCCATGAACACAAGTTGATCTTGGTGATCATTCCTTAGCCGTGTACGGTGCCCCCCTCCACCATATTCCACCTCGGTCATATTGTAGCGGTGCTTAGGCGAAGCCCTGCGATGGTAGAACATCAAGATCGTCACCACGCCGTCGTGCTGACGGAACTCCTCCCCGACGCTTTGCTGGATCAGAGCCCGGGGATCGTCATCGAGCTGAACGTGTGCCAAGAACTCGGAGGTGCCGGAGTAACGGTGCTTGGATCGGTCGGATCATGAAGACGTACGACTACATCAACCGCGTTGTCACAACGCTTCCGCTGTCGATCTACAAGGGTACGTAGATCACACTCTCCCCCTCTCGTTGCTATGCATCACCATGATCTTGCGTGTGCGTAGGAAATTTTTTGAAATTACTACGTTCCCCAACAAGGGTCCTACTAAAGATTTGTTTAACTCCAACACGAAAATTAGGCAGTAATAAATTAGTGGTACTTAAGTACTCCTAATTAATTAAGTGAGACAGCAGAAGTGGAAGGGCTCCTTGGAGGATCGTCTCACATGTAAGTTAGTCGTTGCCGGAGCCCTTGAATGGCCTCGACTGAGGCCTCTGGCTTCAGCAAGATCGCCTTGGCACTGTTTATTCTTCTTCTTCTTCCTCTTCATGCTCTGTTTCTCTTTCTCCTCACCAGTTGGTGAAAACAAGTACATGATTGGCCTTCTAATTCAGAATTGGTTTTGTCAGTGAGGGAGTACAAGTGTACTAGTAAAAAACAACATTATTTTCTCATGGCAGTCGGAAAATAGAGATGAACAGATGCATTAAATATCATTCTTACCTAAAGGAAGGTTATGGCGCCAATATGGATGATGAGGATTGGAACACAGATCTCCCTTTGTGCAGTTCCACCAAAATGAACCAACTATTCCATTCTGACATTCCAGTTAAACAGCACAAAAGTCACTTCTTTTAAGAAGAGTTTTGTGCAGTGCACCAAAAGGTCACAACAGCAACCAGGTGAATTGGATATCCCTGTTTGCACAAAAAGGCACAGAGGAAACAGTCAGAGTCTCAAACAATTACAGGCAAAAATATTTGGCTAAACTTGTCATGGCTTATAACAGTGGGTGCACCAGCAGTCCAGCACCATGTATGTAAACAGGGGCATAAAGTGGTGATTCATAGTTTGTTTCCCCAAGAAACAAACATCCAAGAAACATATCTGGGTTGGTCCCATTTTTGTTCACTCTAGCCACCTACTCCTATGTGTGGATAGCAAATCTAGTCCTGGTCATACCACTGTGTACAACGTTACCCCTATATTTCCCTTTTCGACAAGGAGACTGGTTGGATGACCAGTCTGTACTACTTTCACCCCCTTTCCTTCCTGTTTGTACCAAGTCCGATGTACATACTAAATTCCCCCACCCCCACTTTATTTCTTGTTTGAACCAAGTACTCCCTCCATCCGGAATTACTTGTCATCAAAATGGATGTGTCTAGAACTAAAATACATATAGATACATCCATTTCAATGACAAGTATTTTCGGACGGAGGGAGTACAGGATTCGACTCCACGAAGTAGCTTTACCTCTAACAATAGAAGAAAAAAATATGTGACGTTGGACCATCCGATCAAGAGGGGATGAGAGGTACAAAATGATGCACATGCAGCGACGTAGCGAGCTGGGGAAGTAGAGCTAAGGTGGTTTCAAACAAAGATATACCTGAAGGTCGTCAGGATGTGGATAGGTGGGTGGCGGGAGGCCGGATCCGCCCACAGGCAACGACGAAGGGATCGGAGGACCTCCCGCGCCGGCGCTCGGCCAGAGATAACGGTGCGGCCGGCAGTGGCTCTCCTCCATCGCTGTCGACGACGACCTAAACACTGTCCCTCCTCCCCTTCACCGGTGGAGGGGGATACGTCCGGATCTGTAACCAGCGGTGAGGATAGAAAGCCAGTGTTTTTTGAAGGGAGAAAGACAGTGTAACTACCCTTATCTTGTTTAAATCTGGAGAGGATGAGAGTGTGTGAATAGAGCAACCCTAGCAAGCAAGTGCGGAGGCTCCGGCCTATATATACGTAGTGAGCAACCCTAGCAAGCAAGCAACCCCTATCTTCGTCAACTCGTACAAGACCGAGAAATTTGATTACTACAACGCCCCCTCCCTCGCGGACTGAGCTCCGGTGCCTTAACTGCACCTGCCTTTGGCTGCATGACAGGAGGGCCAAACACCTGTTGGGCCCACCTGTCATGGACGCAAAGGCAGGAGCAGTAAGTTGAAGCTTTCGCTATCCCTCCCACACGAGGTGGATGGATATGCAGCAGTGGATTCGATACTGTAGAAGTAGGAGTAACATCATTATTGTTCGTCTTCTCGAAGAGGCGAAGAGCCAAGCGCAACCCGAACGTGGCAGTTGCGAACGCTCGCGTGGTGCAGTTCCTTGGAGTACTAGCCAGGCTCTTGCATGAGACAAAATTTCTATTGTTTAACAATTAAACTCCATTATCCATTGGTTGATACTCATTCTGCATAGGTCCATGCGCTTAGCACCGTTTCCTCCTGGGGTCACCAATGTTTATTTGCTAATTAATAGCATTGCATGCAATGAACTAGCCATTGCAAGTCATTAAAAGCATGCACACCTCTCATCTCTTATTGGTTGATATGTCAAGAAACAAGAAACAAGGTAGAAGTTAATGCACCGCGCCTAAGTGTTTTGGGACTATTTGGTTTTCATAAGATGACTTACACACCTAGACTGAGGGAGTAGTATAGCCCTGTAAACTGGAAAAGAGTATTTGCCTTTCTAGGGATTTCAACAAGTGACTAGACTACACCGTGTGCAGTACTCCCTCCCTTCCGATTTATAGGGCCCAAATCTCAAATGTCATGAACCAAGGCATTTTGCGATTGGAGGAATGTATCTCGTACTTTACAAAACTACCCTAATTAAACTCATGCATTAATTACGTAGTTCTCTCGTTTTCCTCTCCGCCTTGGTCGCGGTGCACAATATTGAGCACTCCTATATGACTAGCCGCTCTATCTACATGCAGGACATTTCAAAGCATCCAGGCCCGCGTGCCATCCACCAAATCACAGCGAGGTGCTACAATCGAGACTCACCTGTAACCCCGGTGTGGCCGTCATGACCCGTCATATCACAAAACCCACACCTTTACCAACAGTGGTAAGGTGGCCTCCAAGTTGGACTGGACGAAGCAACCATCATTTCGCTGGAACGCTCGTTCAAGCCCTTTCTTCCCTTTCTTGAAGAAAACTCACTCCAGGCTACTCACTTCTTCCATTTTTCTTCTGTACTGATGAAGGAAAGGTGGGCGAATCAGTTATGCTGCTATATTTTCATTCCAAGAATCTTCTTTTTGCGAAGCACCGACCGATTCTCACATCCTATTCTTTTCCCGTTTTCATTGCGATTGTGGTTTCCTTTCGATTGCTTTTTGTTTGTCAGTTCAATGATGGATCCTGGAGCACTAGGCAAAGAGTTGCCGGCGGACAACCCACTGGAGACAGCGATCTCCAGGAAGTGAGCACCGAGCAACGAGTTGACCATGTTGGTGGGCCAACCCATGGAGATGAAGAACTCCAAGAAACAAGCATTGGCCAAAGAGTTAAGGACGTTGGCGGATGAACTCCTCAAAGGAAGTTGGAAGAACGACAACGGCCCCACTGTGCCTACCCCAGGAACTCTGATTGCCACCTATGTGAGGCTCAAGACCGAGTTTGAGGAGATAGTCTCCGTTGAGAAGCAGTATTCCCCTGGCAAGGTGATTGCCCCCATCGAGGACGATGAGATGGCCCCCGGAGGGATGAGATCCCCCGGTGAGCTGCACAAGGTAAAAAATAATGGCTTATTACCATAGTTGTGGTTTTTGATTATTTGCAATGTGCTTGCTAATATGTTAGGGTTGTGCAGGTGCCGGTGGACGTCCTTGATGATTCCGATGCCGTGGCCCGTCCTATTGGCATCACCCCGGAGATCGATTCCGATGCCGCTGTCCATCCTGTGGACATCGCCCCAGAGATCGATTCGATGTCGCGGTCAGTCCTACGGACATCGCCCCAGAAATCGATTCCCATGCCACTGTCCGTGCTGTGGTCATTGCCCGAGAGATCGATGACAAGAAATAGTTGGTCGCGCTAATCCTTCAGGGTTGTTTGCATTGCTCTGTGTTTAATTACCAGAACGATGTGTGTTATCAAACCATCTTAGGGCTAGTGCACTATCTTGTGTGGGCGGATCTTGCTACTTTTGTTTGATAGTGAATCATGCGATGAATCATGTGAACCCTCTCCGAGTTATGGAAACAGATGTATCCTCACCAGCTTTTGATGTAATATATGGCATGATTAGATGTAAGTTTGAACTGTTTATCATATCAGCCGGGCTTGTTTGATGATTCTTGGTGTTAGTAGGCTAGCTACTGTGCGGGCTATAGTACATGCAAAACACTCACCGAAGAGAAACGTTGGGGCTAATGAGCTCGTGGTACGCTTATACTTATCCCTCGTCGATCGACCAATAGCCCTAGCTCCTAAAATTGTAGGCTTAGCGATCGATGACCTAGGCGGGCTAGTTTGGCCAAGTGGGTTTCAGCGATATGACGTGCAACACAAAATCATAGCAGTGCAGAGACGTACTCCCTCCATTCCAAAATAGATGACCTAGGTGGGCTAGTTTGCCCTAGTGGGTTTCAGTGATATGACGTGGTACAGTGCCGTCCAGTCTTCGCGTGTGGTAGCAGTATTGCGGGTACAGTAAGTTTTCTTGAAGAAGCGGAATTCAACGAAGTCATGATGGTTCCTTCGTCCGAACAACTTACAGTGGGAAAGGTTGGGCCTGTGATACGACCGGGGTAGACTAGGATAATTTTGTGCATGGCAGGTGGACCAGGATGGTCGACATCCCACATGTCGGCGAATGAAGTATTCTTTCCGATATAGAGGACGAGCAACGAGTATTCATTGTTTATTTTTGATGAAAGCTATTGTCTCCACTGTTACGATGGAGGAGTGTGAAACACGGCAGCCCAGTGAACTTGGCATGTGCACGGCAGCCCAGTGAACTTGGCATGTGCACCACTCCCTCCTTCCTCATGTAATGCCTAGGTTATAGCTTTTTCTCACTTTCTCTCTATCTATTTCCTCTCAAATGTTTTTTACCTTTCTTTTTTTAAGACACAATTGTTTTTATGCCTTTTTTTAGAATTATTATTTTTATACCTAGGAGCACGTGTAGAGACGGGCTCTTGCAGAGCCCACTCCTTGACTTTGTCAATGCCTCTCTCTCCTCCACATAAGGAGTACTACTTGCTATGCATGCATGCGGCGGGGAGCTGGCGTCTTGAGGGGCCAGGGCGGTGAGAGCGGGCTCCGAAAGTGGTCCGGACTCTAGCATAATTTTGGTTTTTACAATATTTCTTTCTCCATTGACAGGTAGGCCCGCATAGATAGATAAAGAACACGAGCTGATGAGGCGCATGCAGACTGTTTGATTGGTCAACCAGACAAATACGGAGCTATACGCTGAGCCAGTGACTGTATAATCACCATATCTCATATACAATGATCAAAGTGAGCTATCAAGACAAGTTCGATGACCGCCAATGCATTTTACTCGGTAATAAATGACCAGAATTGAAGGGGAATCCAAATTTGCTTCGTCTTCTGTCCTTGAGCTCTTGACAAACCAATGCACTATACAGTTGTCCGGCCACTCCACCCCAGAGCTCTCACCAAGCATCGTTCATGCCACCGCACCGCACACTAACTGGTAAGGCAGTGATGGCGTCCCGCCGCGCCAAGTTCCTCGCCGCCCACGACCGCACACAAAATGGTAGGGAAGCGATGGCATCCAGCCGTGCCGAGTTCATCGCCGCTCGCGACCTCACAACTATGTGGGAGGAATTTGAAGATGCCAAGGCCGAATGGGCGGTAGAGCAAGAGGCGGCCAAAGCCGCAAAGAGGGAGCGGAAAAGTCAGAAAGAACTCAAGAAAAGAGAGGCCCGCCGCCACAAGAAAGAAAAGGACGCACGCGCTGCTGCGGAGAGGTCGACGGAGATCCAAGCACGGTGGGGTGTCGCCGACAAAGCCGGGAAGGAGAACGAGGGCGTCTGGCCAGCATGTGAGAAGTAGTAGTACTAGTAGTTAGTGTGTGTGTGTGTGTGAGTACGAGCATGTACCAGTACTACTAATTACTACTGTAGTTTTTAGAGCAATTTACCAGTACATTAGCCTAGACTAAATGGAAAAATTCCTATCCTAAGCATCAAATGGCATCTCTTTCTCTATAGGAATTGAGATGCATGTCATCTCACTTCCTATGATTTTCATATTCCTATCCTATGAACGAAATGAGGCCTCTGTTGGAGTAACTACTATAGCTAGCAGTACTGCTGGTACATTAGTTTTCTTCAAGAAGCGGAATTCAACGAAGTCATGATGGTTCCTTCATCCAAGCAACTTCAAAGTGGGAAGTGGGCCTGTGATTTGACGGCTCATTAGTCATTGTTACTGCGGCGCGACAACCTGGGTGACTCCCTTGGAGTTCTGCGTGCATGGCAAGTGGACCAGGATGGTCGACGTCCCACATGTTGGCGAACGGAAGTATTCTTTCCGATATCGAGGAGCAAGGAAACCGCGTGGTATAGTATCATTGTTGATTGGTTCGCAAAAAAAATAGTATCACTGCCGATTTATAATTATGTTTTATTTCTGATGAATGCTAGCGTTTCAACTCTTACGACGAAGGGTGCCAAACACGGCATGTGCTAGATGTCCCACACGTCAGCGAAAGGAGTGGGACATGAACAGCGTGGTAGAGCCCATCGTAAAAAAACAGCGTGGTAGAGCGTCTCCACTTCTTCCACTTCTGGGTCGGAGACCACACGTAGTACTATTACTTAGTGGTATGAACGATACAAAGTGCGAGCTGGAGACAAAGACACGTCTAGTTGGAAGGTCTCGGGGCACATGCATGTAAACAAATATAAAAGTTAATATGTGCCTCCAACTAATATAGTAGTAGTAGAGTACTTAGGCACATACTCCATAACATCACCGTGCATTGCACATACAACATTTAGTGGTAGTAGGTAGTAAGAGACAAATGCCGCCCAAGAGTTCCCTTCTCGACCTACTTTTGGGTGTTTGGTAGAGTGTATGGAGGGTGCATGAGTCCACACTAGTTTAGCACAAATACACTAGAAGCATGCATGAAGAGAGCATGCATGAAGAGGGGTGTTGAGTTGAGCATGCATGAGGAGGGAACAACTATGTTGAGACGAGAACGCAACCAAACACACCCTATATGCCACGCATGTTCATACCATTTGTGCCTTTCTACTTCACTTACTACGCTACATTAATCAGGTTCGTACGTCCACTCCTGGGTACATGTTCGTCTCGTAGTTCCAGTCCCACGTGTTCTTCATATAGATGGAACGATCCTTGCATAACACGTGCACCTTGATGCTAGATGTCTCGCGTGTTGGAAAAAGGATGAACAAAGCTCACGTAAAAAAATAGAGTGGAAGAACATAGATTCCGGACGATCGAGAAGGAGCAAGGAACCCCGTGGTGGAGCGTCTGCACTCATAATATTTAATATTATTTAGCGATATAAAATTAACCAATCATCTCCACAGTGGACTGGAAGAGTACAAAACACGGCAGCCCAGTGTAGTATCATACTAGTACTCCTACATGGCTAACCCACGCTATCACCATATTTCTTGGCTTCCGTGCGACACCTATCTCTAGTAATCCAGCAACCTGTATCACTTCTCCCTCCTTGTCTCCATCAAACTGCGGCGGGCTGGCGTTTCTGCCGTCTATTGAGGTCGATTAACTATCACATGTTAGTGACATGCCAAGATCATTCTAAAAAAAATCCTTTCACGTTCCGTTTTCAAAAAGAAAAAAATCCTTTCATGTACGAATTTGCCTGTATGCTTTGAGCAACTTGCATGTCCTATACTGCTCCTGTTTGATACTCTAACTTAGCTAGAGGTTAGACTAACTCATGACTAACCCTGAACTAACTGTAGCCAAAGAGGTGTTTGGGTGACAGGGTTAGATTGACAATAAATGCACTTCATGGAGAGAGAAAAGTGATTTTTCAGTGGTCCCAATGAGAACTATCTCCAGTTAGCACCTCTTGGGTGGGATAGTTTTTTTGGTGGGTTCAGTGCAACTTGCTCCAATTTAAACCCTCATGCTTGGATAGTTTAGGGCTATTTGAGCCCCAACTAGCTCAAACTAACTCTAACCCATGGATCCAAACAGGGCCTATTGCCAGTCTCAACGAGGAGCAGTCGTGTGCACCGGGAAGCGGCGCTCTCTCGGCCGTCGCACCACTTCAAAGCCGGCGCCAGTGAGAGGTCGCCTTCGCTCTGGCTGGGCATTAATGCGGCATTGACGCTCCAGGGGGACGCTGACCGTTTCATGCGGGAAGCGCGCGCTGGCAAGGGAGTATAGGTTTTGAACCGTTTCAGGTGTAGTACTGGTAGTTTGCAAAACTACTCAATTATTGCACTCGGTTTCCTAAGCAATTGTGGTAAAAAAACGTTACTCCACAGCCCGCTTCCCTTCTCCTTCCTCTTCCACCGCCCGCGCATGTCCGCGGGAAGCGACCGGTCAACCCTTATATAGGAGTGCTAGCACAAAAAGATGCATGCATGGCCACTAAAATTTCCATATTAAAGCACCGCTCCGGCGGGAGTATGGCGTATGTTGTTACCTTCGGCCGGCCCATGGCTACCGGGCGACAGCGACCAGAGAAGAGGCGGCGGGAGGGGAATGAATGCAGCTACTGTTTGGGTTTGCCTTCCGGCTTAACTAAATGTGCAGCATCACGTGTACCCGCGGGTGCACAAATTGTAACATACATGTCTGCTTAAGTGGGCGTCACGTAACTGGTGTGTGTGTGTGAGAGAGAGAGATTCTGAGAGACAGAGTGCGTGTGTGCGACTCTACTCTTCGGACATGTACTCAACCTTTTGCATCGGGATATAAGTATAATGGTATTTACTTTAGCTAGTGATTTACGTGGCCATGTTAACGTGGTTGTGTCAAAAAAATGTCACTTCCTGCTCGTGATTTGCGTTATATAATTACAAGCAAGATTCTCGTGCATTGCACGGAACATCAATATGAATTTTTTACAGAACACATGTTGTGATTGACCCATGCAGGAGTAATCCCATGTGTAAAAACTAATGATATCTCAAGAATTTTATTGGAAAACTAGTATCTCGAGAATGTCATCGAAAAAATGAAAGATGAGAGATAAGGCGAGGAGGAGTGGAGCGTGGTGGTGACTGGTGGTCGGAATGGACGGAGGCATGGGGATGGACGGCGCCGGCAGGCGGCAGCGGCCACCATGCATGCTAGATTGTTCCAGAGACTTATTCCTTTTTTAATTGCTGAGCAATGAGGTTGCGAGAGATAATGATGTGGATAGAGGTGCCGGTATCTTTTGTAACATTATCATAGTTTGCTTTCTATCCTCAGATATAGATTGTACGGTCTGTATTACAAGATGGCAGGCACACCATCACCACCAACTCATTTTTTTATAAGGGTACAGATGATAAGTTTGCTGACTACTAAAGTAAAGTGGAATTTTTCCATGTTATGCAAGTAAATAAAGGTGATTGTTTATCATATGGGTAAGGTTGGATGAAGGGTGGTAGGAACAAATGCTCCGCCTAGAGCATGTGTGTGTGAGATGGAGTCTTAGTGTGTGTGTGTGTGTGAGAGAGAGAGAGAGGAGAGAGAGATGGAGTCTTAGTTTGTGTGTGTGTGAGAGAGGGAGAGAGATGGAGTCTTAGTGTGTGGGGGGGGGGGGCGTGCGTGCTTGCATGTGTGTGTGTTTCTGTGTGTGTGTGAGAGAGAGAGAGATGGAGTCTTAGTGTGTGTGTGTGTTGGGGGGTGCGCACGCGTGTGTGTGTGTCGCAGGGTCCTTTGTGGCGGATGTAATTAACTGTGCATGGCTTTCATCATAGAGAGGTGATGTGTATGGCAGAGGCCACCAATGATGGGGTGCGAGAGAGAAAATGCCCGTAGAGAGGGAAGAGAAGGTGTGTGCGCGTGAGAGGAGTCGACTTCGAGAGAACGTGTTTGTTCGAGAGACACCGAGGAAGACTACCATATATCGATGGTGCATGTAGGCGGGAATTACACTAAGGGATATTCTTATTGGTTTCGGGGATATAGGGGAAGAGTGAGAGGCGGGGGGGTAGCTAGAAGGAGATTGTTAAGTGTGAGTGTATGTTTTACCCATCCAGGCGGAAGTTATGTTCACAAAAGAGGAGAACGATTCGATGTGGCATTAGGATTGAGGGTAATTAACTATGTATGGAGACATAGAGACCTTGAACGTGCATGTGTGAGAGGTATACTTGTATACGTGGGATGTGTGTGTGTGCGCGTGCATGATCGAGATAAAAGAAAGAATAAAGAAGTCATAAGATCAATGACATGGGATAGACGGATCGGTATGACAATATGCATGCATGTGAGAATGCATGGAAGAAGTCTCGACAATTGAGCCTATGTTTTTGTATTTAAGAGATAGTGGCGTGGGATGGGGCATGCATCTATGGCGAGAAGAGGGAGTGAGGCGCAACGATTGTGCAAAATAGACCAACCTATAAATGCATATGTATGGAGAGACATATATAGTGTGGGTGATAGGAAGCAAGACTCCGTGCGAGAAAGAAATGTTGACGGAGAAACTACAGATAGATACAGAGATGGAGATGCTAGCTAGAGGGACATCCGCTAGTTTGGGTGTTGGAGATGACCGTCGGGTGGTTCAAAGGGTGAAGTTATATATGTGTGTGAGAGGGCACTTGACTGCATGTAGAGAGAAACATATGTAGTGTGCGTGATAGGAATCAAGAGTGAGGGCGAGAAAGAAGGTTGATGGAGAAACAGATAAATAGAAAGATAAAGATGCTAGCTAGTGTGCGTTAGAGATAGGAGTCGAGTGGATCAGAAGGCTGGGTTATGTGTGTGGGTGTGAGAGAGATAGAGAGAGGGTGTATGTGAGTCACATACAAACAGATATCAGAGAGAAATGAGATCCAGAGAGACGGAGTTTTGTGTCTACGAGAGAGAAAGATATTTCACAACGAGAGTGATATCTAGAGAGACATACGAGGGAACGCAAGATATCTCTAGGGAGAGAGGGTGTGTGTGAGCGACATACAAGAGAACAATGGAGAAATATGAGACCCTGGGAGACATAGTTTGTGTTTGTGTGTGAGAAAGAGATATTGAAGAGGAAGAGTCGTAGGTTCTCATATCTAGGGAGCGAAAGACATCTCTGTATGAGGGGTGTGCGAGTGGCACACATGGGAATAGTAGAGAGAAAAGAGACTCCGGGAGACAAAGTTTTGTGTTTGTGTGAGATAAAGAGATTCCACATGGAGAATCATAGTTAGAGACACATAGCAGGGAGCGAGATATACTTAGAGAGATATAGAATGATGAAGGTCGAGGGAGAGAGTACCGTCAATGTGTTACGAAGATAAAAGATCATTGTCGCCATACAAGTAGCACGAGAGATACCTAAGAGACGATGAACATGTATAGGTCCAGAGAGATAGTCCTGTATATGCGTGAGTGATAGCTATATGAGACGAATATCTGGATTAAAGGGGATTCAAATATTTAAAATGGAGATCACGACATCGATAATATCATAAAGCAAATTGGTGTATCAAACATGCATATTCATTTGAATTTGGACACACGTGTAATGTTATATAGTTTATCAATATTGGTGATCTATAGATTCTTCAATTACAAACAATGCATGGTTTATATGCAATTAATGTCTAAACGGGATTACACTATATGTTGCATGTGTGAAACACATTATACATGTTTGAGAAGTAAAAAAAACCCGCATGAAACACACATTAATTGGAGACAGTTAGCGAGGAATGCATACATTGGATTTCAACATAAAGTGGTTTCAAATATTTGAAAATCCAAATTGATGGATACAACCTTATGAATCTGAGATCATGCCATTTGTAAACCATATTTATGTATAAATGGTGTTGTGCTTTTGGAAGTATATATAAAAAATGATGTATATAGAATGTAATTCCAATTGAAAATGGATCCCGCCCGAAAAAAATAGAATACAAACGGGATTCGAATTGAGTTGGCACGGTAAACGTGCACTCTGCAAAATTTGAACGAAGCGGGGAAAGTCGTAGTAACCGCCCGAAACCAAAATCTGCGAGATGGAAATCACTACTGCCTATCCCTGCCACGCAAAGCTTATATGCTGGATTTCTATAGGTTTCGATAGGGGTAGGTTTGTAATTTCACCCAAACGTGATGTAACCGCCTCTCACCCGGATTCATACACGGTGAGCGCCAAAACACAGTGTGTTCTCGGCCGAAATCGACTCCCTCCCCGATTCATATTCATACACGATGGGCGCCAAAAACAAACTCTCATCGGCAAATATTCGGTGTATGCGAGATTACCGTCCTATCCCCAACCGACTAGTGTTGCAGTGATGTGGTAGAAATTTGAAACGGGTGCTAAGTTTGTAAATTTCCTCGCATTTGAGACAAGCGCGCCCTGAATAAATGGTTCTCCCCTTCCTCTCTACCTCCCTTTTCCCCATTCGTACTCCATGGGCGCCAAAGCACCCTCTCCACCCCACCCTCCTCCGTCCGCCGCCGTCCGCCACCCCATCCACCGCCGTCCTCCTCCACCATGCCGGAGCTGATACCCCGACGCCGCCGTCCATTACAAGAGATCGACCTCTCTCATCCACGGCTTCGGACCGAGATCCTTGCATCCCGTCCTCTCGCTTCATCCCCACCGTTGTCCACCTTGTCGGCGCCGCTCCTACGACCGTATCGTCCACCGCGCCCTGCCGCCACCGTCTACCCTCCTATATCTGCTTCCACGCCGCCGACAGCCATCGCTACCGCATCACCATTAAATTCTCAGCAGATGCATACACGGCGCCGCACCAGAGGCGGTACTCTTTTGTCAGGACCCCGATTCCAAGTCACATCAGTCTAGCCGGTAACACCTCATATCACTTTGCGGCCTCACGCACGGTATTCCCACGGGTGTCTCCTTACCATGGCCCAGGACCGTTTGCACCTTCTGGCTCACGTATATGATAGTGTCACTAGCATCCATATAACAGAGAACCCAGGCCGACATGGCTAGTCGTGAACCCAAAGCGGCACCAACCTATGGGGACAGGCATACATGAATCACATCGAGCATGTCGGTCAACAGCGTGTGAATCTGGGCTGTAGCACTAGGCTAACAGGACTCTGGGAACCCGGGTTGTAGCAGGCTAGGCAGGACTCAGAATGTCACCGCGGGACATTTCCCCGAAGGGACAAACACAGGAATGAAGTGAAACACATGCCGACCAGTCAAGTGTCATGAGCAGTAGTGCTGGGCTAGTAGGACTCCGGTGAACCGGGCTATAGCGGACTACTATGGCTCATGGAAGCACTAGACTACATTTCCCCATAAGAGACGCTGCCAAGGATAAACAACTAGATTGTCGTATCCCACACATACCAAGCATTTCAATCATACACACAATATGCTCGATATGTGTAAATACAACATGGCATCACAACATAACTCTACGACTCAAGTATTTATTCATTAGGCTTCGAAGAGCCAGATAAAACAAACATGGGTCTCATGACCCAACATTCAGAGCATACAAGTCAAAGCACATGCGGAAGCTTAACATGTCTGAGTACAGACATCTACAAATGAAAAAGGCTGAGAAGCCTGACTATCTACCAGATCCTGTCGAGGGCACAAGATCGTAGCTGAGGTATCAAGCTAAATGTCGAAGTCCACACGGAACTACTAGCGAGACTAAAGTCTCTCTGCAAAAACATAAATTAAGCAAACGTGAGTACAAATGTACCCAGCAAGACTTACATCAGAACTAGCTACATATGCATCAGTATCAAGAAAGGGGTAGTGGAGTTTAACTGCAGCAAGCCAGCTTTGACTCGGTGGCTATCCTGAACTACGACTGCAAGTAACTCTTTTGAGGTGGCGCACACTAGTCCACATATTCACCATATCAATACACCAATATGGATCCGCTCCCGTCCCCCTACGAGAACGCCATCCATAGCACTCACGCTTATCTTGCGCATTTTAGAGTATCCACTTTCACTTGTGTATGAACTATGCAAGGGGTCCAAGTTTCCATATCCGAGGAATCCAGCTATTCGAATAGATAATGAAAACCCTGCAGGGGTGTACTTCTTCACACACGCTCCCACCACTTACCGTCGTTTACACGACATGTACTCGGCAACCTTCAAGCGGAAGCCCAATGAGGGTGTCGGCCACGGCCTACCTAAACACTCAAGTCTCTAGTCCAGGTTTATCTCCAATCCAGGTTCCATCCACAAGGAGTCCGGCCGAGGTTTCCACATACGGCCCCGAACGATGTGAACAGGGTTCCCGAGACACCAAATGGGCGCCCGGTACACCGTGCCACGGTGTATCTACCGCATCATAGCCCACCCCTAGGGTCAGCGCTACGCACGGCCGCCAACACATAACCTACAAACACCAGAAACTAGTTGCAACTCCTGGACAGAGTACTAGGGCGATTAAGAAGCCGAGAGGGTCAATTAAGGATCCCAATGAGTGGTAGTAGTTGTTCATGGATCACAGACACAGAACTCAGTTCCTAAGAATGGTTTCAATGAGATAACCCACCATGTACTCCTACATGGCCTCTCACCGCTACCTTTACCAAATCGTGTTCACACACTTAGCTCACACATAGTAGGACATGTTCATCACCATTCCACTTCATTCTCGATGAATCAGACCCGACACAACACTATGCAATAGCAGGCATGACACACAAGCATGAATGAGTAGGCACATCAGGGCTCAAACAACTCCTATTTATGCTAGTGGGTTTCATCTATTTACTGTGGCAATGACAGGTCATGCAGAGGAAAGGGGTTCAACTACCGCAGCATGTAATAGTTGAATCGTTGTTGTCCTAATGAAGTAAAAGAGAGCAGGAGTGAGAGAGTGGGATTGTATCGGAATGAACAAGGGGGTTTTGCTTACCTGGCACTTCTGAAGATAATATAGCTCTTCATCGGTGTCATCGAACTCATCGTCGGAACAAGTCTATCGAGAGGGGACAACCACCAGCAAACACAGAAAGAACACAATCAACGCAAATGCGGCAATATGATGCATGATCATGACATGGAAATATGCTATGATTTGTACTAACGCATCTAGCAACAATTTAAATGAAGTCCATATGAACCAAGGGTTCATATGCAAACTCCATAAGGGGTATTTAAAATGCCATTATCATGTTTTCACTTATACAGGGGGTATAAGTTGGTTGAACATGAATCAAAGTAGCATAAATGGATAGATTGGATTTTTCTGATAATTTTTCATGTATAATTTATTTCATTCTGAGTTATAGATTATTTTCTATGATTTTTAGAAGTTTAGGCAATTTTATGGAATTTCCTGAATAAGAATAAATCCAGAATGTGAGTTATTGCGTCAGCACTGCGTCATTGTGACGTCAGCTGGTCAACTGGGCGACTCCAGGTCAAACCTGACCAGTAGGGCCCACTGGTCAGTAGTCAGTTAACTAACTAGAGTTAGTTAGTGTTAAACTAATGCTAATCCTAGTTTAGTTAGTGGCCTGGGGCCCACACATCAGTGAGACAGAAACTAATCTCGCGTTGACTACGGCTTTGACCCGCTGCGGGGCTCACTGTCAGTGTCTAATGGTGGTCCAGCTAGCGGGGTTAGTGCTAATGGCGAGGCCACGTCGGCCCTCGCCGGAGTTTGGCCGGCGACGACCAAAACTGCGGCAGAAACTCATCGGAGAAGCACGACCAGCGGCGGCTGGACGCGCGGAGACCACCGGGGCATAGCCCGTGCTCTCCCGCGTCTAGAGAGGTAGGTGGGTGGCTGCAGGGGTGCCGGAGCTCGCCAGAACAGAGCTCGCAGCGGCGGCCGGAGCTCGGCTCGAGCGGGCGCACGACTCCAGGGCATGGGGAAGCCGTATGAGGTGTGCCACGGCCTCCTGGATCCTCTTGGGGCTCGTCTACGAGCTCGGATGCGGCGTACGCTAGGCAGAACGACAGTGGCGACATGGCCGTGCGGCAGCGAGCTTCACGCACGGCGGCTCTAGTGGTGGAGGACGTGCGGGGCGTCGAGAATAGAGGCAGAACGGAGAGGGGCTCACCCCGGTTCCAGCAGAGGCGACGAGGAGGGCGGGGACGTGCCATGGCCGGCGAATCGTCGGAGACGGCGCCGGTGCCGAAGCTTGGAGACAATGTCGATGGCGGTGCTGTGAGGTCTCCCGGCTCGCATGGCTCGGTGGAGAGGACGACGACGATGTGGCGGAGGTCTCGGGCACGTCAGAGGGGCGAGGAGGAGGAGGTGGCCGCGGCAACGACGAGCGGCGGCGGCGGTTGCGCTCGGGCGCGAGAGGGAGAGAGAGCGGAAGAGGGGAGAAGCACGGGAGAGAGTGAAAGAGTCAGGGGCTGGCGCGTGGCATCTCCCAGAGGTGTCTGGGCAAGCAGGCAGAGAGGAGGTGGCCAGGGCGCATGCCCGCGCGCTGCGACCACACGCGCGCGTCCTCCTGGCAGGAGCTTGAGGACGGTGGCGCTGGTGGGCTCGGCTGGCCAACTGGGCCGGCCAGGTGGGCTTTGGTGGGCTCCAGGTAAGTTCCAGGTGAGCCTCTGTTCTTTTCCTATTTTTATTTCTCTTTTCTATTTTCTATAATTGTGTTTGGCTTTATTAATAATACTTAGGCACACTCAAAAATCACCAAACTGCTCATGGCCAGTGTTTGGAATATATCCAACATGGAACATTTCAGTTTAGGATTATTTGGACATTTTAAATATTTTATAGTATTTAAGTGCCCAAATTCAAATAGAGCATGATTTAATTCAGAGCCCAAATATGTCATGGAAAAATGTGCATCACCTCTGGTTACTGTCTCCAGCATTTCCAAAAATGATGAACATTTTTGAAAGCCATTTGGATTTACTGAAAATATTTTAGTTGAACCTAGTGAATTCCTTTGATGCTAGGGTTTAGGCGATCCCCATTTCAAGTTTCAAACAAATATAGACATGATGCAAGGATGCTTATGAAACTAATTGCAATCAAACTCTAGGGCTGTGACAACTCACCCCCACTAAATAGGAATCTCGTCCCGAGATTCAGGACGTGAGGTGAGAAGACAAAAGGGACACAAGACCAACACAATCTTCGCGATCCAGGGTGCACTCCATAGGAATGTTGATTTGATCGCCTTCATTGTCTCAAAGTCTTGCTCCAGGAACTCCTACCAACATGACAACGAGAGGGAAAAGAAACTCTAGAAGGATCAATCTTCTCAAAGATCGAGCAGCTCAGGATTAACTCACGGAATGAGACATAGATACATCTCACGAGCTGAGACGCGAATCACACACTAGGAATGATGGAAAGAGGTAGATGACAAGGTTTTACTGGGTAGGCAAAAATCTCACGCTGACGAGGGTGGGGCAAAATCTCAATGTAGTGATGAAATAATTGCCATGATTTCATAGTGGGGCCCCTTAGGGGAGGTGACTCATAGAATTTTCCTTTAAGTGGCAAAAAGAATTACTTTTGCTATCTAGATCATTGAAACTCTTTATACCAGCCTGAGGCAATCACAATCGATCGTTTGGCGGAGTTCAAAGGAATGGCATATCCGGATTTGAATGGATGATGTGGACTACCTTGTTGAAGACAACGCAATGGATGACTTTTGCTTATCACCGGAAATGGATGGGACCCATGACCGGACCACTTTTGAAGATGATCCTGGACAGCAACTGCTGAGAAGGGTATCCCATGGAAAATTGGCACGATGGGGTGCAAGCTGGGAACAAAATGCAAATGTTGGGAATGTTCCAACCATCATATCTGCCTGAGATTCAGATCTGGTTGGTGTCAGGATATTCCAGACTCATTAAGTCTAGAAAGAAAAATGAAGGTTTGCAACACAAATCGACGAGATGACGTTGCGAGATTCTCGTGGAATGAACTATGATAGTAAGCTCCAAAACATGAGCCGGTTCTGCTACAAGCATGTGAACACGTTGTCCTAGACAAGCATGGCCACCTGGTAGTCTTACAATGAAACACTACCGAGTTCAGGAGGGAACCATCAACGAGGATATCGAAGTCCTTGCATAAGTCTAGCTCCTAAGAAGAAACTTCTTCTCCTTGAACAAACCAATCAGTGGCTTGGTGTGCTAGGAACACATATGGAGTGGAGGTAATTAATCTACCAAACCATAGAATACTTCGCACATATGCATGACTGATTTGGGATAATTCCAAGGGAAACAAAACAAACCTTTCTCAAATTCATGGCGGCAACTTACACCTAGTGCACGTGAACTTGGAGAAAGTCACTTCTTTCATCCAAGCATAAGCTTCATGAACGGAACACGAAGGCATTCCTTACAAGGTTTTCAACACTAGGTCGATGTTCAACATGAATCATGGGGGAGACAAAATGCTGCTGATGGGCTCAACAACAACTCATCAGAATTTTCCATATCACTGGACTTCGACCATCATGTGAACACGGTGATAGCATTGGTCAGACCAAAAGATGTAATGGTGTATGCTCGAGGGATCAACCACGACTAAGACAACATTACGAAAATCATTGGTTCTGATTTGACTTGACGATAGCCCATACTCAAGTCAAAGTCTTGACAAGGCAATAGATCCAACAACTGATGACGAGGACCAATCAATGTAGATATCATCTTTCTTCAACACACACACACGCACAAAAGATATCCCTTAACATGAACTAAGTCAAACAAGCTTTTATCATCCAACTCTCCAAGTTGTTGTTTAGCTTAACCAACTAGCTCAGGGTATCTGACACAGATTCTTGGAGAAAGGGTGGCTTACAAGAAAACCAACTTGATCACGAGCTCAACATAATAGTCGGGAAACAACCTGGTGATACTTCCGAGAAGATATTTGGAAAATCACGAACCACCGATTTGTTACTAAACTCGAGAACATTCTTGCTTTTCAGGGAAAGACGATGGGACCAAGAGAGTGATGGATTTCCAAAATCCTATCTCATTGATCGAAGGGTGCACCGAAAATAAGGACTAGGTAGCACGATCAATCTTAGAATGATGATTTAGTAACCATCACGCTAAGAATGAGAATATTGTCCATTTACTACCAAGCAATGAGTTGCTCGGAGTATTGATTTCACACATCACGATTCACTTGTCGGCATTCCGGTTATGACAACACGATGACCGAGGAATGAATGATGATGGTGAGAAGTATCACTGCATCAAGAATTCATAAGAGATGGTACAATTCCTATGATATTCTTGACATAAAGAGGGCAACACTCCAAGGTAGAACAGAACAAAAGATGGATTGGCATTTTGATCTGGGGGATACAACTACTTTGACCCATTCCTAGATATGGTGAGGTACTGGAGTTTGTTTCTCCTAGCCATTCCGGAATAGAATGGCTTGATGGACCACAAGAATAATAGGCATCGATGAGCACAAATGCACGGCATACTCTTGACTATCAACTGATACACGAGGGTCGGAATCCAACCGAAGAGGGACAAATCAAAGGAACATAGCACTTTCTGAGTTGTGGATGCATAGATTAGTATGTTGAACAAAGCTCAACACATTTCTTCCAGATAATCCATGCAGAAAGGTAGGACTGGCAGATTCACAATGCAGAATGGAGAACTCCTCAAGAGCACTCTTGTTGTGATCTTTTGGTTCAAGAGAACTCTTGCCATATTGGTTCATGGTATTGGAAGAACGATGTACTACGGACCTCGAGGACTATCGCAAGGTTACTAATATCCTAAAGGAACTAGCAAACACTTTCAACACGAGGTAAGTAGTGTGAATCTCGGGTTCAAAAACCCAGGAATAGAATTCCTACTAACTAAGTGGCATCATGGGATGCTTTCGAGAATGATGGCCAGAATCATCACATTGGAACACAAAACATGGCTAGATTACTAGGTGACTCCCTAAAACACCTAGGGTCATAATAATAGCCCCAACATATATACCGAGGCAATAGAGTACCTCAACGCACCGGTTAGTGTGCTTATTCTGACCAAAAGGACATCGGGAATGGAAAGAAAGGATTTGCAAATGCATCAGACTATGTAGAGACCTGGGATGACTCGGACAGCATAACGGCTGTAAATGCTCAAAAATATTTGAGACATCCTGCAAAATGGTGGCATAACCACTCAACAACATCATATCAGGGTTCTGAGGCCATTTAACAACACATTGGAGTAGTAGAAACTGAACTGAGGCTTGAGACCAACAATCCTATGAATCTACGGATTAGTAACACGTGATCCTGATAGAAAGATGACAAGCCTAGTTCTTAATCCCCATAGAAGAGAAGAGGGTGACTCAGATCAGAAGGCATAAGGTATAAGGAGTAAAAAGAGCCATACGTTCCATTCCACAATCAATTCCCTTACAAAACTAAAACATTTCTAGACACAACTTCGACCAGTTTGGCTTGGTAATCCTACAGGCAGTTGGGCTCTGATACCAAAACTGTCAGGACCCCGATTCCAAGTCACATCGATCTAGCCGGTAACACCTCATATCACTTTGCGGCCTCACGCACGGTATTCCCACGGGTGTCGCCTTACCATGGCCCGGGACCATTTGCGCCTTTTGGCTCACGTATATGATAGTGTCGCTAGCATCTATATGACAGATAACCCGGGCCGACATGGCTAGTCGTGAACCCAAAGCGGCACCAACCTATGGGGACAGGCATACATGAATCACATCGAGCATGTCGGTCAGCAGCGTGTAAATCCGGGCTATAGCACTGGGCTAACAGGATTGCGGGAACCCGGGCTGTAGCAGGCTAGGCAGGACTCCGGATGTAACCGCGTGACATTTCCCCGAAGGGACAGACACAGGAACAAAGTGAAACACATGCCGGCCAGTCAAGTGTCCTGAGTAGTAGTGCTGGGCTAGTAGGACTCCGGTGAACCGGGCTGTAGCGGACTACTATGGCTCATGGAAGCACTAGACTACATTTCCCCATAGGAGAGGCTGCCAAGGATAAACAACTAGATTGTCGGATCCCACACATACCAAGCATTTCAATCATACACACAATATGCTCGATATGTGTAAATACAACATGGCATCACAACATAAATCTACGACTCAAGTATTTATTCATTAGGCTTCGAAGAGCCAGATAAAACAAACATGGGTCTCATGACCCAACATTCAGAGCATACAAGTCAAAGCACATGCGGAAGCTTAACATGTCTGAGTACAGACATCTACAAATGAAAAAGGCTGAGAAGCCTGACTATCTACCAGATCCTGTCGAGGGCACAAGATCGTAGCTGAGGTATCAAGCTAAATGTCGAAGTCCACACGGAACTACTAGCGAGACTAAAGTCTCTCTGCAAAAACATAAATTAAGCAAACGTGAGTACAAATGTACCCAGCAAGACTTACATCAGAACTAGCTACATATGCATCAGTATCAAGAAAGGGGTAGTGGAGTTTAACTGCAGCAAGCCAGCTTTGACTCGGTGGCTATCCTGAACTACGACTGCAAGTAACTCTTTTGAGGTGGCGCACACTAGTCCACATATTCACCATATCAATACACCAATATGGATCCGCTCCCGTCCCCCTACGAGAACGCCATCCATAGCACTCACGCTTATCTTGCGCATTTTAGAGTATCCACTTTCACTTGTGTATGAACTATGCAAGGGGTCCAAGTTTCCATATCCGAGGAATCCAGCTATTCGAATAGATAATGAAAACCCTGCAGGGGTGTACTTCTTCACACACGCTCCCACCACTTACCGTCGTTTACACGACATGTACTCGGCAACCTTCAAGCGGAAGCCCAACGAGGGTGTCGGCCACGGCCTACCTAAACACTCGAGTATTTAGTCCAAGTTTATCGCCTATCCAGGTTCCATCCGCAGGGAGTCCAGCCGAGGTTTCCACATACGGCCCCGAACGATGTGAACAGGGTTCTCGAGACACCAAACGGGCACCCGGTACACCGTGCCATGGTGTATCTGCCGCATCATAGCCCACCCCTAGGGCCAGCGCTACGCACAGCCGCCAACACATAACCTACAAACACCAGAAACTAATTGCAACTCCTGGACAGAGTACTAGGGTGATTAAGAAGCCGAGAGGGTCAATTAAGGATCCCAATGAGTGGTAGTAGTTGTTCATGGATCACAGACACAGAACTCAGTTCCTAAGAACGGTTTCAATGAGACAACCCGCCATGTACTCCTACATGGCCTCTCACCGCTACCTTTACCAAATCGTGTTCACACACTTAGCTCACACATAGTAGGACATATTCATCACCATTCCACTTCATTCCCGATGAATCAGACCCGACACAACTCTATGCAATAGCAGGCATGAAAAACAAGCATGAATGAGTAGGCACATCAGGGCTCAAACAACTCCTACCTATGCTAGTGGGTTTTATCTATTTACTGTGGCAATGACAGGTCATGCAGAGGAAAGGGGTTCAACTACCGCAGCATGTAATAGTTGAATCGTTGTTGTCCTAATGCAGTAAAAGAGAGCAGGAGCGAGAGAGTGGGATTGTATCGGAATGAACAAGGGGGTTTTGCTTGCCTGGCACTTCTGAAGATAATATAGCTCTTCATCGGTGTCATCGAACTCATCGTCGGAACACGTCTATCGAGAGGGGACAACCATCGGCAAACACAGAAAGAACACAATCAATGCAAATGCGGCAATATGATGCATGATCATGACATGGAAATATGCTATGATTTGTACTAATGCATCTAGCAACAATTTAAATGAAGTCCATATGAACCAAGGGTTCATATGCAAACTCCATAAGGGGTATTTAAAATGCCGTTATCATGTTTTCACTTATACAGGGGGTATAAGTTGGTTGAACATGCATGAAAGTAGCATAAATGGATAGATTGGATTTTTCTGATAATTTTTCGTATATAATTTATTTCATTCTGAGTTATAGATTATTTTCTATGATTTTTAGAAGTTTAGGCAATTTTCTGGAATTTCCTGAATAAGAATCAATCAAGAATATGAGTTATTGCATCAGCACTGCGTCATTGTGACGTCAGCTGGTCAGATGGGCGCCTCCAGGTCAAACCTGACCAGTAGGGCCCACTGGTCAGTAGTTAGTTAACTAACTAGAGTTAGTGTTAAACTAATGCTAATCCTAGTTTAGTTAGTGGCTTGGGGCCCACATGTCAGTGAGACAGAAACTAATCCCGCGTTGACTATGGCTTTGACCCGCTGCGGGGCCCGCTGTTAGCATATAATGGTGGTCCAGCTGGCGGGGTTAGTGCTAATGGCGAGGCCATGTCGGCCCTCGCCGGAGTTTGGCCGGCGGTGACCAAAACTGCGGCAAAAACTTGTTGGAGAAGCGCGACCGGCGGTGGCCGGACGCGCGGAGACCACCGGGGCGTAGCCCGTGCTCTTCCGCATCCAGAGAGGCAGGTGGGTGGCTGCAGGGGTGCCGGAGCTTGCCGGAACAGAGCTCGCGGCGGCGGCCGGAGCTCGGCTCGAGCGGGCGCACGACTCCAGGGCACGGGGAAGCTATATGAGGTGTCCCACAGCCTCCTGGGTCCTCTTGGAGCTCGTCTACGAGCTCGGATGCGGCGTATGCTAGGCAGAACGACGGCGGCGACATGGTCGTGCGGCAGCGAGCTTCGCGCACGGCGCCTCTAGTGGTGGAGGACGTGCGGGGCGTCGAGAATAGAGGCGGAACGGAGAAGGGCTCACCCCGGTTCCAGCAGAGGCGACGAGGAGGGCGGGGACGTGCCATGGCCAGCGAATCGTCGGAGATGGTGCCGGTGCCGAAGCTTGGAGACGATGCCGATGGCGGTGCTGTGAGGTCTCCCGGCTCACATGGCTCGGTGGAGAGGATGACGACGATGTGGCGGAGGTCTCGGGCACATCAGAGGGGCGAGGAGGAGGCGGTGGCCGCGACAACGATGAGCGGCGGCGGCGGTTGCGCTCGGGCGCGAGAGGGAGAGAGAGCGGAAGAGGGGAGAAGCACGAGAGAGAGTGAGAGTGTCAGGGGCTGGCGCGTGGCATCTCCCAGAGGTGTCCGGGCAAGCAGGCAGAGAGGAGGTGGCCTGGCCGCGTGCCCACGCGCGGCGACCACACGCGCGCGTCCTCCTGGCAGGAGCTTGATGACGGTGGCGCTGGTGGGCTCGGCTGGCCAACTGGGCCGGCCAGGTGGGCTTTGGAGGGCGCCAGGTAAGTCCCAGGTGAGCCTCTGTTCTTTTCCTATTTTTATTTCTCTTTTCTATTTTCTGTAATTGTGTTTGGCTTTATTAAAAATACTTAGGCACACTCAAAAATCACCAAACTGCGCATGGCCAGTGTTTGGAATATATCCAACATGGAACATTTCAGTTTAGGATTATTTGGACATTTTAAATATTTTATAGTATTTAAGTGCCCAAATTCAAATAGAGTATGATTTAATTCAGAGCCCAAATATGTCATGGAAAAATGTGCATCACCTCTGGTTACTGTTTCTAGCATTTTCCAAAAATGATGAACATTTTTGAAAGCCATGTGGATTTACTGAAAATATTTTAGTTGAACCTAGTGAATTCCTTTGATGCTAGGGTTTAGGCGATCCCCATTTCAAGTTTCAAACAAATATAGACATGATGCAAGGATGCTTATGAAACTAATTGCAATCAAACTCTAGGGCTGTGACATCTTTCGTATCTTCTCAACTTATTTATCGCAACAAGAAAATAGATCGCCACTGCTTTACTCTGATTTCTTGTCTTGGTTGTGAAGTTGCCTTTGTCCCGTTTGCACCTTCAGACCCGCCATGGCACGCTCAACACCATACTCGCAATGCTTATGGTTTTCCCCTTTTATATTCCACACTAGTTAAATCACAGTAGACTAAATTTCAAAATTGGGTCAGTCGATTTTTCAGAGCTCGCCGGAGTTCGCCGGTGCGATCGAAGGGGCTCGGGTGGGGACGGTGGTTGTGGGGGGCGGTGGTGGGGCCTTGTCGAACAAAGAAAACTCGACGCGGGTGGGGGCGGGGTGGGGTGGCGGAGGAACACAGGCGGTGGGGACGGTGGTTCGGCCGGCGGCTCGTGCGGTGTTCTGTATGGGAAGCATAGTATGTTCCTTGTCAGGAAGGGGAGCAGGGACATCTACAGTCAACAACTGATAGAGCTAGCCTGTTCATGATCGATAGGCTTTCAATTACTAGCAGCAATACAACACCATAATTTCCAGCCAGTTCCACTTTCCCAATTTATATAGCCTAGTTGTTGTGTGCTCTTGTTATCATGGTTTGGCAATAAACTCTCTATACAGTATATTATGAACCTATCATCTGCCAGCTATCCTTACTTCTGGAGCCTATTTTTTGTGTGCTTGTGCCAGATTATATAAATGCATGCACCATATTATAGCACACATGAGCTCTCTCATCAGAATCCAGTGATAGCACACAAGTGTTTACAGGGGCGCCCCTATATTAGAATATCATCTGCATTACAAAGATAATCTCACAACTATTTATGTTTCATGGTTCTCCGATATTATACGCAATTACAGTGAATATCAGAATCTGCGCATCAGAATAATATTGTGGAACACTGCAATGAATTACAAAATTGGCAGCAAGGCATTGAGTGCCATTCTGGAAGCAATGAAACTCGTACGCTCCCCACCTGTTGATTCTTGTTTGGAATATCATCCTAATGACTATTCTAACCTTGAGGAGTCAAAGGCAGATGGCCTGTCTTGTTCACCCATCAAGGTGCATGTTCTAATTTGGCAAGGTTTTATTGATTGCGCGTATCTTGTATATGTTGTCTTGCATTTCTTCTACTTTGTTGCACCTCCATCTGCTTAGTTTACTCATCATATATGTCGAGATGCCATGCCCATCCATTATCAATACATATTTCATCTGTCATCATACCATGTTTTTCCACTCAAATGTTGTTCTTGTGCATCATACATCAAAAAGGAAGAGGGTGATTGCCGAACCTGAAGGAGCACCAGCAAAGTCCTTGAAAAACGTGGTGGTGCTGGAGAAATCAGACAGCACCCCACTTATATTGGTTGTACAACCAGTGACACAAAACGTAGGACCGACTCCAGCAGACTGTACCCATACTTCACTGGACACACCACTAGCCCCACCACACAGGACCTACACTCCAGCAAAAGGTATACCGATTTCATTTGCCATAGCACCAGCTGTACCATAGAAAAATCCTACTCCAGCAAAAAGTACAGCAAGTCCACCGGCCGAAGACCTATCCCAACTGCAGAGACGGCCAATTCCTGCAGATTGGAACCCCATTCCATTTATTCCCAGTTTAAAAGACAATGCTTTCAATGTTGTTAGGGACTACGTGCATATATTCCCATCATGGGAAGATTATTGTGAAGACAAACACCATTTTCACATCTTCCTGTCCAACTTACGTGTAAGTGCTATTATTCATGGTTATTATTTTCCTGTTTTCTGCTGATTGAACACATCAATGATTTACATTACATTGTTGTAACTAGGCGAGGGTCAATCTGGATAGTCATGCCGAGCAAAGCTTGCTTATGCTTTTCAAGGAAGCATTGTAGCAGTATCGGTGTTACCTAAGGAAATCACACTTTGATGGCAAGTCTATAGACGAATTTCTAGTGAAGTCTCCCGTGCTAAATTTAGAAGACATTGAATGGAAAAACCTTGTTATGCACTGGTCTCATTCCCAGGACGAGGTACTGTCTATGAAATCACATGGCAATTTCAACTTCTACTTTTCCGCATGTGCCTTACGGATCTTTTTTGCAGGAAATCTGCTCGAAGAAGAATTCCGGTTTGACAAGAACGACAGGATATCGCAAGTATGCTGCTCGCTGCTTTGCTCTTGTTAGTACCTGTTGTCCTGTATCACTGTACTTGCATACATACCTGGTTCATTATGTGACAGCAGTATGCATGATAGCTTGCTTATCAATTGTTCGCTCCAAATTATCTGATCTGTATGAATGGTTACATTAGTGTAGAATATATCCAATGCCAATGTTTTTTTTAGCTCTGCATTGTTCTTGTAAGTACATGTTGTCCTTTATCAGTGTACTTATAATGACAGGTAGTTGTTCATGTACCATCACTCTGCAGCTTATTTTCCTTTGCCCTCCATTTTCTACACATCAGATCTATATTTACTCCTACCATAAGGTTGGTACTGAAGAGGTTTAGCTGTGCATTGCTCTTGGCTGTACCTTTTGCCTGTATCGCTGCACTTACATTTATAGCTACTTGGTTATGTAGCATCACTCTTAACCTTATCTTAAATATTCTCCATTTTTCGTATATTATCACATCTATATTTACTCTTAACAAAATGTAGAATAAAGGCAATGCTTTTGAAGAAGATTATGTGGTAAACTTCTTGAATTGCCCCCCCCATCATCATGGACAAGGCCTTTATAGAGCCCGTCTTCACCAATAATGTAAGTTTGTCCATCTCAAGCCTTCAAACTTTGTTGTATATATTTGGTTAGGCATGACTGCAACAGCTGTTTATTTTTGGTGTTTGCATCAAATTGCTTGTTTAAAGTTTATTATATGTAGTTCATAAACAAAAGTTTGTCCTTTCTCAATTTAAGTTTTCAGTTGTACAACCAAGTTCCTTCTTCATACCATGTAAATTAAACTATACAGAGCAAGTGATCTTCTTTTGCACTGCATGTATGCTTCTGTTCTTCATCCGTAATCCAGTGGTGTGGTGAACCTACCCACTACAGCACAATGTCATATTCTGCAATGTCTTAACTATGAACAATGTCATATCATTCTACTATTATTTAAACCGTCTCTTTACTTGCCAATCTGAAATGGTATAAATTGACAGCACACTAACCATTGAGACTTATGAGTTCTTGATATGTAATCCAGTGGTGTCGCGAAGCTGCCAACTCCTTCACAATGTCATTTCCTGCCATGTCTTGACCTGAACAATACCATATTGTGTTAATGCAAATTTAAAGTGTGTCACTTTATTCGTTAGTAAGAAATGTGATGAATTGTCAGCACTGATACTTTTATGTGCAAAACCTGTCATCTGTCTGCTTGTTTATCTTTCAGAGTGAGGAAGATATAAGTGATGAACAAGCGCAGTCACATCATCTTGCTTAGCTGCTTGCGCTGCAGCTCCCCAGCAGGGCTAACCTTTCCTGAACTCTATTGAAGTGCTCTGGGTTTTGCATATTATTTTGTCGGCGTGTTTATTTGCACTGGTGGCGATCTTTGATGCCCAGTGTATGTAATCTGTTGTCTGCTTGTGCTTTATTATCATAGTGGCAAACTTTGATGCCCAGTGGATGTAATATGCCGTAATTTCTTTATTCTATAGTCTAGGTTTTTTCTTATTCACGATGCTGCAGTTATTTTACTGTATATATATCATGTCTTCGCAGTAAACCGGCCAAACTGTAAAATTACGGTACATAATCGGGCCGTCATGCAATCACGATGTAGGTTGGGCCTGAAACGTGCCGAACAGCTCACGGCCCGGCAGCAGCCCGAAATGAACCCCAGCCCATGATTGTGCGAATCAAATCACGGGCTTTTAACTGGCCAAAAAATTGTCTCGGTCCTTGTTTGGCCCAATCAGATATCGGCTGCGAGCTGGCAGGATGCAAACCCGGCCGTAGTTAGGCCCAACTATATGATGGGCTTTTAACAGGCTGAAATTAATATAGGGCCGAAATGTTAAACGGGCCCTTAACAGGGCAAAACTAATATCAGGCCGAATTACTAAGTGAGCCTTTAGCAAGTAGGCCCAAAAGCATAGTGTCCAGTTGACGGGCCGAATCTGATATGGGCCATAATTGAGCCCAAAGCCTCTTAAAGGGCTGGACCTGATCTGGGCCGTAATTTGGCCCAGAACGTGGTAGGCCTTTAACGGGCCGGATCTCATATGGGCCACTATTACGCCCGGAGCGTGGCAGGCCAATAATGGACCGGATCAAATATGGGCCGGCATTTGGCCCAAAACATGGCAGGCAGTTAATGGGCCGACCTACTAGGGTCCTCAAAATCTTGTGGGCCTACAGCTGGGCCGGCCCATTAATGTTGGCGAAATCTCGTGGGCCTTTAGTTGGGCGGCCCATTATGATCCGCAAGAATCTTGTGGGCCTTTACCTGGGCCGGCCCATTATGGCACACAAAAATCTTGTCGGCCTTTACCTGGGCCGGCCCATTATGGCCCACAAAATCTTGTGGGCCTTTAGCTGGGCCAGCCCATTATGGTCCGCAAAATCTCGTGGGCCTTTAGCTGGGCCGGCCCATTATGGTCCGCAAAATCTTGTGGGCCTTTAGTTGGGCCGGCCCATTTAAACTTGTTGGGCCGTGCCATGTATCAATGTATCATAGGCGCGTTCTGTCCAGTGAGTGGATGACATCTGTCCCGATGATGAGCCGACACATGTTTCCTCCAGCCAATGATGATTTTACACATGGAAAATCCCCATTGGTCGGGGCTGTTAACGGGTTTTCGGATCCAAAACCCGACCCGATAGCTTAACGGCGTTCTGTTATGGTGGATGCCACGTGTCGGTCACCCTTGACGAAAGCACTTCTGTGACGCGCGATTTATCGTCATGGAAGTGGACACTTCCGTGATGATAATTTTGGTAATGTCATGGAACACTTCTACGACAGCACAGGTATGACTATCTTGATTCTGTCATAAATTTGTCATGGATGTACATGCATGACAAAAAAAGTGACCTATTGTGACAAACACGTATCATCACGGAAGTGTATTTTTTTGTAGTGCATGTACCAATCTGAGGTTTTGGGACAAATATTGGATACAAGAGATGAACTAGGGTTTGAGAGGAGATGGTGCTGGTGAATATGTTGATGGAGATTGACCTCCTCCCGATGAGAGGATCGATGGTGATGACGATGGTGATGATTTCCCCCCTCCCAGAAGGATGTTTCCCCGGCAGAACAGCTCTGCCGGAGCCCTAGATTTGTTCCGCCAAGGTTCCGCCTCGTGGCAGCAGAGTTTCGTCCCGTGAGCTTGCTTATGATTTTTTTCCAGGGTGAAAGACCTCATATAGCAGAAGATGGGCACCGGAGGCCTGCCAGGGGGCCCATGAGGAAGGGGACGGGCCCAGGGGGTAGGGCACCCTGTGGTTGATTCTTTCTCCAGTGTTTTTTATATATTCCAAAATGTGCCTCCCTGAAGTTGCAGGACTTTTGGAGTTGTGCATAATAGGTCTCTAATATTTGCTCCTTTTCCAGCCCAGAATTCCAGTTGCCGGCATTCTCCCTCTTCATGTAAACCTTGTAAAATAAGAGAGAATAGGCATAAGTATTGTGACATAATGTGTAATAACAGCCCATAATGCAATAAATATTGATATAAAAGCATGATGCAAAATGGACGTATCACAGGGCAGTCTGCCCCAGCAGAACATTTAATCTGGATCATTCATTTGTGTGGCTGACCATTGATGTAATATGGACTGTCAGATGTGTTTTAGTTGGATTGATCGAATGCCTCTAGTAATCCTGTGTACACTTTGTGGTATGTCTGTTGGGTAATTCATGTTTGCTCTTTTATTAGTAGTATAGATATAGATTGATGAACAATTTTACTCTACTAGTAAGCGTGCACGTGCAACACACATCTCTCAAATATAATGCAGTTCTTTTGAAATCTATTTAATTTTTGTTGAGTTGACTTTTATTAGTTCTTTTTCACCTAAATAGGGGATTATGGGCCTACGGTGTAAGCATAATGATTCAACAGAGAAAACTACTATTAGAAATGGCATGTTTCTTGTAGAAAATATTGGTAGAAAAAGCATGGAAATAGTTGGACTGCATGTTTGTGGTAGAATCAGTACAATTGATGGATGATAATTTGGATCTGGATGTGGCAGTAATTACGGAGTGTAAGCAATTTGCGACGGACTTGACCAAAATAAACTTTAAGAATTGCTTCCACAAAGCAAACCAAGTTGCTGGTTCTCTAGCAAATCTTTATAGTAGTCGATCTTCTAGTTCATGGGAAGATTCGATCCTGGACCTTATTTCTCATCTCATTGTAAATGATATATGACCATTATATGAGAAATATAGTCTATTACCCGTCAAAAAATGTACGATTAACACACACGACAATTTTTAAAATCGACAAAGCATGAAAATATATTATTTTTAGTTAAAAAACAATTCAATCCTAGTTTGAAGCAACAATTAAAAAACAGAACATTTAGCAACATGGTACCCTATTTGTTCTCTAATAAAGGTCCACTTCCATGTGCAATGGCATAGATATTGTTTGTTGCTGCACTTTCAGTGTACCAAAATCGCTTCTGTGGTCATGTGGTACAGAGGGACAATACTTCTAGACACAGACAGCGCCTAACTCCTCCTCACGCAGGACAAGACGTGGAGTCTGAGCGAGCGCTGAGGACCGGGAAAGATGCCATGCTCCGACGGGTTGGGCATCTCGCGAGCCTCACCATGTGGCCAAGTATGACATGCTCTAGAGTGGATGGTCGACGCCCTCCTCACCTTTACCGTGACAAGTATTTCGCCATCCCCTCTCCTTGGTTCGGCTCTATCCGATGGTGCTGTCTATGTCTCGACGCCGCCGCCATAGCCACAGCCCCACGCCTCGCGCTACGACCGCCGGAAGCCCATGCCTTGGCCGCTTTAGCTATTGTGCATAATTGTGATCGAAGCAGCAAAATGTTTGTGTGTAATCAATTGCTCATGTAATTTTATAGGCTGTGGAAACTGCTCTTTTACACTGGTATTTGCAGTCTTAAGCTGGTACTTATTTGTAGTTTATTCACAATGAATAATATCTCTATGTACCATACCAATATGTAGTTTATGTAATCAATTGTAGTCTTTGTAGTACATAATATCTCTATATAATGCCATATCAATAAGGCATATTTGATTAGTCTTGCTTGGTCTGAACATTCTTACATGTAAATCTGGATGCTATAGCTAATTTATGTTCTCATTTCTAACAAGATGCAATGTTGTCTATCTGAACTGGTTTAACGCAAGACACTGATGTGAATTAGTATGAATTGTATATCCGGTTGCTAGCAGTATGTAGTTCTGAAGTACTCCCTTTGTCCCATAATCTAAGATAGTATTACATCCTATATACACACATATTGGATGTAATAACATCTTATATTATGGGACAGAGGGAGTAGAAAACTTTCCAAATCTTGAGGCAATCAACAAGCATTTGCATAGTTTCTGTAACTCAAAATGCACCCAGGTTTAGCTCTTACAGAAACAACTATGGGACATGCACAACATGAAGCTGGGTTCTAGTGTTTGAGCTATAGTGTAGGTACATCTTCCTTGCTTAGTCTAATTGTGATTGTGAAATGTTCCTTGATTGCTATTTTTGTGTGAAATCTTCTTGTGCATATGTGAAGGAAAGCTAGCTTGGATTCACTGGATGATGTATACACACCAAGCGCACCTCGCTTTCTTAATAGCAAGCAACCCCATTCTGAGGTACGTTCTCTTTGCTTGCCGCCTTTTTAAGAGTTTGTACTTCTCCGCTTAGCCTCCTCTGATGGTGATGCTTGATAACCCCATTCTGAGATTTTGTACAATCCTTTCATTGAAATGGCCTAAACCTAACATAAAAATGTGGTAATCCATTGGGACAAATGAACTGCATACATTACTCTTAAGACTGCAATACATACAAATTGGTAGGCCAACATTCAGAGAAGGATGTACTGAACTTAGGTTGTAGAAATCCAGAGAAGCGTGTACTGGATTTAGCAAGTAGAAATTCAGAGAAGCATGAGTGGAGGAGCTGAGCCTACCTTTTTTGGATGTTGTCTACCTTTTCCTATTATCAATTGGGATGTCACTTTTTCTGATAAGGGAAAAGGCATGCTCAGGGTCTTGTTAATCCAGAACTTGTTGACTATCTGATTTCCATGCTACAAAAGATAGGCATCTCCTAAATTATGTTGCTAATTCTTTCATTTACCGAAGGTGGATGTCAGTCCTCCCAATTATGTGCTTGTATAACAGAACAGATTAGAGATATGTTCACTGCCATGCATTCAGTTTCATGCAAAGCACATAAACTATATATTACAGGCCATTGTATTTATGTGTACTCAGTTTATTAAGAAATAGGAGTACCATTGTAGTCATGGTTTTTGCTACTCTTTGTATTTGTGAATTTTGACCTAAATCTGCCATGAGGAATCTGCCCATGAGCTTTGTCTGGTGTCCATCATTTTGGTCATTATTAATTTTGTTGTCGCAAGTGCAGATTCTTCCAAATATGGTACTCTTAATAATTGAATATGTGGGGATAGTTGGTGTTTCATGAAACCAGATTGCTTTACTTGCTACAGAGTATAAGCCACCAAGGTTTGTTTCCCGTGAGATACTTCCTACACCCAACAGGGGGCTTGATGTTAAGGTAAAGAAAAATCTGGTCAAACTTCGTTCCAGATCAAAGTTCTATGGCTTGGTGGCAAGTGCCTCAATGTGGCGACAGCGGCAACCCGCGCTCGCATATGTGGGTCAGCAGAGGAGAGCGGCACGCGGCAATGACGCCTCGCGCTCACATCCATGGGGCAGCAGAGGAGAGTGGGAAGCAACCATGGCGACCAGTGCTCGCGTCCCTGTGGAAGTAGAGGAGGAGTGGACGCCAGTGACGGAGTCCCCTGTTAGCACCCGTGGGAGTAGAAGAGGAGCGGGAAGCGAAGACGTCGATCCGCGTTCGCGGCAGCATCCAGCAGAGGAGGAACGGCGGGCAGGGGATGCGATCTGCGCTCGGATCTGTGGGGCAGCAGAACAGGAGAGACAACTTGTTATGAGGGAAGAGAGAAAATTACAGGATAAAAAATCCCTTAATCATGATAATTGAGGACAAACGGCTGCGCAGGGCAGTCTACCCTGGTAGAACATTTAATATGGACCATTCGTTTGTGTGGCTGACCATTGATGTAATATTGTCTGTCAGATGTGATTTAGTTGGATTGATCGAACTCCTCTAGTAATCTTGTGTACACTTTGAGGTGTGTCTGTTGGATAATTCATGTTTGCTATTTTATTAGTAGTATAGGTATAGATATAGATTATTAGTAGTATAGATGTAGATGATGTAATATGGACTGTCAGATATAATTTAGTTGAATTGATCGAGCGCCTCTGGTTGTCAGGACCCCGATCCTCAGTCAGACCAATCTAGCATGTAACACATCATATCACTTTGCTGCCTCATGCACGGTATTCCCACGGGTGCCACCTTACCTAGCCCGGGACCATTTCCGCCTTTTGGCTCATGTATATGATAGTGTCGCTAGCATCCATACGACATAGAACCTGGGCCGACATGACTAGTCGTAAACCCAAGGTGGCAATAATTCACAGGGACAGGCATACATGACCCAGCAACGAACGTGTCGATCATCAACTTATGAACCCAAGTCGTAGCAAGCTACAAGGACTTAAAGGAACAACGTGCGACATTTCCCCGAAGGGACAGACACGAGAATGAAGAAGGACACATGTCGGCCAACCTAAGTGTTTCGGAGCAGTAGCATGCTACCACGGCTCAGTGAAAGCACGACGAGACACTTCTCCATAAGAGAGGCTAACAAGAATAAACAACTAGGTTGTCGGATCCCACACATACCAAGCATTTCAAAATCATACACACAATATGCTCGATATGTGCAAATACAACATGGCATCACAACAAAACTCTACAACTCAAAGTATTTATTTAATAGGCTACGAGGAGTCAGATATTACAAACATGGGTCACATGACCCAACATACAGAGCATACAGGCAACGGAAGCATAACATGTCTGAGCACAGACAACTACAAATGAAAAAGGCTGAGAAGCCTGACTATCTACACGACCCTCCCAAGGGTACAAGATCATAGCTGAGGTAACAAGCTAAACGTCGAAGTCCAGCCATAACTACTAGTGAGACTGAATTCTCCCTGCAAAAACATAAATTAAGAAAACGTGAGTACAAAAGTACCCAGCAAGACTTACATCAGAACTAGCTACATATGCATCAGTATCAACAAAGGGGTGGTGGAGTTTACCTGCAGCAAGCCAACTTTGACTCAGTGGCTATCCTGAACTGTGACTGCTGGTAACTCTTTTGAGTTGGCGCACACGAGTCCACATATTCACCATATCAATACACCACTATGGATCTGTTCCCGTATCCCTACGAGAGGGCCATCCATAGCACTCACGCTTATCTTGCGCATTTTAGAGTATCCACTTTCACTTGTCTATGAACTGTATAAGCAACCCAGTAGTACTTTACCACGGTCACGGCTATTTGAATAGATCATGTTAACCCTGACTCAAAGGAATCCGTCCCCGTCCTATCAGCAACGTTCCCTCTTGGAACATGTATCTACGTCCAGCCCGGACACTGTGCCATGTAGTGTGTCACCCAAACACATACGTCATGCGTCACCTGCCCGCACACATGACCACAAATGTCCGTGTAACCATAAGTTAGGCTCTGATAAGCACGGAACTCAATTCCTGTGAGTTGTATAACAAGACAATCCACCATGTTTTCCAACATGGCCTCTCATCACCAAATTGACCAAAACGGGTCAAGACACTTAACTCTCACACAGTAGGACATATTCACACCATTCCAATCCATCCCAGATGAATCAGACCTGACACAACTATAAGCATAGCAGGCATAACAAGCAAGAATGAATGAGTAGGCACATCATGGCTCAAACAACTCCTACTCATGCTCGTGGGTTTCAACTATTTACTATGGCAAAGACTGGTCATGCAGAGGAAAGGGGTTCAACTACCGCAGCATGTCACAATTGAATCATTGTTGTCCTAATGCAGTAAAAGAGAGAAAGAGGGAGAGAATGGGATTGTATCGGAATGCTCAATGGGGGTTTGCTTGCCTGGCACTTCTGAAGATAGCAATAGTTCTTCATCGGTGTCATCGAACTCATCGTCGGAACATACGTCTACTGAGGGGGAACAACCACCAGCAAAAACGAAGGAACACAATCAATGCAATGCACAATATGATGCATGATCATGACATGGAAAAATGGGTGTGTTTGAGCTAACGCAACTAGCAACAATTTAAATTAAATTGGTTCGAACCCAAGGTTCAAATTCAAACTCCATATGTGAAATTCAAATGCCATTTATTTTTTTTGTCCAATTCAGCAACTTTAGGTTGTTCCAACATGCATGAAAAAGGTACATATGGAAAGATTGGATTTTTCTGATCATTTTTCATATATAAATTATTTCCATTGGAGTTACGGTTTATTTTCTATGATTTTTGGAAGTTTAGGCAAATTTCTAAAAATAAATAAATCATTTAGATTTATTTAAATTCTAGAAATAGTTACTGTGCCAACATGACATTGGTGTGACATCAACAAGTCAACATAAGCCGGTCCAGGTCAAACCTGACCAGTTGGGCCCACTACTCACTGACTCAGTGCTTCCTAGGGTCACAGACAGGTGGGGTCGGGTCAACGGACACGTCAGCATAGTCAACTCTGACGCGTCGGTCGCACTGGGTTATAAACTAATCTAAATAGAAAATAAACCCGTAGTTAATTAGGCGTGGGGCCCAGTTGTCGGTGTCACTGGAGGGGTTAATTAGTGGGGCCTTAGCCACTAATGATGCCCACATCGGCGGCTAAACGTCGGCGCTAAGCACAGCATGGCGGTGCTCACCGGTCGGGAGATTCCGGCCATGAGAGCTCACGCTCTTGGGCTCTACATTACCAGCGCGATGAGGCGCTTCGGATGGTGGTCTTATCTGGCCATGGGGATGCTGGAGCAGTCGACGGCGTCGAGGTTTGGCGGCGGCTGGAGCACGGGACAGCGCGGGTGCGGGGCTGCAGCTCACGTTCGAGCGAACGGAGAGCACATGCGGTAGCTACGTGTCAGCAGGAGCTCGACCACGTGCTCAAACATGATGTTGCTCCACCATAATGACGGCGATGACAAACGCGGCGGCCGGAGCTTGCGGGCAGGACAGCGAGGTCAGTTAGCGGACGAGCGCAACCAGGGGAGTAGGGGGAAACTACGACGGAGTTCACTGGGGGTCGATGCGCAGATCAGTGGGCTGGGGGAGGCATCGGAGTTGATGAATCGACGAGTGGTGTCCGGCGGCCGTGCGTGAAGGAGACGGCTCGATGGCGGCGATGCAGGCCGTCCGACATCATTTCCTTCGGATTAGAGACGAGATGCTCAATGGAGGGGCTCATGTGTATGTCGGAGAGGCGAGGGGGAGGCGGTGGCTACGGCAACAGTGAGTGGCGGCAACGGCTATGCTCGAGCGGCGCTCGGCGGCGAGAGAGAGGGGGCTAGAGGAGGGGACGAGCGACGGGCGAGAGGGACCGCGGTGGCGCATGGCGTCGTCCAGAGGGGTCGGGGAGGCCAACCAAGCAGGAGGTGGCGCGCGCGTGTGCGCTGATGGCGGGCACACTCCCTCCTGCATACTGGCAGGTGGTTGAAGACCGTGGGGGCCTAGTGGATGGGCCAGCAGTGCCAGGCCAGGTGGGCTACAGGTAAGCTAGGTAAGTTCTCTCTCTATTTTCTCTTTTGTTTCTGTTTTCTAATATTTCAATCTATTTTGAATTTGTCTTTCAAACCAGACCAATTTTTCTGCTTCTGAAAATTATTGTGGGAGTTGAAATGGGTAATTCCAGGGACCCACAAAATGTTTCAAAATTATTGGAGCTAAAAATATAATTACAGGAATTTATAACTCCAATGCAAATACTTATTGGATTAAATCAAAGACTATAAACGCCATAGAAAAATGTGAATCATCTCTAGTTAAGGTTTTCACCCTTTTCCATAAATAATGAACATTTTAAGGCTATTTTGGGTTCAATGAAAATATTTTAGGTTAAACCTATTTCAATTACTTTGGTGATAGGGTATGGACAACCCCCATTTCAAGTTTCAAAAATTTAGACATGATGCATGGATGCTTGTGCAACTATTTGCAATCAAATTCTAGGGTTGTGACAACTCACCCCCACTAAACAAGAATCTCGTCCTAAGATTCAAGACGTGAGGTAAGAAGATAGAGGGGACACAAAGCCAACACGATCTTCATGTTCCAGATTGCACTTCATAAGAACGTTGATTGCTTGCATCATGTTGATCTTGACATCCTTGCTTTCGAGATCTTTTCCCAACACAGTGACGACAGAAAGAAACTCTACAGGAATCGATCTTCTCAAGATCGAGCAACTCAATATCAACTCATGGAGTGAGACGTTGAAACATCTCTTGAAATGAGACACAAAACACACATCAGGAGGGATGGAAGAAGGATATGACGGAGGTTCAATTTCGTAGGCAACAATTCCATGATGGAGTAGGATGGTGCATGGTTTCAAAGTAGCGAGGAGATAATTGCCATGATTCCATAACGGGACACCTTGGGGGTGGTGACTCGTAGAATTATTCCCTTAAGTGGCAAAAATAATTACTTTTGATACATAGATCATTGAAACTCTCTATACCAGCCTAAGGAAAATCATAGTCGATCATTTTACGGAGTTCGAAAGAATTACATACTCGGACTAGAATGGATGATGTGAACTACCTTGTCGAAGACAACGCAATGGATGATTTTTGCTTATCATCGGAAATGGATGGGACCCATGGTGAGCCCACTTTTGAAGGCTTATTCTGAGCAGAAATTACTGAGAAGGGATGCCCATGGTAGAATGGCACAATGGCGTGTGCAAGCTAAGAACAAAATTCAAATGTTGGGAATGATTCTAGTAATTGGGGAAAAACTCAACAGTCGAGAGTGATTCCACCATTTGAATGGTTATAGTATCATGAAGAAACTGAGAGCACAAGAATCGCTAAGGAATAACTTCTAGAATAAGTCACACGAAATCCTCATGGAAAAGATGGATAAATTGCTCATTCAAGATACTATAATAATAGATCTTCCAGCTAGGTGTGTTGGCCAAAACATCAACCTTGCCAGAACCTACATTATTGATCTTGGAATAGTTCCAACCATTACCTACCCGAGATTCAGATCTAGTTGGTAATAGGATATTTCAGACAGCATGTCTGGAAAGAAAATTTGCAACACAAGCCGAATAGATGACATTGCGAGATTCTCAAGAAATGGACTATGGTAGTAAGCTCCAAAACATGAGATAGTGCTGCTACACACATGTGAACATGTTGTCCCAGACAAGCATGACCACATAGTAGTCTTACAACAAACTCTACCAAGTTCTAGTGGGGAACCATCATTGAGGATATCAGAATCCTTGCATAAGGCATGCTCTTAAGAAGGAAATTCTTCTCCTTAAAAAAATCAATCAGTGGCTTGGTGTGCTAGGGATACATATAAAATGAAGGGTGCAAATCTCCATACCACAGAATATTTCGCACATATGCATGACTAACTTGGGATGATTCCATAGGAAGCAAAACTAACTTCCTCGAATTCACAGCGCCAACTTGCATCAAATGCACATGAATTAAAGGAAGTCACTTATTTCATCGAACATATACTTCATGACCTGGCACGAAGGAGATGCTTACAAAAGTTTCCAACACTAGCTTGATGTTCAACATGAATCATGGAGGAGATATAATGCTGCTTATGAGCTCAACAACAAGTCATCAAGATTCCCATGAAGATGGAATTCCACAACTATGTGAACAAGCCGATAGTATTGATCAGACCCAAAAGATATAATGGTGTATGCTCGAGGAACAACCGTGAGTAAGACAACATTACAAACATCGTTGGTTCTGATTTAATTTGATGCTAGCCCATATGCAAATCAAAGATTTGGGTAAGACAATAGATCCAACAATTGATCACGAGGACCAATAGATGAATATATCATCTTTCTTCATCACACACATTCAAACGCAAAGATATCCCTTCAGAACAAACTAAGTTAGGTAAAGCTTTTATCTTCCAACTCTCCAAGCTGTTGTTTAGCTTAACCAACTAGCTCAGGGGTATCCAACACAGATTCTTGGAGAAGGGGTGGTTTATAGAAAAACTAACTTGATCACGAACTCAACATAGCAGTCAGGTGACAACCTGGTAATACTTTTGAGAAGATGTTCGGTAAATTACGAACCACCGATATGTTACTAAGCTCGAGAACAATATTGCTTTTCACGGCAAGACGATATGATCGAAAGAGCAAGGAATTAACATAATCCAAACTCATTGATCAAAGAGTGCACCAGGAAAATGGACTAGGTAGCACAATCTATCTTAGAATGATGATTCAATCCATCACGCTAAGAATGAAATTTATCATCCATTAACTACCAAGCAACGGGGTTGCTAGGAGTATTGATTTCACACATCCCATTTCATTTGTCGTCATTCTGGTTGCAACAACACGGGGACCGAGAAATGAACAATGATGGCGAGAAGTATCACTGCATCAAGATTTCATAAGAGGGAGTGCAATTCTCATGATACTCTTGTTATGAAAGAGGGTGATACTCCAAGGTAGAACAGAACAAAAGTTGGATTGGCATTTTGATCTGCGGGATACAACTGCTTTAACCCAATCCTAGATATGGATGAGATATTGGAGTTTGTTTCTCCTAGTCATTCCGGTATAGAATGGCTTGACAGACCATAGGAATAATAGACATCGATAACACGAATGCACAACTACTCTTGACAAACAATTGACAGACGAAGGTCGGATAACAACTAAAGAGGGACAACTCAATGGGACATATATCTTTCTGAGTTGTGGATGCATAGATTAGTATGTCGAGCAAAGCTCAACATTTCTTCCAGGTAACCCATGCAGAAAGGTAGAACTGGCAGATTCACAATGCAGAATGGAGAACTCATCAAGAGCACTCTAGTTGTGGTCTTTTTTGTTGAAAAGAACTTCTGCCATAAGCAATTCATGGTAGTTGGAAGAAGGAAATACCACGTACCTCGAGGACTATCGCAAAGGTTACTAATACCCTAAAGGAACGAGCAACACTATCAACATGATGTAAGTGGAATGAATCTTGGGTCCAAGAACCCAGGAAAACAATGCCTACTAACTAAATGGCACCACGAGATGCTCTCGAGAATGGTGGACAGAATCATCACACTGGGAACACAAAACATGTCTAGATCACTAGATGGTTCTCTAAGATACCTAATGTTGTAATAATAGCTTCAACATATAAGCCGAGGCAACGAAGTACCTCAACTCAATGATTAGTGTGATTAATCTGGCCCAAAGGAAAGTCGGGAACGGGAAGAAGGGATTTGCAAATGCATCAGACAATTTAGAAACCTGGGATGACTCGGACAGCATAACGGTTGTAAATGCTCAAAAGATTTTTGAGACATCCTGCAAAATGGTGGCATAACCACTCAATATCACAATATCAAGGTTCCGAGTCCAACTATTAACACACAGAGGTACCAGAAACTGAACTGAGACTCGAATCCATCATTCCTATAAGTCTCTAGCATAGTGATTTGTCATCCTGATAGATAGTGAGAAGACCTAGTTTCTTAACCCCGTAGAAAGGATGAGGGTGACTCAGAATCAGAATGAAACAGGGATAAGGAGCAAAAAGAGCCTTATGTTCCCTTCCACAATCAATTCCCTTACATAACTAAAGCATTTCTAGACACGACTTTGACCAGTTTGGCTTGGTAATCCTACACGCAGCCAGGCTCTGATACCAAAGCTGTCAGGACCCCGATCCTAAGTCACACTGATCTAGCATGTAACTGTTGGGGAACATAGTAATTTCAAAAAAATTCCTACGCACACGCAAGATCATGGTGATGCATAGCAACGAGAGGGGAGAGTGTCGTCCACGTTCCCTCGTAGACCATAAGCGGAAGCATATGACAACACAGTTGATATAGTCGTACGTCTTCATGATCCGACTGATCCAAGTACCGAATAGACAGCACCTTCGAGTGCAGCACATGTTCTGCTCGGTGATGTCCCACGAACTCAAGATCCAGCAGAGCTTCGAGGAAGAGTTCCGTCAGCACGATGGCGTGATGACGGTGATGATGAAGCTACCGAAATAGGGCTTCTCCTAAGCACCGCTACGATATGACCGAGGTGGATTATGATGGAGGGGGGCACCGCACATGGCTAAGGGATCAATGATCAACTTGTATGTCCATGGGGTGCCCCCCTCCCCTGTATATAAAGGAGTAGAGGAGGGGAGGGGCCGTCCCTCTCTATGGCGCGCCCTAGGGGAGTCCTACTACCACCGGGAGTAGGATTCCCCCCTCCCTAGTTGGAGCAGGAGAGGAAGGGAAGGAGGAGTAGGAGAGAAGGAAAGCCCCCCCAAACCTATTCCTATTCGGCCTCCTGCCCAAGGGGGGCACACCAGCCCCTTGTCGGCTGGTGTGCTTCCTTCTTATGGCCCATAAGGCCCATAACTTCTCCCGGGGGGTTTCGGTAACCTCCCAGTACTCCAGAAAAATGCCCGAACAACTCAGAACCATTCCGATGTCCAAACATAGGCTTCCAATATATCGATCTTTATGTCTCGACCATTTCGAGACTCCTTGTCATGCCCGTGATCACATCCGGGACTCCGAACAACCTTCGGTTTGTCAAAACACATAAACTCATAATTCTGATCATCGCCGAACGTTAAGCGTGCGGACCCTACGGGTTCGAGAACTATGTAGACATGACCGAGACTCATCTCCGGTCAATAACCAATAGCGGAACCTGGATGCTCATATTGGCTCCTACATATTCTACGAAGATCTTTATCGGTCAAACCGCATAACAACATACATTGTTCCCATCGTCATCGGTATGTTACTTTCCCGAGATTTGATCGTCGGTATCTCAATACCTAGTTCAATCTCGTTACCGCCAAGTCTCTTTACTCGTTCCGTAATGCATTATACCGTAACTAACTCATTAGTTAAATTGCTTGCAAGGCTTATAGTGATGTGCATTACCGAGAGGGCCCAGAGATACCTCTCCGACAATCGGAGTGACAAATCCTAATCTCGATCTATGCCAACTCAACAAGTACCATCGGAGACACCTATAGAGCACCTTTATAATCACCCAGTTACGTTGTGACATTTGGTAGCACACAAAGTGTTCCTCCGTATTCGGGAGTTGCATAATCTCATAGTCATAGGAACATGTATAAGTCATGAAGAAAGCAATAGCAATATACTAAACGTTCAAATGCTAAGCTAACGGAATGGGTCAAGACAATCACATCATTCTCTAATGATGTGATCCCGTTAATCAAATGACAACACATGTCTATGGTTGGGAAACATAACCATCATTGATTCAACGAGCTAGTCAAGTAGAGGCAAACTAGTGACACTTTGTTTGTCTATGTATTCACAGATGTACTAAGTTTCCGGTTAATACAATTCTAGCATGAATAATAAACATTTACCATGATATAAGGAAATATAAATAAAAACTTTATTATTGCCTCTAGGGCATATTTCCTTCAGTCTCCCACTTGCACTAGAGTCAATAATCTAGTTCACATTGTCATGTGATTTAACACCAATAGTTCACATCTTTATGTGATTAGTTCACACCTCCATGTGACTAACACCCAAAGGGTTTACTAGAGTCAATAATCTAGTTCACATCGCTATGTGATTAACACCCGAAGAGTGATCATGTTGTCCTTGTGAGAGAAAATTAGCCAATGGGTCTACCACATTCAGAGCCGTATGTATTTTGCAAATCTTCTATGTCTACAATGCTTTGCACGGAGCTACTCTCGCTAATTGCTCCCACTTTCAATATGTATCAAGATCGAGACTTACAGTCATCCAGATCGGTGTCAAAGCTTGCATCGACGTAACTCTTTACGATGAACTTTGTCACCTCCATAACCGAGAAACATTTCCTTATTCCACTAAGGATATTTTTGACCGTTGTCCAGTGATCCACTCCTAGATCACTATTGTACCCTCTTGTCAAACTTATGGTGAGGTACACAATAGGTCTGGTACACATCATAGCATACTTTATAGAACCTATGACTGAGGCATAGGGAATGACTTTTCATTCTCTTTCTATTTTCTGCCGTGGTCAGGATTTGAGTCTTTACTCAACTTCACTCCTTGCAATATAGGCAAGAACTCCTTTTTTGACTTTCCCATTTTAAACTACTTCAAAATCTTGTCAAGGTATGTACTCATTGAAAATATATCAAGCATCTTGATCTATCTCTATAGATCTTGATGCTCAATATGTAAGTAGCTTCATCGAGGTCTTTTCTTTGAAAAACTCTTTTCAAACACTCATTTATGCTTTCCAGAAAATTCTACATCATTTCAGATCAACAATATGTCACTCGCATATACTTATCAGAAAGGCAGTAGTGCTCCCACTCACTTTTTTGTAAATACATGCTTCATTGCAAGTCTATATAAAACTATATGCTTTGATCACACTATCAAAGCGTATATTCCAACTCCGAGATGCTTGCACCAGTCCATAGATGGATCGCTGGAGCTTGCTCACTCTGTTAGCACCTTTAGGATTGACAAAACTTTCTTGTTGCATCATATACAACTCTTCTTTAAGAAATCCATTAAGGAATGGTGTTTTGACATCCATTTGGCAGATTTCATAAAATGTGGCAATTGCTAACATGATTCAGACAGAATTAAGCATCACTACGAGTGAGAAAATCTCATCGTAGACAACATCTTGAACTTGTCGAAAACCTTGTGACAATTCGAGCTTTGTAGGTAGTAACACTACTATCAGTGTCCGTCTTACTCTTGAAAATCCATTTATTCTTAATGACTCACCGATCATCGGGCAAGTCAATCAAAGTCCATACATTGTTCTCATACATGGATCCCATCTCAGATTTCATGGCCTCAAGCCATTTTGCGGAATCTGGGCTCATCATCGCTTCCTCATACTTCGTAGGTTTGTCATGGTCTAGTAACATGACTTCCAGTAAGGATTACCGTACCACTCTGGTGCGGACCATACTCTAGTTGTCCTATGAGGTTCGTTAGTAACTTGATCTGAAGTTTCATGATCATCATCATTAGCTTCCTCACTAATTGGTGTAGAGATCACTAGAACTGATTTCTGTGATGAGCTACTTTCCAATTCTGGAGAAGGTACAATTACCGCCTCAAGTTCTACATTCCTCCCACTCATTTCTTTCGAGAGAAACTCCTTCTCTAGAAAGGATCCATTCTTAGCAATGAATGTCTTGCCTTCAGATCTTTGATAGAAGGTGTACCCAACATTTTCTTTTGGGTATCCTATGAAGACGCACTTCTCCGATTTGGGTCCGTGCTTATTAGGTTGAAACCTTTTTCACATAAGCATTGCAACCCCAAACTTTAAGAAACGACAGCTTAGGTTTTTTGCCAAACCATAGTTCATACGATGTCATCTCAACGGATTTAGATGGTGCCCTATTTAACATGAATGCAGTTGTCTTCTAATGCATAACCCCAAAATGATAGCGGTAAATTAGTAAGAGACATCATAGATCGCACCATATCTAGTAAAGTGCGATTACGACATTCAGACACACCATTACGCTGTGGTGTTCCATGTGGCGTGAGTTGCGAAACTATTCTGCATTGTTTCAAATGAAGACCAAACTCATAACTCAAAATATTCTCCTCCACGATTAAGGGAGTCCTGGATTAGGGGGTCTCCGGACAGCCGGACTATATCCTTTGGCCAGACTATTGGACTATGAAGATACAAGATTGAAGACTTCGTCCCGTGTCCGGATAGGACTCTCCTTGGCGTGGAAAGCAAGCTCGGCAATACGGATATGTAGATCTCCTCCCTTGTAACCAACTCTGTGTAACCCTAGCCCCCTCCGGTGTCTATATAAACCGGAGGGTTTAGTCCGTAGGACAACATACAATCATACATAGGCTAGCTTCTAGGCTTTAGCCTCTTCGATCTCGTGGTAGATCAACTCTTGTAATACTCATATCATCAAGATCAATCAAGCAGGACGTATGGTATTACCTCCATCGAGAGGGCCCGAACCTGGGTAAACATCGTGTCCCCCGCCTCCTGTTACCATCCGCCTTAGATGCATAGTTTGGGACCCCCTACCCGAGATCCACCGATTTTGACACCGACATTGGTGCTTTCATTGAGAGTTCCACCGTGCCGTCACCGTAAGGCTTGATGGCTCCTTCGATCATCGGTAATGATGCGGTCCAGGGTGAGGTTTTCCTCCCCGGATAGATCTTCGTATTCGGCGGCCTCGCACTGCGGGCCAACTCGCTTGGCCACCTAGAGCAGATCGAGAGCTACGCCCCTGGCCATCAGGTCAGGTTTGGAAACTTAAGCTACACTGTCGACATCCATGGAGACTTGATCTTCGACGGATTCAAGCCTATGTCAGGTGCGTCGCACGATCACGATGAGGATGATTTAGCTCTGCCGTCGGACAGTGTTCGAGAGATCACACCTGCAACTACTCCGGCCTTCAATCCGGAGCAATTTACGCCATCCAAGGACGGGTGGATAGACCCCGCCATGGAGGTCGCACTCTCAATGGCGATGGAGCCGGATACTGACTTCACCCCTTACGAGAGACGTGTTGCCGAACCACTGGATTCGTCTCTGGCCACGGACTTCAAGCCGCCTGCGTATGTGCCTATCGAATCCGATTGGGCGCCGATCATGGAGTTCACCTCCGTGGATATCTTTCAGCACTCACCTTTTGGCGATATGCTAATGTCATTAAGGTCTCTCTCCTTGTCAGGAGAACCTTGGACGAATTATGTCCGGCTAGAATGGGATGCGGACGACGAAGAAATTCGCTCCCCACCCACCACCCACTTAGTAGCCACTATCGACGATTTAACTGACATGCTCGACTTCGACTCCGAAGACATCGACGGTATGGATGACGATGCAGGAGACGAACAAGAACCACCGCCCATAGGGCGCTGGACCGCCACCTCATCATATGATATATACATGGTGGACACCCCCAAAGAAGGCAATGGCGACGAGACAGCGGAGGATGACCCCTCCAAGAAGCAATCCAAGCACCGACGTCAACAGCGCTGCTCTAAGTCCCACCATAGCAAAAGTAATGATACCGGCACAAGAGACAATAACACTCCGGATACTGCCGAAGACGACAATAATCCCCTCCAGCACGATTTAGAGCGGGAGGGTGAACAAGCTAGCCCTCCAGAGCGGGCAGCAGATGGAGAATCGGAGGAGGACAATTACATGCCTCTCTCCGAAGACGAGGTGAGCCTCGGTGATGAAGAATTTATCGTGCCTGAGGATCCCGTCGAGCAGGAGCGCTTCAAGCGCCGGCTTATGGCCATAACAAATAGCTTGAAGAAAAAGCAACAACAGCTTCAAGCTGATCAAGATCTGCTAGCAGACAGATGGATCGAAGTCCTTGCGGCCGAGGAATACGAACTCGAGCGCCCCTCCAAGAGTTACCCAAAGCGCAGGTTGCTACCCCACCTCGAGGAGGAAGCATTGAAACCTACATCACCAGTGTATGATGCGGCTGACCGGCCACCTCATGGCCGAGACAGAGAGGCGTTTCAGCCTGAAGTTTAGCCTGCACCCCGCCGCCACTCAAACAAAAACACCAAGGCCCAGGGCAACACATGGGACCTGCGAGACGTATTGGACAGCATGGCAAAACATGCAAGGTCGATATACGGGTCACGGGGGCGCGCGCCAACACGGGACGATGATCATCGTGCCGGATACACTAAAAGTAAATCCGGCCAGGCCGAATACAGTAGAAAAGACTCATATGAACTGCGTCGTGATATAGCCCGGCACAGAGGTGCCGCACACCCCCTATGCTTCACTGATGAAGTTATGGATCACAAATTCCCGGAGGGTTTTAAACCCGTAAATATCGAATCGTATGATGGTACAACAGATCCCGCTGTATGGATTGAGGATTTCCTCCTCCATATCCACATGGCTCGCGGTGATGATCTGCATGCCATCAAGTACCTCGCACTAAAACTCAAAGGATCAGCTCGGCATTGGATGAATAGCTTGCCAGCAGACTCCGTCGGCAGTTGGGAGGATTTGGAAGACGCATTCCTTGACAACTTCCAGGGCACTTATGTGCGACCCCCGGATGCTAATGACTTGAGCCATATAACTCAGCAGCCAGGGGAATCGGCTAGGCAATTCTGAACATGATTCCTAACTAAGAAAAACCAAATTGTCGATTGTCCGGATGCAGAGGCCTTAGCGGCATTCAAGCATAACATCCGTGACGAGTGGCTCGCCCGGCACCTCGGCCAGGAGAAGCCGAAGTCTATGGCAGCCCTCACGACACTCATGACCCACTTTTGCGCAGGCGAGGATAGCTGGCTAGCTTGCAGCAACAACACATCAAGGAATCCGGGCACTTCAGATACTAAAGATGCCAATGGCAGACCACGTCGTAACAGACAAAAGCGCCGCAACAACGACGATAACACCGATGATACGGCAGTAAATGCCGGATTCAGAGGCTCTAGATCCGGTCAGCGGAAAAAGCCATTCAAAGGAAGTACTCCGGGCCCGTCCAGTTTGGATCTCATACATGATCACTCGTGTCAAATCCATGGCATCCCCGATAAGCCAGCCAATCACACCAACAGCGAATGCTGGGTGTTCAAGCAGGCCGGCAAGTTGAATGCCGAAAACAAGGACAAGGGGCTGCATAGTGATGACAAGGAGGAGCCCCGGCCGCCGAACACGGGAGGACAGAAGAGGTTCCCCCCACAAGTGAAGATGGTGAACATGATATACGCAACTCACATTCCCAAGAGGGAACGGAAGTGTGCACTAAGGGACGCCTATGCGATGGAGCCCGTCGCCCCAAAGTTCAACCCATGGTCCGCTTGTCCGATCACCTTCGATTGCAGGGACCACCCCACTAGCATCCATCATGGCGGATCCGCCACACTGGTCCTAGACCCCATCATCGACGGATTTCATCTCACTCGAGTCCTTATGGACGGCGGTAGCAGCCTGAACCTGCTCTATCAGGATATAGTGCACAAAATGGGTATAGATCCCTCGAGGATCAAACCCACCAAAACCACCTTTAAGGGCGTCATCCCAGGTGTAGAGGCCCATTGCATGGGCTCAATCACACTAGAAGTGGTCTTCAGATCTCCGGACAACTTCCGAAGCGAGGAGTTAATCTTTGATATCATCCCGTTCCGCAGTGGCTATCACGCACTGCTCGGGCGAACCGCATTTGCAAAATTCAATGCGGTACCGCATTACGCATACCTCAAGCTCAAGATGCCAGGACCTAGGGGGTCATAACAGTTAATGGAAACACATAACGTTCGCTCCGCACGGAAGAGCACACTACGGCCCTCGCAGCAGAAGCACAAAGCAGCCTTTTAAGGCAAACCACCAATTCGGCGATACAGCCCCCGGACACCATCAAGCGAGTCCGGAGTAAACTGCAACAGGATCGCCTGGCACGTTCAGAGCTCGCCTAGCAATTCGGCCCCCGTCCCAGTCAAGTGACGAAATACGTGCCACGCGTACATAGTTACGCACTGAAAATACCATGGGCGTAGGCGGGGGCATGACCAGGGCACGTCCCGCAATGCGTCTTAACTACCCTAGGGGCTGCATACCTTTATCAATTTTTTCTCTTTCAGGACCTAACTCTCTGGAAACCCTTTCCGGCAGTATAATTGCTGGACACATTATGGGAAGGAACAACTAAGGCAAGAAGCTAAGACGTACAAGGAAACCCCCTGGTGGTCTCTAATAACAATCGATATACCCGCTTTTTACTATCCATACGCAGCTTGCCCTTGGATAGGACATGTCAAATAGTCCTATTTTTTGCTTATTGCACTACTTGTATCAGTACGCTTCGACGTATTATTTAAATAACAATGCATAGCATTAGTCCATTATTGCATTATCCATCCTTTTTTTCCTTATATGTTCATTTACAACAACTTGCACCTGTACATTCTGGTACGGTCAGTACGCCAGGGGCTTTCGTTTGCCCCATAATACGGCGTGAGAAGTCCGAACACTTTCGACAGTGCAGCACCCCGAACTTATAGCATTATATGCATCAGCTCCGAATCATGTGTTGGGTCAATAGTTGGGTTTGCCTGGCTCCCATGTTTTGGTACCTTACGTTCCGCTATATCAGCTAAGGTAGCGTTGGGAGAACTACTGCAATTGTGTCCCGGTTCTTCCGGATGAGCACCTCAGTAGAGAAAGCCGAAAACTGACTGTCATGATAAGGCAAGTGCTGGTCGCTATTCGAGAGGTCTCAAGTCCTTAAAGACTTTTTCCGCTTCGAGCGAGGAGTCGGCCTTGCCCGACTTAGGCATATATAGCGCCCCAAATTAGGCCTTCCGAATACTAGGGGCTTCGCCAAAATTTAAAATTGTAGACTTCTATGGCTAAGTGACAGTGATAAAGCCTTATAGTCCGATTGCCTGGTTCGTTGTGCTGAACACCTCCCTCGAAGGACCCAAAACTGGGATAAAGAGTCCTCAGGTTTATCCCGAACACCCCAGTACTAGTTACATGGGGGCAGAAGCCGACGACTGGCCAACTCTCAGATTTTATAAACGGCCACACAGAAGGTAATATTTAAAGTGTTGCATAGCGCAAATGAACTCGTTTCACATTACATGATCACATGAGCATGTTCATTCAAAAATTACATCTCTGGCACATTCCTCCGCCACAAGACGGGAACCCTTCAGGACACTGTCATAATATATTTCGGGGCAGCGATGCTCCTTGCCCTCCGACGGCCCCTCCTTCACCAGCCTTACAGCGTCCAGCTTCGCCCAGTGCACCTTCGCCTGGGCAAAAGCCTTGCGCGTACCCTCGATGCAGACAGACCGCTTTATGACTTCAAGCCGTGGGCAAGCATCCACAAGCCGCCTCACCTGACCGAAGTAGCTGCTAGGCAGGGGATCGCTAGGCCACGTCCGGACTATAAGACCCTTCATGGCTTGTTCGGCCGCCTTGGGAAGCTCGACCAGTTGCTTCAGCTGGTCGCTCATGGGCATTGGGTGTTCGGTCCCAGTATACTGAGACCAGAACAACTTTTCCCTCGAGCTACCATCCTCAGCTCAGTAAAACTCCGCGGCATCCAGTACACTGTGGAGAAGATCTGCAAACGCTCCTAGAGAGCTCCGAACTCGGGTAAGTAAAAGGAAAGTTTCCTTCACATGCTTGCTTTGCATAATGAATGCCTTACCCGCTGCTATCTTCTTCACCGCATCCATCTCCTGGAGGGCCTTGTGGGCTTCAGCCTTGGCGCTCCATGCGCTTTCAAGCGCCTTCGCAAGCTCAGACTCTCGCGTCTTAGAGTCAAGCTCCAATGACTCATGTTTTTTGGCGAGATCCTCGAGCTCTTGCTGCACCTCGCCTACCCGGGCTTCTTGCTTTTCCCGCTCAGTGCGCTCCTTGGCCGCTTTGTCTTTGGCCTCAGACAACGCCTTCTTCAGGGTCGCCACCTCGGTCGTGGCCCCTGGAAAATTCATGATGATCCTTTTACTTTACAACCGAACTTCTTTTTAATGTATAGACAAGGTATTGCTTACCTTTGCTCTCCTCGAGCTGCCTCTTGGTAAGGCTGAGCTCGTCCTCGGACCGCTCTAGGTCCTGCTTCAGTGTAGAGACCTCCGCAGTACGTGCGGCAGTGGCCAGCAGTGAAGCCTGCACATGCACATAGACATATTCTGATTAGACTCCTGAGTCATTATTTGATCCTCTATTCAGCCTTTCTTCGTGAACGGCAAACATTGCATCAGGGGCTACTGTCTATGCGATAATATTTTCTTATATTTTGATTGCTTACCTCAAAGCCTGTTAGGAGGCTGGCACAAGCTTCGGTTAGTCCATTTTTTGGCGGACTGATCTTTCTCGATCACCACACTCATGATAGTGTGGTGCTCTTCGTCGATGGAAGCGCCGTGAAGTGCTTCCAGCAAGTTGTCCAGTGCCTCTGGATGGACAGAGGCCACCGGCACGGGCGGCTTGCCCCCCTTAACGGGGGATCGCCTGCCGGAGTCCGGAACCACCGATGGTTCTGGCTTAGTGTTCGGCTGGGGGCGAACTTGGAGCCCGTGGGGATCTTGCTCCCTCAGCGCCCAGGGTCCGGAAGGTTGCCTCGAGGCGCCCCTAGGACTGCCTCCCCTCGGCTCGGTGCCTTTTGAGACACACCTCGACGTTGTCCGTAGGGCAAGGGGTGGAGGCGGTCGGAAGTGAATCCTATTCATATCCGACGAGTCCAATGAACCGTCCGACGAAGATACGTCGAGACGGGCTCGGGACGGACTGCATAATTATATTCGGCGTAAGGAGAAGCAGTGCAATAAAACATACCATGAATTACTATGGTATCTGGATACTTACGACTTCGCCAGGGCCTTGTCCCTGGGTAACCACTCGTCGTTGCTGTAGGCGGCCGTCGTGGAGCAGTCCGGAAGGAGGGTCCTTCCCTTCTTGGACCCTTCGGCCTTCCCGGTTGGGGCGGCTTTCCTTTTCTTATCTCCCCCGGCTGGGGGGGAGAACTTTTCTCTTCCTCCTCCTCGTTTTTGTAGAGGGAGTGCACTTCGGAGTTATCGGACGACGAGTCCGACATAACCTTGCGCCAGAGACCCTTTCGGGTCCCCGTGGCCTTCTTCTGGGCCTTCTTCACCGACACCTCGTAAGGCACCGGAACCAGCATCTCCGTTAGGAGAGCATCGGCAGGATCTTCAGGCAGGGGGGCTGGGCAATCGAGCTACTCCGTTGTCTCTACCCAGTCCTGTTAATGGCATGGAAGCTTAGATCCCGCACATCATTAAACTGGGGAAAATAAATATCCTATGAGATATAGAAACTTACGGGATTGGCATGGAGCTTTGCGCTGAGTCCGCGGTCCTCGGTAAGGGGAGGAGGTACCTCGGCGCCCTTGAACAGCACCTTCCAGACGTCCTTGTGCATCGTGTCGAAGAGCTCTCGCAGCGTCTAGTGCTTGGCTGGGTCGAACTCCCACAAATTGAATGCTCGTCGTTGACACGGGAGGATCCGGCGGAAGAGCATGACCTGGACCATGTTGAAGAGCTTTATTTTCTTGCTCATCATGTTCCTGATGCAGGTCTGGAGTCCGGTCAGCTCTACCGGGGAACCCCAGGACAGGCCCTTCTCTTTCTAGGAAGTGAGCCGCGTGGGGATTCCAGATCAAAATTTGGGGGCCTCCACCGAGTTGGTGTCGCGCGGCTCGGTGATGTAGAACCACGTCGATTGCCACCCCTTTATGGTCTCCACATAGGAGCCTTCGAGCCAGGTGGCGTTAGGCATTTTGCCCACCATGGCGACTCCACACTCTCCTTGCTGGCCGACCACCACCTTCGGTTTGACATTGAAGGTCTTCAGCCACAGGCCAAAGTGGGGCCTGATGCGGAGGAAGGCCTCGCACACGACAATAAACGCCGAGATGTTGAGGATGAAATTGGGGGCCAGATCATGAAAAGCCAGCCCGTAGTAGAACATGAGCCCGCGGACCAACGGGTGAAGGGTAAATCCCGGTCCGCGGACAAAGTGGGTAAGGAAAACTACCCTCTCATGGGGTTCGGGTGTAGGGATGATCTGCCCCGTATCTGGCAGCCAGTGCACGATATCTGCAGCCAGATATCCGGCTTCCCATAGCTTTGTGATGTTCTCCTCCGTGATGGAGGAGACCATCCACTTGCCTCCCGCTCCGGACATGCTTGGAGTGGTTTGAGGAGAAAGATGCGAACTTGGGCGCTGGAGCTTGAGTGTGCGAGAATGGATAAGCAAGGAGGAGGAAGGTGTGGGTAAAAAGGGTGAATCTTTGTCCCTTTATAAGGGCGGAAGAGGCGATGCGCCTCCCCACTTACCTGGTAAAATCGCTTATTCCCCGAACGCCGTAATTGATGGCATGGTTGGGTTACCCATACCCGTATTGATGAGATCGTGATAAGGGGACACGATCTCTGCCTCGACAAGATGTGTCAAGAAAACCGCCTCATGATATGTGCAGTGTTGGTTGAGAAAAATGGTTCGAATAATGACTGGGCCATGGCATGATGTCATGTTGCAAAACGTGTCAGTAGATTAGATTTGTGGAAATAGTATTCTCTCTATGGTGGTATGTGGAACTTGTTTTGCAGAGCCGGACACTGTCCTTGTGTTCAAAATCTTCCATGGGGTATTTGGAGGAAGAACCCGCCTTGCAATGCCGAAGACAAATCTGCGTGCCGGACTCATCGTCATTGAAGCCTGGTTCAGGGGCTACTGAGGGAGTCCTGGATTAGGGGGTCTCCGGACAGCCGGACTATATGCTTTGGCCGGACTATTGGACTATGAAGATACAAGATTAAAGACTTCATCCCGTGTCCGGATAGGACTCTCCTTGGCGTGGAAAGCAAGCTTGGCAATACGGATATGTAGATCTCCTCCCTTCTAACCGACTCTGTGTAACCCTAGCCCCCTCCGGTGTCTATATAAACTGGAGGGTTTAGTCCGTAGGACAACATACAATCATACCATAGGCTAGCTTCTAGGGTTTAGCCCCTTCGATCTCGTGGTAGATCAACTCTTGTAATACTCATATCATCAAGATCAATCAAGCATGACGTAGGGTATTACCTCCATCAAGAGGGCCCGAACCTGGGTAAACATCGTGTCCCCCGCCTCCTGTTACCATCCGCCTTAGACGCACAGTTCGGGACCCCCTACCCGAGATCCGCCGGTTTTGACACCGACAACGATCACATTGTAGAAACTTTATTTTCTTGTTATAATGATTTTCCACTTCACTCTGAAATTATTTGAACTTTTCAAATGTTTCAGATTTATGTTTCATCAAGTAGATATACCCATATCTGCTCAAATCATCTGTGAAGGTCAGAAAATAACGATACCTGCCGTGAGCCTCAACACTCATCAGATTGCATACATCAGTATGTATTATTTCCAACAAGTCTGTTGCTCGCTCCATTGTTCCGGAGAACGGAGTCTTAGTCATCTTGCCCATGAGGCATGGTTCGCAAGCATCAACTAATTCATAATCAAGTGATTCCAAAAGCCCATCAGCATGGATGTTCTTCATGCGCTTTACACCAATATGACTTAAACGGCAGTTCCACAAATAAGTTGCACTATCATTATTAACTTTGCATCTTTTGGCTTCAATATTATGAATATGTGTATCACTACGATCGAGATTCAATAAACCATTTACCTTGGGTGTATTACCATTGAAGGTTTTATTCATGTAAACAGAACAACAATTATTCTCTAACTTTAAATGAATAAACGTATTGCAATAAACATGATCAAATCATATTCATGCTTAACGCAAACACCAAATAACATTTATTTAGGTTCAACACTAATCCCGAAAGTATAGGGAGTGTGCGATGATGATCATATCAATCTTGGAACCACTTCCAACACACATCGTCACTTCACCCTTAACTAGTCTCTGTTCATTCTGCAACTCCCGCTCCGAGTTACTAATCTTAGCAACCGAAGTAGTATCAAATACTGAGGGGTTGCTATAAACACTAGTAAAGTACACATCAATAACATGTATATCAAATATACCTTTGTTCACTTTGCCATCCTTCTTATCCGCCAAGTATCTAAGGCAGTTCCACTTCCAGTGACCATTTCTTTTGCAGTAGAAGCACTTAGTTCCAGGCTTGGGTCTAGCTTTGAGCTTCTTCATGGGAGCAGCAACTTGCTTGCTATTCTTCTTTGAAGTTCCTCTTTCTTTCCCTTTGCCTTTTTTCTTGAAACTAGTGGTCTTGTTAACCATCAACACTTGATGCTATTTCTTGATTTCTACCTTCGCCGATTCCAGCATCGCGAAGAGCTTGGGAATTACTTTCGTTATACCTTGCATATTATAGTTCATCACTAAGTTCTAGTAACTTGGTGATAGTGACAAGAGAACTTTGTCAATTACTATCTTATCTGGAAGATTAACTCCCACTTGATTCAAGCAATTGTAGTACCTAGACAATTTGAGCACATGCTCACTAGTTGAGCTATTCTTCTCCATCTTATAGGCAAAGTACTGTCAGAGGTCTTCTACCTCTCGACACGGGCGTGAGTATGAAATACCAATTTCAACTCTTAGAACATCTTATATGCTCTATGGTGTTCAAAACGTTTCTGAAGTCCCAGTTCTAAGCCGTAAAGCATGGTGCACTAAACTATCAAGTAGTCATCATACCGAGCTTTACCAAACGTTCATAACGTGTGTATATGCTCCTGAAATAGGTCTGTCACCTAGTGGTGCATCAAGGACATAATTCTTCTGTGCAGCAATGAGGATAACCCTCAGATCATAGAGCTAGTCTGCATCATTGCTACTAACATATTTCAACTTATTTTTCTCTAGGAACATATCAAAAATAAACGGGGAGCTACATCGCAAGCTATTGATCTACAACATAGATATGCAAATACTATCAGGACTAAGTTCATGATAATTTAAAGTTCAATTTAATCATATTACTTAAGAACTCCCACTTAGATAGACATCCCTTTAATCATCTAAGTGACCACGTGATGCAAATCAACTAAACCATGTCTGATCATCACGTGAGATGGAGTAGTTTTCAATGGTGAACATCACTATGTTGATCTTCACCTTTCGGTCTCCTGTGTTCCGAGGCCATATCTGCATATTCTAGGCTCGTCAAGTTTAACCCGAGTATTCCACATGTGCAAAACTGGCTTGCACCAGTTGTATGTGAACGTAGAGCCTATCACACCCGATCATCACGTGGTGTCTCAGCACAAAGAACTTTCGCAACGGTGCTTACTCAGGGAGAACACTTATACCTTGAAATTTAGTGAGAGATCATCTTATAATGCTAGCGCTGAACTAAGCAAAATAAGATGCATAAAGGATAAACTTCACATGCTATCAATATAAGTCATATGATATGGCCATCATCATCTTGTGCCTTTGATCTCCATCTCCAAAGCACCGTCATGATCACCATCGTCACCGGCTTGACACCTTGATCTCCATCGAAGCATCGTTGTCGTCACGCCAACTATTGCCTCCACAAATATCGCTACCGCTAATGATAAAGTAAAGCAATTACATGGCGATTGCATTTCGTACAATAAAGCCATAACCATATGGCTCCTGCCAGTTGCAGATAACTGTGTTAGAAAACATGATCATCTCATACAATAAAAATTTAGCATCATGTCTTGACCATAACACATCACAACATGCCCTGCAAATACAAGTTAGACGTCCTCTACTTTGCTATTGCAAGTTTTACGTGGCTGCTACGGGCTAAGCAAGAACCGTTCTTACCTACGCATCAAAAACCACAACGCGGTATAGTGATTGCTTTTTGATCTTCAGAAAGAACCCTATTCATTCAATCTGATTCAACTAAAGTTGGAGAAACTGACACCCACCAGCCACCTGAGTGCGAAGCACGTCGGTAGAACCAGTCTCGCGTAAGCGTACGCGTAATGTCGGTCTAGGCCGCTTCATCCAACAATACCGCCGAATCAAGAATCAACTAGTGACGGCAAGCAATATGTATATAAAATGCCCACAACTCCTCTGTGTTCTACTCATTCATATAACATCTACGCATAAACCTGGCTCGGATGCCACTGTTGGGGAACGCAGTAATTTCAAAAAAAATCCTACGCACACGCGAGATCATGGTGATGCATAGCAACGAGAGGGGAGAGTGTCGTCCACGCACCCTCGTAGACCAAAAGCGGAAGCGTTATGACGACGCGGTTGATGTAGTCGTACATCTTCACGATCCAACCAATCCAAGTACCAAACACACAGCTCCTCCGAGTTCAGCACACGTTCATCTCGACAACGTCCCACGAACTCATGATCCATCAGAGCTTCGAGGGAGAGTTCTGTCAGCACGGCAGTGTGATGACGGTGATGATGAAGCTACCGGAACAGGGCTTCGCCTAAGCACTGCTACGATATGACCGAGGTGGATTATGGTGGAGGGGGCACCGCACACGGCTAAGGGATCAATGATCAACTTGTGTGTCCATGGGGTGCCCCCCTCCCCCGTATATAAAGGAGTGGAGGAGGGGAGGGGCCGCCCCTCTCTATGGCATGCCCTAGGGGAGTCCTACTCCCATCGGGAGTAGCATTCCCCCTTCCCTAGTTGGAGTAGGAGAGGAAGGGAAGGAGGAGAAGGAGAGAAGGAAAGGGGGGGCACCCCCCCCCCCCCAAACCTATTCCAATTCGGCCTCCTGCCTAAGGGAGCACACCAGCCTCTTGTGGGCTGGTGTGGTTCCTTCGTATGGCTCATAAGGCCCATAACTTCTCCCGGGGGTTCCGGTAACCTCCCAGTACTACAGAAAAAATGCCTGAACCACTCGGAACCATTCCGATGTCCAAACATAGGCTTCCAATATATCGATATTTATGTCTCAACCATTTCGAGACTCCTCGTCATGCCCGTGATCACATCCGGGACTCCGAACAACCTTCGGTTCATCAAAACACATAAACTCATAATACCGATCGTCACCGAACGTTAAGCATGCGGACCCTACGGGTTTGAGAACTATGTAAACATGACCGAGACTCATCTCCGGTCAATAACCAACAGTGGAACCTGGATGCTCATATTGGCTCCTACATATTCTACGAAGATCTTTATCGGTCAAACCACATAACAACATACGTTGTCCCCTTTGTCGTCGGTATGTTACTTGCCCGAGATTTGATCGTAGGTATCTCAATACTTAATTCAATCTCGTTACCGGCAAGTCTTTTTACTCATTCTGTAATGCATTATCCTGCAACTAACTCATTAGTTACATTGCTTGCAAGGCTTATAGTGATGTGCATTACCGAGAGGGCCCACAGATACCTCTCCGACAATCGGAGTGACAAATCCTAATCTCGATCTATGCCAACTCAACAAGTACCATCGGAGAAACCTGTAGAGCACCTTTATAATCACCCAGTTATGTTGTGACGTTTGGTAGCACACAAAGTGTTCCTCCGGTATTCGGGAGTTGCATAATCTCATAGTCATAGGAACATGTATAAGTCATGAAGAAAGCAATAGCAATATACTAAACGATCAAATGCTAAGCTAACGGAATGGGTCAAGTCAATCACATCATTCTCTAATGATGTGATCCCGTTAATCAAATGACAACACATGTCTATGGTTAGGAAACATAACCATCATTGATTCAACGAGCTAGTCAAGTAGAGGCAAACCAATGACACTTTGTTTGTCTATGTATTCACACATGTACTAAGTTTCCGGTTAATACAATTCTAGCATGAATAATAAACATTTATCATGATATAAGGAACTATAAATAACAACTTTATTATTGCCTCTAGGGCATATTTCCTTCAGTAACACATCATATCACTTTGTGGCCTCACGCACAGTATTCCCAAAGGTGAAACCTTACCTGGCCTGGGACCGGTTGCGCCTTTTGGCTCACGTAGATGATAGTGTTGCTAGCATCCATATGACAGAGAACCCGGGCTGACATGACTAGTCATAAACCCAAGGTGGCACTAACTTACAGGGACAGTCATACATGACCCAGCAACGAACGAATCGATCATCAATGTATGAACCCAAGTCGTAGCAAGCTACAAGGACTTAAAGGAACAACATGTGACATTTCCCCGAAGGGGCAGACACGGGAACAAAGAAGGACACATGCCGGCCAGCCTAAGTGTTCCGGAGCAATAGCAAGCTACCATGGCTCAGTGGAAGCACTAGGAGACATTTCCCCGTAAGAGAGGCTACCAAGAATAAACAACTAGGTTGTCGGCTCCCACACATACCAAGCATTTCAAAATCATACACACAATATGCTCGATATGTGCAAATACAACATGGAATCACAACAAAACTCCACGACTCAAAGTATTTATTCAATAGGCTCCAAGGAGTTAGATATTACAAACATGGATCACATGACCAAACATACAGAGCATACACGCAACAGAAGCATAACATGTCTGGGTACAGACAACTACAAATGAAAAAGGCTGAGCAGCCTGACTATCTACACGACCCTCCTAAGGTACAAGGTCGTAGCTGAGGTAACAAGCTAAACGTCGAAGTCCACGCGGAACTACTAGTGAGACTGAAGTCTCCCTGCAAAAACATAAATTAAGCAAATGTGAGTATAAATGTACCCAACAAGACTTACATCAGAACTAGCTACATATGCATCAATATCAACAAAGGGGTGGCGGAGTTTAACTGCAGCAAGCCAGCTTTGACTCAGTAGCTATCGTGAACTATGACTGATGGTAACTCTTTGGAGGTGGCGCACACGAGTCCACATATTCACCATATCAATAAACCACTATGGATCCGTTCCCGTCTCCCTGCGAGAAGGCCATCCATAGCACTCATGCTTATCTTGCGCGTTTTAGAGTATCCACTTTCACTTGTCTATGAATTGTATAAGCAACCCATTAGTCCTTTACCACGGACGCGGATATTTGAATATATCATGTTAACCCTAACTCAAAGGAACCCATCCCTGTCCCATCAGCAATGTTCCCTCTTGGAACATGTATCTACATCCAGCCCAGACACTGTGCAATGCCGTGTGTCACCCGGACACACGCGTCATGCATCACCTACCCGCACACCTGACCGCAAATGTCCGTGTAACCGCAAGGTAGGCTCTGATAAGCACGGAACTCAATTCCTATGAGCCGTATCACAAGACAATCCACCATGTTTTCTGACACGGCCTCTCATCACCAACTTGACCAAAACGGGTCAAGACACGTAACTTTCACACCATTCCAATCCATCCCGGATGAATCAGACCTGACACAAATCGAAGCATAGCGGGCATAACAAGCAAGCATGAATGAGTAGGCACATCATGGCTCAAACAACTCCTACTCATGCTAGTGGGTTTCAACTATTTACTATGGCAAAGACAGGTCATTCAGAGGAAAGAGGTTCAACTACCGCTACATGTAACAGTTGAATCGTTGTTATCCTAATGCAGTAAAAGAGAGCAAGAGCGTGAGAATGGGATTGTATCGGAATGCTCAATGGGGTTTTGCTTTCCTGGCACTTCTGAAGATAGCAATAGCTCTTCATCGGTGTCATCGAACTCATCATCGAAACATACGTTTACTGAGGGGCAGAAACCACCGGCAACAAAGAAGGAACACAATCAATGCAATGCACAATATGATGCATGATCATGACATGGAAAAATGGGTGTGTTTGAGCTAATGCAACTAGCAACAATTTAAATGAAGTTGGTTTGAACCCAAGGTTCAAATTCAAACTCCATATGTGAAATTCAAATGCCATTTATTTATTTTGTCCAATTCAGCAACTTTATGTTGTTCCAACATGCATGAAAAGGTACATATGGAAAGATTGGATTTTTCCGATCATTTTTCATATATAAATTATTTCCATTGGAGTTATGGTTTTCTATGATTTTTAGAAGTTTAGGCAAATTTCTAAAAATAAATAAATCATTTAGATTTATTTAAATTCCAGAAATAGTTATTGTGCCAGCATGACATCGGTGTGACATCAGCAAGTCAACATAAGCCGGTCCAGGTCAAACCTGACCAATTGGGCCCACTAATCAGTGACTCAGTGTTGCCTAGGGTCACAGACAGGTGGGGTCGGGTCAACGGACACATCAGCATAGTCAACTCTGACGCGTGGGTCCCACTGGGTTATAAACTAATCTAAACAGAAAATAAACCCGGAGTTAATTAGGAGTGGGACCCAGCTGTTGGTGTCACTCGAGGGGTTAATTAGTGGGTCATTAACCACTTATGATGCCCACGTCGGTGGCTAGACGTCGGTGCTAAGCACAGCACAGCGACGCTCGCCGGTCGGGCGATTCCGGCCACGAGAGCTCGCGCTCTTGGGCTCTACAGAACCAGCGCAATGAGGTGCTTCCAATTGTGGTCTTATCTGGCCGTGGGGATGCCGGAGCAGTCGACGGCGTCGAGTTTGGCGGCGGCCGGAGCACGGGATAGTGCGGGCGGGGGCCTGGAGCTCGTGTTCGAGCGAACGGAGAGCACATGCAGTAGCTACGAGTTAGCAGGAGCTCAACCACGTGCTCAAACGTGACGTTGCTCCACCATAACGACGGTGACGACAAACGCGTCGGTCGGAGCTTGCGGGCAGGACAGCGAGGTCAGTTAGCGGACGAGCGCGGCCAGGGGAGTAGGGGGAAATGACGACGGAGTTCACTGGGGGTCGATGCGCATATCAGTGGGCTCGGGGAGGCATCAGAGTTGGCGAATCGACAAGCGGCGTCTAGTGGCCGTGCATAAAGGATACGGCTCAATGGCGGCGATGCAGGGCGTCCGATGTCATTTCCTTCGGATTGGAGACGAGCTGCTCAATGGTGGGGCTCGTTTGTACGTCTGCGAGGCGAGTGGGAGGCGGTGGCTATGGCAACAGCGAGTGGCGGCGACGGCTATGCTCGGGCGGCGCTCGGCTGTGAGAGAGAGGGGGCTAGAGGAGGGGACGAGGACGAACAACGGGCGAGAGGGACCGGGGTGGCGCGTGGCATCGTCAAGAGGGTCGGGGAGGCCAACCAAGTAGGAGGTGGCGCGCACGTGTGCGCGGACGGCGGGCACACTCCCTGCTACCCACTCGTAGGTGGTTGAAGACCGTGGGGGGCCTCGTGGGATGGGCCAGCAGTGCCAGGCCATGTGGGCTACAGGTAAGATAGGTAAGTTCTCTCTCTTCTCTCTCTGTTTTCTCTTTTGATTCTGTTTTCGAATATTTCAATCTATTTTGAATTTGGCTTTCAAACCAAACCAATTTTTCTGCTTCTGAAAATTATTATGGGAGTTGAAATTGGTTATTCCAGGGACCCACAAAATGTTTTAGAATTATTGGAGCTAAAATATAATTATAGGAATTTATAACTCCAATGCAAATACTTATTGGATTAAATCAGAGACCATAAACGCCATAGAAAAATGTGAATCATCTCTGGTTAAGGTTTTCACCCTTTTCCATAAAAAATGAACATTTTTAAGGCTATTTTGGGTTCATTGAATTTTTTAGGTTAAACCTATTTCAATTACTTTGGTGCTATGGTTTGGACAACCCCCATTTCAAGTTTCAAAATTTTAGACATGATGCATGTATGCTTGTGCAACTATTTGCAATCAAATTCTAGGGTCGTGACAACTCACCCCCCACTAAACAAGAATCTCGTCCCGAGATTCAAGATGTGAGGTAAGAAGACAGAGGGGACACAAAGCCAACACGATCTTCACATTCTAGACAGATGTTGATTGCTTGCATCATGTTGATCTTGACATCCTTGCTTTTGAGATCTTTGTCCAACATAGTGACGACCGAAAGAAACTCTACAGGAATCAATATTCTCAAGATCGAGCAACTCAAGATCAACTCATGGAGTGAGATGTTGAAACATCTCTTGAACTGAGACACAAAACACACATCAGGGGGGGTGGAAGAAACAGATGACGGAGGTTCAATTTCGTAGGCAACAATTCCACGCTGGAGTAGGATGGTGCACGGTTTCATAGTAGCGAGGAGATAATTTCCATGATTCCATAATGGGACACCTTGGGGGAGGTGATTCGTAGAATTATTCCCTTAAGTGGCAAAAATAATTACTTTTGATACATAGATCATTGAAACTCTCTATACCAGCCTAAGGAAAATCACAATCGATCATTTTACGGAGTTTGAAAGAATTACATACTCGGACTAGAATGGATGATGTGAACTGCCTTGTTGAAGAGAACGCAATGGATGATTTTTGCTTATAATCAAAAATGGATGGGACCCATGGTAAGCCCACTTTTGAAGGTTATTCTGAGCAGCAATTACTGAGAAGGGATGCCTACGGTAGAATGGCACAATGGCGGGTGCAAGCTAAGAATAAAATTCAAATGTGGGGAATGATTCTAGTAACTGGGGAAAAACTCAACAGTCGAGAGTGATTCCACCATTTGAATGGTTATAGTATCATGAATAAACTGAGAGCACAAAAATCCCTAAGGAAAAACTTCTCGAATAAGTCGCATGAAATCCTCATTGAAAAGATGGATAAATTTTTCATTCAAGATACTATAATAATAGATCTTCCAGCTAGGTGTGTTGGCCAAAACATCAACCTTGCCGGAACCTACATTACAGATCTTGGAATAATTCCAACCATTACCTGCCTGAGATTCAGATCTAGTTGGTAATAGGATATTTCAGACAACATGTCTGGAAAGAAAATTTGCAACACAAGCCGAAGAGATGACGTTGCGAGATTCTCAGGAAATGGACTATGGTAGTAAGCTCCAAAACATGAACTAGTTCTGCTACACACATGTGAACATGTTGTCCCCTATAAGCATGACCACATAGTAGTCTTACAACAAACACTACCTAGTTCCAGTGGGGAACCATCATTGAGGATATCAAAATCCTTGCATAAGGCATGCTCTTAAGAAGGAACTTCTTCTCCTTGAAAAAATAAATCAGTGGCTTGGTGTGCTAGGCATACATATAGAATGAAGGTTGCAAGTCTCCAAACCACAGAATACTTCGCACATATGCATGACTAACTTGGGATGATTCCAGAGGAAGCAAAACTAACTTTCTCGAATTCACAGCAACAACTTGCATCAAATGCACATGAATTAAAGGAAGTCACTTCTTTCATCAAACATATACTTCATGACCTAGCATGAAGGAGATGCTTACAAAAGTTTCCGACACTAGCTTGATGTTCAACATGAATCATGGAGGAGATATAATGTTGTTGATGAGCTCAACAACAACTCATCAAGATTCCCATGAAGATGGAATTCCACAACTATGTGAACAAGGCGATAGTATTGGTCAGACCCAAAAGATATAATGGTGTATGCTCTAGGAACAACCGCGAGTAAGACAACATTACGAACATCGCTGGTTCTGATTTGATTTGATGATAGCCCATACGCAAATCAAAGATTTGGGTAAGAAAATAGGTCCAACAATTGATCACAAGGACCAATCGATGAATATATCATCTTTATTCATCACATTCATACAAACGCAAAGATATCCCTTCAGAACGAACTAAGTTAGGTAAAGCTTTTATCTTCCAACTCTCCAAACTGTTGTTTAGGTTAACCAACTAGCTCAGGGGTATCCAACGCAGATTCTTGGAGAAGGGGTGGTTTATAGAAAAACCAACTTGATCACGAACTCAACATAGCAGTCAGGTGATAACCTGGTAATACTTTTGAGAAGATGTTTGGTAAATTACAAACCACTGATATGTTACTAAGCTCGAGAACAATCTTGCTTTTCACGGCAAGACGATATGATCGAAAGAGCAAGGAATTAACATAATCCAAACTCATTGATCAAAGAGTGCACCAGGAAAATGGACTAGGTACCACAATCTATCCTAGAATGATGATTCAATCCATCACGCTAAGAATGAAATTTATCATCCATTAACTACCAAGCAATGGGGTTGCTAGGAGTATTCATTTCACACATCCCATTTCATTTGCCGGCATTCTGGTTGCAACAACATGGGGACCGAGAAATGAACAATGATGGCGAGAAGTATCACTCCATCAAGATTTCATAAGAGGGAGTGCAATTCTCGTGATACTCTTGTTATGAAAGAGGGTGATACTCCGAGGTAGAACAGAACAAAAACTAGATTGGCATTTTGATCTGCGGGATACAACTGCTTTAACCCAATCCTAGATATGGATGAGGTACTGGAGTTTGTTTCTCCTAGTCATTCCGGAATAGAATGGCTTGACAGACCATAGGAATAATAGACATCGATAACACGAATGCAGAACTACTCTTGACCAACAATTGACAGACGAAGGTTAGATAACAACTAAAGAGGGACAACTCAAAGGGACATATATCTTTCTGAGTTGTGGATGCATAGATTAGTATGTCGAGCAAAGCTCAACATTTCTTCCGGGTAACCCATGCACAAAGGTAGAACTGGCATATTAGTAGAACTCATCAAGAGCACTCTGGTTGTGGTCTTTTGGTTCAGAAGAACTTCTGCCATAAGAAGTTCATGGTATTTGGAAGAAGGAAATACCACGGACCCCGAGGACTATCGCAAATGTTACTAATACCCTAAAGGAACGAGCAACACTATCAACATGAAGTAAGTGGAATGAATCTTGGGTCCAAGAACCCAGGAAAACAATACCTACTAACCAAATGGCACCACGAGATGCTCTCGAGAATGGTGGCCAGAATTATCACACTGGGAACACAAAACATGTCTAGATCACTAGGTGGTTCTCTAAGATACCTAGTGTCGCAATAATAGGTTCAACATATAAGCCAAGGCAACGGAGTACCTCAACTCAACGATTAGTGTGGTTAATCTGGCTCAAATGAACGTCGGGAATGGGAAGAAGGGATTTGCAAATGCATCAGACTATTTGGAAACCTGGGATGACTCGGACAGCATAACGGCTGTAAATGCTCAAAAGATTTTTGAGACATCCTACAAAATGGTGGCACAACCACTCAACATCACAATATCAAGGTTTTGAGTCCAACTATTAAGACACAGAGGTACCAGAAACTGAACTGGGACTCGAATCCATCATTCCTATAAGTCTCTAGCATAGTGACTTGTGATCCTGATAGATAGATGAGAAGACCTAGTTTATTAACCCCGTAGAAAGGATGAGGGTGACTCAGAATCAGAATGACAAAGGGATAAGTAGTAAAAAGATCCTTACGCTCCCTTCCACAATCAATTCCCTTACATAACTAAAGCATTTCTAGACACAACTTCGACCAATTTGGCTTGGTAATCCTACAGGCAGTCAGGCTCTGATACCAAAGCTGTGAGGACCCCGATCTTAAGTCACACCGATCTAGCATGTAACACATCATATCACTTAGCAGCCTCACACACGGTATTCCCATGGGTGACACATTACCTGGCCCGGGACCGTTTGTGCCTTTTGGCTCACGTATATGATAGTGTCGCTAGCATCAATATGATAGAGAACCCGGGCCAACATGACTAGTCGTAAACCCAAGGTGAAACTAACTTATAGGGACAGGCATACATGACCCAGCAACAAACTTGTCGATCATCAACATATGAACCCAAGTCGTAGCAAGCTACAAGGACTTAAATGAACAACGCATGACATTTCCCCGAAGGGACAGACATAGGAACGAAGAAGGACACATGTCGGCCAGCCTAAGTGTTCTGGAGCAGTAGCAAGCTACCATGGCTTAGTGAAAGCACTAGTAGACATTTCCCCATAAGAGAGGCTACCAAGAATAAACAACTAGGTTGTCGGCTCCCACACATACCAAGCATTTCAAAATCATACACACAATATGCTCGATATGTGCAAATACAACATGGAATCACAACAAAACTCCACGACTCAAAGTATTTATTCAATAGGCTCCGAGGAGTTAGATATTACAAACATGGATCACATGACCAAACATACAGAGCATACAGGCAACGGAAGCATAACATGTCTGGGTACAGACAACTACAAATGAAAAAGGTTGAGAAGCCTGACTATCTACACGACCCTCCTAAGGGTACAAGGTCGTAGCTGAGGTAACAAGCTAAATGTCGAAGTCCACGCGGAACTACTAGTGAGACTGAAGTCTCCCTGCAAAAACATAAATTAAGCAAACATGAGTACAAATGTACCCAGCAAGACTTACATCAAAACTAGCTACATATGCATCAGTATCAACAAAGGGGTGGCGGAGTTTAACTACAGCAAGACAGCTTTGACTCAGTGGCTATCCTGAACTACGACTGCTGGTAACTCTTTTGAGGTGGCGCACACGAGTCCACAAATTCACCATATCAATACACCACTATGGTTCCGTTCCCGTCTCCCTACGAGAAGGCCATCCATAGCACTCACGCTTATCTTGCGCATTTTAGAGTATCCACTTTCACTTGTCTATGAACTGTGTAAGCAACCCATTAGCCCTTTACCACGGACGCGGCTATTTGAATACATCATGTTAACCCTGACTCAAAGGAACCCGTCCCCGTCCCATTAGCAATCTTCCCACTTGGAACATGTATCTACATCCAGCCCGGACATTGTGCCATGCCGTGTGTCACCCGTACACACGTGTCATGCATGACCTACCCGCACGCCTAACCGCAAATGTCCATGTAACCACAAGGTAGGCTCTGATAAGCATGGAACTCAATTCCTGTGAGCCGTATAACAAGACAATCCACCATGTTTTCCAACACGGGCTCTCATCACCAACTTGACCAAAACGGGTCAAGACACTTAACTCTCACATAGTAGGACATGTTCACACCATTCCTATCCATCCCGAATGAATCAGACCTGACACAACTCTAAGCATAGCAGGCATAACAAGCAAGCATGAATGAGTAGGCACGTCATGGCTCAAACAACTCCTACTCATGCTAGTGGGTTTCAAATATTTACTGTGGCAAAGATAGGTCATGCAGAGGAAAGGGGTTCAACTACCACACCATGTAATAGTTGAATCGTTGTTGTCCTAATGCAGTAAAAGAGAGCAAGAGCGATAGAATGGGATTGTATCGGAATGATCAATGGGGGTTTGCTTGCGTGGCACTTCTGAAGATAGGAATAGCACTTCATCGGTGTCATCAAACTCATCATCGGAACATACTTCTACTAAGGCCGAACAACCACCAGCAACAAAGAAGGAACACAATCAATGCAATGCACAATATGATGCATGATCATGACATGGAAAATGGGTGTGTTTGAGCTAATGCAACTATCAACAATTTAAATGAAGTTGGTTTGAACCCAAGGTTCAAATTCAAACTCCATATGTGAAATTCAAATGCCATTTATTTGTTTTGTCCAATTCAGCAACTTTAAGTTGTTCCAACATGCATGAAAAGTACAGATGGAAAGATTGGATTTTTTTCGATCATTTTTCATGTATAAATTATTTCCATTGGAGTTACGGTTTATTTTCTATGATTTTTAGAAGTTTAGGCAAATTTCTGGAAATAAATAAATCAGCAGGAGCTCGCGTTCGAGCGAACGGAGAGGACAGGCGGTAGCTACGGGTCAGCAGGAGCTCAACCACGTGCTCAGACGTGATGTTGCTCCACCGTAACAATGGCGGCGACAAACGCGGCGGCCGGAGCTTGCGGGCAGGATGACAAGGTCAGTTAGCGGACGAGCACGACTAGGGGAGTAGGGGGAAACAACAACGAAGCTCACTGGGGGTCAATGCGCAGATCAGTAGGCTCGGGGAGGCATCAAAGTTGGTGAATCGACGAGCGGCGTCCGGTGGCCGTGCGTGAAGGAGATGGCTCGATGGTGGCAATGCAGGGCATCCGAGGCTGTTCCTTCGGATTGGAGACAAGCTGCTCGATGGTGGGGCTCGTGTGTATGTCGGAGAGGCGAGGGGGAGGCGGTGGCTATGGCAACAGCGAGTGGCAGCGACGGCTATGCTCGAGCGGCGCTCAGCTGGGAGAGAGGGTGGCTAGAGGAGGAGATGAGGACGAGCGACGGGCGAGAGGGACCGGGGTGGCGCGTGGCATCATCCAGAGGGATCGGGAAGGCCAACCAAGCAGGAGGTGGCGCGGGTGTGTGCGTGCATGACGGGCACACGCCCTCCTGCCCGCTGGCAGGTGGTTGAAGACCATGGGGGGCCTGGTGGGCTGGGCCAGCAGTGCCAGGCCAGGTGGGCTGCAGGTAAGCCAGGTAAGTTCTCTCTCTTCTCTCTCTGTTTTCTCTTTTCTTTCTGTTTTCTAATATTTCATTCTATTTTGAATTTGGCTTTCAAACCAAACCAATTTTTCTGTTTCTGAAAATTATTGTGGGAGTTGAAATGGGTTATTCCAGGCACCCACAAAATGTTTCAGAATTATTGGAACTAAAAATATAATTATAGGAATTTATAACTCCAACACAAATACTTATTGGATTAAATCAGAGACCATAAACGCCATAGAAAAATGTGAATCATCTCTGGCTAAGGTTTCACCCTTTTCCATAAATAAGGAACATTTTTTAAGGCTATTTTGGGTTCATTGAAAAAAATTTAGGTTAAACCTATTTCAATTACTTTGGTGCTAGGGTTTGGACAACCACCATTTCAAGTTTCAAAAATTTAGACATGATGCATGGATGCTTGTGCAACTATTTGCAATCAAATTCTAGGGCTATGACACTGGTAATCTTGTGTACACTTTTGTGGTGTGTCTGTTGAGTAATTCATGTTTGCTCTTTTATTAATAGTATAGATATATTCCCTCCGTTCCTAAATGTAGGTCTTTCTAGAGATTTCAACAAGTGACTACATAAGGAGCAAAATGATTGAATCTACACTCTAAAATATGTCTATATACATCCATATGTGGCTCCATTTGAAATCTATAAAAAAAGACTTATATTTTGGAACGGAGGTAGTAGATATAGAAAAAACAAGCGTTGGGAACCTCCACTTTCTTCTCAGTCTTTGACCATTACTTTTGCCTCGGGTACCAGGTCGGTTCACAGCCTCCGGTTAGCAATAGTTTGTGTCCACCACCGAGTGTTCTGACTTTCATGCATATTTTGTTACACATTAATTATTGGGCAACATAGAATGCAATTTCAAAAAAAATTCCTATGATTACGCAAGATCTATCTAGGAGATGCATGGCAACGAGACGGGGAGAGTGTGTCCACGTACCCTCGTAGACCGAAAGCGGAAGCGTTAGGTTAACGGGGTTGATGTAGTCGAACGTCTTCACGATCCAACCAATCCGAGTACGGAACGTACGGCACCTCCGTGTTCAGCACACGTTCAGCTCGACAACATCCCTCAAACTCTTGATCCAGTAGAGGGTCGAGGGAGAGTTCCGTCAGCATGACGGTGTGGTGACGGTGATGGTGATGTGATCCGTGCAGGGCTTCGCCTAAGCACTACGACGCTATGACCGGAGGAGTAAACCATGCAGGGGAACCGCACATGGCTAAGAGAACTATTGGTGTGCCTTTGGGGTGCCCCCTGCCCATGTATATAAAGGAGGGGGGACAGAGGCCGGCGGCCAGGAGGGGCGCGCCATGGGGGGACTCCTACTTGGACTCCTAGTCCAAGTAGGATTCCTCCCCTTTCATTTCTTCCACCAGAGGGAATAGGAAGGAGAGGCAGAGGGAAAGGGAAGGGGGGTGTTGCCCCCTCCTCCTTGTCCTATTCGGACTCCCTAGGAGGGGGCGGTGGCCACCTCCCGCAGGCTTCCCTGTCTCTCCCTTTAGGCCCATGTTGGCCCAACACTTCCCCGGGGGGTTCCGGTAACCCCTCGGTACTCCGAAAAAAATACTGAATCACTCGGAACCATTCCAATGTCCGAATACAACCTTCCGATATATGAATCTTTACCTCTCGACCATTTCAAGACTCCTCATCATGTCCGTGATATCATCCGGGACTCCGACCAGGCTTCGGTCATCAAATCACATAATTCATAATACAAATCGTCATCGAACGTTAAGCGTGCGGATCCTACGTGTAGCGTCCAGACCTCAAACGGTCTGATCTCTGTGCTCAGGTGTCATCCCTGGATCAGTAATGCTGACACCACACAGTACTCGGAGGATTTATAACAGAGTAGCAATCACACACTTATTACATCGAGTGTCTCAATAGAGAACTTATTACAATAAATATGGCTTAAGGCCATCTAATAACGATAACAGCAGAAGGCTTGGAAGATAAGTGAGTCCATCAACTCCAACGGCATCACTGAGTATAGAACCACGACCTAAAAACTCCTTAATCATCGTCTGAAAAGTCTGCAACATTAACATTGCAGCCCGAAACAGGTCAGCACATGGAATATGCTGGCAAGGTAACACATAGAGAGTAATGGAATGAAACAGCTATACTATAGGCATATTTGGCTGGTGGAAAGCTCTATGGTTACATTTTTGCGTAAAGCCAATTTTTCCCTACTACAAAGGAATAAATTTTATTTAACTATCATGGTAGTTGTTAAACATTGAGAATGGTTGACATCATTCTCAATCCCAATTAAGCATCATCATTAAACAAAACCCAACAAAATTAATTTTAGAGTAACATGTTGAGATTCACATGATAATCCAAGTACTAGATACTCAAAACATCCATAACCGGGGACACGGCTAACCATGATTAGTTTATACACTCTGCAGAGGTTTGTGCACTTTTCCCCACAAGACTTGATCGCCTCCGTTTGGTTTCTCGCACTACATGGTGTTTGAGAAGACGGATGACCGAGACATAGTCTTTCAGAAGCGCTAGCACCTTACGATGGGTAGACCGTTACACCTACTTTCCCCTAGATCTACTAGTCTACCCTGTAAGAGTTTGCACGACTTAATCAACTATGCTAGAGCCCATAATAGCTTGTGGCTGCACACGGAAGTTTCTAGTATGAAAAATCTCATGATCCCTTTGGGCCTGGGTGGCGGTCCATAAAGAAAAACAGGCAATCCTGAAATACCCAGGTACCTCAATCCACCCAGATGTGTGTTTAAGTTGCCACCTTAGATAAACCATTAATTAACAAACTCACATCTGTCATGGATATCACTCACCCAATCCACGTCTACTAGCATGGCATGGCATAATAGGCAAACATAGAAGTAACTCCCAAAGGTTTGATAATATAACAGGTAATAGGTACTACCTCAACTACTTCCCATCCCACAATTTAATTAGATCCTAATCATGCAATGTTTGAGGATTGATCTAATGCAATAAAACTGGGTAGTAGGACGTATGATCAAAGTGTTACTTGCCTTGCTGATGATCCACGAAACCTAGAGATTCGAAGTAACAGGCGGCGCACTCCGGCTATTCTATCACAGACAAACAAACAAGCATACAATAAGTATTCATATAATGCACAGGTAAAACTCAAATAAGAGATCTAACCAGAAGGTTCAACTTAAGAACTCCAGTTTGCAAAAAGAATCAAATCAAACGAAGCAACGAAAGTCAAACGGCAAAAAAAAACAGGCTTCGTTTACTATTCTGGATCTAGGGCAATTTTTAGAGTGGCAAAAACTTGTTTAAGTTTGTTAAACGGTTAGAGGGTTTAGAGATGAAACTCCAGGCGCTTGAATCGCCTGATTCCGATAACCAAGCGAAAAGTTATACTAAAACGAAAATCGGATCAGGAATCGCGATCAGAAAAATCGCGGATTAAATCCGAGCAAAAAGAAAAACGACGAACGTTCGCTAGAATGAACGAACGGATGAACGCTCGCTAATTAAATAAATTGGAAAAACCGATCTATTTAAAAAAACCGAAACTAAAAAAATAAAACCGCGACTTTTTTTTCGGCGGCGGCTAGGGTTTCGGGCGCGGTGGGCTGGGGCGGCTCGTGTCGGGCGGCTTATAAAGGCTGCCCCCGGGCGGAGTCCCGCTCGGGTACGGCCCAAAGTCGGTTCACGTTTTTTTATTATTCCGCACAGAAAAACAAATAATAGAAATACTAAACAGACTCCAAAAATTCCGAAATAAATTTTCTCGGGCTTCTAAAATCAAGCTGCATAAGGTGAACATTTATTTAGGGCCTAAATGCAATTTTGAAAAACGCACATTTTTCCTAAATTCAAATAAAATACCGAAAAACTCCAAAATAAAATCTTATTTGATTTTATTATTAAATACTCAATATTTCTTTATTTTGGGAAAGTCATTTTATTCCCTCTCTCATATTTTTATAATAGAAATAATTGATGATAAAATAATTAATATCAAATGATCCTATTCTCAAAATTTGAGAAAACTCAAATATGAAAATAACAAAATCCCCAACTCTCTCCGTGGGTCCTTGAGTTGCGTAGAATTTCTAGGATCAAACCAAAAGCAAATAAAATATGATATGCAATGATGGTCTAATGTATAACATTCCAAATTGAAAATTTGGGATGTTACAAACCTACCCCCCTTAAGATGAATCTCGCCCTCGAGATTTGGGTTGACTAGAAAATAGGTGAGGGTGGTCCTTGAGCAAATCTTCCTCTCGCTCCTAGGTGGCTTCATCCTCCGTGTGGTGGCTCCACTGAACCTTACAGAACTTGATAACCTTGCTGCGGGTGACTCGACTGGCATACTCTAGAATCTTAACTGGTTTCTCCTCATAGGTCAAATCACTGCCCAACCGAATTGCTTCCAGTGGTACCGTATCTCTCAGCGGTATGTCAGCCATCTCCGCGTGGCACTTCTTCAACTAAGAAACGTGGAGCACATCATGAACTCCTGACAATCCTTCAGGCAATTCCAACTTGTAGGCCACTTCTTCCATACGTTCCAATACTCGGTATGGTCCTACAAATCGGGGCGCTAACTTTCCCTTAACTCCAAAACGCTTAATTCCTTGAAGTGGTGATACTCGAAGATAAACTCGGTCTCTGACTTTGTAAACTATCTCCTTGCGTTTAGAATCTGCATAACTCTTTTTCCTGGATTGAGCTACCTTGAGCCTATCACGAATCAATTTCACCTTCTGTTCAGACTCCTTAATCAAATCAGGTCCAAACAACTAGCGGTCTCCAACTTCATCCCATGACAACGGTGTTCGGCACCTTCTTCCATACAAGGCTTCAAAAGGGGCCATCTTTAAACTGGATTGATAGCTGTTGTTGTAAGAAAATTCTGCATATGGCAAATTGTCGTCCCAACTAGATCCATAATCTAGCGCACAAGCTCTCAGCATGTCCTCCAAAATCTGATTAACTCTCTCGGTCTGTCCATCTGTCTGTGGATGAAAAGCTGTGCTGAACTCTAGCCTGGTACCCAAAGTTTCGTGCAACTGATTCTAGAACTTTGAGGTAAACTGGGTTCCTCTATCTGATATTATACTCCTCGGAACTCCATGTAAGCATACAATCCTGGTCATGTATATCTTTGCCAACTTAGCACTGGTGTAAGTGGTCTTTACCGCGATGAAATGAGCTACTTTCGTCAACCGATCAACTACAACCCAAATCGAGTCATAGCCTGAACGAGTCCTGGGTAATCCCGTGATAAAATCCATGCCTAACTTATCCCACTTCCATTCGGGTATTGGCAATGGTTGTAGGAATCCTACTGGCTTCTGATGCTCTACTTTTACTCTCTGACATACATCACAAACTGCTACATACTCCGCAATATCTTTCTTCATTCCGGTCCACCAGAAAATATCCTTCAAATCCAAATACATCTTGGTATTTCCTGGGTGAATCGAATATGGTGAATTGTGTGCCTCTTGCAGAATCAACTTCCTGATCTCCGGGTCATTTGGCACACAAACACGGTCTTCAAACCATAGGGTGTCGTGCTAATCCTCACGAAATCATTTAGCCTTTCCTTCGCTCATTTTCTCCTTTATAGAGGCAATCTCCTTGTCAGTCTTCTGAGCTTCTCTGATTCTATCCATCAAAGTTGACTGAATCTCCAATGCTGCTACATAGCCTCTCAGAACTATTTCCAAACATAGTTCACGAAGATTTTCGGCTAACTCCCTTGGTATTTCTCCTGTCATTAGTGTATTGACATGGCTTTTGCAACTTAATGCGTCAGCTACTACATTAGCCTTTCCGGGATGGTAATGCAATCTCATATCATAATACTTGATGAGCTCCAACCATCTCCTTTGTCTGAGGTTCAACTCCTTCTACGTGAAAATGTACTTCAAACTCTTGTGGTTCGTGTACACCTCACAATGTTTTCCAATGAGGAAATGTCTCCATGTCTTCAGTGCATGCACTACGGCTGCTAACTCCAAATCATGCGTAGCATAATTCAACTCATGAGGCTTAAGCTGTCTTGAGGCATATGAAACAACTCTCCCTTCCTACATAAGCACTGCTCCAAGTCCTTGACGTGAAGCGTCGCAATACACCTCATAATTCTTGGTCTGGTCTGGCAAAATCAACACTGGTCAAGTAACCAAGCGTTTCTTCAACTCCTGGAAACTAGTCTCACACTCCTCAGTCCATATGAACTTGGTATCCTTTTTCAATAACTCCGTCATAGGCTTCGCAATCTTTGAGAAATTCTCAATGAATCTTTGATAGTATCATGCGAGTCCAAGAAAACTCCGGATCTCTCCAACTGTTGTTGGCGCTTCCCAATTTGTCACAGTGTCAACCTTAGTGGGATCTACTGCTATACCTTCTCCGGATATAACATGTCCGAGGAATCCTACCTCCTTCAACCAAAACTTGCATTTTCTGAACTTGGCATACAACTGATGTTCTCTGAGCTTCTCAAGTACCAATCGCAAATGCTCCTTATGCTCCTCTTCACTTTTCGAGTAAACCAGAATATCATCAATGAACACCACGACGAACTTATCCAAGAACTCCATAAACACTTTGTTCATCATGTTCATAAAATAGGCAGGTGCGTTAGTCAGACCAAATGACATAACGGTATACTCGTTCAGCCCATACCTGGTGGTAAAAGCTGTCTTAGGTATATCCTGTTCTCGAATCTTCAACTGGTGGTATCCTGATCGCAGATCGATCTTGGAAAATACCTTAGCTCCTTGCAATCGATCAAATAGATCATTGATCATTGGTAGTGGGTACTTGTTCTTGATGGTTACTTCATTCAATCCTCGATAATCAACAACCATCCTTAATGATCCATCCTTTTTCTCCACTAGAAGTACTGGTGATCCCCAAGGCGACGAACATGGGCAAATATATCCCTTATCCAATAACTCCTTAATCTGCTTCTTAATCTCCACCAAATCCTTTGCAGGCATCCTGTATGGTCTCTTCGATATTGGCCCTGTGCCTGGCAATAGCTCAATCAAAAACTCAATGTCTCTATCCGGTGGCATGCCTGGCAACTCTTCTGGAAATACTTCAGGGAAATCCCTTACCACTGGTACTTCCTCCTGCACAAATCCTGTTAAACAATTTACTTGAGTCCCTTTTGGCACATGTCAGGATACATACTTGATCCTTCTCCCTTCTGGGGTGGTAAGAAAAATTGTCTTACTGGCGCAATCGATGTTTCCTCCGTACATCGATACCAATCCATACCCAGAATTACATCCAATCCTTGTGATTCCAAAATGATTAAATCCGAGGGAAACACATGCCTACCTATACTCAATGGCACTTGAAAACATCCTTGACTGGCAATATACACCGCTCCTGGTGAGCTTACTAGCATAGGTGTTCTAAGAACCTTAGTGGGCAGGTTATACTTATCCACAAATCCCCTTGATATGTATGAATGCGATGCACCAGTATCAAAAAGAACGAGTGCAGTAAATGACTTAACCAAAAACTTACCGATTACGGCATCCGGTTGCTCTTCAACCTCCTACACGTTAACGTGGTTCACTTGTCCCCTATTGAAAGGGTTCGGCTTCTTCCCAGAGCTTCCATTGCCATTCTGGCCTTCAGGACATTCATTGGCATAATGTCCGGTCTTCTGGCACTTAAAGCAAGTGACTTGGCTCAGGTCCTTGTCGGATTTCGGGTTCCGGCAGACCCTTGAGGTTCGAACACTGGGGTGCGCGTGGAGATTTCGCCTCCTACCTACCTGCACCCCTCCGCCATGCTAGGATCTAAAACTACGGAAAGAACAACACAAGAGACACAAGGTTTATACTGGTTCGGGCCACCGTTGTGGTGTAGTACCCTACTCCAGTGTGTGGTGTGGTGGATTGCCTCTTGGGCTGATGATGATGAACAATACAAGGAAGAACAGCCTCGCGAGGGTCTGTTCTTGGCTGGGGCGATGAACTGCTCAGTGGAGTTCAGTCACCTTCTCTCTCTCTCTGCCTCCAGCAAAACCGACCGAACCGACCCCTTGCTCCCTTTGCTCTGTGGGTGGCTGGTCCTATTTATAGAGGCCCTGGTCCTCTTCCCAAATATCAAGCGGGAAGGGAGCCAACAATGGCGGGCTAATTTGAAGGGGGGCAGCTGGTATCAGCTATCCTGACAAAAGTAGTCTTCGCCTGCGCAAAGCTCTGGTGATGACGTCGTCTTGGGCTCCACGATGACCTCCATCTCGTAGTCCTCCTGGTCTTGATCTCGTTGCATCGAAATGGCAACCTTTGCCTGATGCCTCGGTACTCCGCGGCTGCACTTGCCCCCTTTGCACCAAAGAGGAAAGGAGGATGCTGCGCGGGCTGGCACCCGCCTGGCGCCCTGAGTCGTCATGGCTTGCGTCACGGGCACCTCGTGAGGTACCCCGCCTTGATCTCTCCGCCTCCTCGTGAGCCAGCCTGACGAGGCTGTGCCTGAGGAAGCTCCGCTTCATCCGCCCCGCGAGGCTTGGCCCCTCGTGAGGGTCTTGGGTTTGTGTTGGTGAAGACAGGCCGTGTTGGGCCCCCTTTGAGCCACGCCGCAGGCCGCAGGCAGGCAAGTCTGGGGACCCCCGTTCCCAGAATGCCGACAGTAGCCCCCGGGCCCAAGGCGCGCCCGGACTTGGCTGTGCAGGGAGGCGGAAGGGCAAGAGCGAAGCGCCACGGGCCCTAACAGCCTGCGGCCTTAGGCGCCGCGCGGCGGTTGATTGGTCGTAGGCGGCACTGTTCCCCACGCCCTCCTCATTTTGCGCCACGCTAGGCGGACCCGTAGTCGTACACAGCCGTTCCCTTTTCTGTTGCTCGAGTGCCCTCTGTCCTCCTTCCGCTCGAACTACGGCTTCTGTTTTCAACCTGATCTCGAACCTTCCCCTCCTTCCCATCGCCATGGCTCCGACGAAGAAAGGGAGAGGGAACAAACCCGTGTCTCCGCCTTGCCCACCGCCATCGGCGGCCCCCGCCGAGGGCTTGGGCAAGGTCAGCTTGGCTCTGGCCACCATCTTCAATGAATGCGGGAGGACGATGGCCTGGCCCGCGTCCCACTTCTCCATCGACAGGACAGCCACCGAGGTCCCGTATCTTGCCGACGCCCTATGGGCGGGTCTGGTTCCTCCCTTTTCTGATTTCTTCAACGCTGTGCTTTCCACTATCAGATCCACATGATGCATCTGGGTCCTGAATCCATCACCCTCCTTTCGGTCTTCGCCTTTGTTTGCGAAGCTATGGTGGGCATCCCTCCTTCGGTTGCCTTGCTGCGCCACTTCTTCTCATTGCATCTTGTCGACCCTACCCAATGCTGGGCTTGCGTGAGCTTCGTTGCCGCGTCCGAGACCGCAGCCTCTGGGATTGACTTCAAGCTCCCCCTGCCCACGGTTGGGTTCCGCGAGCGGTGGCTGTATGTGGACGCAGGGGTGCCCAGCCCCCTGCTATCGGAGCCGACCTCACTTGCTATCCCCAATTCGGGCTGGGGCCAGGAGACGCTTGAGAGCCCCCGGCTCGTCTTCGTCTGGCGCCGCTTTGCGCTCTTGAGGTCGCTTGGCGTGACAACGCCCAAGGTGGTGAAGGAGTTCCTGCTATGCCGCGTTGCTCCTCTTCAATGCCACTCACGCCGAATGTGGGCCTTCCGTGGGCGCGAGGATCGTATGAGGCTCCAGGAAGAGGACCTGACTCCTGAGGTGCTGAGGATGGCGCTCTTGACCCTGGCTGGGGACGCCAACCCCGGCAGCGTCCGGCAGGGAGGGGCCTTGTTGTACCTCTGCCAGAGCAGGGGCGACTTTGTGAAGCAGATGCCTGTCTTTGATGAGTGGGGGCCGCACCCCGCCGGCCTTTAGGGGGCCTCGCGAGAACCCAGTGGTGGTGATTGCCCTTCCAGTCGGCCAAGGCGACTCATCCTCGAGTGGCAGAGCAGGGAGGCACGAGGTGCTAGAGGCCGAGGGGGCTCCCGGCACGGTGACAATGCCGGGCGAGGCTCATGAGGAAGCAGCTCTTGGGGCCCGTGCCACTGAGGCTGAGGGTGACGAGCAGCTGCCCTCAGTGCCTACGACTGGGGCCCCTGAGGCTCCAGCTACTTCTCTTGGGGAGGCGATTGGCAGCGCACATCAGGCAGGCGCCCCTGCCGCAGATCGCCTTGACGCTCCGTCTTCGTCGAAGGTTGATCCATGCGCCCAACTCTTGGGCCGCTTCCGCGTGAACTTCGAGGCTCTCCGGAAGAGAAGGGAGGCCCTGGGCGACGATTACCCTTGTGAAAGTGCAACTATCCCTAGGTGGTTTTGGTAATTCATAACAACATATAGCTCATTGAGCTAATGCTATTCCAAGATAATTATTTCAGGAAAGCTCAATGATTGGCATGGCATGGATGTGAAAGTGGAACCCTCAAAATGCTAAGGACAAAGGATTGGCTCAAGCTCAAAAGCTCAAGACTCTTCATTTTATATTTTAGTGATCCAAGATCACATTGAGTCTTTAGGAAAAGCCAATACTATCAAGGAGGGATGAGGTGTTGCTTAATGAGCCTCTTGCTTCATGTGCTTAGTGATATGCTCCAAAACCCTCAACTACTTTCCCATATCCACATATGACCTAAACCCTAAGCCAAACTCGGTTCTACCGATTCTTCCTATCCGGCGCCACCGAGTTTTCATTTGTCATAAGCCACTGCCAAACCCTAGCAATTCGGTCCTACCGATAGGGATCTCGGTCTCACCGAGATGGGGTTGCAAACTCTCTGTTTCCCTTTCGTAACTTTTCGGTCTCACCAAAAGAGCGAATCGGTCCCACCGAGATTGCAATGTAAATTCAGTGTTTCCCCTTTGTAACTTTTCGGTCTCACCGAAAGAGCAAATCGGTCCCACCGAGTTTGCCTGACCAACTCTCTGGTTAGCTAATTACCAAATTCAGTCTCACCGAGTTTGTGTAATCGGTCTCACCGAGATTACGTTATGCCCAAACCCTAACCATATCGGTCCTACCGAGTTGCATGTCAGTCCCACCGAAAATCTCTAACGGTCACTAGGTTTACGTTTTCGGTCCGACCGAGTTTGTTGATTCGGTCCCACCGAGATTGGAAAACTGTGTGTAACGGTTGGATTTTGTGTGGAGGCTATATATATCACTCCACCTCCTCTTCATTCATGGAGAGAGCCATCAGAACACATACACCATTCCAACTCATATGTTCTGAGAGAGAACCACTTACTCATGTGTTGAGACCAAGACATTCCATTCCTACCATATGAATCTTGATCTCTAGCCTTCCCAAGTTGCTTTCCACTCAAATCTTCTTTCCACCAAATCCAAATCCTATGAGAGAGAGTTGAGTGTTGGGGAGACTATCATTTGAAGCACAAGAGCAAGGAGTTCATTACCTACACACCATTTGTTACTTCTTGGAGAGTGGTGTCTCCTAGATTGGCTAGGTGTCACTTGGGAGCCTCCGACAAGATTGTGGAGTTGAACCAAGGAGTTTGTAAGGGCAAGGAGATCGCCTACTTCGTGAAGATCTACCGCTAGTGAGGCAAGTCCTGTGTGGGCGATGGCCATGGTGGGATAGACAAGGTTGCTTCTTCGTGGACCCTTTGTGGGTGGTTGCTTCTTCGTGGACCCTTCGTGGGTGGAGCCCTGTGTGGACTCGCGCAACCATTACCCTTGGGTGGAGCCCTGTGTGGACTCGCGCAACCGTTACCCTTCGTGGGTTGAAGTCTCCATCAACGTGGATGTAGGATAGCACCACCTATCCGAACCACGGGAAAAACATCCGTGTCTCCAATTGCGTTTGAATTCTCCAAACCATTCCCTTTACATTCTTGCAAGTTGCATGCTTTACTTTCCGCTGCCTATATACTCTTTGCATGCTTGCTTGAATTATGTGATGATTGCTTGACTTGTCCTAAATTAGCTAAAATCTGCTAAGAACTAAAATTGGGAAAAGGTTAAGTTTTTATTTGGTCAAGTAGTCTAATCACCCCCCCTCTAGACATACTTTCGATCCTACAAGTGGTATCACAGCTTTGGTCTCCATTTGCTTTGATCCCCATAGCTTTGGTGATCATAGCCTTGGTTTCACAACCTAGGAGAGTATGGCGTCTAGCGAGGGAAATTACCACCGTAGAGGTCCCTACTTTGATGGTACTAATTTTGCTAGTTGGAAGCATAAAATGAAAATGCATATTCTTGGACATAACCCCGCCGTTTGGGCTATTGTTTGGTTTGCAAGGTGACTTCTTTGATGGGAGAGAACCAAACCGTGAAGCTACCGCGGATGAGTTGAAGATGTTGCAATACAATGCTCAAGCTTGTGATATTCTCTTCAACGGATTGTGCCCCAAAGAATTCAAAAAAATCAGCCGTCTTGAGAATGCGAAGGAAATTTGGGACACTTTGATTGATATGCACGAAGGTACCGACTCCGTCAAGGAATCCAAGTTGGATGTGCTTCAAAGCCAACTTGACAAGTTCAAGATGAAGAATGGTGAAGGTGTCGCTGAAATGTACTCTAGGCTTGCTCTCATCACAAATGAGATTGCCGCCTTAGGAAGTGAAGAGATGACCGATAAATTCATCATCAAGAAGATTCTAAGAGCCTTGGATGGAAAATATGATACCGTGTGCACATTGATCCAAATGATGCCCAATTACAAAGATCTCAAGCCAACGGAGGTGATTGGAAGAATTGTTGCTCATGAGATGTCACTTAAGGATAAAGAGGAACTTCACAACAAATCAAGTGGTGCCTATAAAGCCTCATGTGAAGCCCCTACATCATCAAGTGAGAAACAAGACTTCAATGAAGAATTGAGCTTAATGGTGAAGAACTTCAACAAGTTCTACAATAGTAGAAGCAAATATAGAAGCTCCAAGTCAAGGTCCTACAATGACAAAAGATCTTCTAGTCGACAGCGAAACTGCTACAGTTGTGGAAGACCCGGACACTATTCCAACGAGTGTACGGCTCCCTACAAGAGAAGAGAAGATTCTCCAAAAAGAAGAAGCAAAGAATCACCACCAAGAGAGGGAAGGAGTAGAGATGATCATTATGAACGAAGATACTCACGGAGAAGCAAGGATTCGGAAAGGAAGGAAAAATCATCAAGGAGCTACACAAGACGAAGACATCAAGCTCATGTTGGTGAATGGGTATCCGGCTCCGACTCCGACAGCCACTCCGAGAGAAGTTATCACTCCGACTCCGAAGATACTCAAGATGAAGGTGTTGCCGGTCTAGCACTTGTGTCAACCAACTCCTACGACATATTTGACTCACCAAATGAAGGAATTGGAAGATGCTTCATGGCCAAAGGTCCTAAGGTAACACACCCCGAGTATGTTGATTTCAATAGTGATGAACATGACTTGTTAGGTGATGATTTGCTTGTTGACAACTCTAGTGATGAATACTACGATGAAACGTCAATTAATCATTCTAATCAAGATAAAACGAATGACAATGATAAGGAGAAGATTGAGGCTCTAACTAAAGAACTAAACACTCTTAAGTTAGCTCATGAAACTATCTTCGAAGATCATCAAGAACTTTTAAGAGCTCATGAGAAATTACGCTTTGAAAAGCTCAATCTTGAGCAAGAGCATGAGTTCTTAAAAGCAATCAATGATGATCTCCGCAAGAAAAGTTCTTCTTACATTGCCAAGCGTTTACTCTTATCCACTTACATGCCTCAAGTCAAGTCTAGTAACAAGAACAAGATAGATTCTTCCTCTAGTAGTAACAATGATCATGCTAAATCCAATATTGTTACTTCTAGTAGCTCTCTTGATTCCACTAATGATTCTCTTAGCCAAGTTACACTTGAGCAAGAAAATAGTTTATTGAAGGGAATTATAGAGAAAGGAGTGTACAAAAGCCTTGCCGGGAGTAAGCAATTCGAGGAAATTGTGCGCAAGCAAGGAATGCACCGGAAGAATCAAGGTGTTGGTTTTGAACGAAAGTTCAATGCCAATGGAGTTGAGTGGGAAGAAGATCAATACCCCAAGACAAAGTTTGTCCCTCAACAAGAGAAGTTCAAGGGGACACAAGCTCAAGATGATCTTCCACCACAAGACTACAAGCAAAAAGGCAAGGACAAGCTTCAAGAGGAAATTGACGCATTTGAAGAAGCTCCTAAGACCTTAGTCAAGTGGATTCCCAAGACTACTTCAAGTTCCACTTCATCAAGTACGACTACAACTCCAAGGATTCCCATCAAGATGATGTGGATCCAAAAGAAGAAGAACTAAAGAGTTCTTGAGGGTGACTCCGCCAACATACTTCACTCTTATCATTTTGGCAAGAACAAGTGCAATCAACTTCCACATCTTGCACTAGTTCAAGGAGTCACAAACCCTCTTGTTGGTAAGACAAGGGACAAGGTAACCTAAAAGTTTTCATGGACATCATCTTTTGTGTGCATCACTCTATGTCTATGGATATCCTTGTTTGTTCCTTGTGGGACTAACCCATGTAGGTATTGAAAGTGAAATTCACTCAAATGGATAGCTCCAAGTGATCTACATCAACATTGAGCATCCACATCTTCAACATCTACATGAAGTCATCATCGACAAAACCCAAGGTTAGTTCATCCCTCTTAGGGGGGATATCACATCTAGGGGGAGCTTTACTCTAAGACTGAGCTAAAGCAACTATAAAGATGTGAACAAAACAATGCTTTATGTAAAAGTGGTAACCCCACTTGAGCTTAAACGATGAGTATGACCTATGATCAAGTGCTCTCACTTGACTCCTAAGTCAATATACTCATATATAGATGACCTTGTCATCGCAAATTGCTTGATAGATGCTAGAATTGGTTGTGCATGCCTTGCCACATATTTCATTTGCCATCTTATTGTGTGAGCATGCTGGTTGCATATTTTGCTCATTCGAGGACATCCACTTGTTGTTTTGATTGTTTGGTTTTATTTTCTTCTGCCAAGTGGATGGACAAGAATGCCTAAGAACCTCCTCTAGCTATCTATGCTTTTCTCGTCTCAAACTCTATTCATGCTGCATCACAAAATTTGATCAAGTCAGATTCGAACCACTCTGTGTGAGGAGCGCTCGGAGTCCCCGATTCGTCATAGACTTAAACTTCCAAAACCTCTTTATGATTCTCGGTCTGACCGATACCACACTTTCGGTCCTACCGAGATCATTATGTTGATCTAGGTTTTCGATCTCGGTGCAACCGATTCGAACATTTCGGTCACACCGAGTTTCAGTAACTGCTTGCAGTTATGAATCTCGGTGCCACCGAGTTGTTCCACTAGGTCACACCGACAGGGTCGTGCTATATATAGTCACGGGCAAAATTTTGGAAATTTCTCCGAACCCCTTCGCCCGCGCGATAGCCTGCTCTGCCCTCGTGGTCTTCGGATCGTCTTCTCGCCGCCAGCCGCCTCTAGTCGCTGGTCTCCGTCGCCGTCAACAGGAATTCTGCCCCGTCGTTGCCGCCGTAGCAAGTCTCCGCCGAACTAGGGTATGGACTTGATCACAGTGCTATTCCCCGTCCAATTCCTAGCACATTGTGTTCTTCATGATTCTTTCCACGATTGAAACACTCCTATCCAGTCAATGCGCCCGTAGATTAGCTTTGATTCGAAAATTTTAGGGTTAGGTTTCTGCCGAAACCATCTCGGACCCACCGAGTTGAAAAACTCGGTCCCACCGATTTGGCTTATGCCATTGCACAAGTGAGACTCGGTCTGACCGAGAATTACTTATCGGTGTGACCAATTTTGGAACTCAGTGAAACCCTAGCAGTCTCGGTGCCACCGAACTGTGACTCGGTCTGACCGAGTTCACTAGTTTAGGTGCCAAAACTGCTTCGGTATCACCGAGTTTAAAAATCGGTAGATCCGAGATGATTTCAGTGGGAAACTAAAACTAAGTTTTTGAATCATTCTTTTGCAAAAATCTCTGCATTTTGTGATGCTCATCCACTCTATCTCATCTATAAACTATTCACAGGGTCAGCAGTCAGTTTGCAGCATGTCTGATCAAAGTGATAGCCAGAATATGTCAGAGCAGCAGGTGCACATGAGTGAGGGCACTAGTCCCTCCAGCTCTTCTGATGAAGGCAGCAGGAGCACTCCTAACAATTTGCCAAAGGCTGCCATGAGACAGAGGAAGAAGAGGACTTCAGATTCCGAAGATGAGCACTATGTGGTAGAGGAAGAGGCCACTTCCAAGAGAGTTGAGCCAGCTCAAGGCACAAAGCCAGGGCTGAAAATCAAAAGGCCAGCAGGCAGGCAGCCAATGTCAAAGGCCAGAATGTCAACTGAGAAGCCCATAGAGCCAGTTGCAGCTGAGGGCAAGAAAAGAAAGGAAAGGGTGAAGAAGACTGTGGCTAGAGTGCTTGGCAAAGCTTCCATCATGGAAGAGGAAGAAGAAGAAGAGGTAGCTGCACCAGCACCCAAGGCACCCAAGCTAATGGAAGATGCCATAAAATCAGGGGGAGCTGCTTCCAAGGCCAAGCCAGCTCCAAAGCCAAAGCCAAAGAGGAACACAAGAAGCATTCCTGCAGCTGAGAAGAACAAGGCCCCAGTGCCTGAGACTGTTGCTGAAGAAGAGGATGAAGAGCAAATTCTGAGAAAGCTAAAGCCCAAGATCCCAGACCACAACGATGCTCATCCTGTGGCTGAGGACATGAAGCTCAGGAGAGATTCAGGGCTGAGGAAGTGGAGAGAAGCAGACCCATGTGCTTCAAGGAGAAGGACAGCAGTTGACTACAGGTTTCACACCAAGGAGCAGCAGGATTTCTATGAGACTGTTTTGCTTGATAAGAAGCCAATTGTCTGTGACATGAGATGCGTCGACTGGACCTACATGAGGGAGAAGGAGGAACACTACCCAGGAGTATATGACAGCTTTAGTGCTTGTGGAGTTGCTGACTTTGTTGGGCAGAAGCTCACAAAGTGGAACGAGGAACTGATCATGCAATTCTACTCCACGGCACACTTTTATCCAGATGGGAGGATCACATGGATGTCTGAGGGTACGAGGTACCAATCCACTGTTGAGGAATGGGCAAAGTTGATTAATGCCCCAGAGGAGCATGATGATGACATGGACATATATGCCAAGAAGAAGATGGACCACAACTCAATGTCCAATATGTACAAGGAGATCCCAAATGAAGCACTTGATACTTTCAAGTTTGGCTCAGTGCATTATCTTCTGTCAGGTCTGCCTACGATCAATTGGATACTAAGGCACACCTTACTGCCCAAGTCTGGAGATCACAAGATGATCAGAGGCCATGCTATCAACTTGCTACATGTGTTTGATGTGCCTCAGAAGTTCAAGGTGATGAGCCTCATAGTGGAAACAATCAAGAGGACTGCAGCAGATCAGAAGAGGAGTTGCGGATATGCCCCTCAAATTCAGGAGCTCATCAACTCCAAGATGGGCACGGGCATATACTTATTGGACAAGGAACATTTGCCCATCCGTCCAGACTTTGAGGATAACCAAGTGGTCATGACTGAGAATGAGCCATCATCAGTTCAAGCACAAGCAAAGAAGGAGAAGGCAAGAAAGGAGAAAGCTGCCAAGATGCCAACTCAAGAGGAGGCATCTGAGTATTTCTTAAAGACTAAACAAGAGCAGCTTGGTTACTTGATTGCATTCACGCTGAGGATTGAGCAAAGTCTGGCCACCCTCACTCAGAATCAGCAGAGCCTAGAGAGAATCATGGAACAAAAGTTCTATGACTTGGATGTCAAGATAACGGAGATTCAGACTGCAGTGGAGCAGCTCCAGGAGGACATGCAGGAGAGGAGAGGCAGGACTACCACTGCCTTTGCCAGAGTGCCAAGAGGTCCGAGGTCGTCTGCCATGCCAGTTGCTGACATAAGAGCCACCACCTCAACACCAGCCACAGCCTCAGTTCCACCAGCTCCAGCATCTACTTCATCTCCAACTCCAGCGTCTACTTCAGCATCTACCGAAGCTTTCGTCCTTGGAGTGATCCGGACTCCACCACCACCTGAAGATCAAGCCTGAGCGTCGATCTAGTGCTATGCATTTTCTAGGAACTTTTTGGTAACTTGTTGCCAAAGGGGGAGAAGATGTATAGATCATAGGCTTCGAGAGAGAGAGTGTTGCTTTTTCTCTCTTGCTTCATTTGGTGTTTTTTTCGAACTTGTTTGCTTTTGAGTGCTTTAGATACTACGTCATTATTTGTGAGACATTGATGATCATGTGTTTGATCATAAGCTACACTTAATGTTTGCTTAATGCTATTATCTTATCTATCTTATGTGATCATTCACTATTCTTGGTGATGAGTGCATGTATTTCATTCTTATCATTTTAAGCGCTCCACCAAGATGTATGTGACATGGAAGAGTAACCCATGACTCTAACTCTTTGTGCATTTGCAGTCCAAAGCAAATTTTAAATATGCACAAATTTAGGGGGAGCTCTTACTTATCACATACTTCTCAAAGCGACGATATATTTCATGCTTATTATCATTTGTCGAAGCTTTGATCTATATGTTGTCATCAATTACCAAAAAGGGGGAGATTGAAAGTGCAACTATCCCTAGGTGGTTTTGGTAATTCATAACAACATATAGCTCATTGAGCTAATGCTATTCCAAGATAATTATTTCAGGAAAGCTCAATGATTGGCATGGCATGGATGTGAAAGTGGAACCCTCAAAATGCTAAGGACAAAGGATTGGCTCAAGCTCAAAAGCTCAAGACTCTTCATTTTATATTTTAGTGATCCAAGATCACATTGAGTCTTTAGGAAAAGCCAATACTATCAAGGAGGGATGAGGTGTTGCTTAATGAGCCTCCTGCTTCATGTGCTTAGTGATATGCTCCAAAACCCTCAACTACTTTCCCATATCCACATATGACCTAAACCCTAAGCCAAACTCGGTTCTACCGATTCTTCCTATCTGGCGCCACCGAGTTTTCATTTGTCATAAGCCACTGCCAAACCCTAGCAATTCGGTCCTACCGATAGGGATCTCGGTCTCACCGAGATGGGGTTGCAAACTCTCTGTTTCCCTTTCGTAACTTTTCGGTCTCACCGAAAGAGCGAATCGGTCCCACCGAGATTGCAATGTAAATTCAGTGTTTCCCCTTTGTAACTTTTCGGTCTCACCGAAAGAGCAAATCGGTCCCACCGAGTTTGCCTGACCAACTCTCTGGTTAGCTAATTACCAAATTCGGTCTCACCGAGTTTGTGTAATCGGTCTCACCGAGATTACGTTATGCCCAAACCCTAACCATATCGGTCCTACCGAGTTGCATGTCAGTCCCACCGAAAATCTCTAACGGTCACTAGGTTTACGTTTTCGGTCCGACCGAGTTTGTTGATTCGGTCCCACCGAGATTGGAAAACTGTGTGTAACGGTTGGATTTTGTGTGGAGGCTATATATATCACTCCACCTCCTCTTCATTCATGGAGAGAGCCATCAGAACACATACACCATTCCAACTCATATGTTCTGAGAGAGAACCACTTACTCATGTGTTGAGACCAAGACATTCCATTCCTACCATATGAATCTTGATCTCTAGCCTTCCCAAGTTGCTTTCCACTCAAATCTTCTTTCCACCAAATCCAAATCCTATGAGAGAGAGTTGAGTGTTGGGGAGACTATCATTTGAAGCACAAGAGCAAGGAGTTCATTACCTACACACCATTTGTTACTTCTTGGAGAGTGGTGTCTCCTAGATTGGCTAGGTGTCACTTGGGAGCCTCCGACAAGATTGTGGAGTTGAACCAAGGAGTTTGTAAGGGCAAGGAGATCGCCTACTTCGTGAAGATCTACCGCTAGTGAGGCAAGTCCTGTGTGGGCGATGGCCATGGTGGGATAGACAAGGTTGCTTCTTCGTGGACCCTTTGTGGGTGGTTGCTTCTTCGTGGACCCTTCGTGGGTGGAGCCCTGTGTGGACTCGCGCAACCATTACCCTTGGGTGGAGCCCTGTGTGGACTCGCGCAACCGTTACCCTTCATGGGTTGAAGTCTCCATCAACGTGGATGTAGGATAGCACCACCTATCCGAACCACGGGAAAAACATCCGTGTCTCCAATTGCGTTTGAATTCTCCAAACCCTTCCCTTTACATTCTTGCAAGTTGCATGCTTTACTTTCCGCTGCCTATATACTCTTTGCATGCTTGCTTGAATTATGTGATGATTGCTTGACTTGTCCTAAATTAGCTAAAATCTGCTAAGAACTAAAATTGGGAAAAGGTTAAGTTTTTATTTGGTCAAGTAGTCTAATCACCCCCCTCTAGGCATACTTTCGATTCTACACCTTGTCGCCTGCTGAAGCGTAGGAAGTACTTCGCCACTGATGAGTAAGCCTTCTCCTTTCCCGGCTCCCGATCCTTCTGTTACTTGTACTGACCCTTGCTCCGCAGGCCCCTTCCAGCCGATTTTGCGGAGACGGCTGAGGAGCCGTCCCTCTTGACCTCGCCCCCTCCACCGTCCTCAAGCACTCCGAGCAGCGGAGCCCTTGTGGTGAGGGCGATTGAAGAGGCGAACCATCCCGAGGCATATCGTGGCCCCGCGCACCTCGCGATCCTCCTTCGCGGGCCTTCTCGTGGCATAGCTAGCCTGCCATGGGCTTCTCTCCTGGTCATGGACTGCGGTTGGCTGAGGCGTTTCCTGCGCTCTTCTCCTGAGGACGGGCTGGCCCCAGGCCGGGCTTCTGACGCGGCGTGCTCGGCCGTCGCGAGGGAGCGCTTGGTGACGCAGGCAGAGGATGATGTTGCTGCACAGGAAGCCCGTGTCCTGGAGGAGGTCGGACATCGAGTGGCGATGGCGCATTTGAACCTCGATCACGGGTTCGAAGAGAAGCTGGGGTTGATTCGGGCCGAAGCTGAAGGCAGGACTGCCGCCTTGAGGTCCAAGCTGGAGGAGGTGACGCGGCAGGTCGATGCTTCCCGGGCCGCCCTTGAGGTGGCGCAAGGTGAGTTAACCACTTCCCAGGCCGAGGTGCTCCTTCTTCACCAGCGGGTGGAGGAGGCTGAGGCCGTCGCGCGCCAGAATGCGGATGAGATACGTCAGCGGCGGATCCTGGAGCACGAGCACGGCCCCATGCTCACCATGCTCCGGGAGAGAGCTAATGCGGCCTTGGGCAACATCTGCGAGGAGGCCATCGGCGAGCCGCACGCAGTCAACTATGCTGGCAATCTTCAGTTCTTCACCGACCTGGTGACGCAGCTAGAGGCGCGGTCGATCAGGGTTGATAGGTTGGTGGAGGAGAGGAGCCGCGCCCTGCTCAGGCGCGCCTTTTCTCGCGTCTTCAGCCACCTCCGGAACATGGATCCCCACTTTGATTTTGACGCCGCCATCGCCCCAGTCCCCCAGGCCGTCCGAGGCGAGCTGGCGCACTGGGTGGAAGACAATGTGGACACTCTTATCAGGGCCTTCGCCTCGGACAACGACGACGTGATCGTGGCGGCTGATGAGGGCGGCATAATGGACGGCTCTGGTGGTGCTCCTGAGGACGCATTGGGGGATTCATCTGACTGATTGTGCATCGTTCCTGCTTCCTCACCCTGCATGAATAGAACTCAGGTTTTGGCCTGATAGCTGTGAGAGCATTTTGGAGGGGGAGCCCCTCATGTAAAACTTGTGTTTATCGTATCAGTAGAAGCTACGTCGCCCATGCGCCCGCGCCAAGTGGCTGGCTTAAGCGACGCGCTGGTCGGCTAGTTTACCTTTGTTCCGTGCCGGCCCTGAGGCAGCCCGCGGGGGGTTGTGGTGTCCTAAGTGTCCCCTGATTGAATCCGTAGGATCTGCAGTAAATCACCCTCCTGAGAGGACGCGGCGGCGGCAGTCTGGGCTGCGCGCAAGCTAGGCTTGACCCGGCTCGCGAGGGGAGGCGGCTGAGGCGAAGTGGTAACCAAAACGCGAGAAATTGCTCGAACGAGACTAAGCACCCCTTCCCCGAACACACGCAAATCTCAAATTCAAATCCAACTTGAATCCAGCGGGGGAAAGCAACAACCAAGGGGAAGAGCAACGAAAGCAAACAAAAGGCCGCGTCCGGCACCTAGTCTAGTCTTGGACATCTTCTCACCAGCGCAGAGCTAAGTGCTGCCACTAGGCGTGGGAGGGAGCCCCAGGGCCTGAGGCTGGCACCCCTGAGACTCCAGGGCGTCTACAGCCCCACTCATTATTACGTGAGAGTGTCACGGGGCGGCGAGCTTCACAGGCACTGGGCCTTCTTCACAGGGACTGGCCTTGCTTCATATCGCCAGATGAGGGCCCCGCCTTGCGCCACACTCTAGTGCCATCAACGACGACCGGAAACCAGGACGCCGCCGATGGGGTAGAGCGGTCGCCAGCGGTTCCCCCGACGACCACGGGCCCTCCGCCAGGGGCAGGCCCTGGGGCACCTCCCCAGTGGAGGGCCTACCTCCTGAGAACACCTTGCTCCGAACGCCGTGGTGGTGATGTCGAATCCCTGCCCCTCTCCTGCAGCCCCCTGCGCCCTCCTCCCGAGGGGTATGAGACTGTGGGAGCGAGGCAGCTGCCCGCCGTGGCAACCTGCACCTCCTGCGATCCATGGTTAGCGTATGCATGCTGAGGAATTAGCGGTACCCGATAATCGTTGCCTCCAGTGTGCCCAGTGGGACCGTCCCGAGACTCCTGGAAGGGCTCAGCTTCTGGCGCCTCGTCCCCCCAACTTGGGCTGAGGAGCGAGCCTTGTTCGCCCTCGTGTGGGTGTCCTCGGTCCATCATGAGGGGCACGTATTCCTCTGGCGCCGTCACCCCGAAGGCCACGCCATAGTGCTCTGCGCGCCACGCGGTCCTGCCTGACACGCCAACCGTGGGGTGGCAGTGCGGCTGCCCATTGGGGCCACGGGTCGCGTCGAGTCCTTCTTCTTCACGGACCAGGAGCGGGGGCTGCGCTGCCGCCGGTCCGGTGCTGACAGCCTCGCTGGTGTTGGAGTAGCCTTGGAGCCCGCGGGCACGCGCGGGGCCCCCGCGCGGGCCGCCCTGGGTTGGAGATGGGAGCTGGGTGCAGAAGGGGTGAGCCCCCGAGGCGGCGAAGCCCAGGAGCTCTGCCACCTGCTCCAGCAGCACGTCGCGGCCGCCCTCCAGCAGTCTGCACTGCAGCAGCTCTCGGGCCACCGTGAGCGCGGCCCTCGAGTTCGCTTGCTCCCGGTGGGTGTACGGTGTCGTGGTCGCGGCGTGATTGGAGGCCCTTGCTGCCGACCGCGCCTGCCGCGGTGTGAGAGCTGTCGAAGCCTGTCCGCGTCGCCCGCGGCCCGCAGCGCCCTGCGGACCGCGAGCTGCCTGGGGCACGGGGTCGCCCGAGGCGAGCGGCTCTGCGTGGGCAGGCCATGCCGCCCATGGGTCTGGGTTGCCCTCCTGGTCGCCGGGCATGGTGATGACGACGCGACGGGGCACGGAGCGGTGGAAGACAAATTCCGGCGCACCCCTACCTGGCGTGCCAAATGTCGGATTTCGGGTTCCGGCAGACCCTTGAGGTTCGAACACTAGGGTGCGCACGGAGATTTCGCCTCCTGCCTACCTGCACCCCTCCGCCATGCTAGGATCTAAAACTACGGAAAGAACAACACAAGAGACACAGGGTTTATACTGGTTCGGGCCACCGTTGTGGTGTAATACCCTACTCTAGTGTGTGGTGTGGTGGATTGCCTCTTGGGCTGATGATGATGAACAATACAAGGAAGAACAGCCTCGCGAGGGTCTGTTCTTGGCTGGGGTGATGAACTGCTCAGTGGAGTTCAGTCACCTTCTCTCTCTCTCTGCCTCCAGCAAAACCAACCGAACCGACCCCTTGCTCCCTTTGCTCTATGGTTGGCTGGTCCTATTTATAGAGGCCCTAGTCCTCTTCCCAAATATCGAGCGGGAAGGGAGCCAACAATGGCGGGCTAATTTGAAGGGGGGCATCTGGTATCAGCTATCCTGACAAAAGTAGTCTTCGCCTGCGCAAAGCTCTGGTGATGACGCCGTCTTGGGCTCCACGATGACCTCCATCTCGTAGTCCTCTTGGTCTTGGTCTCGTTGCACCAAAATGGCAACCTTTTCCTGATGCATCGGTACTCCGCGGCTGCGCTTGCCCCCTTTGCACCAAAGAGGAAAGGAGGACGCTGCGTGGGCTGGCACCCGCCTGGCGCCCTGAGTCGTCATGGCTTGCGTCACGGGCACCTCGTGAGGTACCCCGCCTTGATCTCTCCGCCTCCTCGTGAGCCAGCCTGACGAGGCCGTGCCTGAGGAAGCTCCGCGTCGTCCACCCCGCGAGGCTTGGCCCCTCGCGAGGGTCTTGGGTTTGTGTTGGTGAAGACGGGCCATGCTGGCCCCCCCTTTGAGCCACGCCGCAGGCCGCAGGCAGGCAAGTCTGGGGACCCCCGTTCCCAGAACGCCGACAGTCCTTCTTGGCTGGGGTTGATGGGTTGGTACGGTTCTCGCCGTTGCTTCCTCCATTGCCATTACCATTCTTGGTGCCGTTGTGATTGTGCGAGCTACCTCCTCCATGGGTATGCTAAAAATGTCCTCCCGGTCTAGGGGTAAAACGTGGCTTCTGCTGGGCTCCAGAATTGTACTTCCCTTGTCCATACTTCCTCTTGCGGTTCTCAATTTGCTGCTGCTTGCCTTCAATCATAAGAGCACGGTCTACCAACTCCTGGTAGTTGTTGAAGGTTGCTACCATCAACTGAACGCTCAACTCATCATTCAGTCCTTCCAGAAACTTCTCCTGCTTAGCTGCATCCGTAGCAACGTCATCTGGGGCATAACGTGCTAATTTACTAAAGTCCTCCACATACTGGCCAACTGTCCGTCCTCCTTGGCGCAAGTTGCGAAACTCTCGCTTCTTCATGGCCATAGCTCCTGCTGAAACATCGGCAGTACGAAAAGCCTGCTGAAACTGGTCCCATGTGACAGTGTCGACAAGGAAAGTGGCTGTGAAATTCTCCCACCATGATGCTGCGGGTCCTTCAAGCTGATGTGCGGCAAACTTCACCTTCTCCGCATCTGTGCATCCTGTTGTGGTCAACTCTCTAGCTGTCTTGCGGAGCCAATCATCTGCTACTATCGGCTCAGTGCTAGTGGAAAACACCGGCGGATTCAGCCTAAGAAAACGGGCTAAGTGATCAACAGGTGGTGGTGGTGGATTGTTGTTGTTGTTCCCCTGATTCTGGACTAGCAACTGCATCAATGTGTTCTGCTGCTGGATCAACTGGGTGAGCTCCGGTGGAAAGGTAAATCCGGGGTCACGTCTCGGAGGCATCTGAGGGTTTAGAAAAGATGAGAGTTTAGAATAGAGGGGGTCTAAAGAGAAAACACTACCCATTTGCACATGAGGCAAAAGCAAACAATTCACTTCATTCAATCAAACAAGGGCATACAATCGATCTAACTATCGCAAAAGTGCTCGGACTACTGTATTTACATGGTAGACTACTACTACTGATGAGGTGGTCTACTAGAAATATTCCTCGGTTGCAGACTCCATGATATCTGCTCCGGCTTCATCAACTTGGCTCCATGAGGTAGTCATCATCGCTATCATCTGGATCCGAGTCGGTGTCGTCGATGATGATGTAGTCTTCCGGGCGAATCTCCTTGGGTTCTTCGTCTTCATCTACTGGTGTAGGGCCTCCCATAAATATCCTGATCTTCTTGATCAGGTCGTCATTCTTCTCCACCAATACTTCAATTTCCTCTTCATAATCTTCACATGTAGCCTTAAGTTCTTCCTCTAGTTCCTTGATTCTTGTCCTTGCCTTCTTCAGGTCTATCATGTCGGCGCACATCTGGTTCTCCTGTCGTCGAATGTGTTGGTTTAACTCCTGGATAAAAGCTGCAACTGATCTATCCTTCCTGGTGCTAATCATCTCCCAGTGCTCATCTCGGCGCCCACAAATCTGGTAGATAGTATCCTTGAGATCATTGTGGTAGACTTCTCTAATGCGTCCCATGGCGATGTGAGCTGCCATGCTCTTTCCTAGACTCCAAGTTGGTGCATCAAAAGAAAACTCTATGGGCTCAGTGACTGGCATGAACGTCCTTCCTGGAATTTGAACTTGAATCATCCAGCACTCTTCTTCACGTAAAGTGGCGTTGTAGGTTCCGGTGAAGCTTGGTACTCCTATGTTCAGGTATCTCGTGACTTCCTTCAAGTGACGTCCAAAGGGTGTATCGTCATCCGGTTGCGTGAACTTGTTCCTTGCATCCGCCATCCTAAAGAGTAGAAAAGATGAGAGGTCAGAAGAGAAGAGAGTGAATAGTGTTCTAGGTCTTTAGCTTATTGGTCGTGTCCTACAGTCAGCATGGGCTCTGATACCATCTCTGTAGCGACCAGACCTCAAACGGTCTGATCTCTGTGCTCAGGTGTCAATCCTTGGATCAATAATGCTGACACCACACAGTACTCGGAGGATTTATAACAGAGTAGCAATCACACACTTATTACATCGAGTGTCTCAATAGAGAACTTATTACAATAAATATGGCTTAAGGCCACCTAATAACGATAACAGCGGAAGGCTTGGAAGATAAGTGAGTCCATCAACTCCAGCGGCATCACTGAGTATAGAACCACGACCTAAAAACTCCTTAATCATCGTCTGAAAAGTCTGCAACATTAACGTTGCAGCCCGAAACAGGTCAGCACATGGAATATGCTGGCAAGGTAACACATAGAGAGTAATGGAATGAAACAGCTATACTATATGCATATTTGGCTGGTGGAAAGCTCTATGGTTACAGTTTTGTGTAAAGCCAATTTTTCCCTACTACAAAGGAATAAATTTTATTTAACTATCATGGTAGTTGTTAAACATTGAGAATGGTTGACAGCATTCTCAATCCCAATTAAGCATCATCATTAAACAAAACCCAACAAAATTAATTTTAGAGTAACATGTTGAGATTCACATGATAATCCAAGTACTAGATACTCAAAATGTCCATAACCGGGGACACGGCTAACCATGATTAGTTTATACACTCTACAGAGGTTTGCGCACTTTTCCCCACAAGACTCGATCGCCTCCGTTTGGTTTCTCGCACTACATGGTGTTTCAGAAGACGGATGACCGAGACATAGTCTTTCAGAAGCGCTAACACCTTACGATGGGTAGACCGTTACACCTACTTTCCCCTACATCTGCTAGTCTACCCTGTAAGAGTTCGCACGACTTAATCAACTATGCTAGAGCCCATAATAGCTTGTGGTTGCACACGGAAGTTTCTAGTATGAAAAATCTCATGATCCCTTTGGGCCTGGGTGGCGGTCCATAAAGAAAAACAGTCAATCCTGGAATACCCAGGTACCTCAATCCACCCAGATGTGTGTTTAAGTTGCCACCTTAGATAAACCATTAATTAACAAACTCACATCTGTCATGGATATCACTCACCCAGTCCACGTCTACTAGCATAGCATGGCATAATAGGCAAATGTAGAAGTAACTCCCAAAGGTTTGATAATATAACAGGTAATAGGTACTACCTCAACTACTTCCCATCCCACAATTTAATTAGATCCTAATCATGCAATGTTTGAGGATTGATCTAATGCAATAAAACTGGGTAGTAGGAGGTATGATCAAAGTGTTACTTGCCTTGTTGATGATCCGCGAAACCTAGAGATTCGAAGTAACAGGCGGTGCACTCCGGGTATTTTATTGCAGACAAACAAACAAGCATACAATAAGTATTAATCTAATGCACAGGTAAAACTCAAATAAGATATCTAACCAGAAGGTTCAACTTAAGAACTCCAGTTTGCAAAAAGAATCAAATCAAACGAAGCAATGAAAGTCAAACGGCAAAAAAACAGGCTTCGTTTACTATTCTGGATCTAGGGCAATTTTTACAGTGGCAAAAACTTGTTTAAGTTGGTTAAACGGTTAGAGGGTTTCGAGACGAAACTCCAGGCACTTGAATCGCCTGATTCCGATAACCGAGCGAAAAGTTATACTAAAACGAAAACCGGATCAGGAATCGCGCTCAGAAAAATCACGGATTAAATCCGAGAAAGAGAAAAATGACGAATGTTCGCTAGAACGAACGAACGGATGAACGCTCGCTAATTAAATAAATCGGAAAACCGATCTATTTAAAAAAACCGAAACTAAAAAAAATAAAACCGTGACTTTTTTTTACCTCGGGCGGCGGGTCCAGCGGCGGCGGGCGGCGGCGGCTAGGGTTTCGGGCGCGATGGGCTGGGGCGGCTCGGGTCGGGCGGCTTATAAAGGCTGCCCCCGGGCGGAGTCCCGCTCGGGTACGGCCCAAAGTCGGTTCACGTTTTTTTAAATTATTCCACGCAGAAAAACAAATAAAAGAAATAATAAACGGACTCTAAAAATCCCGAAATAAATTTTCCCGGGCTTCTAAAATCAAGCCGCACAAGATGAACATTTATTTGGGGCCTAAATGCAATTATGATAAACGCACATTTTTCCTAAATTCAAATAAAATACCGAAAAACTCTGAAATAAAATCTTATTTGATTTTATTATTAAATCCTAAATATTTCTTTATTTTGGGAAAGTCATTTTATTCCCTCTCTCATATTTTTGTAATAGAAATAATTGATGATAAAATAATTAAAATCAAATGATCCTATTCTCAAAATTTGAGAAAGCTCAAATATGAAAATAACGAAATCCCCAACTCTCTCCGTGGGTCCTTAAGTTGCGTAGAATTTCTAGGATCAAACCAAAAGCAAATAAAATATGATATGCAATGATGGTCTAATGTATAACATTCCAAATTGAAAATTTGGGATGTTACACTACGAGTTCGAGAACTATGTAGACATGACCGAGACACATCTCTGGCCAATAACCAATAGCAGAACATGGACGCTCATATTGGTTCCTACATATTCTACAAAGATCTTTATCGGTCAAACCGCATAACAACATACGACATTCCCTTTGTCTTCTGTATGTTACTTGCCCGAGATTCGATCGTTGGTATCATCATACCTAGTTCAATCTCATTACCGGCAAATATCTTTACTCGTTCCATAAAGTATCATCCCGCAACTAAATCATTAGTCACATTGCTTGCAAGGCTTAAAGTGATGTGCATTACCGAGAGGGCCCAGAGATACCTCTCCGATACACGGAATGACAAATCTTAATATTGATCTATGCCAACTCAACAAACACCTTTGGAGACACCTATAGAGCATCTTTATAATCACCTAGTTACGTTGTGACGTTTGATAGCACACAAGGTGTTCCTCCGGTATACGGGAGTTGCATAATCTCATAGTCAGAGGAATATGTATAAGTCATGAAGAAAGCAATAACAATAAAACTAAACGATCATAATACTAAGCTAATGAATGGGTCTTGTCCATTACATCATAGGGAATGACCTTCATTTTCTCACTATCTTCTGCAGTATTCAGGCATTGAGTCTGACTCAACTTCACACCTTGTAATACAGGCAAGAACGCTTTCTTTGACTGATCCATTTTGAACTTCTTCAAAACTTTATCAAGGTATGTGCTTTGTAAAAGTCCAATTAAGTGTCTTGATCTATCTCTATATAAGCAGCTTCACCGAGGTCTTTCATTGAAAAATTCTTATTCAAGGATCCTTTTATGCTATCCAGAAATTTTGTACTATTTCCAATCAACAATATGTCATCCACATATAATATTAGAAATGCTACAGAGCTCCCACTCACTTTCTTGTAAATACCGGCTTCTCCAAAAGTCTCTATAAAACCATATGCTCTGTTCACACTACCAAAGCGTATATTCCAACTCCGAGAGGCTTGCACCAGTCCATAAATGGATCACTGGAGCTTACACACTTTGTTAGCACCTTTAGGATCTACAAAACCTTCTGGTTGCATCATATACAACTCTTCTTTAAGATATCCATTAAGGAATGCATTTTTGACATCCATTTGCCAAATTTCATAATCATAAAATGCGGCAATGGCTAACATGATTTGGACAGACTTAAGGATCACTACGGTGAGAACGTCTCATCGTAGTCAACTCCTTGAACTTGTCGAAAACCTTTTGCAACAAGTCAAGCTTTGTAGGCAGTAAAATTACCGTCAGTGTCAGCCTTCTTCTTAAAGATCAATTTATTCTCTATGGCTTGCCGATCATCTGGCAAGTCAACCAAAGTTCACATTTTGTTCTCATACATGGATCCCATCTCGGATTTCATGGCCTCAAGCCATTTTGTGGAATCTGGGCTCATCATCGCTTCCTCATTGTTCGTAGGTTCGTCATGGTCAAGTAACATGACCTCCAGAATAGGATTACCATACCACTCTGGTGCGGATCTTACTCTGGTTGACCTACGAGGTTCGGGACCCCATCCTGCGTCGTCGATGTAGAGCTTGCCGCGACGACTCTTTGTCATCCGGCCCACAACGTATCCCTTCAGTCCAACGAAGCTGCCCTTCAAGAACTCGAAACCATCGTGCGATAGCCCCATGGTGGGCGCCAACTGTCGTGGTTTTGTCATGGCAGATGTCCTCATGAAAGGACTTAGTCATGGAGCCATCACTACGGGTTAGCTTAAAGGGGTTAAACCAGACAAGGGACACGAGGGATTTTATACTAGTTCGGCCCCTTCGACGAAGGTAAAAGCCTACGTCTAGTTGTGATTGGTATTGCTAGGGTTTCGATGACCAGGGAGCAAACACGCTTTGTCTGGTTCTCGAGTTGTTGTCTGTTGTCCCTAAACCGCGGTCGGGTCATCCCTTTATATACATAGGTTGACGCCCGCCGGTTTACAGAGTCCCGAGGCCAAATCATAAACGTGTCCGCCTCGGTCTCTATTCCTCTAACTTACAATACAAGTTACATGAAAGAGTCGGTTTACATCTACAGGCCTTAACCCGCCTTTGGGACTTGGGCCTTTGTAAAGCACCTCCATCCTCACATCTTCATGGGCTTCTATCTTCATGGAGTTAACCCGGCCACTTTTATCTGGTTTACCTCCAGTAATCATATCCCCAACATTAGGCCCCAAATTGATTTGAAGTTGTTCATGTCAATCTTAAATACTTAGAAAAATTCTTGCCCTGGCACCTTCGTATAAATCTGGTAAACCGCCGTGACGTCATCCTTTAGATCCGTAGTAAATCGTTATGATGTCATCTACCCATTGAAGCCGAAGATGCCCTTCATTAATGAATATCCAACCCTCGAGGCGACATCCTTATTAACTGTCCATTTTAAGCTCCTCGGTTTACGCACCTGTCGCTTATCGGTTCACCTTATAAATAGGCCCAAAGGCCATTCTCTTTTTCCCCCTTCGCCTCCTTTGCTTCTTCTTCCTCCTTGCGACGTCTCTGCACCCGAGCGCCACCGCCGTCGCCGAGCTTCGCCTTCGCGTCTCCATTAGCCGCTGCATCAACCTGGTTGCACCAGAGAGCTGCGGCGTTCCTCAGTTGCTTCAATCAATCGTTGTAAGTCCTTTCCTTTCCCCCTTTGTAGATCAGTCTAGGGTTTCCTTGTTCTTCGCAGTTCATCAAAGTTCATCAGGGATCCGGCGCTGCTCTTCCCTGTTCCTCCTTAGTCTACGGATAGAAAACCTCAAGCTTGATATATTCCGCGTAATGGTTTATCTTCCGCTACCACAACAAACCCTTGTGCGCATAAAACTGATCTGAACCTTTGCGAACTACTTTAAGTCCAACCCTTTTAGGTCAAAATATTTTGCTTTCCTGTCTTTCGGTAGATCCAAAATTTCCAAGTCCCCTTGCGGAACCTATTTTACCTTACTTAGACATTTTTACCTTAGATTTGTATCCTCCTTACCCCATAGGCGGTTTACTTTTGTAGAAAGCAATCTATCACATACCATTAGTCCCCTTGTAAACCGGCAAGCCTTTGACCTCCGTTTGTTATACTCCGGTTTAACAGCATGCTTATACCTTTGTCCTGATATTACCTTGTCATTCATTATTGTATCAGCTTCCAGTTTACGCAATTTACATACCTGTATATCTTTATTCCGCCGCATCTTATGTATCACCATGAATGATTTTGTAAACCAGTATTTCCTTTCAGCTTTTCGCTTGCAATGGCCAAACAGTTTTACACTTGTAACTGGGCTCCTTCCCGGATTACCGAAGAGCGGCTTAACAGAATGGTCAGAATTGGTACCTTGCCAAAAAAGAATGAGATCCGCTGGCGAGTTCCTGGACCGGAGAATCCCCCTACCCCTAAACAGGGTGAGGTAGTAGTATTTGTTGATCACATAGGCCGTGGTTTCAAACCGCCTGGGTCAAAGTTTTTCCAGGATGTGCTTGCCAGTTTCCAGCTCCACCCTCAAGACATTGGACCTAATTCAGTATCCAACATATGCAACTTCCAAGTCTTCTGTCAAGTGTACTTACAAGAAGAACCAACTGATGAGTTCTTCCGGGATTTTTTCCATCTGAACCGGCGCACTGAATTTGTAGACAGACCGAACACTGAACTTGGTGGTGTCTCTATTCAGAAAAGAAAAGAGGTTGAATTCCCTCATGCCAAGCTGCACAGTCACCCCAAAGAGTGGAACCAAACTTGGTTCTACTATAAAGACACCTCCCCTGAAGACGAGAACCCTCTGTCGGGTTATCGTGCCCACCGGCTTTCCAACACTCATCCACTGCCGCAACGCCTAAGTGCCTAGGAACGGGCCTCTTATGCCCCTCAACTCGCCAAGCTCCGAGCCTTTATGGACAACGGTTTATCAGGCGTCGACTTTGTGCGTTGCTGGATATCCTGGAGCATCTTACCATTAAGTCAACGCTCCGGTTTAATGTGTGAGTACACCGGTGAAGTAGAAGACTCCCAACATCACATCAACATTCAGTTAACTAATGAAGAAGTCACTGAGGGTGTCAAGAAGATTTTGAATGAATCGGAATCTGTCTGCCGCCAAACCGACTTAAGCCCCTTTTACAAAAAAACAAACCGCATGTTGTAAGTACTGTCCTTCCTTTTAACCTTTGATATCCTTTTAGACTGTTCAACCTGTGAATATTCTTCTACTCGTTTATAAAAGGGTGATGATCTGTTCTGGAAGAAGTAACCCGTAGAAAAAGCGGCAAAGCCTTCCCACCCCAAAACAAAAATTGTCAAGAAAACCTCAAAGCAGAAGGCAGCTGAACGTATCAGCATGGAACTGGATGACGACGTTGATGAACCGGAAGTTGAGGTAGAACTTGATTCACTTGGTTCCCTTTTTATGCATCTCATTAACAATGGTACTTATCAGGAGGGCACGGAAGGCAGCCAAGCTGACGATGTAGAGGTCATTATCCTTTCCTCGGGTTCAGACTCTCTGCCCAACACAAAAAATCCGTCAAGCTATCCGGAAAGTAAGCTTTTCACATCCCCTTGCTCACTTGGATCCAACATTTATTTTGAAGAAGCAGCAACACGAGGCTCGCCGCACAACCCGGCACAGCGGCCAAAAGGTCACTTCGGCCGGTTTACCTGACACCCCAGTTCGAAAGCGCCGATCTGAGGTCTCACCTCCTTTCTAACAATTCTTATCCCAAGGCAGGTTATTTTCGACAACCTCTTAATCCGTCTGATTCAAATTATCAGGTGACACCTCCCTCATCTTCTGGCGAGTCTACAGCAACCCAACTTCCTCCCCTCAAAACTGTAGCTGGGTAAGTACTTAAAGCCCTTCTTTGAATGTTTCCATACTTTGTACATTATGCTTAACTTTCGCATCTTTTCCTGTTTTTAGAGCCAAAGCCAGACCCAGCAAAAAGGCTCGGGTGAACAATCCATCTGAAGACCAAACTGTTGAACCAGAGGGTCCCAATCCTAAAGCCACCTTTGATGAGCCACCCCCTCAAGATCACAATATCGATGAACAACCAGAAGTTGACACTGCTGTGCCTGATGCTGAACCGGCAGATCCAATCCGGGCTAGTCCGGTGAGAGCTACTGAAACTCCATAAACTCCAGAAAAAGCTACTGGAGATAAAGAAGGCGAGGTTACCATTACTAGTATTGGTCACACTTCTCCTGGTCGTCCTGTAATCTTGGCCCAACATAGTGCCAAGGAAGAGCGTGCTGCCATGGGAAAAGGCAAATGGAGCACTGACTTGTCAAGCTACGCCCATCTCAGCACTCAAGAACTCCACTCCGGTTTTCTAAACCGTCTGCACTCAAACCGAGATTATGAAGCCGGTTTGGTGAACTTGATGAAAGAGCGCTACGAGGTATTTTCATCACTTTCCTTTCTTAAATACAAAAGTTCAAACATCAACCCAAGTAGCCCCCAAGGGCCGGTTTATGATGACAATCATAAACCGGGACTTTATAAGACATGAACTTTTACAAACTTGTCCTCCATATACCAACTAATCGTTTGAAGTAAATCAGACGTGATCATTATATTCCTGTAGTTTTTCGCATGTGTAGCCCCCAAGGGCCGATTTAGCTTTGCGAGGTAAACCGGGTCTTCCATCAATGCGTCAACTTTGAACATATGTACATTAGCCCCCAAGTGTTAAGGATAATGCTTGCATTGTACTTGAGACTTGTGAGAAATATGTTGATGATAGAACAAATAGGTATTAGCCCCCAAGTACAGAGTGCATAACTTGTTATACGCTTGGTACTTCATAACCTGTTTTAATGATATATCTCATCTTTGTAGGCTGAGCTGAATAAGAAGGATGGCCAAACCGCAGACCTTCAAGAGAATGTAAAGTCTCAACAAGCAGAGGCTTCCAAAGCCAAAGCAGAGCTGACTAATGCCTTGGGAGCTATGGAGAAGTTGAAAGAGACCTTCAACAAGGAGCGTGCTGACTGGGAAACAGAGAAGGCCGGTTTGATAAAAAAAGGCCGAGGACGCAGAGGCAGCCCTGAAACCGGTGGTGGAAGAACTGACCGGCTTAAAGAGGCAGATTGACGCCATGACTTCTATTGTGTTTGGTAAGTGCACTCACATGCAGTTTGTCTAATTCATAAGATCTTATCAATAGCTGGTTTACTGATGCTGAACCATGACAGGGACCCGCATTGCTCATGTGGGCTCGGATATGCGGATGGAACTTAAAGCGGCTTACACCTTAATAGAACAGTTGTTCTCTGGATCCCAGTGTGCCATTTGCACTGTAGCCTATAACAAGCTGGCGCCATCGTTGATAAAGGAAACACTTGAGAAGCTGGCCATGCTACCTTCCCGGATCACCGAACTGAAGAGATCAGCCGCAAGATCAGGAGCGCTGACCGTGCTAATCCGGGCCAAGGCATGGATTCCGGATCTTGAACCGGCAGATATCATCAAAGGATATCCTGGCGTGAAAGAAGGCGGCTCAGACTTCAATAATGACGATCTACGAAGGCTGACAAAGGAGATGCGGCCAATAGCAAGCAAACGGCGGAGGACATAGATTTATCTCACTTCCAACTAGTTTACGATGCTGAGGGAAAGAGACAGCCCGCTATGATCCATGATGTTGAAGAGCTTGTGCCTCCAATCTGTGAACATACTTACGCTCCTGACATTGACCCCTCCAGCCTTATCCATGAAGAGGCCGTGTTTCAAGCTTTAACCGGAATCGATTGGTCAACGGTTGATTTCCAGCGTCTCGGAGGGATGAAGAGGATGTGACTGCACAAGATGACCCTCAATCGTCAAGCCGTCCTGATGAAGAATCCTAAACCGGCGACCGGTTTATCATCTACAGTCTACCACTGCGTGAAAACAATTATGCAATTTGAGCCGTTTTGAAGCTCCTTGTAATATGATAGCAGAAGAACCTTTATCTGCCATGCCATCGAGCATGCTTGTGTTGCTTGATACTTTGAAAACTTGTTCGACTTTTGGGATCTATTTATGCATAGTCCATTATACTTTGTGTTCCTGCATATAAGAACTTGAAAGCGTCCTAGTAGTTTACCACTGGACGGGTCATGATGCCCAAAAAAATATACATAACTTGGATGGATAACCAAGATTTATATTAACCAGATAAAATAAATAATATCTGTGACATACCTCGTTGGCTGACCAACTGCTTGTATGGTAAAGGTGAAAAAAAAAACACCAATCCGGAGTGTTGACAACTCCTTGCCCTCTTGTGATTCATATAGAAACCATATTGGGCTATAATAGCCGCATAATGCTGGTGACATCTAGTCAAAACCAGACCGTAAGAATATACTACCAGTTTAAAACTAATCATGTACTGACAACTAAGCGTTGAAAGTCATGCCGGGTTGTAATGAACATCGGTTTATCAGAAAATATTCATAAATCCCTTATCATAAAAAATAGCAAAGACAAGAAATATGCAAGGCTTTTCATGGGCTGCCAGGCCCTAAATCGGGGCTTTTCATGGCCTGCCAGGCTGCTGAGTTAAACCATTTTGCAAAGCCTTTTAAGATGGACCTCAATCTTTAACCAATCACCGTTTTAGCTTTGACAAGTTCAGGGTCCATGGGATTGACTTGTCAAACGTTCGATGGGTCATACCAGGTTTACCTGGACGGAGTGGCTTACTTAAAGAGGCAGGATAACCCGGGGTTTTAGGTGAATACACCTGGCTTCCAAGCCTGGCTTGATAGCCTATTACAAGGGTGCAAGCTCGTTGTTCTTTGAGAAGCAAGGAGCCCCCAGGTAATATTTCAGCTGTGCTTAGTGGTTACCTATGTTTGAGCTGTGCTTAATGCAATAGACTCTCTTTGGTTCCACATAATTTCCTTTTGGCTTGAAGCCTATCAAGAGGTGTAGCTATGGTGTGAAGACAACCAAGCCCCCTAGTGATATCCCTTTTTGGTTTGAAATCAGTCAGGATGTGTAGCTATGGTTCAGATACGACCAAGCCCCCTAGTGATTTTCTTTATATCTGTGTGGCCGTATAGGCCGGGTTAATAAAATGCCGCTTTGTCAGAAGAAGCTCATGTAGGCTTACACATGATGTAAAAATAACAGAGACCCCGCTTCATTCGAGGCTCCGGTTTATTATATAATATATACATTGTCATAAGTATGTACATAAGAAGAGCATGTGGCTCAAGTATAGTAAGGCCGAAGAAGAGCTATATTCCATGGCCGCTTGGTCTCCTCCTCCGATTTACGTGAGTCTTTTTGCTCTCGAACATCAATGAGGTAGTATGACCCGTTGTGCAGATTTTTGCTGACCACAAAAGGTCCTTCCCAAGGTGGGGATAACTTGTGCATATCAGTCTGATCCTGGATGAGCCAGAGCACCAGATCGCCCTCTTGAAAAGTTTTGGTCTTAACCCGGCGGCTGTGATAACGTCGGAGATCTTATTGATAAATCGCTGAACGTACTGTTGCAAGATCACGCTCCTCATCTAATAGGTCCAGTGAGTCCTGACGTGCCTTCTCATTGTCAGCTTCAACATAAGCCGCCACACGGGGCGAGTCGTGACGGATGTCACTAGGAAGAACCGCCTCGGCTCCATAAACCATGAAGAAATGCGTGTAACCCATAGATCTGTTAGGTGCGGTGTTGATGCTCCATAACACAGAAGGTAACTCCTCCACCCAACAACCCGGTGTCCGCTTTAAAGGAACCAGAAGCCGGGGTTTAATACCTCTCAAAATTTCTTGATTTGCCCTCTCTGCTTGACCATTAGACTGGGGGTGAGCCATTGATGCTACATCAAGCCGGATGTGCTCATGTTGGCAAAATTCCTCCATCTCACCCTTTGATAGATTAGTACCATTGTCAGTTATAATACTGTATGGGAAATCAAACCGAAATATCACCTTTTTGATGAATTGAACCGCCGTGGCTGCATCACACTTACTATCTCTGCTTCCACCCACTTGGTGAAGTTGTCCACTTCCACTAATAGGTGGGTCTTTTTGTCCTTGGATCTCTTAAAGGGTCCAACCATATCAAGCCCCCAAGTTGCAAACGGCCAAGTTATTGGAATCATCCTCAATTCCTGAGCCGGAACATGAGTGCGGCGTGCAAATTTTTGACAATCGTCACACCTTTTGACTAAATCCTCCGCATCAGCATGAGCTGTCAACCAATAGAAATCATGACGAAAAGCCTTAGCTACCAAGGATTTTGAACCGGCGTGGTGACCACAATCTCCTTCATGGATTTCTCGCAAAATCTCACAACCCTCTTGAGGAGACACACAACGCTGAATTGCTCCTGTGACACTGTAACGATGTAACTCCCCATTGATTATGGCCATTGACTTGGAACGCCGGATTATCTGCCGGGCCAAGGTTTCATCCTCCGGTAACTCGCCCCGGTTCATATAAGCCCAGTATGGGACTGTCCAATCCGGTATAACATGCAAAGCTGCCACCAAATGGGCCTCCGGGTCAGGAATAGCCAACTCCTCCTCTGTGGGTATCTTGACCGACGGATTATGCAGTATGTCGAGGAAGACATTAGGTGGGACCGGTTTACGCTGAGAGCCAAGGCGACTTAAAGCGTTGGCCGCTTCATTCTTTCGCCGGTCTATATGGTCAACTTGATAGCCCTTGAAATGACCAGCCATTGTGTCCACCTCTCGTCGATATGCAGCCATGAGTGGGTCCTTAGAATCCCAAGTGCCAGATACCTGTTGAGCCACCAGGTCTGAGTCACGAAAGCACTTAACCCGGCTTAAGTTCATCTCCTTAGCCATCCGAAGACCGTGGAGTAAGGCCTCGTACTCAGCTGCATTGTTAGTACAAGGGAACATTAAGCGGAGAACGTAACAAAACTTGTCACCTCGTGGGGAAGTTAATATGACTCCAGCCCCCGAGCCCTCCAATTGCCTGGACCCATCAAAGTGAATAGTCCAATAAGTGTTACCTGGCTTTTCCTCTGGTGCCTGCAACTCTGTCCAATCATTGATGAAATCCACGAGTGCTTGAGATTTGATCGTTGTGCGAGGTGTATACTTGAGCCCGTGAGGTCCAAGCTCAATAGCCCACTTGGCAATCCGGCCAGTTGCTTCTCTGTTTTGAATGATATCTCCCAGAGGGGCTAAACTGACCACTGTGATAGGATGACCCTGAAAGTAATGTTTGAGCTTCTGGCTTGCCATAAACACCCCATACACCAGCTTCTGCCAATGTGGATACCTCTGCTTTGATTCTATAAGCACCTCACTGATATAATAAACCGGTCGTTGAACCGGATATTCCTTTCCAGCTTCCTTGCGCTCCACAACAATAGCCACACTAACAGCCCTGGCATTCACTACAAAAAAAGACACATCCGTGACATTTTGGGTTGAACGAAAAAAAAATTTGTCATACATATGACACTTCTATGACAATAATTGTGACAAAACCCGGTATCATCATAGATGCGGTGGGCTCCTACTTCTATGACAAAAAATCATGATAGAAAATGGGCTTTTCGTCCTGGGCGGGCCGGAGACGCAGCTGCATACATTCTTTTGGCTGTCCATGACGGAAAAAACCATGGTAGAAGCGAGGGGGGGATTTCGGGGAGTTCCCGGTTACGGTGGGAGGTCGGGGGCCGAGCGATGCGCGTTTCTCTCGTACATGTACGCGTGTGTGTGCGAGGCGTTGGCTCTAACTGAACCCGAGCGAGGTGTTGGGCTCTAACTGAACCCGAGCGATTGCACTACAGGCTACGCGTTACTGAACTCGAGCGATCGGTCGATGGCTGTTAACTGAACCCGATTGAGCGATTCCTTTGCTACTGCTGCTAACTGAAGCCGATCTATGGGATGAACAATGAGTGTTGCGGGGGGTTTGGATGAACAGTGAGCGGTGGCGTTGCCTCTGGATGAACAGGACCCCGTGGTGTGGTGGAGGGCTGGATAAACAGTAGACGGTGGAGGGGTGCCCGTGGAGGGGTGGATGAACAGGACCCCGTGGTGTTGGGGGTTGGATGAACAGTAGACGGTGGAGGGGTGGTTGAACAGGACCCCGTGGTGTGGAGGGCTGAATGAACAGTAGACGATGGAGGGGTGCCCATGGAGGGATGGCTGAACAGGACCCCGTGGTGTGGAGGGCTGGATGAACAGTAGATGGTGGAGGGGTGGTTGAACAGTAGCCGGTGGAGTAGCGCGAGGTGGAGGCTGGATGAACAGGAGCCCGTGGATGAACAGTCGCAGGTGGAGGCTGGAGGAGGTCGACGATGGATGAACAGTAGCTCGTGGAGGCTGGAGGGGGTCGACGGTGGAGATGAACAGTATCCCGTGGAGTCCCGTTTTGCAGTATGCCACACCCCTCCCAATGAACAGGACCCCCGTTTAGACCGTAGCGCTCCAACACAAGTCTGTTTCATCTGTCTTGCGGTATGCCACACCCCTCCTGATCAACAGGACCCCCGTTTCGACCGTAGGAGGTCCGTTTCCTCCGTTTTGTGGTACGCCAGACCCCTCCCGATGAACAGGATCCCGTTTCGAACTTGGCCGGTCGAACACAAGGCCGTTTCCTCCATTCTGCGGTACGTCAGGCCTTGTTTCCATCGCCTGTTCCGTCCAAGCCCTCCCGATGAACACGACGCATTCTGTTGCCTCCCCATGAACACGACGCATTCCGTTGCCTTCCCATGAACACGACGCATTCCGTTGCCTCCCCATGAACACGATGACGACGTTGTTTCTCCGTTCCGACCCAGCCATGTACACGAGCCATGGTCGTACGTATGCGCGAGTAGGCGTTCGAGACCCCGCCCATATGTACACATACGTGGCCGTATTTTCTTTCTTGCACCATGGCCATTGTACGTACGTGTACATGCTATGTGCGCGCCTCTACTACGACACGTGCGCGCCTCTACATCGACCAGTATATATGTACATACACGTTCGCGACCAGAATGACAACGCTACGTACGCTTCGACCAGGTGGGTCTCGACTGTCAGGCACTTCCTTGCGTGGGAAGATGTAGCTGGTGGGTCCAGCAGTCAGGGGGCGAAATACGGTGGCCCGTCCAGTGGGTCCCCGCTGTCAGGTGGAGGAATAATTATTTTGCACGTAATAAGGAGGCACTTCCTTGCTGCGGCCGTGGACCCAGCTGTCAGCCTCTCCACGTATAATCCACGTCCGATGAAAGCCATTCCTTGACCACGTTGACCACGCCGCGCCGAGAGCACCAGGGCGGTGGACGACGGCGAGGCCTAGGAAGGGGACGACGCGGAGCCGGGGAAGACACGGCAGTGGATGCCCACGCGTAGAGGAGTACGAGGGTTCACTGGTTCGCTGCGGTGTGAGGCTGCCATCGCCGCAGAATAACAGGGGGTGTGGGTGAGTAGAGGGATGGCCTGGCCAGCGGTGGGATTAGTAGGGGGCGGTGAGGCCTCCGTCGCATCGCAGCCGGCCACAGGAGGCAGGAGCACGAGGCATGACCGGCGTTGGTTTGGGCGGCTGGAGCAAGAAGACTAGAGGTTGAAGAAGCACTACGGCCGTTGGATGGACATTGCACGGTCATTGGAGCTAGAATCATGCATATTGACTAAGTTGACAAAGCCCTCCGTCCCCGTCAACTTAGTAGGCCCACAAGTCAGCCTCCCACCAAGGTGGGTCCCAGCTAGCAGGGGTTATTCATTTTTTTGAGCGTAATAAGGAGGCACCTCCTCGCGTGCGAAGATATAGCTGGTGGGTCCGAGCTGTCAGTGGCGGTAACGTTTTTTTCACGAAATATAGAGGCCCTTTCGGTGGGTCCCTGATGTCAGGTGGAGGAATCATTATTTTGCGCGTAATAAGGAGGCATTTCCTTGCGTGCGGCCGTGGACCCAGTTGTTAGCCTCTCCATGTACAGTCCACTTCAGATGCATGTCAGTCGTTGACCACGTTGACCAGGCCGCGCCGAGAGCACCAGGGCGATGGATGACGGCGAGGCCTAGGTAGGGAACGACACGGAGGCAGGGAAGACTCGGCAGTTGTTTCCCACGCGGAGGGGAGTATGACTGTACGAGGGTTTACTGGTTCGTCTGCTGTCGCCAGAGAATAACAGCAGCTGTGGGTGAGCAGAGGGATGGCTAGGCCAGCGATGGGAGTACGGTGGGGCGGTGAGGCCTACGCGGCAGCATAGCCGGCCGCGGGGAGGAGGGAGCAGGCAGTCCCGCCGGCGCTTGTTTGAGCGGCTGGAGCAGGAAGAGTGGAGATTGAAGAAGCACGACGGCCGTTCGATGGACATCCAACAGTCGCTACTTGTGCGTCAACCTTTTTTTAGGAAAGCCTCAAATCTGTGGAAAACAGCATACAGCCCATCTGCCATTATTTCTAATAATTTACAGCGCATTTGCTAATTCTTAAGGTTTTTTTTGGAGCCCGTATTCTTTTGGTTAGCATTACAACCCATATTGTGGCCACGGTTAAAAAATTAACGAAATTTTGCATATTTCGGTGCGGTCCGAACTGGTTTTAATCCCGTAATTTCGACTCACATTCAAACTGATTTTAAAAATAAATGTATATCAATATAAAATCCAACAAATTCTCCATGCATAAAAATTAATGTAATTTAAAATCTTGAAATGAAAAAAAGATATTTTAAACTAATTGCCGGTTTGATGTGTTTTAAAAATGTACAGCCCATTTCTCATTACTGATGGGCCATTTTCTCGGCCAGCCGAATGAAGCTCTCCTCGTCTTGAAAGATTTGTAGCCCAACAGGCCTGACAAAGCGACTTACTTGGCAAATCACAAAAAATTGGGTTGTGGCCATGGACCCAGCTGTCAGCTCTCCACGTAAAGTACTCTTCCGATGGAAGTCGGTCGCTGACCACATTGACCACACCGCGCCAAGAGCACCAAGGCAGTGGACGACGGCGAGGCCTAGGAAGGGGACGACGCGGAGCCGGGGAAGATGCGGCAGTGGATGCCCACGCGGAGAGGATTACGAGGGTTCACTGGTTCGACTACGGCATGAGGCTGTTGTCGCCGCAGAATAACAGGGGGTGTGGGTGAGTAGAGGGATAGCATGGGCCAGCGGTGGGAGTAGTAGGGGCGGTGAGGCCTCCGCGGCATCACAGCCGGCCATGAGAGGCAGGAGTGCGCGGCACGACCGGCGCAGCTTTGGGCGGCTGGAGCAAGAAGACCGGAGGTTGAAGAACCACTATGGTCGTTGGATGGACATCGTACGGTCACTGGAGCTAGAATCGTTCATATTGACTAAGTTGACAAAGCCCTCCATCCTCGTCAACTTAGTAGGCCCACAAGTCAGCCTCCCACCATGGTGGGTCCCAGCTAGCAGGGGGAGTATTCATTTTTCTATGCGTAATAAGGAGGCACTTCCAGTGGGTCCGAGCTGACAGCGGGGGGGACGTTTTTTTCGCGAAATACGGTGGTCCGTCCAGTGGGTCCCAGCAGTCAGGGGCAAACGTTTTTTTTGCGAAATACGGTGGCCCGTCCGGTGGGTCCCAACAGTCAGGGGGGAAAAGTTTTTTCCGCGAAATACTGGTGGCCCGTCCGGTGGGTCCCTGCTGTCAGGTGGAGGAATGATTATTTTGCGCGTAATAAGGAGGCACTTCCTCGCGGCTGCCGTGGACCCAGCTGTCAGCCTCTCCACGTACAGTACTCTTCCGATGGAAGTCGGTCGTTGACCACATTGACCACGCCGCGCCGAGAGCACCACGGTGGTGGACAACGGCGAGGACTAGGAAGGGGACGACGCGGAGCCGGGGAAGACGCGGCAGTGGATGCCCACGCGGAGAGGACTACGAGGGTTCACTGGTTCGGCTGCGGTGTGAGACTGCCGTCGCCGCAGAATAACAGGGGGAGTGGGTGAGTGGAGGGATTGCCTGGCCAGTGGTGGGAGTAGTATGGGTACGGTGAGGCCTCCGCGACAGCACAGCCGGCCACGGGAGGCAGGAGCATGCGGCACGACCGGCGCAGCTTTGGGCGGCTGGGGCAAGAAGACCAGAGGTTGAAGAAGCACTACGGCCGTTGGAGGGACATCGTTGACCACGCCGCGCCGAGAGCACCAGGGCGGTGGACGACGGCGAGGCCTACGAAGGGAACGACATGGAGCCGGGGAAGACACGGCAGTGGCTGCCCACGCGGTGGAGAGTACGAGGGTTGACTGGTTCGGATGTCATCGCCGGAAAATAACAGGAGGTGTGGGTGAGTAGATGGATAGACAGGCCAGGGATGCAAGTATGATGGGGCCGTGAGGCCTTCCCGGCAGCACTGCCGGCCACGGGAGGTGGGAGCAGGCGGTTCCGACGGCGCTGGTTTGGGTGGCTGGGGCAGGAAGATCAGAGACTGAAGAAGCACGATTGCCGTTAGATTGACATCTAACGGTCTGACGCTGGTAGAGTCGATTGTTGACTAAGTTTCTTTTTTGAGAAACCTTGTGTACGCATGAACTTAGTAGGCCCACAAGTCTGCCTCCAAATCTGTGGTAGACAACATAAAGCCCATTTGCTATTTTCTATAATTTGCAGCCCATTTTCTAATTCTTAAGTAATTTATTACAGCCCATTTTCTGCCCAGGACCACAGTCAAAAAGTCCAACCTTATTTTGCATATTTCGGTGGAGTCCGAACTGTTGTAATCCCGAAATGACAAACATTTTTTAAGAACTTATTGATTTGCCAAAAAATCATTTTGTTTTTGTAAGCAAGTAAGACGTGGGACAATTTAGTTGGTTTAAGGGAAAACCAGTGGTAAAAAATCAGCGCTGGGTGGGAAAAAACAACAAAAATAAGGATGTAAATATGAAAAGGGAATTTTATGTGTTTTCAATATAATGATACCTGTATATGAACTAGTAAACTATAGGTAGAGATTAGAAAACAGATGTAGGACATGCGTTTCAAGAGGAAAATAGAACTGGGTTGTGTGTTTGATTCAGTAAAAAAACTGCCTGCGGATGTTGTAAGACAAAATATAACTAACGCTGGCGGGCCAGAGGCCAGTAGATACCTGCTGGATCTTTGTGCCCTATTGTCGTCATGCGCTGGGCCTGTAAAAAACAAAACAACCCTGGGCAATCTACAGCCCAGTTGAAACTTGCTCGACCTGAAAAACAATATACGTGCTCAATAAACGAGAGAATTCTGCAAGTACAGACTGAGAACTGGGATGCAGCACGGATATTGTTTTTTATTGTGATAATAAGTGCATGCACTTGTTTCGAAAAAAATTGGAGAACTGGGAATTCGAACGGCGGGTGTTTATGCTACCCATCAAATAAAAATCAGGTGCCTGAAAATTCGTTTCGAAACAAATGATTCAGCTTTATATCCACGCCGACCCTCGGCATGATGGTTGGAAGCAAACGCAAGTTCATACCAAAAGATCGTTAACAACAATACCAACTTGCGGACGACAAGGTAGTACAACTACCAATACCAAACTAACTTATAATCTTTTTACTCCTGGCCCTAGTGTTCGTCTGGTAGAAAATCTTGCAGAGGACCAGCTCCCGCTCCTTCTCTTGCTCCAGGTCGCCGAGGTGGTACTGGTGCATCACCCAGTTGGTCCTCTGCTGGTCGAAGTTCTTGTTGGTGTGCAGCACCAGAACCTTTTTTGCTGCACGTCTGCCGGTCGTTGACCATCACCGGCAAGGTATTGCCGGTCTTGTGCCACATCGCGTGCATGCCGCACTCCGACTGGCAGCACTCACTTTGGCCTCAAGGTGCTCGATTAGCTCCTAATCCGTGGGATTGAACTTGACGCCAGCCGGCAGCACGGGCCAATCCGTCTTCGACCTGCATCGGTAATTCCAATTATATGGTACTCAATGTATGATCAATCGACTGTTTTAAGTGAATGATGAAAGATTTTGACAGATAAGTGGTACTCCAAATCTGAAGTCCAGAATACCCAAACACGCCGTCGGGATTCTTGGGTCACCTCACGCGCAGCGTGTTGTCACGTCAATTCAATGTGTGGACATGATGAATAATTTGACCGACGTATACTAGTACTACTACTGTACTACTCCTTACTAGTCGTATTTAGTGTCACAATTTATACATAGGTTTAACTAACAAGTACGCACTTGAAGCCTAACTGATATATATGGCTTCTACACAGCATCTCCATCATCATTATCAGTACATTCTATGCAGGTGAGTTAGGTTGCACTTGATCCCAGGAAGGTATCTATCCTTCAAACCAAAGGAGTGCTTCAAACTAACAACAGTACATAATATCCAACAAAAGAGGGTCATGCTACAGCAGCAGAATACATGGCTCGGTCTAGATATCAGCACGAATCAAGCTGTGCATATTTGATGTTGGCATGAACCACATCGCCGCATGTCGGGTTTGCAAAAGCCATCCATCGCATGGAAGCTTGATGTCTTCCACACACTGAAGATTATCTGGCAACAAGCTGTGTCGACGAATCTCTAGATATGGTGATTCATGAAACCCATGGTATGATGTGTAAACACAGCCCCCCCTCGCGAATGGAAGTTGCATAGGACAGTAATCATCGCCGGTGATATGATCGATGATTGGTTGGATGATCGGGTAATTGAGCACGAGGAACAAGGAGTGGTTGTCGAGGCTGTAAACCCGCCTCCAGTTGAATACAGCTGGCCCAATGGAGCTGGGATCTTTCTCGAACATGAAGAATCCATAGCCATCCATGTCACGAACGCCCCACGCATTGTATTGCATGTGGTTTGATGTAATGGTTTGGTCAATTTGGTACGTGCAAATGAGCATAAAATGACCGCCGTCAGCTGAACGAGCGATAAACCACCACCCATCGGCTGGTATGATTCCAGGTCCTGGAATCATGAAGGCCATCGCATTTGCGTCTGCTGCAACAATTCAAATTGGAGACCAAAAGGACAAAATAAAAAACCATCTTCAGAGTATGTGTGGAATTAAGATTATTATAACAGTGACACATATCATAGATAGAGAATTGCAATGCTGTGGTCATAATCATACCCCAAGTTAAAAAAATAAGCCAATGGCTTTCATATTCTAGCAATATGTCATGGTTCAAACATCATGTAACAATGAGAGGAAAACAGCTATGACAGCGCCTACTCATATTCTACCATAGCACTTACTACTACTGTTCTCATATCAACTCTAAGCAATAACATGTGTTGTTATAAAAATCTTGTAAACGAGAGTAACATATAGCAATCATGATGTTATGCTCATAATATGTATTCTAACAATCATTAGATGCCAATTGTTCTCATATCAACTCTAACAATAACATGTGTGGTCATAAAAATCTAGGAAATGAGAGGAACATATAGCAATGATGTGGTTATAGACATGCTATGCATTCTAAATTTGTAACAAATGAACAGGCAGTCGTATTCATAAGGTAAAGATGAGATAAGATAGAACAATTACACGACGATAGATTCCACCAATATAGGTAGCCAATCTGTGCGTCGATCGCGTAAACGATGCCATCATGCACTATAGCATCAGACAGAAATGTTTCCTCAACAGGATTGATGATGAGCCATAACCATGTATGGCGATCGGATTCCAGATAGACTAATCCCTTGTTGAACAAGGCAATGAGCTTGTAATCCATGTAGTCTTCTGATGGTGTGGGCACTTCGCAGATTACAACTTTCTACAAACAGAGGTCGAGCCAAAAGCTTGACGCGTCTCGTGCGTAGTAGGCAGGAGTGTCCGGCGGGCCGCGAGGCTCGATGGCGGCGGTATCCAATGATGGAAGGGTGATCTCTCGCTGGGTATAGATATCCACGACACGCCATGGACTACCGGTGTGGTGGATGAGGACGATCCGGTTGGCCTTCATGCCCGCCCAGTAGTGGTCGCGCATGAAGGACAGGTGTACGGGTAGTGGTAGCATGTCGAGGGGCACCATGGCAACCTCCGTAGGATCGTCAAGTCAGTGTCTGGGCCACCTGCGAGGATCGGGCATCAGCAAGCAGGGTGTCTTGAAAAGAGCCGTTCGGTTGCAGATGAGTAGACGGTACAAAGACACCGAGCATGCGGCGAGACGGACGGTGCTGAGTAGGTCCATACGACTACAGATCTGCTCCAAGAGAACATCAAGGAGAGAATTCCAATCGCGGCTTTGCGTGTCAGTCGGTTCTGCCATTGGGGTTTTCGGTGCCTGCGAGCCAGCGGGGAAGTGGATTCGGGCGGGCGAGCGAAGAAGCTTCTCCTTGTGTGGCCGAGCAGTGAGTGGGGTGATATGGTACGCGCGAGCTACCAAGGAAGATGGCGCAGGCGGGCGAGCAGTGAGCGGGGGTAAATGGTGTGCGGCCGACGATGGGGAAGAGAGGAGGAAGAACAAGAGACTAGTTGAATAGTTCTCTCTGACCGAGATGGGGAATAAATGGATCGCGAGGACTTCCTTTCTACAGTACCCCTATGCCTCTACGCTCACTTCACTCATTTTGCTCCGTACCTAGTCACTTGTTGAAATCTGTAGAAAGACAAGTACTCCGTATTTGGGAACAGAGGGAGGCTTTTACTCCGTACTATTTGGGAATAGAGGGAGTATCACCATATGGAGGGAACAGAGGAAGCTTGAAATATGAACATGTCAATGGGAGGGAGTAAGCCCCATGCATGCATGCATGCAACATGCAACACTCACACGTACACATGGACGCACGCAACACTCACGCACCCATGAGGCACACAGCACACGACGCAACACACACGCTCACGCTCAAGTGCTCAACCTGCTCCCTACGTCCGTGAAAGACTGTACATTTAGAGATTTACACATTGACCAAGGCATAATTAACGCCCAAAAGTAGCAGACTTATGTGTGTATGCGACCATTGAGATAAGAAGATTAAATGAAGGCCGTTGCATGCTGTAATTAAGGATAGACATGTAGCCTATACCTACAGCACAAGTTGGTGCATTAGACAATCAATATCGATTTAGATTAAAGGCTAAATGCATGGGAAGTGTAGATGTACATCATGTAGTACACTCTTTGTTGGAAGACCGAGGGAGGACACGTGCATGCACTCACATACACAGCCAGGGTGGTTCGCGTGCAAGGGTTGGACTCGGGTCGCGCCTGCGTAAAGTTTTGTTTAACTAATTTCTTTGCTCTGCCAACTGACAGGTGGGACCCAGAAACTAGGTGACAATTTAACCAGTCAACAAAGTGCCACGTCGACTATGTGGCCGGTCAGTAGGGTGCAATACGGTGCTCTACGATGAGCTAGTGATCGCATAATCGCCGCAAAACTATATATAGTGACTGTAAAGAGCGTACTATTACATACGTTGACCGCCAGTGTATTTTTCTCGTTTCAAATTAAGCCATATTAATCGGAAAGGACGTAGTATGGACTACAACTACTAGTACTAGTACTGCTTCGATGTGTCCCGTCAACTCACCGAACGAGGAGAAGCTTGCTTACTACACCTCTCCCTCGCCCACGCGCGTGGTGGTTCGCTGGACGAGGAGAGGGTTTTGACTACAGCGCCCTCTCCCTCTCCCTCTCCCTCTCCCTCGCCCTCGCCCTCGCGGTTGACATGCAGCATTTCAATCGGTGTCAGATTGCCAGAAGCATATTGTACTGTAGTATCATCATTGTTGGACCTTCCGAAGAGGCGAAGAGCCAAGTGCAAGGTTCACACGAGTACGAACAGTTGAACCTCCCAAAGAGGCAAAGAGCCAAGCGCAAGGTGTTATAGGAGTTGTCGTCCTAGTAGGAGTGTACTAGTACAACTATAGCGAATGATGCTATTGTATGATGCTGCCACGTCACGTATATCCAAAGTTGTGCCACCTTTTTTTCTCAAATAGCGTGTTGGAGCCCGTGCAACAACCACACAAGTTGCACGTACACATAACACATTTACTAGTAATATTCTAAAGGACAAATGCCAGTATGCCACACAAGTTCATCTCCAACTCATGTGATAAATTTGTGCGCGACTAGTCTACATATATTCACAGTGCTACCGTTCACAATTACCATACTCCACTTACACGTTATAGATGGGCTACATGTCCTCCTCCAGGTTCCAGTCCTAGGTGTTCTTCATGGATGGCATGATCCATAGCGGTGGGCAATGGGAATCATTGTCGTAGCTTTCTAGTCCGGTTCCACACGATGGAGACTCATCCAAGCTGAAGCGGCATAAATCAGGGATAGTGTGCCCTGGTTCCCTTGATTGTTATGTCCGGTTTGATTGGCTTGAAATCCTGAACCGGAGCTACCGCCTCCATAACCCAGCCCATGAAAACCACCTCCTGAACCGCCGGGCGGGCCATTGTCGTATTGAAACATATTGGAGTTCTTGAACTCTCGCATGATATAACAATCCTTCCAAAGATGTGAAGCTGGCCTCTCCTTCGATCCATGCTTTGGACAAGATTGATTTAATAGGCGCTCCAGATTGGGGCCTGAACCTCCACCCCTCTGGGATTGTTTACCCTTACGACGCTGACCGTTATTTTGAGCATTGGTGTTAGCCACAAAGTCCAAACTATTGTCTGCCTTGCGCTTACCATTGTTCCCGTGACCTGCCGGGTTATGCTGCTGTCCCTTGGTGTTGTCGTTCTTCTTCCCTTTCCCCGGTTTTTCCTCCTCTGACTCAGGGTCCTTGGTATTATTTGAATCGGCATATTTAACCAAAGCGGCCATAAGCATTGCCATATCATTGCAGTGATGTTTGAGCCTTCCTAACTTCTGTTTTAGTGGTAGAAACCGGCAATTGCCTTCCAACGTTAATACTGTTGTGTCCACATTGATGCGATCCGATGAATGCAGAATAGCTGAGACCCGCTTCACCCAATGGGTTGTAGACTCCCCATCTTCTTGAACAGAAGCGGCTAGGCCCACAATCGACATAGGCTGCTTACAAGTATCCTTAAAATTCTGGATAAACCAGTGTTTTAACTCGGCCCAAGATCCGACAGAGTTAACCGGTAAGCTCTTTAACCAAGTATGAGATGTCCCCTCCAACATCATGGTGAAGTATTTAGCGCACACTGCTTCATCCACATCCAACATCTCGATTGCATCTCATAACTTTCAACCCATGACTCTGGTTGCAAATCGGCGGTATAATTGGGCACCTTACGAGGGCCTTTAAAATCCTTGGGCAGTCGCACATTACATAAAGCGGGGGTGACACAAGGCACCCCTAAGGAACTAAAGACCACACCTGGCTCCACTGAAGTGGTAGGGCGAACCGGAGTAGGTTGATGAGCTGCATGCAGAGCTACCAACTCGGCCTCTCGATGTGCACGACCATGATCCACCACATCCTGCGCATTAGAACCTCCACTTGTCGGGTTGTACCCTCGCGGCGAGTTACGGCGACGTGCACTGCTTGACACAGCTGGTTCATCCTCAACATGCCTGCTGTAGCTCCGGCTCGGGTGGGGGTGGAATGAATCCTCTCACGACTATGCGAATAAGCCTGCTTCTAGTTTAAAGCTGTTTGCAGGAGCTCTCTGGCCCGTCGTGCCTCAATCACAACTGGTGACTCGTCGTCTGTTGGGAGGGCTGCCAATCGTGAAGTGGCAGCCACAATGTTGTCCAATGGGTTGGAGTAATGCCCCGGGGGCATCGGAACATACTGCAGCACAATGTTGTTTTGACGAGGCGGGTCCATCATGCGCGGCTGAACCGGCGCTCCTGTTCCCAGCGCCTCCATCCGGTTTAACACTGGTTGGTTACTGGTTCCTGCTCCTAGCGTGTTGAAGAGATTTCTTGGCTCATAACCCGGCGGGAGGTGCGACCGGTATCTTCTTCTCATGACTTCATCTGAGGCATTCTAATCCAGCCTAAGTCGGTAGGCCTGAGCTTCCAACTCGGCCCGTTCTGTAGCCATCCTAGCGTTCTCTACCACTAGGTCCGCTTTAGCCTGAGTTATCTGATCTTTCACCTTTGCAATCTCTGTATTGTGCTGATCCCGGGCTACTGCGTCCACCTCTGCGGCCATCAATGTTTCTAAAGCGTCAAACAAATCAGACAGAACTTGAGCCGGAGGTGGCGCAGAGCCCCCTGCTCCCGCTGGCGTTGCTGTCGCTGAACCGGAGAGCATTGCCGCGGCGGTTGATGAGTGCTGCGCTGATTGTGTACCGGCCATGAAGATAGCGACACGGCTTGGCAGATCGAGGGGGTCCGGAATACTGTTGCCATCAGATCCTCCGCTAATCCCGCCGTCCTGCAACTGATACAGCGATTCGGTCTCTCCAGTTGAAAACTCGTCATCAGAACAGACAACGGTTTCTCCATCAGATGCCGGTCCATCCTCATATTCCGCTCCATGGATGACACCTACGAAAACATGCCTCGCTACGTGCTGAACCGGGGAAGGGCTTGCACGCTGAGCCGTCTCGATGATGTCTGTGCAGGTGTCCGGCTCAGGGCCCGGTTCACCGTTCTTGCCGATGAAGACGTGAATCCCACCAAAGGGGACCCGGTACCCGTATTCGATTGAACCGGCCTCGGGACCCCATCCTGCGTCGTCAATGTAGAGCTTGCCGCGACGACTCTTCATCATCCGGCCCACAGCGTATCCCTTTAGTCCAACAAAGTTGCCCTTCAAGAACTCGAAACCATCATGCGATAGCCCCATGGTGGGCGCCAACTGTCGTGGGTTTGTCACGGCAGATGTCCTCGTGAAAGGACTTATTCATGGAGCCATCGCTACGGGTTAGCTTAAAGGGGTTAAACCGGACAAGGGACACGAGGGATTTTATACTAGTTCGGCCCCTTCGATGAAGGTAAAAGCCTATGTCTAGTTGTGATTAGTATTGCTAGGGTTTCGATGACCAGGGAGCAAATACGCTTTGCCTGGTTCTCGAGTTGTTGTCTGTTGTCCCTAAACCCTGGTCGGGTCGTCCCTTTATATACATAGGTTGACGCCCGCCGGTTTACAGAGTCCCGAGGCCGGATCATAAACGTGTCTGGCTCGGTCTCTGTTCCTCTAACTAAAAATACAAGTTACATGGAAGAGTCGGTTTACATCTATAGGCCGTAACCCGCCTTTGGGCCTTGGGCCTTCGTAAAGCGCCTCCGTCCTCACGTCTTCATGGGCTTCTATCTTCATGGAGTTAATCCGGCCACTTTTATCCGGTTTACCTCCAGTAATCATATCCCCAACAAGCCTCAACACTCATCAGACCGCATACATCTGTATGTATTATTTCGAATAAGTCAGTTGTTCGCTCCATTGTTCCGTAGAACGGAGTCTTAGTCATCTTGCCCATGAGGCATGGTTCGCAAGCATCATGTGATTCATAATCAAGTGATTCCAAAAGCCTGTCAACATGGAGTTTCTTCATGCGCTTTACACCAATATGACCTAAACGGTAGTGCCACAAATAAGTTGCACTATCATTATTAACTTTGCATATTTTGGCTTCAATATTATGAATTTTTGTATCACTACAATCGAGATTCAACAAAAATAGACCAGTCATCAAGGGTGCATGACCATAAAAGATATAACTCATATAAATGGAACAACCATTATTCTCTGATTTAAATGAATAACCTATCACATCAAACAAGATCCAGATATAATGTTCATGCTCAACGCTGGCACCAAATAACAATTATTCAGGTCTTAAAATAATCTCAACGGTAGATGTAGAGGTAGCGTGCCGACGGCGATCACATCAACCTTGGAACCATTTCCCACGTGCATCGTCACCTCGTCCTTAGCCAATCTTCGTTTAATCCATAGCCCCTGTTTCGAGTTGCAAATATGAGCAACAGAACCAGTATCAAATACCCAGACGCTACTAAGAGCATTAGTAAGGTACACATAAATAACATGTATATCAAATATACCTTTCACTTTGCCATCCTTCTTATCCGCCAAATACTTGGGGCAGTTCCGCTTCTAGTGACCAGTCCCTTTGCAGTAGAAGCACTCAGTCTCAGGCTTAGGTCCAGACTTGGGCTTCTTCCCTTGAGCAACAACTTGCTTGGTGTTCTTCTTGAAGTTCCCCTTCTTCCCTTTGCCCTTTTTCTTGAAACTAGTGGTCTTGTTCACCATCAGCACTTGATGCTCCTTCTTGATTTCTACCTCCACAGCCTTTAGCATTGCGAAGAGCTCGGGAATTGTCTTTTCCATCCCTTGCATATTAGAGTTCATCAAGAAGCCTTTATAGCTTGGTGGCAGTGATTGAAGAACTCTGTCAATGACACTATCATCAGGAAGATTAACTCCCAGCCGAGTCAAGTGGTTGTGGTACCCAAACATTCTGAGTATGTGTTCACTGACAGAACTATTCCCCTCCATTTTGCAGCTATAGAACTTGTTGGAGACTTCATATCTCTCAACTCAGGCATTTGCTTCAAATATTAACTTCAACTCCTGGAACATCTCATATGCTCCATGACGTTCAAAACGTCTTTCAAGTCCCGATTCTAAGCCGTAAAGCATGGCACACTAAACTATCGAGTAGTCATCAGCTTTGCTCTGCCAGACGTTCATAACGTCCGGAGTTGCTCCTGTAGCGCGTCTTGCACCTAGTGGTGCTTACATGATGTAATTCTTCTATGCAGCAATGAGGATAATCCTCAAGTTACGGACCCAGTCCGTGTAGTTGCTACCATCATCTTTCAACTTAGCTTTCTCTAGGAACGCATTAAAATTCAAGGGAACGGTAGCACAGGCCATTGATCTACAATAACATAGATATGCAAAAACTATCAGGTACTAAGTTCATGATAAATTAAAGTTCAATTAATCATATTACTTAAGAACTCCCACTTAGATTGACATCCCTCTAGTCATCTAAATGATCACGTGATCCATATCAACTAAACCATGTCTGATCATCACGTGAAATGGAGTAGTTTTCAATGGTGAACATTACCATGTTGATCATATCTACTATATGATTCACGTTTGACCTTTCGGTCTCAGTGTTCCGAGGCCATATCTACATATGCTAGGCTCGTCAAGTTTAACCCAAGTATTCTGCAAGTGCAAAACTGGCTTGCACCCGTTGTATGTGAACGTAGAGCTTATCACACCCGATCATCACGTGGTGTCTCGGCACGACGAACTGTAGCAACGGTGCATACTCAGGGAGAATACTTGTACCTTGAAATTTAGTGAGGGATCATCTTATAATGCTACTGTTGTACTAAGCGAAATAAGATGCATAAAGGATAAACATCACATGCAATCAAAATATGTGACATGATGGCCATCATCATCTTGTGCCTTTGATCTCCATCTCCAAAGCACCGTCATGATCTCCATCATCACCGACTTCACACCTTGATCTCCATCATAGCGTCGTTGTCATCTCGCCAACTATTGCTTCTACAACTATCGCTACCGCTCAGTGATAAAGTAAAGAAATTACATGGTGATTGAATTTCATACAATAAAGTGACAACCATAAGGCTCCTGCCAGTAGCCGATAACTTCTACAAAACATGATCATTTCATACAATAACCTATATCTCATCACGTCTTGACCATATCACATCACAACATGCCCTGCAAAAACAAGTCAGACGTGCTCTACTTTGTTGTTGCAAGTTTTATGTGGCTGCTACAGGCTTCTAGCAAGAACCGTTCTTACCTACGCATCAAAACCACAATGATTTTTCGTCAAGTGTGATGTTTTAACCTTCAACAAGGACCGGCCATAGTCAAACTCGATTCAACTAAAGTTGGAGAAACAGACACCCGCTATCCACCTGTGTGCGAAGCACGTCAGTAGAACCAGTCTCATGAACACGGTCATGTAATGTCGGTCCGGGCCGCTTCATCCAACAATATCGCCGAATCAAAGTAAGAAGTTGGTGGTAAGCAGTATGACTATAATCGCCCACAACTCTTTGTATTCTACTCGTGCATATCATGTACCCATAGACCTGGCTCGGATGCCACCATTGGGGAATGTAGCAGGCAATTTCAAAAAAATTCCTATGATCACGCAAGATCTATCTAGGAGATGCATAGCAACGAGACGGGGAAAGTGTGTCCACGTACCCTCGTAGACCGAAAGCGGAAGCATTAGGTTAACGCGGTTGATGTAGTCGAACGTCTTCACGATCCAACCGATCCAAGTACCGAATGTACGGCACCTCCGTTTTCAGCACACGTTTAGCTCGATGACGTCCCTCGAACTCTTGATCCAGTAGAGGGTCGAGGGAGAGTTCCGTCAGCATGACGGTGTGGTGATGGTGATGTGATCTGCGCAGGGCTTCGCCTAAGCACTACGACGCTATGACCGGAGGAGTAAACTATGGAGGGGGGCACCGCACATGGCTAAGAGAATTATTGGTATGCATTTGGGGTGCCCCTGCCCACATATATAAAGGAGGGGGAGAGAGGCCGGCAGCCAGGAGGGGCGCGCCATGGGGGGAGTCCTACTTGAACTCCTCGTCCAAGTAGGATCCCCCCCTGGTTTTTCCTTTCTTCCACCGGAGGGAATAGGAAGGAGAGGGAGAGGGAGAGGGAAAGGGAAGGGGGGCGCCGCCCACTCCTCCTTGTCCTATTCGGACTCCCTAGTAGGGGGCGGTGGCTGATAACCCACAACTATAGGGGGTCGCAAGAGTTTTCGAGGATAAAGTATTCAACCCAAATTTATTGATTCGACACAAGGGGAGCCAAAGCATACTCTCAAGTATTAGCAGCTGAGTTGTCAATTCAACCACACCTGGGAATTTAATATCTGTAGCAAAGTGTTTAGTAGCAAAGTAATATGATAGTAGTGATAACGGTAGCAAAGGGTAACAGTAGTAAAAGTAATGTTTTTGGTATTTTGTAGTGATGATAGCAAATAGCAGCGGGAATGTAAATAAGCGAAGAACAATATATGGAAAGCTCGTAGGCAACGGATCAGTGATGGAGAATTATGCCGGATGCGGTTCATCATGTAACAGTCATAACCTAGGGTGACATAGAACTAGCTCCACTTCATTGATATAATGTAGGCATGTATTCCAAACATAGTCATATGTGCTTATGGAAAAGAACTTGCATGACATCTTTTGTCCTACCCTCCCGTGGCAGCGGGGTCCTTACGGAAACTAAGGGATATTAAGGCCTCCTTTTAATAGAGAACCGGAACAAAGCATTAACACATAGTGAATACATGAACTCCTCAAACTACGGTCATCACCGGTAAGTATCTCGATTATTGTTCACTTCAGGGTTAACGGATCATAACACATAATAGGTGACTATAGACTTGCAAGATAGGATCAAGAACACTCATATATTGATGAAAACATAATAGGTTCAGATATGAAATTATGGCACTCGGGCCCTAGTGACAAGCATTAAGCATAGCAAAGTCATAGCAACATCAATCTCAGAACATAGTGGATACTAGGGATCAAACCCTAACAAAACTAACTTGATTACATGATAGATCTCATCCAAACCATCACCGTCTAGCAAGCCTACGATGGAATTACTCACGCATGGCGGTGGGCATCATGAAATTTTTGATGGAGGATGGTTGATGATGACAATGGAGACGGATTCCCCTCTCCGGAGCCCCGAACGGACTCTAGATCAGCCCTCCCGAGAGGTTTTAGGGCTTGGCGGCGGCTCTGTAACGTAAAACGCGATGATTTCTTCTCTCTGATTTTTTCTCATCGAGACTCAATATATGGAGGTGGAGTTGGAATCGGAAACGCAACAGGGGGCCCACGAGGTAGGGGGCGCGCCCCCCACGCACGTGGCAATGTGGTGGGCCCCCTAGCCTCCATCTTTTGCAGGTATTTTTCTTATTTTCTGAAAAGTCGCTCCATGAAGTTTCAGGTCATTCCGAGAACGTTTGCTCCTACACATAAATAACACCATGGTAATTCTGCTGAAAACAGCGTCAGTCCGGGTTAGTTCCATTCAAATCATGCAAGTTAGAGTCCAAAACAAGGGCAAAATTGTTTGGAAAAGTAGATACATTGGAGACGTATCAACTCCCCCAAGCTTAAACCCTTGCTTGTCCTCAAGCAATTCAGTTGACAAACTGAAAGTGATAAAGAAAAACTTTTACAAACTCTGTTTGCTCTTGTTGTTGTAAATATGTAAAGCCAGCATTCAAGTTTTCAGCAAAGATTATAACTAACCACATTCACAATAACGCATAGGTCTCAAGTTTACTCGTATCAATGGCATAATCAACTAGCGAGCAATAATAATAAATCTCGGATGACAACACTTTCTCAAAACAATCATAATATGATATAACAAGATGGTATCTCGCTAGCCCTTTGTGAGACCGCAAAACATAAATGCAGAGCACCTTTAAAGACCAAGGACTGACTAGACATTGTAATTCATGGTAAAAGAGATCCAGTCAAGTCATACTCAATGTAAACTAACAATAATGAATGCAAATAGATAGCGGTGCTCTCCAACTGGTGCTTTTTAATAAGAAGGTGATGACTCAGCATAAAAGCAAATAGATAGGCCCTTAGCAGAGGGAAGCAGGGATTTGTAGAGGTGCCAGAGCTCGGTTTTGAAACAGAGGTGAATAATATTTTGAGCGATATACTTTCATTGTCAACATAACAACCAAGAGATGGCGATATCTTCCATTCTACACACATTATAGGCGGCTCCCAAACAGAATGGTAAAGTTTATACTCCCCCTTCCACCAACAAGCATCAATCCATGGCTTGCTCGAAACAACGAGTGCCTCCAACTAACAAGAGTCCCAGGGGGAGTTTTGTTTGTAATTATTTTGATTTAGTTTGCATAAAGCATGGGACTGGGCATCCCGGTGACCAGCCATTTATCTCGTGAGTGAGGAGCGGAGTCCACTCCTCTTGAGAATAACCCGCCTAACATGGAAGATACAGACAGCACTAGTTGATACATGAGCTATTCGAGCATACAAAACAGGATATTTATTTGAAGGTTTAGAGTTTGGCACATACAAATTTACTTGGAACGACAGGTAGATACCGTATATAGGTAGGTATAGTGGACTCATGTGGAATAACTTTGGGGTTTAAGGGATTGGATGCACAAGCAGTATTCCCACTTAGTACAAGCGAAGGCTAGCAAAAGACTGGGAAGCGACCAGCTAGAGAGCGACAACAGTCATGAACATGCATTAAAATTAATCAACACCGAATGCAAGCATGAGTAGGATATAATCCACCATGAACATAAATATCGTGAAGGCTATGTTGATTTTGTTTCAACTACATGCATGAACATGTGCCAAGTCAAGTCACTTAAATCATTCATAGGAGGATACCACCCTATCATACCACATCATAACTATCTCAATAGCATGTTGGCACACAAGCTAAACCATTATAACTCATAGCTAATCAAGCATGGTACAAGAAACTATGATCTCTAGTTGTCATTGCAAACATGTTTATTCATAATAGGCTGAATCAGGAACGATGAACTAATCATATTTACAAAAACAAAAGAGGTCGAGTTCATACCCGCTTTTCTCATCCTAATAAGTTCATCATATAATCATCATTATTGCCTTTCACTTGCATGACCGAATAGTGTCAATAATAATAATAGTGCACGTGCATTGGACTAAGCTGGAATCTGCAAGCATTCAATAAACAGGAGAAGACAAGGCGATATGGGCTCTTTTGTCAGATCAACAATAATGCACATAAGAGCCACTTCAACAATTTAATCATGGTCTTCTCCTATCGACCCCCAAAGAAAAGAAAAGAAATAAAACTATTTACACGGGAAAGCTCCCAACAAGCAAAAAGAAGAACAGGAAATCTTTTTGGGTTTTCTTTTTAATTACTACAACAAGCATGGAAAGTAAACTAACTAAAAGCTACAACTAATTTTTTTTGGGTTTTTCTTAAGGTTTATTAAAAACATAAGAAGAAAGCATAAAAAGGAAATTAAACTAGCATGGATGATACAATGAAAAAGTATGAGCACCGACATCTAGCAATGAGTGAGTGAACATAAATGTAATGTTGGTGAGAAATACATACTCCCCCAAGCTTAGACTTTTGGCCTTAGTTGGTCTATGGCAACGGCTGGCCTGGCGGATATCCATAATAGTAGTTGGGGTCATACTGTGATGCAACGGCTATCGCGTGCTGAGCTGCAGCGTGGCGACAAGCGGCCTCCTCTCTCCTCTCGTACTCATCTGCCTCCTCTCTGGTGATAGTATATCTTCCTCTTGCCTGATAATCAAAGAAGGCAGGAGCAGGGAGAGTAATACGGACAGCACGGCGTCTGTCAAAGATTAGTCGATACTGGAGAGGTGATTCGTTCCTCTCGACAAACTGGTGGTGAACCATAGCATTAAAATCTAAATAAGCAGGTGGTAATTCAATATCATCTTTGCGTATGTCTATACCAAGAAAATTAGCTATGCGGGTTGCATAAATTCCTCCAAAGAAATCTCCATTATATCTGTTAAGGTGCAACCTACGTGCAACAATGGCTCCCAAATTATAAGATTGGTCTCCTAACACAGCACTCCTAAGAATACTAAGATCGGGGACACACATGTGACATGCCTCATCCTTACCATTGATGCATCTACCTATGAAGAGAGCAAAATAATGTATAGCAGGAAAGTGAATGCTCCCTATGGTAGCCTGTGTAATATCTCTAGATTCTCCCACAGTTATGCTAGCAAGAAAATCTCTAAATTCAGATTTGCGAGGATCCCTTATACTACCCCATTGTGGAAGTTTGCATGCGGTGGTAAAATCCTCTAAGTCCATAGTGTAAGATTTATCATAAAGATCAAACAGGACAGTTGGAGAATTACGTGAAGTTGAAAATTCAAACCTCCTCACAAAGGTACTGGTGAGGTTGTGATACTGGCTGCACTTCTCTTCCTCGAAGCTCACGAGATCAGCGTTACGCAAATATGCATTGAATTCTTCTTTAATTCCCGCTCGATCCATAAAGTTCTCAGAAGGCCATTCACAAGGACGCACTAGAGCGTTTCTTGGTGGCTCGTCATCAGCATCACGCATTCCAAGCCTGGGCCCTTGCTTCCTTGAGGAACCACCTTGGAACATTTTCCTAAGCATATTTCTTCCTCTAAAAAATTCTGAAAATTTTTAAACTTCAAAATAAAAGTAAACCAAACTCAATAATATTGATAGCAACTACTCCTACAAGTGCCTAGGGCCTATATCATGCATCAAAACTACTTTTGACCATATAAATTTGACATGCAAGCTCAAGAACAGGGTCACCTAAGCAGCAAAAATTTGCAATGAATAAAGCACTAGAACAAAAACTAATTGGACCAATGGAGGAGTCACATACCAAGGAACAATCTCCCCAAGCAGTTTTGTGAGAGGTGCTTTGAGCAAGGAGATCAAAAATGGCAGCAAAGAGAGCTAGAACTCGTGCTTGAGCTGGGTGAAAGGATAAGTGGAGGAGGGCCACCATGGGCCCACGAGAGGGGGCGCGCCCAGGGGGGTAGGGCGCGCCCTCCACCCTCGTGGGCAGGTGGTTGAACCCCTGCTGTGTTCTCAGTGCCAAATATTCTCAAATATTCGAGAAAAATCATATTTAAATTTCAGGGCATTTGGAGAACTTTTATTTTCGAGGTATTTTTATATTGCACGGATAATCAGATAACAGACAGAAAAATATGTATTTTTTATTTTATTTCATATAAATAACAGAAAGTAAAAGTGGGGTACAGAAGGTTGTGCCTTCTAGTTTCATCCATCTCATGCTCATCAAAAGGAATCCACTAACAAGATTGATCAAGTCTTGTTAACGAACTCATTCCGAATAACATGGAACCAGAGAAATTTCGAATAACACTATGTTACCTCAACAGGGATATGCACATCCCCAATAATAAGAATATCATATTTCTTCTTAATAGTAGGAAGAGGAAATTCAAAACCTCCTAATATAATCGATGGAATTTTTCCAATAGAGTTGATACTATGAACTTGAGGTTGCTTCCTCGGAAAGTGTATTGTATGCTCATTGCCATTAACATGAAAAGTGACATTGCCTTTAGTGCAGTCAATAACAGCCCCTGCAGTATTCAAAAAGGGTCTTCCAAGAATAATAGACATACTATCGTCCTCGGGAATGTCAAGAATAACAAAGTCTGTTAAAATAGTAACGTTTGCAACTACAACAGGCACATCCTCACAAATACCGACAAGTATAGTAGTTGATTTATCAGCCATTTGCAAAGATATTTCAGTAGGTGTAAACTTATTCAAATCAAGTCTACGATATAAACAGAGAGGCATAACACTAACTCCAGCTCCAAGATCACATAAAGCGGTTTTAACATAGTTTCTTTTAATAGAGCATGGTATAGTGGGTACACCGGGATCTCCAAGTTTCTTTGGTATTCCACCCTTAAAAGTATAATTAGCAAGCATGGTGGAAATTTCAGCTTCCGGTATCTTTCTTTTATTTGTAATGATATCTTTCATGTACTTAGCATAAGGATTGGTTTTGAGCATATCAGTTAATCGCATACGCAAAAAGGTAGGTCTAATCATTTCAGCAAAGCGCTCAAAATCCTCATCATCCTTTTTCTTGGATGGTTTGGGAGGAAAAGTCATGGGTTTCTGAACCCAAGGCTCTCTTTCTTTACCATGTTTCCTAGCAACAAAGTCTTTCTTATCATAACGTTCATTCTTTGATTGTGGGTTATCAAGATCAACAGCAGGTTCAATTTCTACATCGTTATCATTACTAGGTTGAGCATCATCATGAACATTATTATTAACATTATCACTAGTTTCAGGTTCATTACCAGATTGTGTTTCAGCATCAGAAATAGAAATATCATTTGGATTCTCAGGTGGTTCAATAACATGTTCACTAGAAGCATGCAAAGTCCTATCATTTTTCTTTTTCTTCCTTTTAGAAGGACTAGGTGCATCTATATTATTTCTCTGAGAATCTTGCTCAATTCTATTAGGGTGTCCTTCAGGATACAAAGGTTCGTGAGTCATTCTACCAGTTCTAGTAGCCACTCTAACAGCATAATCATTATCTTTACTATTCAATTCATTGAGCAAATCATTTTGAGCTTTAAGTACTTGTTCTACTTGAGTGGTAACCATAGAAGCATGTTTACTAATAAGTTTAAGTTCACCTTTGACATTGGCCATATAATCACCCAAGTGTTCAAGCATATTTGAATTGTATTTCAATTGTCTACAAAAATAAGCATTAAAATCTTCTTGCTGAGCCATAAATTTATCAAACTCATCTAAGCATGGGCTAGCAAACTTAGTAAATGGGATTTCAGCTTTATCATATATATAGAGAGAGAATTTACCTTTACTACCTGTGTCAGGTTATCAAGACCATGAGTTTCTTCAATAGGAGAAGGATTAAGATCATATATTTCTTCAATAGGCGGTAAATTAAGACTGTGTATTTCTTCAATAGGAGGTAAATTCTTAACATCTTCAGCTTTAATACCTTTTTCTTTCATAGATTTCTTTGCCTCTTGCATATCTTCAGGACTGAGAAATAGAATACCCCTCTTCTTCGGAGTTGGTTTAGGAATAGGCTCAGGAATTGGCTCCGGAGGTGTCCAATTATTTTCATTTGTCAAGATATTATTCAATAGAATTTCAGCTTCATCCTGTGTTCTTTCCCTAAAAACAGAACCAGCACAACTATCCAGGTAATCTCTGAAGGCATCGGTTAGTCCATTATAAAAGATATCAAGTATTTCATTTTTCTTAAGAGGATGATCAGGCAAAGCATTAAGTAATTTAAGAAGCCTCCCCCAAGCTTGTGGGAGACTCTCTTCTTCGATTTGCACAAAATTATATATATCCCTTAAAGCTCTTGTTTCTTATGAGCAGGGAAATATTTAGCAGAGAAGTAATAAATCATATCCTGGGGACTACGCACACAACCAGGTTCAAGAGAATTAAACCATATCTTAGCATCACCCTTTAATGAGAACGGAAATATTTTAAGGATGTAAAAGTAACGAGTTCTCTCATCTTTAGTGAATAGGGTGGCTATATCATTTAATTTAGTAAGATGTGCCACAACAGTTTCAGATTCATAACCATGAAAAGGATCATATTCAACTAAAGTAATTATATCAGGATCAATAGAGAATTCATAATCCTTATCAGTAACACAGATATGTGAAGTAGCAAAAGCAGGGTTAGGTTTCATTCTAGCACTTAGAGATTGCTTACTCCATTTAGCTAATAACCTTTTAAGTTCATTTCTATTTTCGCAAGCTAAGATAGAGAAAGAAGCTTCTTGATCAAAAACATAACCCTTAGGAATAACAAGTGATTCTTCATCATCGCTTTCATCAGTATCATCAGATTCAATATTTTCAATTTCTCTAGCCCTAGTAATTTGTTCATCAAGAAAATCACCAAGTGGCATAGTAGTATCAGGCATAGAGGTAGTTTCATCATAAGTATCACGCATAGCAGAAGTGGCATCATCAATAACATGCGACATATCAGAACGAATAGCAGAAGCAGGTGTAGGTGTCGCAAACTTACTCATAACAGAAGGTGAATCAAGTGCAGAGCTAGATGGCAGTTCCTTACCTCCCCTCATAGTTGAGGGATAGATCTTGGTTTTTGGATCTCTCAAGTTCTTCATAATGATAAGCAGATATATATCCCGAGTGACTCAAAGAATAGAGCTATGCTCCCCGGCAACGACGCCAGAAAATAGTCTTGATAACCCACAAGTATAGGGGATCGCAACAGTTTTCAAGGGTAAAGTATTCAACCCAAATTTATCGATTCGACACAAGGGGAGCCAAAGAATACTCTCAAGTATTAGAAGCTGAGTTGTCAATTCAACCACACCTAGAAACTTAATATCTGCAGCAAAGTGTTTAGTAGCAAAGTAATATGATAGTAGTGATAACGGTAGCAAAAGGTAATAGTAGTAAAAGTAATGTTTTTGGTATTTTGTAGTTATGATAGCAAATAGCAGCGGGAATGTAAATAAGCGAAGAACAATATATGGAAAGCTCGTAGGCAATGGATCAGTGATGGAGAATTATGCCGGATGTGGTTCATCATGTAACAGTCATAACCTAGGGTGACATAGAACTAGCTCCAGTTCATTGATATAATGTAGGCATGTCTTCCAAACATAGTCATATGTGCTTATGGAAAAGAACTTGCATGACATCTTTTGTCCTACCCTCCCGTGGCAGCGGGGTCCTTACGGAAACTAAGGGATATTAAGGCCTCCTTTTAATAGAGAGCCGGAACAAAGCATTAACACATAGGGAATACATGAACTCCTCAAACTACGGTCATCACCGGTAAGTATCCTGATTATTGTCACTTCGGGGTTAACGGATCATAACACATAATAGGTGACTATAGACTTGCAAGATAGGATCAAGAACACTCATATATTGATGAAAACATAATAGGTTCAGATCTGAAATCATGGCACTCGGGTCCTAGTGACAAGCATTAAGCATAGCAAAGTCATAGCAACATCAATCTCAGAACATAGTGGATATTAGGGATCAAACCCTAACAAAACTAACTCAATTACATGATAGATCACATCCAACCCATCACCGTCCAGCAAGCCTGCGATGGAATTACTCACACACGGAGGTGAGCATCATGAAATTGGTGATGGAGGATGGTTGATGATGACGATGGCGACGAATTCCCCTCTCCGGAGCCCCGAACGGACTCCAGATCAGCCCTCCCGAGAGGCTTTAGGGCTTGGCGGCAGCTCCATATCGTAAAACATGATGATTTCTTCTCTCTGATTTTTTCTCATCGAGACTCAATATATCGAGGTGGAGTTGGAGTCAGAAATGCAACAGGGGGGCCACGAGGTAGGGGGCCCGCCCTAGGGGGGCAGGCGCGCCCCCACCCTCATGGCAAGGTGGTGGGCCCCCTGGCCTCCATCTTTTGCAGGTATTTTTCTTATTTTCTGAAAAGTCGCTCCGTGAAGTTTCAGGTCATTCCGAGAACGTTTGCTCCTGCACATAAATAACACCATGGTAATTCTGCTGAAAACAGCGTCAGTCCGGGTTAGTTCCATTCAAATCATGCAAGTTAGAGTCCAAAACAAGGGCAAAAGTGTTTGGAAAAGTAGATACGTTGGAGATGTATCAGCGGACACCTCCCGCAGGCTTCCCTCTCTCTCTCCCTTTAGGCCCATGTTGGCCCAACAATTCCCCGAGGGGTTCCGGTAACCCCTCGGTACTCCGGAAAAAATACCCGAATCACTTGGAACCATTCTTATGTCCGAATACAACCTTCCAATATATGAATCTTTACCTCTTGACCATTTCTAGACTCCTCGTCATGTCCAAGATCTCATCCGGGACTCCGGACAAACTTCGGTCACCGAAACACCTACAAATCGTCATCGAACGTTAAGCGTGCGGACCCTACGGGTTCGAGAACTATGTAGACATGACAGAGACACATCTACGGTCAATAACCAATAGCGGAACTTAGATGCTCGTATTGGTTCCTACATAGTCTATGAAGATCTTTATCAGTCAAACCGCATAACAACATACGTCATTCCCTTTGTCATCGGTATGTTACTTTCTCGATATTCGATCATCGGTACCATCATACCTAGTTCAATCTCGTTACCGGAAAGTCTCTTTACTCGTTCTGTAATTTATCATCCCGCAACTAACTCATTAGTCACATTGCTTGCAAGGCTTAAAGTGATGTGCATTACCGAGAGGGCCCAGAGATACCTCTCCGATACACGGAGTGACAAATCCTAATCTTGATCTATGCCAACTCAACAAACACCTTTGGAGACACCTATAGAGCATCTTTATAATCACCCAATAACGGTGTGACGTTTGATAGCACACAAGGTGTTCCTCCGGTATTCGGGAGTTGCATAATCTCATAGTTAGAGGAATATGTATAAGTCATGAAGAAAGCAATAGCAATAAAACTAAACGATCATAATGCTAAGCTAACGGATGGGTCTTGTCCATCATATCATTCTCTAATGATGTAATCCCGTTCATCAAATGACAACACATGTCTATGGTTAGGAAACTTAACCATCTTTGATTAACGAGCTAGTCAAGTAGAGGCATACTAGGGACACTCTGTTTTGTCTATGTATTCACACATGAACTAAGTTTCTGGTTAATACAATTCTCATGAATAATAAAAATTTATCATGATATAAGGAAATATAAATAACAACTTTATTATTGCCTCTAGGGCATATTTCCTTCATTAACATACACCATCCGATCCATATTACTTGTTGCTCTAACGGGTGTATGTAACATCAAAAACGTCTAGATAGATTCATTTGAGCGACAAGTAATATGGATCTATGGGAGTATCAAAATTGTAGCAAATATGCGTAATATATTAAGTATACAAAATTGGATAGGTCATCTTTCAGTGTAGATGGAAACTATTTTAGATATGCATACTCATATAATGGTAAGATTAATTCAGTGAGAACAACATACAATTAGCATGGACTCAAGCTTACGAAGGGCAGAAAGGTTCACATGAACATCTATACGACCCTATGGTTTATTAATAAGCATGAACCAGCTGAAGAGTTTGAGTGTGTAATTCTTAGCAAAACTTTTATGCAAATGGAGAAAACTTACTTCAGTGACAAGTAAAAATGCACCGGTCCGTTCCATTTTCCTTTGTAGGAACCAGCTTGGTCGTGTATGTTGCCAACATAATCAATGGGTGTGGTATGGCCCCGTGTCCATGGTGATCAGAGTGGTGACGATCAACCGACTCCACTGTGAGCATCTCCCGGGTTGCCTGTCTTCTTCCTCGCCATGGTCGTGATTGGTATGACTCTAGTGCCCTCCCATGCATGTGGCAGGTTTCTTCTCTGGTGTGTTCCAGATGCATGGCCACCATCTTCTTCTTTGATGTGGTTGAGAATGTGCATTGGTAGCCACTACTATAGTAGTATATGAGTATATCTCCTAACAAAGGAAACTTGCCTTCCCTGCCTCATCACCAAGACACAGTAAACATTGTATAACATACAAGAATATTTCTCCTACCACAGTAGTGTTTCTCCAAACAAAGGAAACTTACCTTCCCTGGCTCATCATCATTAGCGGTACAGGGGGTACAAGCGCGGAATAGATAGCATGGCAAGTTACATACTTTGTAAACTGATGAAATCATGACACTAAAATAAAGTGTTATTTTACTACTAACATGAAGTCAATCACCCAATGTAGATTCTAGTTTTCTTCTCATTCCCTTGTTTGCCTTCTTTTCTTTTCTTCTCCTTTTCTTTTCTTGTTTCTTCTTTCTTTGTAACTATTTTCTTTTCACCTTACTATTTTTCAGGTAAAAAATAAACATAGTCAATCTATTAATCGGTATAACCAATCATGTTTGGAACTAATACTACTTACGTTCTCACCCAGGCTTAATTAGTATTTGGGCTTTCCCATTATTTAACCTAACAATAAGCCTCCCATTTATGGGTGGTGTAAAACTTCGGAAGGAATAACTATGTCGGTTTTGTTTATTTAGCATAAAAATATTTCACCACAGAATGAACATCACAAGCCTATCTTGAATACTTACATTTTTACATTAGGCCTCTTGTCATACTCCATAAGCAACATACAATTCATAATTTATTTTTTCCAGAACTGCTCTCTCATCGTCAGGGGATTTTCCCAGAACTGCTCTCTCAACATACACTTGTTATTCAATTCTCATCAAGGGATTTCAGATTTTTGAAAAGTACAAATCCACGTCCTTCAAAGTTGAGAAAAGAGAACAAGGATCAACATGAAATTTGATGAAACCAAACCGGTGTGTGACCCAGTTCCGGCATTGTGGCTTGGTTGGGGTATCCGGCTTTAGATGTTAGGATTTGGTGCGATGTCTGTTTGGTATTAGGCTCGGACATTTGGCACCCCTTCATCAAGGGGATAGGAGTACACTTGTACGCGTCGATCCTAAAAAAACGGTTTTTAACCCCTTTCCACGACAGCATTTGGAACCATCACCAAGTGAGTGTGGGCGATAGGAGGGTCCTTCCACACAACCCAAAAATCGTTAGGGATAGGCCCTCCTGGGATCCAGGTTGGGGCCGTGTGCGATCGGGCAAGGCATCGAAACCCAATCATTTCCATAGGTATGTAAATCCCACACAGTAATCTGAGAAAATCATTTCCGTAGGTATGTACATCCCACACGGTGAATCCTAGAAAAACATTTCCGTTCGTATGTATATCACACACAGTCAATCCAAGGAATACGTTTCCGTTCTTATGTACATCCCACACAGTCAATTCAGGAAAACGTTTCTGTTCGTACGTACATCCCACAAAGTTTTATTTGTAGGCTCATGTGTGAAAGGTGTAACTATCACACGCGGTCTGCCTTGGTTAACTGTTTGTTTTTATCAACTATATCACACAAGATTTGATGAAGGAAACTGTGTGGCATTGGGTTATCCATCGCAAGCTCTTTTACTGCTAGAACCGTTTGCAAAGGTCCATGACACATTTAGCAGGTTTATTAGTTTACAATTAATAATTCCAGTATTACACACATTCACATTTCATATCGAACAGCTGTTTGCCAATTTCATATCAGGCACATAAATATATTATAACATCACAGTACGGTAGCTACATGAAAACAGCACGGTTAAACATATAGCTAGTTCAACTTCATAAGAACAATATATTCATTTCCCTAATCGACATCATCTAGGCTCGTCTTATCCACCTCTGCTTTCAGTTCAGTAAGAACCTGTTTTGCATGGGCCAACTGGGAAAGTGCCTCCTCCTTGGCCAACACCATCTTAGCAAAGTCTGATTTAAAAAATCTGAGCTCATTCTCCACCTTAAAAATTTTATCCCGCATCTTCAAATATTCTTCAGTCTTGACAACAGTTTCTATAAGCCTAGGCTGTTCTCTTCCTCATACATGATCCAGAGCTTCGCTAGGCACATCTTCGAAGACTGTGGCCACTATTGATCAACCCACTCCAAGTAAGAACACTTACGTTCATCCTAATATTTAAAACTAGATTAGTAACAATTGTAGGGGAAATTGGTTTATATCAACATAGAAAATCACCAATGCTTATTTTGAAAAACTGAAGAAACATGTTAATTATGACATATCTTCTCAAAAAGATCAATGTGCAAATGAAATAATTGGTACTGAGACAACAACCAAATTCTAGAACATCAGAAGCTATAATGACGCTACAATTTCTTACTCATGTACAATAAATAACAAATTGAACATTTTATGAGGAAGGTAAATATAAGTGCAACAGCATAGCGACAGTGTTTGGATGACAGCAAATTGATACTAACAGGCGTGTACATGCACAATTTTAGTAACATAGAACTAATAGCACTAAGGCCGTCCACTATGTATGCCAAAACTGGGGTAAAGACAACTGTTGCTATATCTCGCACTGGTGCCCTGCACTAGCGAGCCAATGCAGCAGAAAAAAATAGGGACCCGGACTCCGGAGCACGTAGTTGCTCCAATGCCCATTCCTTTGTGCCATACAGATTTAGTATTTTACTGCTTGGCTGCTCGGATGTGTGGACCAAAGTTGGCTGCACAAACTGCTGAAGCGGTGCCAAATAATTTTCTAATGGCACCGCTGATGAGATGGCAACAATTTAAGATACTAGGTACAAATTGTGACATTGTCTTAGGATGCGTTTGGTTGAAGGTGTGCTATGAATGGGTTGGGACCGTGACATTGTCTGAATCACATCTAACAAATGATTTGTAACAACGAAAGAGGGTCTAACCCTCTCTGCACATGCCAGAAACTTCTTCCCACTGTCCACAGAATCAAACGCAAGTAGCTTCACGCATGGAGATTGATGGTGACAACGAGCAGATAGATCTTCAGCCACCCCGCTCCATTCGTTGCCACTGATGGTCCTAGGGAGCTACAAGAGGAAGAAATGACTCAAATCGACTGTCGGGTAAAAAGCATTCATTCCAAGTCATAGCCCGAGAGAGAGAGAGAAGAGAGGCATACCCAAGTGGTGAAGGAGTCGTCGCCGGAGGAGGAATGCTACCTCTTGAGCACTACGTTGGATTTCCCCGAAGAGGAAAGGATGATGCAGCAAAGTGGCGTAAGTATTTCCCTCAGTTTTTGAGAACCAAGGTATCAATCCAGTAGGAGGTTGCGCGCGCGTCCCCTAGTACCTGCACAAAGCAAATAACTCCTCGCAACCAACGCGATAAGGGGTTGTCAATCCCTTCACGGTCACTTACGAGAGTGAGATAAGATAGATATGATAAGATAATATTTTTGGTATTTTTGTGATAAAGATGCAAAGTAAAATAAAAAGCAAAGTAAATAACTAAGTATTGGAAGATTAATATGATGAAGATAGACCCGGGGGCCATAGGTTTCACTAGTAGCTTCTCTCAAGAGCATAAGTATTCTACGGTGGGTGAACGAATTACTGTTGAGCAATTGACAGAATTGAGCATAGTTATGAGAATATCTAGGTATGATCATGTATATAGGCATCATGTCTGAGACAAGTAGACCGACTCCTGCCTGCATCTACTACTATTACTCCACTCATCGACCGCTATCCAGCATGCATCTAGAGTATTAAGTTCATGAAAACAGAGTAACGCCTTAAGCAAGATGACATGATGTAGAGGGATAAATTCATGCAATATGATAAAAAAAACCCCATCTTGTTATCCTCAATGGCAACAATACAATATGTGCCTTGCTGCTCCTACTGTCACTGGGAAAGGACACCGCAAGATTGAACCCAAAGCTAAGCACTTCTCCCATTGCAAGAAAGATCAATCTAGTAGGCCAAACCAAACTGATAATTCGAAGAGGCTTGCAAAGATAACCAATCATACATAAAAGAATTCAGAGAAGATTCAAATATTGTTCATAGATAAACTTGATCATAAACCCACAATTCATCAGTCTCAACAAACACATCGCAAAAAGAAGATTACATCGAATAGATCTCAACGAGAGAGGGGGAGGACATTGTATTGAGATCCAAAAGGAGAGAAGAAGCCATCTAGCTAATAACTCTGGACCCGAAGGTCTGAGGTAAACTACTCACACTTCATCGGAGAGGCTATGGTGTTGATGTAGAAGCCCTCCGTGATGGATACCCCCTCCGGCAGAGCTCCGGAACAGGCCCCAAGATGGGATCTCATGGATACAGAAAGTTACGGTGGTGGAATTAGGGTTTTGGCTCCGTGTATGATCGTTTGGGGGTACGTAGGTATATATAGGAGGAAGGAGTACGTCGGTGGAGCAACAGGGGGGCCACGAGGGTGGAGGGCACGCCTGGGGGGATAGGCACGCCCCCCTACCTTGTGACCTCCTCCTTTGTTTCTTGACGTAGGGTCCAAGTCTCCTGGATCATGTTCGGTGAGAAAATCACGTTCCCGAAGGTTTCATTCCGTTTGGACTCCGTTTGATATTCCTTTTCTTCGAAACCCTAAAATAGGCAAAAAAAACAGCAATTCTGGGCTGGGCCTCCGGTTAATAGGTTAGTCCCAAGAATAATATAAAAGTGGAAAATAAAGCCCAATAATGTCCAAAACAGTAGATAATATAGCATGGAGCAATCAAAAATTATAGATATGTTGGAGACGTATCAAGCATCCCCAAGCTTAATTCATGCTCGTCCTCGAGTAGGTAAATGATAAAAACAAAAATTTTGATGCGGAGTGCTACTTGGCATAATTTCAATGTAATTCTTCTTAATTGTGGCACGAATATTCAGATCCGGAAGATTCAAGATAAAAGTTCATATTGACATAAAAATAATAATACTTCAAGCATACTAACAAAGCAATTGTGTCTTCTCAAAATAACATGGCCAAAGGAAGTTCATCCCTACAAAATCATATAGTTTAGTCATGCTCCATTTTCGTCACACAAGAATGCTCTCATCATGCAAAACCCCGATGACAACCAAGCAATTGTTTCATACTTTAGAAATCTCAAGCCTATAAACTTTCACGCAATATATGAGCGCGAGCCATGGACATAGCACTTTGGGTGGAATAGAATATGATGATGGGGGTTATGTGGAGAAGACAAAAAGGGAGAAAGTCTCACATCAACGAGGCTAATCAATGGGCTATGGAGATGCCCATCGATTGATGTTAATGCAAGGAGTAGGGTTTGCCATGCAACGGATGCACTAGAGCTATAAATGTATGAAATCTCAACAAAAGAAACTAAGTGGGTGTGCATCCAACTTGCTTGCTCACGAAGACCTAGGGCACTTGAGGAGGCCCATTGTTGGAATATACAAGCCAAGTTCTATAATGAAAATTCCCACTAGTATATGAAAGTGACAAAACAAAAGACTCTCTATCATGAAGATTATGGTGCTACTTTGAAGCACAAGTGTGGCAAAGGATAGTAGCATTGTCCCTTCTCTCTTTTTCTCTCATTTTTTTGGGCCTTCTATTTTTTTATGGCCTTTCTCTTTTATATATATATATATATTCCTCACTTGGGACAATGCTCTAGAAAAAGATGATCATCACACTTCTATTTATTTACAACTCAATGATTTCAACTCGATACTAGAACAAAAGATGACTCTATATGAATGCCTCCGGCGGTGTACCGAGATATGCAATGAATCAAGAGTGACATGTATGAAAGAATTATGAACGGTGGCTTTGCCACAAATACTATGTCAACTACATGATCATGGTAAGCAATATGACAATGATGAATGTGTCATGATAAAAGGAATGGTGGAAAGTTCCATGGCAATATATCTCGGAATGGCTATGGAAATGCCATAATAGGTAGGTATGGTGGCTGTTTTGAGGAAGATATAAGGCGGTTTATGTGTGAAAGAGCGTATCATAACACGGGGTTTGGATGCACCGGCGAAGTTTGCACCAACTCTCAATGTGAGAAAGGGCGATGCACGGTACTGAAGAGGCTAGCAATGATGGAAGGGTGAGAGTGCCTATAATCCATGGACTCAACATTAGTCATAAAGAACTCACATAATTATTGCAAAAATCTACAAGTCATCAAAAACCAAGCACTACGTGCATGCTCCTAGGGGGATAGATTGGTACGAAAAGACCATCGCTCGTCCCCGACCACCACTCATAAGGAGGACAATCAAATAACACCTCATGTTTCAAATTTGTTACATAACATTTACCATACGCGCATGCTACGGGACTTGCAAACTTCAACACAAGCACATCTCAAATTCACAACTACTCAACTAGCACGACTTTTATATTATTACCTCCATATCTCAAAACAATCATCAAGCATCAAACTTCTCTTAGTATTCAAAATACTCATAAGAATTTTTTTACTAATCTTGAATACCTAGCATATTAGGATTATTTAAGCAAATTACCATGATATTTAAGACTCTCAAAATAAGCTAAGTGAAGCATGAGAGATCAATAGTTTCTATAAAACAAATCCACCACCGTGCTCTAAAAGATATAAGTGAAGTACTAGAGCAAAACTATATAACTCAAAAGATATAAGCGAAGCACATAGAGTATTCTAACAAATTCCAAATCATGTATGGCTCTCTAAAAAGGTGTGTAAAGCAAGGATGATTGTGGCAAACTAAAAATCAAAGACTCAAATCATACAAGACGCTCCAAGCAAAACACATATCATGTGGTGAATAAAAATATAGCTCCAAGTAAAGTTACCGATAGAAGTAGACGAAAGAGGGGATGCCTTCCAGGGAATCCCAAAGCTTTGGCTTTTAGGTGTCCTTAGATTATCTTGGGGGTGCCATGGGCATCCCCAAGCTTAGGCTCTTGCAACTCCTTGTTCCATAATCCATCAAATCTTTACCCAAAACTTGAAAACTTCACAACACAAAACTCGAAGTAGAAAATCTCGTGAGCTCCGTTAGCGAACGAAAACAAAAGACCACTTCAAGGTACTGTAATGAACTCATTCTTTATTTATATTGGTATTCAACCTACTGTATTCCAACTTCTCTATGGTTTATAAACTATTTTACTAGCCATAGATTCATCAAAATAAGCAAACAACACACGAAAAACAGAATCTGTCAAAAACAGAACAGTCTGTAGTGATCTGTAGCTAGCGCAAGATCTGGAACCCCAAAAATTCTAAAATAAATTGCTGGACGTGAGGAATTTATCTATTAATAATCTTCAAAAATAATTAACTAAATAGTACTTTCCAAATAAAAATGGCAGCAGTTCTAGTGAGCGCTAAAGTTTCTGTTTTTTACAGCAAGATATCAAGACTTTCCCCAAGTCTTCCCAACGGTTCTACTTGGCACAAACACTAATTAAACACAAAAACACAACCAAAATAGAGGCTAGATAAATTATTTATTACTAAACAGGAGCAAAAATCAAGGAATAAAAATAAAATTGGGTTGCCTCCCAACAAGCGCTATCGTTTAATGCCCCTAGCTAGGCATAAAAAGCAAGTATAGATATAGGTATTGCCATCTTTGGTTGGTAATTCTTCAATGAGGCATCTACCATCCTTAGGAATTTCTTTCTTTTTTAGTAATTATCAAACTTTTAGGCACAAGATCGAAAAATTCATTTGTAACAAATGGTTCCTTAATGATAGCAACAAGATTGGGATGAATACTTATAGATTTGAGATCCGCAATTTCCTTACTAGAGGATTCACCCTTATTTTTAGGAACATACATAAGCTTGGCAATTTTAGTCGGAGGACTTGGAGTATTCTTTACGGAAGAAAAAGCGGTTCCCAAGTTGGTAATGATACCCTCAAGTTTATCGATTCTAGTGGAATCATGATTTATTCTTTCATTAACTATAGGTTCTTTCTCTTTAATATTTCTAAAGTTACTCCTACTTTAGATCCATATTGAGAGATTCGGTTGTGGATCTTTTTATCCAAATTTTCAATTGACTCTACGGTAGCAACCTTATTTTCAATAATTTCGAGGCTTTGCATTACATGCTCCAAAGTTAATACAATTCCATTAACCAAAAGAGGTGGTGAGCCAAATAAATCTATCATAGAATTATAAGAATCCAAAGTGTGGCTACCCAAGAAATTCCCTCCGGTAATGGTATCAAGGACATATCTCTACCAAGGAGCAACACCTACATAAAAATTGCGAAGAAGAACGGAAGTAGATTGCTTCCTGGTAGATCTATTTTCAGCATTGCAAATTCTATACCAAGCGTCTTTTCGATTTTCTCCCTCCCTTTGCTTAAAATTTAGAACTTCATTCTCGGGAGACAACGGAGAAGATAGAGGACTCGCCATAATGACAAGCAAACGGAAAAGAGGTAAACAGAAAAGAAAGGGAGGATAGAGAGAAAGAGAGGGCGAATAAAACGGCAAGGGTGAAGTGGGGGAGAGGAAACCGAGAGGCAAATGGAAAATAATATAATGCGGGAGATAAGGATTGTGATGGGTACTTGGTATGTTGACTTCTGTGTAGGCGCCAGAAATGGATTGTTGTCGGAAGTCAAATCTTGACTTGCGCGAACCTCCCCGACAACGGCGCCAGAAATTCTTCTTGCTACCTCTTGAGCACTGCGTTGGATTTCCCCGAAGAGGAAAGGATGATGCAACAAAGTAGCGTAAGTATTTCCCTCAGTTTTTGAGAACCAAGGTATCAATCCAGTAGGAGGTTGCGCGCGCGTCCCCTAGTACCTGCACAAAGCAAATAACTCCTCGCAACCAACGCGATAAGGGGTTGTCAATCCCTTCACGGTCACTTACGAGAGTGAGATCTGATAGATATGATAAGATAATATTTTTGGTATTTTTGTGATAAAGACGCAAAGTAAAATAAAAAGCAAAGTAAATAACTAAGTATTGGAAGATTAATATGGTGAAGATAGACCCGGGGTCCATAGGTTTCACTAGTGGCTTCTCTCAAGAGCATAAGTATTCTACGGTGGGTGAATGAATTACTATTGAGCAATTGACAGAATTGAGCATAGTTATGAGAATATCTAGGTATGATCATGTATATAGGCATCACGTCCGAGACAAGTAGACCGACTCCTGCCTGCATCTACTACTATTACTCCACTCATCGACCGCTATCCAGCATGCATCTAGAGTATTAAGTTCATGAAAACAGAGTAACACCTTAAGCAAGATGACATGATGTAGAGGGATAAATTCATGCAATATGATAAAAAAACCCCATCTTGTTATCCTCGATGGCAACAATACAATATGTGCCTTGCTGCCCCTACTGCCACTGGGAAAGGACACCGCAAGATTGAACCCAAAGCTAAGCACTTCTCCCATTGCAAGAAAGATCAATCTAGTAGGCCAAACCAAACTGATAATTCGTAGAGACTTGCAAAGATAACCAATCATACATAAAAGAATTCAGAGAAGATTCAAATATTGTTCATAGATAAACTTTATCATAAACCAACAATTCATCGGTCTCAACAAACACACCGCAAAAAGAAGATTACATCGAATAGATCTCCACAAGAGAGGGGGAGAACATTGTATTGAGATCCAAAAATAGAGAAGAAGCCATCTAGCTAATAACTATGGACCCGAAGGTCTGAGGTAAACTACTCACACTTCATCGGAGAGGCTATGGTGTTGATGTAGAAGCCCTCCGTGATGGATACCCCCTCCGGTGGAGCTCCGGAACAGGCCCTATGATGGGATCTCGTGGATACAGAAAGTTACGGCGGTGGAATTAGGGTTTTGGCTCCGTATCTGATCGTTTGGGGGTATGTAGGTATATATAGGAGGAAGGAGTACGTCGGTGGAGCAACAGGGGGCCCACAAGGGTGGAGGGCTCGCCTGGGGGGTAGGCGCGCCCCCCTACCTCGTGGCCTCCTCCTTTGTTTCTTGACATAGTGTCCAAGTCTCCTGGATCATGTTCGGTGATAAAAACACGTTCCCGAAGGTTTCATTCCGTTTGGACTCCGTTTGATATTCCTTTTCTTCGAAACCCTAAAATAGGCAAAAAAAAGCAATTCTGGGTTGGGCCTCCGGTTAATAGGTTAGTCCCAAAAATAATATAAAAGTGGAAAATAAAGCCCAATAATGTCCAAACAGTAGATAATATAGCGTGGGGCAGTCAAAAATTATAGATACGTTGGAGACGTATCATGGAACCGCTTTGCGAGGTCTTTGAAGAAGACCATAGCGACCCCAGCGGTAGGATGCGAGACGGCGAGAGCGAGGAAGCGGCTATAGCTTAGCAAGGAAGGAAGGAAGGAGGAAACAGGGGAAATGTGACTTATGGTCAGGGAGAAAAGGGGGTGGGGAAGGGGGGCGGGGGTAGATATTTTGGCGGTAGGCCAAAATTTTGGAAATGTGGAGGGAAACTTTGCGCGCGGTGCCACGGGACCTTTCACGTTGAACGATTGTGTGCATCGAAAACGGTTCTTCTGCTTTATGCCCATGGGATGAGTTTGATAATTCAAATTTTGGTGGAAATTTCCCCGAGTACGTCATTGCATAATTTAACATCGCTTGCTAATTTGGGCACACAAAAAAGCGTACAGCAGACAGACCACACTTACTGAATTGAGCAATTTTAGTAATTAAACAGAGCCATTTGACCTAAACATTGCTCTAAAAAAAGACCAACATTAAAAACAAAGCCTAAGTACGCATAATTTTAACAAATCGGCCGCTGCGCCGGCCTAGGCATCGCCGGTGTGAGATGAGACGTCGATGACTTGTCCTGGCGACATGCCGCCGTTGGTGGACTCCGCATCCCCCCTGCTGAAGTCAACTGCGTCCTCGTCCTCGGTGCTGCCCTCAAGGTTGTAGTACTTGTAGTAGTGGTTGTGCTCTCGCGTTGGTAATCCACCGCTGATTCCTCGACGGACAGACTCTTCTCTACCTCGACCCCGGCCACGCGCAACTCCTCCTCCCGACGCTCCTCGATCTCTGCCGCCTCCTGCTATTGGGGAACGTAGTAATTTCAAAAAAAAATCCTACGCACACGCAAGATCATGGTGATGCATAGCAACGAGAGGGGAGAGTGTTGTCCACGTACCCTCGTAGACCTAAAGCGGAAGCGTTATCACAACGCGGTTGATGTAGTCGTACGTCTTCACGATCGAACGATCCTAGTACCGAAAGTACGGCACCTCCGCAATCTGCACACGTTCGGCTCGGTGACGTCCCACGAACTCACGATCCAGTAGAATGTCGAGGGAGAGCTTTGTCAGCACGACGGTGTGATGACAGTGATGATGAAGCTACCGGCGCAGGGCTTCGCCTAAGCACTATGGTGATATGACCGAGGTGGATTATGGTGGAAGGGGCACCGCACATGGCTAAGGGATCAATGATCAACTTGTGTGTCTTAGGGTGCCCCCGTAAATAAAGGAGCAAGGGAGGAGGCCGGCCGGCCCTTGGGGTGCGCCAAGGAGGGGGAGGAGTCCTCCTCCTAGTAGGAGTAGGACTCCCCCTTTCCTAGTCCAACTAGGAGGAGGAAGGGGGAAGGAAGGAGAGGGAGAGGAGAAGGAAAGGGGGCCCCCTTCCCTGGTCCAATTTGGACTCCCTATAGGGAGGGGCGCGCCTGCCCCTTGTTGGCTGCCTCCCCTCTTCCCTATGGCCCATGTAGGCCCAATAGTCCCCCGGGGGGTTCCGATAACCCCCGGCACTCCGATAATTATTCGGTGACCCCCGAAACTCATCCGGTGTCCGAATATGGTCATCCAATGTATCAATCTTTATGTCTCTACCATTTCGAGACTCCTCGTCATGTCCGTGATCACATCTGGGACTCCGAACTATCTTCGGTACATCAAAACACATAAACTCATAATATCGATCGTCACCAAACATTAAGCATGCGGACCCTACGGGTTCGAGAAGTACCTAGACATGACCGAGACACGTCCATGGTCAATAACAAATAGCAGAACCTGGATGTTCATATTGGCTCCCACATATTCCACGAAGATCTTTATCGGTCAAACCGCATAACAACATATGTTGTTCCCTTTGTCATCGGTATGTTACTTGCCCGAGATTCGACCGTCGGTATCTCAATACCTAGTTCAATCTCGTTACCGGAAAGTCTCTTTACTCGTTCCGTAATGCATCATCCCGCAACTAACTCATTAGTCACATTGCTTGCAAGGCTTATAGTGATGTGCATTACTGAGAGGGCCCAGAGATACCTATCCGACAATTGAAGTGACAAATCCTAATCTCGATCTATGCCAACTCAACAAGTACCATCGAAGACACCTGTATAGCACCTTTATAATCACCCAGTTACGTTGTGACGTTTGGTAGCACACAAAGTGTTCCTCCGGTATTCGGGAGTTGCATAATCTCATAGTCATAGGAACATGTATAAGTCATGAAGAAAGCAATAGCAATATACTAAATGATCAAGTGCTAAGATAACGGAATGGGTCAAATCAATCACATCATTCTCAAATGATGTGATCCCGTTAATCAAATGACAACTCATGTCTATGGCTAGGAAACTTAACCAGCTTTGATTCAACGAGCTAGTCAAGTAGAGGCATACTAGTGACACTCTGTTTTTCTGTGTATTCACACATGTACTAAGTTTCCGGTTAATACAATTCTAGCATGAATAATAAACATTTATCATGATATATAAATAACAACTTTTATGATTGCCTCTAGGGCATATTTCCTTCACCTGCATCTCTAGCTCCCGCTCAGCGGCCTCATGAGGAAGCAGGTGCTCCATGACCACCGCCACCTTTTCAGACGTGGGTTGCATGCTGCAGTCCAAGGTGGCCTGGAATATCTTGGCGTGTGCATCCTCGATCTTGGCGTGGATGGCCTCGACCCGGGCCAGGGCGACATCGGTGGCACGGACGGCATCTCGAGCGCTCTCGGCATTTGCAGCCACCGTCGCAGCAGCAGCTGCAGCCGTCTCGGCTGCTGCAGCTGCCCTGTCGGCTGCTGCAGACGCCCTCTCGACGGAAGCGGCTGGGCTCAATGCGGATGTGGCGGCACTCTCGGCGTAGGTGGCGGCACTCTCGGCACAGGCGGCGACGCTCGGGGGGCGTGGCCATCGTACGTGCCTTCACGAAGCATTTCCACAACGTCATCTTTGCAAGAAGGGGGTGCGGAAATGGGGGTCAGGATTCGTGGATTCGGGGGTTGCCGGCCCTGGAGCAGACGAGCCAGTGAAGCTTAAGGAGGGAGACTTAAATAGACCCAGATATTTTCATCGCAAACGGTTCCCAGAAAACAATTGTGTGTGATGTTGTAGATATTTTTTATTAGCTGTGAAAGATGAATTTGGAGTACAGTGGCAACGGATGGTGTTTTAAATGTAGGAGAAATTTTGTAGTACTAATACATCTGTCATGTCAAATTTTGGAAAATTTCAGGGGTCATTTGACCTTTTAAGACATTTAACTGATTTTCTAGCCATTTAATGACCGCAATTGAAATTTGAACTACATGTGCATGCAAGAGCTAACCATAACGGTTTGAAAACTCATATTTTGTGTAATTGTGGGTGATTTAATTCCATGTGCAGTAAATTGGAAGGAACTTTCAAACATATTGGTCTAACAGCTATGATACAATTAAGCATGCAGTGACATGGCATTTTAATTCCAAAAAAAATTAAAAAATCAGAAACACATGAAAGCTTGGTTGATGTAATGTCATGACACCAAGATGATGTGGAAAAAATTCAGCATGTTTGACGAAAGTTTGGACACACACCCCTCACAAATCAGAGCAACTCACTAGAAGGCTCGTGGTTCCGAGAGGGAACAATGCATGTTTGATGACGAACGGGAGATAGCTTCCTCTTACAGCCTTCAATTCTTTTCTATGTTTAATGTGCACTAATACAACTGTAATGTGAAATTTTGGAAAATTCTAGGGGTCATTTGATCTTTTAAAGACATTTAAGTGATTTTCTAGCCATTTAATTCAAATTTGAACTACATCTACATGCAACGCCTAACCAAAACGGTTTGACAAATCATATTTGTGTACTTGTGTGCGAGTTAATTCCATGTGCAGTAAATTAGAAGGAATTTTCAAACATATTTGTCTCACGACATGGACACATGCATATGTATGCATGGAGTGACATGGCATTTTAATTCCAAAAAATTAAAAAATATCAGAAACACATTAAACCTTGGTTGATGTAATGTCATGCCACCAAGATGATGTGGTAAAAAACTGGCATGTTTGACGAAAGTTTGGACACACACCCCTAACAAACCGGAGCAACTCACTAGAAGCCTCGTGGTTCCGAAAGGGAACAATGCATGTTTGATGACGAACGGGAGATAGCTTCCTCTTACGGCCTTCAATTTTTTTCTACGTCTAACGTGCACTACTACAACTGTAATGTGAATTTTTTAAAAATTCTAGGGTCATTTGACCTTTTAAAGACATTTAAGTGATTTTCTAGCCATTTAATGACCGTAATTCAAATTTGAACAACAACTACATGCAACGCCTAACCAAAACAATTTGAAAATCTTATCTATGTACTTGTGTGCGAGTTAATTCCATGTGCAGTAAATTAGAAGGAAATTTTCAAACATATTGGTATCACGACATGGACACATGCATGCCTACGTATGCATGGAGTGACATGGCATTTTAATTCCAAAAAATAAAAAAAATGATCAGAAAAACATGAAACCTTGGTTGATGTAATGTCATGCCACCAAAATGATGTGGTAAAGAAATTGGCATGTTTGACGAAAGTTTGGACACACACCCCTCACAAACCAGAGCAACTCACTAGAAGGCTCGTGGTTCCGAGAGGGAACAATGCATGTTTGATGACGAACGGGAGATAGCTTCCTCTTACGGCCTTGAATTTTTTTTCTACATCTAACGTGCATTAATACAATTGTAATGTGAAATTTTTGAAAATTCTAGGGGTCATTTGACCTTTTAAAGACATTTAAGTGATTTTCTAGCCATTTAATGACCGTAATTCAAATTTGAACTACATCTACATGCAATGCCTAACCAGAACGGTTTGAAAAATCATATTTGTGTACTTTTGTGCAAGTTAATTCCATGTGCAGTAAATAAGAAGGAATTTCCAAACATATTGGTCTCATGACATGGACACATGCATACGTATGCATGGTGTGACATGGCATTTTAATTCCAAAGAATTAAAAAATGATCAGAAAAACATGAAACCTTGGTTGATTTAATGTCATGCCACCAAGATGATGTGGTAAAAAATTGGCCTGTTTGACGAAAGTTTGGACATACACCCCTCACAAACCGGAGCAACTCACTAGATGGTTTGTGGTTCCGAGAGGGAACAATGCATGTTTGATGACGAACGGGAGATAGCTTCCTCTTACGGCCTTCAATTTTTTTTCTACATCTAACGTGCACTAATACAACTATCATGTGAAATTTTTGAAAATTTCAGGGGTAATTTGACCTTTTAAAGAAATTTAAGTGATTTTCTAGCCATTTAATGACCGTAATTCAAATTTGAACTACATCTACATGCAACGCCTAACCATAACGGTTTGAAAAACATATATTTGTGTACTTGTGTGCGAGTTAATTCCATGTGCAGTAAATTAGAAGGAATTTTCAAACATATTGGTCTCAAGGCATGGGCACACATGCATGGAGTGCCATGGCATTTTAATTCCAAAAAATTAAAAAATATTTAGAAAAACATGAAACCTTGTTTGATTTAATGTCATGCCACCAAGATGATGTGGTAAAAAAATTGGCCTGTTTGACGAAAGTTTGGACACACACCTCTCACAAACCGGAACAACTCACTAGAAGGTTCGTGGTTCTGAGAGGGAACAATGCATGCTTGATGACGAATGGGAGATAGCTTCCTCTTACGGCCTTCAAATTTTTTTTCTACGTCTAACATGCACTAATACAGCTGTCATTTCAAATTTTTGAAAATTTCAGGGGTCATTTGACCTTTTAAAGACATTTAAGTGATTTTCTAGCCATTTGATGACCATAATTCAAATTTGAACTACATCTACATGCAACTCCTAACCATAACGGTTTGAAAAACTATATTTTTGTGTAGTTGTGTGCGAGTTAATTCCATGTGCAGTAAATTAGAAGGAATTTTCAAACATGTTGGTCTCAAGGCATGGGCACACATGCATGGAGTGCCATGGCATTTTAATTCCAAAAAATTAAAAAAATGATCAGAAACACATGAAACCTTGCTTGATTTAATGTCATACCACCAAGATGATGTGGTAAAAAATTGGCATGTTTGATGAAAGTTTGGACACACACCCCTCACAAACTGATAAGCTCCAGCGTGCCACCGACGAGGAGTTCCGGTGGGCGCCCAACGAAATGGAAAGATCGGCCGTGCTCGTCTGCCAGCAAGAGGCAGATCAGTACGTCAAGCGCTGCGAGGCGGAGGAGGCGGAGTACTGCCTCTGCACCGGGAAGACGTCGCGCACCAGAGAGCTGCTAGCGAGGGGCTGCCGAAATACTGGCCCCGGGAGGGATTATTAGTTTTAGTATTGTTCGTTTTCAATTTTATGCATTGTACCTAGTAGTTAAGTATCATCACGTATTTGTGATGATATTATACATATATATATATATATTGTGTGATCAACTAAGGAACATTTAATATATATATATATTATGAATTCCATTTTCTATCTGTTTTTGTATACTAATTTGAATCTAGCTGTTATCATCCACATATACAGAATGGAAAGCGTATATACACACATTGAAACAGAACATATAAGAATGGAAAACAAAGTACACACATTTAAACAGAGCAATAAACAGAGCAATACTATGATTGTTGTGAATACATAGCTATCCACGTCGAAATGACTTTTCAAAATAAAACACGTCCATGAGACCATGACCAGCAGCCCTTGCCTACGGTAGCTCTTAGCTCTACTTGAACTCATGCGGGCGTTCGTCCAAGCGGTCGACACGCTCGGGGTACATCTAGAGCGCGATCTCGAGCTCCAAGTTGGCTATTTCATCGGAGATCACCAGCTCGAGGATGCAACGGCCATGTTCCTCTACTGTGCCCAGGTGGACACCTGGGCCAAGGAGGCAGTCGAGCTTACGGACCAGCGCGTTGGCATCCAGCGGGCCGTGGACAAGTCGAACGGCGGCACCCATGCAAACGGCGTGGCGGACGTCCGGTGCAAGTACGGCACTGTCGGCCTCTGGTGCAAGTACGGTGCTGAGGGCCTCTACCCACTCCTGGCGAGGAATGGGGGTACTGAACGGACGTGTACCCAGCTGCGATGCCGTGTCCACAGCAGGCAAGCGCCGATGGATCCGCTCTTGTTGTGTGGCGCTCCGCTCCTCTCGCTCTACAGCGCTCCAACAGTCTCGCCGTGCGGTGAGCCGCAGCTTATTGGCACGGACGCGCCTAGCTTGCTCTGGAGCGACCATCGATCATGTTGTGTGGCGAGCTACAGCCTGTCGGCCCTGACATGCCTATCTTAATCCGCGGCGCTCAAGCGCCATGCGCCAAAGGTCTACTCAACCCTGGCGATGATGCGCATCACGGCGTCGTCCATCGCGTTGCCGGGGAGCGCCTGGGCCTCGATGGCCTGTGGCGCCTGCTCGTTTTCCTCGTCGACGAGGTTGATGGCATAGGCGGCGCTTTGAGCATGCTTGGAAAAGGTGGATGTGCTACAGGCTGCACTTGTCACCTCCGTGTGTCACGCGGCGCCTATGCGCAATATTGCTGGGTGGGAGGAAACAGGTGAGGAAATGGCGGGAAACGGTGGCGTGTTCATAAAACGCCATCAATTAATGGAAACTTAGCATAGAAGGAACATCGAGCTAGCACAAGAAGGAGATGATGATCAGATGAACACGGACCACACTACGGAACCGTTTCTGTTATTATCGGTATTCGCACACATTTTTTATTACAGACCTGTTTGCCGCGTATCACAAACATCTTGTTATATTGAACCGTTTCTGTTCTCTTGCCTCAACGCAAACAATTCATCCAAGTGAACTGCATGCCGTATATCGCACACACCTTCATCTGGCTGCCCGTTTCTTTTGTGTTGCTCATACGTCTCCAACATATCTATAATTTTTTATTGTTCCATGCTATTATATTATATGTTTTGGATGTTTAATGGGCTTTAATATGCACTTTTATATTATTTTTGGGACTAACCTACTAACCGGAGGCCCAGTGTCAGTTGTTGTTTTTCCCTATTTCAGTGTTTCGCAGAAAAGGAATATCAAACGGAATCCAAACGGAATGAAACCTTCGCGAGGATCTTTTTTGGAACAAACACAATCCTAGAGACTTGGAGTAGAGGTCAAGCAAGCAACGAGGCGGTCATGAGGTAGGGGGCGTGCCCAGGGGGGTAGGCGCGCCCCCCACCCTCATGGGCCCCTCGCAACTCCACCGACCTATTTCTTTCGCCTATATACACTCTCGTACCCTGAAAACATCTAGGAGAGCCACGAAACACTTTTTCCACCGCCTCAACCTTCTGTACCTGTGAGATCCCATCTGGGGCCTTTTTTGGTGATCTGCCGAAGGGGGATTCTATCACGGAGGGCTTCTACATCAACACCATAGCCTCTCCGATGATCTGTGAGTAGTTTACCACAGACCTTCGGGTCCATAGTTATTAGCTAGATGGCTTCTTCTCTCTCTTTGGATCTCAATACAAAGTTCTCCTTGATTCTCTTGGAGATCTATTTGATGTAATTCTTTTGCGGTGTGTTTGTCGATATCCGATGAATTGTGGGTTTATGATCTAGATTATCCATGAACAATATTTTATTCTTCTCTGAATTCTTATATGCATGATTTGATATCTTTGCAAGTCTCTTCGAATTATCAGTTTGGTTTGGCCTACTAGATTGATCTTTCTTGCAATGGGAGAAGTGCTTAGCTTTGGGTTCAATCTTGCGGTGTCCTTTCCCAGTGACAGCAGGGGCAGCAAGGCACGTATTGTACTGTTGCCATTGAGGATAAAAAGATGGGGTTTATATCATATTGCTTGAGTTTATCCCACTACATCATGTCATCTTGCCTGATGCGTTACTCTGTTCTTATGAACTTAATACTCTAGATGCATGCTGGATAGCAGTCGATGTGTGGAGTAATAGTAGTAGATGAAGAATCCTTTCAGTCTACTTGACACGGACGTGATGCCTATGTTGATCATGCCTAGATATTCTCATAACTATGCACTTTTCTATCAATTGCTCGACAGTAATTTGTTCACCCACCATAATATATGCTATCATGAGAGAAGCCACTGGTGAAACCAATGGCCCCCAGGTTTCCTTCATATAATATAAAGTTTCCAATCTACAATCTTAGTTTACTTTTTATTTTGCAATCTTTATTTTCCAATCTATATAATAAAAGTACCAAAAATATTTATCTTATTATCTTTATCAGATCTCACTTTTGCAAGTGGCCGTGAAGGGACTGACAACCCCTTTATCACGTTGGTTGCAAGGTTCTTATTTGTTTGTGCGGGTACTAGGCGATTTGTGTGTCACCTCCTACTGGATTAATACCTTGGTTCTCAAAAACTAAGGGAAATACTTACGCTACTTTGCTGCATCACCCTTTCCTCTTCAAGGAAAAACCAACGCATGGTCAAAAGGTAGCAAGAAGGATTTCTGGCGCGGATGCCGGGGAGATCTACGCTCAAGTCAAGACATACCAAGTACCCATTAAAACTCTTCTCCCTCGCATTACATTATTTGCCATTCACCTCTCATTTTCCTCTCCCCCCCCCTTCACAACCTTTGCCTTTTCTTCACCCTTCTTCCGTTCAATCTTGTGTTACCATGTGCCTTCTTTTTGCTTGCATCTTTACTTGCTAAGAGTTTATGGATCCCCATCCACTTGCTAATCTTTTTAAAGGGTCCAATTATGATGAACCAATTGCTAGTGAGTTGAGTGCACTAGATTATCTTTATGGAGTTTTGCTTGAAATCCGTGAATCTGATAATTGTGATGAAATACTTTATGAAGTGATTCACGATAGATCTTTGAATGAAAAGCATGATTGCAATGATGTTATTATAAATTCTCTTAATGTCAATCGTGTTAATGATATGCAAAACCCTAAGCTTGGGGATGCTAGTTTTGCTATGTACACTACTTGTTGCAATGATCATGATTGGGGTGATTCTTCTTATGATCTTGAAAATTTATTTAAGCCCCATGATGAATATGAGATTGATAATAGTGTTTGCAATATTATTAAAAGTGGGTTTGGAAGAGTGTCAACTTTAGATCCCGCATATTTGGAGAACGCTCAATCTTATGAAATTTTTGATAAAAGTGGGTTTGGAGAGGTCATGACTTTAGTTAATGTTAATCCCACTATTTTGGAAGAGTGTTAACTTTGCATGCATGTGGATCATGTTGAAAATATTTTATGTGATAGTGCTACCTCTTGAGCATGCGCTGGTTTTCCCTTGAAGATGAAAGGGTGGTGAAGCAAAGCAGCGTAAGTATTTCATGATTTTTTATTGATAATCATGTAATTACGAAACTGGGAAAGGATTGGTCTAATTATTAAAATTAGGGAGGACGCTGAGGAAAACAGCATCCAGACCTGGATGCTATTACGCCCAGCATTCTGACCTGGACGGTAGTATCAAGCCCGTCCTAGGTTGGCCCCACTCGCAAACAAGCCGGTTGACTCTGCTTTGGCGTTTCGTCCCCCCGAGTTCCTCTCCACCGCCGCCCTCCACCTCTCCCCTATTGCCGCCCTCCGCCTCTCCCCGGCCGCATCTACGTCATTCCCTCGCGCACCACCTCATGGCAGGCTCCCGCCTCTGCCTCGTCCCCTCGTCCACCACCTGACGGTCAAAGTAGGTTGCGCCACTGCGACGAGTCTGGCGGACGTGACAGCCAATCTCTCATCTCTCCACCATATTCTCCACATCTCGTCTGTTCCTCGTCCCAGCTAGCCTCGCAGCGTCAATTGTCGCCCGCAGTAGAGCACCACAGGTAGGCACTGTCTTTTTCTCTTAAACTGGTGTACGATTCTTCCTGGTCTCTAATTGAGACTTGTTACTACAATAGATGCTAGCAAATCTCTTCTATTTATATCTTTACTTGTCTCTTTTTGTGATTGATAGATTGATACTGATAGTGCATCAAACCGAAATAATGTGTATTCCTGAAATTTCATGAGTGTGACATGGTCCTTGTAAGAAGTTGAGAGTAATTGATTGCTATTCTTGATGATGCAGCTTTACTTTACTGATTTTCAGTTGTTTCATAAGCACAAGTCTGAATGAGAGTAGGATTAATTGAGTTTCATCTAGTGGAGTACTTTGAAGAATAAATGCAAATGATTGACATGGTATTTCACTTGAATTGTTTAAATGTTGTTTTATCTTGTAACAGGGTACTGAAATGAATACAAGTCAATGTTTCAGTGACTTATTATGGATGCCGCACAGCCAACATAAAATATCCAAATCTTGGGAAAATGTGAGTATTTATCAAATTTCCATGTGGTCTGTTGCACTTTTTGGTTGGTTGAAACTGATTTTTGTATATCTTAATGCAGCCTAACATTTGCTTGAATGTTCGGTGTCATCGTGTTGGCATTCCAGTGGATCCTCTTTGTAGCGCAGCCTTAGAGAACCTTGGTTTTTATCAAATTGCAAAAATGAAGAAAATCAATGTCGACAAATATTTGATATCAGCATTGGTCGAGCATTGGCGGCCTAAGACAAATAGTTTTCATTTACCTGTAGGAGAAATGACTGTTACACTACAAGATGTGAGTTGTTTGTGGGGGTTGCCTATCCATGGTAAACCACTTATTGGCAAAGCTGATGCTGCATGGTCTGGATTGATTGAGAGGTTGCTTGGGATTCCTGTAGATGAACAACACATGAAGCAAAAGAGAAGGCGGAAAGATGATGACAATGTTGCTGTGAAGAATTCACAGTACTCTTTAAATTTGGGTAAACTACGAGAACGCTTCCAGGTGATGCCGGATAATCCAGTGGATCGAGAGATTCATTGGCATGCTCAAGCGATTGTTCTAGAAATCCTTGGCTCCACGGTGTTCACTGATACATCTGGAGATGGAGTGCCAGCTATGTATCTTCAGTTTATGCAGAATGAAGGGAAACCAACAGAGTATAATTGGGGAGCAGCTGTTCTTGCTATGTTATATAGAGAGTTGAGCATGGGGGCTGAGAAGGAGAGATTAGAAATTTCGAGGCCTTTGTTGTTGCTATAGTTATGGTCCTGGTCTCATTTGCCACTTGGTCGCCCTAAAAATATTATTGAGAAGCCAAAGGAAAGGGAGGAACCTGGAGATGAGGAAGATGAAGAAGTAGACTTGGATTATAACCCTGTATTTGGAGCAAAGTGGTGTGCTCGACATGAATTTGATGTTCCACATAATGCGGGTATCGTACTGTACTCACCTCATCTATTAGCCATTGTTTGTGTTGTGCCAACTAATTTTTCTCACTTGCAAATGAACCATATAGGTACCGAATATTATCGAAATCAGATTGATTTGATTCGAGAAGGTGCTATTGAATGGCAACCATATGAAGACCTTCTAGATGAGATGCCTGTCGAAGTACATGATGGTACTAATTGGTGGTTTGCTAGAGTACCACTCATACATTTTTGGATTGTAGAGTTTCACTATCCAAATAGGGTGATGCGGCAATTCGGATTAAGACAAGCCATTCCACCTTCCCCTCCACGCGGCGAGGTAGAGGTTCGCAAACTGCGAAAAATTAAGCATTCTGCAGGAAAACCGCATAATTGGGAAGAAGTCCATGCCATGTATGTTCAAGAATATGTTGAAGAGTATGATCGTGTCCAAGTAGGAGTAGTGCCAGAGGATATTCCCTTTGATGTAGCTAGTTTACCCGATTACAGACATTGGTTCCAACAATATGGTATGTACACAGTATTCTTTGACTCTCAATGCTTAGGAGGCCTAGATAAACCTATCACATATCCTCGAGATAGCGTCGAATGGACCGGGTACATGCCCAGCGGTCCACCATTGGCTTGCATTGTAAGTGTGTGCAATATTTTCATTATTTATTTGGAATGCAGTAACAATCACATGATTTAATATTCGTATTGTCGCTTTGTAGAGCCTACGTGAGATAAAGAATGCTGCATGGGGGATCAAATGTGCTACTACCAGTGGGTGCAAGAAGATAGGCAAATCTATAATGAGGTCTTGTGTAGGAAATTTGATGGATCTCAACTTGGAGCCTAGACTGCGAAGCATGCTCGATGAGGCTAGATTGCCGCTGAAGATCAAAGATATCCCATCTGATGATGATGTTTCAGATATTGCTCACCCACCGAGCCCCCCGAAAGAAAGCAACTCCGATGTATTTAATGATTGGATATACTCTCGAAGAGGTTTTACAACATATCTCAATGTTGGTGAATCCATGATAGATGGAGGACGGACAACACAAGATGCAACTGAAGCTCCCAGATTTCAGTCAAGGAGTTCTTCACAAGTACTAAACTAGAATGAGAGCATATAGTGATATGATATGCTCATCTCCACCGATCTAGAAGTGTAACTGAGTAGATGTTTATTTCCTTTTGCACAACAAAAAAGTTCCTGATCATGCTTTGTAATAGGCCACACATGGGTTGTAATCCTTTCAAGCCATGTCACACCGCATTGGGTAAGCTCATGTTGCAGCCTGCCCTCTGTAAAACTGAATGTGCGTGAGATGAATCAGACATCAAAATTACGGCTGAAAACAAAGAATGGACGAATCTCGATGAAAATTTCACAAAATAGTATTCATCATATGTAAGTCCTTGTGTCAAAATTTCATAAAATTCTGGACACATTTTTCAGGTTCAAATTTTTGGCCAAATTATGGCTGAAAACGAAGAATGGACGAATCTCTCAATGTGTTACTCAAAATTGGCTGAAAATTTCACACAATAGTAGTCATCATATTGTTGTACTTTTGTCAAATTTTCATAAAATCCTGTACACTTTTTTTCAGGTTCAAAATTTTGGCAAAATTATGGCTAAAAATGAAGAATGGACGAATCTCTCAATGTGTTACTCAAAATTGGTTGAAAATTTCACACAATAGTAGTCATCATATTGTTGTACTTTTGTGAAAAGGTCAACAATTTCTGGACACTTTTATTTTCGGTTCAAAATTTTGGCCAAATTTTGGCTGAACGAAAAATGGCGACTCTGTCAATATCTGACTCCAAATTTAATGAAATTTTCCCGGAATACTAGTCATCAGATGGTAGTCGTAGTGTTAGAATTTCGACTACGTGATGTGGTCTTCTCTTTACTTGATCTCTTCCCTTTATATGTATGTTCTTCCCTTGACTCAACCTCTTTCCTATGGATGATGCGCTCTTCCCTTGACTCAACCTCTTTGCTTGACTCGACGATGAGATCTGTCCTTGACTAGATTATGTGCCTAAAGGTAAGACACACAAGTTAAGTCAAATGTAAATAAATTTTACATACAAAACAGTATTGTATAACAAGCTTTAATACCTATTTGATTTCTTTCTCTTGTGGAACGTCGGGCCTGGTGCCCCATTCGCCTTCCTTGCATTTCATCCATGTACATGGGGATCCTTTTGTGCTGACGACGCCCACGATTTACTAACTTCTCATCGGGAACAATAGTAGGTCCATTATATGTTGGCCACTCATTTTGGTAACCATACGAATGAAATTGCTCATCCCAAGTGTTTGCAAGCACTTGAGAAGAGTAATATGAGTGTACTATTTCATTTTCATTAAGATTCCGATACTTGCAAATAGCAAGCACATGAGCACATGGCACACCAGTTAGGTTCGGCTTTAGGCATTCGCAAGATGGAGCATTATTTGGTTGCAAAATGACCTTGTACTTGAAGCCTTTATGAATAAAAACAACATGATCTCCATGGCGTAATGGAACCCTCTCATGATCAACCTTGACCTCAAATATTCCAATTTCGTCGCCATATGAAATAACATGCATATGTCCTGCCTTGTCACCCCTTTTCACCAAAAGTTTGTCTACCCGTTCGGACCATTGCTTTCCATCATCAACCAAGTTAAGAGCACTTCGTCTTCTTTCCACAAACCACTCCAAACACTTTGAAAATGTTTCCTCCACAATCGCTGCCACTGGGAGCCTCCGGGAAAGCCTAAACACGTTGTTTAAGGACTCAGACCCATTGCTGGTCATGATCCCCCAACGGTAACCCCCATCCATGCATTGAAATACTTTTTTAGGTTTTTCTTTCTCATTTTTATCTTCCTGCAAATAATTACCGACCTTTCTAAGATATGCTATTGCATCAGGACAAGTATGTGCAATAGATGACATGCCCTCCTCAAACCTACGAGGTTTCTTTTTCTTGACTGCCCACTTGAATATTTTCAAAATGTTATCATCTCGATAAGATTTGTATAGGTTCTCTGCAGCATGTTGAGAACAAAATCGATGAACACACTCACCAGCATCCTCATTCCAACCAATGTGTGGCTGCTTAAACACCCATTTGATTGCTTTGTGGCGATCTGAAATGACACACACGAACTTTCCAACACCAATTACCTCCCTCTGAAGCCATCTCATGAACCAGCCCCAGTTTTTTGCATCCTCTTTCTCCACGATGGCAAATTTAAGAGGTATTAGTTGGTTATTAGCGTCATATCCACAAGCCATTAGCAACCTTCCCTTGTACCTTCCCGATAGAAATGAAGCATCCACACTTATTACAGGTCGAATGTGAGGAACAGCTTCAATACAAGGTCCAAATGCCCAAGCCACATATTGAAATTCTCTATGCCCATCCTGCACCATGGGTTTCGATAGAAGAGTATACTTTGTACCTGGATTTTTAACTTTAATACCTTCGAGGAAAGGGACCAGAAGATTGTATGATCCCTCCCAGCTACCAAAAAGTTGTGCTATGGCCTTCTCTCTTCCACGCCACAACTTATTGTATGACGGCTTCACATTTCGGTAACGTTGTCTGACTAATGCTCGAACATTTTTTATACTCAACTCCAGGTCATCCTTCAATGCTTCACAAATCACATCAGCAATTATAGAGGCCGATAACTAAGAATGATCCGTTCTATTTGCTGGTGCACGACAAGTGTGAGAGTAAGGACACTTTCTTATTTGCCAACATGAACCAATTTCTGTTGGTGTTGCATACAGCCTCCACATGCAACTATCATTAATACACTCTGCTATAAGTTTAGATTGACTGCTTGTGCTGTACTTTACTTCCAAGTTCATGTTTATGTGAAATTCACCAATTGCAATTTTGAGGTGCTCTTTCGAATCAAAAATCTGAAGCTCCGATAATGGGCTCGCAAAATATTTCTTACATCCAAAAAACTTTCATCCGTTGTTGTCTCCCTAAGTACAGATATGTCACTAAAGGCTCTCACGCCATTCTTTCCAGAGCTCCGCATGAACAGAAATGCATGGACAGGATGCACGTGCCTTAGTTCTGAATCATCATCTGAACTTTGGCTAGGTGCACCATCAGAATCATGCTCATCATCATCAAGCTCTCCAATCAAATCATCCTCATGGTATGTATCCTCCTGATAATATGGGTCATCGCCAATGCTTGTTCGCAAATCATTTGTTACATTAACATGACTTGCAGGTGGAGCATGTGACATGTTGAGATGAGGAGCACCTGTGATACATTCTGGAAAACCACCGAGAGAGGTTTGATGTAATGAGCAACGCATTACACTTTCATACGTTCGTTCTTGACTTTCAGTTCTTCGGATGTCCCTTGCAGTATTGACTTGATTCAACATGTCTCCATTTGGCGAGATGTTAACATGTAGCTCTATCACTTGCCATGTTGTCCGAGACTTCATCTTCTCAAAAATCATGGTCCATCCTCTTTCCTCATATATTGGAACTAATTGAAAATATTATGGTCCAGGAGCTCCAATATCCAAGCGAGCTTGCATATTCAGGTTTTACTGATCATCACCAACTACAAGTCCTCTACATATCTCACTCTTGACATCTTCAAAAGTGGTTTCCTCGAATGCTGGAAAAGTGACGTCGGGAGGAACACTATAATACACACCCGTGGATCCATGTTGCACTTCACCATCCACATATGCCAGTACGATTAACATGTTCTTATCTTCACCTGCTAACATGAACATGCAAGGTGTAAATATGACAACCTTACATTGATCTACTGTGGACTATGTAAAGTTGAATTTTTGCAACCTATCAATTCTCTTAAACATACCAATTTCAAACTGTACCACCACATGAATATTGAAACCAAATATCTAAACATTGTTTGCTTACAAGTCATTGAATCAATTGGACAAAGAACCAACAAAGATGCAAGACAAGCTTAGCACAACTCTCATGTTCCAACCACGAGATGATTAGAGGATCCTAATGGTGAGCGGGGAATAAGAGAGATAGGGCTACCGTGATCAGAGACGTCGAGTGATGGGGGATGGTTAGCACATGGCGACATTGAAGAGCGGCGATTCCATGCGTTCTAGGGTTTACAAGCGACAAAACTTCCGTCTATTTGAGGAGAACGATTCAGTTTAATCTTTTTAACAATAGCGGATCGAACCAGTTACAGGGATGCGGTTGATACTAGCGTCCAGGTCAGAACACTGTGCATAATAGCGTCCAGGTCTGGACGTTGTTCTCCTCAGCGTACTTCCTATTTTCCAGATTTAGACCAATCCTTTCCCAGTTTTGTAATTACGTGATTATTAATTATTATTAATAAAAAATCAGAGTATTTCCCTCAGTTTTCCAGAACCAAGGTATCAATCCAGTAGGAGGCCACACGCAAGTCACCTCGTACCTACACAAACAAATAAGAACCTTGCAACCAACACGGTAAAGGGGTTGTCAATCCCTTCACGGCCACTTGCAAAAGTGAGAACTGATAGAGATAATAAATATTTTTGGTATTTTTATGATATAGATTGAAAGTAAAGATTGCAAAGTAAAATAGATTGGAAACTTATATGATGAAAGATAGACCCGGGGGCCATAGGTTTCACTAGTGGCTTCTCTCAAGATAGCATAAGTATTACGGTGGGTGAACAAATTACTATCGAGCAATTGATAGAAAAGTGCATAGTTATGAGAATATCTAGGCATGATCATGAACATAGGCATCACGTCCGTGTCAACTAGACCGAAACGATTCTGCATCTACTACTATTACTCCACACATCGACTGCTATCCAGCATGCATCTACAGTATTAAGTTCATAAGAACAGATTAACGCATCAGGCAAGATGACATGATGTAGAGGGATAAACTCAAGCAATATGATATAAACCCCATCTTTTTATCCTCGATGGCAACAATACAATACGTGCCTTGCTGCCCCTGCTGTCACTGGGAAAGGACACTACAAGATTGAACCCAAAGCTAAGCACTTCTCCCATTGCAAGAAAGATCAATCTAGTAGGCCAAACCAAACTGGTAATTCAAAGAGACTTGCAAAGATAACAAATCATACATAAAAGAATTCAGAGCAGATTCAAATATTGTTCATAGATAAACTTGATCATAAACCCATAATTCAACGGATCTCGACAAACACGCCGCAAAAAGAATTACATCGAATAGATCTCCAAGAAGATCAAGGAGAACTTTGTATTGAGATCCAAACAGAGAGAAGAAGCCATCTAGCTAATAACTATGGACCCGAAGGTCTGAGGTAAACTACTCACACATCATCGGAGAGGCTATGGTGTTGATGTAGAAGCCCTCCGTGATTGATTCCTCCTCCAGAGGAGCTCCAGAAAAGGCCCCAAGATGGGATCTCTTGGGTATAGAAGGTTGCAGCGGTGGAAATAGGGTTTCGTCGTGCTCCTGGATGTTTTGGGGGTATGTGGGTATATATAGGAGGAAGAAGTAGGTCGGTGGAGCTGCGAGGGGCCCACGGGGGTGGGGGCACACCTCCATGCCTCGTGACCCTCTCGCTTCTTTCTTGACGTCCACTCCAAGTCCTCTGGATCATGTTTGTTCCAAAAATCACTCTCCCGAAGGTTTCATTCCGTTTGGTATTCCTTTTATGTGAAACACTGAAATAGGCAAAAAAAAAATTTGGACTGGGCCTTGGGTTAGTAGGTTAGTCCCAAAAATAATATAAAAGTGTATAATAAAGCCCATTAAACATCCAAAACAGATAATATAATAGCATGGAACAATAAAAATTATAGATATGTTGGAGACGTATCAAGCATCCCCAAGCTTAATTCCTGCTCGTCCTCGAGTAGGTAAATGATAAAAATAGAATTTTTGATGTGGAATGCTACCTGGCATATTTTCTTAGTAATTCTCTTTATTGCGGCATGAATGTTCAGATCCGAAAGATTCAAGATAAAAGTTTAATATTGACATGAAAATAATAATACTTCAAGCATACTAACTAAGCAATCATGTCTTTTCAAAATAACATGGCAAAAGAAAGTTCATCCCTACAAAATCATATAGTTTGGTCATGCTCCATTTTCGTCACACAAGAATGCTCTCATCATGCACAACCCCGATGACAAGCCAAGCAATTGTTTCATACTTTAGTAATCTCAAACTTTTATCAACTTTCACGCAATACATGAGCATGAGCCATGGATATAGCACTATGGGTGGAATAGAATATGATGATGGGAGTTATGTGGAGAATACAAAAAAGGAGAAAGTCTCACATTGACGCGACTAATCAATGGGCTAGGGATATGCCCATTAATTGATGTCAATGCAAGGAGTAGGGATTGCCATACAACGGATGCACTAGAGATATAAATGTATGAAAGCTCAACAAAAAAACTAAGTGGGTGTGCATCCAACTTGCTTGCTCACGAAGACCTAGGGCATTTGAGGAAGCCCATTGTTGGAATATACAAGCCAAGTTCTATAATGAAAAATTCCCACTAGTATATGAAAGTGACAAAATGAGAGACTCTCTATCATAAAGATCATGGTGCTATTTTGAAGCACAAGTGTGGAAAAGGATAGTGGCATTGCCCCTTTTTGGCCTTTTTTTTTCTTATTTGGCCTTCTTTATTTGGGACAATGCTCTATTAATGATGATCATCACACTTCTATTTATTTACAACTCAATGATTACAACTCGATACTAGAACAAAATATGCCTCTATATGAATGCCTCCGGCGATGTACCGGGATGGGCAATGAATCAAGAGTGACATGTAAGAAAAATTATGCATGGTGGCTTTGCCACAAATACGATGTCAACTACATGATCATGCAAGGCAATATGACAATGATGAAGCATGTCATAATAAATGAACGATGGAAAGGTGCATGGCAATATATCTCGGAATGGCTATGGAAATGCCATAATAGGTAGGTATGCTGGCTGTTTTGAGGAAGATATAAGGAGGTTTATGTGTGATAGAGCGTATCGTATCACGGGGTTTGGATGCACCGGCGAAGTTTGCACCAACTCTCAAGGTGAGAAAGGGCAATGCACGGTACCGAAGATGCTAGCAATGATGGAAGGGTGAGAGTGCGTATAATCCATGGACTCAACATTAGTCATAAAGAACTCACATACTTATTGCAAAAATCTACAAGTCATCAAAAATCAAGCACTACGCGCATGCTCCTAGGGGGATAGATTGGTAGGAAAAGACCATCGCTCGTCCCCAACTGCCACTCATAAGGATGACAATCAAAGAACACCTCATGTTTCAAATTTGTTACACAACGTTTACCATACGTGCATGCTACGGGACTTGAAAACTTCAACACAAGTATTTCTCAAATTCACAACTACTCAACTAGCACAACTTTAATATCACTATCTCCATATCTCAAAACAATCATCAAGTATCAAACTTCCCTTGGTTTCAATGCACTTATATGAAAGTTTTTATTATATCCATCTTGGTTGCCTATCATATTAGGACTAATTTTGTAGCCAAAGAAAATTACCATGCTGTTCTAAAGGACTCTCAAAATAATATAAGTGAAGCATGAGAGATCAATAATTTCTATAAAATAAAACCACCACCGTGCTCTAAAAGATATAAGTGAAGCACTAGAGCAAAATTATTAAGCTCAAAAGATATAAGTGAAGCACATAGATTATTCTAATAAATTTCGATTCATGTGTGTCTCTCCCAAAAGGTGTGTACAGCAAGGATGATTGTGGTAAACTAAAAGGCAAAGACTCAAATCATACAAGACGCTCCAAGAAAAACACATATCATGTGGTGAATAAAAATATAGCATCAAGTAAAGTTACCGATGGACGAAGACAAAAGAGGGGATGCCTTCCGGGGCATCCCAAGCTTAGGCTTTTGGTTGACCTTGGATTTTACCTTGGGGTGCCTTGGGCATCCCCAAGCTTAGGCTCTTTCCACTCCTTGTTCCATAATCCATCAAATCTTTACCCAAAACTTGAAAAGTTCACAACACAAAACTCAACAGAAAATCTCATGAGCTCCGTTAGTATAAGAAAGCAAACCACCATCATAGGGTACTGTAATGAACTCATTATTTATTTATGTTGTTGTTAAACCTACTCTATTACAACTTATATATGGTTCATAACCTCCGAAACTAGCCATAGATTTATCAAAATAAGCAAACAACACACGAAAGACAGAATTCCAATTGTAGACTAAGGCATAGCCTAGTGGTGGGAAGGGGCTGATGCCTTTCCACCCACCCAGGTTCAAGGCATGGTACTTGCAATTTGAGTTTGTTGCACCAATTTTACTTAAGGGGGTTCCCTTACAGTCTTTCGTTCAAAAAAAGACAGAATCTATCAAAAACATAACAGTCTGTAGTAGTCTGTATCAAACGTATACTTCTGTAACTCCAAAACTTCCACCAAATTAGTATGACCTAAAAAATTTGTATATTGATCCACTGCAATTGGAATCAGTATTTTATCGCTCTCTGGTAAAAAATCAAAATTATTCTCATGAGCACAAACTTTCTGTTTTTTACAGCAAGATCAAACAACATTCATCCAAGAAGATCCTAAAGGCTTTACTTGGCACAAACACCAATTAAACATAAAAACACAATCATAACAGAAGGTAGATGAATTATTTATTACTAAACAGTAACAAAAATTAAGGAACAAAAATAAAATTGGGTTGCCTCCCAACAAGCGCTATCGTTTAACGCCCCTAGCTAGGCATTGACAATCTTGGTGATGCTCACATGAAAGACAAGAGTTGAAGCACAAAGAAAGCATCACAAAACACATGACAAACACATCTAAGTCTAACATACTTCCTATGCATAGGCATTTTATAAGCAAACAAATTATCAAGACAAGCAAAAACTAGCATATGCATGGAAGAAAAAGGAAACAATAGCAATCTCAACATAACGAGAGGTAATTTAGTAACATGAAAATTCCTACAATCATATTTTCCTCTATCATAATAATTACATGTGGGATCATAAGCAAATTCAACAAAATATCTATCACATAAAATATTTTCAACACGATCCACATGCATGCAAAGTTGACACTCTTCCAAAAAAGTGGGATTAACATTAACTAAAGTCATGACCTCTCCAAACCCACTTTTATCAAAAAAATCATAAGATTGAACAATCTCCGAATATGTGGGATCTAAAGTTAACACTCTTCCAAACCCACTTTCAATAATATTGCAAACACTATTATCAATCTCATATTCATCATGGGGCTTAAATAAATTTTCAAGATCAAAAGAAGAATCACCCCAATCATGATCATTGCAACAAGTAGTAGTCATAGCAAAACTAGCATCCCCAAGCTTAGGGTTTTGCATATTATTAGCACTATTGAAATTCATAGAATTTATAATAACATTATGGCAATCATGCCTTTTATTCAAAGATCTATCGTGAATCACTTCATAAAGTACTTCATCACAATTTTCAGATTCACGAATTTCAAGCAAAACTTTATAAAGATAATCTAGTGCACAAAAATCACTAGCAATTGGTTCATCATAATTGGATCTCTTAAAAAGATTGGCAAGCGGATGAGGATCCATATCAATAGATTTTTATCAAGTGAAGATGCAAGCAAATAGAAGGCACATGGTAACACAAGCAAACAGAAGGACGAACGGAAGAGGGGCGAATAAAACAGCAAAGGTGAAGTGGGGGAGAGGAAAACGAGAGGCAAATGGAAAATAATGTAATGCGAGGGACAAGAGTTGTGATGGGTACTTGGTATATCTTGACTTGTGCATAGACTCCCCGGCAACGGCGCTAGAAATCCTTCTTGCTACCTCTTGAGCATGCGTTGGTTTTCCCTTGAAGAGGAAAGGGTGATGCAGCAAAGCAGTGTAAGTATTTCCCTTGGTTTTTGAGAACCAAGTTATCAATCCAGTAGGAGGGCACACGCAAGTCACCTCGTACCTACACAAACAAATAAGAACCTTGCAACCAACACGATAAAGGGGTTGTCAATCCCTTCACAGCCACTTGCAAAAGTGAGCTCTGATAGAGATAATAAATATTTTTGGTATTTTTATGATATAGATTGAAAGTAAAGATTGCAAAATAAAATAGATTGGAAACTTATATGATGAAAGATAGACCCGGGGGACATAGGTTTCACTAGTGGCTTCTCTCAAGATAGCACAATTATTACGGTGGGTGAACAAATTACTGTCGAGCAATTGATAGAAAAGTGCATAGTTATGAGAATATCTAGGCATGATCATGTATATAGGCATCACGTCCGCAACAAGTAGACCGAAACGATTATGCATCTACTACTATTACTCCACACATCGGCCGACTCCTGCCTGCATCTAGAGTATTAGGTTCATAAGAACAGAGTAACGCATTAAGCAAGATGACATGATGTAGAGGGATAAACTCAAGCAATATGATATAAACCCCATCTTTTTATCCTCAATGGCAACAATACAATACGTTCCTTGCTGCGCCTGCTGTCACTGGGAAAGGACACCGCAAGATTGAACCCAAAGCTAAGCACTTCTCCCATTGCAAGAAAGATCAATCTAGTAGGCCAAACCAAACTGATAATTCGAAGAGACTTGCAAAGATAACAAATCATACATAAAAGAATTCATAGGAGATTCAAATATTGTTCATAGATAAACTTGATCATAAACCCACAATTCATCAGATCTCGACAAAACACACCGCAAAAAGAATTACATCGAATAGATCTCCAAGAAGATCAAGGAGAACTTTGTATTGAGATCCAAAGAGAGAGAAGAAGCCATCTAGCTAATAACTATGGACCCGAAGGTCTGAGGTAAACTACTCACACATCATTGGAGAGGCTATGGTGTTGATGTAGAAGCCCTCCGTGATTGATTCCCTCTCCGGCGGAGCTCCAGAAAAGGCCCCAAGATGGGATCTCTTGGGTACAGAAGGTTGTGGCGGTGGAAATAGGGTTTCGTGGTTCTCCTGGATGTTTTTGGGGTATATGGGTATATATAGGAGGAAGAAGTACGTCGGTGGAGCTGCGAGGGGCCCACGAGGGTGGGGGGAACGCCTAGGGGGGCAGGCGCGCCTCCCTGCCTCGTGTCCCTCTCGCTTCTTTCTTGACATCCACTCCAAGTCCTCTGGATCACGTTTGTTCTGAAAATCACTCTCCCGAAGGTTTCATTCCGTTTGATATTCCTTTTCTGCGAAACACTGAAATAGGCAAAAAAACAGCAATTTGGACTGGGCCTTGGGTTAGTAGGTTAGTCCAAAAAATAATATAAAAGTGTATAATAAATCCCATTAAACATCCAAAACAGATAATATAATAGCATGGAACAATCAAAAATTATAGATACGTTGGAGACGTATCACATAGCTATTTTGTTGAATTTGCTTATGATCCCACATGTAATTATTATGAGAGAGGAAAATATGATTGTAGAAATTTTCATGTTACTAAATTACCTCTCGTTATGTTGAGATTGCTATTGTTTCTTTCCGCTTCCTTGCATATGCTAGTTTTTGCTTGGTATGATAATTTGTTTGCCTATAAGATGCCTATGCATAGTAAGTATGTTATACTTAGATGTGTTTGTCGTGTGTTTCATGATGCTCTCTTTGTCTTCAATTCTTGTCTATCATGTGAGCATCATTGAAATCTCATTGCCTAGCTAGGGGCGTTAAATGATAGCACTTGTTGGGAGGCAACCCAATTTTATTTTGTTCCTTACTTTTTGTTCCTGTTTAGTAATATATAATTAATCTATCCTCTGTTATGATTGTGTTTTTTATGTTTTAATTAGTGTTTGTGCCAAGTAAAGCCTTTAGGGTCTTCTTGGGTGATTGTTGTTTGATCTTGCTGATAAAAACAGAAAGTATGCGCTCACAAAAATAATTCTCATCTTTTACCAGAGCTATAAAATACAGATTCCAATTGCAGTACATCACCATACAAATTTTCCTGGTTGTCCTAATTTTTCAGAATTTTTTGAGTATCCGAAGTATTCGAACTATCTAGATTGCTACACACTGTTCTGTTTTTGATAGATTTTGTTTTTCGTGTGTTTTTTGCTTATTTTGATGAATCTATGGCTAGTATCGGGGGGTATGAACCATAGAGAAGTTGGAATATAGTAGGTTTAACACCAATATAAATAAAGAATGAGTTCATTACAGTACCTTGAAGTGGTGGTTTGTTATACTAACGGAGCTCATGAGATTTTCTGTTGAGTTTTGTGTTGTGAAGTTTTCAAGTTTTTGGGTAAAGATTTGATGGATTTTGGAACAAGGAGTGGCAAGAGCCTAAGCTTGGGGGTTCCCATGGCACCCCAAGGTAAAATCCAAGGACAACCAAAATCCTAAGCTTGGGGATGCCCTGGAAGGCATCCCCTCTTTCGTCTTCGTCTATCGGTAACTTTACTTGAGCCTATATTTATATTCACCACATGATATGTGTTTTCCTTGGAGCGTCTTGTATGATTTGAGTCTTTGCTTTTTAGTTTACCACAATCATCCTTGCTGTACACACCTTTTGGGAGAGACACACATGAATCGGAATTTATTAGAATACTCTATGTGCTTCACTTATATCTTTTGAGCTAGATAATTTTGCTCTAGTGTTTCACTTATATCTTTTTAGATCACGGTGGTGGTTTTATTTTATAGAAATTATTGATATCTCATGCTTCACTTATATTATTTTGAGAGTCTTTTATAACAGCATGGTTATTTGCTTTGGCTATAAAATTAGTCCTAATATGATAGGCATCCAAGATGGGTATAATAAAAACTTTCATATGAAGTGCATTGAATACTATGAGAAGTTTGATACTTGATGATTGTTTTGAGACATGGAGATAGTGATATTAGAGTTATGCTAGTTGAGTAATTGTAGAATTGAGAAATACTTATGTTGAGGTTTGCAAGTCCCGTAGCATGCACGTATGGTAACCGTTGTGTAACAAATTTGAAGCATGAGGTGTTCTTTGATTGTCTTCCTTATGAGTGGCGGTCGGGGACGAGCGATGGTCTTTTCCTACCAATCTATCCCCCCAGGAGCATGCGCGTAATGCTTGGTTTTTGATGACTTGTAGATTTTTTCAATAAGTATGTGAGTTCTTTATGACTAATGTTGTGTCCATGGATTATACGCACTCTCACCCTTCCATCATTGCTAGCCTCTTCGGTACCGTGCATTGCCCTTTCTCACCTCAAGAGTTGGTGCAAACTTCGCCGGTGCATCCAAACCTCGTGATATGATATGCTCTATCACACATAAACCCCCTTATATCTTCCTCAAAACAGCCACCGTGCCTACCTATTATGGCATTTCCATAGCCATTCCGAGATATATTGCCATGTAACTTTCCACCGTTTCGTTCATCATGACACGCAACATCATTCTCATATTGCCTTGCGTGATCATGTAGTTGACATCGTATTTGTGGCAAAGCCACCATGCATAATTTTTTATACATGTCACTCTTGATTCATTGCCCATCCCGATACACCGCCGGAGGCACTCATATAGAGTCATATTTTGTTCTAGTATCGAGTTGTAATCCTTGAGTTGTAAATAAATAGAAGTGTGATGATCATCATTATTAGAGCATTGTCCCATGTGAGGAAATAAATAAATAAATAAAAATAGAAAGGCCATATAAAAAGGCCCAAAAAGAAAAAGAAAGGAAAAAAAGAGAGAAGGGGCAATGCTATTATCCTTTTTTCACACTTGTGCTTCAAAGTAGCACCATGATCTTCATGATAGAGAGTCTCTTATTTTGTCACTTTCATATACTAGTGGGAATTTTTCACTATAGAACTTGGCTTGTAAATTCCAACAATGGGCTTCCTCAAATGCCCTAGGTCTTCGTGAGCAAGCAAGTTTGATGCACACCCACTTAGTTTCTTTTGTTGAGCTTTCATACATTTATAGCTCTAGTGCATCCATTGCATGGCAATCCCTACTCCTGGCATTGACATCAATTGATGGGCATCTCCATAGCCCGTTGATTAGCCGCGTCAATGTGAGACTTTCTCCCTTTTTGTCTTCTCCACACAACCTCCATTATCATATTCTATTCCACCCATAGTGCTATGTCCATGGCTCGCGCTCATGTATTGCGTGAAAGTTGAAAAAGTTTGAGATCACTAAAGTATGAAACAATTGCTTGGATTGTCATCGGGGTTGTGCATGATGAGAGCATTTTGCGTGATGAAGATGGAGCATGACCAAACTATATGATTTTGTAGGGATGAGCTTTCTTTGGCTATGTTATTTTGATAAGACATAATTGCTTAGTTAGTATGCTTGAAGTATTTTTATTTTTATGTCAATACTAAACTTTTGTCTTGAATCTTTCGGATCTGAACATTCATGCCACAATAAAAATAATTACATTGGAAATTATGTTAGGAAGCATTCCACATCAAAAATTATGTTTTTATCATTTACCTACTCGAGGACGAGCAGGAATTAAGCTTGTGGATGATGATATGTCTCCAGCGTATCTATAATTTTTTTATTGTTTCATGCTATTATATTATCTGTTTTGGATGTTTAATGGGATTTAATATGCACTTTTATATTATTTCTGGGACTAACCTACTAACCGAAGGCCCAGTGCCAATTGTTGTTTTTCCCTATTTCAGTGTTTCGCAGAAAAGGAATATCAAACGGAATCCAAACGGAATGAAACCTTTGCGAGGATCTTTTTTGGAACAAACGCAATCCAGGAGACTTGGAGTAGAGGTCAAGCAAGCAACGAGGTGGCCATGAGGTAGGGGCGCGCCCAGGGGGGTAGGCGCGCCCCCCACCCTCGTGGGCCCCTCGCAGGTCCACCGACCTACTTCTTTCGCCTATATATACTCTCGTACCCTGAAAACATCCAGGAGAGCCACGAAACACTTTTTCCACCGCCGCAACCTTGTGTACCCATGAGATCCCATCTTGGGCCTTTTCCGACGATCTGCCGGAGGGGGATTCGATCACGGAGGGCTTCTACATCAACACCATAGCCTCTCCGATGATGTGTGAGTAGTTTACTATAGACCTTTGGGTCCATAGTTATAAGCTAGATGGCTTATTCTCTCTCTTTGGATCTCAGTACAAAGTTCTCCTTGATTCTCTTGGAGATCTATTTGATGTAATTCTTTTGCAGTGTGTTTGTCGAGATCCGATGAATTGTGGGTTTATGATCAAGATTATCTATGAACAATATTTGATTCTTCTCTGAATTCTTATATGCATGATTTGATATCTTTGCAAGTCTCTTCGAATTATCAGTTTGGTTTGGCCTACTAGATTGATCTTTCTTGCAATGGGAGAAGTGCTTAGCTTTGGGTTCACTCTTGCGGGGTCCTTTCCCAGTGACAGCAGGGGCATCAAGGCACGTATTGTATTATTGCCATCGAGGATAAAAAGATGGGGTTTATATCATATTGCTTGAGTTTATCCCTCTACATCATGTCATCTTGCCTAATGTGTTACTCTTTTCTTATGAACTTAATACTCTAGATGCATGCTGGATAGCGGTCGATGTGTGGAGTAATAGTAGTAGATGCAGAATCGTTTCGGTCTACTTGACACGGATGTGATGCCTATGTTCATGATCATGCCTAGATATTCTCATAACTATGCACTTTTCTATCAATTGATCGACAATAGTTTGTTCACCCACCGTAATATATGCTATCATGAGAGAAGACACTAGTGAAACCTATGGCCCCCGGGTCAACTTCATATAATATAAAGTTTTCAATCTACAATCTTAGTTTACTTTTTATTTTGCAATCTTTATTTTCCAATCTATATAATAAAAATACCAAAAATATTTATCTTATTATCTCTATCAGATCTCACTTTTGCAAATGGCCGTGAAGGGACTGACAACCCCTTTATCGCGTTGGTTGCAAGGTTCTTATTTGTTTGTGCAGGTACTAGGCGATTTGCATGTGACCTCCTACTAGATTGATACCTTGGTTCTCACAAACTGAGGGAAATACTTACGCTACTTTGCTGCATCACCCTTTCCTCTTCAAGGGAAAACCAACGCATGCTCAAGAGGTAGCAGTTGCCTAATCACAAACAATTCATCCGAGTGAACCGTATGTTGTATATCGCACACACATTTATCTGGCTGCCCGTTTCTTTTGTTCCTCCTCATCGCAAACAGTTAGTTGAGCTGAATCGTATGCCCTGCATCGCACAAGCAACTAAAATCTGAATCGTGTTTGATGCATCCTCCATCGCAAACATTTTGTACCTTTTTGATGGTTTTTTACACCACCGTTTACGATTATGGCATTACACACAGTTTCGTCGAAGGATCTCTGGCCGTAGTGTCGCGTTAGCAGCATCCTGCAATAGTGGTAGCGACATGTGTGTTGCCAAGATGGTGGCTTCAGGCATACTGATATATCACTTTGTAAGGTCTTTGTGAATAATTAATAAAATGGTTGCATGCATCGTTCAGATGTAGAGGTCGGGGTATATCCTCCTTCTAAAAAATTGAAATTGGATGAAACTAAAACTGAGAATAACAAGTGTTGCTTTCGAAATAACACCTTATGTCGTCAATGCATGTGACCCACTTGATGGAATGCTTCATTGGTTTCAGGCATTGAGCCCATATTGGAACAGACTTGCTTCCTTTGGGTTTTTAGTTCATTAATCTCTTCAATGAAAAAGCTTCTCTTTTTCAAACAAATTGTATCATGTTCTATAGTATTCTCTTTCCTCACGAGTCATGATCTAAAACATCGGAATAGTTTTGAGATTAGATGCCAGATCAAAACCATATAATATTGTAACACAGGGAGGGGAATACAGTCACCATCACGGAATTCTTACCACCTCCTCCATTTATTCAACTGAATTTGCTTGATTAAACTATCCAAGCATTGAGCATCCACTATCTAGATGATTCCTCTTATCAGCCTACAATATGTTAATCGAAAAAGTCAGAAACATTCCAAGGAAGGAAAAGGAGACTATTACCTTTTGTTTTTTTTCTTGCAAACATTAATTGCATCTCTTTCTTGAGTCAGATGATTCAAATGAGCTTGTATATTTTCCCTTGCCCAAACATCAACACCAGCAAGTTCTCGAACCATCAGTGTGAAGTACTTGTGTGGCTTAATGAACCTGGATATTTACCATGAAGAACACCATTAGAGTAGCAGAGATGCCACCTTAAGAACAATGCAATGAAACACGCCAAGGTTCTCAACATCATGGATGTGATGCAAGGAGAAGCAAGGCGGTCGACCATGTCAATGCCTCCTTCGCGTAAGATTTCGCCGCAGGGCTTCATCCAGGACCACCAGGTCACCGCAACGGGGCCACGGAGAGCACGACGATGAAGCGGGCCCAAACGACCTCACTGCCGCCACAATGTCAGTGAGTTCGGAGGCTAGGAGGTAGATCGTGATGGCCAGCACTATGGTAAATGCAAACCCCCATGCAATGGCCTTGTCCTCATTCATTTTAGCGCCGATCGCCAGTAACACGCTCCTCACGGTGGAACACCATGGTGACGCGATGCACACGGCGGCCGACACCATCGCGACTTGGCGAGCATGCCAAGGAACGAGGCCAGATCATCGGCAGTAGTGCGGCGAGGGAGGGCCAGTTCTGATGGCGGCGGGATAGCGGTTGCAGGCAATGATTGCGGGGGTGGGAGGATTTGGTTCTTGGCCCTAGCAGATCATGGATGTGTCTTGTGGATTGGACTCGAGGATCGCACAAGGGAGAATCATGAGAAAGGAACGACATGTGCCCTCGTCCAACAATAGTTGTTGGGGATCGTAAGGTGTGCGTGCGTGGGTAGGACTATTTTTTTCCTGTAAACTGAAGGTGGAAGTGGAAGAAGGTAAAGAAAATCTTTGCATGGAACGATCGACGAGGGGTTGTAGGAGGAGGTGGTCGAACCATCATGACGTTCAATTCTGCTTTAATAGTAGAGATTCATCCAACTCTTGCTAGACGGGCTTCATCCAGGACCACCAGGTCACCGTGACAGGGCCACGGAGAGCACAACGATGAAGCGGGCCCAAACGACCTCGTCGCCGCCACAATACCGGTGAGTTCGAAGGTCAGGAGGTAGATCGCGATGGCCAGTGCTACTGTAAATGCAAACCCCTGTGCACCGGCCTCGTCCTCGTCTGTTTCAGCGCTAGTCGCTAGTAACGCACTCCTCATAGTGGAACACCATGGCGACGCGATGCACACGGCGGCCGACACCATGTCAGCTTGATGAGCATGACGAGGAATGAGGCCAGATCATCGGCAGTAGTGCGGAGAGGGAGGGCCAGTTCTGATGGCGGCAGGACAACAGTTGTAGGCGACGATTGGGGTGGGGGATTTGGTTCTTGGCCCTAGCAGATCATGGATGTGTCCTGTGGATTGGACTCGAGGGTCGCACGAGGGGAGAATCCTAAGAAAGGAACGACGTGTGCCCCAATAGTTATGGATCGTGAGGTGTGCGTGCGTGGGTAGGACTATTTTTTTCTGTAAACCAAAGGTGGAAGTGGAAGAAGGTAAAGAGAATCTTTGCGTGGAACGATGACGAGGGGGCCGTAGAAGGAGGCGGTCGAACCATCAAGATGTTCGATTCTACTTTAATAGTAGATATTAGGTATCCAAAACGGCAGCCAAGTGTCTATGAGTATTTCAGAAAAATGCGCTAGCGGGTCGGCCTATTACTGTAGTCACACGCTGCGAGAGATCCCTATGTCTTGGTTAAAGTGAGAAATAGTCATTAGATTGGCAGATGCAAAACTAAAACACCCGGTAGCACAAATTCGAATAAACAAAAGTATGCGTGAGGGATCGAATCGAGGTCCTATTGCTAGGAACAACGTCGCTAGCCACTATCATTACTCAGATTAGGTGTCCAAAATGGCAGCCAAGTGTGTATGAACTATAAGCCATAAACAGATTAAACTTATCCATCATTACTGAGATCAGGTGTCCAAAATGGCAGCCAAGTGTGTATGAACTATAAGCAATAGACAGATTAAAATTATTTTGAAATTTTAAACATGATTTTCATGTTGAAAAAAGTTAATGGTTTTTGAAACTTGAACATTTTCTAATTTCTGAATTTTTTTTAAAGTAGAACATTTTTTGAAACACAAAGATTTTTTTGAAAAAGAACCAATTTCAAAGGGGGGCATTTTATAAATTACGAACATTTTTTTGAAAATGTAAACATTTTTTGACAAACAAGAATACAAATTAATAATGCAAATATATTTTTGAAAATATAAACATGTTTTGACAAACAAGAAAAAAAAACTAATAATGCATTTTTTGAAATTATGAACAAATTTTCCAAAATGCAAATACTTTCTGAAATTCCCTGAACAATGTTTCAATTGTTAAACACATTTGAAAACATGAATTTTTTAAGTAAAATTCCAGAACATTTTTTCAATTTGTGAACAAAAATTCCAAGGCGAACATTGTTGAGATCACCGGAACATATTTCGATTTCGAGAACATTTTGTGAATTTGTGCACAAATTCTGAAAGTGGGAACATCTTATTCCCACATATTTTCTGAATTTGTGAAAAAATAAAATAAAATGCGAACATTTTTCAAATTAGAAATTCTAAACTTTGTTGAATTTTCGAAGATTTGTTGCAAAGTAGAAGTTTTTAGAAATTCTATTTTTCTTGGAATATGTTAACAAAATTACAAAAGAGGAACATTTTAGAAAAAATGAAGGGTTTTTTAAATGCAAACACTTTTTAAATTTCTTAAGATTCGTTGAAAAATAAAAATAAAAAAGAAATAAAAAAGGAAAGAAAAGATAAAACTAAACAAAGAAAATAAAAAATAAAAAATAAAGAAAAAAAGGATAGAAAAAAATAGGAGAAACAGGAGAAAGTAAAAAGAAAGGAAAAAGACAATAAAACGGTTCAAGAACTTCCTTTACGTTCTAGAGGTTTTCTAAAACCAGAAAATAATCAACTAGAACCTCCTACAACGTTCCCAAAACCGGCCAGTACTATAACGTGTTTTTACAAATAATTGGGCCGGCCCAGTTCACTCTCTGGTCGCTCGCTCGGTACGAATCTACGACAATCTGCCGCAGAATGCGACAGATAGGATTTTCCCATATGGGGTCATGCGTTGTTTTTTTAGGAATGTTTTATTCATCATATATCACAAATAGTGGGATACAAATTGGATCACAGGGTTGGCCAAGCTATATGTGGCGCCCGTGACCAAGATTAAGATAGTACCTAGCTAACCTATGTGCTTCGACTTTAACTGCACGACTTTCAAAATTAAAAGAACAATTCATAGTACTTGACTTGAGCCTAATTTCACTAATTATAGCACCAAAACGACCTTTAGATCCCTTATTAATGTGTGAGATAACCTGCTTGGAGTCCGAGGAGATGACAAAATTTTGAACGTGAAGATCTTCTGCAAGGGATAGTGCCTCTCTGCATGCGATGGCCTCAAGGATTGCCGGATCCTCGATTCCAGCTATCACCAGTGATGAGTTGCCAACATAATTGCCGTTGCTGTCACGACACACTGCTGCTGCAGATTCCTCTCGTCTTGCATGCACCCGGCGTCTACATGGGTCTTCATGAACCCAGCCGGCAGAGCCTTTTGGCGTTTCTGAATAATTGTAGGCAAGTCTAATGATGGTTGGATAGGTTGTTGCTGCTTATTCCTGATCATGTTGAGCTCGTCTATAGAACTTTTCGCAAACATGAAGGTCGATCAGGGTCATGCGTTGGTGTTGGCCTAAACAAAGATAAAGGCCATCGGGCCACCATCGGAATTTTTGCGTGGCAGAGAAGGGCGGTGACCCGTCAGCACGCACCAACCCCCAACCCAACCCTGGACGTCGGTCGCCGTGGCATCTGCCTCCTGGATGCACACGATTCCTTTCCCCCATGGTGTGCCCATCCGTTGCAACAGCCAGCCACCGTGGCGTCCCATTCAAACCGCCCTGCCGCTCACTGTTGTTAGAGATATATTTGGGATACATATATTTGATAGTTTAGAATTTGTAATTCGTCTCCTACCTTATTTTTAGGAGAGGCTTCTTGTCCTTCAAGTCTTACACTTAATATATATTCGTCCTCAAGGCTCAATAATACATTCCACTATTAGGAAAAGGCCTACTAATGGCGCACTGATTTTGCCTACTAATGACGCATTACCAGTGCGTCATTAGTAGCACGCCACTAGTATATCTTACTAATGGCGCACCACAGGTGCGCCATTAGTATCTGACATACTAATGGTGCACCAACTAGTGCATCATTAGTATGTAACAGCATGCGCCATTAGTGTGCCTCCCGGGAGGCCATACGTAAGCATGGCTTTGTCATACTAATGGCGCATTCTCTGTTGATGCGCCATTAGTATCCTTTGGCATACTAATGGCGCACCTGGTGGTGATGTGCCATTAGTATGAATATTTGGGTTTTTTTCCTTTTCTGATTTTTGCACAGGTTACAAAATATATTATTAGACAGAATATAAAATATATTATTAGACAGAATATAGACAGCAGCACACATCAACATCAGATTCATCGAATACAATAGAAGATTAGTCTCCGAATACAATTCATCATATTAGTCTCCGAATTCAAAAGACCGAACAAAGATAAAACATTACAAGTCTCAAGACCGCGAGTATCGAGTTTGTCTTCACATTACAAGTCGATATCGATCATCTAAACTATCATCACATAGAAGAGAGCTGTGGTCATCACGATGAGCATCATCGCGATCAAACTGGTCTTCATCCGGTTCCTCCAACGCTCCCTCCTCTCTCCCGCTAGATAGCGGGCGTATCTAGATTCGGCCTCCGCCCTAGTGGTGTACCCTTTGTAACTATTACCGCTGAAACGGTGAACCTGTCTCTGACACTCCTCCCAGTCGTCATAGACTCCGGGAACCTTACCCTTGTACACGACATACGACGGCATCTCTATGCACAAGCCAAACAACAGACAATACATAAGCAATATGTAAGTATGCAACAAAAGGATCGGAAGAGAAAAGCAAGACATTAATAGCACGATTCATGGTCCTACTAATAAATAGTATCGATTACATCTAAGTTGAACGACTGTCCAAACCAAAGAGACATACGAATTCATTAAAGTATAATTACAACATGAGCCAATCAATGTTTCAGAACTACACATCACTACTTTCGACTCGACTCATCAGACAGGAACGTGGATGAAGCCGTCGTCTGTCGTGATGGTCATGAAATCGCGGTCGTTGTCACCCTGCATTTGTAGCATTTCATCTATCTCACTGTTGGACGGTTGATATCTGAGGAAGAACTGCCCCGAGGTATGAAGGACATCTTGATGGATGATGTCCGCAAACTCTGACTGGATGCGAAAGAATTCTTGTCTGAGGTCCGCGTCCTGGACTGCCGACAAGCTCGCGGCCCAATCTTTGAGATTATCTGGTAGCAGAAGTTGATGATGGTCCCTTACGATCGCCCGCATGTGATGGAGGGCGTAGTAGGCATCTTTCTGACCGCCAAGCGGCTGCTTGACGTAGCAGAACTTCGTATTGTGTGAGAACATGTGCTTGTCATACTTACGAACTGCCCTGGTGAAGGTGCCTCCAGATTTGGCGTAGGCGGGGAGAACATCATCAAGAACTTTCTTGACATTTATGTAGTCTATCTTGGAGTTACGGTTCGGGTCTAAATACGTGGCCATGGAATATTTCGGGCTTAAGAGGATGAGTGTGCAATGTGTGTCACTGCACAGAACACGGAATGTTAGAAAAAAAAAAGAACGATCGAAATCTAAGAAATCATATGTTACGGGGCGGTTAAGGGATGACTTACTCGGGAAAGTAAGCCACAAGGAAGTTATCCTTATCTGGGTTTGCCAGAATGACGCCTTCGAGGTGTGAACTCGCAACTTGGCGGTCCCCAGCGCTGCTCAAGTGCTTGGCACGCATGTAGAAGGGGTCGACTATCACGATGTCCGGGGTCTTGTCTCTAATGATCCGCATCTCCATACTCAGTGAAAACAGCCAAACGAAGGTGTAGTGCAGCGGATGAAGGTTAAACATAGCAAAGATGTCATCAAACCACAGGACGATCATACCCCCGATGTCGCCATCCACAAAGCCCTTGCCCTCTGGCACCTTGGCCATGAAAACCGGGTATGCCACATCCTTCTCTCTGAGACGCCGCTTCTCCAAAGAAAGAACACTGTCGTGCAGACTCCGCATAGCACCGGTTGCAGCATTCAGCATATTTGGCGGTAGCATCGCCCTACCCGCCACATGCACCCTCCTCGAGATATCCTTAGGTGAAGGTGGCCCATCCTGAGCACGGATCGAACTCGGTGCCGGCTGGCTCGCACCGGCGCCCTTGTTAGTCTTTAGTTTCCGTCCCTTCTTCTTGATCTCCTGTAATGGGACCGAGTTCTTCTCACAGACCGCCTTCTTGAGCGTGTTGGGGCTGATAATATTTTGCACCTCAGCTATCTGAGGCTCGGTGAAGGCGGGAGCTGGAGGCGTGTCCTGAGAACTGAACGCCAGACGACGCCTGTTGCAATTGGATTTCTCCGCCGTACCAGCTAGATCGCGGTCGTCTTGGTTGGGTTCTTGAGAAAGAGGCCCGCAGAACTCGTCAGCGTACCCATGTTCGGCAAAGTACTTATCAACTTTGGTAAATGTACCGTCGTCGTTGTCGTCGCCGTCCGGATCCTGTGCCATAGGGTTGTCCGGATCTTGTGCCATAGGGATGTCCGGCAGGTCTGGTAGCGTTGCGGCGTTCTTGCCATGGCTTGGTGCCGGCACGACTGGCGGTCTTGTCTGTGGGGTGGTGTCCCCCGCCCCCAAACGAATCTGGCTCTTCGGCCAAAGCAGGGGCCAGTTTACACAGGTGCTGAGGGTCATCTCATCTTCTTCGTCGGCCCCAGCAGGTCAAATCGGAGGTAACAGCTCGTCGCAGCCTGGCAGCACCCGAACCACTTCAACCCTATACATTGTGGGTGGCATCGGATTACCGTGGAACATGGGGTTGCCTGGTTGAACGATTCTGCCCTTGGCAACATCGACCAACTCGGTGCCCACGAAATGCAGAAGAGTGCAAGGAACGTCGGCGGTGCCCTGCGAAAACATGTACAGGGCGTCAGGGATGCCCAGTCAAAGGCAAGGAGATGAAGTCATCGGCCGAGAGGCTTGGTTACCGTGATGCCATCGAGCTCGGCTAATGTCGAGGCACCGCCAACGGCGGGCGTGCAACTGACGGAGGGGGCGCTTGCTGGCGAGGTGCCGGTCGGCGTACACCCGGGTGCATTAAGCTCCAATGCCCGTGCCGGCGCCGGAGACACGAATACCGCCTCCGCCGGAGACACCAATGGCGCCACCGCCGGAGACACCAATGGCGCCGCCGGAGACACCAATGGCGCCGCCTGCGTGCTGTGCGAGTTGCTGGCCGTGAAGCTGGGAACCGGGGGAGGCCCCTGTTGGCCGCCCGCAATCCATGTCGTCAGCCCATGAATCAACGTAGGCACCATGGCGTTGAGCGTCGTTCCAAGTTGTTGTTGCACTTGCTCTTGGACAAGCTCCGGAATCCGTGCCACTTGTGCCTTGAGTTCTTCAACCTCGCGCGTCTGGCTTTCCGAGCTGGTCTCTTTCTCCTTCCGCACACCAGCGATATAGTATGACCCCCATTTTGTGGACAAGCCTTTGCCGGCCACACGACCAGCTGATGTCGGCTTAGTGAGCTTATCCTTGTTTTTCATTACGTTCAACGCCCTATTTAAAGGGGTGTCGAAAGGGGAGCTCTTAGACGACCCCGCGCTACTACTTTCAGTGTCCTGCGAAAGGAACGTGAACCATTTAGAAATATTGGGGATTAATTAGAGTGCAACCATATGGAGCTAATTACGTGGGGGTGTATTCCTACCAGAAGAAGCTCAAGCGCCCTGGTCTTCGGATCCGTGGTAAGCTCCTTTGTTATCGGGTCCTCCTTGTACCGGGCCCTGACATAGTTCCTGGTCTGCTTGTCACCGCTGTATTTCTCGAAGCGGGGCGGTAGGCCTTGCTCGGCACGCTCCGCGTCCTCCTTGTCCCATATAGGCTCCGCCACTCTGTAACCGCCGGGACCGAGTTTGTGTTCCCCTAAGTTCAACTCCCGCATTTCTTTCCCCCACTGACTTGATTCGGAGGTTGCACTGCTCTCGCACTTGATCTTGAACTCCTTGTACTCATCTTCACTCATCAAAGGATATTTCGCCTTGATCTTCTCATAACTATCACCTTTATCAATCATTCTCTTCACCGCGCTTTTCCAAGTAGACAGGGCCATGCTCATCTTCGTGAGGGCGGCACTGTTCACTTTATTCCCTGAGAGGCGTGTGTTTTCAAATTCGGCGGGGAACTTGTATCGTTCGTGCAGCTTCGTGAAGAGGAGGTTGCGCAAATTCCCTCGGTCCTTATGCCTAAGGTTCTCGGTGTTGATCGAGACGGTGCTCCGAAGAATGCACCTGAGCTGAAGCGAGTACCCCTTGACTATATGTTTGGGCTCCGTTGGATTCCCGTCGGAGTCCACTTGAGTGAATTCCTCCTTGAGGGTGCGGAGCGCATTCGGGCGCCGGTCCTTCCTTTGCTTCTTCGGTTGGCTGCCATCTGTGTGTGCGCCGCCATCATCAGTGGTGGCATCCTCGGCGGCACCATCAGTGGTGTCATCCCCGACGCCACTAGGGGTTGTGTAATCAGGATCGGTGTCTTCCGCGGCGTCCTCATAGCGGTGAGGTTGTTCCTCCATCTCCTGGGACAGCTCCCAGAATTGCTTGTCGCCCGAACCACCGGCCTCATTGTTGTGGGCCATGTTTCGCTCTAAATAGGAAAAAAGTTTGGTCAAAAAGTTGGTTATTGTCAAGGAACAAGATCATGGTCTCATCATTTAGGGTTTGTCGACACCGAGGCACCCTAAAAGCCTAAGCTTTCATCATTTAGGGTTTGTCGACGTCGAGGCACCCTAAAAGCCTAAGCGTACATCATTTAGGTTCTCATCGACACCGAGGCATCCGGGGCAGCCAAGTTAAGTTTTCATCATTTATGGTTTATCGATGCCGAGGCACCCTAGGTTGGGCCTAATCACTAGGCACTAATCACTTGGCTCTATTGCCACCTATGTTGGGTTTATCATCTAGGGTTTATCGATGCTAAGGAGAATTCTAAGTTGGGCCTAATCACTTGGCTCTATTGCCACCTATGGTTTAATGCAGGAAGAATAAAGGGGCAGTTGATCCTACTTAATTAAGTACTAAGATACCCCGGCTCATGCATTATCGCAAGTACCCCATATGTCCTATTTTTAGCAAAGTCATGCTAAAATTCACGGAAAATTTCAGCATGACCTTTGCTGAAAATAGGACATATGGAGTACCCGAATTTGCCGGAACGGAAGTTAATCGACATTCCGGCAAACTCAAGGGCCTCTCGGGGTACCTGCAAATTCATCACGACACGATGGTCGGAGACAAAACCCAGCAAACTAGCACCACAATGTGCCTCTTCTTTCATATGGATGAAAAGGCCACAGACCATATGGTCCTCTGCTTTCATATGGACAAAAATCAGCTCAACTTATGTGAGCTTCCATTCCAGATCTAATAGCAGCAAGTTGTTCACTTGTAGCTCAACTTATGTGAGCTGCCTTCAAGAAAAGAAATCTGTAGTGGCACATCTGCTCTCTGAATACATTGGCAAGAAACAAAACAACACCTAGTACCATCCATCTGCTATGGCCGTATCATGCAGTTTAACTAAGCACTAACAGGTAATTATATAATAGAAAACTTGGCGCGTACGTGTCACTTAGCTTGGGCAAGCAACATACCTCGTCCTCTTGGTTAGTCCAAACAAGCTGTATGCTGAGCCTCAACTCACCACCTGCACATTTTACAGCACCCATGAAATATTCACGATCAGGAAGAAAAACAGGGTTTTCAACTACTATATTCAGTTTCATGGCATCAGTTGAACAGTTGAAAAATAACAAGCTTCATTTAAATATATTGCTGCTAACAAACATAACTAATGTCAGTACTCAAAAAATAGAGTGACCACACAGGGAACAAACAAACTATTCACTTTTTATTTCTTCAGAATTGGACCAGACAGGGAACAACTCCTTGGAAGCAAACTTATATGAAAAGGTTCAGCAACTTGAAACGTAACTCTTATATGAAAATCTTCTGTATGATCAAGTAAGCAGAGCACATGTATATACCTGTATCACTGTCTTGGAGCCAACAAACGCCTCAATTTTTCTCCAACCATGATCGAACCTGATCGCCTATGCTTCTTCTTTCACTCTCCTGCATAAAGTTATTGTTACTACCTGGGAGGGATTATATGCTTGTTTACCACTACTAATACCATTTTTTAATATAATCTTCATTCTCCTGCTATTTCTTTTCTTACAAGTGTTGATGCCATAGTGTCTCAGGTTCTTCCTAGTTAAAACATGTGATTTTGAGAAGGAATTTGCCTAATTTTCGCAGGGAGACAAAACTTAGCTAAAAATTTGATATAAAAAGTAGTCCATGAAATTATATTTCGTCTAGGCAAAGTAGAAGATATTATTTTGTTTTTCCTCTAAGGCAAAGGAAATAGCCATCACTTTGAAGTGTCTAATAGATGAAATAATGCATGAGTTAGAAAGATATGTGCAAGTGTCTGAAGGCATCCTGTGAAGCAGAGCTTCCAAATTGATCTTCTTGAAACATTGTTACTAAGTAAGGCTTAATTTCATATTTCTGCAAACTAAGGTAAACCAATTATTACATGCATAAATTTCTCATTTGGAGAAGCCAAGTATCAAAGGTTTCGAACCATGAGAATTTATTGCATTTTTCGGTGACAACACGGCTAGGAAAAAAAGACTCTGATACGGAGACTAATGACGCGATGCCCCCCTCCCTTAGAGGCATTATCACAAACACCTATCAAGAACAATCCTTTCATATGTAAACTTGAGCATGCTCTGAAAAAATCACGCAGCAAGCAAAAAATTGAACAGAGGATGCAAGAGGAAGGAGGGAGGGGGATGAGGGAAGAGGGAGGAAGGACGAAGGAGTGGTGGCTACCTGCCTACGGACTGGTCGCCGGCGTAGCTCCGGGCGGCAACGTTGCTGGGCAGGAGCACCTGCTCCAGGGAGGGGGGCACCGCTGGTGGGAGCGGCTGCTTGATGGGGGGAGGCGCTGCTAGCGTCCTGTACCGGAGGCGGGGCAGCAGAGGGTTCGGCCGGCTGGGCGCGCCGCGGCGGCGGGCCGGCAGCGGTGGCGGCGGCTAGGAACCCTAGCAGTCGCGCTCGGGAGGGAGGTTGACGCAGGCGGGGCCGCGGGGGGAGGGGGACGGCGAGGGCGCGGGCGCGGGCGGAGGGGCGGCGGTGAGGGAGGTGGTCGGGTGCGGCGGGGGAAGCGAGCACGGCCGGGGACGGCGAGCACGGGGGAAGTGGTGGGCGGTGGTGGTCAGGCGCGGGTGAGACGAGGCAGGGGAGGGATTAGAGAGAAATGGAGATTGGGGATTTTAGTGTGGGAGAGGCTTACCAATGGCGCACCACCCAGGGGTGCGCCATAAGTACATCCATAGCAATGGCGCACCATCGAGGGGTGCGCCATAAGTAATTTAATCTAGCCCGACTTGTCAGGTTATATACAACCTAAACCTATCTACAATAGACCCCGCCCACTAGCCCGACTGGTCAATACGCAGCACACACACCAGGAGGTCCTGGGTTTGATTCCCAGGCTCCCCAATATATATTTTTATGCATTTTAAATCCTGTTTGATATTTATTTGTGTTTAAATATGTTCAAACTTGTTTAAATCATAACAGTAATATTTTTTATAAAAACAGTAATAACCCCCCAGGGGTGCGGGGGGCCGGGTGCTCGTCGGCGGCGGTGGAGCGGGGGAGGGTTGCCGTGGGTCGGCGGCGGCGGTGGAGCACACACACCAGGAGGTCCTGGGTTCGATTCCCAGGCTCCCCAATATATATTTTTATGCATTTTAAATCCTGTTTGATATTTATTTGTGTTTAAATATGTTCAAACTTGTTTAAATCATAACAGTAATATTTTTTATAAAAACAGTAATAACCCCCCAGGGGTGCGGGGGGCCGGGTGCTCGTCGGCGGCGGTGGAGCGGGGGAGGGTTGCCGTGGGTCGTCGGCGGCGGTGGAGCTAGCTAGCGGGGGAGGGTGCGGGTGGGATCGAGATCGAGATGGAGGGGGAATCGAGATCGAGATGGAGGGGGATCGAGATCAAGTGTCCTCATGAATTCAAAAAGTGCCCATGAAATTTAAAAATATTCATGATATCAAAAAGTGCCCATGAAATACAATCGAGAAATGAAGACTACGATTTAAATACAATCGATCTTAGTTAGCTATCTGTTCATAATCTTCTTGCCCTTCTTTTTCGCAAATGGAGTTCTTCTGTGGAACGGACATCCTTTAGGTAGGGTGGTCCTGCTTCTTCTTGTGGTGTGTGCTGCTACTTCATCGTCGTCGTCATGTTCGATCTTCGAGTCGCCGTACTTGTCGAAGTCTTGCTCATTGGCTACTCCATCCATTCCGATGATCTTCCTTTTGCCTCTCCTCACGACAACACGACTGGGCTTTGACGGGTCGGTAATGAAGAAGCATTGGTCCACTTGGGAAGCCAGTACCCATGGCTCATTTTTCGCGGTGACGTTTGCGCCCGCGGTCTTGGATTTGGCTTCGGGTATAACCATGGTGGTGAAATACCGGTCTTCTTTTAGGACGCTCTTGGCCCATCTGACACGGAACATCGGGACCTTCTCTCCAGCGTAGCTCAGCTCCTAGATCTCCTCGATCCTTCCGTAGTATCTGTCCTTGTCGTTGCCGGTGTAGGATTCCATCGTTACCCCGGAGTTCTGATAACCATCGCTCTTCATGTCCTTGTCCTCGGTGTAGAATGTGTAGCCGTTGATATCGTACGCCTCATAGGTCATTAGGTTGTGCTCGGCGCCCTGTGACAAGGCGAATATGAGTTGTTCTTCCGCGGAAGAATCCTCATGTAAAGGGTACGACAGAAGCTTCTGCTTGAACCAACGCGTGAAACATGAGTTGTGCTCTTTGAGTATATCTTCGTCCGTCCTCTGTTGGCCTCGGTCATTGTACGTCTTCTCAATAAAGGTTTTGTGCTCTACCACCCAAGGATCGACCACGTCTATGTGTTGTAGCGCGACTAGGTTTGCTCTTTCAAAGTCGGCGAGTCGACCCTCGAAGTCAACATGCATTTCGCAGCGACCCTCACGGTGACCCCATCCAGCGAGCCTGCCGAGGTGCCTGTTGACGGGCAGACCAACGGGGTTCTCGATGCCTAGATAATTCGTGCAGTAGGAGATGCACTCTTCGGTCAGAAAGTCCCTGGCTATACTTCCCTCTGGACGTGACATGTTGCGAACGTATCCTTTGATGACACCATTCATCCTTTCGAACGGCATCATGCTGTGCAGGAACGTCGGCTCAAGTTGGATGATATCCTCCACGATATGGACCAGCAGATGCACCATAACGTCGAAGAATGTGGGCGGGAAGTACATCTCAAGCTCGCATAGTATCACCACGATCTCTTCCTGTAGCCTTCTGAGTTGCCTCACGCCAATTGACTTCCGAGAGATGACGTCGAAAAAGTTGCATAGGCCAAATAGCGTTTCACGGACATGCGCGTCCATGATCCCACGGATTGCAACTGGAAGTATCTGCGTCATCAGCACGTGACAGTCGTGAGACTTCATCCCGCTGAACTTCTGCTTCGCTGGGTCTAGGTATCTGCTTATCTTCCCCGTGTAACCGTAAGGAAGTTTTACTCCTAGGAGGCAGGTGAAAAACTGCTCGATCTCCTCCTGACTTAGAGTGAAGCACGCGGGAGGGTAGTCATTTCCGGTCTTCTTGGCCTTTTTGCCTTTGCGACGACTTTCTGTGTCCTGCTTCGCCTCATCATCATCATCATCATTAGCGTGAAGCTCCTGCCTGATGCCCATTGATTTCAAGTCTGCCCTTGCTTTCGGCCCATCTTTGGTCCTCTCTGGCATGTTGAGCAGGGTACCAAGTAGACTCTCGCACACATTCTTCGTGATATGCATGACATCAAGGCTGTGAGGCACACGGTGAATCTTCCAGTACGGCAAGTCCCAGAAAACAGACCTCGTTTTCCATACCTTCAGCAGCGGCTCTGGCGCCTTTTGCTTCTTTCCCGGCAGTGGGCAGTCTTTCCAATTTTTCAACAGCTCATCTATTTCCTCGCCGCTCCTCGTACACGGGCGTTTTCGGGGTTCGGTTTCACCATCGAACGGATCCTTGCGTTTCCTCCACGGGTCATCGTCGCGAAGCCACCTTCGATGTCCCATGAACACGGTTTTCGAAGACCCGGGATCTCTATCTAGCTGGCGATACATTGTGTCATCCATGCACCTTACGCATCCAGAAAATCCGTGGACTACCTGCCCCGCGAGATATCCGTAACCGAGATAGTCGTGCACCGTCGTGAGCAGTGCGGCTCTCATAGGGAAATATTCTTTCTCTGCGGCGTCCCACGTATTGGCTGGCGTTTTCCACAGCGTGTAGCTCCTCCTTCAGCAGCCCTAGATACAGATTGATGTCGTTCCCTGGTTGTTTCGGCCCTTCAATTAGCATACTCATGTGAATGTACTTCCTCTTCATGCACAACCAGGGGGGAAGGTTGTACATCCACACAAATACAGGCCAGGTGCTATGTGTGCTTCTCTGGCTGCCAAATAGATTGACTCCATCGGTGCTCGCTCCCAGCACGATGTTCCTTGGATCCTTCCCAAATTCTGGGTATTCGAAGTTCAACGCTTGCCACTGGCTCGCATCCTTAGGGTGACTCAGCATCTTGTCTTTTTTATTTATCTCCGGATCATTTCCGTCATCTTCCCGCTTCTTCTCCTCCCTATCCGCGTGCCAACACAGGAGCTTTGCTACCTTAGGGTCCGCGAAATACCACTGCAGACGAGGAGTGATCGGAAAGTACCACACCGATTTTCGAGGAGCTTTCTTCCTCTTCTTGTATCGAGTGACGCCGCACACCGGACATATGGTAGACTCCGCGTGCTCGTCCTGATAAATGATACAATTGTTCATGCACACATGGTATTTCACGTGCGGTAAATCCAGAGGACACACGATTTTCTTCGCCTCCTCGAAACTGGTCGGGCACTTGTTCCCCTTGGGAAGACGTTCGTGCCAGAATGACATGTTCTCGTCGAAGCATGCGTCGGTCATTTTGTGTTTTACCTTCATCTCCAGAGCCATGAGCGTTACTTTCAGGCAGGTATCCTCGGGCCTGCATCCTTCATACAATGGAGTAACCGCGTCTATCTCCAGTTGATCCAGCTTGGCTTTCTCTCGGGCGGCAGCTCTTGCGTTATCCGTCTGCTTGAGAAACAGCTCTTGAATATGAGGGTCCTGCACCCAACCTCCATCGTCGTCTGCTCCGGCATCTTCATCTTCATGATCATGCCCTTCGTCTTGATCTTCCTCATCATCATGTACGACATCTTCTACATGATGACTGTGTACAGCATCACCGTCGTGATCATGTCCTGGAGATTCTTCGTCTTCTCGCTTGCCCTCGCCGCGGTGGTACTTGTCTTGTTGCCCTTCCTTATTTCTTGCCCGGCCCCGGCCATGGACGACTTCATAGTCATCTTCATCACCTTGCCACCGATAGCCATCCATGAAACCACGCAAGAGCAGGTGGTCCCGCACCTGCCCGGAATCCGGATCCGCAATAAGGCTCTTCAGCTTGCATCTTCGACACGGACATCTTATCTCCGTCTCGTTCTTTTGAAGCATCTCGGCCTTCGCGGAGCTCAAAAACCTATTCACGATGCCTTCAGTCATCGTGCGGACCATGGTCGCCTGCGGGGTAGAGCAAAACGATATTTCAGAACCAAGAAAAAATTTGACATGACCTTCCCTAAAAATAGGACCAAAAGGAATGCATAGTGCCAAAATTCTCGCCGAAACGGAAATGAATCAAAACATTCCGATAAAATATTGGCAACTATCGCATTTCAAATACCGGTACCTTCAAACACAAACATATATGCAACACCACAAACATACATAGATCTAGCTAGGCCACAAAAAGTGCATGTGCACGTTGTTGGAGCGAGTTAGGGAGAAAAAAAGTAGATCTATATCATGAAGATAGCTTTCCCCTTACTTACCTATCAAAAAAAAGGTAATTTCACCACTTAATTTTGATGAATTTATGGTGAAAATGAGGTGAGGAGGAGGCAGGCGAAAGCTTGGAGAAGTAGGTGGAGGGAATGAAGTGAGGAAAGTGAGTGGGTAGGTGTGGGGCTGTCCAAAATATCTTGTTGGGGTCACAGGTTACTAATGGCGCACCACAAGGAAATGCGCCATTAGTAACCCTGGTTACTAATGGCGCACCTGCAGGTGGTGCGCCATTAGAAGTTTTGCAAAAAAGTAAAAAATATAAATATATATACTAATGGCACACTGTGTAATAGTGCGCCATTACTAGTTTAAACTAGTAATGGCGCACTGTGAAACGGTGCGCCATTAGTAGTTTTGCAAAAAAAGAATAAGAAAAAAATTACAGTAATGGCGCACTCTCTGCCTGGTGCGCCATTACTAGTTAGAACTAGTAATGACGCATTGTCGACCTGATGCGCCATTAGTATGTATGGAAAAATGGAAAAAAAATTAATACTAGTGGCGCACCCTGTTTCTGGTGCGCCATTAGTGTCTTCCACACTAATGGCGCATCACCAACAGGTGCGCCATTAGTATATATAGTAGTGGCGCACTACTTCCCTGGTGCGCCATTAGTATCAATCCTATCTATAGCCCTTTTCCTAGTAGTGTTCATCATATTCCGCCAATCCCTCTTTGTTCCCTTCTAACATGGTATCATCCTAACCGATCCAAACCCTCGCCACTGCCCACTGCTTCCGCCCTGCGCGCCGCCCCCGGGGCGGTCGGCCTCCATGACCGCCGCTGGGGGCCATGCCGCTCCTCCTAGAGTTCGCCCGCCGGTCGTGTTGATCGGTTGCCTTAGAGAGTCTTTTTTCCCGAGCTCGTGCTCCAGATTTTTTTTGTCTCTCTCCCGCCGGTTATCTTGATCGGCATTTCTTTTTTGGTTTCCGATCTTAGATCGGTTTGCGTCGCCCACCGCCGTCGTTGACCCCCGTGTGCCTCTACTGCAACACCGGCGCGACCGGCCGGCTCCATCATCGACCCGGTGGCCTCGCACGACAAGCCCTCACGGCCGTCACCCGTGCGCCGGAACACCCGTCGATCTACGCCGGCCGTCTCCGCCCTGCTCCGACCGGGACTCCTGCATCGCCCTGACCCGACGGCCTCACGCCATGCGGCAGCCCATCATAGCCACTGTTCGCGCATCGGCCCGCCCATCGATCCACGCCACCCGCCTTCGCCGTGTCAGCACGGTGGCCCTGTGGTCTGCCTCGCCGGCCTCGTCCTCAGCTGCGTCGGGCTCGTCGGCTGCCTAAGCTCGGGCGCCGCTGCTACATTGGTCGCTCCGGCCTCGCTGCCCAGGCGCCGGCGCTGTTTTGGCAGCCCGGGTGCCGGTGCTGACGCGCTCGTCCACATATCGTCCCACACCGTCCGTCATCGCCGGCCTCATCTCGGACTCTGCCGCCACCCCACCTTCGTCGAGCGGCGTCCCTGATCTCTTGCGCGATCGGCTTGATCACCTGCTCGCCCCCGCCACTCATTGTCATGGAGTACGAAAAATCTAGAAGAGGACCTCACCATTTTTGTGGCGGTACGGCGGGCGTCATGGATGTGCATTTCAATTTAACAATATATTAGAAGATTTTTTATCATGCCCAAAGATCATGTCCATTTCAATTTAACGTACGCGACCCTCTGCTCTACTTTGGCAGCTTATTCAACCCGCAGCCTGGTGACCTACTCCATGACGCCCTCGACCGCACTATAAATTGCACCGCAGCTCAAAGCTCCTGACCTACTTACTCATCCACCAATCATCAGTCCATCACACACGCAGCGCAGGCACGGACGACATGGCTGCTGCTCCGGTGGTCGTGCCGCGCATGAAGCTGGGCTCTCAGGGGCTGGAGATCTCGGCGCAGGGCCTCGGCTGCATGGGCATGTCCGCTGTCTACGGCGAGCGCAAGCCCGAGCAGGACATGATCGCGCTCCTCCGCCACGCCGTCGCCGCCGGCGTCACCTTCCTCGACACCTCCGACATCTACGGCCCCCACACCAACGAGCTCTTGCTCGGCAAGGTAATTACCATAGCATAGCCACCCGACGTGCTCCTTGGCTCCCTGCTAGTAGTTGCCATATCATTCGCACGCGGATGTCTGACCGGCAAGAGTTCTCTGTGATAAAGCAGGCGCTGCAGGGAGGGGCGAGGGAGAAGGTCCAGTTGGCCACGAAATTCGGCATCACGCCGGCCCGGGAGGTCCATGGCGATCCGGCGTACGTGCGGGCGGCGTGCGAGGGCAGCCTCGCTCGGCTCGGCGTCGACTGCATCGACCTCTACTACCAGCACCGCATCGACAAGAATGTCCCCGTCGAGATCACGGTCAGTACTACGTACTCCCTCCGTAAAGAAGTAAAGTTGTAGTGATTGACGTACTCCCTACGTATTACTAGCACTTGTTCAACTTCGTCTCATTGACTCATTTATACACATTGAGGCCTTGTAGGTATTGACCAGTCTACCTTCTTGACTTCTGTATGCATGTAGATGGGTGAGATCAAGAAGCTAGTCCAAGAAGGAAAGGTGAAATATATCGGGTTGTCGGAGGCCTCATCATCGACAATAAGACGGGCACACGCAGTTCATCCCATCACCGCCGTTCAGCTAGAGTGGTCTCTGTGGTCAAGAGACGTTGAAGAAGATATAATCCCAACTTGCAGGTTTTTGCAACGACCACAGAACTACCTTTTTCTTTTCACAGTTTGTTTTCAGAATCAGCTTCATAGTACTAACGAAATGTCCTAAAAAGAACTTCAAAATTATTTTCTGTTTCAGAGAACTTGGCATCGGAATTGTGGCGTACAGTCCACTAGATAGAGGTTTTCTATCCACGGGACCTAAACTGATGGACACATTACCAGAGGACGATTTCCGCAAGGTAATGAACTACCCATGATACTTTATGCGGTTAGCTAGCTTACTTTTCTCCTTCATTTTTCTAACAAATGTATCACATTGCGTTTCCAGAATCTCCCAAGATTTCAGCCCGAGAACATGGAGAAAAACGCGGCGATATTCGAGTGTGTGAGCGAGATGGCTGCAAGGAAGGGTTGCACGTCGTCGCAACTCGCGCTGGCTTGGGTTCACCACCAGGGAAGCGATGTGTGCCCCATACCTGGCACAACCAAAGTTGAGAATTTCAGCCAGAACGTGAGAGCATTGTCTGTGCAGCTCACGGCTGAGGAGATGACTGAGCTGGAATCCTACGCCACCATGGACGCTGTCCATGGTGATCGGTACCACAACGCGTATTTGATGAATCTAAACACCTGGAAGGACTCCGAGACCCCTCCCTTGTCATCCTGGAAAGCCACTTAGTTGGCTATCATGGGAATCATTATGCTGATGCTTTGTTTCACTGTTTTGAAATAGTTGCAAATCAAATAATTTCATGACCACCCCGTGCATGGATGAAATCATGGAACCACCAATTGTTTACTCATGCCTTCGATCCAAATTAATTGACACAACTCTTACACAACCTCTATACAATATTGTATAGAGGCCGCATCAATTAATTCGAATCAGATGGAGTAGCACAACCTCCCTATCATACGTTCACAACACTACGAAGTAAGAAATACCCTTGTATTTGGACATGATGTATCCCCTTAGTTTCTAACTTTTTCACTACCTATGGCTCTAATTCTCAAGCGACCTATTACCTTTCGATCACCCTAAATATTTATTTTGTCAAATCAAATAAAGAAAACATGCTAATATTCCCGTTCGTTCCCTGCCCTACAACACCGGGGATCTCATTCCTTGCGCGGGTCATGGGTGGGCTACAAAACACGCACTGTCACCCCCAGTAATGGGTGGGCTGTTAGTTTGTTTATGTCCTTTTTCTTTCTTGCGCTTTTTCTTCTTTATTCTTTTTTCACTTTAATTTTTATTATTATTTTTTAGTTTCCAAATTTACGAACTTATTAGAAAAGAATGAACTATTTTGAAAATTACAAACTATTTTCATATTCATGATTTTTTTGAAAATCCCAAACACTTTTTAAATTCGTAAACTTTATTGAAAATCAAGAAATTTTTTCCAATTCATCATTTTTTTCAAATAAGAGAATATTTTTCAAAAAAAATAACAAGTTTCAAACTCATGAACATTATTTGAAATTCATGAACTTATTAAAACAGATGAACATTTTTTAAAATTTGTGGATATTTTTTGAACTCATGAAGTTTTTGAAATCCATGAACATCTTTAAATTTAGGAACAATTTTGAAATGCGTGAACTTTTATCGACTCCGTGATTTTTTATGAATCAGTGAACATTTTTTGAACTCGTGACATTTTCTGAATTGACGAACATTTTTTAATTGTTGAACAGTTTTTTTAATCCATGAACATATTTAGTATTCGCATTAATTTTTTGAGTCAAAGATTTTTTTGAAATAGGAATATTTTAGCAGTTGTGAATACCCTTTGAATTCATCAACATTTTTAAAAAGTTGGCACATTTTCAAATAGATTAATATTTTAAAATTCGTAAACATTTTTAAAAATATGAGAACAATTTTTAAATTTGCATTTTTTTCAAAATCGATTTTTTAAAAGCAGGAATAGTTTTCATTTTGTGAAGATTTTACGAAATTTGGATGGAAAAACGAAAATCATCAGCAATTTTTGAATTTCAGAATATTTTTAAAATCTTTAACATTCTGTATATAAGCCAAAAAATAGAAAGTAAAAGTAAGAAATAAAAAAATGAAAAAATGAAAGAGAAAAGCAGGACCGCGTCCTCCCCACACATGGGCCGGCGAGAAGTGCGCGTCTGGTAGGGGGGTTGCGCATCTGTGCGTCACCCAGCGCCCTATGCCCTAAATAGGAGGTACCTTTTAAAACATGTCCCAGCCTCCCAGGCAAGCAAACGGGCTGGCACAGTTTCTGGCTAGGGGCTCCTTTGATTCAAAGGAATTTTATAGGATTTTTGAAGGATTGAAATTCTTAAGATTTTTTTCTATGTTGCTCCTTTGATTCATAGGATTGAATCCCATAAGAATTTTTCCTATGGAATCTTTTGTACTACACATAGGAAATCTAACATCCACTCCAACCTCTTTTTACAATTCCTTTGTTTTTCCTGTGCAGTCAAACACTCATTGCTAATCCTATAGGATTCAAGTGGGCATGCCACTCCAATCCTATACTTTTCCAATTCCTACGTTGTCAAAATCCTAAGAATCGAAGAGGCCCTAGGACTTGCTATGATTCTAAGACTAGCTATGTTTGGGTGGATTTTACTCCTGATTTATTATTACCTGTTGTACTTCTTGATGTAACATTGCCACGTTATAAATAAAAATGCCAACAGGCTTTCCCTCAAAGAAAAAACACGCCAGAAGCTCTGGCCTTTTGCTGGTGTGGGTGGCAAGATCAGAAGAGACATGACAATGACAACCCTGACATATTGCAATTTGCCAAACGGATATGACTCTGTCCCTCCTCTCAAAAGAAAAAAGATGTGTATGTCTCATTCGTGCATGCTCATAAGAGACATGACAAGTACAACCCTAACATATTGCAATTTGCCAAACCGATATCACTCTGTTCCTCCTCGCAAAAGGAAAAGATATGACTCTGTCCCATTTCATGCATCCTCAGATCATCCAAATCAAGTAAGATGACAAATCTAGCTTTTGAATTTTACCACAAGCCAAACATATAAAAAACATGCAAAATAGATGTTGACGAGTTTTCAATATCAGACAACTAGCCACCTAGGCAACACAGCCTAATTTAGGGCAATATGCTAGAACTATAATGCAATGCCGGATTCAGTTTAGCCGCTAGTTTAAGTTGGTGCTATTCTTTTGATTGATGATCACTTACTTGGTAACAACATTTATTTATTGATTTAGTCTGTGTTCAACCATGAGTAGCACTGCCTATGGATGTAAACAAGTAAGAACTGCGTGGATGATTATTTAGATGATCGATTGCACAATTATTGGTGCCAATTGTATGATCAGAATATTCCAATGACATGTTAGGTGGTACAGATTATAATTAAACAATGCATGTTAGAGTCTTCAACTCTTAATAAATGGTGTTTGATAGCTAGAGTGGAGATTCATTACATTGTTAAATCAGTCGCGTACGTAGGTACATTTCCCTGCAAAATATATTTAGGTATATCCAAACAGGTTAAAAATTGCAAGACTGGAAGTTGACCAGCACGAAATGTCTATGTTCTTGAGGAGCGCCAGTCGTCTTCGTGGTCGCTCCACCGCTACAAAGTTCTTCATCGATTTTTTTGTGTCTTACATCGTGAATCTGTAATGATGACTTGGCATGGCCTCTAACTAATGGTTTTGTTGACGTGGATGGCAAGCTGTAGGAGTAGTATATAAGAGACATGACAACAGACAGCTTGTCACATTGCAATTGCATCATCCTGAGTAGACCTCTCTCGTGTGCCATGATTTGGTTGAGCTACCTAATCAGACGTTAATTAGCAAGGCATGAATGAAATTAACAAATGGCACATGGACGTGGATTCCTCCGAAAAAACGACTCATGTACTTGTTTGACATGCTCGTAATGGGCAAACTCCATCTGGACAGCTCGGAACAGGTTTTCGCTTCACTTTATGTACTCCCTCCTTCCATGTATATAGGGCCTAATGCGTTTTTCAAGGTTAAATTTGACCAAATGTTAAAGCAATAATATATGACATGCAATTTACACAAAGCATATTGTCAAATTCATATGCGAAAGGAGCTTTCAATGATATAATTTTCACATTATACATGTCATGTATTATTAATCTTGTCAATAGTCAAAGGCGTTCTTAAAAATTCTATATAGATGGAAGGAGGGAGTAAATAAAACTACAGTACCAAATGATAAGGCATTGAGAAAGTCCCATGAAGTTGATCAATAAAAAAACACGACAAAACTAACCGAGAACTCCAAAAGCGCACAAGAGCACGCAGTTAAACTCGTCCAGCGAGTCGCCAAGAAGAAGCGCACAAGACACACCATCGCCGTGGTTGCCCTGCCAAGAGGGTCATGATACGAAGTGCAACGTTGTTGCTACAACTCAGGGAGACAAAGTTTTTCACCCTCAGTGTCGGAACGTAGGAAGAGGACCACGGCGTCGCCCCAAGAGAAGCATGACACCCACATGCATTGCCCGCCGCCACCGCCGAGGCGCAAAGCTTTCGCTCGGCCCCACCCGCCGTGTAGACCGCCATCCGGGGATCGATGTCCCAGCATTATTGGCACCAAGACCGTCCCCACGCCAAGCCTGCAGCCACCGACTACCGTTGGGGAGGGCTAGAAGGACATTCCTTCCCCGCCCCTTGACAACACCTAGCCACGTGCCCACCATTGAGCACGGGTAGATCTAGACAGCGGTGAACTCCACCCTAACAACCATTGACTGCCACTTGCAGAGGTCGATGTCGAGTCCAAGACCGAGGCCCACCTACTACGGTGGCCGGATGTGGTCGGGACACCCGTCCGCAGCACCATCTGGCCCCTGCCCTGCCTGAGTAGAGAGCGAATCATGGGAAACCACGCCCACCGAACAAAAAGAGGAGGGGGGCGGTGGTCCGCTTGGCAACAGATCTACTGTGACGCCCGGATAATTAGACTATAGTAATTCCCTGCTAATGATGCCACGTCACCTTTATCACCGTAGATAATCTCAGGTTAGTTCTAAAAACCGATTCCAATTCAAAATTGAATTAAAGGAAAACAACAAAAGTTTTTAAACTTTAAAACTAAAATGTCCGGGTTGTGCCAAGTAATGCAAAGTTAATTATGGTGAAGAAATCCCACTTTTATAAAATGTTTTAATACTCTAAAATAATTAAAACGGTAGTTGAAACGATTGAAAAAGTGCCTTTGATATTTTATAAAATGATAAACTATTTTATTTTGAGGTAAAACTTTTTAGGGTAGTGGGTTATTTTGAAACACTATTTTTGAAGCTATTGTCATATTTTACTAAAATGAAAATACAGTGTAACTAAAAATTAAAACAGAAAAGAAATTAAACAAAGCAAAAAAAGACCCCTCCCCACCAGGCCTCGGCCCAACTGGCCATCGGGCCAACCAGGCCGACCCACTGGCCCAACCGGCCACCCCCACTCCCCTTATTCCCCTCCCGAAACCCTAACCGCTCCCCAACCCCCACTCCCCACGTGCTCCACTCCCTCCCCCGATTCCCCTGGATCGGGATCGATCTCCCACTCTCCCCTCATGCCTCGCTCCTCTTGCTCCCTCCCGATCCGGATCGGGGCGCAACGGCGCCCCCTCGCCGCCGCTCCGCTGAGGCAGCGCCCCGCTGCCCACCTCGGCCGGCGCCTCCCGTCTTCGCCACCAGGCTGGCGCCCCTCGCCGAGCCCCTCTTCGCTGGACCATGCCGGCAGGGTCCCGCCGGCGCGCACCGAACCCTGCCGCGTCCGCTCCCGGCGAGTCGACCCACCTCTCCGACGCCGACGTCCCAGAGCGCCTTCGCCGGACCTCGTCGCCGCCTCACCGTCCTCCTCCTCATCTCCTCCTTGCCGGACCACCCCGCGCACGCTGCCCGAACCCTACGGCCCCAGTGAGCGCCTCCCCCTACCCTCTCGGTCTACCTTGCGCAGATCACGCGCCTCGTCGCGCCTGTCGCGTCAACGCCGTGCTCGCTACCCCGTGTACTGTTGTAGCTGCTGCCGGCAGCGGCCTCCCCTGCGCGCGCCTGGCCGTGGTCGCCAACGCCCGCGGCCTCGCCCACGTCGGCCACCCTACCCTCACACCCGCGTCGTGCCGCGCTCCACCTCTGACCTCGCCGGCTCCGCCTGCCGCTGGCGCCAGGCCATGGCCGTAGCCCCCCACTGTCATGCCATCGTTCCCCCTGCTCTCACTCCGCCACGCACCACCCTGCCGTCGCAACCTCACGCCGGCCTGCGCCCGTCGCCGGCGCCCCCCACCATTCGCCTGGGCCAGTGCCCAATCAGGTTGGGACTTCGCACGCGGCGCCCGAAACCACTTTGGCCATGGGCCAATGACATAAGGGGCCCACGCCCCTGGAACGACTTTTTTAAAGAGGTACTAATAAATAAATAAATAAATAAATAATTATTAATTAATTAGTTGGTTAATTAAGTTAATAATCCTGTTTAACTAAACTAATTAAATGGGTTAACATAATCTAGTAATTAAGCTAATTAACACTGTTTAGTTAGTCTGAGCCTATGACGAATGGGACCCACACGTCAATTTGACCTAGTCCACCTTTGTCCCTGCTGACTTCATGATGACATCACGCTGACATCACAATTGCTTTTTCTAATTAAATTAATAAGATAATTCCAAATATGATTTAAATCTTTTAAAATTAATAAAATAAACCGTAGCTCGGTTGGAAAAACTGTGTACATGAAAGTTGCTCAGAACGATGAGACGAACCCGGATACGCAGCCCGTTCATCCGCCACGCATCCCTAGCATAGCGAACACGCAACTTTCCCCCTCCGGTTCATCTGTCCGAAAACGCAAAACACCGGGGATATTTTCCTGGATGTTTCCCCCCTTCACCGGTACCACCTCATACCGCGTTAGGGCACCCCTAGCACCGCTACTTGTCATGTCATGCATCGCTATCCATCTGTTTGCTTTATAATTATTGTTTCTTCCCCCTCTTCTCTCGCTAGACACCGAGACCGACGCCGCTGCTACCCAGTACGACTACGGTGTTGACGACGCCTCTCTCTTGCCAGAGCAACCAGGCAAGCCCCCCCCCCTTGATCACCAGATATCGCCTATTCTTCTATATACTGCTTGCATTAGATTAGTGTAGCATGTTACTGCTTTCAGTTAATCCTATATTGCTGCATAGCCTGTCCTTGCTACTACTGTTGTTACCTTTACCTGCTATCCTACTGCTTAGTATAGGATGCTAGTGTTCCATTAGTGGCCCTACACTCTTGTCCGTCTGCCAAGCTATACTACTGGGCCATGATCACTTCGGGAGGTGATCACGGGCATATACTATATACTTACACTATTACATTACCAGTGATACTGTTTGGAGATGGGGGCTGAAGGGGCAGGTGGCTCCATCCAGGTAGTCATGGGCCTGAGTTCCCGACGGCCCCCGACTGTTACTTTGTGGCGGAGCGACAAGGTAGGTTGAGACCACCTAGGAGAGAGGTGGGCCTGGCCCTGGTCGGCGTGCGCGAATACTTAACACGCTTAATGAGATCTTGGTATTTGATCTGAGTCTGGCTACTGGCCTATACGCACTTGTTGGGGAACGTAGCAGAAATTCAAAATTTTCCTACGTGTCACCAAGATCTATCTATGGAGAGACCAGCAACAAGGGGAAGGAGAGTGCATCTACATACCCTTGTAGATCGCTAAGCGGAAGCGTTCAAGTGAACGGGATTGATGGAGTCGTACTCGTCGTGATTCAAATCACCGGAGATCCTAGTACCGAAAGGACGGCACCTCCGCGTTCAACACACATACGGAACGGAGACGTCTCCCACGCCTTGATCCAGCAAGGAGGAGGGAGAGGTTGATGGAGATCCAGCAGCACGACGGCGTGGTGGAAGTAGCGGGATTCCAACAGGGCTTCGCTAAGCGCTGCGGGAGGAGGGAGATGTGTCATGGGAGGGAGAGGGAGGCGCCAGGGCTTAGGTATGTTTGCTCCTCCTTTTCCCCACTATATATAGGGCCAAGGGAGAGGGGGAGGCGCAGCCCTTGCCCCTTCCTCCAAGGAAGGGTGCGGCAAAGGGGGGGAGGAGTCCATCCTCCCCAAGGCACCTCGGAGGTGCCTTCCCCCTTTAGGACTCTCCCCTTTTTTCTTCTCTTGGCGCATGGGCCTCTTGGGGCTGGTGCCCTTGGCCCATGTAGGCCAAGGCGCACCCCCTACAGCCCATGTGGCCCCCCGGGGCAGGTGGCCCCACCCGGTGGACCCCCGGGACCCTTCCGGTGGTCCCAGTACAATACCGATGACCCCGAAACTTGTCCCGATGGCCGAAATAGCACTTCCTATATATAATTCTTTACCTCCGGACCATTCCGGAACTCCTCGTGACGTCCGGGATCTCATCCGGGACTCCGAACAACTTTCAGGTTACCGCATACTAATATCTCTATAACCCTAGCGTCACCGAACCTTAAGTGTGTAGACCCTACGGGTTCGGGAGACATGCAGACATGACCGAGACGTTCTCCGGTCAATAACCAACAGCGGGATCTGGATACCCATGTTAGCTCCCACATGTTCCACGATGATCTCATCGGATGAACCACGATGTCAAGGACTTAATCAATCCCATATACAATTCCCTTTATCTATCGGTACGACACTTGTCCGAGATTCGATCGTCGGTATCCCGATACCTTGTTCAATCTCGTTTCCGGCAAGTCTCTTTACTCGTTCCGTAACACATCATCCCGTGATGAACTCCTTGATCACATTGTGCACATTATGATGATGTCCTATCGAGTGGGCCCAGAGATACCTCTCCGTCACACGAAGTGACAAATCCCAGTCTCGATTCGTGCCAACCCAACAGACACTTTCGGAGATACCCGTAGTGTACCTTTATAGCCACCCAGTTACGTTGTGACGTTTGGCACACCCAAAGCACTCCTACGGTATCCGGGAGTTGCACAATCTCATGGTCTAAGGAAATGATACTTGACATTAGAAAAGCTTTAGCATACGAACTACATGATCTTGTGCTAGGCTTAGGATTGGGTCTTTGTCCATCACATCATTCTCCTAATGATGTGATCCCATTATCAACGACATCCAATGTCCATGGTCAGGAAACCGTAACCATCTATTGATCAACGAGCTAGTCAACTAGAGGCTTACTAGGGACATGGTGTTGTCTATGTATCCACACATGTATCTGAGTTTTCTATCAATACAATTCTAGCATGGATAATAAACGATTATCATGAACAAGGAAATATAATAATAATCAATTTATTATTGCCTCTAGGGCATATTTCCAATAGTCTCCCACTTGCACTAGAATCAATAATCTAGTTCACATCGATATGTGATTAACACTCAAGGTCACATCCCCATGTGACTAACACCCAAAGAGTTTACTAGAGTCAATAATCTAGTTCACATTTACCATGTGATTAACACTCGATGAGTTCTGGGTTTGATCATGTTATGCTTGTGAGAGAGGTTATAGTCAACGGGTCTGAACCTTTCAGATCCATGTGTGCCTTACAAATCTCTATGTCATCTCCTAGATGCAGCTACCACGATCTATTTGGAGCTATTCCAAATAACTGTTCTACTATACGAATCCAGTTTACTACATAGAATAATCAGGATTAGTGTCAAAGCTTGCATCGGCGTAACCCTTTACGACGAGCTCTTTTACCACCTCCATAATCGAGAAAATTCCTTAGTCCACTAGTTACTAAGGATAACTTTGACCGCTGTCCTGTGATCCATTCTTGGATCACTCTTGTACCCCTTGACTCATGGCAAGGCACACTTCAGGTGCGGTACACAGCATAGCATACTGTAGAGCCTACGTCTTAAGCATAGGGGACGACCTTCGTCCTTTCTCTCTATTCTGCCGTGGTCGAGCTTTAAGTCTTAACTTCATACCTTAAAACTCAGGCAAGAACTCCTTCTTTGACTGATCCATCTTGAACACCTTCAAGATCATGTCAAGGTATGTGCTCATTTGAAAGTACCATTAAGCGTTTTGATCTATCCTTATAGATCTTGATGCTCAATGTTCAAGTAGCTTAATCCAGGCTTCCATTGAAAAACACTTTCCAAATAACCCTATATGCTTTCCAGAAATTCTACGTCATTTCTGATCAACATATATTTATCAAAAATTCTATAGTGCTCCCACTCACTTCTTTGGAAATACAAGTTTCTCATAAACTTTGTATAAACCCAAAATCTTTGATCATCTCATCAAAGCATACATTCCAACTCCGAGATGCTTACTCCAGTCCTTAGAAGGATTGCTGGAGCTTTGCATACTTATTAGCATCTTTCAGGATTGACAAAACCTTCCGGTTGTATCACATACAACCTTTCCTTCAGAAAATCGTCGAGGAAACAATGTTTTGACATCCTATCTGCAAGATTTCATAAATAATGCAGTAATCGCTAATATAATTCCAACAGACTCTTAGCATCGCTACGAGTGAGAAAGTCTCATCGCAGTCAACTCCTTGAACTTGTCGGAAAACATCTTAACGACAAGTCGAGCTTTCTTAATGGTGATACCTACCATCATTGTCCGTCTTCCTTTTAAAATCCATCTGTACTCAACAGCCTTACGACCATCAAGTAGTTCTTCCAAAGTCTACACTTTGTTTTCATATATGGATCCTCTCTCGGATTATATGGCCTCGAGCCATTTATCGGAATCCGGGCCCACCATCGCTTCTCCATGGCTCGTAGGTTCATTGTTGTCTAGCAACATGACTTCCAAGACAGGATTACGTACCAGTCTGAAGTAGTACGCATCCTTGTCATCCCACGAGGTTTGGTAGTGACTTGATCTGAAGTCTCATGATCACTATCATAAGCTTCCACTTCAATTGGTGTAGGTGCCACAGGAACAACTTCCTGTGCCCTGCCACACACTAATTGAAGAGACGGTTCAATAACCTCATCAAGTATCCACCATCCTCCCACCCAATTCTTTCGAGAGAAACTTTTCCTCGAGAAAGGACCCGATTCTAGAAACAATCCCTTATTGCTTTCGGATCTGAGACAGGAGGTATACCCAACTGTTTTGGGTGTCCTATGAAGATGCATTTATCCGCTTTGGGCTCGAGCTTATCAGCCTGAAACTTTTTCACATAAGCGTCGCAGCCCCAAACCTTTAAGAAATGACAGCTTAGGTTTCTCTAAACCATAGTTCATACGGTGTCATATTATCGGAATTACGTGGTGCCCTATTTAAAGTGAATGTGGTTGTCTCTAATGCCTAACCCATAAACTATCGTGGTAATTCGATAAGAGACATCATGGTATGCATCATATCCAATAGGGTGCAGTTATGATGTTCGGACACACCATCACACTATGGTGTTCCAGGCTGTATTAGTTGTGAAACAATTTCCACAATGTCTTAATTCTGTGCCAAACTCGTAATTCAGATATTCATCTCTATGATCATATCATAGATCTTTTATCCTCTTGTCACGACGATCTTTCAACTTCACCCTGAAATTACTTGAACCTTTCAATAATTCAGACTCGTGATTCATCAAGTAAATATACTCAACATCTACTCAAATCATCTGTGAAGTAAGAACATAACGATATCCACTACACGCCTTAGCACTCATTGGACTGCACACATCAAAATGTATTACTTCCAACAAGTTTCCTTCTAGTTCCATTTTACTGAAACCGAGGCTTTCAGTCATCTTGCCCATGTGGTGTGATTTGCATGTCTCAAGTGATTCAAAATCAAGTGAGTCCAAATGGTCCATTTGCATGGAGTTTCTTCATGCATATACACCAATAGACATGGTTCGCATGCCTCAAACTTTTCAAAAATGAGTGAGCCCAAAGATCCATCAACATGGAGCTTCTTCATGCGTTTTATACCGATATGACTTACGTGGCAGTGCCACAAGTAGGTGGTACTATCATTACTATCTTTTGGCATGAACATGTGTATCACTACGATCGAGATTCAATAAACCATTCATTTCAGGTGTAAGACCATTGAAGGTATTATTCAAATAAACAGAGTAACCATTATTCTCTTTAAATGAATAACCGTATTGCGATAGACATAATCCAATCATGTCTATGCTCAACGCAAACACCAATCTCGATGGTAGAGGGAGCGTGCGATGCTTGATCATATCAACATTGGAATCACTTCCAACACATATCGTCAGCTCACCTTTAGCTAGTCTCCATTTATTCCGTAGCTTTTATTTCGAGTTACTAACACTTAGCAACCGAACCGGTATCTAATACCCTGGTGCTACTAGGAGTACTAGTAAAGTACACATTAACACAATGTATATCCAATATACTTCTATTGACTTTGCCAGCCTTCTCATCTACCAAGTATCTAGGGTAATTCTGCTCCAGTGGTTGTTCCCCTTATTACAGAAGCACTTAGTCTCGGGTTTGGGTTCAACCTTGGGTTTCTTCACTAGAGCAGCAGCTGAATTGCCGTTTCATGAAGTATCCCTTCTTGCCCTTGCCCTTCTTGAAACTAGTGGTTTCACCAACCATCAACAATTGATGCTCCTTCTTGATTTCTACTTTTGTGGTGTCAAACATCGCGAATATCTCAAGGATCATCATATATGTCCCTGATATATTATAGTTCATCACGAAGCTCTAGCAGCTTGGTGGTAATGACTTCGGAGAAACATCACTTTCTCATCTGGAAGATTAACTCCCACTCGATTCAAATGATTGTTGTACTCATACAATCTGAGCACAAGCTCAACAATTGAGCTTTTCTCCTTAGTTTGTAGGCTAAGAAAATCGTCGGAGGTCTTATACCTCTTGACGTGGGCACGAGCCTGAAATCCCAATTTCAGCCCTCAAAACATCTCATATGTTTCACGACGTTTCAAAAACGTCTTCGGTGCCTCAACTCTAAACCGTTTAACTGAACTATCACGTAGTTATTAAAACGTGTATGTCAGATGTTCGCAACATCCACAGACAACGTTCGAGGTTCAGCAGACTGAGCGGTGCATTAAGGACATAAGCCTTCTATGAAGCAATGAGGACAATCCTTAGTTTACGGACCTAGTCCGCATAATTGCTACTATCAACTTTCAACTAAATTTTCTCTAGGAACATATCTAAACAGTAGAACTGAAGCGCGAGCTACGACATAATTTGCGAAGATCTTTTGACTATGTTCAGGATAATTAAGTTCATCTTATGAACTCCCACTCAGATAGACATCCCTCTAGTCATCTAAGTGATTACATGATCCGAGTCAACTAGGCCGTGTCCGATCATCACGTGAGACGGACTAGTCATCATCGGTGAACATCTTCATGTTGATCATATCTACCATACGACTCATGCTCGACCTTTCGGTCTTCTGTGTTCCGAGGCCATGTCTGTACATGCTAGGCTCGTCAAGTCAACCTAAGTGTTTGCATGTGTTCCGAGGCCATGTCTGTACATGCTAGGCTCGTCAACACCTGTTGTATTCGAACGTAAGAATCTATACACCCGATCATCACGTGGTGCTTCGAAACTACGAACTGTCGCAACGGTGCACAGTTAGGGGGAACACTTTCTTGAAATTTTAATGAGAGATCATCTTATTTACTACCGTAGTTCTAAGCAAATAAGATGTATAAACATGATAAACATCACATGCAATCAAATAATAGTGACATGATATGGCCAATATCATATAGCTCCTTTGATCTCCATCTTGGGGCTCCATGATCATCATCGTCACGTCATCGACATGCAAGTCGTGATTCCTATTACAAGAACATGATCAATCTCATACATCACATATATCATTCATCACATCCTTTTGGCCATATCACATCACATAGTATACCCTGCAAAAACAAGTTAGACGTCCTCTAATTGTTGTTTGCATGTTTTACGTGGCTGCTATGGGTTTCTAGCAAGAACGTTTCTTACCTACGCAAAACCACAACGTGATATGCCAATTGCTATTTACCCTTCATAAGGACCCTTTTCATCGAATCCGATCCGACTAAAGTGGGAGAGACTGGCACCCGCTAGCCACCTCATGCAACTAGTGCATGTCAGTCGGTGGAACCAGTCTCACGTAAGAGTACGTGTAAGGTCGGTCCGGGCCGCTTCATCCCATGATGCCGCCGAATAAAGATAAGACTAGTAACGGCAAGCATATTGATCAAAATCAACGCCCACAACTGCTTTGTGTTCTAATCGTGCAAAGAAACTACGCATAGACCTAGCTCATGATGCCACTGTTGGGGAACGTAGCAAAAATTCAAAATTTTCCTACGTGTCACCAAGATCTATCTATGGAGAGACCAGCAACGAGGGGAAGGAGAGTGCATCTACATACCCTTGTAGATCGCTAAGCGGAAGCGTTCAAGTGAACGGGATTGATGGAGTCGTACTCGTCGTGATTCAAATCACCGGAGATCCTAGTACCGAAAGGACGGCACCTCCGCGTTCAACACACGTACGGAACGGAGACGTCTCCCACGCCTTGATCCAGCAAGGAGGAGGGAGAGGTTGATGGAGATCCAGCAGCACGACGGCGTGGTGGAAGTAGCGGGATTCCAACAGGGCTTCGCTAAGCGCTGCGGGAGGAGGAAGATGTGTCATGGGAGGGAGAGGGAGGCGCCAGGGCTTAGGTATGTTTGCTCCTCCTTTTCCCCACTATATATAGGGCCAAGGGAGAGGGGGAGGCGCAGCCCTTTCCCCTTCCTCCAAGGAAGGGTGCGGCCAAGGGGGGGAGGAGTCCATCCTCCCCAAGGCACCTCGGAGGTGCCTTCCCCCTTTAGGACTCTCCCCTTTTTTCTTCTCTTGGCGCATGGGCCTCTTGGGGCTGGTGCCCTTGGCCCATGTAGGCCAAGGCGCACCCCCTACAGCCCATGTGGCCCCCCGGGGCAGGTGGCCCCACCCGGTGGACCCCCGGGACCCTTCCGGTGGTCCCGGTACAATACCGATGACCCCGAAACTTGTCCCGATGGCCGAAATAGCACTTCCTATATGTAATTCTTTACCTCCGGACCATTCCGGAACTCCTCGTGACGTCCGGGATCTCATCCGGGACTCCGAACAACTTTCGGGTTACCGCATACTAATATCTCTATAACCCTAGCGTCACCGAACCTTAAGTGTGTAGACCCTACGGGTTCGGGAGACATGCAGACATGACCGAGACGTTCTCCGGTCAATAACCAACAGCGGGATCTGGATACCCATGTTAGCTCCCACATGTTCCACGATGATCTCATGGATGAACCATGATGTCAAGGACTTAATCAATCACGTATACAATTCCCTTTATCTATCGGTACGACACTTGTCCGAGATTCGATCGTCGGTATCCCGATACCTTGTTCAATCTCGTTTCCGGCAAGTCTCTTTACTCGTTCCGTAACACATCATCCCGTGATCAACTCCTTGATCACATTGTGCAAATTATGATGATGTCCTACCGAGTGGGCCCAGAGATACCTCTCCGTCACACGGAGTGACAAATCCCAGTCTCGATTCGTGCCAACCCAACACACACTTTCGGAGATACCCGTAGTGTACCTTTATAGCCACCCAGTTACGTTGTGACGTTTGGCACACCCAAAGCACTCCTACGGTATCCGGGAGTTGCACAATCTCCTGGTCTAAGGAAATGATACTTGACATTAGAAAAGCTTTAGCATACAAACTACATGATCTTGTGCTAGGCTTAGGATTGGGTCTTTGTCCATCACATCATTCTCCTAATGATGTGATCCCGTTATCAACGACATCCAATGTCCATGGTCAGGAAACCGTAACCATCTATTGATCAACGAGCTAGTCAACTAGAGGCTTACTAGGGACATGGTGTTGTCTATGTATCCACACATGTATCTGAGTTTCCTATCAATACAATTCTAGCATGGATAATAAACGATTATCATGAACAAGGAAATATAATAATAATCAATTTATTATTGCCTCTAGGGCATATTTCCAACAGCACTAACCATCTATGCGGAGACAGTTATGGGCACTCGACGTTGTGGTATCAGCCGAAGCCTTCGTGACGTCAGCGACTGAGCGGCGCGCGCCGGATTGGACTGGAACGCCTGCTAGGCTAGGTCTGCTTCCGGCCGCGTTCGCAACGTGCAGGTGTGCAAAGGGCGATGGGCCCAGACCCCTGTGCCATAGGTTTTAGACCGGCGTGCTGACCTCTCTGTTGTGCCTAGGTAGGGCTGCGACGTGTTGATCTTCCGAGGCCGGGCATGACCTCGGAAAGTGTGTCCGGCCAAATGGGATCGAGCGTGTTGGGTTATGTGGTGCACCCCTGTAGGGAAGTTAATCTATTCGGATAGCCGTGATCTTCGGTAACAGGACGACTTGGAGTTGTACCTTGACCTTATGACAACTAGAACCGGATACTTAATAAAACACACCCTTCCAAGTGCCAGATAGAACCCGGTGGTCGCTCTCTAACAGGGCGACGAGGAGAGGATCGCCGGGTAGGATTATGCTATGCGATGCTACTTGGAGGACTTCAGTCTACTCTCTTCTACATGCTGCAAGACGGAGGCTGCCAGAAGCGTAGTCTTCGACAGGATTAGCTATCCCCCTCTTATTCCGGCTTTCTGCAGTTCAGTCCCCATAAGATACCCTTTTTCCATTTGATACCAATGCATACATAGGTAGTGTAGCTCCTTGCTTGCGAGTACTTTGGATGAGTATTCATGGTTGCTTTTCTCCCCCTTTTCCCCTTTCCTATACCCGATTGTTGATACCAGACGTTGGAGCCCAGGAGCCAGACGCCAGCGTCGACGACGACTACTACTACTCGGGAGGTGCCTACTACTACGTGCAACCCGCTGACAGCGACCAGGAGTAGTTTAGGAGGATCCTAGGCAGGAGGCCTGCGCCTCTTTCGATCTGTATCCCAATTTGTGTTAGCCTTCTTAAGGAAAACTTGTTTAACTTATGTCTGTACTCAGATATTGTTGCTTCCGCTGACTCGTCTATGATCGAGCTCTTGTATTCGAGCCTTCGAGGCCCCTGGCTTGTAATATGATGCTTGTATGACTTATTTTATTTGTAGAGTTGTGTTGTGATATCTTCCCGTGAGTCCTTGATTTTGATCGTACACGTTTGCGTGTATGATTAGTGTACGGTCAAATCGGGGGGCGTCACAAGTTGGTATCAGAGCCGACTGCCTGTAGGAATCCCCCTTCCACACTCCTTGGCCGAAGTCGAGTCTAGACATTACAAAAACTTTTACTAACATGGTTGTGTGCCTTACGGGCCCACGTCACCATTGGGTGAAATTAGCATCTTTTATTCCTCGACCTATACTCTGGGACTCTAATCTCTCCTCCATTCGGGTTAAATGATTTTAATAACGCCGACTCTAGGTTCTCGTAACTACTTCCACCCGGAGAGCCCCTTACTCCAGATCATTGCCTGTTTCACCAGAAGATTCCGAGGATACTCTATGATGTTCTCTCGAGACTTTGTGCCATCGCTTTTGCAATTCCCTTTCGTTGATAAACCCCCTATGGATAACCACATACACTTGCCCTTTTAAATACCATTGATCTTGTTATTACAAGATATGCCGAAAATTCTCTCTATTGTTCCGAGAATACTTTGTGTCTACTGCCTTGCAGTTCTAAGCCACCTGAATACCCCTATGGATAATTCCTTGCACTTATCGAGTATCCGCCTTTCCCCAGTTGTTTATGTGTTTCACTCGGGTCTTTGAAATAATATTCGATCTTCCGAAAATCCTTAGCACTTATTGCTCTTGAAATTCTTGCTTGCTTGCATTATGGTTAAGCCCATAAGTATAGTAATCTTATTGGCAGCCTTTGTCACTATCATTTTGAGTCCATTGATTTAATATGTTGCGAATGCTCGCAATCCTCAATCAGATCCTAGAATTCATCCTTTCGACTCAGACATCATTTTAAACGTGAGCTGAATCTCGACCAACCAAATTGTTGTCGATTTTACCCCTAAGCTTACTCAACTTATCCATCCTTAATCAGAGCATTTGCTTCTGATCCTTTGATTTAGAAATCATAATTCCTTTACATGGGAGCTTTGAATTAGTCAGTTGCTTCTATAATCCAATGCCTTTGCATGGTTTCTTCATCTAATAGAGTATCGATACTCGCAACAACTCCGTTGTAGACCACAAACCCCTTGTTGGATTATTATCTGACAGTGTCCTTCATATTCAACAACCTTGTGATCCTTTTCCATGGGTATACAATGCCTTTGGTAAATTGTATCCTCTGCCTTGATAACCATACTCTACTTTCGAGCTTGCATTATTTACTCCGAAGTGTGTGGTATATATTCCTAAGAGGCCCCAATGAGTTGAACCAACGCCTTCCCTAACTTGTTTGAACCCATAAGATTTCATGGGTCATACTTATCTGGTATTGCACCAGGTAAAACTTTCAACAACTAATGTCATTTTTGTAACACGACAAGTGAATGAAAGGTTATGCATTGAAGAAGTGGGAGTCGACCTTGAACTTAGTGTTCATGCCCATGGACCCGATGTGGAACTTATCATGGAAGCTTCTTGCAAAACTTTTAATCAGTTGGATACTTCTTTCGGTGACTTTAAATTGGATCCCTTGAAACTATGGTTTCGGCCATATTGATATTCCTTGATTCCTTTTCTCGGACAAGTTAAAGCACTTGTCTTTTGCAGATCAATACACTTGTCAACCCTCTATTTTTCTCTACCTCCAAGTATTACCCCCTGGTATCTCGAGATTATCACTGAACTACATAACTTCTTATGAGTTCTTCATCAAGTACTACATTCTCACTGATTCCAATTTTTCACGGGCTCTGAGTTATTAAACACTCAAAGACATTGATAACTAAATCGAGTCCGCAGCGTGATTAAACAACTATTAGTAATCCTATTTACTTACGAGTTTGTACTCGATCATGCCATTTCTAGCCTAATCGGATATATCAGTATCATGCTGATTTTAACTATGCTACCTGGTCCTTATTTTCGTAGCACCACTTTCGGCGATGAGCTAAGCTTACGTCGATCTTCCTCATCATATCATTTCGCCTTGAACAGCAAGCTTGATTTCGAGTTTATGTCGTACCCTTGGTTCCCATAACTTTTCGCTTCATCATCATTTGACTTGATGGCATCGCCGACCGATTACATCTTCATGAAATCTCTCGACAACTGTGTTGTGATCATCATCAACATCCTAAGCTCTTCCAAGATATACATCAAATTCTTGATGGGCAATACCATCCTTGCCCCTCGATGATTCGTGTTATCATCAACCACTTTATTGTCTTCTGTTCAACACAAACTTATTCGTGTTTTGTGTTTATACCTTGAGATCATGCTACCTAAGCCCATATTTTGGGTGCACCTTTCAATAAATGATTAAATGTGTATGTTTTCCTCGAGCATACCTCATTATATCATTTGATTTGACAAATTTTATCTCCTTGTTCACATAGTTGTGGAAATCCATCCTTTTTGGAAATGTCAATGGGTTGTCGCTGAGTCAGTCAGTTACCTCCTCACCTCTCCTTGATTTAATGATGAACTCTTGTTTCGGAACTCGCTTCCATGGTTTAATTCCCGAGAATCATACAATGTCACCTCGACAATTTGTGTTGCACCTTTCTTGTCAGGCATCCTGAGTCTCAGGTATCTTGACACCAATCAGATCTGAATCTCGGTCAGATATGATGGTTGGAACACATTTTCAAGAGCTATAACATTGGTCCCTATATGCCCCCGGTAAGGTGATGTCATGCCTAGCACACCTGACCAGAGAACCTATTGTTATCAGTTTCCTATTTAGCAAGGTTAACCATTCTTCCATGAGGAAATCGTAAGACTTATTCTATATGTTGTTCCTGATGAATCCTTTGTGTAGCCAAGTTCGATCTTTGCTTGAAGACCATGTCAATGCTATCTCGAAGCATGTCTGTGGTACTCCGATTTTCAATAAGAACATTTTCACGACAATGCTAAATGTTTCTTACTAAATTATCCAAACACCGTTGTATGGGTAATGTCATGATACTCTCTCCCCTTTACTAAAGGGTTTTCTACGTTGTATCCTGTCATAGGTATCATGCTCTGCTTGTCCTTGGGAAGGATATACCACTGAATGTGTTTAAACACATTTTTCCTTTCCATTGTTCTGTTTAACCTGATGATCACGTTTTTCCTTTCCATTGGTTTGTTTGACCTTTCTGGTGATCATTATGATCTAAGCAGTATTAATTCACTGCTTATGTTAACACCTCAGTGTACAATTCTGTCAGTAAGACCCTGTTGCTTTTGTTGATGACATTATGGTAACCATCGATGGACGAGAACCTTGCCTATTGGTCCGCCTCGTTCAACGAGCAGGAAAATGGTTCTCTTCGTCCCCCACCCTTGGTACCGACGCTGTTGCCGACATAACCGACAGGTTATGGTCTGACCTGCATGGTTATCATAACCGTGCAAGATGACACCACTCTTTCTGTCTTTAACCCACATGGTGGGCCCATAACCCACAGGTCCCAGGATCGAAACCTGACTCTCCTGAACACCTTGTTGCCAAAGATATTCCTCGCACTTGACTTGATATGTAATTCGCGAGTCATCTTCCTAGTGATCTACTCTGGTATCAGGCGCAATACTTATTCTCGTGCCCTAAAACCCGTTCACCTTCTAATTGGGCATCAGACGATTGCCTATCCGCTTGATACTTCTTACTATACCTTCTTGCTTGGCTCTCAATGTGTTTCATTTGACCAACTCGAGAGATACCCCTGTGTTCATTCATAGGATAACCCCCGATGGTTAACCCTTATAGCATTCAATCATTGTTGAACTGCCCCTTAGCTATTCGTAAGTACGAGATAAACCCCGAAGAAAGGAGGCGACTTCATCAAGATGACCTGAAGTAGAGAAATGAAGACATCAATGACAGGGATCAACTTCTTTGCGAAAAGCAAGCCAGGATGAGAAGACCCGCTAGATTCATAACCAAAACCTTCCCCCCTTTCACTACCTCTTAAATCTCGGGACGAGATTTCTTGTAGTGGAGGAGAATTGTGACGCCCGAATAATTAGACTACAGTAATTCCCTGCTAATGATGCCACGTCACCTTTGTCACCGTAGATAATCTCTGGTTAGTTCTAAAAACCGATTCCAATTCAAAATTGAATTAAAGGCAAACAACAAAAGTTTTCAAACTTTAAAACTAAAATGTCCGGGTTGTGCCAAGTAATGCAAAGTTAATTGTGGTGAAGAAACCCCACTTTTATAAAATGTTTTAATACTCTAAAATGATTAAAACGGTAGTTGAAACGATTAAAAAAGTGCCTTTGATATTTTATAAAATGATAAACTATTTTATTTTGAGGTAAAACTTTTTAGGGCAGTGGGTTATTTTGAAACACTATTTTTGAAGCTATTGTCATATTTTACTAAAATGAAAATACAGTGTAACTAAAATTAAAACAGAAAAGAAAAATAAAGAAAAGAAATTAAACAAAGCAAAAAAAAGACCCCCCCCACCAGGCCTCGGCCCAGCTGGCCATCGGGCCAACCAGGCCGACCCACTGGCCCAACCGGCCGCCCCCACTCCCCTTATTCCCCTCCCGAAACCCTAACCGCTCCCCAACCTCCACTCCCCACGCGCTCCACTCCCTCCCCCGATTCCCTGGATCGGGATCGATCCCCCACTCTCCCCTCACGCCTCGCTCCTCTCGCTCCCTCCCGATCCGGATCGGGACGCAACGGCGCCCCCTCGCCGCCGCTCCGCTGAGGCAGCGCCCCACTGTCCACCTCGGCCGGCGCCTCCCGTCTTCGCCACCAGGCTGGCGCCCCTCGCGAAGCCCACCTCTTCGCCGGACCATGCCGGCAGGGTCCCGCCGGCGCACCGAACCCTGCCGCCGCCGCTCCCGGCGAGTCGACCCACCTCTTCGACGCCGATGTCCCAGAGCGCCTTCGCTGGACCTCGTCGCCGCCTCACCGTCCTCCTCCTCATCTCCTCCTCGCCGGACCACCCCGCGCACGCTGCCCGAACCCTACGGCCCAAGTGAGCGCCTCCCCTATCCTCTCGGTCTCCCTCGCGCAGCTCACGCGCCTCGTCGCGCCCGTCGCGTCAACGTCGTGCTCGTTACCCCATGTACTCCTGTAGCTGCTGCCGGCCGCGGCCTCCCCTGCGCGCGCCTGGCCGTGGTCGCCAACGCCCGCGGCCTCGCCCACGTCGGCCACCCTACCCTCACACCCGCGTCGTGCCCCGCTCCACCTCTGACCTTGCCGGCTCCGCCTGCCGCTGGCGCCCGGCCATGGTCGTAGCCCCCCACTACCGCGCCATCGTTCCCCCTGCTCTCACTCCGCCACGCACCGCCCTGCCGTCGCAACCTCACGCCGGCCTGCGCCCGTCGCCGGCGCCCCCCACCATTCGCCTGGGCCAGTGCCCAATCAGGTTGGGGCTTCGCCCGCAGCGCCCGAAACCACTTTGGCCATGGGCCAATGACATAAGGGGCCCACGCCCTGGAATGATTTTTTTAAAGAGGTGTTAATAAAATAAATAAATAAATAAATAAATAAATATTAATTAATTAGTTGTTTAATTAAGTTAATAATCCTGTTTAACTAAACTAATTAAATGGGTTAACCTAATCTAGTAATTAAGCTAATCAACACTGTTTAGTTAGTCTGAGCCTATGACGAATGGGACCCACATGTCAATTTGACCTAGTCCACCTTTGTCCCTGCTGACTTCATGATGACATCACGCTGACATCACAATTGCCTTTTCTAATTAAATTAATAAGATAATTCCAAATATGATTTAAATCTTTTAAAATTAATAAAATAAACCGTAGCTCGGTCGGAAAAACTGTGTACATGAAAGTTGCTCAGAACGACGAGACGAATCAGGATACGCAGCCCGTTCGTCTGCCACGCATCCCTATCATAGCGAACACGCAACTTTCCCCCTCCGGTTCATCTGTCCAAAAACGCAAAACACCGGGGATATTTTCCTGGATGTTTCCCCCCTTCACCGGTACCACCTCATACCGCGTTAGGGCACCCCTAGCACCGCTACTTGTCATGTCATGCATCGCTATCCATCTGTTTGCTTTATAATTATTGTTTCTTCCCCCTCTTCTCTCGCTAGACACCGAGACCGACGCCGCTGCTACCCAGTACGACTACGGTGTTGACGACGCCTCTCTCTTGCCAGAGCAACCAGGCAAGCCCCCCCCCTTGATCACCAGATATTGCCTATTCTTCTCTATACTGCTTGCATTAGATTAGTGTAGCATGTTACTGCTTTCAGTTAATCCTATACTGCTGCATAGCCTGTCCTTGCTACTACTGTTGTTACCTTTACCTGCTATCCTACTGCTTAGTATAGGATGCTAGTGTTACATTAGTGGCCCTACACTCTTGTCCGTCTGCCAAGCTATACTACTGGGCCGTGATCACTTCGGGAGGTGATCACGGGCATATACTATATACTTACACTGTTACATTACCAGTGATACTGTTTGGAGATGGGGGCTGAAGGGGCAGGTGGCTCCATCCAGGTAGTGGTGGGCCTGAGTTCCCGACGGCCCCCGACTGTTACTTTGTGGCGGAGCGACAGGGTAGGTTGAGACCACCTAGGAGAGAGGTGGGCCTGGCCCTGGTCGGCGTGCGCGAATACTTAACACGCTTAACGAGATCTTGGTATTTGATCTGAGTCTGGCTACTGGCCTATACGCACTAACCATCTAGGCGGGTACAATTATGGGCACTCGACGTTGTGGTATCAGGCGAAGCCTTCGTGACGTCAGCGACTGAGCGGCGCGCGCCGGATTGGACTGGAACGCCTGCTAGGCTAGGTCTGCTTCCGGTCGCGTTCGCAACGTGCAGGTGTGCAAAGGGCGATGGGCCCAGACCCCTGCGCCATAGGTTTTAGACCGGCGTGCTGACTTCTCTGTTGTGCCTAGGTAGGGCTGCGACGTGTTGATCTTCCGAGGCCGGGCATGACCCCGGAAAGTGTGTCCGGTCAAATGGGATCGAGTGTGTTGGGTTATGTGGTGCACCCCTGCAGGGAAGTTAATCTATTCGAATAGTTGTGATCTTCGGTAACAAGATGACTTGGAGTTGTACCTTGACCTTATGACAACTAGAACCGGATACTTAATAAAACACACCCTTCCAAGTGCCAGATAGAACCCGGTGGTCACTCTCTAACAGGGCAACAAGGAGAGGATCGCCGGGTAGGATTATGCTATGCGATGCTACTTGGAGGACTTCAATCTACTCTCTTCTACATGCTGCAAGACGGAGGCTGCCAGAAGCATAGTCTTCGACAGGATTAGCTATCCCCCTCTTATTCCGGCTTTCTGCAGTTCAGTCCCCATAAGATACCCTTTTTCCATTTGATACCAATGCATACATAGGTGGTGTAGCTCCTTGCTTGCGAGTAGTTTGGATGAGTATTCACGGTTGCTTTTCTCCCCCTTTTCCCCTTTCCTATACCCGATTGCTGAGACCAGACGTTGGAGCCCAGGAGCCAGACGCCAGCGTCGACGACTATTACTACTACTCGGGAGGTGCCTACTACTACGTGCAGCCCGCTGACGGCGACCAGGAGTAGTTTAGGAGGATCCTAGGCAGGAGGCCTGCGCCTCTTTCGATCTGTATCCCAGTTTGTGTTAGCCTTGTTAAGGCAAACTTGTTTAACTTATGTCTGTACTCAGATATTGTTGTTTCCGCTGACTCGTCTATGATCGAGCTCTTGTATTCGAGCCTTCGAGGCCCCTGGCTTGTAATATGATACTTGTATGACTTATTTTATTTGTAGAGTTGTGTTATGATATCTTCCCGTGAGTCTCTGATCTTGATCGTACACGTTTGCGTGTATGATTAGTGTACGATCAAATCGGGGGCGTCACATCTACACCCTTGACAGTGGTCAAATCTGGATAAGGTGTCCAACAGTGGTCGTTCGGTGGTACGACAAAGTGGGTATGAGTGAGATCTTGTACTTCCTCCACATATAGGTATGCCATCCATCCTGATTTGGGCTGTAAATGGATCACACTACTCTATATAGTCCGCTTAGCATGGTGGATGAATCGTGGCGTATTAATGTAGTCCATGTAAGAGTATGCAGTTCAGTGCAACTTTTCATGAATATTTTTTTCTTTTCAAAATGGAGGCATAAGATTTACTTAATCCATAATTAAGAAGAGAATATAGTTTGCTTCACACATGCCATTATTACAAAACCATCACTCTCCTGATACTATTCCCTCTAGTTTCTTGGCTCCCGCGGTAACCAAAAGATGAAAGCTTTGCCTCGTTTCGATGTTGTTGAGAAGGATCGAGATGCTCTTGGCAGATAAAATGACCATCACTCGTTGATGGAGCGCTTCAAGTGGCAAGCGGACGTGTCGGTGTCTATACGTTGCCAAGACGAAGCACCCGTTTACGCAAGTATCTTGGAACGATCAGGGCCTGGGAACGATGACTTGGACCGGCTCGCAGAGGCTTATCTACATGCATGCGCGCACATGCGGACGATCGAATTCGTGGCTCCTGTAGAATTAGCAATGGCCGTCTAATCAACGCCAGCCACTCTCGTTCAGTGGATTGCCTATGATCGATCGTGGTGGCGCCACTAGCACTGGTCTACGAGAACCACTGAACCAGCAGCAGCACTAGGTGTGTGTCGATTTCTCGGGTCGGTCAATGGATAGCGAAGCCGCTCTGCTTTTTGCGAAGATGACAAATAGCGACCGGCGTGATGTGTAGGAGAAGGCAGCATTTTCCGAATAATACCGTCGTACGCCGTGTCGCTTGCCCGGTCAGACGTTGTGTGCCAGTATGAAACTGTGTCACAACACGAAACTACCACTTACATCCAACACGATCTGATCTCAGTAAAATACTACTCCCTCCGTTCCAAATTACTCGTCGCAGAAATGGATGTATCTAAAATTAAAATATATCTAGATACATCCATTCCTGCGACAAGTAATTCTTCTCACGCGCTATTTGCGTCTGTAAATGGGGTCCATTCAGCTCTACCAGTTTACGTCTTGCCGACAGGGCCACTCTCACAGCTTTGGAGATGTCCATGGCAAAATTAAACAATAGGATGTGCTTGTTTGAGAACCCCTGGAGGGTAGCTGCTGCTTCGGCACCAAGGCGAGAAAATGGAGAGCCAGATGCCAAACACAGAGACATATTTTCTCGCAGTCCAAAATTTTATACTTGTAACCGATTGTCGTCCGGCCGTCCGGCTGTCGACGTCCCTCGTCAAGTCCGGCGCTTTTCGTCCGTCTCGAGAGCGAGACAACCGTCGCCTCGCCGGTAGCGTAGACGGCCGGCGGATCGCCCAGTTTCTCGTTGGGCGGGCTTGCCTACGCCTTCGTCGGAGTAGTACAATCTCGTAGGCGTAGCCGGCCGCGAGAGACCATTGAACTGGAAATAGAATACTCGGAACGAGCAAGGCAAGGCACGCTGTTCGAGGAAACGGCCACCGCTCCCTCTGCTTCTCGCTTTGCTGCGCCAATGCGCGATCGGCTCGCCACTCAAGAGCCGTTCCCTCTTTTCCATTTTCATATACTCCTATTTTCCCTGTGTAAGTTTATGTGCACCAAAGGATAAGTCAGGCTCTCATAGACGTTCCCTGACGCGTACGTACGTGGGAGACTTTTTCAAACTTGTACAGAAAACCAAAACAAAATTTTATACTCTCTCTCTACAGTAGTAAAAAAAGATGGAACACCGAGCCGCTCGGGAGCAACAGAGCCACTCGTTCCGAGTCCGGAGCGGGTGAATCCACCCAACGGGAAAAAATCCCGAGAGTTCCCGCTGAGAGAATCCAACGAAAAGATCGACCCGCGGTGCAGCGTGCGCGCCGTCCCAATCAGCCCCCCGGTCAGCAGTAAACACGCGCGTCCCAATCCCGACGTTGCCATGCTGTCTCGACGTATTGATGGGGAAACAGACGGCTTCCCGGGAATCCGTCCCGGAATCGCTTGGATCACGTCCGCGGGGAAGAGAAGATGCCCGCGGAAAATTCCCGGCCTCGCACTGCACTTGCGTTGCGTCTCGGGAAGACGATGCGGTGCGAGTCGTGCGTCCGATGAATTGTCCAGGTCCGATCGGTTGGTGGACGTACGCCAGGAAATGGATAATCACTTTAATCAGTCTGTGCACAATAAAGTTTGAGGCCGGGGGCAACAAACAGGTGGATGATCATGCGAGGAAAGAAATCAGTTGTACTACTAGCTCGTGGAGGGGCATCTCCCCCCGGGGATGGCTGGATGCCTTCCCATGATTACCAATACCATGGCGTCCCGGCTTGTTCTACGTTATCCTTTAGGTAGGGAAATACGATGAGCTGGATGGATGCCGATCATGTGCTGCATCTTTTAGCAACCATGTCATCGTCGATGGGGAAAAGAAAATGGCTTCCCTCCGCCAAGAATGCCGGCTGGCTTTATGAACTGGAACAAACTGCTTGACCGGAAGCGAAACAAGGAATGGAAACCACGAAACAGCATAATCGATTTCTATAGAACAAGGGGGAAAAACGGTAGTGGTACTATTTGTTGGAAATATTAGCACTTTTTCGATTAGACTTATCCACAAGTAAACAGTAAGCATGGCATAAAAGGTATGCATCTCATAGCGATATCTAAGCATACTAGTACGTACAGAACGTAGAATCGAACAATCTATGAGCAGCATATATACGGCTAGCAAAAGTACGAGTAAACGAGGGATGAACAGATCATACCCTCCGGTTGGCCAGGCCAACGCGGCGGCGGCGGCAGCAGCCTCGGCATCGTCCGTGGCCTTCTTCTTGGAGGCGGCGGCGTCGGCCATGGTGTCGATGCATGGGAAGTAGTGGAAGCAGAGGCGGACGAAGTTGGGGACGGATCGGGAGCAGCCGCGTCGAGACGCTCCCCAAAAACCTTTATTGCCGTTCTCCCGGGCAGGATCTCGAACGACAGGGTTCCGGAGGCACCTGCTCTCCCGACCAGCCGTGCACGCGGTCGTCGGGATGGGATCGCCGGAGGCAGCACAGAGTGAGGAACAGTAGATGACGGCTAGGTCACGCGAGAGGGAGTGAGTGAACCGAACTAGGTTACTTCACTGGCCATAGCCTTCTTATATAGTCCGTAAGGAAGAAAGTTGTGGGCCTTGCGGAGGCCCACGACCGAGTCGGCCCACTCCCGGCAAGGGAGTTGTTGTTCCCGGCAAGGGGTCGACGAATCATGGCAACAAGGGTCCCGGCAAGGGGTCGACGAATCCCGGCAACGCAAGTGAGCCCACAGTCCAACGTCTTGGACAGTGATTAATTAATTCATTTCTGAGCGGCAAAAATAAGCTTCGGCTCGTTCCCGCTGTCATGGTTCTAAGTCTGACAGTAGTGTAGGGGGGTAAGTATGGAGAGGCAAGATCTTAGCTATGGAGAAGTTGTAAGCACGCAAGGTTTACGAGTTCAGGCCCTTCTCGGAGGAAGTAATAGCCCTACGTCTCGGAGCCCGGAGGCGGTCGACTGGATTATGTGAGTATGAATTACAGGGGTGCGAACCTTTGTCTCGGAGGAGGGGGTGGCTTATATAGAGTGCGCCAGGACCCCGGCCAGCCCACGTTACAAAGGGTTCAATGTACATTAAGGCAGGGCGTTACTGGTAATGCTAGTAATAAAGTGCTATGATGACCATAAAAGCTACTTAATGACCGACCGTTAGCGTGCGGAGTGACTTTAGGTCTCCTGGCTGTCGAGTGGTTGGATCTTGATCGAGTGATTGCTTCTTGGTCGAGTGTCTTCGAGTCTGTCGAGTGGAACACCTCCAAGTTGATTGAAAGGTGATTTCTTCTAGAGATGTCCTTAGGTAGGGCAGTTAGGACAGGTCCATGACCCTACCCTAGGTACATAGCTTCATCATTAGCCCCCAAATGGATCGAGGTTTGAGTGGGGAAGGAGTTGAGAACTTCTCCGACTCGTTTTTCATGCCGTGAGCATATCTTGTTTCGGATCAACGGACCTGAGTGTTGACAGCAACTTTCTTTTCAGTCGCCTTGATCCATTTTTAATTCTTCATCGAGTGAGTTTCTTTACTTGTAAGGCTCCGAGTGATGGTGCGGAGGAGATCTTTGGTCTGACAAGTTGTTTGCTGCCCGCAGATTTCGTGGGATCCGAATTTTGGGAAGCGCCGGGACGGGGGAGGCTGCAGTAATCGGATGGGATAGAGCGGAGCCGCCTCGATCCCCGCGCCGCCTTTTTCGCCACATATCGCGCGCGCGATCGTTACGGGATTTGACAGAGCCACCTGGGCCTACCCGTCAGCCACTCGGAAGCGGCCTCATATAAGGCGTTGGACCGGAGTCTCCCGAACAGTGCGTTCCCATTTCCTCTTCTCCTCTTCACCCCCTTCGCTGCGCTCGCTCTCGCCCCAGCATCACCGCTCCGTACGCGTCTCGCCGGCGACAATGGGGAAGGAGAAAACGGCGGCTCTGGAGCGGGCAAAGAAGGCGATGGCGAGGTCGAAGGGGAAGGCGACCAGCCGGGGCGGATCTTCCTCGCGGACCGGCCTGCCGAAGGGATGGATCCAGGGCGACTGGATCCACTCGAGGATCACCCAAGAAGACCTCGACGACCTGGCCGAAGGGGGGCTGATCCCCTATGACTCGGCGCGGCTTCCGGGGAAGGAATCTGAGCCGCAACCTCGGGAGGGTGAGCGTGTTCTTCTTGCCACCCACGTCGACCGTGAATTTTCCTTGCCTCCTCACTCTTTCTTTCGAGGGTTTCTGAACTTCTTTGGGGCACAACTCCACCATTTTACCCCCAACTCAATCGTTTATCTCGCCGCTTTCATTTCTTTGTGTGAGAATTTCCTGGGTTGCCGGCCTCACTGGGGTCTTTTCAAGCATATTTTCACTTGTCGCTCCCAGACAGTGAAAAAGGCTAATCCGAATGACGAGAGGACCCAAGTGATCCAGATGTGTGGGGGTCTTGGCATCCAGACGAGAGGAAAAAGCTCCTTTCCGGCCATGATTCTTACTGACTCAGTTCGCGGATGGCAGTCGACCTGGTTTTACTATAAAGACCAGTCGACGCCAGGGCAATCGACTGGCCTCCCTCCCTTTACCATGGACCGAGTGGAGAAACCCTCCCCTTTAAAGGTGCTCCCGGAGGAGAAGGCGCACGTGAAGGTGTTGGTCAATCGAGTGGTCCAGCTTATTCGTGACGGGGTCACTGGTATGGATCTCTTGGAGGTCTTCCTTCGGCGGCGCATCCAGCCTCTTCAAGCTCGAGACCATCCGATGTGGATGTATTTGGGTCTTGAAGACTCCACTCGGATCCACCCGGAGGAGGTCAACGACGACACACTGGAGAAGTGGCTGTCGGGCATTACCGGGAACAAGGACAATCCCAGGGGAGCCAGGAGACTTCCCCCCATTCGACCAGTCTCATGCACCAGAGTAGGTCTGATTCTGAGTTTTTGCTTGTAATCTGAATTCACTCGCGCAGCTGCCTATATTGCATCGACTGACTTTGTTCTCCCTGCTTTCTTTCAGGCCATTATTGAAATGTATTCAATGCCCAAAGGGGAGCAAGAGCAAGCACTGGAAGGCGAGGCGAGTGGCGGCGACAGTGGCGAGTGGACTTCCGATGGTGAAGGGGATGGAGGAAGCGACGACTCAAGTGATGGAGAAGAAGTCGAGTCGCCCCCTCGCAGGGAGAGGCGATCCAAGCTCGACCAAGAACGGCCGAGTCCCCACGACAAGGCAACTACTCAGGCTGGTCAGTCTTTGAAGCGTCCTCGGATCTCTTCACCAACCCCGACTGAGAAGGCGCCAAAGCACCCGAAAGTTGCAGAGCCGAGGACTCGGAAGGCGTTGCCGAAGATCAAGATTGATATCCCCGTCGCCTCCACGTGAGTGTCTCTCTTTGTATTCACTCGACGCTCCGCGCTGTTTGTTTTTCTTGTTTTAACTGGAAGAACTTTGGAATTGTCAGCGCTGCCACTTCCGGGACATCAGCTTACAGGGATGATGATGAGGTGATGGAGGATGCGGTCACTTCTAATCCGGGTATGATTTCTGCCATACTATCTTTATTCGGTCGATTCAACTGCAAAGTGCATCATTGGGTGACGTGATTTTGGCAATTGAACTTTGCACAGCTCCCAACATTATTGACCTCCCTGATGATGATGAAGAGCCCGAGAGGCCTTTGACGAGGAAGAATAGGCGAGCTCCTGTAAGTGAGGCGCTACAGTCGACGCCGAGGGCGGAACCAGTCGTTCAGGACACTGGCGACGTCAATCGGGGTTCTGTTACCTTCGCCGAGCCACTGTCGAGTGCCTTGCCTTCTTCGTCGACTGCTCGGACCCCTGTCGACCCGCCTTCATTTTTTGCGACCCATCATGTCCCAGAGGACGAGGTGAATGCTGCTAGGGAAGCCATACGCCAGGCGGGCATTATGATGGAGAAGATGAAGACGGTGCGGGACGCCAGCCAAGCCGCCTATGATGCCAGCTCGGCTCTCCAGAGCAACGTTCAGGTTAGTTGGTCGCCGCTTGTTCTGTTAGGATATGCTATCTGAAGACTCTTTCCGAAAATCTTTTCATCTGTACACCCACTGGGTGTGTCGATTGAATTTTTTGGACTAGTGGGGGCACGCTGAATGCACCCACTGGGTGTAGTCCCCGAGACTACGGTGGACTGCTGGCAGTCGACTGTAGTCTTTGTATTTTGTCGAATGTATAAATAGTTTGTCTCTTCCACTCGGTCTGGTTGAGTGGGATCAGAACCGGTGGGGGCACGCAAAGTGCACCCACTGGGTGTAGTCCCCGAGACTACGGTGGACTGCTGGCAGTCGACTGTAGTCTGAGTTCTACTTTCTCTCTTTCTGCCTTTTTTTTGGACTCGACTTCGGCGGGCCGGTCGAGTGGGATCAGAACCGGTGGGGGCACGCAAAGTGCACCCACTGGGTGTAGTCCCCGAGACTATGGTGGACTGCGGGCAGTCGACCGTAGTCTTAGTATTTATTGCCTTTGTTGTTTTTCACTGTAGAATAACTTCTCCCCTTTGATTTCAGAAATCTTGTGATCTTGGAGCTCGCTTTGCTGACTTGGAGAAGCAGCAGGTTCAACTGAACCTTGACTTGGAGCTGGCCAGGACAGAGCTGCAAAAGGTCAGAGACGGCGTTGCTGGTAAGACGAGTTTGTCGATTGGTCAGTTTTAGGCTCGAGTACCCTTCTGCTATTTCTGAATCAATCGTCATTTCTTTGCAGAAAAACTAAGAGAAGCTCTGGAGAAGAAGGATGAGGATTTGGCTGCTGCTCGTAAGGAGGCTGACGACAGGACCGCTCTGGCCGAACAGAAGCTGGCTTCGGTCGGCCAGTTGGAAGAAGAGAATACCAGGATGAAGACCGCTTTGAATGACTCCAACAAGGAGTGCTCGCGCTGGAAGAAGGCAAATCTCGTCCAGGGCGAGAAAATGGAAAGCATTGTTCGCAGGAGGGATGATCTGGAGATCTATCTGAGAAGTCTTGCCAAGAAATTGTTCATCAAGCTTGAAGGTGCACATTCTGTTCCGACTGATTTTTTTTTGTGTCGACTCAGTGTACGAAAATTGACTTATCCTTGGATCGTGAATGCAGAGTTTTGCCAGAACTTTGAAGAGGAGACTGGGCGGATCGAACCAGGTTTGGATCCAACCAACTCTCCCGTGAAAGATGAAACTGCCATGAATCTGCTCCGTCTGGAATCTCGCATCGACAGTGCCATGGACTACTTGGCTCGACTGAAGGTCGCTGAGGGAGTCCTGGATTAGGGGGTGTTCGGGTAGCCGGACTATACCTTCAGCCGGACTCCTGGACTATGAAGATACAAGATTGAAGACTTCGTCCCGTGTCCGGATGGGACTTTCCTTGGCGTGGAAGGCAAGCTTGGCGATGCGGATATTCAAGATCTCCTACCATTGTAACCGACTCTATGTAACCCTAACCCTATCCGGTGTCTATATAAACCGGAGGGTTGTAGTCCGTAGGCGATCAACTCCATACACAACAATCATACCATAGGCTAGCTTCTAGGGTTTAGCCTCCTTGATCTCGTGGTAGATCTACTCTTGTACTACCCGTATCATCAATATTAATCAAGTAGGAGTAGGGTATTACCTCCATCGAGAGGGCCCGAACCTGGGCAAAAAACATCTTGTCCCTTGTCTCCTGTTACCATCCGGCCTTGACGCACAGTTCGGGACCCCCTACCCGAGATCCTCCGGTTTTGACACCGACATTGGTGCTTTCATTGAGGGTTCCTCTGTGCCGTCACAATCAGGAAGGATGCCTCCTCTCGTCCTTAAAGACGGCGCCGTTGCTAAGGGAGCCTTGGCTGTCGGCCAAACCCTCCGGCTAGGTGGTTTCCTCATGACCGCCTGTTCGGCTGTTGCGCCGACGGTGACCTCTCGGGTCATCAAAAGCAACCTACACGTCAGCTCGGAGCTCGTCGAGCAGCTAGATCCAATGGAGCTCTCTTCCGTAAACGAGCTCTTGGATCGCATCGCCACCCTGGGGGTCGCTACGGATTACGACCAGGTTGGGCTTAAACCCGATCTAAGAGAAATTAACTCTCCCCAAGTCACCCACCACGTTGTCGTGGTAGAGGCGCAGTGCGGCGACCCTTCATCTATTTTAAGGACTAGCTACATCCGAATTCCCGACTCCTCCAAGCCGGATACCTGCGGAGAGGAGGATGTAACTCAAGACCTGAGCTTAGGATCAGGCAACGGGCTAGATTCGTTGGACAACATCCAAGAATCCGAACTTCAGAGTTCGAAAACTCTTCAGCCTCCGAATCTTGGATTGGGTGAGGTTTCAGATTCAACGACACCCGCCCACCCGAACATAAGCGATCTCTCCCAAATCAGGCAGAGGCCCGAGGAAACAGTACATCATTACTGGGCCAGATTCCTCCTTGTTATGAACATGATAAAGGATTGCCGCGAGGGAGACGCAATCTCAATTTTTTGTAGTAATTGCACGGACGAGGGAATCCTTAACTGACGTGGCGTCCATAGTACAAAAATATTGTGTGATGGAAAGCGCCTGGAAAACCGAAATAAAGTTTTGGGATAATCCGACCTTGAATAGTAATCCCGTCCGAACTAAGAGGGTGCATCATCATAGGACACCCGGGATAAACACCAAAAAACCAAAACCCTCTATAGGGCATGGAACCGTACTGGAAAGGTGGCTTGATGGACCCTGTAGAATTCACAGTACAGAGGACGCCACACCAACTCACAGCCTCAGAGCATGTTGGATACTCCGGCAGGTGGCCAAAATTGGCGAGGACCTCTTAATTCTGGAGGCCGCAGAAAGCCAGCCCGAGGACACCAATACCGTTCTCACAGTCTTCGAGACTTTCGCATCAAACAATATGCGAAAAAGAACACTCCGCAGCCTTGCCGAATTCTATCAAGTTGCAACAATAAATCCATGGAGCGACACTGCTATTACCTTCAACGCAAGTGATGAACCTAGATTCCGAACAGCCCGAGCACCAGCCGCATTGGTCCTCGGTCCCATAGTGGACGGCTTTCGCCTCACCAAGGTGCTCATGGATGGAGGCAGCGGACTGAACCTCATTTATGAGGAAACCCTTCAAAAAATGGAAATAGACTGGAACCGCATCGAGCGAAGCAGCACAACCTTTAGAGGAATAATCCCCAGTCGAGAAGCGCGCTGCACAGGAAAAATCACACTAGATGTGGTGTTCGGCACGCCGGATAATTACAGGTCCGAAGAAGTCACGTTTCAGGTGGCCCCGTTTAAGAGCGGATATAACGCTTTACTAGGGCGAGAAACATTCACAATCTTCCAAGCAATACCCCATTAAGGGTACATGAAGCTTAAGATGCCCGGGCCGAATGGAATTATCACTCTAGCTAGTGATCCGGACATAGCACTCCGCACCGAAAACAAGACGGCCGCATTAGCCCTTGAGGCGCTATCCGAAGCCTTAGTGGCCGAGGAACTGACTGCGCTGCGCTCCACGGTTAACAGGGATGATGTGATACTCGATAAGAGATCCAAATCCACATCCTTCAAGCCAGCCGACGAAATAGTCAAATTCCAGGTCCATCCAACGGACCCCAATAAAACAGCTTCAATCGGGGCACGACTGAACCCTGATGCAGACGCCGCACTACGAGAGTTCCTACGAGAGAACTGGGACATCTTCGCCCGGCACCCTTCAGACATGCCAGGGATCCCACGCAGGCTGGCCGAACACAGCTTAAATATCCTAAAAGGATTTAAACCTGTCAAAAAAGCCCTTCGGTGTTTTTCCGAACCCAAGAGACAGGCTATGGGAGAGGAGCTAGCCAAGCTATTGGAGGCCGGATTCATCAGAGACATAAAACATCCGGACTGGCTAGCAAACCTGGTGATGGTACCAAAGAAGGACAAATCATGGCGCCTGTGTGTCGACTTTAAAGACCTTAATAAGGCTTGCCCAAAGGATCCCTTCCCCCTCCCCCGCATCGACTAAATTATCGATGCCACCGCAGGACACGATTTGTTGTGTTTCCTCAACGCATACTCTGGTTACCATCAAATCAAGATGGCAGAATCAGACCAAGCTGCAACAACATTCATCACACCATACGGCCCATTCTGCTTCAACACAATGCCCTTCGGGCTAAAAAACGCCGGCGCAACATATCAGCGCATGATCCAGACATGTCTGGCAAATCAGATCGGCAAAACAGTGGAGGCGTATGTGGACGATGTGGTCGTCAAATCAAGACATGTTGAATCTCTAGTAGACGACTTGAGGCTTACATTCGATAACCTCCGAAAATATGACATCAAGCTCAACCCGGAAAAATGTGTCTTCGGCGTTCCAGCCGGAAAGCTCTTGGGCTTCATTGTATCCGGTAAAGGAATTGAAGCAAATCCAGCCAAGATCCGAGCTTTGTCACAATTGGATATCCCAAAGGACCTCAAACAAATACAAAAATTAACCGGATGCGTGGCGGCTTTAAGACACTTCATCTCCCGCTTGGGAGAAAAGGCACTACCCCTCTATCGCCTCCTTCGGCGCACCGAACACTTCGAGTGGACGGAGGCTGCCACGGCTGAACTTGATGAAATAAAAGCCATATTGGCAACAAACCCAGTCCTGGCCGCGCCGAACACCGGCGAACCAATGTTATTGTACATTGCAGCAACACATCAAGTTGTCAGCGCAGTACTTGTTGTCGAGCGGGAAACGGATGGACACAAATTTCCCCTTCAAAGGCCGGTCTACTACGTATCCACCGTCCTCACTCCATGCAAATCACGGTACCCGCATTATCAAAAGATTGCATACGCGGTATTCATGGCATCCCGGAAGCTACGACACTACTTTCAAGAGTGTTCCATAATAGTAGCATCGGAAGTACCACTCAACGATATTATCAACAGCCGCGACGCAATGGGCCGGATTGCAAAATGGGCCATCGAGCTTCTCCCGTTCGATATAACCTATAAGCCATGGTGAGCTATTAAATCGCAAGTTTTGGCCAACTTCGTCGCAGAATGGACGGAGGCCGAGCTCCCTAAAGAGTACGGCACATATTCAAACTGGATTATGCATTTCGACGGCTCCAAAATGTTGGCCGGACTGGGGGCTGGCGTCGTCCTGACGTCCCCCACAGGAGACACAGTCCAATATGTGCTCCAGATCATGTACATGGATTCCAACAATGCAGCCGAATATGAGGCCCTCCTACATGGCCTCCGGATAGCAGTATCCATGGGTATCCAGCGCCTAGAGGTACGCGGGGATTCAAACCTCGTGATATCCCAAATAAATGGAGACTTCGACGCCAAGGACCCAAAAATGGCAGCTTACCGCAACGCCGTCCTAAAAATGTCAGCTCGGTTCGAAGGGCTGGAGTTTCACCATATAGCCCGAGAAAACAATCAAGCAGCGGACGTCCTGGCACGCCTCGGAGCAAGACGCGATGCAGTCCCCCCAACATCTTTTTGGAAAGATTGTTCAAGCCATCCGTAGCATGGGAGGGGGAACCCGCAAATAACAGCCCGGACCCAGCCGCACCACTCGACGCCGAACAATCTGACACAATTGGAGGCTCTGCCAATGAAATTACACCTTCAGCCCATGTAATAATGGCGGTCATCACCCGTGGACAGAACCATTCCTAGCCTACCTTACTAGGCAAGAACTCCCGGAGGACCAAAACGAGGCCCGCTACATAGTGCGGCGATCTAAAGCCTATAGACCACGAGGGAGAGCTTTATAAGAAAAGCACTACCGGAGTCCTTCAAAGGTGCATCTCCGAAGAGGAAGGGCGGAACCTTCTGGCTGAAATTCATGCCGGACTCGGTGGTCACCACACTGCTGCTCGGTCCCTTGTTAGCAAGGCTTTCCGTACAGGCTTTTATTGGCCGACGGCCCGGGCAGACGCTTAGGACCTAGTCCAACGATGCGCCGGTTGCCAACTTTTTGCCAACCAAAGCCATATGCCACCCACCGCACTCCAAACTATACCCATCACCTGGCCTTTTGCGGTCTGGGGGCTTGACATGGTCGGACCCCTTAAAGGTGTGACCGATAGGAAAAAATACTTACTAGTCATGGTGGATAAATTCACCAAATGGATAGAAGCCAAGCCTGTTAAAACGGTCGAATCCGGACCTGTGATAGACTTCATATCCGGGGTTGTACACCGTTATGGCGTCCCCCACAGCATCATAACCGATAACGGTACAAACTTTATCGCCGACGAGGTAAAACTCTGGTGCAAAAACATGGGCATCAAGCTCGATTATGCTTCCGTCTATCACCCACAAACCAACAGCCAGGTCGAACGTGCAAATGGTCTTACCATGAGCGGCATTAAACCTAGACTGGTGCGGTCCCTCAAGGAATCTAACACGCACTGGGTGGAGGAGCTCGACTCCGTGCTATGGGGGCTGCGGACCACGCCAAATCGCACCACCGGATACACACCATTTTTTATGGTGTATGGCACAGAGGCAGTTCTGCCCTGTGACATAATTCATGACTCACCTAGAGTGCGCATGTACGAAGAAAGAGAAGCCGAGCTCGATCGGCAGGACAACTTGGACGCCCTGGAGGAGGAGCGTGACATGGCAAAAACCCGTTCCGCATTTTATCAACAGCAGGCCCGAAGATATCAAAGCAGGGAAGTGCGGGCCAAAAATTACAATGTTGGCGAACTAGTTCTACGCCTGCCGGATAAGAAAAAGGACAAACTCAAGCCCAAGTGGGAAGGTCCATTCATAATCGACCAAGTCCTGACTGGCGGGGCGTACCGCCTGCGAGATGCGTCGGATAACCGACTCGAGCCGAACCCGTGGAACGCCACCCGTCTCCGAAGATTCTATGCCTAGCGCCGGACTCTGTGTTCGTCTCCTTCCTCTGTTCATTTTTTGCATTTTTTTGTCTTACATTTCTCTCCTTCCCCTCTTTTCTTTTATAGCCCTTAAAGGCTCATCTAGTGACGCGCCACTCGCGCTCATTAAACATGGGGGCTTCTTTAACAGAAGCTTATTTATATGGGCTTCACGCCCAACACATGCGTCAAACTTCCGCATGTACCCTTTTTTTCACCATTATATGCATCGATATGACTTAAGTTTTGGCCAAGCTGGGTTGCTTGGCTCCTGTGCTTACCCCTACGTTCCCGATTATTCCTCTTCTATACCATCTAACAGGCTGTCTAATTTACAGTCCTGCTGGGAATACTTCACGGCCAACTCTACTTGGTCGTATACTAAGCTCACAGGGATCTCCTTCCCGTCAGGCCCCACTGGTCCGACCTCGGCCATGTGGTTTGGGTCAGACTTCGTAAAACGGGTCTTCACCATGGCCCAGGCTTCCCTAGCGCCTTGTCGGCAGGCCGATATCTTCCACAACCGGAAGCGCCGCCGAGCTCCCTTCAGCTTCTCCGCAAGCTCTCCAAGGCCCTCGGGCATGGAGTGGGCAGGCCATAAGGCTTGGGCAACACGTCGCATCGCCTGCTGAATTCACTCGTGCAGTTGCATGAGTTCGGGAAGAAGGTCACCCGTAGAACCGGGCATCTCCTCTGCAGGACGACCTGTGAGCATACCTACAGACATTACTCTGTTAGTCGACTTCCTCGCCGAACTCTTTTTTCAAAGTTTGTTCAAGCACTTACTAAATATGCCGCGTCGAAGCCGCTGATTCTCCTCCGTGGATTCCGACAGCTGGCCACGAACATCTTTAAGTTCGACGTCCAGCCTGGTGTTGGCATCCTGAAGATCATTCTTCTCTCGCCTCACCTTTGTCAACGTACTCTCACCGGCCTTTAGCCGGCGTAAGAGCTGTTGCTTTTCCGGATCGAGTCCGGCGCCATCTGCAACATGATTTGTCAGATTTGCACCCACACCGCACAATACTAATCTTTCGAAGTGTATCTTACCTGAGGGGGTCTCTTTGGACTCCCCTGCTGCGGCTAGTGCGGCCTCTAGTTGGGCCTTGCACTTTTCCAGCTCCTGGGACAGTACAGTATTATTCTTTGTAAGAACCTGAATATTAAATGATCCTTAAATCAGTTGCTCTAACTGTTTCAAGTCTGAGGGGCTACGGGTATATATATATTTGACCAAAATTTTCTTACCCGTATGTCTTTTACATACTGCTCCGTGGCTCTGGCTAAACCATTTTGAGCGGCACAGAGGTACGCATCTTCCGAATTAAAGGCATCTAAAGCCTCTTGGGAGAAACAAGCGTCGCATAGAACTGTCCGGCAACGCCTGTGGTTCATGGCACTCTCCACTTCAGAATTTGTGGCAGACAGCCTGTCCGCATCCTCTGTCGGAGGAGCGTCCGGTGCGCGCCTTGTGCTCGCCTCCGCTTCCTGGCCAGACGTTGGAGCCTGGCTGGTGGAGGCGCGATTGGCAACCTCTCCGGATATAGTCCGGCGAGGTCTCTTCGTTCTGAAGATAGCACGAACGTTAATAGGCCCGGACAGAATAACACCAGGGAAGCAGAGGGTGCGCTATACCTTTGCGCAGGCATCTCAGTCCGGACTACATTCCTTTTTGCCCCACGGGGCCCTGCGGCCCCTCGTTGGCTAGCCGCCGCCGGTTCGGCCTCCTGCCTCGGAAATCTCCCCTGCAAAACACAGTAGTCGTCAGAAACACCGGAATACGTGAGAGTGGAATCTCTCTCAAGGGAATGAGACTCCGGTTTCTGTCACCTGGGAGGCCGGGATTAACCCTGGGTAATCAGCCGTGATGGATACCAAGGTATTGTCCTTGCTTAGCTGATGGAACACCCCGTCGATAAGCTCCACCGATATGTCCGGATCCTCTTCGGAGTCCGGATCGAGGGACCGTTCTGGGTCCTCGGGTTGTGGAGGGCGGCTGTTTATATCCTTTACCACCTGTCGCAGTTCCTGCATTGAAGTCGTTAGACTACATATCTAACCGTGGGAGTACAAAACAAACGGGCAAGCGCAGTTGTTCACTTACCCAACTTGGAGGATCGTACATAGTAAATCCGGCCTGCGGGTTGACGCGGAGGAATTCCTCCTTTTCTCCCTTGTACAAAGAGGATAAGATCTTTACTAGAGCGGCAGCTGAAGCCGGCCCCTTACGACCGTAACGGGTGGCGTCATCCTCCCCGTTGAAATCCCACATGGGGTGGCCTCTATATTGAAGTGGCTGCACCCCCCGCATAATGCATGCGGCCATGACTCCAATCATGGGTAGTCCAGAATGAGCCAACAGTCTTATCCGGCCCATCAGGTAAAGGACGTCTCTATCGCTTTCTCTCTGAGAGCTCCGCGGACGCCAGCTCAAGTGTTTCTTCAATGGAGCACTGTTGAACTCAGGGAGACCGACCGGATAGGGTCCGGTAGCGGGACGTCATCTATATAAAACCATTTCGAAGGCCAGTCCTCGGACGCCTTCTTCGGGGTTCCGGATAGGTATCTGGTCCCGGTGATGCGCCATACTTCGGCTCCGCCCACTTGGTATATAGACCCCTCTTTAGAACGGGGCACCAGGCAGAATAACCTCTTCCACAACGTGAAATGAGCCTCAACGCCTAAAAATAGCTCGCAAAGGGCGACGAAACCCGCAATATGCAATACGGAGGCGGGCATGAGGTTGTGCAGCTGGAGGCCATAGAACTCCAGAAGCCCGCAGAGAAATGGGTGAATTGGAAATCCCAGTCCCCTTATTAGATAGGGGACGAGGCACACCCGCTCTCCTTTAGAAGGATTGGGGGTGCTCTCCGCTTGTTTTCCGCCATTATAGGTGGCGAGACCGGCTCGGACCGGGACCATGTATGCCTGAGGGAGAAATCCCTTGGCCTGAAGTGATGCTAACTCGCTATGCGGGATGGTGCAACTCTCCCAGTCCCCAGGTTTGGGACCGGAGGGGCGAGGGGAGGAGCTACGATGGCTGGTCATGTTGGAATGGACCTTTGCTGGAAGCGCTCTGATGATAACTCGCGGAAAGGAGAAGATGTGGTTTGGACCTAAATCCCCATCCCGTTAAATAGGCGGCTCGTTTATACGGCTAGGGGTGTGGATGTAAAAACACCCCGGCTTTTCGCATTCGTTTGAACACGTGGAAGACGACCATTATTGGGCGTGGAAGCCGAGGAGCACTACATTACAAAAAACGGACATTATTCCTACAGGTACACAAGATTTGGAGAGGAACCCGCCTTGCAATGCCGAACAATCTGCGCGCCGGACTCATCGTCATTGAAGCCTGGTTCGGGGGCTACTGAGGGAGTCCTGGATTAGGGTGTGTTCGGGTAGCCGGACTATACCTTCAGCCGGACTCCTGGACTATGAAGATACAAGATTGAAGACTTCGTCCCGTGTCCGGATGGGACTTTCCTTGGCGTGGAAGGCAAGCTTGGCGATGCGGATATTCAAGATCTCCTACCATTGTAACCGACTCTATGTAACCCTAACCCTATACGGTGTCTATATAAACCGGAGGGTTGTAGTCCGTAGGCGATCAACTCCATACACAACAATCATACCATAGGCTAGCTTCTAGGGTTTAGCCTCCTTGATCTCGTGGTAGATCTACTCTTGTACTACCCATATCATCAATATTAATCAAGCAGGAGTAGGGTATTACCTCCATCAAGAGGGCCCGAACATGGGTAAAAAACATCTTGTCCCTTGTCTCCTGTTACCATCCGGCCTTGACGCACAGTTCGGGACCCCCTACCCGAGATCCGCCGGTTTTGACACCGACAGTCGCCATGTCACGGATCGACCCGGCACTTTGGCCAGAGGCCACACTCCAAAACGATCTTGAGTCTCTGATGACTCGACTTAACGGAATCCCTGACCGAGTGATGGAGTGGAAGAAGTCTTCTGCTCGGTGTGGCGCTGATGTGGCTGTGTCTTTGGTTCGTGTCCATTGCAAGGAGGTGCGACAAGATAAGCTGGCCGCAATCAAGGTCGCCAACACCCAGAAGCACGACTTCCGAACTTTTATGGAGACTTTCATTGCTGCCGCCACTCGGATTGCCGATGGCGTCGACCTGGACGAGTTCGTCGAGCCTGCCAGCCCTCCTCCCGCGGAGTGAACAAACTCTTATGTCCCACCTTAAATTTGCCTCGGAATGCCGAGTGGTTTTTGTAACCATTAAACTTTTTCGGGCTGCATGCCCGAGTACTTCGATCTGTGATCCAGAACCTTTAGAATTTATCTGAACTTGGTTTACCGTTGAATATCTTTATGAATCTCCTGCTGAGTGAACCCATTCTTCATTCGAGACAACTTTTGTATTCACAGCGCAGCTCCGAAGGAGAGGGAAGCAGTCGACCCATGTCTTGTCGCCCTTGCGGGTCGGCGACGGAGTGCGCATCGTATTTGTGGCGAAGCTCTCTAGGGGAAGGCGGCGGTCGACCCACACCTTGTTACTGCAGAGCGGGACGGAGCGCACATTGTATTTGTGGCAAAGCTCTCCAGGAGAAGGTGGCAGTCGACCCGCACTTCGTTACTGTAGAGCGGGATGAATCGCGCATTGTATTTGTGGCGAAGCTCCCCAGGAGAAGGTGGCAGTCGACCTGTCCCTCATCGTCCTTGAGGATTGAGATGTGTTTCGTACTTAGGCGAGTTCTGGACTGCAGCTAAGCCCCCGAGTGGGAGGATTGCTCTTCACTCGGTAGGATTTTTTCAAACTTAGGCGAGTGCCGGACTGTAGCTAAGTCTCTAAGTGAGAGAACTTAGGCGAGTACTGGACTGCAGCTAAGCCCCCGAGTGGGAGGATTGCTCTCCACTCGGTAGGATTTTTTCAAACTTAGGCGAGTGTTGGACTGCAGCTAAGTCTCCAAGTGAGAGAACTTAGGCGAGTACTGGACTGCAGCTAAGCCCCTGAGTGGGAGGATTGCTCTCCACTCGGTAGGATTTTTTCAAACTTAGGCGAGTGTCGGACTGCAGCTAAGTCTCCAAGTGAGAGAACTTAGGCGAGTACTGGACTGCAGCTAAGCCCCCGAGTGAGAGGATTGCTCTCCACTCGGTAGGTTTTTTAAATACTTAGGCGAAACGGATTCGCAGCTAAGCCCCCGAGTGGGAGGCTGGCTCGTCACTCAGTAGGATTTTTTCAAACTTAGGCGAGTGCCGGACTGCAGCTAAGTCTTCAAGTGAGAGAACTTAGGCGAGTACTGGACCGCAGCTAAGCCCCCGAGTGGGAGGATTGCTCTCCGCTCGGTAGGATTTTTTTCAAACTTAGGCGAGTGCCGGACTGCAGCTAAGTCTCCAAGTGAGAGAACTTAGGCGAGTACTGGACTGCAGCTAAGCCCCTGAGTGGGAGGATTGCTCTCCACTCGGTAGGATTTTTTCAAACTTAGGCGAGTGTCGGACTGCAGCTAAGTCTCCAAGTGAGAGAACTTAGGCGAGTACTGGACTGCAGCTAAGCCCCCGAGTGAGAGGATTGCTCTCCACTCGGTAGGTTTTTTAAATACTTAGGCGGAACGGATTCGCAGCTAAGCCCCCGAGTGGGAGGCTGGCTCGTCACTCGGTAGGATTTTTTCAAACTTAGGCGAGTGCCGGACTGCAGCTAAGTCTTCAAGTGAGAGAACTTAGGCGAGTACTGGACCGCAGCTAAGCCCCCGAGTGGGAGGATTGCTCTCCGCTCGGTAGGATTTTTTTCAAACTTAGGCGAGTGCCGGACTGCAGCTAAGTCTCCAAGTGAGAGAACTTAGGCGAGTACTGGACTGCAGCTAAGCCCCCGAGTGGGAGGATTGCTCTCCGCTCAGTAGGATTTTTTCAAACTTAGGCGAGTGCCGGACTGCAGCTAAGTCTCCAAGTGAGGAAACTTAGGCGAGTACTGGACTGCAGCTAAGCCCCCGAGTGGGAGGGTTTCTCTCCACTCGGTAGGATTTTTTAAATACTTAGGCGAAACGGATTCATAGCTAAGCCCCCGAGTGGGAGGCTGGCTCGCCACTCGGTAGGAAACTGTTTTTACAAACTTAGGCGAAGCGGATCCGCAGCTAAGCCACCCACTGGGGGATTTCTTACGCAAACAAAAACAATAATAATCACTGGGAAAATTATAATGCTCTTGTCTTTGATAAATAAACTACAGGAGTTTTTATTATTACATCTCATCCGAGTGAGAATTCAAGTATAAAAGGGGCGGAGTAGATCCGCATTCCAGGCTCGTGGCTCATCAATCTGGCGACGACACTGTAGAGGTGGTATGCTCCATTGTGGAGGACTCTGGTGACTATGAAGGGGCCTTCCCAAGTAGGAGCGAGCTTGTGTGGTTTCTGCTGATCCACTCGGAGGACTAAGTCTCCTTCTTGGAAGGCTCGGCTCTTCACGTTTCTGGCATGGAATTGACGCAAGTCTTGCTGATAGATGGTCGACTGCGTCCTGCCGGGCTTGTTCTGCTTCATCTTCAGAGTAGAGCTCGACTCGGGGAGCGTTGTGAAGCAGGTCACTCGGTAAGACTGCCTCGGCTCCGTAGACCAGAAAGAATGGGGTTCTTCCGGTCGATCGATTCGGGATTGTCCTCAATCCCCAAAGGACTGATGGAAGCTCGTCGACCCATGCACCTGCTGCGTGCTTGAGATCGCGCATCAATCGAGGTTTCAGTCCTTTGAGAATTAGGCCATTTGCCCTTTCTGCTTGCCCATTCGACTGGGGGTGAGCGACCGAAGCATAGTCGATCCCGAGTGCCCTGAGAGGCGCAAAAGGCCCTGAATTTGTCGGAATCGAAGTTTGACCCATTGTCCATGATGATGTTGTGCGGAACTCCATATCTGAATATCAACTCTCTGATAAAACTGATAGCGGTGCAAGCATCGAGATTCTTGATAGGCTTGGCTTCAATCCATTTGGTGAACTTGTCGACTGCTACTAGCACATGAGTGAAGCCGCTCCTGCCTGTTCTCAGTGGTCCAACCATGTCCAGCCCCCAAACAGCGAAGGGCCAGACGAGTGGAACGGTTTTCAAGGCTGACGCGGGCTTGTGCGGCATATTGGAGTAATACTGACATCCTTCACATTTGTCGACTATCTCTTTTGCCATCTCATTGGCTCTTGGCCAGTAGAACCAAGCTCGGTATGCTTTAGCCACAATGGTCCGAGAGGACGCATGATGACCATAGGTCCCCGAGTGGATATCGTTAAGGATCATTTGTCCTTCTTCTGGTGTAATACACTTCTGGCCGACCCCAGTCGCGCTTTCTCTATATAACTGTCCCTTTATGACTGTAAAGGCCTTGGATCGACGGACGATCTGTCGAGCCTCTTCTTCGTCTTCTGGGAGTTCTTTCCTTAGGATGTACGCGATGTACGGTTCTGTCCAGACGGGAGTGATAACCAAGACTTCCATGATCAGGTCGATCACAGCTGGAACTTCAACTTCAGTCGGATCCGTGGTGCTTTTTGGCTGCGGGTCCTCTTCAGTGAAGGGATCCTTCTGGACTGATGGTGTGTGGATGTGTTCCAAAAACACATTGCTGGGAATGGCTTCTATTTTGGAACCTATTTTTGCCAAATCATCAGCTGCTTGATTTTTCAGTCGGGGTATGTGATGAAGCTCTAACCCCTCGAATTTCTTCTCCAGCTTTCTCACTGCATTGCAATAACCAGTCATGGCTGGACTTCTGACGTCCCATTCCTTTATCACTTGATTAACCACCAAATCTGAGTCGCCATAGACCATGAGGCGACGGACGCTGAGTGAAATGGCCATGCGCAACCCATATAAAAGTGCTTCGTATTCTGCCTCGTTGTTAGAGGAATCAAAGTGGATTTGAAGAACATATCTGAGTTTATCTCCTCTGGGGGAGACCAACACTACTCCGGCACCGGAACCATTTAGCATCTTGGAACCGTCGAAGAACATGGTCCAATGCTCCGAGTGAACCTGAGTCGGCAGTTGCTGTTCGATCCACTCGGCGACGAAATCCGCGATTGCCTGGGACTTGATAACTTTCTTTGCCTCAAACTTGATATCTAGAGGAAGGAGTTCAATCGCCCATTTTGCCACTCGACCAGTTGCGTCCCTGTTATGCAAGATCTCTGACAACGGAGCGTCGCTGACGACTGTAATGGAATGATCAGAGAAGTAGTGGGCAACTTTCTTTGTGGTCATATAAATCCCATATATGAGCTTCTGATAATGAGGATATCTTTGCTTCGATGGGGTCAAGACTTCAGAAATATAATACACTGGGCGCTGAATTTTGAAGGTTTTCCCTTCTTCTTCCCGCTCGACCGTAAGTACCGTACTGACGACTTGTCCTGTGGCTGCAATGTAAAGCAGCAAAGGCTCCTTGCTGATTGGGGCAGCAAGCACCGGCTGGGTGGAGAGCAGAGCTTTGAGCTCTGCGAACGCTGCGTCAGCTTCAGGAGTCCACTCGAACTTGTCAGACTTCTTCATCAATCGGTAAAGAGGCAATGCCTTGTCACCGAGACGAGATATGAATCGACTTAGGGCGGCCAAGCAACTAGTAAGCTTCTGAACATCGTGCACTCGCACAACACTTTTCATTCGGAGTATAGTACCGACTTTTTCTGGATTGGCGTCGATTCCCCGTTCGGAAACGAGAAAACCGAGTAACTTTCCGCCAGGAACCCCGAATGTGCATTTTGATGGATTAAGCTTGATATCAAACCTTCTGAGGTTGGCAAAGGTTTCAGCAAGGTCAGTCAGTAGGTCGGAACCCTTCCGTGACTTGACCACAATATCATACATGTACGCCTCCACATTCCGACTGATTTGGGTGAGCAAACACTTCTGAATCATCCTCATGAATGTGGCTCCGACATTCTTGAGGCCGAATGGCATGGTAACATAACAGAAGCACCCGAATGAAGTGATGAAAGCTGTTTTGATCTCGTCAGGCCCATACAGACGGATTTGATGGTACTCGGAATAAGCGTCTAAAAAAGACAGTCGCTCACATCCCGCAGTCGAGTCGACTATCTGGTCGATGCGGGGGAGAGGAAAATGATCTTTCGGGTAGGCCCGATTGATATGTTTAAAGTCAATGCACATGCGAAGTGACTTGTCCTTCTTGGGGACCATGACAACATTGGCGAGCCACTCGGAGTGGTAGATTTATTGGATGAACTCCGCCGCTAAGAGCCGAGCTACCTCTTCGCCGATGGCCTTTCTCTTCTGGACGGTGGACCGTCGGAGATGTTCCTTGACAGGTTTTACTTTTGAGTCGACTCTTAGGCGGTGCTCAGCCAGCTCCCTGGGAACACTCGGCATGTCAGAGGGCTTCCATGCGAAAATGTCCCAGTTCTCATGGAGGAACTGGATGAGAGCTTCTTCCTATTTGGAGTCGAGTGTTGTCGAGATGTGAGTTGGAGCAGGACTGGGGTCGGTCGGGTGGATGTGAGCTGTCTTCGTATCGCCAGTCGACTGAAAAGCTGACTCTGTAGCGGGCTTCTTGGCTCGCAACAAATCACTTGAGTCTGCAGTCTTCTGGTATTCCTGCAACTCCACCACTGCCATCTGAGCATCGACGATCTTCGAACCTTTCTAAAAACATTCTTCCGCTTTCTTCTGATTGCCCGTAATAGTGATCACACCTTTGGGGCCAGGCATCTTCAATTTGAGACACACATAACACGGTCGGGCCATGAAGCGTGCATAAGCCGGCCTGCCCAAAATAACGTGGTAGGCACTCTGGAAGTCTACAACTTCAAATGTCAACTTCTCTTTGCGGTAATTCTTGGAATCACCGAAAACCACATCAAGAGCAATCTGGCCGAGTGATTCAGCCTTGTTCCCAGGAATGACCCCATGGAAACTCATGTTGCTGGCACTGAGCTGGACATCGGAATGCCCATCCCTTTCAACGTCTCAGCATACAATATGTTCAAACCACTGCCACCATCCATCAGGACTTTGGTCAGTCGAGTGCCTTCAACAACTGGGTCGACCACCAAAGCTTGCCTCCCAGGGGTGGCGATATGCATTGGGTGGTCGGACTGGTCGAATGTTATGGCAGTCTGAGACCATTTCAGGTAACTAGGTATCACCAGAGCGACCATATTCACCTCTCGGTTAATAACTTTCAGTCGACTTTTGCTTTCAACATCGGCAAAAATCATCAGAGTGGAATTGACTTGAGGGTATCCGTCGTCACTGTCTTCTTTGCCCTCGACCTTGTCCGACTCCTTTTCCTTACCTTTGGGCTGCTTGCCCTGGAACTGCTGGATCAAGAGTCGACACTGTCGAGTGGTATGTTCCGGGTAAATGAAATTACCCTCTTCATCTTTCTTTGTGTGGACGAGACATGGTAAGTCCAACACATCATTTCCGTCCTGGTCTTTAACCTTTTTGGGGTTCCAAGATCCTTTAGGTTTTCCTTTAAACTTTCCTTGGGTTAAAGCCAAGGCTTCCCCGGGAGCTGCTGGCTCGGCTTTCCGCTTCTGTTTCCAATTAGAATTTCCTCCGGTTTCTTGGGCGACTGACTTGAGCTTGCCACTCCTGAGTCGATCCTCATCTTCACCATTAGCGTACTTGGTGGCAATCTCCATCATCCGATTCAGGGACATATCCCCGGTTCGACCGAATTTCAAATTCAGTTCTCTGTACTTGACGCCTTCCTTGAAGGCACAAACTGCTTGGTGGTCAGGCACATTCTTCACCGAGTGATGTAACGTGATCCACCTCTGGATGTAATCCCTCAAAGTTTCATTCGGCTTCTGCACGCAAGACCGCAGTTCTGTCAGCCCTGCCGGTCGCTTGCATGTGCCTTCAAATGTGGTGACGAACACTCGGGAGAGATCTTCCCAAGTGTAAATGCTGCTAGGTGCTAACTGGTTTAGCCACGCTCTGGCCGAGCCCTCCAACATGAGAGGCAGGTGCTTCATGGCCACTTCATCATTACCGCCGCCAATCTGGACGGCCACTCGGTAGTCCTCAAGCCAAGTATCGGGCTTGGACTCACCAGTGAACTTACTGACTCCAGTCGCCAACCTGAAGTTGGGAGGAATCACAGTGGCCCTGATGGCTCTACTAAAGCACTCTGGCCCCGAAACATGTACTCTGCTGCTGGTAGGTGCATCTCTGTCGTGACCTTCTCGGTGAGCCCTGTTCCTGTCGACCAAACCTTGGACAAGAATTGATCTCGCGTCAAAGCCTGGCCCTCTGGGGTCGACTGGAATCCTTCGCCCACCACTATGAGGGCGCCTGTCATCCTGCTGGCGAGGCACATACGACCCGCTCCTCGGGGGAGGCGTGGGCACTCGACGTCGACCGTCACGATCAACTCGGTGATCATACTGCTCATGGTTCCCATACTGGTCACACCGGTCTCCACGTCCCTCACGCCTCGGGGGCGATCTCGGGCTGTGAGCCGATTGGACTGTGTCCGCGGCAACGGATCTGCTGTGAATCCTGTTCCGCGACTGAGAAACAGCGGAATTCTGATCTCCTGCTGCCCGGAGTAACGCTCTGATCTGTAGCAAGCCTCTGCCAGCCTTCGACTGGGAAGGCTGAATCGACTCCGCTATACGGGCCGCAGCTGCTAAATTCTGAATCGGAGTTCGATATACCTGCGGGGGCGGGAAGAGCTGACGTCGACTGGATTCGGGAACCCGTTGTCGCGCACGCTCGTCGAGTGCTCGTTGGAGATTCTCCAGTCGAGTGCGCTCGGCCAAGTTTGCCAGGCGCGCGTCCTCCAAGGCGCGAGCCTCGGGGGTTTCTCCAACGATAGGAGTGTGCAGTGCATCCACGTTCCGGCGGCGAAGTTCTTCTCTCTGCAGCGACGTGAGAGGCTCGGGAAGATACTCCTCATGGAGACGCGACGGGTCGCCTCCACCTGCGCCTCCGTCGGTGCGGGGAAAACCGGGAGGACTGGGCGGTCCATCGACCATCAGAACCCCCGTCGCCGGATCGCTGCTGTCGCACTCGGATGCGGTCTCTGCGGAGCCAGTCGACAGGTCAAACAGGCCGTAGAGGGATTCGTCGGGCTCGATTGCCGCAACTTGAGGGGTGGCCGACTGACGTGCCACCGCGTGTCTCACCCACCGCTGAAGTCTCGACCGACCGGAGCGCTTGCGCCGACGGGAAATGGGGAGGGAGGACAACACAGGAGCCGACCGGTAGGGGGTCGACGGTTGCCGCAGGAGAACGCCGCGGACGCACGCGCTAAAGTGCGTTGCCCCGCGAACAGGGAGTGCGTCCACGTCGAGCGGAGCCTCCTAGAGCCAAGCAGAGTCGTCGACGATGAACGCGAGCGCGCCGAGACGGATCTCGCGGCCCTCCACTGAAAACCATGATGATTCGGGTCGGAAAAGGTCGCAACTCCTCCAACAAAACGCTAAAACACCTGCCCCAAGGTGTGCGCCAACTGTCGTGGTTCTAAGTCTGACAGTAGTGTAGGGGGGTAAGTATGGAGAGGCAAGATCTTAGCTATGGAGAAGTTGTAAGCACGCAAGGTTTACGAGTTCAGTCCCTTCTCGGAGGAAGTAATAGCCCTACGTCTCGGAGTCCGGAGGCGGTCGACTGGATTATGTGAGTATGAATTACAGGGGTGCGAACCTTTGTCTCGGAGGAGGGGGGTGGCTTATATAGAGTGCGCCAGGACCCCGGCCAGCCCACGTTACAAAGGGTTCAATGTACATTAAGGCAGGGCGTTACTGGTAACACTAGTAATAAAGTGCTATGATGACTATAAAAGCTACTTAATGACCGACTGTGAGGTACATAGCTTCATCACCCGCAACCCAAGGCGAGGCGCTGGAGAAGGAGGAGCGCGCGTGTACCACTTCTCTTTCCAAGCTCCCCAGTGGCAAGTAGTAGAGCAGCCCTTATAAATGGGTCTCAACTCTCCTCAACTAGCAAGGTGGGACTAAACTTTCCACCACCTGCCATCTCATACATGGGCCTTAAGATTAATCAGGGATTAGTGTCTTATATGAGCCTAAGCCTATCCATAATCCAACACTACTACTACTCCTACTAGTTTTGTTTGTGAGATGGGCAAAAACAATGATGCTTGGAAGCATATTCGTTGGATGCCCGTCCTATTATCCATCCCAAGAGGAAGAGGAACATTGTGCGTCGCGCACGAGGCCTGCTGCCGCCCGGCGGTGCGGACAAAAGCGGCCACCCAAACGGCTATAATTAGGCGGTTCGGGAGCGCAAACGCTCCAGACTCCTCCGCCTCCACGTTTAACCGCACTTCGTTCGTTGCGCAACGCGAGCAAATTACCCTCCTCTCCTCTCCTCCAGAGCCCCACCCCGGCACAGCACAGCACGGCCCGACCGAGACCCCCGTAACGGGAAGGGAAACGGCAGGGGCCTAAAGACCCCGAGGCCTCGAGCCACCCAACCAACCACCGGAGCGGAGCGGAGTCGGAGCCCCCCGCGCAGCGGCGCAGCTCCCCGCCGGCGATCGCTCGGTGGATTCCGGCGGCCCAAGCGCGCGCGTCTCCGTCGGCCCGCGCGCCATTGGAGGAGCCCCCGCCCCGTGCGCGGCCGCCTTGGAGTTGGAGGGGAATTGTTTCCAGTTCCCCGTCCCTTGCCTTGCTCTGGTGGCGGGTTCCTCCTCGCCGCCGCGATGCCCGAGGCCGGCCGCTACACCCACAAGAAGGACGACGGCATCTGCAACAGCGTCTGCGGCGAGGTGAGCCATTCCCCTTCCAGATCTGCCCTCTTCGCCGCGTTGGGTTGATTCCATGGCCCCCGAGATGCGTGCTTCCCTCATCGGGATGCCCAGAGCATTAGGTCCGCGCCGCATGCTTGCTGCCTTGTACTGTACCTCGATTCGGCGTCGATGCGTGCTGCTGCTTTATTTTATTTTCCTGTGCTCCGATTTTCTGTTGGGATGCCGGTCGGAATTTGGTAGGATTGGGAGGAGCAGAGGAGGAGGCCCTCTGCTCTTCCATGCTTTTGCTTCGGATGATGAGGGGATATTGTTAGGTGGAGCCACGGAGTTCGGATTCTTCACGCCTTTTTGGAGGTAGAAGAATCTCGCGACGTGTCGGAATCGCGTGTTTTTGGGCTGCTATCCCCAACCGCGGCACTACTAAAATTTCTTGCGATGAGCAGGGGGCTTTTCTGCTTCTTTCTTCGTTCACGAGCGCTTTTGCTGTGAAAACTTCGTTGGCCTGCAAAATTGCAGGTTTAAGCTCGACTGTTCAACCCTAAAATTTGGTTAGGGAAAGGGGCAGCTTTCGGTTAGTTATCAGTACCGGTATGTCTGTAGCTAGTGTTCTTGTTGATAGCGCTGGTCTCGATTGTAGCTTGGACATTTTGACTTCCCACCGCTCCAGGTTCAGCTGTTGCTATCTTGCATAATCTTGCCAACCTCGCGCTTCATTATTTGTGACTGATGCTGTCCTTATCCTTTTGGATTCGTGCTTGTAGCTCTGGCGCTAGTTCTTCATTGGCTCGTTACTGTAGTAGTTTACTAGTTTTACACGCTGGTGGTCAGTTTCTGATGACCTTTTCATGCAACCTTTTATGGCTGTAGCATATCTTGTTGTGAAAAGGGAATGTTCCGCAACTGCTTTGGGAGGTTATATCCTTTTGGCAAGCAGGCTTTGGTTATTGCCGTGCAGGCATGTGTTTGTTCCTGCTTTAGGGATATAGACTTTACAGAGTATACATGTGTGTGCCTGAATTTTAAATGGTTGCCTCAAGTAGTTGTGCTAGGTCTTCAGTTTGTGTCGAGCGGTGGAAATGCTCTGGTGCTGTAGTAAGTTACCTTGTTCTTGCCGTTTTTAATGGCTTGATCTGGTAACACCCTTTTGTCATCAGCAAGTGAAAAGTTGGATATCTGTGCTCACACATGAGCTTTTCAAGCCATTTTCCTTATACACCTCTCCTCGAATGCAAAATTTCCTAATTCAGTAATTTAGTCTGTTATACCTCTGAACCAGAACAAACAGCATGCTCGTCTTCTGTTCCGTGCATCGACGAGTTGCAGGACAGTAGACCTGTTTTTCCTTGCATCTGAGTCTGTCCTCAAACGTGATTCACCAAATGATTCCCAATTACGTGTAATATTTCCTGATTATTTTTAGGTAAATTGCTCAGCTTAAAATATCCCACCGTCAAATTTATATTCAGTCATCTGTTTTGCTACCTCTGAACCTGAATGAACCGATGTTAAAACGCTCCTTCAGTTATGTGTACCACCAGCATATCATTGCCTGGTGTACTTATTTCCTTCATGAATTTACTTATGTCTATTATTGCTTTCTTATCTAATTTATTTATGAATTCATTCACTTGCAGCCCACCTCAAAGGCAGTTATGGCCATGTCAAGGCTCAAGTGTGCGCTTCGGGGGTTTGATTTCAGGGTACTTCTGGCTCTCTTGATTGGTGTGCCGCTGGTAATGTTAATGATATATGCGCATGGTCAGAAGGTCACATACTTCCTCCGGCCAATATGGGAATCTCCTCCCGAGCCTTTCAAGATAATCCCTCACTACTACAATGAGAATGTCACCATGGAGAACCTCTGCAAGTTACATGGGTGGAAAGTCCGGGAGACTCCACGCCGTGTGTTTGATGCTGTACTCTTCAGTAATGAGCTTGATATCCTTGAACTTCGTTGGAATGAACTCAGCCCCTATGTGTCAGAGTTCGTCCTGCTTGAGTCCAACTCAACTTTCACTGGCGTGGTAAAGCCACTCTACTTCAAGGAAAACCGCCATCGATTTAGGTTTGCTGAATCGCGGCTGACATATGGCACATATGGAGGAAGATTCATGAAGGGGGAAAATCCATTTGTTGAGGAGTCATTTCAGAGGGTTGCCCTGGATCAGCTCATTAGGATTGCAAGAATTGAAAATGACGACATATTGATCATGTCAGATGTTGATGAAATCCCAAGTGGCCACACCATCAATCTCTTAAGATGGTGTGACGACACTCCTAAGATACTCCATCTTCAGCTCAGGAATTATCTGTACTCGTTTGAGTTTTTTCTGGATGACAAGAGTTGGAGGGCGTCAATTCACAGATACGTATCTGGGAAGACAAGATATGCTCATTTTCGGCAGACAGATCAACTTCTTGCCGATTCAGGGTGGCACTGCAGTTTTTGTTTCCGGCACATCAGTGATTTTGCCTTCAAGATGAAAGCTTATAGCCATGTGGATAGGATCAGATTCAAGTACTTCCTGAACCCTGAGAGGATTCAAGATGTCATTTGCAGAGGGGCGGATCTTTTTGACATGCTTCCTGAAGAGTATACGTTCCAAGAAATCATTGCAAAGTTGGGCAACATTCCAAGCACATTCTCTGCTGTTCATCTTCCTAGTTATCTGCTTCAGAATTTTGACCGGTACCGTTATCTTCTCCCCGGGAACTGCAGGAGAGAAAGTGGCTAGGTTCTGTGGTTTACTTTGCAAGCTGTTGTGCATGGGTGCCACTGCCTAAGCTGCTTGAGTGGTTGGCTGTTGCAATTGCATCTGATATGATTGGCTAAGTTGGACGGTTGCTTGGGCTAGTGGTTATGGACAAGTTCATGATTTTGTGCCGTGTAATGGAACATTGGAGGATATGACAGCATAGCGCATGCTTGATCGTTACCTTCCCAGAAGAGCTCAACGGTGTATGCTTACCACCAGAAGTCATTGCCATTCATATTTCCTCCCTGATTGATGTGTAAACTCAAAGCTGTAATGGAGAAATGAACACTATGTGAGATTTCAGATTTATATGCTGTACAAGTGGCCTTACCGTGCAGATAATTACATATGCATGTGTTCATATTTTAAACCTTTTTGTGTTGATGGCACCGATGAAAATCTGATTTCCTGACTACTGGATTTTCTGATTCCCATCTTAAGAAGTTCTGGCTTCCAAGACTGTTTTGAAACTTAGGTGACCGGGTAAGTATCTGCATGTGTTCATATTTTAAACCTTTTTGTGTTGATGGCACCGATGAAAATCTGATTTCCTGACTACTGGATTTTCTGATTCCCATCTTAAGAAGTTCTGGCTTCCAAGACTGTTTTGAAACTTAGGTGACCGGGTAAGTACAACTTCAACATTTTGCAGCTGTGAACAGACTTGAAAGGTGCCGTGGCAAAAAAAAGTTGCAGGGAATCATCTATTCAGTTTTTCCCGTGCATGTTTTCCTGCCCCTTGTTTTCCCAAGTTATCGCTTTTGTGTTACGGGGTCTTGTAAAAGGTCTTGAAGGCTTCTTGCTGAACAAACCTCCTCAAGATGTTTGGTCATTCAGCATTTTGTGTTTGGTTCCAGTGAATCAATTATGCTCTGTTTGTCTTATTTGTTTGACACAGTTAACTCCATTGAGCCGGAATGTGCGAGTTTCCAAGTATCATGCAATAGGTTTCTTTGTGTATGGACTTTTTTTGTTCTGAAGTTTAAAACTGAAGGAATAATCCCTCAGTTGTTTACGAGTTGTGTTAAGTAGCAAGGGATTTGCACCTTTATATCGTGCTTCTGTTGAATTTTCATTATTTGTAGTACCAATACCTTATCTGAAGCTAAAGAACCTTTTTGTTTATGTTGTGGTACCAATACATTTTTCTAATCTAAATGTATAGTAGATTAAAGAATGGTGGTGTACCAAATCCTAATTGTGCATGTGGTTTAGGTATCTATTAACCTGCTGATCTTTTCAGAACTACGGCTTGCAGAGCTGCAAGTGTTTCATCTTCTGCCTAGAAATGCATAATTGCTTTCCCTGTCCGGTGTGTGGCAAATATGTTCCTGTCAGTGTTCGAATATTTTGCTAGGCAAATTTTAGTTTCTTTTTTGGATAATGCCAGGCAATTTTTAGTGGCGTGTTTCCTCCTTGTCCCTGTAGTTATGCTTGACTGGGGCCAAATTGGTTTGAAACTTGGTAGGTTCCTGTAGCTGAATACATTTGTGCTTTGAACGGTATCTAACTGCAGTGGTAGTCTTGCTCCACTGCTGGGGTTAATTTGCAACTTGTTGTGGGATTGGCTGATCGAAAGTTACTGAGAAGCAATTATTTTATGAAGAATTAGTTTTGCAAATTACTTGTCTAAAACAACAATTGAATGAGAGACTCGATTATATTTCTCTTTTATGATCAAGTAGCGAAACAGAGGGAGTGATGATTAACAAACAATCTGTTAGAAGAACACTGGGACATGTCCTCCAAACTAGAAAGGGAAGAAAATGCAATACTCAGTTATCAGTTTATTACCATTTTGCTTTCTGTAATTCATTTATGTGCTTTTTATTATCAGTCGTTATTTTGTAGAGGATGACAAGTTTACCAGTTTAGGTAGCTTCTTCGTTCTTCGGTCTCTCTTTCTCCAGTCCTCCAGTCCTCAGTTGCTCCTTTTCACCAGTTTTAGTCTTTGTTTCTAATTTAATCTCTTGTAGCGCTTGTGTTATCAAGTTTATTGGTGCAGTATTTCAATAGTTTTGCCTCCAGTTTTGTCTTGTCAGTTGAGTTTTTCCTTTATTAGGTTTCTGTAGAAGGCCTTGAACAATATGTAACTGCAGCGGCAGTCTTGCTCCACCGCTGGGCCTAATATGCACCTTGTCGAGGGCCTGTTTTATCCTCAGTTTGTTATACTGGTTATTAGATAGCGACTCTTTACTAGTTGTAAGTTACTGAGAAGCAGTTATTTTATTAAGAATTAGTATTGCAAATTACCTGTCTAAAACAATGCATCGAATAACTGTAATCATCTCTCTCGCCGCACGTATATTATTCATCAGGGCGGAGGTCTGCTGTTCCGTCTCTGCCGTTCGTTCACCGGTTCTACTACTAGTAATTAGCAACCTGCACGCAAGCCATGGCGAGACTTGACCACAGTGGCGTCAGGCCAAGTTGACTGGACTTTATCCACGCAGCCGCCCGTGGCTGTGCAGATGGAACAGGCAGTGGATTTGCCACGATTTCTTCTCGTGCTGTCTCGTCCGGCAGTACCAGCGAGCTAATGCCTCCTGCGAGTCATTTCCATAGACCCAGCACAAGGGACAGTGCAGGCGTAGGGATACGTATGCAGTGAACAAAAAAAATCAGTTTTACGACCAGAGGAGAAGGAAGTCTTGGTCTTGAGCGGGGACAAGTCAACGTAAGTGTCATGCCACCGTTAAATACATACATGTACTCCATGATGGTTATAAATACTTTTTCTGTTTAAAAAATCTTGTTCCTAAAATGGATGTATCTAACATCAAATTAGTGCTAGATACATTTATTATAAAAACAATTGTGGGACAAGTTTCTTCGAGTGGAGAGAGTAGTACATGTACTGGCAGCAGGTATCCCATATCCTTAGCCAATTGATCCAACTCCTACCGTTCTTCCCCACAATGCCAGCCAAAAATACACTCAATAAACACCCCACAATAAAATAAAATACACCCAATACACAGCATCGAGCTTTTTTACGGACATAAAACAGTTTTTTTAGGGGGTAAACAAAACAGTTTTTAAAACAGAATGTGCAATTTCATTCGCAAAAGAAAACCCCGAACTATGCGCAAATGGAGCGCATCATACACACGAAGTCACCTGCTTAAATCCTCGCCTGCCAGATAAAAATGTGCTCGGCCTTAATGCACAAAGTGACGGGCAATTAATCGTTTTTTAGGGTAAATGCCGCCGCTTTATTTTCTTAAATGAAGTTCGGAATCTCGTCCGTGATGGCATCCAAAATGCACTCTGGCGGCGATTCAAACCAAACCTTACATAGTTCTTCTCCTATCCCTAACTTAACTAATTTATGTGCGGCAACATTTGCAGAACGTCTAAAACCCAGGAGACTCTAAAAACAACAAAGCTTCGTAGCATGGTCTTGATCTTCTCCAGCCAAGGCCCTGAAGCAGGCAGGTTCTTCTCTGAATTGTTGATAGTTTGTACGAGAGCCTGGCTGTCCAGCTCGACGTGTACCCTCTGAGCATTAATTTCTGTTGCTACCAACAGAGCACGCTTGCAAGCCATAATCTCTGCTACTACCGGGTCAGCAGCCGTGGGGAAAAAGTGACATGCACTAGCGAGGAAGCCCCCATTGTTAGGCCAACTCCACCGCACGACCCCAAAGGACGTACGGATTGACCGGATTTTGTCCCTTTGGAGCGCCGATGGGTTCGCCTGTGTCCGCCTTTGTCAGATGGGTCGTGCGTGCGCGCACCGCGCGGTCGCACCCGAAATCGTGTTCGGGGTGGACGTGAATAAAAGAAATATTAAAACTAAAATGAAATAACTAAAAAACTAAATAAACACATTTTAAAAAAACATAAAATATATATAGGGGCGGCCACAAAACGGCCAAGTTTCCACGGCCACTTAAAAGGCCCATTTTTCATAATTAACATATAAAACAAAATAAAAAAACGCCTCCGCCTCCCGCGCGCTCCTGCCGCGCCCGTCGGTGCCGTGGCCGTCGCCGTCTTCACTGGCCGCCGGTGTCGTCATCGTCGTCGCTGACGAGGTCGACGTACTCCGGCGGCGTCCACAGGTGGGCCGGAGGTGCGTGGTGGACGGGGGCGGGCTGGACGGCCGGAGCTGCCTGCACCACCTCCTCCCGTGGCGAGGCCTCCCGCTCCGGAGTGGGGCACCAGTTCACGCCCAGGTCGGCGACCATCTCTGGCGCAGTGCACGACCAGCCCCACCCCTGGCCCAGGAGCTTCTCGAACGCGGGCGAGTCCTCCTCCATCGGCTCCTCCTTGGCGGCCGCCGTGACGGCCGCCAGCTGCAGCTCCGGGAAGGCGACGTCCCCGGCAGCAGAGAGGGCCACGGCCTCCTCCAGGCCGTCCCACTGCCGCTCGTCGTGCGTGTTCATGGAGTCGTCCATGACACGCTGCAGGAGACGGGCCTCCTCCTCCGCTGTCATGCGAGGAGGGGGAGGGGGCGACGGAGACGGGGAAGGCGACGGCGTGGGCGTCAGGCCACGCACCCGCGTACGCCCGCGCGGCTCTGCACGTGGCCTCCGCGGCCCCGACACGGTGCCGACGAAGTAGGACGCGCGCCGCACGTCGTGCTCGTCCTGGAGCCATGTGTCCCAGAGCGGCGAGTCGGGGGCATACCTGTGGTCGTAGTACAGGTCGTCGGGGAGGAGGCGGCGGCGGTTGATCTCATCGTGCCGTGCACGGCCGGTCGCCGGCACTGGCGGGATGGGGACCCGGTCCGCGAAGAGGTGCCACCCGTTGGGGAGGTGGGCGTCGCTCCACGGGACCGGCGTCCTCGTCTCCCAGTACCTCCGGCACACGTCCGCGCAGATGTACTGCCGGTCGCGCTCACCGGAGGGCCTAGGGGCAATGGTGAAGGGGGCCGGTGCGGGGGCTCGACGGGAGGAGTGCGGCGGTGGCGCGGGGGCCCGACGGGAGGAGCGCGACGGAGACGCAGGCTCCTCCTTCTTCACGGAGCCGCGGCGGCGCCCCGAGGAGGAGCCGGCCTCGCGGTCGTGCTTGCCCTTGCCGTTCCAGAAGCCCATGGCGAGGTGGGCGGCCGGCGAGCTCGAGGAGGAGTCGGGCTAGGGTTTCTGCGCTGTCGGGGTTCGAGGAGGCCGCTGGGTGGCGTGGGGCAGTGTGGACGACGACCCGTCCACGCTTCCCACTTAAAGAAGGACGGCGACCGCTCGACGTGCGGATGACAGGTGGGGCCGCCCGCTCGTGCGCATTGATGTGGGTGGGTGGGAGTTGGGTGGCCGCCTGCCACGCGGCCCCGACGCAGACGAGCGCGCGTCCGTTTGGTGTCCGCCGCGACCCAAACCCGGCGCAAGTTTGCGCTCGAAATGGGTCGGCCCGGACACAAAACGGACAAGATGGGTCCGGGCCGTCGCGCGCTGGGCCGCCTCCTTTGTCCCTTTTACCCCAAACGGACGGGACCGGATAGGATAGGGTCGCGCGGTGGAGTTGGCCTTATCGCGGAGCACAACACCGCCTCCTCCCTTTCCACCATGCCGTGATGTTGCACCATCAGCGTTTGCTTTGAACCACCCGTCATCCGGCGCATGCCATCTCTGAATAATAGCAGGTTTGGTCCGCTTGTCTGGCTTTCCATGGACTTTCCTCCATTCCTTCACAAACAAACGAACTCGTTCTATGATTTCATGTGGAGCATCAATACATTTCCCATTCTTTGTGTCGTTGCGGGCCAACCAAAGGCAATTAATTGTTGGTTTAAACACAAAGGATGGTTTTTCTAAAAAAAAAAAACAAGCAAAGGATGCCGTAAAGGAAAAATCAAACACACATTACCTTTTTTTTCCTGGACACAAAGGGATCGGCAAGACTAGAGGGGCGACTCGCTAGTCACCTCTGCCCGCTCCATCTCTCACTGTACATGTTTACGCGTGGTTCCATGTTTGGGGCAAGGCAACACGTTGCGCCCAAGTGTGTTCAAACCTTGTTTGCCTTGGAGAGGAAGATTAGGGGGGCAAGGGGCAGGGGCAGCGGGCTTGAACCATTGGACGCTTTGGCGAGGCAAATTTGATAAATTTGATCTGTGGACGAAATCAAATTATAACATAAACTGCTCGTGAAACTATTTCACGTGGGTGATCTTTTTGTGTGACGTCCGACATGAAGGCGTCACACTACATTGTGCAACGCCTCACAGATAGGCGCTACATGCCTGGTCAACGTTGCACCCCAAACCGCCTAAAAATTGCTAAGTCATTGTGCAGAGCCTACGAGCTAGGCGCTGCACTGTATAGTGTGGCGCCTAGCTCTCAGGCGCTACACACTGACTTTATAATTTTCGGATCACATGGGTGCGATGTTGGCCAGGCGTGTAGCGCCTATCTGTGAGGCGTTGTACAGTGTAGTGTGACGTCTTCGTGTCGAGCGTCACACAAAAAGGTCAGCCACGTGAAATAGTTTCATGGGTAGTTCATTCTGTAATTTGATTTTGTCTATGGGTCAAATTTGTTAATTTTGCCGTTTGGTGATGTGACGGCAATACAATGCAAGAAACAATCCCCAGCCCCCTCTCACTAGGGGCTGGCCGTGGATGCCGATGCCGACCGAGACCGGGTATACTAGGGAAGGCTGGTCCGGGGGCGGCCTGCTGCCGTGCATTCCTCTGATAGGCCGTATCCATTTCCATGCCGTTTCGAAATCTTGTTGGCAAGTTTGCCAGATCTAAAAAGCAGATTTTGTAGTACAGTTTGACCAGCAGAAGACCCGTGCACATACTACATAGTACTAGTACATGAAGAAAATCTTGACAAGATTCTTCCTGAGTTCGGCAAAGCAGTAATCCCAAATACAGTACGTACTAGTGGATACTACTTCCTCGTATCTAAAAGGGGCAACATATGCCCTGAAAACCAGAATCAGGTAAAATTTGAAAAGTTCCCTTTCTCAGCGTTGGATGGGCAACGGTTGGGGTTGGCTCAGATCAGGGCAGGCCAACCCATTCACTTCTGTGCGCTTTTTTACGGCGAGACCGTGTGAAATCGCCACGCTCTTGTTCGGTGCCCTCTGTCTCCTTCGTCCTCTTGACTTGGACTGGCTGCGTTCCTGAGATCGAATCCATGGAGGCTGAACCATGATGATGCTGACACTCGACTCATACGAAAGGCTTCACATAGAAGACATGTTCGCCTACCTGATCGAACCAATGTAGTAGTACAACTGAACAAGATTGCAGAACAAATCAGTTTTATTTGGACCAAGGGAGTCGTACGCCGGACACTAATGGAGGGCTTTTCTGCGAGCGGGTTGTGCAAAGTCTTGTTTCACTGGAGTGGATCATCCTCTCGCTTACCACAAAACGCACCGCAAAGCACTCTCGTTTTAGGGTTAGTGCAGAGTGCTGATCGCACAAAGCGTATAGGAAAAGTTTCCTCTTCTCGTAGAAAAGAGTCTAAGAGCAAGGAGGGCAAGCCGAGTCCACGCCGAGCCCAGTCCTCCACACACAGAGAGAGAGAGAGAGAGGGAGGAGGCTTGTTTGCTGCGCTGGGGAAAACGATTTGGAGAGGGACCATGTTAAAATTTGCCTTTGGAGAGAGAGAGAGAGAGAGGGGGCAGAGGAGGTGTCAGTCTGACGGAGCAAACGCGCGCGAGATCGTCGGAGAGCAGACCGGTGTAACGCGGCCGACGCGATTCCGGCCAGTTTCCTCTTCCCCTCGTTGGTCGCTACAGTGGCAGGCAGTGCTGGGGTTTTTGGCTTTGGGACAGTTTGTGGTGCTGGAGGAGCCTTCCTCCCGAAGGAAGCACAGGAGTTCTGAAAAAAAAAGACCGAAACAGAGGAGGGTAACGCCGCCGCGCCGCCGTCGTGAATCCGGCCTGCTTCTACCTGTCGGTGCAGGGGCTTCGCGGTGTGCTTGAATTGGTGCTGGAGGAGGAGGGAGCCAACCTCTCGGACTCGGAGGAAGCAGAGAAGGGCTCTGTTCAGTTCCGTTCTGTTCTTTGAAGTAGAGACTGATCTGATTCTGATCTCGTGGTGCTCTCCGGTCGAACCTGTCTGTCTCGTGGTCATCTCGTGCTGCTCCACTTCATATGGTAGACATTGCTGATTTGCGTTTGCTTGCAGTGACACAAAAATGACAGCTACAGGTTTCAGGGGGGCGTCATGAATCAAAGTGTTTCTCGCTGGAAACTGTCGATTGCATTCTGCCAATGTGAATATCTGGTCATGATTGGACATGTTGTCACCAAGTGCATGTTGCTTAAATCACTGGCTCTTCAGATCAATCAACGGGCATGCCCTGCATCAGGCTCCTCTTTCTTCAGAAACTGAGATCGGTGATCTGTATTTGTCTCTGGCTACATACGTTGAAAATAGAAATGCAGGGCAAAAGATCTGCAAACAAGTGCTAATCTATCAAATTTATCATAATTAGCACATAACTAATTATCTTCATTCCTAGGATTTTTCTCCGAGTTAGTGAACATGACCATTCTTGACTACCCCCTCCGTCCCATAATATAACATGTTTTTGCAAGCTGTTTTAGTTTGTAAAAACGCCTTATATTATGGGACCGAGGGTGTAGTTGGCTTTAAATCTGTTCACCGCAATTAATATCCTATGACTGAACATAGAAATTCAAATAGATGTCTATGTGTACAAATCCGTTCATATATTCCCATTTAGTTTAGTTGCAACATTGTGAATCTAAAAAAAGGCAGATAGCTTTTTGTTGACACAAGTGGGGTCTCTACCATACACCAGTAATTAAATTATTTATCTGCTAGCCTAGGCATCAAACGATGCTTCCAAAAATAGATTTATCTCACACGTTTCTACTTTAGGCCATTCATTGTTACTGGCAAGATAATTGCTACGATGATAAGAAACGGGGAATTGGTTCCAGAAGCAGGGATGGAGTGCCCAAACTGCGAACGTCGCATTGATAATAGTGATGTAAGTACCATTAACTATTTAATATGACTGTTTCATTTACTTTTATGCCCCTCTGTTTCCAAATAGTGGTATGGTGGTCTTTTCTTCCTCTTGGTTAAAGTGTAAAATGCTGAACCCTCATGTCTTCATATTGCAGGTTTCATCACAGTGGCCAGGACTCCCTATTGGTGTTAAATTTGATCCAACGGATCTTGAACTGCTTGGACATTTAGAAGGCAAGATTGGCAGGGCAGTGTCCCATGTACTAATAGATGATTTTATTCCAACCATAGAGATGGCGGAGGGAATCTGCTACACACATCCGGAAAATCTCCCTGGTACATGATTCGTATTTTGGAATTGTTATCAGGGCTTTCTGAATTAGAAAGTTAGCTCATACTACGCAGAGTAAGTGTTCGTTAGCTAATTCATATAAGTCTGCAGGTGTCAAATTAGACGGGATCGCCAGTCACTTCTTCCACAAAATATGCAATGCCTATGATGTTGGCACACGCAAGCGTCGCAAGATTAGCAGCAACGACTACAATGTTTGTGATGAGAATCTCAGATGGCACAAGACTGGAAAATCCAGACATATCTTAAATAATAACGGTGACATAAAAGGGTGGAAGAAAATAATGGTTCTTAGGAAAGGAGGTGCCAAGGCAGAAAAGACTAATTGGACGATGCATCAGTATCACCTTGGGGTAGATGAAAATGAAAAGGACGGGGAGCTTGTTGTTTGCAAAGTCTTCTTTCAGTTGCCGTCAGAGAAAGCTGGGCAGTCTGCAATGCTCGCTGTTAATGAAGAATCCGATTCATTTGCTGGGAAAATCGATCCTACAACCCCAATGACATACCCTCTGCAGCCTTGTCGCCCAAACGGTAGTCCATCCGAAACCGAGCAGAATCAGGTAAATCTTCATTGGCCAATGAAACTATCATCAACTTTGTGTGAAAGGTTTTGTCTAATTTTATTGATGGACCAGGCGAAGCTTCAGTTTATCTATATCTATCAAATAAAATCCTATGTAGACTCAGATAAACTCTGTTTATAGGACTGTAGGGTATTGACTTGAACAAAGCCTTGCAATACTAGGATCCCTCCATCTGAACAATTCCTTCCTCAACTGTAGGTTTCATGTAGTACAGATGCTATACTGCACAAAAATAACTAGATACTCCTACTAGACAGGAGAATTTTCTCTGCTTGCAAGAGTGCATCCAACAGTCTCAGAAATATATCAGAAGCTTTTAGGTCCTTATAAAGATCCATGTATCACAAATAGTCATGTTTGCAAAAAAAAAACTTTCTGATTCCTTCACTATAGGATTCAATACATAATCGATCCTGATTACTATAATAAATCTCTGAGCTTGTGTGCCAAGCTTTTCATGAACCCAAATCACATCTTGAATAGGACACACAGTTTACCTGTTCTGCTGCCAAGATAACCCCCTCAAGTTATCCCTTTTTCGTCCAAACTTAATAATATTGTGCATATACTGAGCACAGCAGTCAGCACTTAGCAGATTATGTCACCTTCATTTCACTGTCATTCATGTTACGTGACAGGAGGAGGAAGAGTTCCGCCTATCTGCTGTCCGGGGAGCCGCGGAATGGCTCGCCGGAACCTCGTCGCATGCCTTTGATGAACACCCGTCACGCGGCAGAACCCCGGACGCTGCCTACCCTGAGAAGCAGCATCTGCTTCTTGTTGACACGGACGCGCTCCAAGGGTTCCCCCACCTCGGAACGTCTCCGCACTTCTCCTCTCTGGCCGTAAGCGCTGCCGCGTTCATCATACTCGTTTCGTTTCGCGGTGCATATTTCTCATGGCTCATCTCCTTATCTCGTGTGTGTTTACGGCAGGACATGCAGCTTGACTCGCTGGATAGCTTCAACAGCTGGCTGGAGCACATGTAGCATAACGCGTCGAGGAAGTTTTTATTTATTTTTAAACGGAGGCCAAACTCATCGAGGAGGGGTTCTGAAGTAGGGGCGCAACGCGAAGAGGCTGTTTTTTTTCTCGTGATGTACTTATGTTGTACTCCCTCCGTTCCGAATTATTTGTCACAGGTATGGATGTATTTAGATGTATTTTAGTTCTAAATACATCCATTTCTCCGATGAGTAATTTGAAACGGTGAGTACTATATCTGTGTATGTATGACGGATCTCAGAAAATTTTGTATATATGATCTTTCTTTTTTAGGAAAGGGGGACCTCCCCGGCCTTTGCATCGGAAAGATGCATACGGCCACCTTTATTAACAAGCAAATAAGTTTAATAAAAGTCTAAAAGTCTCGAACAAAGCTGCTCACAGGGAGCTAAGGAACAAAAATAGATGCCATAGCCGGCTAGCAAAAGATAGATAGGAAAACTAATTGCCTATCCTATTACATGACCGTCATCCAAACCGGCTGAAAATATCCCGTGCTACCATCTCCCATTGGATAGATCCAGTAACCAAACACTCCCTGGCCTCCGTCGGAGTGAGTAATGACCACATACGGATCAAAGCAGTGGCTCGGAATATAACCTGCAAAAAATGAGTAGTTGTTGTTCTGTTAAATACCAAATCATTTCTGCAATTTTGGATAGCCCATAATAACACACATACTCTTACACGAATGTGTCTCGCTGTTTGGGACTCAATCCCATCCAACCACGTCCCAAATAACGTGTTTATATTATGTGAAGGAGTAATATTAAAGGCTATGTTCACTGATTGCCATAGAATCTTGGCCAGAGGACAATCGAGAAATAGGTGTTTGATTGTTTCATCCCTGTCACAAAAGCTACAACGAGAGGATCCAGTCCAGTTGCGTTTAATCAAGTTATCCTTAGTTAAAATGACTTGTTTGTGCACAAACCACATGAACACTTTAACTCTCAAGGGAACTTTGACATGCCAAACATGTTTCGACGTAGGAATAGAACTAGCATTAATTACATCCAAGTACATGGATTTAACCGTAAATTCTCCATTCCTAGTAAGCTTCCAACACAACTGGTCCGGACATGGAGAGAGTTGAACATCCATCATTCTTCTTATAAGATGGAGCCAAACTTCCCAACGATTGCCGGCTAATGCTCTCCTGAAGCTAATATTTAGAGGCGTGGACTGACATACTGACTCAACGGTCGCATCTCTCCGTTGAATAATACTATAGAGAGAAGGATACTGAACCACCAGAGGCGTATCCCCTAACCAGGTATCCTCCCAGAATCTTGTAGAAGTACCGTTACCGACAACCACCTTGGTCCGGTTAAGAAAGAGCGATTTAACTCTCATCAGGCCTTTCCAGAAAGGCGAATCCATCGGCCTCACTGTCACCTGGGATGAGGTTTTGGATTGAAGGTACTTATTACGTAGAATCTGTGCCCATTGACATCGGTCTCTCGAGAAAGCTTATATAACCATTTGCTAAGAAGACATTTGTTTTTGACCTCAAGATTCTCGATACCAAGACCCCCTTGGTCCTTCGGTCGACAAATAATGTCCCATCTAGCTAATCTATACTTTCTCTTCATCTCATCACTTTGCCAGAAAAAACGGGATTGATAGAAGTCGAGTCTTTTCTGCACTCCCGCTGGTACTTCGAAAAAGGACAAAAGGAACATGGGCATACTTGTGAGCACCGAATTAATAAGAACTAACCTGCCTCCATATGACATCAGTTTGCCCTTCCAGCAGTCCAATTTCTTCTCGAATCGATCCTCAATGCATTTCCATTCGCTATTTGTTAGCTTACGATGATGAATGGGTATACCTAAATACGTAAAAGGTAAAGCCCCCAATTCACACCCGAACAATTGCTTATATGCCTCTTGTTCCTCCTTGGCTCTTCCAAAGCAGAACAATTCACTCCTGTGAAAATTTATTTTCAGACCGGACAATTGTTTGAACAAGCATAACACCAGCTTCATGTTTCTCGCCTTTGCCAAGTCATGCTCCATAAAGATGATAGTATCATCAGCATACTGTAGGACAGATACACCTCCATCAACTAGATGAGGTACCAAGCTACCTACCTGTCCAACATCCTTAGCCCTCCCTATTAGAATTGTCAACATATCAACTACAATGTTGAACATAATAGGGGACATTGGATCTCCTTGTCTCCGGCCCTTATGTGTTTGGAAATAGCGACCTATGTCATCATTCACTTTAATTCCAACACTGCCTTTTTGCGTGAAAGATTCTACCTGCCTTCGCCAGGCTTGATCAAAACCTTTCATCCTCAACGCTTGTTGAAGGAATGGCCATTTGACTTTGTCGTACGCTTTTCGAAATCCACTTTCCTATCTGGCATGAAGGCAGTTTGGGATGGCTGCACCACAGAATGCGCAATCTGCGTGAGCCTATTTGTCCCCACCTTGGTGAATATTTTGAAACTTACATTCAGAAGACAGATCGGCCTAAATTGCTCAATTCGGACCGCCTCTGTTTTCTTAGGAAGCAAATTAATAGTTCCAAAATTCAGATGAAACAAATGAAGCTGTCCAGCGAATAAGTCCTGGAACATTGGAAGCAAGTCCCCTTTAATGATATGCCAGCACCTCTTATAAAACTCCGCCGAAATCCGTCTGGTCCCGGAGCTGTATATATGATCCTGCAGCTTGCTGATGAACATAGCTCAGCTATGTTTACTGTTGTAGTGGTAGCAGACCTTTTTTTTGCCAACTTAGGAGCACCGCTCCAAATTTCATATCCATGAAACTGACGAACAACAACCAGTCAGTCCCTCAAAAGGGTTTGAAACTTATTAGTACTTCCTCTATACATTAGTTAGTTACCAGGCTTTGGTTTTTCTTTGCTTTTTAGTTTGCAACAATCATCCTTACTGTACACATCTTTTGAGAGGAACACACATGAATTGTGATTTATTAGAATGCTCTACGTGCTTCATTTATATCTTTTGAGCTAGGCAATTTTGCTCTATTGCTTCACTTATATCTTTTTAGAGCACGGCGGTGGCTTTATTTTATAGAAATTATTGAACTCTCATGCTTCACTTATATTATTTTGAGAGTCTCTAAACAATATGATAATTTGCTTTGGTTATAAATTTAGTCCTAATATGATAGACATCCAAGAGGGGTATAATAAAAACTTTCATATAAAGTGCATTAAATACTAAGAGAAGTTTGATTCTTTATGATTGTTTTGAGAAATAAAGATGGTGATATGAGAGTCATGCTAATGAGTAATTGTGAATTGAAGAAATACTTGTGTTAAGGTTTGTGATTCCCGTAGCATGCACGTATGGTGAACCGTCATGTAACGAAGTTGGAGCATGATTTATTTATTGATTGTCTTCCTTATGAGTGGCGGTCGGGGACGAGCGATGGTCTTTTCCTACCAATCTATCCCCCTAGAAGCATGCACGTAGTACTTCGTTTCAATAACTAATAGATTTTTGCAATAAGTATGTGAGTTGTTTATGACCAATGTTGAGTCCATGGATTATACGCATTCTCACCCTTCCACCATTTCTAGTTCTCTAGTACCGCGCAACTTTCGCCGGTACCATACACCCACCATATACCTTTCTTAAAACAACCACCATACCTATCTATTATGGCATTTCCATAGCCATTTCGAGATATATTGACATGCAACTTTCCGCCATTCCATTTTATTATGACACGTTCCATCATTGTCATATTGCTTTGCATGAGCATGTAGTTGACATCGTATTTGTGGCAAAGCCACCTTTCATAATTCTTTCATACATGTCACTCTTGAGTCATTGCACGTCCCGGTACACCATCGGAGGCATTCATATAGTCATATTTTGTTCTAAGTATCGAGTTGTAATTCTTGAGTTGTAAGTAAATAAAAGTGTGATGATCATCATTATTAGAGCATTGTCCCATGTGAGGAAAAAAAGAGGCCAATGAAGCCTAAAAAAAGGGTGTCCAAAGAAGCCAAAAAGAGAGAGAGAAAAAGAGAGAAGGGGAAATGTTACTATCCTTTTTTCACACTTGTGCTTCAAAGTAGCACCGATCTTGATGATAGAGAGTCTCCTATGTTGTCATTTTCATATGGTAGTGGCAATTTTCCATTATAGAACTAGGCTTGTATATTGCCAACTAGATTGGTTTTTCTTGCAATGGGAGAAGTGCTTAGCTTTCGATTCAGTCTCGCGGTGTCCTTTTCCAGTGATAGTAGAGGCAGCAAAGCACGTATTGTATTGTTGCCATCGAGGATAAAAAGATGGGGTTTACATCATATTGCTTGAGGTTATTCCTCTACATCATGTCATCTTACTTAATGTGTTACTCTGTTCTTCATGAACTTAATACTCTAGATGCAGGCAGGAGTCGGCCGATGTGCGGAGTAATAGTAGTAGATGCAGAATCTTTTCAGTCTACTTGACACGGACGTGATGCCTATATTTCATAATCATTGCCTTAGATATCCTCATAACTTTGCGCTTTTCTATCAATTGATCGACAATAATTTGTTCACCCACCGTATTATTTGCTATCTTGAGAGAAGCCTCTAGTGAATCCTATGGCCCCCAGGTCTATTTTCCATCATATAAGTTTCATATCTACTATTTTGCAATCTTTTACTTTCCGATCTATAAACCAAAAAACCTAAAAAACATTTACTTTATCTTTTGTTTAGTTTCATCTATCTCTATCAGATCTCACTTTTGCAAGTAACCATGAAGGGATTGCCAACCTCTTTATCGCGTTGGGTGCAAGTTGTTTGATTGTTTGTGCAGGTATTGGTGATTTGTGCGTTGTCTCCTACTGGATTGATACCTTGGTTCTCTAACTGAGGGAAATACTTATCTCTACTTTGCTGCATCGCCCTTTTCTCTTCAAGGGAAAAACCAACACAAGCTCAAGAAGTAGCAATGCCCATATTGGCTCCTACATATTCTACGAAGATCTTTATCGGTCGAACCGTTATGACAACATACGTAATTCCCTTTGTCCATCGTATGTGTTACTTGCCCGAGATTCGATCATCAGTATCTTGATACCTTGTTCAATCTGGTTACCGGCAAGTCTCTTTACTCATTCCTTAATACATCACCTCATGACCAACTCCTTAGTCATTTTCTTGCAAGCTTATGATGTGTATTACCGAGAGGGCCCAGAGCTCCGATACTCGGAGTGAGAAATCCTAATCCCGATCTATGCCAACTCAACAAACACCTTCGAAGATACCTGTAGAACATATTTATGATCACCCAGTTACGTTGTGATGTTTGATAGCACACAAGGTATTCCTCCGGTATCCGGGAGTTGCATAATCTCATAGTCGAAGGAATATGTATTTGACATGAAGAAAGCAATAGCAATAAAATTGAATGATCATTATGCTAAGCTAACAGATGGGTCTTGTCCATCACATCATTCTCCTAATGATGTGATCCCGTTATCAAATGAGAACTCATGTCCATGGTTAGGAAATCTTAACCATCTTTGATAAACGAGGTAGTTTAGTAGAGGCTTACTAGGGACAAGGCATTTGTTTATGTATTCTGATATGTCTCCAACGTATCTACTTTTCCTAACGCTTTTCCTCTTGTTTTGGACTCTAATTTACACGATTTGAATGAAACTAACCCCGGACTAGTGCTGTTTTCAGCAGAACTACCATGGTGTTGTTTTTGTGCAGAAATAAAAGTTCTCGGAACGGAACGAAACATTGCGAGGGCTTTTTATATCAATAAAGAGAATTTCTGGAGCCAAGATCCACCGGAGGGGGGCACCTGGGTGGGCACAACCCACCAGGGCGCGCCCCCTCCTGGCGCGCCCAGGTGGGTTGTCCCCACCCGGTGGCCTCGCAGACCCTGAAACCTACGCTAAAAAATCCTATTTTTCCAAAAAATAGGAAGAAAGAATTATCACGATCCACGAGATGGTGCCGCCGTCACCTCATATTATTCATCGGGAGGCCAGATTTGGAGTCCGTTTGGGGCTCCGGAGAGGGGGATCTTCGTTCTTCGTCATCACCAACCCTTATCCATCGCCAATTCCACGATGCTCCCCACCGAGAGTGAGTAATTCCTTCGTAGGCTCGCTGGTCGGTGAGCAGTTGGATGAGATTCATCATGTAATCTAGTTAGTTTTATTAGGGATTGATCCCTAGCATCCACTATATTCTGAGATTGATGTTGCTATGACTTTGCCATGCTTAATGCTTGTCACTTTGGGCCCGGGTGCCATGATTTCAGATCTGAAATGTTTTTGTTATCACCATTATATCCATGTTCTAGATCTGATCTTGCAAGTTATAGTCACCTACTACGTGTTATGATCCGGCAACCCCAGAGTGACAATAGTCAGGACCACTCCCGGTGATGACCGTAGTTTGAGGAGTTCATGTATTCACCGTGTGTTAATGCTTTGTTTCGGTTCTCTATTAAAAGGAGGCCTTAATATCCCTTAGTTCCAATTGGACCCCGCTGCCACGGGAGGGTAGGACAAAGATGTCATGCAAGTTCTTTCCATAAGCACGTATGCCTATTTAGGGAATACATGCCTACATTATATTTATGAACCGGAGCTAGTGCCATATCGCCCTAGGTTATGACTGTCACATGATGAATATCATCCAACAAATTACTGATCCAATGCCTAAGAATTTATCTTATATTATTCTTGCTAAGTTACTACTGCTATCGTTACTGTTACACTTGCTACAAAACTATTGCTATCACTATTACCGTTACCATTGTTGCTCTCACTATTATCAAAACTATCATATTCCTTTGCTACTGATCATGTTGCTGCAGATAATTAATCTCCAGGTGTGGTTGAATTGACAACTCAGCTACTAGTACCTTCAAATATTCTTTGGCTCCCCTTGTGTCGAATCTATAAATTTGGGTTGAATACTCTACTCTCGAAAACTGTTCCGATCCCCTATACTTGTGGGCTATCAAGACCTTTTTCTAGTGCCGTTGCCGGGGAGCATAGCTATATGTGTTGAATCACTTGGTATTATTATCAATTTATCACTATGAAGAATCTGAAGGATGCTAAGACTAAGATTTATCCCTCTAAGACAAGGGGAGGTAAGGAACTGCCATCCAGTTCTGCTTTAGATTCACCTTCTGTTATAAGTAAACTTGCAACACGACCACATGCTATTAATCCTGATATGTCGCAAGTTATCAATGATGCTACTTCTGCTATGAATGATACTTATGATGATGCTAGTACCTTGCTTGATGATGATGATGTGCCACTAGGTGAATTCCTTGATGAACAAATTGCTAGAGTAATACAACATGATGTTGTTGAATCTGATGATGAGCTTGAAACTGAAAATCTTGAAACACCTACTAGAACTATCCCTCCTAGATATGAATTGCCTAAAGTACCGGAAGGTTATGTTATGAATGAGGAGACAACTAGAGATATTCTTGATTGTAAGGATAGAGATGATCTAGAGAAATTATTATGCAAGTATAAAGAAAAATCTTTGAATGCTAGAATGCAATATGATCCTAAGTTTGCTACTTCACCTATCTTTATTTATGATAAGGATTATGAATTCTCTGTCGACCCAGAGTTAATTACTTTGGTTGAATCTGATCCTTTCCATGGTTATGAAACTGAAACTGTTGTGGCACATCTTACAAAGTTGAATGACATAGCCACCCTTTTTACTCATGATGAGAAGACTCGTTATTACTTTATTCTCAAATTATTTCCATTCTCATTAAAGGGTGATGCTAAAGCTTGGTACAATACTCTTGCTCCTGGTTGTGTGCGTAGTCCCCAGGATACGACTTACTACTTCTCTGAAAAATATTTCCCTTCTCATAAGAAACAAGTTGCCTTGCAGGAAATATTTAACTTTGTGCAAATTAAAGAGGATAGTCTCCCACAAGCTTGGGGGAGGCTTTGCCAGTTACTTAATGCTTTGCCCGATCATCCTCTTAAGAAAAATGAAATACTTAATATCTTCTATAATGGACTAACTGATGCTTCTAGGGATTTCCTAGATAATTGTGCTGGTTGTGTTTTCAAGGAACGAACTATTGGGCAAGCTGAGGAATTATCGAATAACATATTGAAAAACTATGATGACTGGACTCTTCCTGAAACACCGCCTATACCCACTCCGAAGAAGAGGAGTATATTATATCTAAGTCCTGAAGATATGCAAGAGGCAAAAAAATCTATGAAGGAAAAAGGTATTAAAACTGAGGATGTTAAAAATATACCTCCTATTGAAGAAATACATGGGATTAATACACCACCATTGCCTAAGGTGGTAGAGGTAAATTCTCGAATGAAGTTCAATGATAATGACAATCCTCACAATATGCACCCTAGCCAATGCCTTTATGAGTTTGAAAACTACATTAGAAAACAAGATCACTTCAATGCAAATGTTATGAACCAATTGAAATACAATTCTGATATGATTGCTCCTACCTCCTAAGCTTGCGTTGGTTTTTCCCTTGAAGAGGGAAGGGTGATGCAACAAAGTAGCGTAAGTATTTCCCTTAGTTTTGAGAACCAAGGTATCAATCCACCGAATACCTGCACAAACAAACACCAACTTGCAACCAACACAATAAAGGGGTTGTCAATCCCTTCACGGTTATTCGCAAAGTGATATCTGATAGAGATGGATAAACGGTAAAGTAATATTTTTGGTATTTTGGTTTATGGAACGGAAAGTAAAAGAATGCAAAATAAAGTAAATAGGAAACTAGAATTGTAGATCGTAAACTTGTATGATGGAAAATAGACCCGGGGGCCATAGGTTTCACTAGAGGCTTCTCTCAAGAAAGGAATTATTACGGTGGGTGAACAAATTACTACCGAGCAATTGATAGAAAAGCGCAAAGTTATGACGATTTCTAAGACAATGATCATGAATATAGGCATGACGTCCGTGTCAAGTAGACCGAAACGATTTTGCATCTACTACTATTACTCCACACATCGACCGGCTCTTGCCTCCATCTAGAGTATTAAGTTCATAAGAACAGAGTAACGCATTAAGTAAGATGACATGATGTAGCGGGATTAACTCAAGCAATATGATGAAAACCCGATCTTGTTATGCTCGATGGCAACAATTCAATACGTGTCGATTCCCCTTCTGTCACTAGGATCGAGCACCGCAAGATTGAACCCAAAGCTAAGCACTTCTCCCATTGCAAGAAAAACCAATCTAGTTGGCAAAACCAAATCGATAGTTCGAAGAGACTTGCAAAGATATCAAATCAGGCATATAAGTTCAGAGGAGATTCAAATAATATTCATAGATAAGCTGATCATAAATCCACAATTCATTTGATCTCGGCAAGCACACCGCAAAAGAGTATTACATCGAATAGATCTCCAAGAACATCGAGGAGAACATGGTATTGAGAATCAAAGAGAGAGAAAAAGCCATCTAGCTTCTACCTATGGACCCATAGGTATGTGGTAAACTACTCACGCTTCATCGGAGAGGCAATGGTGTTGATGTAGAAGCCCTCCGTGATCTAATCCCCCTCCGGCAGGATGCCGGAAAAGGCCCCAAGATGGGATCTCACCGGTACAGAAGGTTGCGGCAGTGGAAAAGTGGTTTCGTGGCTCCCCTGGAAGTTTTCAGGGTATAAGAGTATATATAGGAAGAAGATCTAGGTCAGGAGGCCACCGAGGGGCCCACAAGGTTGGGGGGGCGCGCCCTCTACCCTTGTGGCCGCCTCGTGGCTCTTCCGACTTGCACTCCAAGTCTCCTGGGTGCCTTCTGGTCCAACAAAGATCATCGTGAAAGTTTTATTCCTTTTGGACTCGATTTGGTATTCCTTTTCTGCGAAACTCTAAAACAAGGAAAAAACAGAAACTTGCACTGGGCTCTAGGTTAATAGGTTAGTTCCAAAAATAATATAAAATAGCATATTAATGCATATAAAACATCCAGAATAGATAATATAATAGCATGGGACAATAAAAAAATTATAGATACATTGGAGACGTATCAAGCATCCTCAAGCTTAATTCTTGCTCGTCCTCGAGTAGGTAAATGATAAAAACAGAATTTTTTATGTGGAATGCTACCTAACATATTTATCCATGTAGTTCTCTTTATTGTGGCATGAATGTTCAGATCCGTAAGATTCAAAAGAGAAGTTCAATATTGACATAAAAACAATAATACTTCAAGCATACTAACAAATAATTATGTCTTCTCAAAATAACCTGGCCAAAGAAAGCTTATCCCTACAAAATCATATAGTCTGGCTATGCTCCACCTTCATCACACAAAATATTTAAATCATGTACAACCCGAATGACAAGCCAAGCAATTGTTTCATACTTTTGATGTTCTCAAACTTTTTCAACTTTCACGCAATACATGAGCGTGAGCCATGGATATATCACTATAGGTGGAATAGACGGTGGTTGTGGAGAAGACAAAAAGAAGGAGATAGTCTCACATCAACTAGGCGTATCAACAGGCTATGGAGATGCCCATTAATAGATATCAATGTGGGTGAGTAAGGATTGCCATGCAACGGATGCACTAGAGCTATAAGTTTATGAAAGCTCAAAAAGAAACTAAGTGGGTGTGCATCCAAATCGCTTGCTCACGAAGACCCAGGGCATTTTGAGGAAGCCCATCATTGGAATATACAAGCCAAGTTCTATAATGAAAATTCCCACTAGTATATGAAAGTGATGTCATAGGAGACTCTCTATCATGAAGATCATGGTGCTACTTGGAAGCACAAGTGTGGTAAAAGGATAGTAACATCACCCCTTCTCTCTTTTCTCTCATTTTTTTAATTTGGGCCTTCTCTCATTTTTTAGCCTCTTTTTTTTCGTCCGGAGTCTCATCCCGACTTGTGGGGGAATCATAGTCTCCATCATCCTTTCCTCACATGGGACAATGCTCTAATAATGAAGACCATCACACTTTTATTTACTTACAACTCGATACTTACAACAAAATATGACTCTATGTGAATGCCTCCGGCGACCAGCGGTGTACCAGGATGTGCAATGAATCAAGAGCGACATGTATAAAAGAATTATGAACGATGGCTTTGCCACAAATACAATGTCAACCACATGATGATGCAAAGCAATATGATAATGATGGAGTGTGTCATAATAGATGGAACGATGGAAAGTTGCATGGCAATATATCTCGGAATGGCTATGGAAATGCCATAATAGGTAGGTATGGTGGCTGTTTTGAGGAAGGTATATGGTGGGTTTGTAGTACCTGATACGTCTCCAACGTATCTATAATTTTTGATTGTTCCATGCTATTATATTATCCATCTAGGATGTTTTATATGCATTCATATGGTATTTCTTTTATGATTTTTGGGACCAACCTATTAACCTAGAGCCCAGGGCCAGTTTTGTTTTTCCCTTGTTTTTGAGTTTTACAGAAAAGTAATACCAAACAGAGTCCAATTGACGTGACAATTTTTGATGATTTTTTATGGACCAAAAGAAGCCCCTGGAGTAAAAGAGTTGGGCCAAAAGAGTCCCGGGCCGTCCACGAGGGTGGGGGGCAGGCCCTACCCCCCGGGCACGCCGCCCTATCTCGTGGACGACTTGAGGACCCCCCTGACTTGTTCCTGACGCCAAAAATTCCTATAAATACAGAAACCTCCAGAAAATAACCTAGATCGGGAGTTCCGCCGCCACAAGCCTCCGTAGCCACCGAAAACCAATCTAGACCCATTCTGGCACCCTGCCGGAGGGGGGAATCCATCACGGGTGGCCATCTTCATCATCCCTGCGCTCTCCATGAAGAGGAGGGAGTACTTCACCCTTGGGGCTGAGGGTATGTACCAGTAGCTATATGTTTGATCTCTCTCTCTCTCTCTCTCTCGTGTTCTTGATTCGACACGATCTTGATGTATCGCGAGCTTTGTTATTATAGTTGGATCTTATGATGTTTCTCCCCCTTTACTCTCTTGTGATGGATTGAGTTTTCCCTTTGAAGTTATCTTATCGGATTGAGTCTTTAAGGATTTGAGAACACATGATGTATGTCTTGCATGTGATTATCTGTGGTGACAATGGGATATTCACGTGATCCACTTGATGTATGTTTTGGTGATCCAACTTGCGAGTTCCGTGACCTTGTGAACTTATGCATAGGGGTTGGCACACGTTTTTGTCTTGACTCTCTGGTAGAAACTTTGTGGCACTCTTTGAAGTTCTTTGTGTTGGTTGAATAGATGAATCTGAGATTGTGTGATGCATATCATATAATCATAACCACGGATACTTGAGGTGACATTGGAGTATCTAGGTGACATTAGGGTTTTGGTTGATTTGTGTCTTAAGGTGTTATTCTAGTACGAACCCTAGGATAGATCGAACAGAAAGAATAGCTTCATGTTATTTTACTACGGACTCTTGAATAGATCGATCAGAAAGGATAACTTTGAGGTGGTTTCGTACCCTACAATAATCTCTTCATTTGTTCTGCGCTTTTAGTGACTTTGGAGTGACTCTTTGTTGCATGTTGAGGGATAGTTATATGATACAATTATGTTATTATTGTTGAGAGAACTTGCACTAGTGAAAGTATGAACCCTACGCCTTGTTTCAACGCATTGAAATACCGTTTTCGCTCACTTTTATCATTAGTTACCTTGCTGTTTTTATATTTTCAGATTACAGAAACCTATATCTATCATCCATATTGCACTTGTATCACCATCTCTTCGCCGAACTAGTGCACCTATACAATGTACCATTGTATTGGGTGTGTCGGGGGCATAAGAGACTCTTTGCTATTTGGTTGCAGGGTTGTTTGAGAGAGCACATCTTCATCCTACGCCTCTCATGGATTGATAAACCTTAGGTCATCCACTTGAGGGAAATTTGCTACTGTCCTACAAACCTCTGCACTTGGAGGCCCAACAACGTCTACAAGAAGAAGGTTGTGTAGTAGACATCAAGCTCTTTTCTGGCGCCGTTGCCGGGGAGGTTAGCGCTTGAAGATATATCTTTAGATCTTGCAATCGAATCTTTTAGTTTCTTGTTTTATCACTAGTTTAGTCTATAAAAGAAAACTACAAAAAAATGGAATTAAGGTTGCCTCATATGCTTCATCTTTTTAATGTCTTTTGTGAAAATAAGGATTCCGATAATTGTGACAAAATGCTAGAAGAAGAATGCATTAAACTGTTTGGCACTAAATCTTTGAATGATGAGCATAATTGCAATGTTGTTAGTACGAACTATTTGAATATCCATAGTACTAATGATGATTGCACTAGTCATGATGAAAATGTCTCTTATAAGCATGTCAATTTTTGTGGAGTGCATAGGGTTTGCAAGTACACACCAAATAGGAAAGATAGATTTTGCAAGACGCATAAGTATTTAGAAACTAAACGGTTGCAAGAAAGGCTAGATGTTTGTGCTAAAAATTTAAATTCTCTTAGCCATTCTTGTGAACATTGCAATGAATGTGGTCATTTAAATATCCAATGCAAATTGTTTCATGATCGAATCATGTCCAAAAATTGTGATGACTTGATTTCCCTTGCACATCATAATGAACTTAGTTTGCTTCTGGGTTATGAAGAAATGAAACATATAACTAAATATATTCCAGAATTTGCCCTTGAGACAGTTCTTGATTTTGATCTAGAGGAAATTTATATGTATTGTGCGGTGAACTGCATTGAAAATCCTTATATTGCCAATTACATAAAGACAAGAAAACAAATAGAACATGAAGGGAATACTAATGAAAGGGAATAGACTTCCCAATATCCTCCTATTATTTCTTATGATGAATCAGGTAATGAGGAGGAGCCTTCTATTCAACCAATCTCATTAATAAGGAGCTCCAAAAAGAGGATTAAACCCACACATAATGTGAAGAAGAAAAAGAAAAGACGGAGAAGCAAAGTTAAAAAGGTATCCCTCCCAAATGATGTTGATCCTATTACTCATTGTGATGATGATAATTTCTATACTATTGGTGCTATCCATACTATTAATGATGAGAGTGATTATGCTTATGATATGAAAAGGCCCAAGCTTGGGGATGCTATGTTTGATGAGAATGACATGTTTGAGAATTTATTTGCTGCAATTAATGTTTTTCCCAATCTTGGGGACGCTATGTTTCATGAAGATGATATATTTAACCTCCCAAGTTTTGATATGCAAATTTATTATGATGATAGAATGCCTCCTATTTATGATGGTTATATTGATGAAAGTGGGTTTGTAAGAGTGTCGACTTTAGGAAGTAATGATCCCACTATTTTGGAGGGTGTTGAATCTTATTTTGACAATTATGAAAGTGGATTTGGAGAGGTCATGACTTTATTTAGCAATGATTCCACTATCTTGGAAGAGGTTTCAATTGATTATGATGAGAACAAAGTTGCTACTTATGATGATTATTGTGATGACACTTATGCCATAAAAAGTAGTGATGATTATATTTATAAAACTTTTCATGATTATGATTACCCTTTTTCTGAACGTTACTCTTTTAATGTGGAAACAATTTATAGTATTCGAGTTTCTTATGATACTCCCGCTATTACGAATGAGAAAAATTTTGCTTATGTGGAGAGTAATAAAAATTCTATGCTTGTAGATCATGAAAAGAATGATTTATGTGATAGTTATATTGTTGAATTCATTCATGATGCTACTGAAAATTATTATGTGGGAGGAATATGTGCTTGTAGGAATTGTCAGAATACCAAGTTTCCTCTCTATGTGTTGAAAATCTTGAAGTTATCCTTGTTTTACCTTCCCATGCAAGATGATTCGTGTTCCCACAAGTTGTTTTCTCACAAAATCCCTATGCATAGGAAGTGGGTTAGACTTAAATGTGCTTGTCATAGGCTTCATGATGCTCCCTTTATGTTGCAATTCTTATCTTTTATGTGAGCATCATTGAAATTATCATGCCTAGCTAAAAAGGCAATAAAGAAAAGCGCTTGTTGGGAGACAACCCAACATTTACTCCTACTGTTTTTGTGTGCCCTAATGATTAAGCTACTGTAGTAATCGTGTTTTATAGCTTTTGTTTCAATAAAGTGCCAAGTAAAGCCTTTATGATCTTCTTGGGTAATCGTTGTTTGATCTTGCTGATAAAAACAGAAAGTATGCACTCACAAAAATAATTATCATTTTTTACCAGAGAGTGATAAAATACCAATTCCAAGTGCATTAGATCAATATAAAAATTTTCCTGGTCTTCCCAATTTTTCATTATTTTTGTAGTTACATAAGTATTCAAAACCTCCATATTTCTACAGACTGTTCTGTTTTTGACAGATTCTGCTTTCTATGTGTTCTTTGCTTATTTTGATGAATCTATGAGTAGTATCGGAGGGTATGAACCATAGAAAAGTTGGAATAGAGTAGATATTACACCAATATGAATTTAGAATGAGTTCACAACAGTACCAGAAGTGGTGATTTATTTTCTTATACTAACGGAGCTTACGCGTTTTCTGTTAAGTTTTGTGTTGTGAAGTTTTCAAGTTTTGGGTAAAGATTCGATGAACTACGGAATAAGGTGTGGCAAGAGCCTAAGCTTGGGGATGCCCAAGGCACCCAAGATAATATTTAAGGACAACCAAGAGCCTAATCTTGGGGATGCCCCGGAAGGCATCCCCTCTTTCGTCTTCGTTCATCGGTAACTTTACTTGAGGCTATATTTTTATTCACCACATGATATGTGTTTTGCTTGGAGCGTCATTTTATTTTCTTTTGTTTTGCTTGCTGTTTGAATAAAATACCAAGATCTGAAATTCTTAAATGTTAGAGAGTCTTCACACAGTTGCGTAATTAGTCAACTACTCATTGATCTTAACTTATATCTTTCGGAGTAGTTTGTCGTTTGCTCTAGTGCTTCACTTATATCTTTTTAGAGCACGGTGGTGGTTTTATTTTATAGAAATTATTGATCTCTCACGCTTCACTTATATTATTTTGAGAGTCTTTTATAACAGCATGGTAATTTGCTTTGGCTATAAAATTAGTCGTAATATGATGGGCATCCAAGATGGGTATAATAAAAACTTTCATATAAAGTGCATTGAATACTATGAGAAGTTTGATTCCTTATGATTGTTTTGAGATATGAGGATGGTAATATTAGAGTCATGCTAGTGAGTAGTTGTGAATTTGAGAGATACTTGTGTTAAAGTTTGTGATTCTCGTAGCATGCACGTATGGTGAACCATTATGTGATGAAGTCGGAGCATGATTTATTTTTTGATTGTCTTCCTTATGAGTGGCGGTCAGGGATGAGCGATGGTATTTTCCTACCAATCTATCCCCCTAGGAGCATGCACGTAGTACTTTGTTTCGATGACTAATAGATTTTTGCCATAAGTATGTGAGTTCTTTATGACTAATGTTGAGTCCATGGATTATACACACTCCCACCTTTCCGCCATTGCTAGCTTCTCTTGTACCGCGCAACTTTCGCCGGTACCATAAACCCAGCACATATTCTTCCTCAAAACAGCCACCATACCTACCTATTATGGCATTTCTATAGCCATTCCGAGATATATTGCCACACAACTTTCCAACGTACCGTTTATTATGACACGCTTCATCATTGTCATATTGCTTTGCATGATCATGTAGTTGACATCCTATTTGTGGCAAAGCCACCATTCATAATTCTTTCATACGTGTCACTCATGAGTCATTGCACATCCCGGTACACCGTCGGAGGCATTCATATAGAGTCATATTTTGTTCTAAGTATCGAGTTGTAATTCTTGAGTTGTAAGTAAATAAAAGTGTGATGGTCATCATTATTAGAGCATTGTCCCATGTGAGGAAAGGATGATGGAGACTATGATTCCCCCACAAGTCAGGATGAGACTACAGAAAAAAAATAAAAAAAAGAGAAAAAAAGAGGCCATAAAAAAGAGAAGGCCCCCAAAATAAAAAAAATAGAAAAATGAGAGAAAAAGAGAGAAGAGGCAATGCTACTATCCTTTTACCACACTTGTGCTTCAAAGTAGCACCATGATCTTCATAATAGAGAGTCTCCTATGTTGTCACTTTCATATACTAGTGGGAATCTTTCATTATAGAACTTGGCTTGTATATTCTAATGATGGGCTTCCTCAAAATGCCCTAGGTCTTCATGAGCAAGCGAGTTGGATGCACACCCACTTAGTTTCTTTTTGAGCTTTCATACACTTATAGCTCTAGTGCATCTGTTGCATGGAAATCCCTACTCACTCACATTGATATCTATTGATGGGCAACTTCATAGCCCGTTGATACGCCTAGTTGATGTGAGACTATCTTCTTCCTCTTTTTGTCTTCTCCACAACCACCATTCTATTCCACCTATAGTGCTATGTCCATGGCTCACGCACATGTATTGCGTGAAGATTGAAAAAGTTTGAGAACATCAAAAGTATGAAACAATTGCTTGGCTTGTCATCGGGGTTGTGCATGATTTAAATATTTTGTGTGATGAAGATAGAGCATAGCCAGACTATATGATTTTGTAGGGATAGCTTGCTTTGGCCATGTTATTTTGAGAAGACATGATTGCTTTATTAGTATGCTTGAAGTATTATTATTTTTATGTCAATATTAAACTTTTGTTTTGAATCTTATGGATCTGAATATTCTTGCCACAATAAATAGAATTACATGGATAAATATGTTAGGTATAATTCCACATCAAAAATTCAGTTTTTATCATTTACCTACTCGAGGACGAGTAGGAATTAAGCTTGGGGATGCTTGATACGTCTTCAACGTATCTATAATTTTTGATTGTTCCATGCTATTATATTATCCATCTAGGATATTTTATATGCATTAGAGCCAAGTGATAGTTTCTGTTTTATCCTTGTTTTTGAGTTTTACATAAAAGGAATACCAAACGGAGTCCAATTGACGTGCCAATTTTTGATGATTATTTACGGACCAAAAGAAGCCCTCGGAGTAAAAGAGTTGGGCCAAAAGAGTCCCGGGCCGTCCACGAGGGTGGGGGGCGCGCCCTACCCCGCTGGGCGTGCTGCCCTATCTCGTGGATAACTCGAGGACCCCCCCTGACTTGTTCCCGACGCCAAAAATTCCTATAAATACAGAAACCTCCAGAAAATAACCTAGATCGGGAGTTCCGCCGCCGCAAGCCTCCATAGCCACCGAAAACCAATCTAGACCCATTCTGGCATCCTGCCAGAGGGGGGAATCCATCACCGGTGGACATCTTCATCATCCCAGTGCTCTCCATGACGAGGAGGGAGTAGTTCACCCTCGGGGCTGAGGGTATGTACTAGTAGCCATGTGATCTCTCTCTCTCTCTCTCTCTCTCGTGTTCTTGATTCGGCACAGTCTTGATGTATCGCGAGCTTTGCTATTATAGTTGGATCTTATGATGTTTCTCCCCCTCTACTCTCTTGTAATGGATTGGGTTTTCCCTTTGAAGTTATCTTATCGGATTGAGTCTTTAAGGATTTGAGAACACTTGATGTATGTCTTGCATGTGCTTATGTGTGGTGACAATGGGATATTCACGTGATCCACTTGATGTATGTTTTGGTGATCAACTTGCGAGTTCCGTGACCTTGTGAACTTATGCATAGGGGTTGGCACACATTTTCGTCTTGACTCTTCGGTAGAAACTTTGGGTCACTCTTTAAAGTTCTTTGTGTTGGTTGAATAGATGAATCTGAGATTGTGTGATGCATATCATATAATCATAACCACGGATACGTGAGGTGACATTAGAGTATCTAGGTGACATTAGGGTTTTGGTTGATTTGTGTGTTAAGGTGTTATTCTAGTACGAACTCTAGGATAGATCGAACAGAAAGAATAGCTTCATGTTATTTTACTATGGACTCTTGAATAGATCGATCAGAAAGGATAACTTTGAGGTGGTTTCGTACCCTACAATAATCTCTTCATTTGTTCTGCGCTTTTAGTGACTTTGGAGTGACTCTTTGTTGCATGTTGAGGGATAGTTATATGATACAATTATGTTATTATTGTTGAGAGAACTTGCACTAGTGAAAGTATGAACCCTACGCCTTGTTTCAATGCATTGAAATACCGTTTTTGCTCACTTTTATCATTATTTAGCTGGCTGTTTTTATATTTTCAGATTACAAAAACCTATATCTATCATCCATATTGCACTTGCATAACCATCTCTTCGCCGAACTAGTGCACCTATACAATTTGCCATTGTATTGGGTGTGTTGGGGACACAAGAGACTCTTTGCTATTTGGTTGCAGGGTTGTTTGAGAGAGACCATCTTCATCCTACGCCTCCCATGGATTGATAAACCTTAGGTCATCCACTCGAGGGAAATTTGCTACTGTCCTACAAACCTCTACACTTGGAGGACCAACAACATTTACAAGAAGAAGGTTGTGTAGTTGACATCAGTACCGGCAAAAGTTGCGCGGTACTAGAGAGGCTAGCAATGGCGGAAAGGTGAGAGTGCGTATAATCCATGGACTCAACATTAGTCATAAAGAACTCACATAATTATTGCAAAAATCTATTAGTCATCGAAATAAAGTACCACACGCATGATCCTAGGGGGATAGATTGGTAAGAAAAGACCACCGCTCGTCCCCGACCGCCACTCATAAGGAAGAGAATCAATAAATAAATCATGCTCCGACTTCATCACATAACGGTTCACCATACGTGCATGCTACGGGACTCACAAACCTTAACACAAGTATTTCTCAAATTCACCACTACTTACTAGCATGACTCTAATATCACCATCTTCATATCTCAAAACAATCATAAGGAATCAAACTTCTCATAGTATTCAATGCACTTTATATTCAAGTTTTTATTATATCCCTCTTGGATGCCTATCATATTATGACTAATTTTACAACCAAAGAAAATTACCATGCTGTTCTAAAGTCTCTCAAAATAATATAAATGAAGTACGAGAGTTCATCGTTTTCTATAAAATAAAACCACCGGCATTCTCTAAAACGATATAAGTGAAGCACTAGAGCAAAATTGCCTAGCTCAAAAGATATAAGTGAAGCACATAGAGTATTCTAATAAGTCACGATTCATGTGTGTCTTGATACATATCCAACGTATCTACTTTTACTAACGCTTTCCCTCTTGTTTTGGACTCTAATCTGCATGATTTGAATGAAACTAACCCCGGAATGACGTTGTTTCTAGCAGAACTACCATGGTGTTGTTTTTGTGTAGAAATAAAAGTTCTCGGAATGGAACGAAACTTTGCGATGAGTTTTTATATAATAAAAGAGAATTTCTGGAGCCAAGACCTACCGAAGGGGGCACAACCCACCAGGGCATGCCCCCTCACCAGGCGCGCCCAGGTGGCCTGTCCCCTAGTGGCCCCGCGGACCCTGATTTCAACTCGATAAATACCTATTTTTTCAAAAAAAAAACCAGGGAGAAAGAATTATCGCGATCCACGAGGCGGAGCCGCCGTCACCTCCCGTTCTTCATTGGGAGGCCAGATCTGGAGTCCGTTTGGGGCTCCGGAGAGGGGGCCTTCATTCTCCGTCATCACGAACCCTTTCCATCGCCAATTCCATGATGCTCCCCACCGGGAGTGAGTAATTCCTTTGTAGGCTCGCTAGTCAGTGAGGAATGGGATGAGATTCATCATGTAATTGAGTTAGTTTTGTTAGGGCTTGATTCCTAGTATCCACTGTGTTCTTAGATTGATGTTGCTATGACTTTGTCATGCTTAATGCTTGTCTCTTTGGGCCCGGGTGCCATGATTTCTGATCTGAACCGTTTATGTTATCACCATTATATCCATGTTCTAGATCCGATCTTGCAAGTTATAGTCACCTACTACGTGTTATGATCCGGCAATCCCGGAGTGACAATAGTCGGGACCACTCCCGGTGATGACCGTAATTTGAGGAGTTCATGTATTCACTATGTGTTAACACTACTGCAGGATGCTGCTAACGCGACACTACGATCAGAGACCCTTCGACGAAACTGTGTGCAATGCCATAATCACAAACAGTGGTGTAAAAAACCCGTCAAAAAAGGTGCAAAACGTTTGCGATGGAGGATGCATCAAACACGGTTCAAATTTTAGTTGCGTATGCGATGCAGGGCATTCGGTTCATCTCAATTAACCATTTACGATGAGGAGGAACAAAACAAACGGGCAGCCAGATGAAGGTGTGTGCGATGTACATCATACGTTTCACTCAGTTGAACTGCTTGTGATTAGGCAACACAATGGAAACGGCCAACCAGATCAAAGGTGTGTGCGATATAAGGCATACAGTTCACTCGGATAAATTGTTTGCGTTGAGACATGAGAACAGAAACGGTTCAAATGAACAAGATGTGTGTGATACGCGGCAAACAGGTCTGTAACCAAAAATGTGTGTGAATACCGATAATAACACAGACGATTACTACTAATAAGACGTGTGTGTTGTGCGATGGGATTGCATACAGAACAACAACATGTATATATACACACACTTATAAGGACATGCTTGCATAACCAAATTAAACATCCACTTACATAGGTGGCTACTACAACCATAGCATTTGCACACACCAAAGTAAACTATTACATGCATAGTTACATATGTGGCTACTACACACATGACATTTCCACACTCCAATAAAGTAAACTATATATTACATGCATGGTTAACTAGCATAAACGATCATCTGATCATCATCTACTTCTTGTGACGCTTGCTCTGCTTGTGGCTTGATTCGGGCTCGTCGATTTTGGTAACGAGGCACTTCCTCATGTCAACGATCCGCCTGTGCATCTTGTAGCATGTGTAGATGCTCTTGGCCGCAAACCTGAGGTGAGGTTCATCCAGTTGCCACATCCAGGCCTCGTGCCAGGATACGGGACTTGTTCTCTGGGCATCCTGCTTCATCTTTTCATAGTAGGGGTCGATGGTGGCCGAGGCGAGTTCGACCAGGTCCTTCTTCATGCTACCCCAGACCCTGTAGTGGTCACGAATTTTGACAAGGTTCTTGCAAGACAAACCCGTAACACTGAGCGCTTTTACATCGTTGGTGGTTTCCACCGTGGCGAACTTGTAGTCAGTGCTGTTGACAAACCTGTTGAAACGGTCGCAAGGCTCTGTGGCCATGTAGTAGTGGTAGATGAGGACATGATGACGCACGCACAACTGGGCAACGACAACCTTCTGATCTATGCCGGGACGACCGGCGGTGTACTGGAGGTCGATGCCGACCACCTTGTACTTGTCTCCAGCAAGCAACTGCTCAACGCTGTTGATGTAGTCGTCCACCACGGCCGGGTCGATGGTGTACACCACTAGGAGATTCGTCTCCCTCGCGTGGGTCTCCACTCTATGCTCACCGAACTCCATTGGAGCGCCGCTGGACATCCCCTCTCTATGTGTCGTCGGGTGTGCTTGTTGTGTTGTGGGGCGTGTCGGTGTCAAAACCGGTGGATCTCGGGTAGCGGGTCCCGAACTGTGTGTCTAGGATCGATGGTAACAGGAGACAGGGGACACGATGTTTACCCAGGTTCGGGCCCTCTCCGTGGAGGTAATACCCTACGTCCTGCTTGATTGATATTGATGAATATGAGTGTTACAAGAGTTGATCTACCACGAGATCGTAATGGCTAAACCCTAGAAGCCTAGCCTGTATGACTATGGTAATGAGTATATGCTTTCCGGACTAACCCCTCCGGTTTATATAGACACCGGGGGGGGGGGGATCTAGGGTTTACATAGAGTCGGTTACATAAGAAGGAATCTTCATAGTCGGTTGCCAAGCTTGCCTTCCACACCAAGGAGAGTCCAATCTGGACACCGTTACAATCTTCGGTCTTCATATCTTCACAGCCCATCAGTCCGGCCATGGATAACAGGCCGGACGCGCGAGGACTCCTTAGTCCAGGACTCCCTCAGTAGCCCTTGAACCTGGCTTCAATGATGAGGAGTTCGACGCGCAGATTGTCTTCGGCATTGCAAGGCGGGTTCCCTTCTACTCGAACTTCAAGATAGTCTTCAGATGCGATGATAGTATCTGGACCTGTCACACACACCATACACAACCGTAGAGAGAGTATATTTTTACATGAGTCTAGTCCGCTGACAGCTTTTACAACATGACATCACGTCTGTCCGGTCATAATTTCGAACCGTTTTCACGTTTCGATGCCCCACGTCCCGAGACGCGGTTGCCATTGGCATGTCTTGTCAAAGCAGAGATCGTGTCTCCTTATTACAGGATTCTCATCAATACGGGCGTGGGTGACCCAACCGTGCCATTTGCACCACCCTTGGGAATAGGCGAGTTTAAGGCGAGTGGGGAGACGCTTGATATCCGCGGCCTTTATAAGGGGATAAGGATTCCCTTCCTTCACCCACACCTCAGTTCCTCCTCAGTCCTTCCATCCCTGAGCTCCAGCGCCCAAGCTTTTAGCTTTTCCCTCGACCGAGAAAGCACTCCCAAGATGTCCGGATCCGGAGCTGGGGGTAGGTGGATGACCTCCTCTATCAAGAAGAAGGATATCAAGGCGCTCCGGGAGGCTGGATATCTGGCCAAGGAGATCGCTCACCGACTCCCGGCCTCGGGACAGATCGTCCCTACTCCAGAGCCCCACGAGAGGGTTGTGTTCCTTGCACATTTTGTCCGCGGGCTGGGCTTCCCTCTTCACCCCTTCGTCCGTGGACTGATGTTTTACTACGGGCTAGACTTTTATGACCTAGCTCCCAACTTCATCCTCAACATCACGACATTCATTGTCGTGTGTGAAGCTTTTCTCCGCATCCCGCCTCACTTCGGCCTATGGCTGAAGACCTTCAACATGAAGCCGAAGGTGGTGAGTGGTCAACAAGCAGAGTGCAGAGGCGCCATGGTGGGCAAGATGCCCAATGTTACCTGGCTCGAAGGCTCGTTCACGGAGACAGTGAAAGGGTGGCAATAGGGGTGGTTCTATATCACCGAGCCGCGCGACGCCAACTTGGTGGTGGCCCCCGAATTTAGATCACGATTCGCGATGCGGCTCACCTCCTGGCAAGAGAGGGGCCTAACCTGGGGTCCCTCGGACGAGCTGACTGGGCTCCAGACGTGTGTCCAGAACATGATAGATAGGAAGATCAAACTTGTCAACGTGGTTCAGGTCATGCTCATTCGTCGGGTCCTTCCGTGCCAATGCAGGACTTGCTATCTGTGGGAGTTCGATCCGGCCAAGCACCAGACGCTACTAGAGCTCTTCGGCATGACGGACGAAGAAATCTGGAAAGTGCTCTTCAGGGCCGGCGAGACACCACCGCCCACGACCGAAGACCGCGGGCTTAGCTTAAAACGCCAGGCCAACCCGGTAAGTTCTTTTAATGTTTTCAAGGTGTACCCTTTATTAGCATATTTTGAGAAAAAAGCCTAAGCTTTCCTACCCGTGTTTTCAGGCCTGGATCAAGATAGCGGAGAGGATTAACTGTCCGGCTCCGCTATCCAAAGACCAAGAATTTTCATTACCGACGAGAATGCTTTTTCCAGCGCCTTATGAGGTGCCAGAGAAGACGGCCAAGAGAGCGGCCAAAGGGGCCAAGAAGGGCCCTCACCGAAAAGGTGCCCCGGACGTGATGTCCGAAGATGAGACTTCCTCTTCGTCCGTTGATGATGACGACGAAGAGGAAGAAGACAATGACTCCCCACATGAAGTGGGGAGGAAGAAGAGAGCGGCCTCCACAAATCCGGAGGCGGAAGCGCCTAAGAGGGTTGGAGGCTCCCACGTGGATAACTCTGTGTGGGACGTCGACAGCAGTCCAGAGCGACCTCGCCGGACCAAGCCTCTGGCCGCCTCGTAAGTACCAGAATTCAAAAACGTCTGGCCTCCCCGGTTTGTAATATTGATATACCTTAAAATTTGTTATTGTAGTCCAGTGATAACCCACAAGTTGTAACGCCCCGAGACCGATGCGCCAGGTGTCTCCCAGTTATTCGCCGTCGTTGCCATGTCATTCGCTTGCATCTTGCGTCTTGTCTTGTCATCATGTGCATTGCATCATCATGTTTTCAAAACTTGCATTCGTCCGGGTTTCCCCAGTTCCGTCCATTATCCGTTCTGAGCCTAGGCACACTTGCACGCGCCCGCGGCATGTCCGAAATAGTATTTTATAAGTGGCCGGAGAATGTTATCGGATTGGGTTGAAAGTTGGCGTGCGGTCTTATTATAGTGTAGGTAGACCGCCTGTCAAGTTTCATCGCATTCGGAGTTCGTTTGATAGCCCAACCATCATCCGTAGCGGCACCATTGCCGGTTTATTCGTCGGACGTTTCGGCCTCCGAGACTGCCACAGGGCCGCACCTCTTCTCTCTCCTCTCAGTCCAAGGCCTTCTAAACACAACCCACTAAACCCACCTGCAGCCCACCTAGTCCCCCTTTGTCCGGAGCCGTCCGATCATGATCAAGGGGTCCGAAAACTGCCTCAACCCCCCCTAACCTAGCCCTACTTGCTATAAAAGGAAGGCCTAGCCCTCCTATTCTGGAAACCCTAGCCTCGCCTCGAAATCCGCGCCGCCGCCAGCCTCCTCCACTTCTCAAGCCGCCACCTCCCGCCTCTCTGCGTGGGCCCGCAGAGCCCAGAGCAAGCCCATCTGGGCCCGAAACCTCCCCGCGCCCGCTCCAGGGACGAGCTCACCCTCGACCGAGGCATCCAGCCTCGTCCCCGCACCGATCTGGATCCCGTGACCCCGCCACCAAGCATCGCCTGCCAGAGTGCGCCCCTCCTTGAAGCGACCCCGCCTCCTCCGCCTCACTCCGGTCGCCGCCCGGCCCCTCCGGCGATCGCCGCTGCCACGACGCCAGCGCCCGAGGCCTCCCCGCCGCCGTAGCTCCAACATCGGCCTCCGGCACTGCTCCTCGTCGCCGACCCCTCCTCCCATCGGATCTGGCGCCGCCCCCACCAGATCCGCCTCGCCCGGCGTCTTCCCGCTGCCTCGCCGCCGGTGTCGTCTGCCGCCGTCAGGCCCCTGCCTCGATCGAGGGATCGAGACGAAGGGACGAAGGCGCCCAACGGCCTCCCACGCGTGGGTCTCCACGCCGTCCTCGGCCCATCGCGCCGCGCGGGCCGCGTCCAGCAGGCCCCCTGCCTCCTGCCTCCTCCTCCTTCTGGGCCTCGCCCCATGGTGAGCGCCCACATATTCCGCGCCCGTGCTCCTGTTCTAGTTTCGGCCCGCGATGTTTTTTTCCCAGCGCCTGGGTTTTTCCTAATTATCCAGTGTAAACCAGTTTTACAGAAAACCCCCTAGTTTCATGCATTTAATAACTCATCATCCGTGCACCGGATTAAAATGATTTATATATGAAAAATGCCTAGTTTTTCATCTAGTTTCATAATATGCCACTTTCACCCAGCTTTAAAATGTTCAAAATGCTGTTTGTGTAATTTTTGCTTAATGCCATGCTAAAATGCTTTAATTCATAACTAATTAACAGTAACTCCAAACTTAACAAACTTTATATGTAAATGGGGTAGAAAAATGCCTAGTTTAACATGGTGGCATCACTTTGCATGTTTAACAACTATAAAATATGGTTTAGGGCAGAACAATACCAAACCTTAAAATATGCATATGGGGTTTTACTGGAATTGTTTTTGTTGTTTCCGGCCTCATTTAAACTTGCTTAAATATGTAGTTTTATTTTGCTTCACCCTCCTGCCATGTTTAACAACATTTAATATTGTTGGATACATAAACGAGATCGAACTAAATAATTCACATGGTGTTTCGTCAATATGGAACAGAGTTGCATATTGAGCTCCACTTAATTTGTAGAATTGTTTGTGCACTTGGCCATGCCATGCCTCTCTAAACCGGACATGCATCATACTTGATTGTGCATCATGCCATGTTCATGTGTTGGTTGTTTACTATGTTGTTTGCTTCTTTCCGGTGTTGCTTCTTCGGGTTGGTTCCGATAACGTTGCGTTTGTGAGGATCCATTCATCTACGTCCGTTTGTCTTCTTCATGGACTCGTTCTTCTTCCCCGCGGGATCTCAGGCAAGATGACCATATCCTCGAAATCACTTCTATCTTTGCTTGCTAGTTGCTCGCTCTTTTGCTATGCCTATGCCACGATACCTACCACTTGTTTATCATGCCTCCCATATTGTTAAGCCAAGCCTCTAACCCACCTTGTCCTAGCAAACCATTGTTTGGCTATGTTACCGCTTTGCTCAGCCCCTCTTATAGTGTTGTTAGTTGCAGGTGAAGATTGGAGCTTGTTCCATGTTTGGAACATGGTTATTTTGTTGGGATATCACAATATATCTTATTTACTTAACGCATCTATATACTTGGTAAAGGGTGGAAGGCTCGGCCTTATGCCTGGTGTTTTGTTCCACTCTTGCCGCCCTAGTTTCCGTCATATCGGTGTTATTTCCCGGATTTTGCGTTCCTTACATGGTTGGGTTATAATGGGAACCCCTTGACAGTTCTCCTTGAATAAAACTCCTCCAGCAATGCCCAACATTGGTTTTACCATTCGCCACCTAGCCTCGTTTTCTCTTGGGTTCTGCGGACTCAAGGGTCATCTTTATTTAAACCCCCCTGGGCCAGTGCTCCTTTGAGTGTTGGTCCGACCGAGTAGACTGCGGGGCCACCTCGGGGCAACTTGAGGGTTGGTTTTGCTCGTAGGATGTCTCATCTGAGTGTGCCCTGAGAACGAGATATGTGCAGCTCCTATCGGGATTTGTCGGCACATTCGGGTGGTGTTGCTGGACTTGTTTTACCATTGTCGAGGATGTCTTGTAACCGGGATGCCGAGTCTGATCGGATTGTCTTGGGAGAAGGAATATCCTTCGTTGATCGTGAGAGCTTGTGATGGGCTAAGTTGGGACACCCCTGCAGGGATTTGAACTTTCGAAAGCCGTGCCTGCGGTTATGGGCAGATGGGAATTTGTTAATGTCCGGTTGTAGATAACCTGAAGTTGATCTTAATTAAAATACATCAACCACATGTGTTACCGTGACGGTCTCTTCTCGGCGGGGTCCGGGAAGTGAACACGGTGTTGGAGTTATGTTTGACGTAGGTTGTTCTAGGATCACTTCTTGATCATAGTTTCTCGAACGTGCTTTGATTTCTCTTCTCGCTCTCATTTGCGTATGTTAGCCACCAAATACGCTAGTCGCTTGCTGCAGCTCCACCTCACATACCTTTTCCCTTCCTACAAGCTTAAATAGTCTTGATCGCGAGGGTGTGAGATTGCCGAGTCCCCGTGACTCACATATACTTCCAAAACCAGTTTGCAGGTGCCGATGTTACCGAGCAGGTGATGCAACCAAGCTCAAGGAGGAGCTCGATGAAGATCTTGTCCTTTGTGTTGTTTCATTCTAGTTGATCAGTAGTGGAGCCAGGTTGGGGTCGATCGGGGATCTGTGTAGCATTTGGGGTAGTCTTCTTTTATTTTGGTTCCGTAGTTGAACCTTGATTGTATCTGGTTGATGTAATGCTTTATTCATGTAATTGTGTGAAGTGGCGATTGTAAGCCAACTATGTAACCTTTTCCCTTATGTATTACATGGGTTGTTGTGAAGATTACCTCACTTGCGACATTGCTTTCAATGCGGTTATGCCTCTAAGTCGTGCTTCGACACGTGGGAGATATAGCCGCATACAAGTATAGGGGATCGCAACAGTTTTCGATAAGTAAGAGTGTCAAACCCAACGAGGAGCTAAAGGCAGAACAAATATTCCCTCAAGTTCTATCGACCACCGATACAACTCTATGCACGCTTGATGTTCGCTTTACCTAGAACAAGTATGAAACTAGAAGTATTTTGTAGGTGTTGTTGGATAGGTTTGCAAGATAATAAAGAGCAAGTAAATAAAAAGTAGGGGCTGTTTAGATAAAGAAATAATAAAGTAAATATAGTGAGTGTGGAAAAGTGGTGGTAGGAGTTGCGAAATTGCCCCTAAGAAATTGACTACTTTACTAGACCGATAACAAGTATTATGTGGGAGAGGCCACTGCTAGCATGTCATCCCTGACTTGGAATTCTATGCACTTATGATTGGAACTATTAGCAAGCATCCGCAACTACTAATGTTCATTAAGGTAAAACCCAACCATAGCATTAAGGTATATTGGCCCCCCTTCAATCCCGTATGCATCAATTTCTATGCTAGGTTGAAGCTTCTGTCACTCTTGCCCTCCAATACATAGTCCTATCAACATACAACTAACCCTAGGGTGTGATCCACGCGCACAATCATATGATGGGCACCAAAGGACAACAACATAACCACAAGAAAATTAAATCAATCATAGCAATTCATCAACCACCGATAGGACAACGAAAATCTACTCAGACATCATAGGATGGCAACACATCATTGGATAATAATATGAAGCATAAAGCACCATGTTCAAGTAGAGGGTACAGCAGGTTGCGGGAGAGTGGACCGCTGTAGATAGAGGGAGGGGGGGGAGGTGATGGAGATGTTGGTGAAGATGACGGAGGTGTTGGTGTAGATCGCGGTGATGATGATGGCCCCCGGTGGCACTCCGGTGCTACCGGAAGCGAGGGGGAGAGAGCCCCCATCCTTCTTCTTCTTCCTTGACCTCCTCTCTAGATGGGAGAAGGGTTTCCCCTCTGGTCCATGGCCTCCATGGCACGGGAGTGGGGAGATCCCCTCCGAGATTGGATCTGTCTCTCTGTTTCTGCGTTCTCAGATTCGTCCCTTTCACCGTTTCTTATATTCCCGAAGATCCGTAACTCCGATTGGGCTGAAATTTTAACACGATCTCTATCCGATATTAGCTTTCTTGCGGCGAAACAAGGACATCAACCGCCTTACGGGTGGCCCACGAGGGTCAAGGGCGCCCCCCCTGCGTCGTGGTCAGCTCGGGTACCGTCTCACGTGGATTTTTCTTCCCAAAAATCATATATATTCCAAAAAAAATCTCCGTTAGTTTTTATCCCATTTGGACTCCGTTTGATTTGGATATTCTGCGAAACAAAAAACATGCAACAAACAGGAACTGGCACTGGGCACTGGATCAATATGTTAGTCCCAAAAATAGTATAAAAAGTTGTCAAAAGTATATGAAAGTTGTAGAATATTGGCATGGAACAATCAAAAATTATAGATACGACGGAGATGTATCAGCATCCCCAAGCTTAATTCCTGCTCGTCCTCGAGTAGGTAAATGATAAAAAGATAATTTTTGATGTGGAATGCTACCTAGCATAATCTTGATCATGTAATCTAATCATGGCATGAATATTAAGATACGAGTGATTCAAAGCAATAGTCTATCATTTGACATAAAAACAATAATACTTCAAGCCTACTAATAAAGCAATCATGTCTTTTCAAAATAACATGGCCAAAGAAAGTTATCCCTACAAAATCATGTAGTCTGGCTATGCTCCATCTTCACCACACAAAATATTCACATCATGCACAACCCCGATGACAAGCCAAACAATTGTTTCATACTTTTGACGTTCTCAAACCTTTTCAACTTTCACGCAATACATGAGCGTGAGCCATGGACATAGCACTATAGGTGGAATAGAATATGATGGTGGAGAAGACAAAAAGGAGAAGATAGTCTCACATCAACTAGGCGTATCAATGGGCTGTGGAGATGCCCATCAATAGATATCAATGTGAGTGAGTAGGGATTGCCATGCAACGGATGCACTAGAGCTATAAGTGTAAGAAAGCTCCAACTGAAACTAAGTGGGTGTGCATCCAACTTGCTTGCTCATGAAGACCTCGGGCATTTGAGGAAGCCCATCATTGGAATATACAAGCCAAGTTCTATAATGAAAATTCCCACTAGTATATGAAAGTGATAACTCAAGAGACTCTCTATATGAAGAACATGGTGCTACTTTGAAGCACAAGTGTGGAAAAAGGATAGTAGCACTGCCCCTTCTCTCTTTTTCTCTCATTTTTTATTTTTTATTTTTTTGGTGGGCTTCTTTGGCCTCTTTTGTTTATTTGGGCTTCTTTGGCCTCTTTTATTTGTTTGTAAAGTCCGGAGTCTCATCCCGACTTATGGGGGAATCATAGTCTCCATCATCCTTTCCTCACTGGGGCAATGCTCTAATAATGATGAGCATCACACTTTTATTTACTTACAACTCCATATTACAACTCAATGTCTAGAACAAAGTATGACTCTATATGGATGCCTCCGGCGGTGTACCAGGATGTGCAATGATCTAGCGTAGCAATGACATCAAAAAACAGACAAGCCATGAAAACATCATGCTAGCTATCTTACGATCATGCAAAGCAATATGACAATGAATGCTCAAGTCATGTATATGATGATGATGGAAGTTGCATGGCAATATATCTCAGAATGGCTATGGAATGCCATGATAGGTAGGTATGGTGGCTGTTTTGAGGAAGGTATATGGTGGGTTTATGGTACCGGCGAAAGTTGCGCGGTACTAGAGAGGCTAGCAATGGTGGAAGGGTGAGAGTGCGTATAATCCATGGACTCAACATTAGTCATAAAGATATCACATACTTATTGCAAAAATCTATTAGTCATCGAAACAAAGTACTACACGCATGCTCCTAGGGGGATAGATTGGTAGGAAAATACAATCGCTCGTCCCCGACCGCCACTCATAAGGAAGACAATCAATAAATAAATCATGCTCCGACTTCGTTACATAACGGTTCACCATACATGCATGCTACGGGAATCACAAACCTCAACACAAGTATTTCTACTAATCCACAACTACCCACTAGCATGACTCTAATATCACCATCTTTATATCGCAAAACTATTGCAAGAAATCAAACATATCATATTTAGTGATCTACAAGTTTTATGTAGGATTTTATGACTAACCATGTGAATGACCAATTCCTGTCATCTCTCTAAATAGATATAAGTGAAGCAAGAGAGTTTAATTCTTTCTACAAAAGGTATTCCCATGCTCTAACAAATCTAAGTGAAGCAAAAGAGCATTCTACAAATGGCGGTTGTCTAAGTGAAGAGAAACATGCAATCCAAACTTCAAATGATATAAGCGAAGCACATGAAGCATTCTATAAAGCCATACTCAAAAGATATAAGTGAAGTGCAATGAGCATTCTATAAATCAACCAAGGATTGTCTCATACAAGCATGGTGCATAAAAAAAGTGAAAACTAAATGCAAAAGACGCTCCAAGTTTGCACATATCGCATGAACGGAACGAATCCGAGAACATACCGATACTTGTTGAAGAAAGAGGGGATGCCTTCCGGGGCATCCCCAAGCTTAGACGCTTGAGTCTCCTTGAATATTTACTTGGGGTGCCTCGGGCATCCCCAAGCTTGAGCTCTTGCCTCTCTTCCTTCTTCTCACATCAAGACCTTCTCGATCATCGAACACTTCATCCACACAAAACTTCAACAGAAAACTCGGTAAGATCCGTTAGTATGATGAAGCAAATCACTACTCTAAGTACTGTTGCAAACCAATTTATATTTTGTTTTTGCATTGTGTCTACTATAATATAACTTTTTCAGGCTTAATCCACTGATGTGAATCGATAGTTTCATCAAAACAAGCAAACTATGCATCAAAAACAGAATCTGTCTAAAACAGAACAGTCTGTAATAATCTAAACATTCACCATACTTCTGATACTTGAAAAATTCTACCAAAATTAGGAAAGATAAAAAATTTGTATAGGAAGACAGTGCAAAAACAATCAGAACTATTTGACGTTCTAGCAAAAAAATGTAAAATCGCGCACTTTATTTTTACTAGTCGTCAACCCGTGCAACGCACGGGCTAGTTTAATGCTGAACAACACATAAATGGTAGAAGTATCACCAATTATCACATGTATATGCTTTTGAAAACTATTATCACCATGAAAATGTAATACTTCTCCATGGGTACCCATAGGATAAATAGGATCAAATTCATTGATTCAATTCCTGGTTACACACTTTACATGTAGACTCATACTGAGAACATGCATGTAATAATTTTTCGTTGTAGTCCCTAGGACAATCAATTAGTTAATGATTAGACGCTTCATATGTCTTCATGGGTTTGAACATTTTATTTGCTACTTCTTTCTATTCGCAGGCGAACTTTAGTTCTATTAGTTTTTAGTTTTTTATTGTTTTGCTAGATTCTTATTTTAGGTCAATTGGTCTGAATTTTTGTATACAAACTGTTGTGGCTTACGAAACGCTTCTATCCAACACCAGATTTCAAGATCAGAAATACTGGGAGTATATGCACATGTGATCTCTGCATTCAACTTACATAACATGACTTCTCTATTTCTTGTATGTGGACACGTACACGAAATGGCTGAACAAAAATCCATGGAACATGTATAAGCATGGGAACTAAAATTAATTGTTATTCGTTAAAGGCCATTTTCCCTCAAGAAAGTCTACTCTAGTACCCAATTACCGAAATCTCTACATGCTTCATCTCAGATAATTTAATTGATTCTAAATTATCATCACAATATGAATAAGAGTGATTAGAGCCAAACGTGGATACCATCTACAGAATTGAAAGGAGAGAAATACTAAGCTACTTGTATATATAAATGATAGAGGGAGGAACATACATAAGCATTTTCTTTTGTGGATCTATAAGAAGACCTGTCATTCAGCATATATAAACATTTTCTTTTTGGAATCTTGAAATAATCACTTTCATGACAGCTTCCCGAGTAAAGGGAAGCTACCTTCGTAGCAAGAATTTTGTTCTCACTATGATGAAATGGTTATGCAAGTACAGTTTACTGAAACTGAAAGCAAGTGCAAATGGTCAGAATTGTCTTTTGAAAGCAGTAACACTGAAATCCAAACAACATAAAATACATATGTGGGGGTCAGATGATCGAATTACACAGTAAGTTTAATCTCACTTATTTAAGCTAATACTAACAGACCTGGAGCTAGATCATAACCTTATCTTACTCATTGAATATTAGTACATGCCGAATCCCATGGAAATCACCTCCAAACTGCACGCATGCCTACCCTGCTGACATAATCTGCCTCTATCAGCCGACACTCAGTTTTACTACTTGTTGTCTTGGAGAAGTAGATCTCGATAAAATTGAACGGAACCCACTAAATTGAATATTTTGGAGAGGTAGCTTTTGTAACTAAATTCATAATAATGAAAACAATTTAACAGGGACTGTTAACATCCACATCACAATTAATGCATCCCAATTTATTTATTCTTGACTAATATGCAATGCAAAATTAACTTTTGGGTCTGTCAAAACATTAATCGAACAATAGACACTGAGCTTATAAGAAAATATCCTCTGATAGAAATCTTACTGCTAGTAGTCATCTACCTCGACCGTTTTGAGGAGCTGGGTCAAGAAACACATATATACCTCGATCTACATAATACAACGTTAACGACTTGCTTCAACTGGTTGACTGTAACTGAAACAACCAAATATATATGTGGACATGGAGTAACACCATCATAGGTCAAGGCAGCTTTTGATGCACTATAATACAAATAAAAGATACCCCTGACAAAGCAATGTTGAAGATAGATATACTACACTAACTGTACCATCAAAAGTAGTAAATCAACATATAGTATTATTACTATATCAGAAGAGTTGGATGGTAAAAATAAATCCACCAAGAAGAATATAATAATTAAAAGACGAAGTAATGTGATAATGCAAAGAAATTTATATATTTGATCTGACACCAAAAATTCATCAATAAGCAAAACATGCCTCCTGTTTCAACTTGGCCATTAGCAACATACATACGCGCGCAGAGAGAGTGAGAGAGAGAGGGAGAGAGAGAGAGAGTGGGAGAGAGAGAGAGAGTTTATTTTTGTGTTCAAGGTTTGTACGTAAAGAGAACCTTGGTTTTATATTCATAATATTCTACCATACAGACTAAGAAAATAATTCAAATGATTATTGTAGTAACATCAGTTGAAAAGCATTTACACAAATGGAAACAATTTTAATGGAATATTCCCGAGTTTCCACGGGCAACATCTTCCCTAAATTAGTGTAGTATACTTTATAGGCCTTTTACACCATATTTTTTTCTCGAAAAACACCCACAGGACAACATCTGGAAGTGCAAATCCGTTCTAGAGAGAGAGAGAGAAAATGAACTTAGCAGCTCCAATATAATGTACATCAGAGAAAATATTATAGTATACATAGACAGTTGGGAACAACTACAACGTTAACTAAGCCTTGAATCATCAGACCTATGCCATTTGTATTCTGATGAAGTATCATACATGGATCTCTAGCAGAATTACATATTCATTTACCGAGGCAACCTATATGTTAACATGATAAGGTAAAGTGACACACTAATGCAAAAGCAGTACTCTGCAGAGAAAGCATGACATATTAACTGAAAAGGTAGAAGTTGTTCAGCAAACAAAAAATGTACATTAATCGGCACCTGATAACATTGCGACTCGCCCACATAGAAGAGCTCCGTATACCAAATTCCAAAATTAACATTCACAGTCTCACAATCTCGAATTTTCTAGATCAAATCAGTACATGGAACCAATGGGGCATCGGATAACACAAACTTCAGCAGTTTTTACTACAATGGGGCAGAGGTGATTTCTCTTTGTTGGTCTGGCTGGGTCAAAATATTATGAACCATGAAAACATGAGAGATCTACAATCAGTCTGCTGTCAGGACAAACCATAAAGGAGCACATGAGTAATTTAAGATACTAAGAATACAATGCAGCAACAATCCAATCATATAATCTATGTGCCATCCTTCCATTCTCAACTTGCATGATATGTGTGTCGTACATCTGAAAACAAATGAATTTTTTTAATTCAAAGTACCATCGAATGCATACCTGTGATGTTGCAGGCAGGACGCTATTATGTACCCAGAAATTGGCCACGCATCACAATCTACCACAAGAGCTGTAAATTATCCCTTGTTGGTTCTGGTAGTAGTATTTAGAGCACTGGTTTCTCTACCTATTCAGATCAATGATTGGGCAACTTCCAATTCCTTTGTCATGTAAGTATCGCATCGCGAACTACATATAGTTAGCAGTAGACTTGGTTAGAAAGTAAGAGATTGAATACTAAAGGTTTGAAAGCCTTGATCAATTATTGGTAGAAGACCTATTTTTATGTATTACTTGGAGGTATTAATAACGTACTCGTAAAGAGGTGCATACCTGAATCTGCAGCAAAAAAGGCATGAACTGGATCTAGAGTCAAAGGGGCATGGCTGATGGATTGGATCTGCAGCAATAGGGGCATGAACCTCGGGTCTCATCTTCGAGCAGAAGACATGGACACAGGTAGCGTAGATGCATATAGAGGAAGACATCACCGAGGATTACGTTGGATGCCTCCATTAAAAGAAACCAATAGTGATATGATTTGCATGCATCAGAGGCAAGATCACCCGTAACAGCTCTGCAGAGGGGCAGACTTGACGCCGGCAGCGCCGACCATTGAGGAACCCTACATACGGTGAGAGCATGGAGATCCCGAACAGGTGCATCATAACTATATTTATGAGGTGGCGACATTGCGCAGTAGCGACGCATGAAGAGGAGGAGAAGTAGAAAACATGGAAGAAACATGCGTGGGAGAGGAAGCTTAATTAAGACCGGAGAGTTATGATGCATAGTTTTTTTTAATGTCAACATGCGGTGATTAGTAGCAGACGTTATAAACCAATGTGGATGGTCAGATTGATATTTAGATCGGGAGCTTGTGTCTTTGCCTGTCGTGTCTGGTTAGATTAGGGAGTTAGAAGATCTACACCGTAATAATTCGGTCCCACACCAGATAAACGGCTCCTAATTACTAATTAACATGGGAATTTTTAGGGAGTCTGTAATTAGTAGATGTATAGATAGATAGATATAGATAGATAATACAATGGAATTGTAAAGGGGATAATTATTTTTATTGAAAAGTTTCTCTAATCAAGATTCACAAAGTTTCCGTGAGCATGAACAAAGTTCAAGGCTAGCTCCCACTTCAACAATGCTTGTCTTTCTCACTTTCGCTTTCCTTTTTGAAAAAGTTTTGGGTTCCCCTCTTTATTTTTGTTGTTTTTAAACTATATAAAAGCACTCCACAGAAATAAATGACTCTCTAAAACTTCCGGGTTGTCTGCCTGGCAGCGCTTTCTTTAAAGCCATTAAGCTAGGCATATAGTGCTCAAGTAATGGATCCACTCGGATCCCAAGGTATATCAAAGACAATTTTAATTAACAATGATTTGTAATTTAGTAGTGAGAACAAAGTAACATATATCATATAACAACGAAGTAAAGACCAATGCATCGGCATGTCATAAAAGAACAATTCATGCACACATAGTAAAGACCAATGCATAACATAAGCAGTTTCTTGCAATTTTGCCATATTGGAAACATAGAGAGGTGGAGATATAGTTCCTCTCTCATAATAATTGCAAGTAGGAGCAGCAAGCACATGCATATTATATTCATCAAAATCATCATGTGCAACGGTAAAATGCAACCCATCAATATAATCCTTAATAAAAGCAAACTTCTTCGATATAGTGTAGTTGGGAGAATTCAAAAAGATAATAGGACTATCATGCATGGGTGCAATAGCAACAATTTCATGTTTAACATAAGGAACTATAGCAAATTCATCTCTATAAGCATCATTCATATTGGCATCATGGCCACAAGCATAGCAAGCATCATCAAAAAGGGATATTTCAAAAGAATCAACGGGATCATAACAATCATCATAGCAATCATCCTTCGGTAAGCACGAAGGGAAATTAAACAATGTATGAGTTGGAGGGTTACTCTCATTAGAAGGTGGGCACGGGTAGCTAATCCGCTCTTCCTCCTTTTGTTCTTCGCTCTCCTCCTCATCTTTTTCATCCAATAAGCTCACAGTTTCATCGATTTCTTCTTCCATAGACTCCTGCAAAATATTAGTCTCTTCCTGGACAGCGGAGTAGTCCTCAATATATGGTTCAACATAGGCATTAGAAGCATAATTATCATAGCAATATTTAAGTATGGCAAATTTTTTAGATTAGTAAATAGTAGCATCATACTTTTCAATCAAAGAAGCAATTTCGTAAGACCCTTAAAAGCAACAAATTCTTCAGTTTGTTGAACATCATAGTAACTATAAGCACCCTTAGCATACGAAGATACAATTCCATTATCACTAAACTCACATTCATAGGGAAGGTGTTTCTCAGGGTTTTCAGAACCACAAGTAAAATCATATATTTCACATAAATTCCAAGCATAGCATTGCAAACGATGAATTTGACCCAGTAAAAGTTTCCCTTTTTCAGATATTCGGTGTCGCACATAACAAGCGTGCTCATCTAAGGATTTTCCCTCAACTAAGCTAGTTGGGGTTTCAGCACAAGCACATAGGGATCAAAGATGATCCAAGTAATAGGCTTCAGCAGTGTGATAGATATTGAGTGGTTCTTCAACCATTGGTTCAGTAGGTACAACTAATGTTTTTGGTATTTTCCGTTTCCTACCCATAACTGAAGATAGAAAACAACTAAGAACAGCAAATAAAAATTACTTAGTGATAAAAAAAACAAGCACACACAAGAATATTCACCCCACGCTATGACTCCCCGGCAACGGCGCCAGAAAAAGGTCTTGATAACCCACAAGTATAGGGGATCGCAACAGTTTTCGATAAGTAAGAGTGTCGAACCCAACGAGGAGCTAAAGGCAGAAAAAATATTCCCTCAAGTTCTATCGACCACCGATACAACTCTACGCACGCTTGATGTTCGCTTTACCTAGAACAAGTATGAAGCTAGAAGTATTTTGTAGGTGTTGTTGGATAGGTTTGCAAGATAATAAAGAGCAAGTAAATAAAAAGTAGGGGCTGTTTAGATAAAGAAACAATAAAATAAATATAGTGAGTGTGGAAAAGTGGTGGTAGGAGTTGCGAAATTGCCCCTAAGCAATTGACTACTTTACTAGACCGATAGCAAGTATTATGTGGGAGAGGCCACTGCTAGCATGTCATCCCTGACTTGGAATTCTATGCACTTATGATTGGAACTATTAGCAAGCATCCGCAACTACTAATGTTCATTAAGGTAAAACCCAACCATAGCAATAAGGTATATTGGCCCCCCTTCAATCCCGTATGCATCAATTTCTATGCTAGGTTGAAGCTTCTGTCACTCTTGCCCCTCCAATACATAGTCCTATCAACATACAACTAACCCTAGGGTGTGATCCACGCGCGAAATCATATGATGGGCACCAAAGGACAGCAACATAACCACAATAAAATTAAATCAATCATAGCAATTCATCAACCACCGATAGGACAACGAAAATCTACTTAGACATCATAGGATGGCAACACATCATTGGATAATAATATGAAGCATAAAGCACCATGTTCAAGTAGAGGGTACAGCGGGTTGCGGGAGATGGACCGCTGTAGATAGAGGGGGCGGGGAAGGTGATGGAGATGTTGGTGAAGATGGCGGAGGTGTTGGTGTAGATCGCGGTGATGATGATGGCTCCCGGTGGCACTCCGGTGCTACCGGAAGCGAGGGGGAGAGAGCCCCCATACTTCTTCTTCTTCCTTGACCTCCTCCCTAGATGGGAGAAGGGTTTCCCCTCTGGTCCATGGCCTCCATGGCACGGGAGGGGCGAGATCCCCTCCGAGATTGGATCTGTCTCTGTGTCTCTCTCTATTTCTGCGTTCCCAGATTCTTCCCTTTCACCATTTCTTATATTCCCGGAGATCCGTAACTCCGATTGGGCTGAAATTTTAACACGATCTCTATTTGGATATTAGCTTTCTTGCGGCGAAAGAAGGACATCAACCACCTTACGAGTGGCCCACGAGGGTCAGAGGCGCGCCCAGGGGGGTAGGCGCGCCCCCTGCCTCGTGGCCACCTCGGGCACCATCTCGCGTGAATTTTTCTTCCCAAAAATCATATATATTCCAAAAAAATCTCCGTCAGTTTTTATCCCGTTTGGACTCCGTTTGATATGGATATTCTGTGAAACAAAAAACATGCAACAAGCATGAACTGGCACTGGGCACTGGATCAATATGTTAGTCCCAAAAATAGTATAAAAAGTTGCCAAAAGTATATGAAAGTTGTAGAATATTGGCATGGAACAAACAAAAATTATAGATACGACGGAGACCTATCATCCAACACGCGATGGCTCCCCGCGATCCTCGTCAGAGGGATCGCTAGACTCAAAGGAGATGGTTAGCATGTCTCCGTCACCTGCTCATTCCGTCTCTCGCAAGGGTGACGAGGAGGTGGTGTCGCAAAAGATCTTCCCCGACCGGGGGGGGGGGTCTGGAGATCGCCGGGGTGGCGCCCCAGGATGACTCCTCAATTGCCGGACGCATGGGGGAAAAAGCCCCTATAGGGACTGGTGACGGGGGCTGAGTTCCCTTTGGATCTGAGCCGGAGACTATTCCGGAGACCTATGTGGCTCCGGAGTCCAGCAAACGGCATGCCCCAAAAGGAGGGAATGTGCCTGTTCCGCCGGTGACCTCTATCCAACTAGAGGCACCGGATAACCTGATGGAGGCGCTACGAGGCGCCTCTATTGTGGATGAACACCGCACCCTTATGGGCACGGTAATAGAGAAATTCCAGTTCACAAAGAGCGGACTGACCGAAGCCTGCACTAGCCTTCTATCAGGCTTTGAGGTAAGTAATGCTTTCATCGACAGTGGCTATGAAGTGGGTGGCGGGTGGGAAGCGAAATTCCCCATCATTAGCCTTTGGCTTGAACCGAACATAGTTCGGCAGCGAGTCCTTCTCCAAGGACAAGTTCTTTAAAGAGTTTAGCACATCACCCAAGGGTGAGTGTTGGAAGATGTCTGCGGCGCTGAATTCAAAAATTGATAACCGAACCAGCTCGGTGCCCGCAGGCATGCCCGGTTCGGAACTCATAGACGGAGACGAGTCCAGAGTTCCATTGACGCAGATATCGCGGGGTGCCGAGTCCGTGTGCGGCTCCAACGCCGTGGACTCTGTGGCTTCGGATGGCACGATCTGCTCCGGTTCTAAGGCCGTTGTAGCAACAGGGGCCATCTCCTGGATGTGATCCGATGACAAATTAAAGTCATGTTCATCGGGGCGAGGGGGAGCGATCGCCGCGGTCTCAAATTCATTGAAGATCAAGTCTCCATGGATATCCGCAACATAGTTCAAGATTCCGAATCTGACCTGGTGGCCAGGGGCATAGCTATCGATCTTCTCCAGATGGCCAAGCGAGTTGGCCCATAGTACAAAGCTGCCGAACACGAAGATCTGTCCGGGGAGAAAGGTTTCTCCTCGGACAGCATCACTATCTACGATTGAAGGGGCCATCGAACCTTTTGTTGACGGCACAGTGGAACTCTCAATGAAAGCACCAATGTCGGTGTCAAAACCGGCGGATCTCGGGTAGGGGGTCCCAAACATGCGTCTAGGATCGATGGTAACAGGAGACAGGGGCACGATGTTTACCCAGGTTCGGGCCCTCTCTGTGGAGGTAATACCCTACATCCTGCTTGATTGATATTGATGAATATGAGTGTTACAAGAGTTTATCTACCACGAGATCATAATGGCTAAACCCTAGAAGCCTAGCATGTATGACTATGGTAATGAGTATATGCTTTCTAGACTAATCCCTCCGGTTTATATAGACACGGGGGGGGGGGGGTCTAGGGTTTACTTAGAGTCAGTTACATTACAAGGAATCTTCATAGTCGGTTGCCAAGCTTGCCTTCCACGCCAAGGAGAGTCCAATCCGGACACCGGTACAGTCTTCGGTCTTCATGTCTTCACAACCCATCAGTCCGACCGATGGATAACAGGCCGGACGCCCGAGGACCCCTTAGTCCAGGACTCCCTCAGGGCGCAATCGAAAGGTTGAAGATACTAAGGTTATAATGGCCACGGGATTTAAAGGGGAAGCCGGACGGCCAGAAAAATCGGCAGGCCCTGATGACAGTTCTAATTTGCAGCGGGTAACTCTATCGTGCCGCACGTAACTGCATCGCGTGGCAACGCGCGCGGCGCAACCGCATGCATACGGGCCCCCGACGTGATCGTGCGCACACCCAACTGTCGGCAGAGCGCGCGCGGAGTGATACGTCTCCCTCGTATCTACTTTTCCAAACACTTTTGCCCTTGTTTTGGACTCTAACTTGCATGATTTGAATGGAACTAACCCGGACTGACGCTTTTTTCAGTAGAATTGTCATGGTGTTATTTTTGTGCAGAAATAAAAGTTCTTGGAATGACCTGAAAATCAATGGAGAATATTTTTTGGAATATATAAAAAATACTGGCAAAAGAATCAAGACCAGGGGGCCCACACGTTGTCCACGAGGGTGGGGGCGCGCCCCTGCCTTGTGGGCCCCCTGGTGCTCCACCGACCTCAACTCCAACTCTATATATTCAAGTTCGGGGAGAAAAAAATCAGAGAAGGATTCATCGCGTTTTACGATACGGAGCCGCCGCCAAGCTCTAATCTCTCTCGGGAGGGCTGATCTGGAGTCCGTTCGGGGCTCCGGAGAGGGGAATCCGTCGCCATCTTCATCATCAACCTTCCTCCATCACCAATTTCATGATGCTCACCGCCGTGTGTGAGTAATTCCATTGTAGGCTTGCTGGACGGTGATGGGTTGGATGAGATTTATCATGTAATCAAGTTAGTTTTGTTAGGGTTTGATCCCTAGTATCCAGTATGTTCTGAGATTGATGTTGCTATGACTTTGCTATGCTTAATGCTTGTCACTAGGGCCCGAGTGCCATGATTTCAGATCTGAACCTATTATGTTTTCATGAATATATGTGAGCTCTTGATCCTATCTTGCAAGCCAATAGTCACCTATTATGTGTTATAATCCGTTAACCCCGAAGTGACAATAATCGGGATACTTATCGGTGATGACCGTAGTTTGAGGAGTTCATGTATTCACTAAGTGTTAATGCTTTGGTCCGGTACTCTATTAAAAGGAGGCCTTAATATCCCTTAGTTTCCAATAGGACCCCGCTGCCACGGGAGGGTAGGACAAAAGATGTCATGCAAGTTCTTTTCCATAAGTACGTATGACTATATTCGGAATAGATGCCTACATTACATTGATGAACTGGAGCTAGTTCTGTGTCACCCTATGTTATAACTATTGCATGAGGAATCGCATCCGACATAATTTTCCATCACTGATCCATTGCCTACGAGCTTTTCACATATTGATCTTCGCTTATTTACTTTTCCGTTGCTACTGTTACAATCGCTATAAAACCAAAACTGTTACTTTTGCTACTGTTACCGCTACTATCATACTACTTTGCTACTAAATACTTTGCTGCAGATATTAAGTTTTCTAGGTGTGCTTGAATTGACAACTCAGCTGCTCATACTTGAGAATATTATTTGGCTCCCCTTGTGTCGAATAAATAAATTTGGGTTGAATACTCTACCCTCAAAAACTGTTGCGATCCCCTATACTTCTGGGTTATCATGGAGGGATGTGAGCAGAGTGCTCCGCGGTTGCCTCAACAGCGAGCAACCATATATATGTGCATATAGCAGTTGAACACACAAGGAAAAGCTACCCACAAGCCGAGCGCACCGATGGACGCGAGCAGAGCGCGCTGCGGCGCCTAACGATGAGCATAGCGCGCTGTGGCGCCTAACGGCGGGATAGACCTTCATTCAAGCCAATCAAAATAAGACTGGAATGGACATGTCTGTATTGAGCAAAGGGACCACACATGTAGGTATTGACTGGAACGAGAATGCAATAGCAAAATAAGAATCAAGGCCAAGATGATGCGATCGCAGTGGTGGTTACAGGAGGCAAGAAGAAATATGCATCCATAAACGTACGACCTCCTCCTCCTCAACTCAGTGCACCGGCCGGGCCACCGACCGGCGGCTAAGGAGCGACTGCTTTTGTGGCGAGGTCAAGGTGCTTCTCAACAAAGGCATCCAAGGCTTCCAGCCGACTGAAGAAGGCCAACGGCGTAGCATCCTCACTGGCCTTGTAGATACCTATGTACGTGATTCGTTCGTACACATGGATGTGTAGGTCGACGGTTTCTTGCAGGGCGAGGTGCCTCACGGCGAGAACGACCTCCAGGTGGACATTCTTCGTGGTGTCGGCAGGCAGTCGCAGGGCCACCAGTTCTTGAAAGAGGTTCCGACCATGGAGGCCGATTAGGGTGGCGGGCAATGAGGAGCCTGGGCGTGCGGGCTAGAGGAGTATGGCGATGTCGTCTGCGAGCTTCTTGACGACGGCGAACCTATTGGTGGTGCGAACGATCATCTGGTCCAACTGAGAGTCGTAGCTGGTGTTGACGACGGCCATTCACCAGCCGGTCGCTAACACCATATGGAGACGATCCACGGTGCCATGCTGCAGGACGGTGTCGTGGACCATCTGGCACAGCCGCTGGCTGCTCGCGCGCATCGCCGCCATGGGTCTGGAGTGGGCACTTTTGCGCTTATTAGTGTAGGTGGGCAAATTCTTAGGTGCGTATGATGTGGTAGATGCATTGGAATGGAGGGCCGCCTTTATATGAGTGCAAACTGCATTGCATTCACATCGTGCCGCCTCTTTTCTCGGTCCTCCCATTACTTCCCACATGCATTCACACGATGCTAATTGAAGGAGGATGCATCGTTGGCCGTTCAACATTTCGGGAACAACTACCCTCTCCCTCGTCTGCATTAAAGCCATATTGTGAACTACGCTGCCCGTTGTCAAATCAAATAGTACTGCGCCGCCTGCTGCACGCCAGGCTGAACACGCCTCCTCGCCTCCATCTATGCTTAATTACTGAATTTTAGTTGCAAAAATTAGATAATGCTAGTGATTTTTAGCTTCATATTTTGACAAATCGCAGTGTTACAAGGTTGGCAAATGGCAATGTTACTAGATCAACAAATGTCAATCTTTCTAGTTTGACAAATGGCAACATACCCAATATGATAGATGCAAATCCCACCAAATTGTTTATAAGTGGTTCACACAGGTCATCCAAAAGAACCGTTTGTGTTCAAGAGATGCACAAATCCTGCTCTCACTTTGCATACGGGTGTTCTATCTGAAACCATCATGCTTGTTATGAGAAGCTCTGGTTTGTGAGAAGCAAATACCCAAACCTGCCCCAAATGGGACAAAAAATTTACCACTGCATGTTGATGCCGCTCCATGATAGCATGCCAAGTTTCATGAATTTCAGACGAGTATTGGATTTACTAGAATTTAAAAACCATGCATCTCAATGTTTGCGGCCGAGTGACAGTGGCAGGGTGTTTGACATTCATTCCCATTTCTTCCATGGGACCTAAGCATGCACCCAAGGACAAAAGATTTGATTTTCCAATCAATTTATATGCACCGGAGCATGTGCATGTAGTTCAAATTTGAATTATGCACATAAATGCATTGAAAACTCACTTAATGCATAAAAATGTCCAAACGAACCACGAAAATCACAAAAAATAACACAACACTCCTGTTGTTCTATGTTGACACGAGACATTTTTTGAAAGCAATAAGAGGCAATGGATAAAGTTTCGCCCCCAAAGGTGGGGCGTTCCCTACCGAAACCATCATGCTTGTTGTGAGAAGCTCTGGTTTGTGAGAAGCATATACCCAAACCTGCCCCAAATGGGACAAAATTTTTACCACAACATGTTGATGCCGCTCCATGATAGCATGCCAAGTTTCATGAATTTCATACAAGTTTTGAATTTACTAGAATTTAAAAACCAGGCATCTCAATGTTTTGTCGGCAATCAACAGTGCCCTGGTGTTTGAAATTCATTCCCATTTCTTGCATGGGACCTAAGCATGCACCCAAGGACACATATTTGATTTTTTAACCAATTTATATGCACTAGAGCATGTGCATGTAGTTCAAATTTGAATTATGCACATAAATGCATTGAAAACTCAGTTAATGCATAAAAATGTCCAAATGAACCCTGAAAATTCACAAAAAATAACACAACACTCTTGTTGTTCTATGTTGACACGAGAAATTTTTTGAAAGCAATAAGAGGCAATGGGCATTCCCTACCGAAACCATCATGCTTGTTGTGAGAAGCTCTGGTTTGTGAGAAGCATATACCCAAACCTGCCCCAAATGGGACAAAAAATTTACCACGGCATGTCGATGCCGCTCCATGATAGCATGCCAAGTTTCATGAATTTCAGACAAGTTTGGGATTTACTAGAATTTAAAAACCAGGCATCTCAATGTTTTGCCGGCAATCAATGGTGCCCTGGTGTTTGAAATTCATTCCCATTTCTTGCATGGGACCTAAGCATGCACCCAAGGACAGATATTTGATTTTTCAACCAATTTATATGGACTGGAGCGTGTGCATGTAGTTCAAATTTGAATTATGCACATAAATGCATTGAAAACACACTGAATGCATAAAAATGTCCAAATGAACCCCGAAAAATCACAAAAAATAACACAACACTCCTGTTGTTCTATGTTGACACGAGAAATTTTTTGAAAGAAATAAGAGGCAATGGATATCGTTTCATCCCCAAAGGTGGGGCGTTCCCTACCAAAACCATCATGCTTGTTGTGAGAAGCTCTGGTTTGTGAGAAGCATCTACCCAAACCTACCCCAAATGGGACAAAAAATTTACCACGACATGTTGATGCTGTTCCATGATAGCATGCCAAGTTTCATGAATTTCAGACGAGTTTTGGATTTAATAGAATTTGAAAACCAGGCATCTCAATGTTTTGCCGGCAATCAATGGTGCCCTGGTGTTTGAAATCCATTCCCATTTCTTGCATGGGACCTAAGCATGCACCCAAGGACACATACTTGATTTTTCAACCAATTTATATGGACTGGAGCATGTGCATGTAGTTCAAATTTGAATTATGCACATAAATGCATTGAAAACACACCGAATGCATAAAAATGTCCAAAGAACCCCGAAAAATCACAAAAAAAACACAACACTCCTGTTGTTCTATGTTGACACGAGAAATTTTTTGAAAGCAATAAGAGGCAATGGATATCGTTTCGTCCCCAAAGGTGGGGCGTTCCCTACCGAAACCATCATACTTGTTGTGAGAAGCTCTAGTTTGTGAGAAGCATATACCCAAACCTACCCCAATGTCGGTGTACTAGAGTAGGGGTACCCTAGTATCCCGAACTTGTGCACGGGCAGTCGCAGCATCCCACGGCAAGGCTTGCCGGGTGACCGCCAAGGTCCTCCGTGGTTCCTTTGGAGCCATTTAAGAACAAAGTGTCCAAGCCAAGAAGACAAGACCCCGGCAAGAGGAGCTCGCCGGGAAGGCCACCCGAGGCATTGCAAGGAACTTGCCGCGGCGCACCACGCGCCCCGGCAAGGCCCGGTGAGCGACAAGCTCCCGGACGCGACAAGACAACGACAGCGGCAAGGCGCTTGCCGCGGCAAGCCACCTCCCTGGGCCCGCGCTCCAGCACATCCACCAACGTGTCGCTCTGGGGCCCTTCCAGGCGTACGTGGCGGGAGGCTGTGTAGCCAGCGGCATGCGGTGGCAAGCGGCGCTGACAAGATCGCCATCGTGGCGAACGGTGGCGTCCCTGGCGGTCCCTTTTCGCACTGTTTAGGCGACACAGACGGGCATTTAAGGCCCTTGTCCCCTGCCGTCAGGGTTAGGTATGATACACTGTAGTAGGTAGCTGTGCCTACCACAGCACCTTTCCATTTTTGCCCTTTACCTCCGTTGCCACCTGTCGGTAACCCCTTGAGCATATAAAAGGAGGCCCGTGTGCAACGTAGAGGGGGGTTAGCTGGTTCGGACACTCACGCTCGGTCTTGCTAGCTGCTGAAGTGTACTGTAGCACTCCGCGCTCCCGAGCAAGAAATCAATGCAAACCACAAAGCAGGAGTAGGGTTTTACGCATCCGTGCGGCCCGAACCTGGGTAAATCGCTCGCGTGCATCGCCTCGATCCGCTCTTTGCATGATCTCCGCCCCCGCCGAACCGAAAGGGACCCGGTCCGCCGGTCCCATAGGTGCCCGTGGATCAGTACCCCGGCATCTTTGGCGCGCCAGGTAGGGGGCGTCGAAGTTGTGTGAACCAGATCCGGCGTTCTCACGAGCTAGATCTTCATCATCTTCATAAACATGCCGCCGAAGAAGAAGGTTTCGGAGGCGGCTGCTCCATCCGCGCCTTACCCACCACCGCCGGGACAAACGGCCGATGGGGCGGGCGCCGGCAGTAGAACGGGCGTAGACGAGGGAGCTCACGGTGCTGCCAGGTCCAAGGGCGAGGCTGCGCTGCCCATCGGCGGCGTAGCCGGCTCCCACAACGACCGGGCGCACTCCAAGACCTCGGCGTCCGTACATGCACCGCGCCTGTCTCAGGAAGCGTGGGACCGGCAGCGTCATGGTACTCACGGTACCATGCGTTTGCTAGACCAAGATCGGGCTGGTGGATCTCGGAGCGCTCAGGACCACCATGCACGCCAACATGCTGGCACGAGCGAGGCACGGTCTCCTGGACAGGATATTGCTCCTTCTAACGCGGTTAGAAGTCCGAGCATATCCCGCTCCTCGCACCGTTCGCCACCACCGCCCGCCACTGTAGCAGAAGCTTTGGCGCGAGCTCAGCTGCTCCTAGACTACCCTCCAACGGCGGACGAGATCGACGATTGGAGGGCAACCATCCAGAGTCTCATCGGCTTCGCCAACGGCGACACTCCACGGCAACCGAGCTCGTCGCAGCCGCGGCAAGCCAGCCAGGCACGAGCCGGAGACGACAAGACTGGTGGGGGTGCAACTACTGTGCACTCTCCGCCCCGAAGGCCGAGATCGCCGACTCGCCGGATCCACCTCGACAGCGACTCCACCGCGTCGTCAGATCCGCGAGCTTGTCGCGATCAGCGCCAAGTTCTTCAAGAACGACAACAAGAAGACGCTCGTACTCGCATCGAGCGCCGAAGGGAAGCGCGACGTCAATCAGACCAGCGCGCTGGGCCCTCTGTTGACATGCATGCGCCAGGGGAACCAGGCGACTTGCCGTACGCGGTAGGTTGCCCTGCGTTCACTCGTGAGCTGCGGCAAGTCCAGTGGCCCAGCACGAAGAATTTCAAACCAGATGTACCAGAGAAGTACGACGGCAAGACGCATCCGTCGGAGTTCCTCAGCATCTACACCATCGCGGTGCAGGCTGCCGGGGGGCAAGACGACAAGATCCTTGCCAACTACTTCCCGCTGGTGCTCAAGCCCAACGTCAGGTCCTGGCTCATGCACTTGCCGGACAACTCCATATCCTCCTGGGCTGATCTATGCCATCAGTTTGTCGGCGCCTTTACAGGCGGCCACAAACCTCATGGCCAAGAGAGTGACCTTCATCTGCTCGCCCAGAAGGAAGGAGAGCCCCTGCGCAAGTACATTCAGAGGTTCAGCCGTGTACAGTATAACATCCCATACGTCCACCCCGCCGCGGTCATCAGCGCGTTCCAACAGAACGTGCGTAACCGCAGGATGCGGGAGGAGATGGCGATGTGCAGGATCAGAGACGTCAGCGAGCTGTATGCCCTGGCGGACAAGTGTGCACGTGCTGAGGAAGGGAGGAAACTCCCCGGAGAGAAGACCGGAGCAGAAGGATCTGACGGCGAGGATACCGCCCCGGCAAAGAGAAACCAGCGGCGGAACAGGAAGAAGAAATGCAAAGAGGTGCTAGTCGTTGAGCAGTCCGGCAACGAAGGTGGCGCCAAGAAGGCCAAAGTTGGTAGCTCCGGCAAGGAGGTTGCCGCGTGCACCAACTGCCAGGCTGTGGCAGTCGCCGACAAGCAGGACGGCCCCGACAAGCAGTACTGCAAGATTCACCGCACCAAGGGCCATGACCTCCAGAGCTGCAAGAAGGTCGAGCAGCTTGTCCAGCAGCAAAAGGCTGAGTACGAGCGACGCGATAAGGAGAGGGCCCAAGGAGGTGCTGGAGAATCCGGCAAGAAGCGCGCCGGCCGGGGAGGACGCCGCGACAAGGCCAAGCAGCGGCAAGGAGACAGACCTCCCCGCGGCCGCGACAACGATGAAGACGACGACGACGAAGACATGGATGATGTTGAGACCAGTGAGCAGGAGTTCTAGAAAGCCACAGAGGTCTTGTGCGTTGACGGTGGTGCTTCTCTGCATACTTCGCACCACCAACTCAAGCAGTGGGTGCGGGAAGTCAATGCAGTGGAACCACCTGTCGAATCGCGCAAACTTCTGAAATGGTCCAGCACGCCTATCATCTTTGACATTGAGGACCACCCTGATCGCACAACTGCGGTCGGGTGCTTGTCGATGTTGGTTTCACCAACTATCCGCAACCTCAAGGTCACTAAGATGTTAGTTGACGGCGGGGCCGGCTTGAACCTGATCTCCTCCGCTGTACTCCAGAAACTCCAGATCCCTGACAGCGAGCTCGAAGAGACCGGCACATTCCAAGGAATTAACCTGGGAAGGAGCAAGCTGAAGGGGAAAGTCACGCTGCCCGTAACATTTGGCAGCCAGCTGAACTTCAGGACTGAGAGGGTCACTTTTGACGTTGCCGATATTCCATTACCTTACAATGGAATACTTGGCCGTCCAGCACTCGCCAAGTTCATGGCAGCCTCTCACTACGCATGTAACACACTGAAGATGCCAGGCCCGATAAGCGTCATCTCTGTCCCTGGCGACAAGAAAGATGCTCTTATCTGTGCCGACAAGATCTACCGGGAAGCAGCAGCCGCAGCAGAGCGCGAGTCACTTGCCGTTGAAGCTCCCGGGGGGAAGAAGACCAAGTCCGGCAAGAGTTCTGATGCCCACTCCGGCAAGCGCACCTCTTCGGAGTGCTGCGCTGCCGTCGAGGACGCACCATCGAGCTCCACCGACAAGTGTAAGAAGACGATGGCAGCTCCACCAGAGACGAAAAAGGTGTCCGCCAAGGAGGACGGCACTGGTGGTACCTTCACCATCAGTGCCACTCTCGACCCTAAATAGGAAATTGCGCTCGTTGCTTTCCTGCGGGCGAATGTCGACGTGTTTGCGTGGCAACCGTCTGACATCCCCGGTGTTCCCAGGAAAGTGATTGAGCACCACCTTGCCGTTTGTCCTCATGCGCGGCCCGTCAAGCAGAAGGTCAGGAAGCAGGCAGTGGAGCGCCAAGAGTTCATAGCAGAAGAGATCAAGAAGTTGGAAGCAGCAGGCCTTGTTAGAGGAGTGCTCCATCCTACGTGGTTGGCCAATCCTGTAGTCGTGCGCAAGGCAAACGGGAAATGGAGACTTTGTATCGATTTTACCGATGTTAACAAAGCTTGTCCCAAAGACCCATTTCCTTTGCCGCGCATTGACCAGATTGTTGACTCCACAGCCGGATGTGATTTGCTTTCATTTCTTGATGCATATTCAGGATATCATCAGATCTTCATGGCAGAAGAGGATGAGGAGAAGACTGCATTTATTACTCCATGTGGCACGTACTGTTTCGTACGGATGCCTTTCGGATTAAAAAATGCTGGTTCGACATTTGCAAGAGTAGTCCATGTCGCTCTGGAGCCACAAATACACAGAAATGTGGAAGCCTACATGGATGATATAGTGGTCAAGAGTAAGGACAGGGCAACTCTGATTCAAGATTTGGACGAAACCTTTGCAAATCTGCGCAAGATCAGCCTCAAGCTCAACCCAGAGAAGTGTGTGTTTGGAGTTCCTTCCGGCAAGCTTCTCGGGTTCTTCGTGTCTCAGCGGGGAATTGAAGCCAATCCCAACAAGATCAAGGCCATTGAGCAGATTGAAGCACCCAAGCGCGTCAAGGATGTACAAAGACTTGCCGGTTGTGTGGCTGCTCTCAGCAGGTTTATCTCTCGGTCTGCTGAGCGCGCCCTGCCATTTTTCAAATTATTGAAAAAGGCAGGCCCAATGAGATGGACTCCGGAAGCGGAGGCTGCGCTGCAAGACTTGAAGAGATACCTGTCCTCCCCTCCAATACTTGTCGCACCTAAGCCACAAGAGAAGTTGCTGCTGTACATAGCGGCAACCAATCAAGTGGTTAGTGCTGCGTTAGTAGCAGAGAGGGAGGCAGATGACGAGCCTGCAACCACGGCAAGCACATCCAGCGACAAGCAGGGAACTTCCCCGACAAGCTCTGGTCCCGACAAAGATGGATCTGCGCAGATGCAAGAGGAGATACAGAAGAAAATGGTGCAGCGCCCAGTTTACTTTGTCAGTTCCCTTCTGCAGGGGGCTAGGTCAAGGTACTCTAGCGTGCAGAAATTGCTTTTCGGCCTCCTCATGGCCTCGAGAAAGCTGTGCCATTACTTCCAAGCACATGAGATCACAGTTGTCACTCGCTTTCCGCTGAAGAGGATACTACAGAATCCAGAAGCGACAGGCAGGATTGTTGAGTGGGCACTGGAACTGTCAAGCTTTGGCCTCAAGTTTGAGAGTACTTCAACTATCCAAAGCAGAGCATTGGCAGAATTTATAGTAGAATGGACGCCAACACCAGATGAAGAAATTCCAGAAACGAGCATCCCTGTCAAGGAAGCGAGCAAAGAATGGCTGATGTACTTTGATGGTGCCTTTTCGCTGCAAGGCGCCGGCGCTGGTGTGCTGCTTGTCGCACCCACCAGAGAGCACCTCAAGTACATAGTCCAGATGCACTTTCTCAAGGAGCAGGCAACAAACAATACTGTAGAGTATGAGGGATTGCTTGCCGGTCTCAGGATCGCGGCAGACCTTGGGATCAAGAAGCTCATTGTCAGGGGTGACTCACAGCTTGTCGTCCGCCAAGTAAACAAGAATTATCAGAGTCCGTTGATGGAAGCTTACATCGACGAAGTGAGAAAGCTAGAAGAGCGCTTTGACGGCCTACAAATGGAGCATGTTCCAAGAGCTCAGAACGCGATTGCCGATGGCCTGTCAAAGTGCGCCGCACTTAAGCTACCTGTGGAACCAGGGATCTTTGTGCTCAAGCTGACTCAACCGTCCGTAGCACCATCAACTGGACAGAGCAAGAAGAGGAAGTTGATTTCTGGTGACTATTTGCCGGCAGAGCTTCCCGAAGCCGCCGCCAAGAAAGTCCCTAAGATCAACGCCGAAGGAGCTGAGGAGCAGTCTGCTCCGGCAAGCCCTAGGGTTTGTTCCGTTGAAGCATAAGCTCCCGACAAGTTTTGCTCTGGCAAGCTTGTCGGGGAACGTCAAGCTCCGGCAGAGACGCAACTTCTCGCCGTAGAAGCGGATGTTCCCGCAGCAGCTGAGACCAACACCAAGAGCGCTGAGGAGCAAGATGCTCCGGCAAGCCCTAGGGTTTGTTCCGTTGAAGCAGAAGCTCCCGACAAGTTTTGCTCCGGCAAGCTTGTCGGGGAACGTCAAGCTCCGGCAGAGCTGCAGGTTCTTGCCGTAGAAGCGGGTGTTCCCGCAGCAGCAGATTTGCCTTTAGTCCTTGTTGTCGAGCCGCAGGCTCCAGCATGGGCGCAGCAGATTGTCCGTTTCCTTCAGACAGGAGAACTTCCCGAAGAGCAAGAAGAAGCGGAAAGAGTAGCCCGGCAGTCAAGTATGTACCAGTTTGTCGACAAGACACTGTACAGAAGAAGACTCAACGGTGTGAAATTGAAGTGTATTCACCGGGAAGACGGACAAAAACTGTTGGCAGAGATACATGGAGGCATATGTGGCCACCACATTGGCGCAAGAGCACTTGTCAGCAAAGCGTTCCGGAAAGGTTTCTTTTGGCCGACAGCCCTCCAGGATGCAACTGCACAAGTAACCAAGTGTGAAGCGTGCCAGTTCCATTCCAAGCAGATACACCAACCAGCTCAAGCTCTCCAGACGATCCCTTTATCCTGGCCATTTTCGGTCTGGGGGCTCGACATCCTCGGCCCCTTTCCCCGAGCTGTCGGGGGCTTTGAGTACTTGTACGTTGCAATCGACAAGTTCACAAAGTGGCCGGAAGTGGAACCAGTGAGGAAGGTGACCGCACAGTCAGCCGTCAAGTTCTTCAGGTCGATTGTTTGCCGCTTCGGGATCCCTAACAGGATAATCACCGACAACGGTACATAATTCACGAGCCGCACCTTCATGCAGTACGTCCAAGATCTTGGCGCCAAGGTCTGCTTCGCTTCTGTTGCTCACCCGAGAAGCAACGGTCAAGCGGAGAGGGCAAATGCTGAAGTGCTGCGCGGGCTCAAGACCAGAACTTTTGACAGGCTGCACAAGTGCGGAAGAAACTGGATCGAGGAGCTGCCGGTGGTTCTTTGGTCGATCAGGATGACACCAAATCGAGCCACTGGCCAGACACCTTTCGCTCTAGTCTATGGAGCAGAGGCAGTTATCCCCACGGAACTCGTATACGGGTCACCTCGAGTGCTCGCTTATGATGAGCTTGAGCAAGAGCAGCTGCGACAAGATGACGCGCTGCTCCTTGAGGAAGACCGTCTTCAGGCTGCTGTGCGAGCTGCTCGCTACCAGCAAGCTTTGCGCCGCTACCATAGCCGCAAAGTTAATGCCAGAAGTCTCGAGGAAGGCGACCTTGTTCTTCGGCGCGTTCAGTCCGCCAAGAAATCCAACAAGTTGACGCAGAAGTGGGAAGGCCCTTACCGGGTGAAACGAGTCACTAGGCCTGGCGCTGTCCGCCTTGAGACCGAAGATGGAATTCCGGTGAGCAACTCCTGGAACATTGAGCATCTTCGTAAGTTTTACCCGTAAGGCGCGGTTGCTGGAACCTGTTCCGGAAACCACCTTTTGTACAAGTCTTGCCGCTGTTGCATGTAATCCTTTGTACAAAGCCGGGCGCAGACCCCGTGCATAAGTAAAGGTCATGTGCCCCGCACATTTTGTCGATTTTATGCTTCCTATTTTTTAGCATATATGATCTGACACTTTGTGCAGCACCTACTCCATGGTAAGCAATAACGAGCCGTAAAGCTCCACATCTGTATTGTCTCTTCTTTCTTTTGAAAGGAAGGTTCCCCTCGCCCACAAGTTTGCCGGGGGGGGGGGGAGGAGAAGATGATGGTATGGACCAGGCGTCATTCAAGAAAGTTTCGCCTTGCCGGGAAGTAAACAACAGAAAAAGCTAAGTTGCCAAAGTTTGAGCAATCAATTTTTTTAAATTTCTAAGTTATCTCCCTTGAACGACCGCACTTTGTATGGAAAACCTGTGCGCGGAGGAACCGATTCGTAGCTAGTAGTGCCCTTACTTTGTTTCGAGTCCGCTCAACAACTTAAGTGAGCTGCTAGCGCCCTTACTTTGTTTCGAGTCCGCTCAACAACTTAAGTGAGCTGCTAGCGCCCTTACTTTGTTTCGAGTTCGCTCAAGAACTTAAGTGAGCTGCGACTAGTTGCGACAAGGTTTCTTGTCGGTAGCGGCACCGCCAGCAGGCTGCTGACGTTCCGCACTCAGCGCTCGCGGCTCAGGTGCCTGCACCGGCAAGTTCCCTAAAAGCGTAGGGTAAAAAACATACAAAGGGAGGAATCGAGTAAAGGGAATAACGTAGCGATCATTACCCAGAATAGAGTTATATTACAAAAATGGCTTGTCGCGGCTCTAACAGATTGTTTTCATGACAAGATAAACAGCGACAAGGAAAGGAGAAATGGGCGGCCTAATCTACGCGATCGCCTTCAACCCTCTTGATCCCGCTCACCTTGTCCACAATGGGTGCGACAAGGGCCTTGAGCTCCTCCAGATCAGCTTCTGGCGGCAAGGTCCTGAGGATGTTGGTGAGGTGGAGGCCCGGATTGCGGAAGGCCACCTTCATCAATACTTTCTGGAGGGCCCCCGCGCAGACCTTGCGCGACTCGTCAGCCAGTTGCTTGGGGATCCTCTCCCGGAGTCGCTGAAGGGCCATCGCCACGCCCTTGAAGAACAGAATGAGCTTGGCGCTGGGTTGGAGGTTGTCGTTGGAGGGATACCCGAGATCCTCCATCCCCAGTTGCGCCAGCTCCTTGTCGATGTCCGTGGCGGCGTTCACAAGACTCTCCGTCCAGTGCGTCACGGTCTCCCTGAAGGCGTTCTGGGCGGTGGCAGCACTCTCCAGCAGCGCCTTGTCGGCCTTGATTTCCTCCTTCAAGGCCGCCTCCCGCTTCTTGGCGCTGTCCAGAGTCTTGGTCAAAGTGGTTAGCTTCAACTCAAGATCCACGTTGGAGACCTTGGCGGCGCTGAGCTCCTTGCCCTTCTCGGAGAGATCGGCCTCCAGCCGCGCCACCTTCGTCTTCAACTCCTCCTTGGCGGCCTCGGCGGCGGCGGCAGCATCCTCCGCTTGCTTGAGAGCTCCGCCAAGTTTCTCCTCGCGCGAGGCAAGCTCCTCCTCGTGGGCGTCAAGATTGACCTTCCGCTGCGCCAACTCGCCCTCCTCCGCGGCTAGCTTCACAGCGGCAAGTCGTTGGCGCTCTTCGGCTTCGGCCTTCTCGAGGAGAAAGGCCTTCTACGCTTCAACGAGCTGCTCCCGCTCCTCCGCCAGGGTTCGGAGGGCTTCCCGGTGGAAACCCCCGAGCTCTTCCGCGCGCTTTTCAATGTCTGCTCCCGCCTTCGCGACAAGCGCCTTGCGGGACTCCAGCTTGGCTTGACGCGCGCGGTAGAGCGACACCAACTTCCGCAGCAGCCGCTCTTCTTCGGGCTCGTTGCTGCTGCTGCTTGGCGCGTCGACCAGCGTCAGCCCCGCGGAGGCAAGCACTTCTCCGTCGAAGATCTCCCCCTCGACCGGCGCTCTAGAGCTTGATGCCCAGGGAAGATTGATGAAGACGTTGTCGCCGGCCTTCAAATAGACGCCCGGCTGGGGCTCCTCAGAGCTTGGCGCTGCGGTTTCGGCGGATGGGTTGGCGGTCGGTGTAGCGCCTGGCGCTCCTGCGGCCTCAGGGCCGTCAGTGCGATCGTCGGACCCCTCGCCAGTTGCCGCGGCGTCAGCCTTGGCGGCCTCTGCGCCGGCGGGATCGCCACCACCGGCTGCTTCGTCGGCGACGACCTCGGTCTCCATTGGCTCTGTAGCAGATGGGTCTGATAGCCGGAAAGGGGGAAGAGTCAAGCAAAATCCAGCAAAAACTCAAGAAGATCAAAAGAAGAAGAACCCAAGGGAAGTTTTGAAGCAAGAGGAGTACCTGCACCAGGTTCTACAGTTGTGGTCTCCGCCGTCAGGGGGCCGCTGGTGCTGTCCCTTGCCGGAGAACCCTCCCTTGCCGGAGACTTCTCCCTTACTGGGAAGCCCTCCCTTGCCGGAGAATTCTCCCTTGTCGGGGGATTCTCCCTTGGCTCCTGGTGGGGCTGCTCGGCTCCTACACAAGTCAACAAGCAGATATCAGCAAAGACAAGTACCCAAGCGCGCCTCGCAACAGAAAGTAAATCATACACTTACGCTGGGGGCTGCCCTGGAGAAAAGTCGCCGGGTCCGGCAAGGTTGTCTCGGGCGCGCCACCTGCTGTCGCAGTGGGCTCGTCTTCGATGACGATCACCGGGACCTTAGCTCTCTTCGCCGCTCTCTGGGCCAGAGTCCTGAAGAGGAAAAGGTTTAGGGAAAAGCAAGTGAGAAACAAGACAAAACAGCAAGAATTGAAGAACTATAAGTACAGCAAGAGAAGCTTACTCTTCTTCTTCTTCCTCGTCGGAGCTGAACGTGGAGAAGTCGAAGTCCGGCGCGCGCCCGGTGTGAGGAGGTGGAGGGGTAGCTTCCCTTGGCCGCTTGGCGGGAGCGGTGGCGGTGGTCTGAGACGACCCCGCTCCGGCTGTCGGCGCGGCGTGAGTAGCGGCAGGGACTGAAGCGGTGGTCCGGCTAGACTCCGCTCCAATTGCCGTCGCAGCATGAGGTGCTCCCGCGGCAACGGTGTTTGCCGCGGTAGAGCGTGTCACGCGGCGTGGCGACTGTTGACCCGCTTGCCGCTCCGCCACATCACCGGCCTTGCGGAGACGCCTTCTTGGTGGGGATGGAGGCTCTGCTTGCGGCAAGCTGCTCGAAGATGAGGAGGAAGAAGAGTTGATTTCCAACGAGCCGCTCGTGTCCTTGGCGGGCTCGCTCGGCTCGGTGTCACGCCTAGCAAGCTCCTTCTTGCCGGCAGGCTCCCCTCGCTCGGCACGGCTTGCCGCTTCCGCTGCATCAGCCTCCTCCACAGTGAATCCGAACTCGCCCGCGGCTGCGGCTGCCGCTGCCTCCTCCAGCCTAGTGGCGATGAGCGCCAACTCCGCATCCGTGGTGTCACGGGTGAGGCCGTCCTTCTCGTCGGGGCGGATTGGCACTTCCACCAAGTCATCGAAGAACTACTGCACGACCTCGTCCGCAGGCTCCTGCCAAGTTGGCACAATCCCGTGCGAGTCGCATTCCGGCATCATTGCACGGATGCGGTCGAGCGAGGAATTGTTGCACAACGGAACGACGCCCCCCGGCAACCTGAAAACCTCGGGATGTTGGGGGTCATATTTGAAGAGCTCCTGGAGCATGGTGTTGAGCTCCAGGACTGTAAAGTTGTAGTTGAGGCCGGGCCGCAGCCTCATAATGTCTGCCGCGTTCTTGAACTCCCAAGTCGGCCTCCCCCGTTCCTGCAGGGGGGCGATGCGGCGGCGAAGGAAGTCTGCGCCAACAGCGCCAACAGTAAGCCCCGCAAGCCTGAGGCGCAGGATCCTGGTGACGGCAATCTTTAGCCTGTCGTCTTCCGGGGCCACGTCGCTCCAATCGCTGCCGCGCGCTACTGGGTTTGGCGCCGGGTGGTGAATGGCTGCGGATTCTCCTCGTCAATCCAGCACCAATCTGCTCTCCACTCCTCCCACTTGCCGCGGAACTCTCCCTCCAGATAGGTTTCCTTCTTGCCGGCCCTTGAGATCCAGGCAATTCCGTCGGATAGAGGCTCTCCTCTCTCTACTCGGGGTATGAAGAAGTGGCGGAAGAGGGCTACGTTGGGAAGGACTCCGACAAGGTTTTCACAGAGATGTGCGAAAACTGCCATGGTCAGGACAGCATTGGGGGTGAAGTCAAGGAGATGGAATCCATAGGTATTCATAATGTCACAGAAGAATTCAGAGAAAGGCGGGCAGAGCCCGCAGTAGAAGAATAGAGCGAAGAAGGGGTATCCATTTGGGGCCTTCTTCCAAGCGGCGGCGGGGAGTACCTTTGTGCGCGGATGCGCTCGCGTCTCCGCTGACCAGAAGAGGTAGTAGTTCTCCCTCAGCTCCTTCGCGGCAAGCTTGGGGGGGGGGGGGGAAACTGCCCGCTCCTTCCGCAGCGCCGCGAGCCGCTGCGCCTCGGTCGACTTCACGGCCTTCCCCTTGTCGGCTTTTGGAGCCATGGCGGAAGCAGTGGAGGAGGTCGACGGCGTTGGTGATGCTGGCGGCGATGGGGGGCGGGGCGCTGCTCTCTCTCTCTCTGCTCTGGGAAGGCGAGGGAGCGGCGGAGATTTCTGAGATTGGAAACAGCAACGGGCGAATGTGCGAACTGCCCCCGTTTCCCCTGCTTATAAAGAGGGAGGGGGCGGACGTTCCGCATTTCCGAATAAAATAACCACCCATGATCTCTCCCACGACGCCGCATTCAACGCGTGCCGTTCGGGGAGGGCGCGGTGGATACGGAGTAAGATACGGCGTATCCTAGGCCGCGCGTGCCCGTGCCCTGTCTTGGGCCTGGCCTAACAGTGCTCGGCACCGTGTATGGCCCAGGCCCGGGGGCTCCTGTCGGTGTACTAGAGTAGGGGTACCCTAGTATCCCGAACTTGTGCACGGGCAGTCGCAGCATCCCGCGGCAAGGCTTGCCGGGTGACCGCCAAGGTCCTCCGTGGTTCCTTTGGAGCCATTTAAGAACAAAGTGTCCAAGCCAAGAAGACAAGACCCCGGCAAGAGGAGCTCGCCGGGAAGGCCACCCGAGGCATTGCAAGGAACTTGCCGCGGCGCACCACGCGCCCCGGCAAGGCCCGGTGAGCGACAAGCTCCCGGACGCGACAAGACAACGACAGCGGCAAGGCGCTTGCCGCGGCAAGCCACCTCCCTGGGCCCGCGCTCCAGCACATCCACCAACGTGTCGCTCTGGGGCCCTTCCAGGCGTACGTGGCGGGAGGCTATGCAGCCAGCGGCGTGCGGTGGCAAGCGGCACTGACAAGATCGCCATCATGGCGAACGGTGGCGTCCCTGGCGGTCCCTTTTCGCATTGTTTAGGCGACACAGACGGGCATTTAAGGCCCTTGTCCCCTGCCGTCAGGGTTAGGTATGATACACTGTAGTAGGTAGCTGTGCCTACCACAGCACCTTTCCATTTTTGCCCTTTACCTCCGTTGCCACCTGTCGGTAACCCCTTGAGCATATAAAAGGAGGCCCGTGTGCAACGTAGAGGGGGGTTAGCTGGTTTGAACACTCACGCTCGGTCTTGCTAGCTGCTGAAGTGTACTGTAGCACTCCGCGCTCCCAAGCAAGAAATCAATGCAAACCACAAAGCAGGAGTAGGGTTTTACGCATCCGTGCGGCCCGAACCTGGGTAAATCGCTCGCGTGCATCGCCTCGATCCGCTCTTTGCACGATCTCCGCCCCCGCCGAACCGAAAGGGACCCGGTCCGCCGGTCCCATAGGTGCCCGTGGATCAGTACCCCGGCACCCAAATGGGACAAAAAATTTACCACGACATGTTGATGCCGTTCCATGATAGCATGCCAAGTTTCATGAATTTCAGACGAGTTTTGGATTTTATAGAATTTAAAAACCAGGCATCTCAATGTTTTGCCGGCAATCAACGGTGCCCTGATGTTTGAAATTCATTCCCATTTCTTGCATGGGACCTAAGCATGCACCCAAGGACACATACTTGATTTTTCAACCAATTTATATGCACTAGAGCATGTGCATGTAGTTCAAATTTTAATTATGCACATAAATGTATTTAAAACTCACTTAATGCATAAATATGTCCAAACGAACCCTGAATAATTCTAGTTCTTTTATGATCACATCAGATAAAAGGTCTAGCAATTCAAACACCGTCCATGACCGCTGTGACCCCATTATGTAATTCAAATCAAGATGAAAAATCAAGTAGATCCCACACAGTCTATTATAACCAATCGTGTGAGATGCAGCACAAAATATCTTCGGACCGTGTCTGATGACACTTTGCGCGCCAGTTTTTTGGCTGAAGTGATTCCAAATTTTTGGCTTCCGCGGAAATATCTACCTCCCCGCCCCCTCCCCCTTACCAAAAGCCACATTTACCCTGTTTCTGCCTTCCTTTCCAAGTTGAAACCTTCACTCCTTGCTTGCAGCGCCGCCGCCTCCTCGTTGGCGACCCTCCTTCACGCTGCTCGGCCTCACCTATCCAGGCAGGTAATCCACACCCGACCCCCATCCTCCTCCTCCTTCCACATCCCACATGCCCCGACCGCCGGCACGAGCGCAAAACCTTCCACCCAAATCACTGACCCCTCCACCAAATAAGCGTCGGCCTAAGCCATGGTGGACGCAGTATAGCCAGGACCTCAAGGAGCATTTGGCAGCGGAGAAGCAAATCGCGGCCGCACGCGCGGATGAGGTCGCGATGGCTGCCATTCGTGCTGACCCCTAGATCTTGGAGGAGCACCTCGCCGTCGAGGCCACCGTTGACGCCTCGCGCGCCGATGCCACGACGCAGTTGGCTGCTTTAAACGACATTTCGTGGCGTATTCTTGAGGCCACCATCGGTGCCTTCGACGAAGACTACGAGGTGTTTTCTCAGCGTGCACGTGCTTACATCATGCCGAGAGCCAGCAGGTTGGTGCCCGGAGCGGCTCAGGCAACTCACCACTACAACGAGGGCACCCACGATGCGGAGGCCTCACCCTCTTCCATGTCCAAGGAGCCAATCATCATCGATATCTCCGACAATGAGGAGTAGCTTGTCTTATTAGCTCACTATAAGGACCCATGTTCAGTTTGCTAGCTACTGCCTTTCCTTAACAAATTCTAGTGAATTGTGCTATCTACTTTTACCATGCAATCTTCTGCTATAGTGTATATGTTCTATATGTTGTGTAAGGTGGTGTTCAGTTAACTTCTTGGTTCAATTCTGCAAATGTGATGTTCAATTCTTCAGGGTGCAATATCTCCAAGTTGTTAAGCATGCTTGGTTTGGTTAACTGATGATTACCTCTCAAACCACCTCTGTGGTCAGGAGGCGAGGAAAGTTTTCATACAACACCCACGGTTCAATAATGAAGTGTTCCTGAAGAGGTTGAAAGATGGACGGTCAATCATCCACAGGCACTGGCCTAAAGTTGCAAAGACCTTCAACATGAATGAAGGCTCAATATTCGCCTTCCGCTTCAACAGTTTTCCACATGAGATGCATCTCTCTATGTACCGTCTATGATGCTAATTTCGAAAAGTTTTAGATGTTGCATGTGAAACTTGCTGCTGGTGCAGTTGTGTAATGAGGTAGCTGAGTGCTGAAGCTATATCATGTTGTACTCCGATGTATTTCAATTATGAAATCCTGCTTCCTTAATATGGAAATGGAATATATTATGTGCTTAATATGAATGTCAATTAGATTAGTAAATGGATTATTAATAATAGGGCAATTAGCTTGCTAATTGGGTTTTCCTATTGCAAATGGTTAATGAGAAAACACCGTGGGCGATGACCTCAGGCAACGCAACAGTTTCTAGGAATAAACTGTGTTGGATCAATGAACAATCACACACAACATTCTCTTCAAAATTGTTTGCGTTACGCCACCTTGCGTAAACATTTTCCTTGTAGTGACTGTGTGGGAAGTATATACGAATGGAAACATTTATTGGTGACTGACTGTGCGGGATGTACTTACGACCGGAAATGATTTCACCTGTATAATTGTATTTTTTGAGCATCACTGTACGTATTTCGGTAATTGAATGCTCGCCAGTCGCACACGACCTCATTTTGCCGAGCGTGTGTGCCAGGAGGGAATATCCCCAACGGTTTCTGGGTCGTGTGGGAAGGACCCCTATCACCCACACTCACTTGGCGATGGTTCCGAATGCCGTCGCGGAAAGGGGTTAAAAACCATTTGTTTAGGACCGACGCGTACCAGTGTAATGCTTTGTTCCGGTTCTCTATTAAAAGGAGGCCTTAATATCCCTTAGTTTCCAATATGGACCCCGCTGTCGGAGGGTAGGACAAATGATTTCATGCAAGTTCTTTCCATAAGCACGTATGACTATTTACGGAACACATGCCTACATTATATTGACGAACTGGAGTTAGTGCCGTATCGCCCTAGGTTATAACTTTCATGATGAATATCATCCAGAAAGTCACCGATCCAATGCCTACGAATTTATCTTATATTGTTCTTGCTAAGTTACTACTACTATTATCACTGTTACATTTGCTACAAAATTACTGCTATCACTGTTACCATTACTATCGCTGCTGTCACCACTATCAAAACTATCATATTACTTTGCTACTGATTACTTGCTACAGATAATTTATCTCTAGGTGTGGTTGAATTGACAACTCAGCTGCTAATACCTTCAAATATTCTTTGGCTCCCCTTGTGTCGAATCTATAAATTTGGGTTGAATACTCTACCCTCGAAAACTGTTGCGATCCCCTATACTTGTGGGTTATCAAGACCTTTTTGTAGCGCCGTTGCCGGGGAGTATAGCTATATTTGTTGAGTCACTTGGGATTATTATCATATTATCACTATGAAGAATCTGAAGGATGCTAAGACTAAGATATTTCCCTCAAAGACAAGGGGAGGTAAGGAACTGCCATCCAATTCTGCTTTTGATTCACCTTCTGTTATAAGTAAACTTGCAACACCACCACATGCTATTAATTCTGATATGTCACAAGTTATTGATGATGCTACTTCTGCTATGGATAATGCTTATGATGATGCTAGTACCTTGTTTAATGATGATGTGCCAGTTGGTGACTTTCTTGATAAACAAATTGCTAGAGTTATACAACATGATGTTGTTGAATCTGATGATGAGCTTGAAACTGAAACTCCTGAAACATCTTCTAGAACTAGCCTTCCTAGATATGAATTGCCTAAGGTACCGGAAGGTTATGTTATGAATGAAGAGACAACTAGAGATATTCTTGCTTGTAGGGATAGAGACGATCTAGAGAAATTATTATGCAAGTATAAAGAAAAATCTCTGAATGCTAGAATGAAATGTGATCCTAGGTTTGCCACTTCACCTATCTTTATTGATGATAAGGATTATGAATTCTCTGTCGACCCAGAGTTAATTACTTTGGTCGAATCTGATCCTTTCCATGGTTATGAAACTGAAACTGTTGTGGCACATCTTACTAAGTTGAATGACATAGCCACCCTTTTTACTCATGATGAGAAAACTCGCTATTACTTTATTCTCAAATTATTTCCGTTCTCATTAAAGGGTGGTGCTAAAGCTTGGTACAATACTCTTGCTCCTGGTTGTGTGTGTAGTCCCCAGGATATGATTTATTACTTCTCTGAAAAATATTCCCCTGCTCATAAGAAACAAGCTGCCTTGCAAGAAATATTTAACTTTGTTCAAATTAAAGAAGAGAGTCTCCGACAAACTTGGGGGAGGCTTTTCCAATTACTTAATGCTTTGCCTGATCATCCTCTTAAGAAAAATGAAATACTTGATATCTTCTATAATGGACTAACCGATGCTTTTAAGGACTTCCTAGACAGTTGTGCTGGTTGTGTTTTGAGGGAATGAACTATTGGACAAGCTGAAGAATTATTGAATAACATATTTAAAAATTATGATGATTGGACTCTTCCTGAACCACCGCCTAAACCCACTCCGAAGAAGAGGGGTATATCATATCTTAGTCCTGAAGATATGCGAGAGGCAAAGAAATCTATGAAGGAAAAAGGTATTAAAGATGAGGATGTTAAAAATTTAACTCCTATTGAAGAAATACAAGGGCTTAATACACCATCGCTGCCTAAGGTGGTAGAGGTAAATTCTCTTATGAAGTTCCATGATAATGACAATCCTCACATTATGCATCCTAGCCAATGCCTTTATGAGTTTGAAAACTATATTAGAAAATAGTATCACTTCAATGCAAATATTATGAAACAATTGAAATATAATTCTGATATGATTGCGACCCGACCTCAGATGGTCAAGTCTCTGTGCTTCAGTGTCATCCCTGGATCGGTAATGCTGACACACACAGTACTCGAAGGATTTATAACAGAGTAGCAATCACACACTTATTACATTGAATGTCTCCAAAGAGAACTTATTACAAGAATATGTCTTAAGGCCATCTAATACGATAATAGCGGAAGGCTTGGAAGATAAAGTGAGTCCATCAACTCCAACGGCATAGCTGAGCTGCACGGCAATGATCTAACGAACCTTACTCCTCATCTGAAAAGTCTGCAACATAATACGTTGCAGCCCGAAAACGGGTCAGCACATGGAATATGCTGGCAATATAACACAGTAGAGCAGAAACAGAATAATGCTATCCCTACATGCATATATGGCTGGTGGAAAGCTGTATGGTTATAGTTTTTGCGAAAAGCCAATTTTTCCCTACAACAAAGGAATAGATTTTAATTTAACTATCATGGTGGTTGAAACATCATTGAGAAGGTACCCCCAACTCAATCCCAATTAAAGTGATTAACAACCCAACAATATTAATTAAACATGGTGAGATACATGTGATAACCCAAGTACTAGATACTCAAGAATTGTCCATAACCGAGGACACAGCTAACCATGATTAGATTGTACACTCTGCAGAGGTTTGTGCACTTTTCCCCACAAGACTCGATCGCCTCCGTTGGATTTGTCGCACTACATGGTGTTTGAGAAACGGATGACCGAGACACAGTCTTTCAGAAACGTTAACTCTCTACTCCGGGTAGACCATACCAAACCTACAAAACCCACTACTTGCTCATCTACCTCTTCAAGAGCTTCACGTAACTTACTCAATTATGCTAGAGCCCATAATAGCTTGTGGTTGCACACGGAAGTTTCTAGCATGAATCATCTCAGTTCCCTTTGAGCCTGGGTGGCGGTCCATAGGATGATCACACGGGTACCCCGGGATTTCCAAAAAATACATACAACATTGGGTTCCCAGGTGCCTCAATCCACCCAGTTGTTTGATTAAGTTGCCACCTTTAGTTGAACCATTAATTAACAATCTCACATCTGTCATGAATTTCACTCAAACCAAAACCACGTCTACGAGCATAGCATATCAATATAAGCAATACGTAGAAGTAACTCCCAAGGGTTTGAATATAACAGGGCAATAGGTTCTACCTCAGCAACTACTTCCCAACCCACAAGTTAATGACATCCTAATCATGCAATGTTTGAGGATTGGAACTAATGCATAAAAACTGGGTAATAATGGGATATGATCAAAGTGTTACTTGCCTTGCTGATGATCCGCGAATCCTAGAGACTCGTAGTAACACGCTTCACACTCTGGGAATTCTATCGCAAGCAAACAATAACATACATAAGTAACAAGCAACGATGCACAAGCAAAACTCAAATAAGAGAAGTTGACCAGAAAGTTCGACTTAAGAACTCCGTTACGCAAAAAGAATCAAATCAAACGAAGCAACGAAAGTCAAACGGCGAAAGAAAACAACTTCGTTTACTAATCTGAACTTAGGTGAAATTTTACAGTAGCAAAAACTTCTTTGAGTTGATTAACCGGAAAGAGGGTTTCGAGACGAAACTCCAGGCGCTTGAATCGCCTGATTCCGATAAACGAGCGAAAAGACAAACAGAAATTAAGATCGGATCAGAAATCGCGATCAGAAAAATCGCGGAATAAATCCGAGAAAAAGAAAAACGACGAACAGATTAACGAACGAACATTCGTTATCTGGATCTAAACGAAGAACGCGTTCGTTAAAACGAATGAACGAGCGAACGCTCGCTAAATAAATAAACCGGAGAAAAACCGATCTATTTAATAAAACAAAAACTAGGGTTTTGAAAAAAAAAATTAAAACCGAACGGTTTTAAAGAAAAACCGGCGGTTGGATCCGGCGGCTACCTCCGGCGAGGGCTTGGGTGGCGGGGTGCGGCGGGCGGCGGCGGCGCGCTGCAGCGGCGGCGGCGGGGCTCGGCGCGGCTCGGGGCGGGGTGCGGGAGGCGGCGATGGTGGCGGTGGGGGGCTCGGGCGGCGCGTATATAAAGGGGGCGGGGTGGGGCGGCTTGGAGGAGGGGGCAAGGAGGCGGCGACGGAGTCCGGCTCGGACTCATCGTTCGAGTCGGCGGCGGCGCGCGCGCAGGAGGCGGCGGCGGCTGGGCCGGCCTGGCTCGGCTGGGCCCTAGGCCCAGTCGAGCGCGGGATTTTTTTTAAAATAATTCCGCCGACAGAAGAAAAATCCTAGAAAAATAAATAAAAATCTAAAAATGCCAAAACAAATTTTCACCGTCTAAATAAAATATTTAGGATGAGTTGAACATTTTCTTGGCCCTAAAATGCAATTTTGAAAACGTGCAATTTTTCTAATGCAAATAAAATCCTGAATAAAACCAAATAAAATCCAATAAATGATTTTAATATTTTTCCTCCAATATTTCAATTATTTTGGAGAAGTCATATTATCTCCACTCATTTGATTTAATATGAAATATTTTTTCGGAGAGAAAAATTATTAAAATCAAAATCCTCGTTTCATTATTTGATAAAAATCAAAAATGAAAACCGGAAAATCCCCAACTCTCTCCGTGGGTCCTTGAGTTGCTTAGGATTTCGAGGATTGCGGAACGGAAATGCAATAAATCATGATATGCATGGATGATCTATGTATAACATTCCAAATTGAAAATTTGGGATGTTACAAACCTACCCCCCTTAAGATGAATCTCGCCCTCGAGATTCGGGTTGGCTAGAAAATAGGTATGGGTGGTCCTTGCGGAGATCATCCTCTCGTTCCTAGGTGGCTTCATCCTCGATATGGTGGCTCCACTGAACTTTGCAAAACTTGATAACCTTACTGCGGGTGACTCTGCTGGCAAACTCAAGAATCTTAATTGGCTTCTCCTCGTAAGTCAAATCACTGTCCAACTGAATCGCCTCCAAGGGTACTGTATCTCTTAATGGTATATCAGCCATCTCAGCATGACACTTCTTCTGCTGTGAAACGTGGAACACATCGTGGACTCCTGACAATCCCTCAGGTAACTCCAACTTGTAGGCAACTTCTCCCATCCATTCCAAAATGCGATACGGTCCTACAAATCTCGGGGCTAACTTTCCTTTAACTCCAAAACGTTTCACTCCTCGCAAGGGCGATACTCGTAGATATGCTCTGTCTCCAATTTCGTAGGTTACCTCCTTGCGTTTTGAGTCTGCATAACTCTTCTGCCTGGACTGAGCAATCTTCAGTCAGTCTCGGATCAGTTTTACCTTCTCCTCAGATTCTTTAATCAAGTCTGGTCCAAACAACTGTCGGTCTCCTACCTCATCCCACATCAACGGTGTTCTGCACCTGCGTCCATACAGGGCTTCAAACGGTGCCATCTTCAAACTGGTTTGGTAGCTATTGTTGTATGAGAAATCTGCATACGACAAATTGTCATCCCAACTAGAGCCATAATCTAGCGCACAGGCTCTCAACATGTCCTTCAAAATTTGATTGACTCTCTCAATCTGTCCATCTGTCTGCGGGTGAAACGCTGTACTGAACTCCAATCTCGTTCCCAAAGTCTGGTGTAACTGATGCCAAAACTTTGAAGTAAACCGTGTTCCTCGATCTGATACGATGGTCCTCGGAACTCCATGCAGACATACGATCTTGGACATACAGATCTTGGCCAACTTTGCACTTGTATAGGTGGTTTTCACTGGGATGAAGTGAGCTACTTTGGTCAAACGATCAACTACTACCCATATGGAATCATATCCTGCTTCAGTCCTGGGTAATCCGGTGATAAAGTCCATGCCAAGTTTATCCCACTTCAATTCGGGTATCGGCATAGGCTGTAACAGTCCTGTTGGCTTCTGATGTTCTGCCTTAACTCTCTGACATACATCACATACGGCTACATACTCGGCAATATCCTTCTTCATACCAGTCCACCAGAAACGTTCCTTCAAATCCAAATACATCTTGGTGTTTCCGGGGTGTATCGAGTATGGTGAGTCATGCGCCTCTTGAAGTATTAACTTTCCGATCTCCTGATTATTGGGCACGTAAATTCGGTCCTCAAACCATAGGGTATCGTGCTCATCCTCACGAAAACCTTTGGCCTTTCCTTTGCCCATCTTCTCCTTTATCTCGGCAATCTCTTTGTCATCTTTCTGAGCTTCCCGAATCTTGTCCAACAATGTCGACTGAACCTCCATTGTGGCAATGAACCTTCTAGGTACAATCTCTAATCGAAGTTCCATGATGTCCTTTGCTAATTCCTTTGGCAGTCCTTTACTTTCAAGGATATTAGCATAACTATTCCGACTCAATGCGTCTGCTACGACATTGGCCTTTCCTGGATGATAGTGTAGCTTCATGTCATAATCCTTTATAAGCTCCAACCATCTCCCTTGCCTAAGTTTCAGCTCCTTCTGGGTGAAGATGTACTTCAAACTCTTGTGATCCGTGTACACATCACAACGGTTTCCAATAAGGTAATGTCTCCAAGTCTTCAACGCATGCACTACGGTTGCTAGCTCCAAATCATGCATAGCATAATTCAACTCATGAGGTTTTAGTTGTTGTGAGGCATACGAAACAACTCTTCCGTCCTGCATAAGCACACATCCAAGTCCTAAGCGAGAGGCGTCGCAATACACTTGGAACTCCTTATGTATATCTGGCAGTACTAGCACTGGGGCTGTAGTCAAACGTTTCTTCAACTCCTGGAAACTTGCTTCACAATATTCTGTCCATTTAAACTTGGTATCCTTCTTCAACAGTCCAGTCATTGGTTTTGCAATCTTGGAAAAATTCTCAATGAATCTCCGGTAGTATCCTGCGAGTCCAAGAAAACTGCGGATCTCGCTAACTGAGGTGGGTGCCAACCATTCAGTGACTGACTGAACCTTGCTGGGGTCTACTGCTATACCTTCTCCTGATATAACATGTCCAAGGAATCCGACTTCCTTCAGCCAAAACTCGCTTTTGCTAAACTTAGCATACAACTAGTGTTCCCTGAGCTTCTCGAGAACTAAACGCAAATGTTCTTTGTGCTCCTCCTCGTTCTTCGAGTATACCATGATATCATCTATAAACACCACAACAAACTTGTCCAAATACTCCATGAATACCTTGTTCATCATGCTCATGAAATAGGCAGGGGCGTTAGTCAGTCCAAATGACATGACCGTGTACTCGTATAATCCATATCGCGTTGTGAACACCGTCTTTGGTATGTACTTCTCTCGTATCTTCAACTGATGATACCCTGATCATAAATCGATCTTTGAGAACACTTTAGCTCCTTGCAACTGATCAAACAGATCGTTGATCATCGACAGTGGGTACTTGTTCTTTATCGTCACTTCATTCAAGGATCGGTAATCAACAACCATCCTTAGGGATTTATCCTTCTTCTCAACCAAAAGTACTGGGGCTCCCCAAGGTGATGAACTTCTTCGGATGTATCCTTTCTCCAATAACTCCTTGATCTGTTTCTTAATTTCCTCCATATCATTCGCGGGCATCACATAGGGTCTCCTGGATATTGGTCCTGTTCCTGGTAACAGCTCTATCAAAACTCAATATCTCTGTCCGGTGGCATGCCTGGTAACTCCTCTGGGAAAACATCCGGGTAATCCTTTACTACCGGCACTTCCTCCTGAACAACTCCCATAAGGGCATTCACTTGGCTCCTTTTAGGCACATGCCTAGACACATACTTAATCCTTTTTCCCTCTGGGGTGGTGAGATAAATCGACTTACTCACACAGTCAATGCTTCCTCCATACTTTGACATCCAGTCCATACCCAATATCACATCCAATCCTTGCGACTCCAAGATAATTAGGTCGGACGAAAACACATTTGTGCCAATGGTTAAGGGTATCTGGTCATAGCATCGGCTAGCCATATATTCTGCTCCGGGTGAACTCACTAAAAGAGGGGTCCTAAGGGTTTGGGTTGGTAGTTTAAACTTATCCACGAATCCCCTTGATATGTATGAATGTGATGCACTAGTATCGAAAAGAACAAGAGCGGTAAATGACTTAACCAAAAACTTACCTATTACCACGTCCGGCTGCTCTTCAACCTCCTCCACGTTAACGTGGTTCACTTGTCCTTTGTTGAATGGATTGGGCTTCTTCCCAGCGCTTCCATTTTCGTTTGCATTCCTTCCTTCGGGGCAATCATTGGCATAGTGCCCTATCTTCCCGCACTTAAAACAGGTAACCTGACTTAAGTCTCTTTTGGCGGGAGTGGACGGGTTGGAGCGGTTCTGATTGTTGTTAGCTCCGTTCCCATTCCCATTCTTAGCACCACTGTGGTTATGTGATCCTCCTCCAGTGTGGTTGTGACCTCCATGGTTATGAACAAGTCCTCCCGAGTTTGGGGTTAGGCGAGGCTTCTGCTGAGCTCCTGAGTTATACTTCCCTTGTCCATACTTTCTCTTGCAGCTCTCAATCTGCTGCTGCTTCCCTTCAATCATAAGAGCCTTATCTACCAACTCCTGGTAGTTGTTGAAGGTTGCTACCATCAACTGCATGCTCATCTCATCATTCATCCCTTCCATAAAATTCTCCTGTTTCACGGCATCTGTGGCCACATCATCAGGGGCATAGCGTGATAACTTGCTAAACTCATCCACGTACTGAGCCACAGTACGGTTCTCCTGGCGTAGGTTGCGAAACTCCCGCTTCTTCATCTGCATAGCTCCAGTTGAGACATGGGCGGTGCAGAAAGCTTGCTGAAACTGGTCCCAAGTGACATTGGCTACAGGAAAAGTGGCTGTGTAATTCTCCCACCATGAGACTGCTGGTCCATCTAATTGATGTGCGGCAAAGCGCACCCTCTCAGCATCTGTGCAACCTGCGGTGGTCAACTCCCTTCCAATACGGCGTAACCAATCATCAGCAACTATAGGCTCGGTGCTACTGGAAAACACCGGCAGCTGTAACCTCAGAAAACGGGCTAGGTTGTCCACTGGCGGTTGGTTGTTGTTGTTGTTGTTGTTGTTGTTGTTGTTGTTCTGAACTAGCAATTGCATCAAGGCATTCTGCTGCTGGATCAACTGGGTGAGCTCCGGCGGGAAGGCAAAACCGGTGTCACGTCTCGGAGGCATCTGATGGGTTTAGATGGAAGAGATTAGAATAGAAAAGGGGTCTAATGAGAAAGCACTACCCATATGCACATGAGACAAACACAATCATTTCACTCAATCAATCAAGCAAGGGCATACAAACGGTCTAGAACTATCGCAAAAGTGCTCACTACTACTATATACATGGGGGAAATACTACTAATAGTTGGTGGTCATCTAGAAATTTTGATCGGTTGAAGACTCCATGATGTCTGCTCCAGCTTCGTCTTCAAAGTCATCATCACTAGGGTCGGAGTCGGTGTCATCGATGATGATGTAGTTGTCCGGGCAAGTGGAATCGTCATCTTCTACTCCCGGTGCTGATCCTCCCATGAATACTCCGATATTCTTGACTAGGTCGTCATTCTTCTCCAGTAGGGTCTTGATTTCCTCCTCATATCCATCGCGGGTAAACTTGAGTTCTTCCTCCAGCTCGATGATCCTAGTCTTCGCCTTCTTCAGGTCCATCATGTCAGCGCACATCTGGTTCTCCTAACGTCGAATGTGCTGGTTTAACTCCTGGATGAAAGCTGCAATGGATTTATCCTTCTTGGTGCTAATCACTTCCCATTGCTCGTCTCGGCGCCCACATATTTGGTAGATAGTGTCCTTAAGCTCCCTGTTGTAAACTTCTCCAATGCGTCCCATTGTAATGTGGGCTGCCATGCTCTTGCCTAGACTCCAGGTAGGTGCTTCGAAATAAAACTCTATGGGTTTAGAAGTTGGCGAATGTCCTTCCTGGAACTTGTACTTGAATCATCCAGCGCTCCTCTTCAGGTAAAGTGGCTTTGTACATCTCGGTGAAGCTTGGTATTCCAATGTTCAAGTACCTAGTGACTTCCTTCAGGTGACATCCAAAAGGTGTATCTTCATCCGGTTGTGCAAACTTGTTCTTTATCTCCGCCATCCTAAAGAGTAGAATATGGAGAGGAGTCAGAAATGAGTAGAGAAGTGTGACCTAGGGTTTATCTTAGTGGTCGTGTCCTACACTCAGCGTGTGCTCTGATACCATCTTGTAGCGACCCAACCTCAGATGGTCAAGTCTCTATGCTTCAGTGTCATCCCTGGATCGGTAATGCTGACACACACAGTACTCGAAGGATTTATAACAGAGTAGCAATCAAACACTTATTACATCGAATGTCTCCAAAGAGAACTTATTACAAGAATATGGCTTAAGGCCATCTAATACGATAACAGCGGAAGGCTTGGAAGATAAAGTGAGTCCATCAACTCCAACGGCATAGCTGAGCTGCACGGCAACGACCTAACGAACCTTACTCCTCATCTGAAAAGTCTGCAACATAATATGTTGCAGCCCGAAAACGGGTCAGCACATGGAATATGCTGGCAATATAACACAGTAGAGCAAAAACAGAATAATGCCATCCCTACATGCATATATGGCTGGTGGAAAGCTGTATGGTTATAGTTTTTGTGAAAAGCCAATTTTTCCCTACAACAAAGGAATAGATTTTAATTTAACTATCATGGTGGTTGAAACATCATTGAGAAGGTACCCCCAACTTAATCCCAATTAAAGTGATTAACAATCCAACAGTATTAATTACACATGGTGAGATACATGTGATAACCCAAGTACTAGATACTCAAGAATTGTCCATAACCGGGGACACGACTAACCATGATTAGATTGTACACTCTGCAGAGGTTTGCGCACTTTTCCCCACAAGACTCGATCGCCTCCGTTGGATTTCTCGCACTACATGGTGTTTGAGAAACGGATGACCGAGGCACAGTCTTTCAGAAACGTTAACTCTCTACTCCGGGTAGACCATGCCAAATCTACAAAACCCACTACCTGCTGATCTACCTCTTCAAGAGCTTCAAGTAACTTACTCAACTATGCTAGAGCCCATAATAGCTTGTGGCTGCACACGGAAGTTTCTAGCATGAATCATCTCAGTTCCCTTTGAGCCTGGATGGCGGTCCGTAGGATGATCACACGGGTACCCCGGGATTTCCAAAAAAATACAGACAACACTGGGTTCCCCAGGTGCCTCAATCCACCCAGTTGTTTGATTAAGTTGCCACCTTAAGTTGAACCATTAATTAACAATCTCACATCTGTCATGAATTTCACTCAAACCCAAACCACGTCTACGAGCATAGCATAGCAATATAAGCAATACGTAGAAGTAACTCCCAAGGGTTTGAATATAACAGGGCAATAGGTTTTACCTCAGCAACTACTTGCCAACCCACAAGTTAATGACATCCTAATCATGCAATGTTTGAGGATTGGAACTAATGCATAAAAACTGGGTAATAATGGGATATGATCAAAGTGTTACTTGCCTTGCTGACGATCCGCGAATCCTAGAGACTCGTAGTAACACGCTTCGCACTCCGGGAATTCTATCGCAAGCAAACAATAACATACATAAGTAACAAGCAACGATGCACAAGCAAAACTCAAATAAGAGAGGTTGACCAGAAAGTTCAATTTAAGAACTCCGGTACGCAAAAAGAATCAAATCAAACGAAGCAACAAAAGTCAAATGACGAAAGAAAACAACTTCGTTTACTAATATGAACTTAGGTCAAATTTTACAGTAGCAAACACTTGTTTGAGTTGATTAACCGGAAAGAGGGTTTTGAGACGAAACTCCAGGCGCTTGAATCGCCTGATTCCGATAAACGAGCGAAAAGACAAACGGAAATTAAGATCGGATCAGAAATCGCGATCAGAAAAATTGCGGAATAAATCCGAGAAAAAGAATAACGACGAACAGATTAACGAATGGACGTTCGTTATCTGGATCTAAACGAAGAACGCGTTCGTTAAAACGAACGAACGAGCGAACGCTCGCTAAATAAATAAACTGGAGAAAAACTGATCTATTAAAAAAACGAAAACTAGGGTTTTGAAAAATAAAATAAAACCTAACGGTTTTTAAGAAAAACCGGCAGTTGGATCCGGCGGCTACCTCCGGTGAGGGGCTCCCGCGAGGGCTTGGGCGGCGGGGCGGCAGGGTGCGGCGGGCGGCGGCAGCGGGGCTTGGCGCGGCTCGGGGCGGGGTGCGGGAGGCGGCGATGGTGACGGTGGGGGGCTCGAGCGGCGCGTATATAAAGGGCGCGGGGTGGGGCATCTTGGAGGAGGGGGAAAGGCGGCGGCGACGGAGTCCGGCTCGGACTCATCGTCCGAGGCGGCGGCGGCGCGCGCGCAGGAGGCGGCGGCTGGGCCGGCCTGGCTCGGCTCGGCCCTAGGTCCAGTCGGGCGCGGGATTTTTTTTAAATAATTCCGCCGACAGAAGAAAAATCCTAGAAAAATAAATAAAAATCTAAAAGTGCCAAAACAAATTTTCACCGTCTAAATAAAATATTTAGGACGAGTTGAACATTTTCCTGGCCCTAAAATGCAATTTTGAAAATGTGCAATTTTTCTAATACAAATGAAATCCTGAATAAAACCAAATAAAATCCAATAAATGATTTTAATATTTTTCCTCCAATATTTCAATTATTTTGGAGAAGTCATATTATCTCCACTCATTTGATTTAATATGAAATATTTTTTTTGAAGAGAAAAATTATTAAAATCAAAATCCTCGTTTTATTATTTGATAAAAATCAAATATGAAAACCAGAAAATCCCCAACTCTCTCCGTGGGTCCTTGAGTTGCTTAGGATTTCGAGGATCGCGGAACGGAAATGCAATAAATCATGATATGCATGGATGATCTATGTATAACATTCCAAATTGAAAATTTGGGATGTTACATGGTAGAGGTAAATTCTCTTATTAAGTTCAATGATAATGACAATCCTCATATTATGCATCCTAGCCAATGCCTTTATGAGTTTGAAAACTATATTAGAAAGCAAGATCACTTCAATGCAAATGTTATGAAACAATTGAAATACAATTCTGATATGATTGCTCACTTGAGTGACTTGTTATTTAGAATATCAAATGATGTTAGAGGTGTTGGAAAGCATGCTTATATGGTTCAAACTCAGTTAGAACAAGTTGCTAAATCTCAAAGAGAATTGCTTGATGAAATGAATAATAATATGCATGACTTTGCGGTTAGAGTTGCAACTAGAGGAGGTAAAATGACTCAGGAACCACTATATCCTGAGGGACACCCAAAAAGAATTGAACAAGATTCACAAAGAGCTAACAACAGTGCACCTAGTTCTTCTAAAAAGAAAACAAGGAAGAAAAATGATAGGACTTTGCATGCTTCTAGTGAACCTGAAAAAGAAAAACCTCCTAATAATGATAATGAAACTTCTATCTCAGATGCTAAAACTTAGTCTGGTAATGAACATTCACCTAGTGATAATGAAAAAGATAATGCTGATGTTTATGAAGACTCTCAACCAAATAATAAAGAACTAGACAATGATGTTGAGATAGAACCACCTGTTGATCTTGATAACCCAACACCTAAGAATAAAAGGTATGATAAAAGAGACTTCATTGCTAGAAAACACAGTAAAGAAAGAGAACCATGGGTTCAAAAACCTATGCCTTTTCCACCTAAGTCAACTAAAAAGAATGATGATGAAGAATTTGAACGCTTTGCTGAAATGCTGAGGCCAGTCTTTTTGCGTACTCGCTTGACTGATATCTTAAAAATGCCTCCTTTTGCAAAGTATATGAAAGACATCATCACAAATAAGAGAAAAATAACGGAAGCTGAAATCTCCACTATGGTTGCTAATCACACTTTTAAAGATGGAGTACCTAAAAAACTTAGAGATCCGGGAATACCAACTATACCTTGCTCCATCAAAAAGAATTATGTGAAAACTGCTTTGTGTGATTTAGGAGCTAGTGTTAGTGTTATGCATTTCTCTTTATATAAAAGACTTGATTTGAATAAACTCACACCTACTGAAATATCTTTGCAAATGGCTCACAAATCAACTGCCATACCTATCGGTATCTATGAGGACGTGCCCGTTGTTGTTGCTAATGTTACTATTTTGACTTACTTTGTTATACTTGAGATGCCCGAGGACGACAACATGTCGATTATCCTTGGTAGATCCTTCTTGAATACTGCAGGGGCAGTTATTGATTGCAATAAAAGCAAGATCGCTTTTCATATTAATGGTAATGAGCATACGGTGCACTTTTCGAAGAAACAATTCCAAGTGAATGGTATTAATGTTATTGAAGAACCTTCGACAATCACTATTGGAAGTTTTCAAGTACCTCTACCTACTATCAAAAAGAAATATGAAATGCTTATTGTTAGGGACATTCATATCCCCGTTGAGGTAACTTAGTGATTTATGAAAGTTCTTCGGTTTCATGCTAATCAAAAGTGGTTGTTAATAAGACTTGATCAACCTTATTAATGGATCACTTTCGAACGATATGAAGTTGATGAATTTAGTAAGCACTACCTTCTGTCCCTAATTTTTGTTTTCTGTTTTTATTAGTTAAATAAAATAAGAATGCCATGTTTTGTCTGTTTTCTGATTTTCCAGTGCAATAAAAAATGACCCAAAAACAAAAGTTCTCAGAATGCCCTGAAAATTTAATACGATTTTTTATGAATATTTCTGAATTTTTGGTGCAAATAATATCAGAGGGAGGTGCACCAGGTGGGCAAAACCCACCTGGGCGCGCCTGGCCCGCCCTGGTGGGTTGTGGTCCCCACGTGCCCCCCTCACTTGTCTCTTTACACCACATCATCACTTACCTCCAAAAAAAACTCCATTGCTCTCTCTCACGTGTTCTTGCTCTCAAATCCGTGGATTTCGATCTTTTTGTTCGAAGCTCCATTTCCGAAACTATATGGGGGGATTGTTGCTTGGTATGTGACTCCACTGTTTGTCCAATTAGTTTTTGTTTTAGTGGTTTATATTTTGAATAATTAGCTACTCTTGGTGCTGCTGTAGATGAGCTTGCATGTTGAATTCTTAGTGTTATAAGTAGTTTGAATGCTTGCTATGGCCTCTATGTATCCCTATGAGTAGTTGGTATCATTTTTGTGAAGTTTTGTTGAGAAAATTTTGTGGGCTAATAAATTTCAGAATTTCGTTCATAGGAAAACCATGAATATCTTCAGGAAGTTTGGCTCTAAGAAGAACTCCAAGGGTGTTATTGGGGAGTCATCTGATAGTGATCTTCATCCTCGGAGGTTGGCAGAAGTATGACCATGTGAATGACTGCACACTCCGTTCCTGGAAGAGGCTGGAATCCTTCAGGAGTTCACACAATATGCTGCTAATGCCATCCTCACCGACTTCATAGCAGATGAGTGTGAACAGCACCAAATACTCACAAACATCTTTGTTCATAGCTTTACTTTCCTGCCTAGGAATAATCCTCGTGAAGTGAGTTTTGATTTATATGCTGAAAACCATCAGATATCACTTACTGAATTTTGTAACATATGCATGACCCCTTCTGATGGGAGCTTAGCCGAGCCTAGGCCGGCAGAGTTTGAGACCTTTTATCGCAATTTGACAGTGGGAGATGAGAGAGGGGTGTCAGCTATCACTGCCGCTGGCTTGCATTTTCCTACGGTTCATTACTTTGCTCTTTTCATTGCAAAATGCTTGCTTGCTAGGGAGAAGGTGGGTGCGCTCAGCTCACCAGACCTTGCTGTTTTGCGTCATGCATTAGAGGGCGATAACACTTATAGCTTGGGAGCTATTGTGGCTCGTCGCCTCCACCTTAATAAATCCAAGGGTAAAATTCACGGTGGGATTTATTCTGTTGCCTGCTCCTGCTTTGTTTGATTCTGTTGCCATGGGCGGATATTGGATCATAACTGCGGACATCATCTCCTACCGGAATGCTCAGGCTGCTGCCGAGGCAGAGGAGGAGCCTCAGCAGTGGGATCAGTGGATGCCCGCTCCTCAGTACCCCTACGACCATCCAGGCTACTGATTGGCTACCAAGTTATGCCAAAAGCCTAAGCTTAGGGGAGTACGTGTTTCTCACCGACATTACATTCACGTCCACTTATTCATCTAGTCAGTGTTCACACTTTCTCATTGTATCATCCATGCTTTAATTTTATTTTTATTGCTTTCTTCTTGTGTGTTTGAAATACTTCAGAAAATCAGAAAAATTAGTTGTAGCTAGTTTACTTACCATGCACGCTTAGTTGTAGTATTAAAAAGAAAACCCAAAAAGATTTCCTTGTTCTTCTTTTGCTTGCTGGGAGCTTTTCCGTGTAAATAGTTTTTCTCGTTTTGCTTTCCCCTTTTATTTACTTGTTCAAGAAAACCCAAAACTCCAAAAATATTTCAGTGTGTTTCTCTGAATTTCTTTTCTTTTATTCGAGTTGTACCGAGGAGAAGACCACGATGAAAATGTTGAGTTGCTCTCATATGAATAACTGTTGAACTAATAAAGAGCCCATTTTACCTTGTCTTCTCCTATTGAATAAAATGTTTTGCAGATTCCAGCTTAGTCCATAGCAGTCTTACACTATTATTATTCTCACATCGTTCGGTCGTGCAAGTGAAAGAAAATAATGACGATATTCGATGAACTGGCCGTGGCAGAGAGAAACTGGTATGAACTCGACTCGTTCTGTTTGTGTAAATATGTTTAACGTAGTATCCATAATTCAGCCCATTATGATTAATCAGGCTTGCAATGACAATTATAGATTATAGTTTCTCATGCCATGCATAAGTAGCTGGGAGTGAATAATGATTTATCTTGGATATCAACATTGCGTTAAAATGATTGTGATGTAGTATGATGATATGATATCCTCCTCTGAATGTTCGAGTGGCTTGACTTGGCACATGTTCATGCATGTACTTGAATCAAAACCAACATAGCCTCTATGATATTTATGTTCATGGTGATTGTATCCTACTCATGCTAGTGTCCAATGTTACTTATGCATAATGCATGATCATGATCGTTGTTGCTCTCTAGCTGGCCGCTTCTCAATCTAATTGCTAGCCTTCGCCTGTACTAAGTGGGAATTCTGCTTGTACACCAGAAACCTTGAACCCAAAGTTATTCCATATGAGTCCACCATACCTACCTATATGCGGTATTACCCTGCCGTCCTAAGTAAATCTGCATGTGCCACCTCTAAAAGCTTCTAAAAATATATCCTTTTTGAGGGAAATATGCCCTAGAGGCAATAATAAAGTTGTTATTTATATTTCCTTATATCATGATAAATGTTTATTATACATGCTAGAATTGTATTAACCGGAAACTTACTACATGTGTGAATACATAGACAAACAAAGTGTCCCTAGTATGCCTCTACTTGACTAGCTCGTTAATCAAAGATGGTTAAGTTTCCTAGCCATGGACATGTGTTGTCATTTGTTGAACGGGATCACATCATTAGAGAATGATGTGATGGACAAGACCCATCCATTAGCTTAGCATAATGATCGTTCAGTTTTATTGCTACTGCTTTCTTCATGACTTATACATGTTCCTCTGACTATGAGATTATGCAACTCCTGAATACTGGAGGAACACTTTGTGTGCTACCAAACGTAACAACGCAACTAGGTGATTATAAAGGTGCTCTACAGGTGTCTCCGATGGTGTTTGTTGAGTTGGCATGGATCAAGATTAGGATTTGTCACTACGATTGTCGGAGAGGTATCTCTAGGCCCTCTCGTTATGCGGTTTGACCGATAAAGATCTTCGTAGAATATGTAGGAACCAATATGAGCATCCAGGTTCCGCTATTGGTTATTGACCGGAGACATGTCTCGGTCATGTCTACATAGTTCTCAAACCCATAGGGTCTGCACACTTAACATTTGGTGACGATCGGTATTATGAGTTTATGTGTTTTGATGTACCGAAGATAGTTCGAAGTCCCGGATATGATCACGGACATGACGAGGAGTCTCGAAATGTCGAGACATAAAGATCGATATATTGCATGGTTATATTCGGACACCGGAAGTGTTTTGGGTGATTTCGGAAAAAACCGGAGTGCCAGAGGGGTTACCGGAACCCCCTGGGGAAGTATTGGGCCTTAGTGGGCTTTAGGGGAGAGAGAGGGCAGCAGCCCAGGAGGTGGCGCGCCCCCAAGGGGAGTCCGAATTGGACTAGGGGAGGGGGGGGGTTGCGGCCCCTCTTTCCCTCTCCCTCTCCCTCTCTTTCCTTCCCCCTTCCTCCTTCCTAGTAGGACTAGGAAAGGATGAATCCTACTCATACTAGGTGGAGGATTCCTCCTCTCCTTGGGCGCCACTAGGGCCGGCCGGCCTCCCCCCTTGCTCCTTTATATACGGGGGCAGGGGGGCACCCTAGGACACACAAGCTGATTGTTCCAAGCCGTGTGCGGTGCCCCCCTCCACCATAATCCACCTCGGTCATATCGTAGCGGTGCTTAGGGGAAGCCCTGTTCCGGTAGCATCATCATCAACGTCATCACGCCGTCGTGCTGACGAAGCTCTCCCTCCAAGCTCTACTGGATCGTGAGTTCGCGGGATGTCACCGAGCCGAACGTGTGCAGATCGCGAAGGTGTCGTACCTTCGGTGCTAGGATTGGTCGATCGTGAAGACGTACGACTACATCAAATGCGTTGTCATAACGCTTCCGCTTACAGTCTACAAGGGTACGTAGACGATACTCTCCCCTCTCGTTGCTATGCATTGACACGTCTCCATCGTATCTACTTTTCCAAACACTTTTGCCCATGTTTTGGACTCTAACTTGCATGATTTGAATGGAACTAACCCAGACTGATGCTGTTTTCAGTAAAATTGCCATGGTGTTATTTATGTGCAGAAACAAAAGTTCTCGGAATGACCTGGAACTTCACGGAACGTCTATTTGGAAATAATAAAAAATCCTTGCAAAAGAAGAAAACCTAGGGGCCCACACCCTAGCCACGAGGGTGGGGGCGCGCGCCCCTACCTCGTGGGCCCCGTGGAGCTCCTCCGACCTCAACCCCAACTCTATATATTTGCTTTCGGAAAGAAAAAATCAGAGAGAAGGATTCATCGCGTTTTACAATACGGAGCTGCCGCCAAGCCCTAAAACCACTCGGGAGGGCTGATCTGGAGTCCGTCCGGGGCTCCGGAGAGGGGAATCCGCCGCCATCGTCATCATCGACCATCCTCCATCACCAATTTCATGATGCTCATCGCCGTGCATGAGTAATTCCATTGTAGGCTTGCTGGAAGGTGATGGGTTGGATGAGATTTATCATGTAATGGAGTTAGTTTTGTTAGGGTTTGATCCCTAGTATCCACTACGTTCTGAGATTGATGTTGCTATGACTTTGCTATGCTTAATGCTTGTCACTAGGGCCCGAGTGCCATGATTTCAGATCTGAACCTATTATGTTTTCATCAATATATGAGAGTTCTTGATCCTATCTTGCAAGTCTATAGTCACCTATTATGTGTTATGATCCGTTAATCCCGAAGTGACAATAATCGAGATACTTACCGATGATGACCGTAGTTTGAGGAGTTCATGTATTCACTATGTGTTAATGCTTTGGTCTGGTACTCTATTAAAAGGAGGCCTTAATATCCCTTAGTTTCCATTAGGACCCCGCTACCACGGGAGGGTAGGACAAAAGATGTCATGCAAGTTCTTTTCCATAAGCACGTATGACTATATTCGGAATACATGCCTACATTACATTGATGAATTGGAGCTAGTTCTGTGTCACCCTAGGTTATGACTGTTACATGATGAACCGCATCCGGCATAATTCTCTATCACCGATCCATTGCCTACGAGCTTTCCATATATTGTTCTTCGCTTATTTACTTTTCCGTTGCTATTGCTATCATCACTACAAAATACCAAAAACACAACTTTTGCTATCATTACCTTTTTCTACCATTACCACTACTATCATATTACTTTGCTACTAAACACTTTGCTGCAGATATTAAGTTTCCAGGTGTGGTTGAATTGACAACTCAGCTTTAATACTTGAGAATATTCTTTGGCTCCCCTTGTGTCGAATCAATAAATTTGGGTTGAATACTCTACCCTTGAAAACTGTTGCGATCCCCTATACTTGTGGGTTATCAAGACTATTTTCTGGTGGCGTTGCCGGGGAGCATAGCTCTATTCTTTGAGTCACATGGGATTTATATCTGCTTATCATTATGAAGAACGTGAGAGATCCAAAAACCAAGATTTATCCCTCAACTACGAGGGGTGGTAAGGAACTACCATCTAGCTCTGCACTTGATTCACCTTCTGTTTTGAGTAAGCTTGCGACACCTAAACCTGCTTCTGCTATTCATTCTGATATGTCGCATGTTATTGATGATGCCACTTCTGCTATGCATGATACTTATGATGAAACTACTTCTATGCTTGATACTATTGTACCACTTGGTGAATTTCTTGATGAACAACTTGCTAGGGTTACTGAGAATGAAAATATTGAAACTGATAATATTGATGAAAGTGATGATGAAGACTCTCCCCCTAATGAAAATGAATCACCTGTTATTCCTGAGGGTTATGTTTTTGAAAAAGAAGTTGCTTTAGCTATTTGAGCTTGCAAAGATATATACGAGCTCAAAAGGCTATTAGCTAAATGGAAGAAACAATCTCTTAATGCTAGAATGAAACATGACCCTGCTTTTGCTACTTCACCTATCTATGTTACTAATAAGGATTATGAATTCTCTGTTGATCCTGATATAGTTACTTTGGTTGAATCTGATCCTTTTCATGGCTATGAATTTGAAACTGTTGTGGCACACCTTACTAAATTAAATGATATAGCCACCCTATTCACTAATGATGAGAGAACTCGCTACTTTTATATCCTTAAAATATTTCCGTTCTCATTAAAGGGTGATGCTAAGATATGGTTTAATTCTCTTGATCCTGGTTGTGTGCGTAGTCCCCAGGATATGATTTATTACTTCTCTGCTAAATATTTCCCTGCTCATAAGAAACAAGCTGCTTTAAGGGATATATATAATTTTGTGCAAATTGAAGAAGAGAGTCTCCCACAAGCTTGGGGGAGGCTTCTCAAGTTACTTAATGCTTTTCCTGATCATCCTCTTAAGAAAAATGAAATACTTGATATCTTTTATAATGGACTAACCGATGCTTCCAGAGATTACCTGGATAGTTGTGCTGGTTCTGTTTTCAGGGAAAGAACACCGGATGAAGCTGAAATTCTATTGAATAATATGTTGACAAATGAAAATAATTGGACACCTCCTGAGCCTATTCCTAAACCAACTCCGAAGAAAAGGGGTATTCTATTTCTCAGTCCTGAAGATATGCAAGAGGCAAAGAAATCTATGAAAGAAAAAGGTATTAAAGCTGAAGATGTTAAGAATTTACCTCCTATTGAAGAAATACACGGTCTTAATTTACCGCCTGTTGAAGAAACATATGATCTTAATCCATTACCTATTGAAGAAATTCATGGTCGTGATAACCCGACACAGGTAGTAAAGGTAAATTCTCTCTATAGATATGATAAAGCTGAAATCCCATTTATTAAGTTTGCTAGCCCATGCTTAGATGAGTTTGATAAATTTATGGTTAAGCAAGAAGACTTCAATGCTTATATTGGTAGAGAATCAAAACGCAATGCTGATATGCTTGAACACTTGGGTGATTATATGGCTAATGTCAAAGGTGAACTTAAACTTATTAGTAAACATGCTTCTATGGTTACCACTCAAGTAGAACAAGTACTTAAAGGTCAAAATGATTTTCTAAATGAATTGAATAGTAAGAAAAATGATAATGCTGTTAGAGTTATGACTAGAGGTGGTAGAATGACTCGGGAACCTCTGTATCCTAAAGGCCACCCTAAGAGAATTGAGTAAGATTCTCAGAGAAATAATATAGATGCACCTAGTTCTTCTAAAAGGAAGAAAAAGAAAAATGATAGGACTTTGCATGCTTCTAGTGAACCTATTGCTGAAACACCTGAGAATCCAAATGATATTTCTATTTCTGCTGAAACACAATCTGGTAATGAACCTGAAACTAGTGATAATGTTCATGATGATGCTCAACCTAGTAATGATAATGATATAGAAATTGAACCTGCTGTTGATCTTGATAACCCACAATCAAAGAATCAACGTTATGATAAGAAAGACTTTGTTGCTAGGAAACATGGTAAAGAAAGAGAACCATGGGTTCAGAAACCCATGCATTTTCCTCCCAAACCATCCAAGAAAAAGGATGATGAGGATTTTGAGCGCTTTGCTGAAATGATTAGACCTATATTTTTGCATATGCGATTAACTGATATGCTTAAAATGAATCGTTATGCTAAGTATACAAAAGAAATTGTTACTAATAAAAGAAAGATATCGGAAGCTGAAATTTCCACCATGCTTGCTAATTATACTTTTAAGGGTGGAATACCAAAGAAACTTGGAGATCCAGGAGTACCCACTATACCATGCTCCATTAAAAGAAACTATGTTAAAACTGCTTTATGTGATCTTGGAGCCGGAGTTAGTGTTATGCCTCTCTTTTTATATCGCAGACTTAATTTGAATAAGTTGACACCTACTAAAATATCTTTGCAAATGGCTGATAAATCAACTGCTATACCTGTCGGTATTTGTGAGGATGTGCCTGTTGTGGTTGCAAACGTTACTATTTTAATGGACTTTGTTATTCTTGATATTCCTGAGGACGATAGTATGTCTATTATTCTTGGAAGACCCTTTTTGAATACTGAAGGGGCTGTTATTGATTGCAACAAAGGCAATGTCACTTTTCATGTTAATGGTAATGAGCATACGGTACACTTTCCGAGGAAACAACCACAAGTCCACAGTATCAATTCTATTGGAAAAATTCCATCGATTATTTTTGGAGGTTTTGAATTTCCTCTTCCTACTGTCAAGAATAAATATGATATTCTTATTATTGGGGATGTGCATATCCCCGTTGAGGTAACCTAGTGTTATTCGAAAATTCTCCGGATCCATGTTATTCGGAACGAGTTTGTTAACAAGACTTGATCAACCTTGTTAGTGGATTCCTTTTGATGATCATGAGATGGATGAATTTAGAAGGCACAACCTTCTGTATCCTCCTTTTACTTTCTGTTATTTATATTAAATAAAATAAAAACAATATTTTTCTATCTATTATCTGAATTATTCATGCAATATAAAAATACCCCGAAAATAAAAGTTCTCCAAATGCCCTGAAATTTAAATAAGAATTTTTCTAGAATATTTGAGAATATTTGGCACTAAGAACACAGCACGGGGGGCATCCACCTGGCCACGAGGGTGGAGGGCGCGCCCTACCCCCTGGGCGCGCCCCCTGCCTCATGGGCCCACGGTGGCCCTCCTCCACTTATTCCTGCACCCACACACTTCTTCATCCTCCCACAAACATGAATATCTAGCTCAAGCACGAGTTCTAGATCATTTTGCTGCCATTCTCGATCTCCTTGCTCAAAGCACCTCTCACAAAACTGCTTGTGGGGGATTGTTCCTTGGGATGTGACTCCTCCATTGGTCCAATTAGTTTTTGTTCTAGTGCTTTATTCATTGCAAATTTATGCTGTCTAGGTGACCCTGTTCTTGAGCTTGCATGTCAAATTTATATGGTTCCAAGTAGTTTTGATGCGTGATATAGGCTCTAGGCACTTGTAGGAGTTGTTGCTATCAATTTTGTTGAGCTTGGTTCACTTTTATTTTTAAGTTACTAAAAATTTCAGAATTTTTCAAAAAATAATGAAGAGATTTTTGAGGGGCTCATCGAGCCGAAGTTCGAAGGAAAAGCAAAATGAAAAAGCAGAGAGGCCCAAATATAATCTGCCTCGCACCGCGGAGGTTTGGTTGTGTGAATGGCCTTCCGATGACTTCTTGAGAGCAGCCGGGATTGATGATGATTTTTATGAATTGGCTGAGAATGCAGGCCTCACCGCCTTCCTCCACGACCGACGCGGACATTATCTCTTACTCACCAATATCTTTGTGCAAAACTTTCATTTCCATGCTAGGAGCTCACCACCTACGATGGAATTTTATTTATATGATGAGCATAAGGAGATGTCACTTTATGATTTTTGTCGGGTTTGTTTGATCCCTTTCGAGGGCAGCGTAGAGGAACCACATCGTGATGATGTGGATGGGTTTATTGATACCATCACTGTAGGGGAAACGAGGAAGGTTTCCGATCCACGAATCACTAGCATACATTTTCCTGTTTTACGCTACTTTGCAATATTTGCTAGTCGTTGCTTAATTGGTCGCGGAAACTGTGGAAACCTTAGTATTCCTGATATTATTATTATGTTCCACGGTTTATTCGGTGATAACTCTATTAGTATGGGCGGTATTATTGCTAAACAGTTAAGTATGAACCGTACCAAGGGGCCCATCTTTGGAGGCATTTATGCTTCACTTCTAGCTGCACATTTCAACATACCTATTAGGCATTATGAGAAGGAAGAAAAATTGCTGCCCACTGTTTATTTAGATTATAAGAGGATGGTGGCACATGATTTTATTGTTAAGAATAGGGAAGGAGAGCTTAAATTCAAATTGTTCTTTGATAAACATCATCCTGAGACTATTACCCTGCCTGCTCCTTCCTTGTTTGATTTATCTGCAGGTAAGTACCTTGTTCTGTTAGAGGCTATTCATGCCTACCGGAACCCTACATTAGCCACAGAGCCAGAGTCGGAACCACAAAATGATCCTCCACGACAGTCTAATTACCATTGGGATCCGGAGATGATTGCCAGCCAGTGGCAATCAGAGTCTTCTTCTTCACAGTATGACCCCAACTATTATTATGGATATCCGCCAGGCCAACCGTGGCCATAGACCAACTTAGGCCAAAAGCCTAAGCTTGGGGGAGTACGTATTTCTCACCGACATTACATTCATGTTCACACACTCATTGCTAAATGTCGGTGCTCATACTTTTTCATTGTATCATCCATGCTAGTTTATTTTCCTTTTTATGCTTTCTTCTTGGGTGTTTAATAAACCTTAAGAAAAACCAAAAAATTAGTTGTAGCTTTTAGCTAGTTTTAAATTCCATGCTTGTAGTAGTAATTAAAAAGAAAACCCAAAAAGATTCCCTGTTCTTCTTTTGTTTGTTGGGAGCTTCCCCGTGTAAATAGTTCTATTTCTTTTCTTTTCTTTGGGGGTCGATAGGAGAAGACCATAATTAAATTGTTGAAGCGGCTCTTATATGCATTATTGTTGATCTGACAAAAGAGCCCATACTGCCTTGTCTTCTCCTGTTTATTGAATGCTTGCAGATTCCAGCTTAGTCCAATGCACATGCACTATTATTATTATCCACATCGTTCGATCGTGCAAGTGAAAGGCAATTATGACGATATATGATGGACTGACTGAGATGAGAAAAGCTAGTATGAACTCGACCTCTCTTGTTTTTGTAAATATGATTAGTTCTTCGTTCCTGATTCAGCCTATTATGGATAAACATGTTTGCAATGACAACTAGAGATCATAGTTTCTTGTGCCATGCTTGATTAGCTAGGAGCTTATAATGGTTTACCTTGCGTGCCAACATGCTATTAAAATGGTTGTGATGTGGTATGATAGGGTGGTATCCTCCTCTGAATGATTTAAGTGACTTGACTTGGCACATGTTCACGCATGTAGTTGAAACAAAATCAACATAGCCTTCACGATATTTATGTTCATGGTGAATTATATCCTACTCATGCTTGCATTCGGTGTTGATTAATTTTAATGCATGTTCATGACTGTTGTCGCTCTCTAGCTGGTCGCTTCCCAGTCTTTTCTAGCCTTCACCTGTACTAAGCGGGAATACTGCTTGTGCATCCAATCCCATAAACCCCAAAGTTATTCCATATGAGTCCACCATACCTACCTATATACGGTATCTACCTGCCATTCCAAGTAAATTTGTATGTGCCAAACTCTAAACCTTCAAATAAATATCCTGTTTTGTATGCTCGAATAGCTCATGTATCAACTAGGGCTGTCTGTATCTTCCATGTTAGGCGGGTTATTCTCAAGAGGAGTGGACTCCGCTCCTCACTCACGAGAAAATGGCTGGTCACCGGGATGCCCAGTCTCATGCTTTATGCAAATCAAATCAAAATAATTGCAAACAAAACTCCCCCTGGGACTCTTGTTAGTTGGAGGCACTTGTTGTTTCGAGCAAGCCATGGATTGATGCTTGTTGGTGGAGGGGGAGTATAAACTTTACCATTCTGTTTGGGAACCGCCTATAATGTGTGTAGCATGGAAGATATCGCCATCTCTTGGTTGTTATGTTGACAATGAAAGTATACCTCTCAAAATATTATTCACCTCTATTTCAAAACTGAGCTCTGACACCTCTACAAATGCCTGCTTCCCTCTACGAAGGGCCTATCTATTTACTTTTATGTTGAGTCATCATCCTCTTATTAAAAAGCCCCAGTTGGAGAGCACTGTTGTCATTTGCATTCATTACTATTAGTTTACATTGAGTATGACTTGACTGGATCTCTTTTACCATGAATTACAATGTCTAGCCAGTCCTTGATCTTCAAAGGTGCTCTACATTTATGTTTTGCGGTCTCAGAAAGGGCTAGCGAGATACCATCTTGTTATATCATATTATGATTGTTTTGAGAAAGTGTTGTCATCCGAGATTTATTATTATTGCTCGCTAGTTGATTATGCCATTGATATGAGTAAACGTGGGACCCATGCGTTATTGTGAATATGGTTAGTTCATAATCTTTGCTGAAAACTTGAATGCTGGCTTTACATATTTACAATAACAAGAGCAAACAGAGTTTGTAAAATTTTTTCTTTATCACTTTCAGTTTGTCAACTGAATTGCTTGAGGACAAGCAAAGGTTTAAGCTTGGGGGAGTTCATATGTCTCTGTCGTATCTACTTTTCCAAACACTTTTGCCCTTGTTTTGGACTCTAACTTGCATGATTTTAATGGAACTAACCCGGACTAACGCTGTTTTCAGCAAAATTGCTATGGTGTTATTTATGTGCGGAAACAAAAGTTCTCGGAATGACCTGAAACTTCACGGACCGTCTATTTGGAAATAATAAAAAATCCTTGCAAAATATGAAGACCAGGGGGCCCACACCCTAGCCACGAGGGTGGGGGGTGCGCCTGCCCCCCTAGGGCGCGCCCCCTACCTCGTGGGCCCCCTGAAGCTCCTCCGACCTCAACCCCAACTCTACATATTTGCTTTCGGGGAGAAAAAAAATCAAAGAGAAGGATTCATCGCGTTTTACGATACGGAGCCGCCGCCAAGCCCTAAAACCTCTCGGGAGGGTTGATCCGGAGTCCGTTCGGGGCTCCGGAGAGGGGAATCCGTCGCCATCGTCATCATTAACCATCCTCCATCACCAATTTCATGATGCTCACCGCCGTGCGTGAGTAATTCCATCGTAGCCTTGCTGGACGGTGATGGGTTGGATGAGATTTATCATGTAATGGAGTTAGTTTTGTTAGGGTTTGATCTCTAGTATCCACTATGTTCGGAGATTGATGTTGCTTTGACTTTGCTATGCTTAATGCTTGTCACTAGGGCCCGAGTGCCATGATTTCAGATCTGAACCTATTATGTTTTCATCAATAAATGAGAGTTCTTGATCCTATCTTGCAAGTCTATAGTCACCTATTATGTGTTATGATCCGTTAACCCCAAAGTGACAATAATCGGGATACTTATCGGTGATGACCGTAGTTTGAGGAGTTCATGTATTCACTAAGTGTTAATGCTTTGGTCCGGTACTCTATTAAAAGGAGGCCTTAATATCCCTTAGTTTCCATTAGGACCCCGCTGCCACGGGAGGGTAGGACAAAAGATGTCATGCAAGTTCTTTTCCATAAGCACGTATGACTATATTCGGAATACATGCCTACATTACATTGATGAATTGGAGCTAGTTCTGTGTCACCCTAGGTTATGACTGTTACATGATGAACCGCATCCGGCATAATTCTCTATCACCGATCCATTGCCTATGAGCTTTCCATATATTGTTCTTCGCTTATTTACTTTTCCGTTGCTATTGCTATCATCACTACAAAATACCAAAAACACTACTTTTGCTATCATTACCTTTTGCTACCGTTACCACTACTATCATATTACTTTACTACTAAACACTTTGGTGCAGATATTAAGTTTCCAGTTGTGGTTGAATTGACAACTCAGCTGCTAATACTTGAGAATATTCTTTGACTCCCCTTGTGTCGAATCAATAAATTTGGGTTGAATACTCTACCCTCGAAAACTTTTGCGACCCCCTATACTTGTGGGTTATCATGCATCACCATGATCTTGCGTGTGCGTATGAAAATTTTGAAATCACTACGTTCCCCAACAGTGGCATCCGAGCTAGGTCTATGCGTAGATGTTATATGCACGATTATAACACAAAGGACTTGTGGGCGTGGGTATATACATATTGCTTGCCGTTACTAGTTGATTCTTGATTCAGCGGTATTGTTGGATGAAGCGGCTCAGACCGACATTACGCGTACGCTTACGCGAGACTGGTTCTACCGACGTGCTTCACACACTGGTGGCTGGTGGGTGTCAGTTTCCCCAACTTTAGTTGAATCGGATTCAATGAATAGGGTTCTTTCTGAAGATCAAAAATCAATCACTATCCCGTGTTGTGGTTTTTGATGTGTAGGTAAGAATGGTTCTTGCAAAGCCCGTAGCAGCCACGTAAAACTTGCAACAACAAAGTAGAGGACGTCTAACTTGTTTTTGCAGGGCATGTTGTGTTGTGATATGGTCAAGATGTGACGAGATATAATTTGTTGTATGAGATGATCATGTTTTATTGAAGTTATCGGCAACTGGCAGGAGCCTTATGCTTGTGTCTTTATTGCATAAGATGCATGCGCCATATAATTGCTTTACTTTATCGCTATACGATAGCAATAGTTGCAAAAGCAATAGTTGGCGAGACGACCATATGACGACACATTGATAGAGATCAAGATGATGGAGATCATGGTGTCATGCCGGTGACGATGGAGATCATGACGGTACTTTGGAGATGGAGATCAAAGGCACAAGATGATGATGACCATATCATGTCACATATTTTGATTGCATGTGATGTTTATCTTGTATGCATGTTATTTTGCTCAGTACGTCAATAGCATTATAAGATGATCTCTCACTAAATTTCAAGGTATAAGTGTTCTCCCTGAGTATGCACCGTTGCGACAATTCTTCGTGCTGAGACACCACGTGATGATCGAGTGTGATAAGCTCTACGTTCACATACAACGGGGTCAAGCCAGTTTTGCACACGCATAATACTCGGGTTAAACTTGACGAGCCTAGCATATGTAGATATGGCCTCAGAACACTGGAGACCGAAAGGTCGAGCATGAATCATATAGAAGATATGATCAACATAGAGAAGTTCACCATTGAAAACTACTCCATCTCACGTGATGATCGGACATTGTTTTGGTTATATGGATCATGTGATCACTTAGATAATTAGAGGGATGTCTATCTAAGTGGGAGTTCTTAAATAATATGATTAATTGAACTTTAATTTATCATGAACTTAGTCCTGATAGTAATTGCATATCTACGATGTAGATCAATAGCTTGCAATGTAGCTTCCCTTTTAATTTTGATATGTTCCTAGAGAAAAAGAAGTTGAAAGATGATAGTAGCAATGATGCGGACTTGTTCCGTGATCTAGGGATTATCATCATTGTTGCATAGAAGAATTATGTCCTTGATGCACCGCTAGGTGACAGACCTATTGCAGGAGCAGATGCACACGTTATGAATGTTTGACAAAGCTCGGTATGATGACCACTTAATATTTTAGTGCACCATGCTTTACGGCTTAGAACCGGGACTTCAAAAACGTTTTGAATGCCACAAAACATATAAGATGTTCTAAGAGTTGAAATTGCTATTTCATACTCATGTCCGTGTCGAGAGGTATGAGACCTCTGACAGTACGTTGCCTACAAGATGGAGGAGAATAGCTCAACTAGTGAGTATATGCTCAGATTGTCTGGGTACTACAATTGCTTGAATCAAGATGGAGTTAATCTTCCAGATAAGATAGTAATTGATAAAGTTCTCTAGTCACTATCACCAAGTTACTAGAACTTAGTGATGAACTATAATATGCAAGGGATGATGAAAACGATTCCCGAGCTCTTCGTGATGCTGAAATCGACGAAGGTAGAAATCAAAAAAATTATCAAATGTTGATGGTTGAAAAAACCAATAGTTTCAAGTAAAAGGGCAAGGGAAAGAAAGGGAACTTCAAGAAGAATGGCAAGCAAGTTGCCACTCCCATGAAGAAGCCCAAAGATAGACCCAAGCCTGAAACTGAGTGCTTCTACTACAAAGGAAATGGTCACTAGAAGTGGAACTACCTTAGATACTTGGCGGATAAGAAGGATGGCAAAGTGAACAAAGGTATATTTGATATACATGTTATTGATGTGTACTTTACTAGTGTTATAGTAACCCATTAGTGTTTTATACTGGTTCAGTTGCTAAGAGTAGTAACTCGAAACGGGAGTTGCAAAATAAACAGAGACTAGTTAAGGGCGAGGTGGTGATGAGAGTTGGAAGTGATTCCAAGGTTGATAAGATCACAATCACACACTCCCTTTACCTTTGGGATTAGTGTTGAACCTAAAATAAATGTTATTTGGTGTTTGCGTTGAGCATAAATATGATTGGATCATGTTTATTGCAATATAGTTATTCATTTAAGTCAAAGAATAATTGTTGTTCTATTTACATGAATAAAACCTTCTATGGTCATACACTCAATATAAGTGGTTTATTGAATCTCGATCGTTGTAATACACATATTCATAATATTGAAGCCAAAAGATGCTAAGTTAATAATGATAGTGCAACTTATATGTGGCACTGCCGCTTAGGTCACATTGGTGTAAAGCGCATGAAGAAACTCCATGCTGATGGACTTTTGGAACCACATGATTATGAATCACTTGATGCTTGCGAACCATGCCTCATTGCCAAGATGACTAAGACTCCGTTCTCCGGAACAATGGAGCGAGCAACTGACTTATTGAAAATAATACATACTGGTGTATGCGATCCGATAAGTGTTGAGGCTCGCGGTGGGTACCGTTATTTTCTGACCTTCACAGATGATTTGAGCAGATATGGGTATATCTACTTAATGAAACATAAGTCTGAAACATTTGAAAAGTTCAAAGAATTTCAGAGTGAAGTGGAAAATCATTGTAACAATAAAATAAATTTTCTACGATCTGATCAGGGAGGCGAATATTTGAGTTACGAGTTTGGTCTTCATTTGAAACAATGTGGAATAGTTTCGCAACTCACGCCACCTGGAACACCACAGCATAATGGTGTGTCAGAACGTTGTAATCGTACTTTATTGGATATGGTGCGATCTATGATGTCTCTTACCGACTTATCATACTTTTGGGGTTATGCATTAGAGACAGCTGCATTCATGTTAAATAGGGCACCGTCTAAATCCGTTGAGATGACACCGCATGAACTATGGTTTGGCAAGAAACCAAAGCTGTCATTTCTTAAAGTTTGGGGTTGCGATGCTTATGTGAGGAAGTTCCAAACTGATAAGCTCGAACCCAAATCCGAGTAGTGCGTCTTCATAGGATACCCGAAAGAAACTCTTGGGTACACCTTCTATCACAGATCTGAAGGCAAGATATTTTGTTGCAAAGAATGGATCCTTTCTAGAGAAGGAGTTTCTCTCGGAATAAGTGAGTGGGAGGAAAGTAGAACTTGATGAGGTAATTGTATCTTCTCCCGAATTGGAAAGTAGTTCATCACAGAAATCAGTTCCAGTGATTCCTACACCAATTAGTCAGGAAGCTAATGACGATGATCATGAAACTTCAGATCAAGTTACTACCGAACCTCGTAGGTCAACCAGAGTATGGTCTGCACCAGAGTGGTACAGTAATCCTGTTCTGGAAGTCATGTTACCAGACCATGATGAACCTACGAGGCCATGAAGCGATGATGAGCCCAGATTCCGCAAAATGGCTTGAGGCCATGAAATCTGAGATGGGATCCATGTATGAGAACAAAGTATGGACTTTGATTGACTTGCCCGATGATCGGTGAGTCATTGAGAATAAATGGATCTTCAAGAGGAAGACGAACACTGATAGTAGTGTTACTATCTGCAAAGCTCGAATTGTCGCAAAAATGTTTTTGACAAGTTCAAGGTGTTGACTACGTGTAACATCCCAAATTTTCAATTTGGAATGTTATACACTAGATCATCATTGCATATCATAATTATTGCATTTTTGTTGATCCTAGAAATTTCACGCAACTCAAGGACCCTCGGAGAGAGTTGGGGATTTCATTATTTTCATATTTGAGTTGTCTCAAATTTTGAAAATAGGATCATTTGATTTTATTTATTTTATCTTCAATTATTTCTATTATAAAAATTATAAATAAATATTGAGGATTTAATAAAAAATCAAATAAGATTTTATTTGGTTTTATTTGCTATTTAATTTGAATTTAGGGAAAAATGTGCGTTTTTCAAAATTGCATTTAGGCCCCAAATAAATGTTCATCCTGTGCGGCTTGATTTTAGAAGCCGGGGAAAATTTATTTATGGATTTTTGGAGTCCGTTTAGTAGTCCTTTCGTTTTTTTTCTGAGTGTAACTATTTAAAAAAAACATGCAACCGACCTATGGGCCGTGTCCGACCCGGACACTAAGGCCCGTCCGGCTTTAAAAGCCGGGGAGGCCCAGCCGGAAGCCCCCCCAAACCCTAGCTGCCCCGCGCCGCCCTAGCCCCGCGCCGCCGCCGCCTTCGCCGCCTTCGCCCCGCCGCCACCGCCCACCGCCGTCGCCGCCGTCGCCGGAGCCGCCGCCGCTGGACCCGCCGCCCGAGGTTTACCTCGATCCCGCCGCCATTTTTTTAGAAAAACCGTTCGGTTTTCCGATGGTTTTGTTTGTTTTTTTTGTTTCGGTTTTTTAAATAGATCGGGTTTCCGGTTTATTTAAATAGTGAGCGTTCATCCGTTCGTTCGTTTTAACGAATGTTCGTCGTTTTCTTTTTCTCGGATTAAATCCGCGATTTTTTTCATCGCGATTTGTGATCCGATTTTCGTTTTAGTATATCTTTTCGCTCGTTTATCGGAATCAGGCGATTCAAGCGCCTGGAGTTTCGTCTCGAAACCCTCTTTCCATTTAACCAACTCAAACAAGTTTTTGCCACTGTAAAAATTGCCTTAGATCCAGAATAGTAAGCAAAGCCTGTTTCTTTTGCCGTTTGTCTTTCGTTGCTTCGTTCGATTTGATTCTTTTTGCCAACCGGAGTTCTTAAGTTGAAGTTTCTGGTTAGATCTCTTATTTGAGTTTTACCTGTGCATTAGTTGAGTACTTATTGTGTGTTTGTTTGCATTAGAGTACCCGGAGTGCGCCGCTTGTTACTTTGAATCGCTAGGTTTTCCGGAACATCAGCAAGGCAAGTAACACTTTGATCATACCTCCTACTACCCAGTTTTATTGCATTAGATCAATCCTCACACCTTGCATGATTTAGGATCTAATTAAATTGTGGGTTTGGGGAGTAGTTGAGGTAGAACCTATTACCTGTTTATTATCAAACCTTTGGGAGTTACTCTACGTTTGCTTATTATTGCTATGCTATGCTAGTAGACGTGGATTGGGTGAGTGTATCCATGACAAATGTGAGCTTTGTTAATTAATGGTTTACTTAAGGTGGCAACCTAAACACACATTTGGGTGGATTGAGGTACCTGGGTATTCCAGGATTGCCTGTTTTCTTTTGGATCGCCACCCAGGCTCAAAGGGATCATGAGATTATTCATGCCAGAAACTTCCGTGTGCAGCCACAAGCTATTATGGGCTCTAGCATAGTTGACTAAGTCGTGCGAACTCTTAAAGTGGTAGACTAGCAGATGTAGGGGATGTAGGTGGTACGGTCTACCCATCGTAAGGTGCTAGCGCTTCTGAAAGACTATGTCTCGGTCATCCGTTTCTCAAACACCGTGTAGTGCGAGAAACCAAATGAAGGCGATTGAGTCTTGTGGGCAAAAGTGCGCAAACCTCTGCAGAGTGTATAAACTAATCAGGGTTAGCCGTATCCCCGGTTATGGACATCTTGAGTATCTAGTACCTGGATTATCATGTGAATCTCAACATGTTACTCTAAAATTAATTTTGTTGGGTTTGTTTAATGATGATGTTTAATTGGGATTGAGAATGCTGTCAACCATTCTCAATGTTTAACAACCACCATGATAGTTAGATAAATTTATTCCTTTGCAGTAGGGAAAAATTGGCTTTACACAAAACTGTAACCATAGAGCTTTCCACCAGCCAAATATACATATGGAATAGCTGTTTCATTCCATTACTCTCTATGTGTTACATTGCCATCATATTCCATGTGCTGACCCGTTTTCGGGCTGCAACGTTAATGTTGCAGACTTTTTAGACGACGATTAAGGAGTTTTAGGTCATGGTTCTATACTCAGTGATGCCGTTGGAGTTGATGGACTCACTTATCTTCCAAGCCATCTGCTGTTATCGTTATTAGATGGCCTTAAGCCATATTTATTGTTATAAGTTCTCTTTTGAGACACTCGATGTGATAAGTGTGTGATTGCTACTCTGCTATAAATCCTTCAAGTACTGTGTGGTGTCAGCATTACTGATCCAGGGATGACACCGGAGCACAGAGATTGGACCGTTCGAGGTCTGGTCGCTACAAGATGGTATCAGAGCACACGCTGACTGTAGGACACGACCACTAAGCTAAAGACCTAGATCACTACTCACTCTCTTCTCTTCTGACCTCTCATCTTTTCTACTCTTTTAGGATGGCGGATGCAAGGAACAAGTTCACTCAACCGGATGAAGATACACCCTTTGGACGTCACTTGAAGGAAGTCACTAGATACCTGAACATAGGAATACCAAGCTTCCCCGGAACCTACAACGCCACTCTACCTGAAGAAGAGCGCTGAATGATTCAAGTTCAAGTTCCAGGAAGGACGTTCATGCCAGTCACTGAGCCCATAGAGTTTTCTTTCGATGCACCAACTTGGAATCTAGGAAAGAGCATGGCAGCTCACATCGCCATGGGACGCATTGGAGAAGTCTACTGCAATGATCTCAAGGATACTATCTACCAGATTTGTGGGTGCCGAGATGAGCACTGGGAGATGATCAGCACCAGAAAGGATAGATCAATTGCAGCTTTTATCCAGGAGTTAAACCAGCACATTCGACATCAGGAGAACCAGATGTGCGCCGACATGATAGACCTGAAGAAGGCAAAGACAAGAATCAAGGAACTGGAGGAAGAACTAAAGGCTACACGTGAAGATTTTGAAGAAGAAATTGAAGTATTAGTGGAAAAGAATGACGATCTGAGCAAGAAGATTGGAATATTCATGGGAGGCCCTACACCAGTAGAAGAAGACGAAGAACCCAAGGAGATTCGCCCGGAAGACTACATCATCATCGACGACACCGACTCGGATCCAGATGATAGCGATGATGACTATGTTGATGAAGCTGGAGCAGATATCATGGAGTCTGCAACCGAAGAATATTTCTAGTAGACCACCCCAACCATAGTAGTAGTCCACCATGTAAATATAGTAGTCCGAGCACTTTTGCGATAGTTAGATCAATTGTATGCCCTTGTTTGATTGATTGAATGAAGTGAATTGTTTGCTTTTGCCTCATGTGCATATGGGTAGTGTTTTCTCTTTAGACCCCCTCTATTCTTAAATCTCATCTTTTCTAAACCCTCAGATGCCTCCGAGACATGACCCCGGATTTACCTTTCCACTGGAGCTCACTCAGTTGATCCAGCAGCAGAACACATTGATGCAGTTACTAGTCCAGAATCAGAACCAGGGGAACAACAACAACAACAACAACCCACCACCACCACCACCTGTTGATCACTTAGCCCGTTTTCTTAGGCTGAACCCGCCGGTGTTTTCCAGTAGCACCGAGCCGATAGTAGCAGATGATTGGCTCCGCAAGGCAGCTAGAGAGTTGACCACAGCAGGATGCACGGATGCGGAGAAGGTGAAGTTTGCCGCACATCAGCTTGAAGGACTCGCAGCATCATGGTGGGAGAATTTCACAGCCACTTTCCCTGTCGATACTATCACATGGGACCAGTTTCAGCAGGCTTTTCGTACTGCCCATGTTTCAGCAGGAGCTATGGCCATGAAGAAGCGAGAGTTTCGCAACTTGCACCAAGGAGGACGGACAGTTGGCCAGTATGTGGAGGACTTTAGTAAATTAGCACGTTATGCCCCAGATGACGTTGCTACGGATGCAGCAAAGCGGGAGAAGTTTCTGGAAGGACTGAATGATGAGTTGAGCATGCAGTTGATGGTAGCAACCTTCAACAACTACCAGGAGTTGGTAGATCGTGCTCTTATGATTGAAGGGAAGCAGCAGCAAGTTGAGAATCGCAAGAGGAAGTATGCACAAGGAAAGTACAATTCAGGAGCTCAGCAGAAGCCACGTTTTACCCCTAGACCGGGAGGAAATTTTCAGCATACCCATGGAGGAGGAAGCTCGCACAATCACAATGGCCCCAGGAATGGTAATGGGAATGGAGGAAGCAACGGACAGAACCGCACCAACCCATCAACCCCAGCCAAGAAAGACCTGAGCCAAGTCACTTGTTTTAAGTGCTAGAAGATCGGACATTATGCCAATGAATGTCCTGAATCCCAGAATGGAAATGGCAATGGAAGCTCTGGGAAGAAGCCGAACCCTTTCAACAGGGACATGTGAACCACGTTAATGTGGAGGAGGTTGAAGAGCAGCCGGACGCAGTAATCGATAAGTTTTTGGTTAAGTCATTTACTGCACTCGTTCTTTTTGATACTGGTGCATCGCATTCATACATATCAAGGGGATTTGTGGATAAGTATAAACTGCCAACCCAAGCCCTTAGGTCACCGATGTTAGTAACTTCGCCTGGAGCAGAATATATGGCTAGTCTATGGTGTGATCGGTTACCATTAAGAATTGGAAACTATGTTTTTCCCTCAGACCTAATAGTGTTGGAATCCCAAGGATTGGATGTGATATTAGGCATGGATTGGTTGTCAAAGTATGAAGGGAATATTGAATGTGCCTGTAAGTCAATTTTACTTACCACCCCAGAAGGGAGAAGGATCAAGTATGTATCCCAACATGTGCCAAAGAGGACTCAAGTAAATTGTTTAACCGGGGTAGTGCAGGAGGAAGTACCAGTAGTGAAGGATTTCCCCGAAGTATTTCCAGAAGAGTTGCCAGGCATGCCACCGGATAGAGATATTGATTTTTTGATTGAGCTTTTGCCAGGCACAGGGCCAATATCAAAGAGACCATATAGGATGCCTGCAAAGGATTTGGTGGAAATTAAGAAGCAGATTAAGGAGTTACTGGATAAAGGATATATTCGCCCAAGTTCATCGCCTTGGGGATCGCCAGTACTTCTAGTAGAGAAGAAGGATGGATCGTTAAGGATGGTTGTCGATTATCGAGGATTGAATGAAGTAACCATCAAGAACAAGTACCCACTACCGATGATCAATGATCTGTTTGATCGATTGCATGGAGCTAAGGTATTTTCCAAGATCGATCTACGATCAGGATACCATCAGTTGAAGATTCGGGAACAGGATATACCCAAGATGGCTTTTACCACCAGGTATGGGCTGTACAAGTATACCGTTATGTCATTTGGTCTGACTAACGCACCTGCATATTTTATGAACATGATGAATAGAGTGTTTGTGAAATTCTTGGATAAGTTTGTCGTAGTGTTCATTGATGATATCCTAGTTTACTCGAAGAATGAAGAGGAGCATAAGGAACATTTGCGTTTAGTTCTTGGAAAGCAAAGAGAACATCAATTATATGCCAAGTTTAGCAAATGTGAGTTTTGGTTGACGGAAGTTGGATTTCTCGGACACGTTATATCCGGAGAAGGTATACCAGTAGATCCCACTAAAGTTGATACCGTGACCAAGTGGGAAGCACCAACCACCATGGGAGAGATCCGGAGTTTTCTTGGACTCACAGGATACTACCAGAGGTTTATTGAGAATTTCTCAAAGATTGCGAAGCCTATGACGGAGTTGTTGAAGAAGGATACCAAGTTCATATGGACGGAGGAATGTGAGGCTAGTTTTCAGGAGTTGAAGAAATGTTTGGTTACCTCACCCATGTTGATTTTACCGGATCAGACCAAGGAGTATGCGGTGTATTGCGACGCTTCACGTTGAGGACTTGGAGCAGTGCTTATGCAGGAAGGCAGAGTTGTTTCATATGCCTCACGACAGCTTAAGCCTCATGAGTTGAATTATGCTACGCATGATTTGGAGATAGCAGCCGTAGTGCATGCATTGAAGACTTGGCGACATTTTCTGATTGGAAACCATTGCGAGGTGTACACGGATCACAAGAGTTTGAAGTATATTTTCACACAGAAGGAGTTGAACCTCAGACAAAGGAGATGGTTGGAGCTCATCAAGGATTATGATATGAAATTGCATTATCACCACGGAAAGGCTAACATAGTAGCTGACGCATTAAGCCGTAAGAGCCATGTCAACACCCTAATGATGGGAGATTTACCAGGGGAGTTAGCCGAAAATCTTCGAGAGCTATGTTTGGAAATAGTTCCAAGAGGCTATGTAGCAGCATTGGAGATTCAGTCTACTTTGATGGAAGCTCAAAGGACTGACAAGGAAATTGCTTCTATTAAGGAGAAAATGAACAAAGGAAAAGCTAAGGGATTTCGTGAGGATGAGCATGATACCTTATGGTTTGAAGACCGTGTCTATGTACCAATTGATCAGGAGATTAGGAAGCTAATTCTGCAAGAGGCCCATGACTCACCATACTCGATTCACCCAGGAAATACCAAGATGTATTTGGATTTGAAGGATATTTTCTGGTGGACCGGAGTGAAGAAGGGTATTGCGGAATATGTAGCAGTTTGTGATGTATGTCAGAGAGTGAAGGCAGAGCATCAGAAGCCAGCAGGATTGCTACAACCATTGCCGATACCCAAATGGAAGTGGGATAAGCTAGGCATGGATTTTATTACAGGATTGCCCAGAACACGTCCAGGCTATGACTCGATATGGGTTGTAGTCGATCGTTTGACAAAGGTAGCTCATTTCATTCCAGTGAAGACTACCTATAACAGTGCAAAGTTGGCAAAGGTATACATGACCAGGATCGTATGTCTGCATGGAGTTCCAAGGAGCATTGTATCAGATAGAGGAACCCAGTTTACCTCAAAGTTCTGGAATCAGTTGCATGAGACTTTGGGAACCAGACTGGAGTTTAGCATAGCTTTCCACCCGCAGACAGATGGACAGACCGAGAGAGTCAATCAGATTTTGGAGGATATGCTAAGAGCTTGTGCGCTAGATTATGGATCTAGTTGGGATGAGAATTTGCCATATGCAGAGTTCTCTTACAACAACAGCTATCAAACCAGTTTGAAGATGGCCCCTTTCGAAGCCTTGTACGGAAGGAGGTGCAGGACCCCATTGTCTTGGGATGAAGTTGGAGACCGCCAGTTGTTTGGACCAGATCTTATAAAGGAGTCTGAACAGAAAGTGAAATTGATTCGCGATAGGCTGAAGGTAGCTCAGTCCAGGCAGAAGAGTTATGCAGATTTGAAACGCAAGGAGACAGTTTACAAAGTTGGAGACCGAGTTTATCTTCGAGTATCTCCACTTCGAGGAGTTAAGCGCTTTGGAGTTAAGGGAAAACTAGCGCCACGTTTTGTTGGCCCATACAAAGTTTTGGAGCGTATGGGAGAAGTAGCCTACAAGTTGGAATTACCCGAAGGACTGTCAGGAGTTCACGACGTGTTTCATGTATCCCAGTTGAAGAAGTGCCACGCAGATATGGCTGACATACCGCTGAGAGATACGGTACCACTTGAAGCGATTCGGTTGGATAGTGATTTGACCTATGAGGAGAAACCAGTTAAGATTCTAGAGTATGCCAGTCGAGTCAACCGCAGCAAGGTTATCAAGTTTTGCAAGGTTCAGTGGAGCCACCACACGGAGGATGAAGCCACCTGGGAACGAGAGGAAGATTTGCTGAAAGACCATCCTCACCTATTTTCTAACCAACCCGAATCTCGAGGGCGAGATTCATCTTAAGGGGGGTAGGTTTGTAACATCCCAAATTTTCAATTTGGAATGTTATACACTAGATCATCATTGCAAATCATAATTATTGCATTTTCGTTGATCCTAAAAATTTCACGCAACTCAAGGACCCTCAGAGAGAGTTGGGGATTTCGTTATTTTCATATTTGAGTTGTCTCAAATTTTGAAAATAGGATCATTTTGATTTTATTTATTTTATCTTCAATTATTTCTATTATAAAAATTATGAGAGAGGGAATAAAATGACTTTCCCAAAATAAAGAAATATTGAGGATTTAATAAAAAAATCAAATAAGATTTAATTTGGTTTTATTTGCTATTTTATTTGAATTTAGGGAAAAATGTGCGTTTTTCAAAATTGCATTTAGGCCCCAAATAAATGTTCATCCTGTGTGGCTTGATTTTAGAAGCCGGGGAAAATTTATTTCGGGATTGTTGGAGTCCGTTTAGTAGTCCTTTTGTTTTTTTTCTGAGCGTAACTATTTTTTAAAAAAAACGCGCAACCGACCTACGGGCCGTGTCCGACCCGGACACTAAGGCCCGTCCGGCTTTAAAAGCCGGGGAGGCCCAGCCGGAAGCCCCCCAAACCCTAGCTGCCCCGCGCCGCCCTAGCCCCGCGTCGCCGCCGCCGCCTTCGCCATGCGCCGCCCCGCTGCCCCGCTGCCACCGCCCGTCGCCGTCGCCGCCGGAGCCGCCGCCGCCGCCGCCCACCGCCGCCGTCGCCGCCGGAGCCGCCGCCGCCGCCCACCGCCGCCGTCGCCGGAGCCGCTGCCGCCGCCGCCGGACCCGCCGCCCGAGGTTTACCTCAATCCCGCCGCCGTTTTTTAGAAAAACCGTTTGGTTTTCCGACGGTTTTGTTCGTTTTTTAGTTTCGGTTTTTTTAAATAGATCGGTTTTCTGGTTTATTTACATAGTGAGCATTCGTCCGCTCGTTCGTTTTAACGAACTTTCGCCGTTTTCTTTTTCTCAGATTAAATCCGCGATTTTTCTGATCGCGATTTTTGATCCGATTTTCGTTTTAGTATATCTTTTCGCTCGTTTATCGGAATCAGGCGATTCAAGCGCCTGGAGTTTCGTCTCGAAACCCTCTTTCCGTTTAACCAACTCAAACAAGTTTTTGCCACTATAAAAATTTCCTTAGATCCATAATAGTAAATGAAGCCTGTTTCTTTTGCCGTTTGTCTTTCATTGCTTCGTTCGATTTGATTCTTTTTGCCAACCGGAGTTCTTAAATTGAACTTTCTGGTTAGATCTCTTATTTGAGTTCTACCTGTGCATTAGTTGAGTACTTATTGTGTGTTTGTTTGCGATAGAGTACCTGGAGTGCACCGCTTGTTACTTCGAATCGCTAGGTTTCCCGGAACATCAGCAAGGGCAAGTAACACTTTGATCATACCTCCTACTACCCAGTTTTATTGCATTAGATCAATCCTCACACCTTGCATGATTTAGGATCTAATTAAATTGTGGATTTGGGGAGTAGTTTAGGTAGAACCTATTACCTGTTTATTATCAAACCTTTGGGAGTTACTCTACGTTTGCTTATTATTGCTATGCTATGCAGTAGACGTCGATTGGGTGAGTGTATCCATGACAGATGTGAGCTTTGTTAATTAATGGTTTACTTAAGGTGGCAACCTAAACACACATCTGGGTGGATTGAGGTACCCGGGTATTCCAGGATTGCCTGTTTTCTTTTGGACCGCCACCCAGGCTCAAAGGGATCATGAGATTATTCATGCCAGAAACTTCCATGTGCAGCCACAAGCTATTATGGGCTCTAGCATAGTTGACTAAGTCATGCGAACTCTTAAAGTGGTAGACTAGCAGATGTAGGGGATGTAGGTGGTACGGTCCACGCATCATAAGGCGCTAGCGCTTCTGAAAGACTATGTCTTGGTCATCTGTTTCTCAAACACCGTGTAGTGCGAGAAACCAAACAGAGGCAATCGAGTCTTGTGGGGAAAAGTGTGCAAACCTCTGTAGAGTCTATAAACTAATCATGGTTAGCCGTGTCCCCGGTTATGGACATCTTGAGTATCTAGTACCTGGATTATCATGTGAATCTCAACATGTTACTCTAAAATTAATTTTGTTGGGTTTGTTTAATGATGATGTTTAATTGGGATTGAGAATGCTGTCAACCATTCTCGATGTTTAACAACCACCATGATAGTTAAATAAATTTATTCCTTTGCAGTAGGGAAAATTTGGCTTTACGCAAAACTGTAACCATAGAGCTTTCCACCAGCCAAATATGCATATAGAATAGGTGTTTCATTCCATTACTCTCTATGTGTTACATTGCCAGTATATTCCATGTGCTGACCCGTTTTCAGGCTGCAACGTTAATGTTGCAGACTTTTTAGACGACGATTAAGGAGTTTTAGGTCGTGGTTCTATACTCAGTGATGCCGTTGGAGTTGATGGACTCACTTATCTTCCAGGCCTTCTGCTGTTATCGTTATTAGATGGCCTTAAGCCATATTTATTGTAATAAGTTCTCTTTTGAGACACTCGATGTGATAAGTGTGTGATTGCTACTCTGCTATAAATCCTTCAAGTACTGTGTGGTGTCAGCATTATTGATCCAGGGATGACACCGGAGAACAGAGATTGGACCGTTTGAGGTCTGATCGCTACAATATGATGATATTTGCTCACTCATATCGATACTTAAAAGTCTGTCCGAATCATGTTAGCAGTTGCCACATTTTATGAAATCTGGCAAATGGATGTCAAAACTGCATTCCTTAATGGATTTCTTAAAGAAGAGTTGTATATGATGCAACCAGAAGGTTTTGTCGATCCTAAAGGTGCTAACAAAGTGATCAATCTCCAGCGATCCATCTATGGACTGGTGCAAGCATCTCGGAGTTGGAATATATGCTTTGATAAAGTGATCAAAGCATATGGTATTATACAGACTTGCGGTGAAGCCTATATTTACAAGAAAGTGAGTGGGAGCACTACATCATTTCTGATAAGTATATGTGAATGGCATATTGTTGATCGGAAATAATGTAGAATTTTCTGGAAAGTATAAAGGAATATTTGAAAGGAGTTTTTCAAAGAAATACCTTGGTGAAGCTACTTACATATTAAGCATCAAGATCTATAGAGATAGATCAAGATGCTTGATATATTTTCAATGAGTACATACCTTGACAAGATTTTGAATTAGTTCAAAATGGAACAGTCAAAGAAGGATTTCTTGCCTGTGTTGCAAGGTGTGAAGTTGAGTAAAGACTCAAAACCTGACCACGACAGAAAATAGAAAGAGAACTAAAAGTCATTCCCTATGCCTCAGTCATAGGTTCTACAAAGTATGCTATGCTGTGTACCAGACCTATTGTGTACCTCACCATAAGTTTGGCAAGAGGGTACAATAGTGATACAGGAGTGGATCACTGGACGACGGTCAAAAATATCCTTAGTGGAATAAGGAAATGTTTCTCGATTATGGAGATGACAAAGTGTTCGTCGTAAAGAGTTACGTCGATGCAAAGCTTTGACACCGATTTGGATGACTCTAAGTCTCGATCTAGATACATATTGAAAGTGGGAGCAATTAGCTAGAGTAGCTCCGTGCAAAGCATTGTAGACATAGAAAATTTGCAAAATACATACGGCTCTGAATGTGGCAGACCCGTTGACTACATTTCTCTCACAAGCAAAACATGATCACTCTTTGGGTGTTAATCACAAAGTGACGTCAACTAGATTATTGACTCTAGTAAACCCTTTGGGTGTTAGTCACATGGTGATGTGAACTAATCACATAAAGATGTGAACTATTGGTGTTAAATCACATGACAATGTGAACTAGATTATTGACTCTAGTGCAAGTGGGAGACTGAAGGAAATATGCCCTAGAGGCAATAATAAAGTTGTTATTTATATTTCCTTATATCATGATAAAGTCAGAGACATGTCTCGGTCATGTCTTCATAGTTCTCGAACCCGTAGGGTCCGCACGCTTAACGTTCGGTGACGATCGGTATTATGAGTTTATGTGTTTTGATGTACCGAAGGTAGTTCAGAGTCCCGGATATGATCACGGACATGATGAGGAGTCTCAGAATGGTCGAGACATAAAGATTGATATATTGGACGGCTATATTCTGACACCGGAAGTGTTTCTAGTGGTTTCAGAGAAAACCGGAGTGCCGGAGGGCTTACCGGTACTCCCTGGGGAAGTATTGGGCCTTAGTGGGCTTTAGGGGAGAGAGAGGGCAGCAGCCCAGTAGGTGGCGCCCCCCCAAGGGGAGTCCGAATAAGACTAGGGGAGGGGGCATGGTGTAATGCCCTCGATGCGGCTATATCTCCCACGTGTCGAAGCACGACTTAGAGGCATAACCGCATTGAAAGCAATGTCGCAAGTGAGGTAATCTTAGCAAAAAAACCATGTAATACATAAGGGAAAGAGATACATAGTTGGCTTACAATCGCCACTTCACACAATACATGAATAAAGCATTACATCATCCAGATACAATCAAGGTCCGACTACGGAACCTAAAATAAAAGAAGACTACCCCAAATGCTACACAGATCCCCGATCGTCCCAACTGGGCTCCACTACTGATCAGCTGGAAACGAAACAACATAGAGAACACAATCTTCATCGAGCTCCTCCTTGAGCTTGGTTGCGTCACCTGCACGGTTCAACGACACCTGCAAGCTGGTTTTGGAAGTATTTGTGAGTCACGGGGACTCAGCAATCTCACACCCTCGCGATCAAGACTATTTAAGCTTATAGGTAGGGTAAAAGGTATGAGGTGGAGCTGCAGCAAGCGACTAGCATATTTGGTGGCTAACATACGCAATTGAGAGCGACAAGAGAAGGCAAAAGCACGGTCGAACAAACTATGATCAAGAAGTGATCCTAGAACAACCTACGTCAAGCATTACTCCAACACCGTGTTCACTTCCCGAACTCCGCCGGAAGAAGAACGAGTCCATGAAGAAGACAAATGGATGTAGTCGAACGGATCCTCACAAACGCAACGTTACCGGATTACCGAGAAGAAGTACACCGGAAAGAAACCAAACAACATAGTAAACAACCACCACATAAACATGGCATGATTCACAAACAAGTATGATGCATGTCCTGTTTAATGAAGCATGGCATGGCAAAATGCACAAACAATCCTACAAATTAAGTGGAGCTCAACATGCAACTCCGTTGCATATTGACGAAACACCACATGACTTATTTAGTTCTCTCTTGTTTATGTACCCAACAAGACTAAATGTTGAAAAACATGGCAAGAGATAAAGCATAAGAAACTATCTATCTAGGCAAGTTTAAATGAGGCCGGAACAAGAAAACAACAAGTCTGGAAACTCCTCATATGCAAATATTAGGTTTGGTATTGTTCTGCCCTAAACACAATTTTAGGGTTGTTAAACATGCAAAGAAAGGTCACCATGTTAAACTAGGCACTTTATACCCCATTTATATATAAAGATTATTTAAAACCGAGCTATGGTTATTTAGTTATGAAATAAAGCATTTTAGCAAGTTATTTAAGCAAATTTAAACAAACAACATTTTAAGCATTTTAAACATGGATGAAAAATACATAATATGAAACTACATAAAATTCTAAGCAACTTTCATATTAAGTTTGTTTTAATCCGATGCACGGTTATTAAGTTATTATATGCATGAAGTTTAGGGGCTGATCTGCAAAACTGGAATTCCCTGAAAAATAGACAAAATCACTGAACCTAAAAAACACTACTGGGCTGGGGAAACTGCTCACATGGGCCAAAGCCCGGCTCGGTGGAAGAGGTAGCAGGCCGGCTGGCTGGGCTTGGTGCGGCAGCGCTGGGCCGGCTGGATCTGGGAGCCCAACTTGACCAGGAGAGGGTCAACGCGCAACGACTCGTGTACAACAGCGGTCATCTCGTCTCAGCCCGCACGAAGCAGATGCATGGCGAGGCGGGACTTGAGCGGCCGGTGCGACGGGAACGGGAGGCGGAGCTCGCCGGGGATGGAGGGATCCGGGCGCGGGGTCCATGCATCGGGGCGGCGTGCTCCTCGCGCAAGGGCGAAGCAGAGGAGGCGAGCAGGGTAGCGGGCAGCTTCGCTGGCGTCGGGACTCGACGGAGATGAAGCATGCGAGGTGGGAGAGGGTCCTGGCCTCGTGGGGGTTGGGAACGGGCGCGGCGGCGCCTATTTCCTCCAGATCTGGCGCGGCGGCATCGGACGCTGACGAGGGCACCCGGCGGGGTGGTTGCTTCCACGAGCACCATGAGAGAACTCCTGAGAAAGAGAAAACAGAGAGACATGAGGCAGGGAGGAAGAAGAAACCGATGGGAGGAAGGGAGCGAGCGGCGGGGCTCATCTGCATTAGCGGGGCTCTCCTGGAGGGGCTCCGGTGGTGGATATCACCAGCGGGAGGCGGAGCGAGGTTGCTGGCTAGCACACGGGACGACGGTGCTGGATTGAGGGAATCTTGCTACTTTGGTGGCCGGCGGGCATGGCTCCCTGCGAGGAACAATGGGACGGGGAGGCACGGTCAGGGAGGAACAACAGCAAAGAGAGAGAGCGAGGGAGGCTGGGTTGGAGGAGATCGAGGAGAGGAGTGGCGGCTGCCTGCGGTTGGAATTTGGCAGCGACGAGGGGGTTGGTCCAGTTAGAAATTCGAGGAGGATTTTTGGATTTGGGGAGGATCCCGAGGTGGGAGCTGCTGGCGGCGGTGGGATGGGACAAGGGTCCTAATTTGTAGGGTTTGTCCAAATAGACTAGGAGTGGAGTATATATATGGAAAAGAAGGGAGTTGGATCATCCGATCAAAATCCGATGGTCGAGAATTGATAGGCTAGGAAAGTCTAAGTAAGAAACGGAGACGTTTTGTAGATGTTTGGGGATGATCCGGACCCAACGGTGACAACTGTCCGGGGAAGTTTCGGACACGCACGCGAGGGGTTGGTTGGAACTTGTGGGTTGTGCAGAAGGGCTCGAGCTGAGAGAAGAGAAGAGCGAGAGGCCTGGCGACTGTTTCCGAAGACCGAAAACGTCTGACGTGTGCCTGCCGCTATAGTTTAACGGTTGGGCTATCGCATGAACTCCGAATGCGATGAAACTTGACAGGCGGTCTATCTACACTATAATAAGACCACACGCCAACTTTCAACCCATTCCGAGAACATTTTCCGGCCACTTAAAAAAAACTATTTCGGACATGCTGCAGGCGCGTGCAATTGTGACTGGGCTTAGAACGGGCAACGGAAAGAACGGGGAGACCGGGACGGATGCAAGTTTTGAAAACATGATGATGCAATGCACATGATGACATGATAACATGCAACACGCAAGCAAATGACATGGCAACGTCGGCGAATAACTGGAAGACACCTGGTGCAGCGGTCTCGGGGCGTCACACGCGACCCCTCTTTTCCTTTCCCTTTCCCTCTCCCTCTCTTTCCTCCCCCCTTCCTCCTGCCTAGTAGGACGAGGAAAGGATGAAACCTAATCCTACTAGGTGGAGGATTCCTCCTCTCCTTGGGCGCCACTAGGGCTGGCCGGCCTCCCCCCTTGATCCTTTATATACAGGGGAGGGGGCACCCTAGGACACACAAGTTGATTGTTGATACGTCTCCAACGTATCTATAATTTTTGATTGCTCCATGCTATATTATCTACTGTTTTGGACCATATTGGGCTTAATTTTCCACTTTAATATTATTTTTGGGACTAACCTATTAACCGGAGGCCAGCCCAGAATTGCTATTTTTGCCAATTTCAGTGTTTCGGAGAAACAGAATATCAAACGGAGTCCAAACGGAATGAAACCTTCGGGAACGAGATTTTCTCATCAGATAAGACCCAGGAGACTTGGACCCTCCGTCAAGAAAGCCACGAGGCGGTCACGAGGGTGGAGGGTGCCCCCCTAGGGCGCCCCCTGCCTCGTGGGCCCCTCGAAGCTCCACCAACGTACTCCTTCCTCCTATATATACCTACGTACCCCCAAACGATCGGGGACGGAGCCAAAAACCTAATTCCACCGCCGCAACTTTCTGTATCCACGAGATCCCATCTTGGGGCCTGTTCCGGAGCTCCGCTGGAAGGGGAATCGATCACGGAGGGCTTCTACATCATCATCCAAGCCCCTCCGATGAAGTGTGAGTAGTTTATTTCAGACCTACGGGTCCATAGTTAGTAGCTAGATGGCTTCTTCTCTCTTTTTGGATCTCAATACAATGTTCTCCCCCTCTCTTGTGGAGATCTATTCGATGTAATCTTCTTTTTGCGGTGTGTTTGTTGAGATCGATGAATTGTGGGTTTATGATCAAGTCTATCTATGAATAATATTTGAATCTTCTCTAAATTCTTTTATGTATGATCGGTTATCTTTGCAAGTCTCTTTGAATTATCAGTTTCGTTTGGCCTACTAGATTGGTTTTTCTTGCCATGGGAGAAGTGCTTAGCTTTGGGTTCAATCCTGTGGTGTCCTTTCCCAATGACAGTTGGGGCAGCAAGGCACGTATTGTATTGTTGCCATCGAGGATAACAAGATGGTTCTTTTTATCATATTGCATGAAACTATCCCTCTACATCATGTTATCTTGCTTAAGGCGTTACTCTGTTTCTTACTTAATACTCTAGATGCATGCTGGATAGCGGTTGATGAGTGGGGTAATAGTAGTAGATGCAGGCAGGAGTCGGTCTACTTCTCTCGGACATGATGCCTATATACATGATCATACCTAGATATTCTCATAACTATGCTCAATTCTGTCAATTGCTCAACAGTAATTTGTTCACCCACCTTAGAATACTTATGCTCTTGAGAGAAGCCACTAGTGAAACCTATGGCCCCCGGGTCTCTTTCTCATCATATCAATCTCCATCACTTTATTATTGCTTTGCTTTTACTTTGCCTTTTACTTTTCACTTTGCATCTCTATACCAAAAATACAGAAAATATTATTTATCATCTCTATCAGATCTCACTTTCGTAAGTGACCATGAAGGGATTGACAACCCCTAAGCGCGTTGGTTGCATTGAGCTATTGTTTTTGTGTAGGTACGAGGGACTCGCGCGTAGCCTCCTACTGGATTGATACCTTGGTTCTCAAAAACTGAGGGAAATACTTACGCTACTTTGCTGCATCATCCTCTCCTCTTCGGGGAAATCCAACGCAGTGCTCAAGAGGTAGCAAGAAGAATTTCTGGCGCCGTTGCCGGGGAGTCAACACAAAAGTCAACATACCAAGTACCCATCACAATCCCTATCTCCCACATTACATTATTTGCCATTTGCCTCTCGTTTTCCTCTCCCCCACTTCACCCTTGCCGTTTTATTCGCCCTCTCTCTCTATCCTCCCTCTCTTTCTCTATTTGCCTCTTTTTGCCCGTTTGCTTTTTGTTTGCTCGTGTGTTAGTTTGCTAGCTTGTTGTTATGTCAAGTTCTTTACCTTCTGCCTCTATGTCTGAAATTGGGGAAATTATTGTCGATATGGACAATAATAATATCATGAAAAATTCTGATGCTCCTACTAAAGAACCTACCATCTTTCATAAAAAAAAATTCCGTGTTGGTAGTGGTAATATTATTGGAAAAGGAGTTATTCAAGATTTCTTTACTTGTGCCGGTGCTTTACCTTCTATGGGTAGTTCTATCCTTCATAGAACTAGTAGTCTTGCGGACGCTATTGCCATGCTTGTAGTTGAACTTGAAAGACAATTCATGCACATGCATCCTTCCATAGAAAGGATTTTTCTGGAATTTTGTAATATTGAGCATTCTTCTGTTAAGCGTGCCGCTACTATCTTTTTGGCTCATGAGTTTAGATTCATAATAAAAGAAGCCAAAGAAATATTTGCGCATTATAGGGTGGACGCTTTCTGTCCTCCCATAGAGGCTATCCTCTTTGATCAAGAAGAAATAATGCGTTTTCAATCTCTAGACTATGTTGCCTTCAATGAAAATCTTAGAAAAAGGGTTCCTACCATTGTTTTAGTTGATAGAATTTCTGAACTTAATGATGATTTGGCTATTCGAAATAATGAACTAGGATATTCTCTTGAATATAGGCTCACAAAGTTCTGTCAAAAGAATGCTTATAATGATGAATTGGTTGTGCATTATGAAGGACCAAAGGAGGAACCTATACCTCCCAAGGTCGATCTTGGGGACTTTTGTCCCGCTAAATTTATCCCTTTTGATTACTTTTGCTTGCCTCAAAGAAAACTTGCTGCCGAACGTAGAGAATATGAAATGAGTTTTAATAATCTATCTTACTATTATGGCAATACCTAGATCTATTCTTGCTTGTTACGCCTAGCTAGGGGCGTTTAAAGATAGCGCTTGTTGGGAGGCAACCCAATTTTATTTTTATTCCTTGCTTTTTGCTCCTGTTTAGTAATAAATAATTTATCTAGCCTCTGTTTTGGTTGTGTTTTTGTGTTTAATTAGTGTTTGTGCCAAGTAGAACCGTTGGGAAGACTTGGGGAAAGTCTTGCTGAACTTGCTGTAAAAAACAGAAACTTTAGCGCTCACGAGAACTGCTGTCATTTTTATTTGGAAAGTGCTATTTAGTTAATTATTTTTGAAGATGATTAATAGATAAATTCCTAACGTCCAGCAATTTATTTTAGAATTTTTGGGGTTCCAGATCTTGCGCTAGCTACAGATTACTACAGACTGTTCTGTTTTTGGCAGATTCTGTTTTTCGTGTGTTGTTTGCTTATTTTAATGAATCTATGGCTAGTAAAATAGTTTATAAACCATAGATAAGTTGTAATACAGTAGGTTTAACACCAATATAAATAAATAATGAGTTCATTACAGTACCTTGAAGTTTCTTTTGTTTTCTTTCGCTAACGGAGCTCACGAGATTTTCTACTTTAAGTTTTATGTTGTGAAGTTTTCAAGTTTTGGGTAAAGATTTGATGGTTTATGGAACAAGGAGTGGCAAGAGCCTAAGCTTGGGGATGCCCATAGCACCCCCAAGATAATCTAAGGACACCTAAAAGCCAAAGCTTGGGGATGCCCCGGAAGGCATCCCCTCTTTCGTCTACTTCTATCGGTAACTTTACTTGGAGCTATATTTTTATTCACCACATGACACGTGTTTTGCTTGGAGCGTATTTTATGATTTGAGTATTTTCTTGTTAGTCTACCACAATCATCCTTGCTGTACACACCTTTTGAGAGAGCCATACATAATTTGGAATTTGATAGAATACTCTATGTTCTTCACTTATATCTTTTGAGCTTTATAGTTTTGCTCTAGTGCTTCACTTATATCTTTTAGAGCACGGTGGTGGATTTGTTTTATAGAAACTATTGATCTCTCATGCTTCACTTAGATTATTTTGAGAGTCTTAATAGCATGGTAATTTGCTTAAAATCCTAGTATGCTTGGTATGCAAGATTAATAATAAAACTTTCTTATGAGTGTGTTGAATACTAAGAAAAGTTTGATGCTTGATGATTGTTTTGAGATATGGAGGTAATAATATCAAAGTCATGCTAGTTGAGTAGTTGTGAAATTGAGAAATACTTGTGTTGAAGTTTGCAAGTCCCGTAGCATGCACGTATGGTAAACGTTATGCAACAAATTTGAAACATGAGGTGTTATTTGATTGTCTTCCTTATGAGTGGCGGTCGGGGACGAGCGATGGTCTTTTCCTACCAATCTATCCCCCTAGGAGCATGCGCGTAGTACCAAGGTTTTTGATGACTTGTAGATTTTTGCAATAAGTATGTGAGTTCTTTATGACTAATGTTGAGTCCATGGATTATATGCACTCTCACCCTTCCATCCTTGCTAGCCTCTTCGGTACCGTGCATTGCCCTTTCTCACATTGAGAGTTGGCGCAAACTTTGCCGGTGCATCCAAACCCCGTGATATGATACACTCTTTCACACATAAACCTCCTTATATCTTCCTCAAAACAGCCACCATACCTACCTATTATGGCATTTCCATAGCCATTCCGAGATATATTGTCATGCAAATTTCCATCATTCCGTTCATCATGACACATTCATCATTGTCATATTGCTTAGCATGATCATGTAGTTGACATAGTATTTGTGGCAAAGCGACCGTTCATAATTATTTCATACATGTCACTCTTGGTTCATTGCATATCCCGGTACACCACCGGGGGCATTCATATAGAGTCATCTTTGTTCTAGTATCGAGTTGTAATCATTGAGTTGTAAATAAATAGAAGTGTGATGATCATTATTATTAGAGCATTGTTCCAAGTGAGGAATAAAAAAAGAGAGAAAGGCCATAAAAAAAGAGAAGGCCCAAAAAATGAGAGAAAAAGAGAGAAGGGACAATGTTACTATCCTTTTACCACACTTGTGCTTCAAAGTAGCACCATGATCTTCATAGTAGAGAGTCTCTCATGTTATCACTTTCATATACTAGTGGGAATTTTTCATTATAGAACTTGGCTTGTATATTCCAACAATGGGCCTCCTCAAGTGCCCTAGGTCTTCGTGAACAAGCAAGTTGGATGCACACCCACTAGTTTCTTTTGTTGAGCTTTCATACATTTATAGCTTTAGTGCATCTGTTGCATGGCAATCCCTACTCCTTGCAATAACATCAATCGGTGGGCATCTCCATAGCCCATTGATTAGCCTCGTTGATGTGAGACTTTCTCTTTTTTTGTCTTCTCCACACAACCCCCTTCATTATATTCTATTCCACCCATAGTGCTATGTCCATGGCTCGCGCTCATATATTGCATGAAAGTTTATAGGTTTGAGATTACTAAAGTATGAAACAATTGCTTGGCTTGTCATCGGGGTTGTGCATGATGAGAGCATTCTTGTGTGACGAAAATGGAGCATGACTAAACTATATGATTTTGTAGGGATGGACTTTCTTTGGCCATGTTATTTTGAGAAGACATAATTGCTTAGTTACTATGCTTGAAGTATTATCATTTTTATGTCAATATGAACTTTTGTCTTGAATCTTTCGGATCTGAATATTCATACCACAATTAAGAAGGATTACATTAAAATTATGCCAAGTAGCACTCCGCATCAAAAATTCTCTTTTTATCATTTACCTACTCGAGGACGAGCAGGAATTAAGCTTGGGGATGCTTGATACGTCTCCAACGTATCTATAATTTTTGATTGCTCCATGCTATATTATCTACTGTTTTGGACCATATTGGGATTTATTTTCCACTTTTATATTATTTTTGGGACTAACCTATTAACCGGAGGCCCAGCCCAGAATGGCTGTTTTTTGCCTATTTCAGTGTTTCGGAGAAATAGAATATCAAACGGAGTCCAAACGGAATGAAACCTTCAGGAACGTTATTTTCTCATCAGATAAGACCCAGGAGACTTGGACCCTCCATCAAGAAAGCCATGAGGCGGTCACGAGGGTGGAGGGCGCACCCCTGCCTCGTGGGCCCCTCGAAACTCCACCGACGTACTCCTTCCTCCTATGTATACCTACGTACCCCCAAACGATCGGGGACGGAGCCAAAAACCTAATTCCACCGCCGCAACTTTCTGTATCCACGAGATCCCATCTTGGGGCCTATTTCGGAGCTCCGCCGGAAGGGGAATCGATCACTCAGGGCTTCTACATCATCATCCAAGCCCCTCCGATGAAGTGTGAGTAGTTTAGTTCAGACCTATGGGTCCATAGTTAGTAGCTAGATGGCTTCTTCTCGCTTTTTGGATCTCAATACAATGTTCTCCCCCTCTCTTGTGGAGATCTATTCGATGTAATCTTCTTTTTGCGGTGTGTTTGTTGAGACCAATGAATTGTGGGTTTATGATCAAGTCTATCTATGAATAATATTTGAATCTTCTCTGAATTCTTTTATGTATGATTGGTTATCTTTGCAAGTCTCTTTGAATTATCAGTTTTGTTTGGCCTACTAGATTGGTTTTTCTTGCCATGGGAGAAGTGCTTAGCTTTGGGTTCAATCTTGCTGTTTCCTTTCCCAGTGACAGAAGGGGCAGCAAGGCACATATTGTATTGTTGCCATCGAGGATAACAAGATGGGTTTTTTTATCATATTGTATGAAACTATCCCTCTACATCATGTCATCTTGCTTAAGGCGTTACTCTGTTTCTTACTTAATACTCTAGATGCATGCTGGATAGCGGTCGATGAGTGGAGTAATAGTAGTAGATGCAGGCAGGAGTCGGTCTACTTGTCTCGGACGTGATGCCTATATACATGATCATACCTAGATATTCTCATAACTATGCTCAATTCTGTCAATTGCTCAACAGTAATTTGTTCACCCACCGTAGAATACTTATGCTCTTGAGAGAAGCCACTAGTGAAACCTATGGCCCCCGGGTCTCTTTCTCATCATATCAATCTCCATCACTTTATTATTGCATTGCTTTTACTTTGCCTTTTACTTTTCACTTTGCATCTCTATACCAAAAATACGGAAAATATTATTTATCATCTCTATCAGATCTCACTTTCGTAAGTGACCGTGAAGGGATTGACAACCCCTAAGTGCGTTGGTTGTGTTGAGCTATTGTTTTTGTGTAGGTACGAGGAACTCGCGCGTAGCCTCCTACTGGATTGATACCTTGGTTCTCAAAAACTGTGGGAAATACTTACGCTACTTCGCTGCATCTTCCTCTCCTCTTCGGGGAAATCCAACGCAGTGCTCAAGAGGTAGCAATTGTTCGAAGCTGTGTGCGGTGCCCTCCTCCACCAGAATCCACCTCGGTCATATCGTAGCGGTGCTTAGGCGAAGCCCTGTTCCGGTAGCATCATCATCACCGTCATCACGCCGTCGCGCTGATCAAGCTCTCCCTCGAAGCTCTACTGGATCGTGAGTTCGCGGGACGTCACCGAGCCGAACATGTGCAGATCGCGGAGGTCAATCGTGAATACGTACGACTACATCAACCGCGTTGTCATAACTCTTCCGCTTACGGTCTACGAGGGTACATAGACGATACTCTCCCCTCTCATTGCAATGCATCACTATGATCTTGCATGTGCGTAGGAAAATTTTGAAATTACTATGTGTGCCTAGATCATTCATGGAACGACAGGTGGTGGTCGATATCTTCCAAGCTAAGCGGGTTATTCTCAGGTCGAGTGTTTATTCACTCGCCATCGCATGGGAAAAGGGCGGTGAGGGAGTCCTGGACTAAGTGGTCCTCGGGCGTCCGACCTATTAGACATGGGTCGGACTAATGGGCTGAGAAGATACAAGACCGAAGACTCTCTCCCGTGTCCGGATGGGACTCTCCTTGACGTGGAAGGCAAGCCTGGCGATCAAACATGAAGATTCCTTCCTCTGTAACCGACCTTGTACAGCCCTAGTCCCCTCTGGTGTCTATATAAACCGGAGGGCTTAGTCCGGATCGGGAGATAAATAATCATAGTCAGACATGCTAGACTTTTAGGGTTTAGACATTACGATCTCGTGGTAGATCAACTCTTGTAATACTCATATTCATCAAGATCAATCAAGTAGGAAGTAGGGTATTACCTCCATAGAGAGGGCCCGAACCTAGGTAAACATTGTGTCCCCTGTCTCCTGTTACCATCGACCTTAGATGCATAGTTCGGGACCCCCTACCCGAGATCCGCCGGTTTTGACACCGACATTGTGCTTTCATTAAGAGTTACATTGTGCCGTCCTCAAAAGGTTTGATGGCTCTTCAATCATCTACAACAACGCAGTCCAAGGGGAAGCCTTCCTCCCCGGATAGATCTTCGTGTTCGGGGGCTTCGCAATGTGGGCCAACTCGCTTGGCCGCCTGTAGTAGATCGACAACTACGCCCCTGGCCGCCAGGTCAGATTTGGGAGCTTGAACTACACCGCGGATATCCACGGAGACTTGATCTTTGAAGGATTTGAGACCACAGCAGTCGCTCCCCATCACCTCGATGAACATAACTTATATCTGTCATCGGGCCATACCCAGGAAATTGCACCTGTAACCGCTCTGGCCTTAGATCCGGAGCAGGTCGCGCCATCTGAGGACAGGGAGCTCAATCCCGCTACGGAAGCCGCAGACCCTACGGTGTTGGAGCTGCACACAGACCTAACCGCTGGCAATGCCTGTGTCACCGGAACCTCGGACTTGTTTCCGACTGTAAGTTCCGAACTATGTGCATCCGCGCATGTCGAGCATGATCGGTCATCGATCGCCGAATTTAGCGCCATGGACATCTTCCGGCGCTCGCCTTTGGGCGATGTACTGAACTCATTAAAAATATATCCTTAGCAGGGGATTCACAACCGAACTGATGACGGGGAATTTCGCTTCCCACCCGCCACCCACTTTATAGCCACTATCGAAGACTTAATAGATATGCTCGATTACGGCTCCAAAGACATCAATGGTATGGACGACGATGCAGATGAGGAGCACGGCCAAAACTCGCCGTTCACCGGACGCTGGACGGCCACTTCTTCGTACGACGTGTACATGGTGGATACACCTGAAGAACCTAACGATGACGACAAAGAAGATCCAGTCGAGGATAAACCTCCTGGGACACGGCCCAAGCGCCGGCATCAGCGGCGCCGCTCTAGGTCACGTCGTGCAAAAGATAGCAATACCGACATAGGAGAAGATAACACTCCGGATGGTGCCGAAGATAATGAAGACCCCGTTGAAGCAACTTCCGAAAAAGAAGAACGGGAAGATGGGCAAGTTAGCCCCGATGAACAGGCCATAAACGAAGACTCGGAGGACATCAATTATCTTCCGCTCTCCGAGGACGAGGTGAGCCTCGGCAACGAGGATTTCATCGTGCCTGAGGAACCTCTTGAGTAGGAGCGCTTTAAGCGCCAGCTAATAGCCATTGCAAGGAGCCTAAAAAAGAAGCAGCAGCAGCTTCAAGCTGATCAAGATCTGCTAAATGATAGATGGACTGATGTCCTGGCAGCCAAAGAATACGGCCTTAACCGCCCAGCCAAAAGTTACCCGAAGCGCAAATTTCTACCTTGGTTTGATGATGAGGCGCTGGAGCCCATACCATCATCACGCAATGGGGCTGACCGACCACCACGTGGTTGGGATAAAGCGGCAACTCAAGCCGAATACCAGCCCGCCCGCCTCATTATAAAGGCAAAGATCAAACAGCTCATGGTCACACATATGACCTTCGGCAGGACCTGAACAACAGAGCAAGACATACCAGATCGATCTACAGATTGCGAGGACGTGCCTCGACACATGTCGACAGCTATCTATTCGGATGTGACAAACCTAGTCATGCACAGGCCGAATGCCACAGACAGACTCCATCGGAGCTACGCCACGATGCGGCCCGACGTCGAGGCGCCGCACACCCTCTTTGCTTCACTGGCAAAGTAATGGATCACGAATTCCCAGAAGGGTTTAAACCCATAAACATCGAACCATATGATGGAACAACTGACCCCGCGGTGTGGATCGAGGACTTTATTCTCCACGTTCACATTGCTCGTGGAGATGACCTCCACGCCATCAAATACCTCCCGTTAAAACTGAAAGGGCCAGCTCGGCACTGGTTAAACAATTTTCCTTAAAATTCTATTGGCAGCTGGGAGGACTTGGAGGAAGCCTTCCTCGACAACTTCCAAGGTACATATGTCCGGCCACCAGATGCCGATGACTTAAGTCACATAGTTCAACAGCCTGGGGAGTCAGCCAGGAAATTACGGACTAGGTTCCTAACTAAAAAGAACCAGATCGTCGACTGTCTGGATGCCGAATCCCTAGCGGCCTTTAAACATAGCATCCGTGACGAATGGCTCACCCGCCACCTCGGCCAGGAAAAGCCGAAGTCCATGGCAGCTCTCGGCACTCATGACCCGCTTTTGTGCGGGCGAGGACAGTTGGCCGACCCGTAGCAAAAATACAGCAAATGAAACGGGCACTTCTGAGGCCAAAAATAGCAGCGGCAAGCTCCGACGCAGTAGGCACAAACGCCGAAGCAATGGCGATAACACCGATGACACCACAGTCAACGCCGGATTTAGTGGCTCCAAGTCCGGTCAGCGGAAGAAGCCATATAAAAGAAACAATCAAGGACCATCCAGCTTGGACCGCATACTCGATCGTCGATGCCAAATCCATGGCACCGCAGACAAACCACTCAATCATACCAATAGAGATTGTTGGGTTTTCAAATAGGCCAGCAAATTAAACGCCGAGAATAAGGAAAAGGGATCGCAAAGCAAGGACAATGACGAAGAGCCCCGACAATCGAACACAGGGGGACAAAAGAAGTTTCCCCCTCAGGTCAAAACAGTGAACATGATGTATGCTATCCACATCCCCAAGAGGGAGCGCAAGCGCGCACTCAGGGACGTCTACGCGATAGAGCCAGTCGCCCCAAAATTTTATCCATGGTTGTCATGCCCGATCACTTCCGATCGCCAGGATCATCCGACCAGTATCCATCACGGCGGTTCAGCCGCACTGGTCTTGGACCCAATAATTGATGGGTTCTACCTGATGCGAGTCCTGATGGACGGTGGCAGCAACCTCAACTTACTCTATCAGGATACAGTGCGCAAAATGGGCATCAATCCATCATGGATCAAGCCCACAAAGACTACCTTTAAAGGAGTCATACCAGGTGTAGAGGCCCACTATACGGGCTCTATCACAATAGAGGTTGTCTTCGGATCTCCGGACAACTTCCGAAGCGAGGAGTTAATCTTCAATATCGTCCCCTTTCGCAGTGGCTATCATGCACTGCTCAGATGAACCGCATTTGCTCAATTCAATGCGGTGCCACACTACACTTATCTTAAGCTCACGATGCCCGGACCACGAGGCGTCATAACAGTTAATGGAAACACGGAATGCTCCCTCCGTACTGAGGAGCACACCGCTGCCTTAGCAGCAGAAGTACAGAGCGGCCTTTTCTGACATAACCTCAATTTGGTGGCCGGTCCCCCAGACACGGTTAAGAGAGTCCGGACTAATCTGCAGCAGGATAGCTCAGCTCGTCAAGATCTCGACTAGCAATTCGGCCTCCGTCCCAGTCCCGAGCAAGTAGCGGCGTTCGTACCGCGCGTACATAACTACGCACTCAAGATACCATGGCATAGACGGAGGCATAACTAGCCTGTGATCCACAATACGGCTCGCCCGCTCTCGGACACGCATACCCTCGCTGTTTCCTTTTCTCCTTTTTAGGTTTTCTTTCCACAGGTTCCCCCTGGTGGCCCAATCACTGGTCCTTTCAAAGGATAAATATACCAAGATGGCACGAAACACAAAAGTATAAGGGAATTTTTAGGTGGTTTCTTTAACAACCATTGTACCTGTTCTCAGGACCCACACATAGCTCTCTCTTGGTCATGGCTTAGCCCGTTACTTATTGCACTATTTGTATCAATGCGCCTCAACGTATTAATCAAATTATAACAGAAATAGTTTGCGGCCCAAATTCTATGGCCTTGGCTCATTACCCTTGCTCTTTTTCTGATTTCCTTTTTCTATTGGTATAACCTTATCAAATAGCACCCATACACTTTGGTATGTTCCAATTTTCCAGGGGCTTCATAGCGCCCACAACACAACAACAAAGTCCCAACACTTCCTATTGTTCGGCACCCCGAATTTAGCACTATATGCACTGGCTCCGAATCATGTCTTTGGTCAATAGCTGGGTTGCCCAGCTCCTGTGCTTGCTACCCTACGTTCCGCAACATCGGCTAGGGTGGTAAAGGGAGAACTACTGTGATTGTGCCCTGGTTTATCCGGATGAGCACCTCAGTAGAGAATGCTGAAAACTGACTATCATGATGCGGCAAGAGCCGTTTAGCTGAAATTGAGACCAAAGAATTAATTTAGTAGATTGTGTTCGGAGGTCTCAAATTGTTAGAGATTTTTTCCGCATTACACAGGGATTGGTACTTTCCCGATCAGGCATTTATAGCTTCCTAGTTTGGATACCAGTGGCTGCGCCTAAATTTTTATCGTCAAACTCTGATGGCTAAGTGAGGGTGTTCAAGATGAATAGTCTGATTGCCTGGTTCGTTGCGCTAAACACCTCCCTCAAGGACCAAACAATTGGATCAAGAGTGTTTATATTATATCCCGAACACCCCCGTACTTCCTACGTGGGGGCAGAAGTCGACGACTGGCCAACTCTCAGATTTCACACAATACGGCCGCACGGGAGGTGGAAATTTTTAAACAGACATTATATTACAAACTTTGTTTCATCGTACAAGGCAAAGACAACATGAACGTATTCATTAAAAAATAATGTCTTGCGCACATTGCGTTGCCACAATGCGAGACACCTCCAGGACATCTGCAAAATACCGCTCGGGCGTGCGGTGCTCCTTGCCCTCTGGCGGCCCCTCGGTCGTCAGCTTGACGGCGTCCATCTTCGCCCACCACACCTTGACGCGGGCGAAGGCCATGCGCGCACCTTCAATGCAGGTTGACCGCTTGACGACGTCCAGTCGAGGACAGGCGTTCACCAGCCGCTTCACGAGCCCGAAGTAGCTGCCGAACATAGCTTTGGCAGGCCACAACCAGATTATCAAATCCTTCATGGCCAGTTCGGCCACCCTATGCAGCTTGACCAGCTGTTTTAGCTGATTGGTGAAGGGCACTGGATGCTCTGGCGCAAGGTATTGCGACCAGAACAACTTCTCCATTGAGCTCCCTTCTTCGGCTCGGAAGAACTCCGCAGCGTCGGACACACTGCGCGGCAGATCTGCAAACGCCCCTAGAGAACTCTGAATCCAGATTAGTAAGAAATACTTCTTCTTCACATACTTGCTTTGCATACTAAACGCCTTACCCGCCGCGATCTTCTTGGCCTCCTGGATCTCCTGGAGGGCACCCTGGGCTTCAACCCGGGCCGCTTCCGTGCTTTGACGAGCCTTGGCGAGCTCGGTCTCTCAAGCCGAAACATCACCCTCCAAGGTCTCATACTTCTTCACAGCATCCTAGAGCTCTTGCTGGACCTCGTTCAGCCTGGCCTTAAGCTTCTTACGAGCGGCCTGCTCCTTGACAGCTTTCCCCTCGGCTTCGGCCAGGGCCTTTTTAAGGGCCTCGACCTCGGTCGTTTCTCCTACACATATCATAACACTACGGTCAATATACATCATTTATTCTTTCCAAGTATATAGCAAGTCATTACATACCTTGCTGGTCTTCCAGCTGCTTCCTCGCTTGGCCGAGCTCCTCCTCGGCCCACTCCAGTCTCTGCTTTAGTCCGGAGACTTCGGCAGTGTGTGAGGTCACGGCCAGCAACGTCGCCTGCTTATTCACAGCAGACACATTTTAGTTAGTTTCCTGTGAAATTTAATTGATCCTCTGTCCGTCTTTTCTTTCCGAACACCAAACAATGTCTCAGGGGCTACTATCTATATTGGGATTTTCTCTGTTATGCCGCTTACCTCAAAACCTGTTAGCAGAGCGCTACAGGCTTCAGTCAGTCCGCTCTTGACGGACTAAACCTTCTCAATCACCGTACCCATAAGGATACATTGTTCTTCCACAATGGAAGCGCCTCGTAGCGCTTCCAGTAGATTATTCGGTGCCTCTGGTTGGACAGAGGTCATCGGTGGAACAGGCACACCCCCTTCTTTCGAAGGAGGTTGTTCGCCGGATTCCGGAGCCATATAGGTCCCCGGACTTGTATTTGGCTGGGGGCCGAATTGAGAAAGGCCCCCGTCCCCAGCCACCATGGGGACCTACTCCCCCATGTGTCCGGAAGCCGAGGTCTTGCCTCCTCGCGCCGCCTCGGCAGCCTCCTGAACCTCTCTCTGGCCTGGGAAGGTCCTTTGGGATAGCACCTCATCGTCGCCCTTGGCCGCGGGAGAGTGAGCGGCTACCGGTGACTCACTAGCCATCGCCTTTGAATCCAACGAACCTCTTGATGAGGATCGCTGGGAGCTGTCGTGGGCCAGACTGCAATGGCATAAATTAACATATTATATTATGAAGCAAGAGAGGACAGACGCATGGACATACGTGGGTTTAGGTACTTATGACGCGGTCGGAGGCTTGTTTTGAGGGCTTCGCTCCAGGCTACTGTCGATGTCCCATGCGGAGTTATCCGTGAGAGGGCCTTTCCCCCTCTTGATTGCGTCCGCCTCCAGATTTGTGGAGGCCGCCCTCTTCTTCCTCCCCCCATCAGGGGGAGAGTCGCTCTCCTCCTCCTCGTCGTCTTCGGCGGCGAAGGAGTGGGTCTTGTCTTCGAACGTCACGTCCGAAGCGCCCTTGCGGCGTGGGCCACTCCAGACCCCCTTGGCCTTCTTCTCCGGCGCCTTATAAGGCGCCGGTACCAGCATCTTCGCCAGGCGCGGGATGACTGGTTCCTCGGGCAGCGGAGCCGGACACCGAATCCGCTCCGCCCTCTCCGTCCATACCTGAAACAATGAAGTTTAGATATCCTCCTTGAAACAAGCAAGTAGATGATGCGAAAAAGGCTTACCTCATTGGCGGAATGGGTACTGTCGTGGTCGTGATCCGAGTATATGGCTGGCGGCGTCTCGTTGCCTTTAAAGAGCAACTTCCAGGCATCTTCATGTGTGGTTCCGAAGAGCCTTTCCAAAGTTTGATGCTTCTTTGGATTGAATTCCCATAAAGGGAGGCTTCGGCTTTGGCATGGGAGAATCCGGCGAACTAGCATCACCTGGATTACGTCGATGATCTTGACGTCTTTATCCACCATGCTTTGAACGCGCGTTTGCAGCGCTATCAGCTGATCTGACAAAGACCAATTTGGGCTCTTCCCAATCCAGGAGGTAAGCCGCATTGGAGCTTCGGGGTTGAATTCGGCAGCCTCAGCCCAGGTGGTGCCATGGGGCTCTGTGATGTAGAACCACAGTTTCTGCCACTCCTTGACAGTCTCCATAAAAGTACCTTTTGGCCAGGTGACATTGGCCAGCTTACTCACCATGGCGCCTCCGGACTCCGCGTGTTGGCCATCCACCACCTTCGGTTTCACGTTGAAGACCTTGAGCCACGGTCCAAAGTGAGGTTGGATGCGGAGGAAAGCCTCGCACACGACAATGAATTCCGAGATGTTGAGGAAAGAGTTCGGGGCTAGATCATGGAAATCTGGCCCATAATAGAACATCAGCCCACGGATGAAAGGGTGGAGTGGACACCCTAGCCCGCGGACGAAATGAGGGATGAATACAACCCTCTCGTTGGGCACGACTTTCCCTTTGGCTGGAAGACGATAGGCGATTTCCTTCGCCAGATACCCGGCTGCCCGAAGCTCGGTAATGTCCTTCTCCTTGACGGAGGAGGCCATCCACTTGCCTTGACCTCCGGATCCGGACATGGTTGGGTGCTTGCTCGAGGGGGGAAGATGAGAACTTGGGCACTGGATCTCAAGAATGGAAGGGCAGCGGAAGAGAGAAGGTGTGGGTGAAGAAAGGGAGTCCTTATCTCCTTATAAAGGCAGTAAATATTAAGCGCCTCCCCACTCGCCTTAAAACTCGCCTGTTCCCAAGGGCCGTGTAAAAGGCAAGGCTATATTACCCACACTCGTATTGATGAGAATCCCGCAATAAGGGGACATGATCTTTGCTTTGACAAGACGTGCCAATGGAAACCACATCTCGAAAAGCGGAACGACAGGCAAAAATGGTTCGATATGATGACTAGACAGATGTGATGTCATCTTGCAAACAGTTGTTAGCAGATGGGACTCGTGAAATATTATACTCCCTACAGGTGTGTGTATGGTACTTGTGTTGCAGATCCGGACACATTCATTTCATCCGAAGACTATCTTGGAGTATTCGGAAAGGGGAACCTGCCTTGCAATGCCGAAAACAATCTGCGCGCCGGACACCTCATCATTGAAGCCTGGTTCAGGGGCTACTAAGGGAGTCCTGGACTAAGGGGTCCTCGGGCGTCGACCTATTAGACATGGGCCGGACTAATGGGCTGAGAAGATACAAGACCGAAGACTCTCTCCCGTGTCCAGATGGGACTCCCCTTGACATGGAAGGCAAGCCTGGCGATCAAATATGAAGATTCCTTCCTCTGTAACCGACCTTGTACAACCCTAGTCCCCTCCGGTGTCTATATAAACCGAAGGGCTTAGTCCGGATCGGGAGATAGATAATCATAGTCAGACAGGCTAGACTTTTAGGGTTTAGCCATTACGATCTCGTGCTAGATCAAATCTTGTAATACTCATATTCATCAAGATCAATCAAGCAGGAAGTAGGGTATTACCTCCATAGATAGGGCCCGAACCTGGGTAAACATTGTGTCCCCTGTCTCTTGTTACCATCGACCTTAGACGCACAGTTCGGGACCCCTACCCGAGATCCGCCGGTTTTGACACCAACAGGCGGTAATAGGGATGCCCAGTCCCAAACTACATACACAAAAAGAGTCAATCTCTCAAATAATCAAACAAAAACTACCAATGGAGTCAAAACCTTTACTTTTTATCGCTTGGGAACCACCACTAGCTTGTTTAGCATGGGAGATATTGATAACTGATGGTCATGAAGTAAATGAGAAGGGTGCATGTCTCAAAATATAATTTATCTCTGTTTTAAAAACTTGAGCTCTGGCCGTCGATAAAGAATTATCGCGATCCATGAGACAGAGCCGCCGTCACCTGCTGTTCTTCATCGGGAGGCCAGATCTGGAGTTCGTTTCAGGCTCCAGAGAGGGGGATCTTCGTTCTTCGCCATCACCAACCCATCTCCATCGCCAATTCCATGATGCTCCCCACCGGGAGTGAGTAATTCCTTCGTAGGCTCGCTGGTCGGTGAGGACTTGGATGGGATTCATCATGTAATCGAGTTAGTTTTGTTAGGGCTTGATCCCTAGTATCCACTATGTTCTTAGAGTGATGTTGTTATGACTTTGCCATGCTTAATGCTTGTCACTTTGGGCCCGGGTGCCATGATTTCAGATATAAACTGTTTATGTTATCACCATTATATCCATATTCTAGATCGGATCTTGCAAGTTATAGTCACCTACTACGTGTTATGATCCGGCAACCCCGGAGTGACAATAGACGGGATAACTCATGGTGATGACCGTAGTTTGAGTAGTTCATGTATTCACTATGTGTTAATACTTTGTTCCGGTTCTCTATTAAAAGGAGGCCTAAATCTCCCTTAGTTTCCAATATGGACCCCATTGCCATGAGAGAGTACGACAAAAGATGGCATGCAAGTTCTTTCCATAAGCATGTATGACTATTTACGGAATACATGCCTACATTATATTGAAAAACTGGAGCTAGTGTCATATCGCCCGAGCTATAAGTTTCTCATGATGAATATCATCGAGCAAGTCACCGATCCAATGCCTACGAATTTATCTTATACTGTTCTTGCTAAGTTACTGCTGCTATTATCACTGTTACACTTGCTACAAAATTACTGCTATCACTGTTACCGCTACTATTGCTCCTGTCACCACTATCAAAACTATCATATTGCTTTGCTACTGATTACTTGCTGCAGATAATTAATCTCCAGGTGTGGTTGAATTGACAACTCAGCTGCTAATACCTTGAAATATTCTTTGACTCCCCTTGTGTCGAATCTATACATTTGGGTTGAATACACTACACTATAAATTTGACTCCCCTTGTTTAAAAAATTGGGTTATCATGTCTCTTCCAAAAGGTGTGTACAGCAAGGATGATTGTGGCAAACTAAAAAACAAAGACTCAAATCATACAAGACGCTCCAAGCAAAACACATATCATGTGGTGAATAAAAATATAGCCTCAAGTAAAGTTACCGATAGACGAAGACGAATGAGGGGATGCCTTCCCGGGGCATCCCCAAGCTCAGGCATTTTGGCATCCTTAAATATTACCTTGGGGTGCCTTGGGCATCCCCAAGCTTAAGCTCTTGCCACTCCTTATTCCATAGTCCATCAAATCCTTACCCAAAACTTGAAAGCTTCACAACACAAAACTCCAACAAAAAATCTCGTAAGCTCCATTAGTATAAGAAAATAAATCACCACTTTTGTTACTGTTGTGAACTCATTCTTTCTTTATATTTGTGTAATATCTACTGTATTCCAAGTTTTCCATGGTTCATACCCCCCGATACTAGCCATAGATTCATCAAAATAAGCAAACAACACGTGAAAAATAGAATCTGTCAAAAACAGAACAGTCTGTAGCAATATAGATATTTCGAATACTTCTGTAACTCCAAAAATCCTGAGAAATTATGAAGTCCTAGACAATTTGTTTATTAGTCCCCTGCAAAAAGAATCAGTGTTTTATCGCACTTCTGTAAAAACATGAAAGCTAATCTCCTGGCACAAAAGTTTCTCTTTTCAGCAGGATCAAATCAACTATCACCATAAGCTATCCCAAAGGTCTTACTTGGCACAAACACTAATTAAAATGTAAAACCACATATAACCAGAGGCTAGATGATATGTCTCCATCGTATCTATAATTTTTGATTGTTCCATGCCAATATTATTTAACTTTCATATACTTTTGGCAACTTTTTATACTATTTTTGGGACTAACATATTGATCCAGTGCCTAGTGCCAGTTCTTGTTTGTTGCATGTTTTTTGTTTCGCAGAATATCCATATCAAACGGAGTCCAAACGGGATAACAACTGACAGAGATTTTTTTGGAATATATATGATTTTTGGGAAGAAAAATCCACACGAGACGGTGCCCGAGGTGGCCACGAGGCAGGGGGCACGCCTGCACCCCCTGGGCGCGCCTCTGACCCTCGTGGGCCACCTGTAAGGCGGTTGATGCCCTTCTTTCTCTGCAAGAAAGCTAAGTTCCGGATAGAGATCGTGTCGAAATTTCAGCCTAATCGGAGTTACGGATCTCCGGGAATATAAGAAACGGTGAAAGGGAAGAATCTGGGAACGCAGAAACAGAGAGAGACAGAGAGACAGATCCAATCTCGGAGGGGCTCTCGCCCCTCCCATGCCATGAACGCCATGGACCAGAGGGGAAACCCTTCTCCCATCTATGGAGAAGGTTAAGGAAGAAGAAGAAGGATGGGTGCTCTCTCCTCCTCGCTTCCGGTGGTACCGGAACGCCGCCGGGGGCCGCCATCATCACCGCGATCTACACCAACACCTCCGCCATCTTCACCAACATCTCCATCACCTTCCCCCCCTCTATCTACAGCGGTCCACTCTCTCACAACCCGCTGTACCCTCTACTTGAACATGGTGCTTTATGCTTCATATTATTATCCAATGATGTGTTGCCATCCTATGATGTCTGAGTAGATTTTCGTTGTCCTATCGGTGGTTGATGAATTGCTATGATTGATTTGATTTGCTTGTGGTTAGGTTGCTGTCCTTTGGTGCCCATCATATGATTGCGCGCATGGATCACACCCTAGGGTTAGTTGTATGTTGATAGGACTATGTATTGGAGGGCAAGAGTGACAGAAGCTTCAACCTAGCATAGAAATTGATGCATACGGGATTGAAGGGGGACCAATATATCTTAATGCTATGATTGGGTTTTACCTTAATGAACATTAGTAGTTGCGGATGCTTGCTAATAGTTCCAATCATAAGTGCATAGAATTCCAAGTCAGGGATGACATGCTAGCAGTGGCCTCTCCCACATAATACTTGCTATCGGTCTATAAAGTAGTCAATTGCTTAGGGGCAATTTCGCAACTCCTGCCACCACTTTTCCACACTCACTATATTTACTTTATTGTTTCTTTATCTAAACAGCCCCTACTTTTTATTTACATACTCTTTATTATCTTGCAAAACTATCCAACAACACCTACAAAGTACTTCCAGTTTCATACTTGTTCTAGGTAAAGCGAACGTCAAGCGTGCGTAGAGTTGTATCAGTGGTCGATAGAACTTGAGGGAATATTTTTTCTACCTTTAGCTCCTCGTTGGGTTCGACACTCTTACTTATCGAAAACTATTGCAATCCCCTATACTTGTGGGTTATCAAGACCTTTTTTGGCGCCGTTGCCGGGGAGCAATAGCGTGGGGTGAATATTCTCGTGTGTGCTTGTTTGCTTTATCACTAAGTAATTTTTATTTGCTATTCTTAGTTGTTCTTTATCCTTAGTTATGGATATGGAACACGAAATACCAAAAAAATTAGGTGTACCTGCTACTCATGGAGATGGGGAACCTCCTAAAACCCTCGATGCTAGTTATGTGAAAAATATTATGTACTACTTTAATAATCCTAAGAAAACTCCATTCAATTATGTAATGGGAGTAACGTTGGATCAACGTGAATACATTAGGGATTACCGCTTGACACAAAAAGGGAAACTATTATGGGATCAAATTCATATATTGAATCGGTATGCTAGGCAACTATGCTTGAGATATGATTATACTTGTTGCTCTAAGATGAAGGCTCCACACCTTCCCTTTTAATGCAAATTTAATGATAATAAAACCTTAGCTTCTTATGCTAGAGGTATATATGATTACTATGATGTGGAACAAATAGAAGAATTTGTTGCTTTTATGGGTGCTTATGAAATTGAATCTATGTTTAAAGAGTTTGAAGATTTTGATGATTCGGTTTATAGACCTGAAAATTTAGCTATCCTTAAATATTGTTATGAGAATTATGAATACAATTACGATATTAATGCACTTATTGAGAAAGTCTCCGCTGTCCAAGAGGAGACTAATATTTTGCAGGAATCTATGGAAGAAGAAGTTGATGAAACTGTTTGCACATTGGATGAAAAAGATGAGGAGGAGAGCGAAGAACAAAAGGAGGAAGAGCAGATTGATCACCCGTGCCCACCTTCTAATGAAGACTACCCCAAATGCTACACAGATCCCTGATCGTCCCAACTGGGCTCCACTACTGATCAACTGGAACGAAACAACACAACGGACAAGATCTTCATCGAGCTCCTCCTTGAGCTTGGTTGCGTCACCTGCTCGGTAACATCGGCACATGCAAACTGGTTTTGGAAGTATCTGTGGGACTCAGCAATCTCACACCCTTGCGATCAAGACTATTTAAGCTTATAGGAAGGGTAAAAGGTATGAGGTGGAGCTGCAGCAAGCGACTAGCATATATGGTGGCTAACATACGCAAATGAGAGCGAGAAGAGAAGGCAAAAGCACGGTCGAACAACTATGATCAAGAAGTGATCCTAGAACAACCCACGTCAAGCATTACTCCAACACCGTGTTCACTTCCCGGACTCCGCCGAGAAAAGACCATCACGGTTACACACGCGGTTGATGTATTTTAATTTAAGATCAACTTTAGGTTTTCTAGAACCAGACATTAACAAATTCCCATCTGCCCATAACCGCGGGCACGGCTTTCGAAAGTTCAAATCCCTGCAGGGGAGTCCCAACTTAGCCCATCACAAGCTCTCATGGTCAACGAAGGATATTCCTTCTAGCGGGAAGACCCGATCAGACTCGGAATCCCGGTTACAAGACATCCTCGACAATGGTAAAACAAGTCCAGCAAGACCGCCCGATGCGCCGACATCCCGATAGGACTTGCACATATCTCGTTCTCAGGGCACACCGGATAAGCTAAGCGTACGGGAGCCAACGTAACCCAAGTTGCCAAGGGACGGCCCAGCACGGTGCTCTAGTTTGGACCAACACTTAGACAAGCACTGGCCTGGGGGTTTAAAATAAAGATGACCCTTGGGCTGGCCTAACCCAAGGGAAAAAGAGGCTAGGTGGTGAATGGTAAAACCAAGGTTGGGCCTTACTGGAGGAGTTTTATTCAAAGCGAACTATCAAGGGGTTCCCATTATAACCCAACCGCGTAAGGAACGCAAAATCCGGGAAAATAACACCGATATGACGGAAACTAGGGCGGCAAGAGTGGAACAAAACACCAGGCATAAGGCCGAGCCTTCCACCCTTTACCAAGTATATAGATGCATTAATTAAATAAGAGATATTGTGATATCCCAACAAAATATCCATGTTCCAACAAGGAACAAAACTCAAATCTTCACCTGCAACTAACAATGCTATAAGAGGGGCTAAGCAAAGCGGTAACATAGCCAAACAACAGTTTGCTAGGACAAGGTGGGTTAGAGGCTTGGCTTAACAATATGGGAGGCATGATAAGCAAGTGGTAGGTATCGCAACATAGGCATAGCAAAAGAGCGAGCAACTAGCAAGCAAAGATAGAAGTGATTTCGAGGGTATGGTCATCTTGCCTGAAATCCCGCAAGGAAGAAGAACGAGTCCATGAAGAAGACAAATGGACGTAGTCGAACGGGTCCTCAGAAACACGACGTTATCGGAACCAACCCGAAGAAGCAACACCGGAAAGAAGCACACAACAAAGTAAACAACCAACACATGAACATGGCATGATATGCGGGATGCGGTATGTGATGCATATGCATGATTTGGAAAGGAATGATTGAACCTGGCCTCAACTTGGAAATCCAAGAGTGCCACTGGAAAATTGAGTTGATTTCGGTTGAAGTCGATATAAAGATCACCGGAATCGGATGCGCGGTTTGGAAATGGCAAGCAAAACAAATATGGCACCGGTCTGCGATAATCAGCAAGTGACCAACTAAATGCATCAAGATAAATATGCTACAACACTCAAACATGACAACAAGATACATGGAAGGGATCCACTCATGAAGCTTGAGAAAAGATGAACACTGAGCTACGGCTAGTTCACTCAATAGCAGGTTCAAACAACCATGGCAAAAGAGCAAAAGATAACAGGTTTTAGACTTAGTGAAATTAACAGCAAGTCGGGAATTTATCATCAGGAAGCAATGTTTAGAGCATGATAACTACATGCTATAGGAACATATCATGGCAAAGCAAGGCATGGCATGAAGCTACTCTAAGCACATAACAAAAGTCTCTTAGTGACCTTGAGCCAAAAGGGAGCAGAAAATACAATTGCAAGCATGTGAACATGGCAATAACATAAATAGATTCAGACTTAGTGAAAAACTGGAGCATGCAAAACAGTTAACGAGTAGGCATGTTTACGAGCTCGATGCACTCACTACAGAGCATGACATGACAAACCAAGCAGTCACCCATCAAGAAGACATGGCATAGAAGCTAGACATGGCAAGAACAACAACATAGCATGCACAGCTCAACAACAACAAGCTCGGCAAAATCGCTAAACATGTTAACAATCTGCCAGGGAAATTTTATAGCAAAAGTAGAGCTCGATTGAGTCAAGCTAGGCTGCTCCATAAATGCAAACAAAGACATGGATGGATAGAGCACCACAATATTAACAAAACATCCTTACTGATCTTCCTCAAAAGAGGCACGGATCACTAGGAAACAACATGCACATATGGCATAACAACAAAATCAGGATAAGGACTTGGTGAAATTCCAAGTCCCTGAAATCAGCATTACCGATTACGCTACTTTGCATGCTTGTGCTAGTCACCACAAATATCACAAAAATACATGGCATACACCCCTGTAAAGATGGCATGGCATATAACAAAACACATGTAGAGCTCAGGATCATAGCATGCACACATTAATCATGGCAAAAATGACAAAAGGCCATTTGCTGAAACAGATCTGACATAATCATCACATAGCCCTCTTCCAACAGCATTTCGGGCAACAAGATGAGCTCAAATGAAAATGATGCAATGAGATGAAATGATGTACTCGCCGAGATGAACATTTTGATATGCTACACGCACGAATCGGAGCAACGATGACAGAGTTATGACATGATGAAGATGGCATAAAAATTAGGGTTAGGGACGAAAAGTTAACCGAGAAATTGGATCTGGATCTAGATCTCGCTGTGATCACTGTTCATCATGCCTCCCGAGGTTCATCGGTGATGAACTCGAGGTGGCCGGAGTAGGAGGGAGAGCTCGCCGGAGTGAGGAGGATCCGGCCGGAGGCGCTGCGGTGTCCGGCGAGCTCCGGCGAGGCGCGGGCAGCCTGCGCGGAGCGCCGCGGCGGCGCGGGTGGCGCGGCCGTCGAGCGAGGCGGCGCGGGTGGAGAACCGGGCGGCGGGGCAGGCGCGTGGGGCGCTCGTCGGCGGCGGCCCGATCTGGCCCGGGGCGGGCCCGATCTGGGCTCCCTCGGGCCCGGCGGCGGGGAGGAGAGAGAGGAGCGGCGGCGCTGATGTGTCGCGCCCGGATTTGTCCGGAGTGGCGGCTGGACATGTCCGGTGTGGAAGAAAGTGTCCAGTGGCGCGAGGTAGGAGGAGCTAGGGTTTGGACTGCGCGAAAAATCAGGGAGAGCCACATATATATAGGTAGAGGGAGCTAGGAGAGTCCAAATGAGGTGTGGTTTTTAGCCACACGATCGTGATCGAACAACCGAGATGATGGAGAGGTCTTAGTTGGGTTTGGGCCACTTTGGATAGGTGTTGGGCTGCAACACACACGAGGCCTTTTCAGTCCCTCAGTTGACCGTTGGAGTATCAAACGAAGTCCAAATGGCACGAAACTTGACAGGCGGTCTACCGGTAGTAAACCAAAGCCGCATGACAAGTCTCGGTCCAATCCGAAAACGTTTAACACCCGCACACGAAAAGAGGTAGAAAGGGACACCGGGTGACATAGGAGCGCCGGATTGCAAAACGGACAATGGGGAAAATGCTCGGATGCATGAGACGAACATGTATGCAAATGAAATGCACATGATGACATGATATGCAATGCATGACACGCAAGAAATGACAAGGCAACAACAGCGAATAACTGGAGGACACCTGGCACATCGGTCTCGGGGCGTTACAACACTCCACCACTACGAGAGGATCTCGTCCCGAGATCTAGAATGGCACCGGAGGGAAAATGGAGGAGAAAGAGAAGCGATAAACTAAGCTGCGTCTTTGACCAATGAGTGAAACCACGAACCTTGAGAGGTTGAACAAATTGAAATAAAGAATGCAACGAAGAAGAACAAAGTTGAAAGCACACCGGTACGGAAGAGTAACAAGGAAGAACAAATTCTAACAACACTCCGGTTGAGAAGGGATGCAAGACTTTATAAGATGAAAAGAACTAGAAGAGAAGGCACAAGACTCTAGTTAGTTGAATAAGCACAGGAAAGAACACGATCCTGACAAAAACAAAAGACGGTTGAAGAGAGCAACATCACCCTGCCTTCGGAGCAAAAGAAAGAATGGAATGGAATGAACGAAGGGAAACACGATATTGAGAGAGCACGCTTACAACAAATGCTAGAACGGAGTTGTTGGAAAACCAACAACGAAAAGAATAAACTTGATATGGTCTTAAGGAATACATCTCAAATTATGAGGTGACAACCTGCCACTCACGGGAAAAGAATTTGATTGATAAGAACAAGGAGACGAGAAACTTATTTCACCGGGAGGATAAATGAAGAACTTGGGTCATTATAAGCACCATAGATAGCAACAATCCTTCGGGAAGGCTTTAGGTGAAATATAACCCAAGATAACTCCAATGAAGAGATTGATGGATTTAAGATACCTCATTCTTGACAACATGTGAATCATGAAACATGAACTCAAGTTATGAAGAATGACATAGCACCACCTCAAATGATACGGTAGAAGGAATTGCACTCCGGATTGCAAGAAGATTAAAGCTTGAACTCCTCTGAAAATAATCTTGATGAACGTTTGGAGAACGGATTAAGTCCTTGATGAACTATCATGTAGAACCTCCATGAAGAACTCCGTTAAACAAAAGAATGATCAAACGGAAGGAAAGAGAAGTTGAAAACAATAAGTGAAACCTTGTAATGATTTAGAAGGAGCTTCGCGACGAGACAAAGCGGAAAGGCTTGGAACTCCTGAAAAGAAAAGATGAAACAAGTGAAACCGAGAATTTGATGAACCTCCAGGATAAGGAATTAATCACTTGGGTGAAAACACGAATAAGAATTACGTTATGCTTATCCTTCACCAATTTAGATTGATGACAAGCAACGGATTTGGCATAGTACTTATTCTTCTTGAAAAGATTGCAGAGAGATATAGCGCGAACTTGAGAAAGGTCTTCAATGATTCACCGGTAGGATTGAGAAGAAGGAATGAATTGATATGATAACCAAGGAAGGGAAACTCTTGAGCGAACCACCGTGAGAATTGAACAATGAATGAAGTAAAAGGATGAATCACCGGTAAGAATTAGCAAATGAACAAACATACATTAGAGAGTTAAGATACATGAGAATGAAGAGATCACGAACTGAGAAGAGGATATTTGAAAGAAGCACTGGTAGGTTGGAGAATGATAACTGAAAACTGAGAATGAATAAACCTGAATTGATGGACTCCAGCTAGGTGAAAGGAATTCTCACAATCAAAACAATTATGAGAGGATGGCCTCAAACTAGAACCATGAATCTCTGAGAGAACGGATAAGATATGGAGGTAAAACTCTTCTTCGGTCTTCAAATGCAGAGAATGACGATGAGAAACACCACCGTGAATTATTGGGCACACCGGAAGAATCAAAAGCGAAGATATTGAGCCAAGGATGAAAAGAATTTAACCGATCTTGGAGAAAGGCATTTGACTGATGATAATTCATTCTTACGTCAAACATGGAAAAGAATTTGAGAATAGCTCTGGGAAAAAAAGAAGAGTCAGGTAAGATCCTGGGAAAAGACCTGTGGGTTAGGGCCCACTCAAAAGAAACACTGTTGAAATTATTTAAAAGAGAGATTGCGCCGGTTGAAATAAATGGCTTGAATGACGTAACATCCTCGCAAAAGCTTGAACGAATTGAGAATGGAAACTTGAATCTTCTCAGATATCTTCAACGCTCCAAAACAATTGAATAGCGAGAAATGAATGAATATGAGGTGCACCGGCATGAGAAGGTGTTGGAATGAGGAAGGGTATGATCAACAAAGCTTGACTTGAAACCATCGGAGAAGAAAACGAGTGAAGAGTGACGAACTTGAAGCTCCGTTAGAATCTTCATGAGAAATCATCGGATAAGACATTGACGGAAAATAATGGAAAGACTTCACAACAATAAAAGGATACTTGAATAAGAAATCTGGGTCCTTGAAGAAAAGGGTGGGAGGGAGGGAAAACAAAGGCAATTTGGGACGAATGAAATGAACACCATTGAAAAGAACTGAGATTGGATCTTGCAAATGTTGAAATGATCGGATCCACTTGAAGAGAAACACGCCGGTGAAAAGGATTGACAAGACAATCTTGATGATCAAGAAGGATTGGTATTCACATCGGAGTATGAGAACACCATTTGGGGAAGGTATGGAATCAACACTTGACATTGAAGCAACTCGAATACCACAACTCAAAACAAAACAAAGGATTGGCTTGCAAAATAAGCCGGAACAAACATATGATAGAGATTTCGTCCGAAGTTTTCATGGTGGGGCTTACACGGGCTCGATCGTACAGCACCATCATGTACAAGGCAGTGCACATGACATACGAAGCGTCCCCGAGTCGTCATAGCCAAGGACTCTTTAAGACACAACGAGACCACTGTAAAACCAACCGTGAATAGGCGGACCACTAGACGTCGAACCCCAATTTCATATCATACATCTATCGGAAAGATATCCTAAGAGCTAGTTGAATTCCCACTTATAAACTCCCGAAATTTTCCGATTATGCAATCAGGTTTTGGGATACAGGGGAAGCATAATATCTCACCCAAAACTAACAAATCCTACATCCAGCTGTATCATCCTTCAACACATAACCAAGAAACCTTCAGAAATCGTCTACCTCAACCTTCGAAAAGCATCCGTTATACGAGTTATGGCAATACTCCCGATCTCCTGCCCTAGTACTGGGTGGCGTCGAGGTTATCTCACCAACAACTGCATAAAAGAGATTTTCGATGTCGATGAAACTAAACTCAGGTATTCCAGAACTGCAACGATAAAATTGTGATGACAACACCTCAGAGCTCAACTCCCCGGGACACTGCCACAACCCCTAAATGACAGGAGGCACCAAGAACAATGTTCTCGTCACAAAACCATCGAAACGATTCCAAGATACCTGCGTGATCCTAAATTTTTTTAGTGAAATTTGAGAAGAGAAGAGTCAAAACTCTACGTCAGGATGCCTCACCAGAGCGATGAAGGGACTGGGGAGTAAAAAGAATTCCTAACTCTCCGATATATAATTCCTAAATGACTCAAAACATTTTTCTAGACTCAATAACGCCATCGATTCGATCAAGCAGGGGGCTCCTAAGGTCGGGGAAGGCTCTGATACCAACTTGTAACGCCCCGGACACACCCGCCGGTGGTCGTTACTCCTAGCGGGATCTAGACTGTCCCCACATATCAATACCAGTCTTTTATGCGCACTTTGTCCTCACTCGTGCGCACCCGGGAACAACTTCCCGGTCGGTCACCCATCCTAACACTACTCCAAGCTGAGCACGCTTAACTTTGGAGTTCTGTCCGAATGGGATCCTGGAAAAGAAGGAATTCCTTATTGATATGAGTAGTCTATCATCCCTAATAAGCCAGGCTATCACATAGTAACTCTTCAACTCATACATTGTTTAATTCCCCTTCATGCTTACCGAAGGATGAATACTATGATAATTGCTATGATCCCGTCGATTCTTTTGAAATATCCCTTTTTGATGATGCTTGCTATGCTTGTGGCCAAGATGCCAATATGAATTATGCTTATGGAGATGAACTTGCTATAGTTCCTTATCTTAAACATGAAATTGTTGCTATTGCACCCATGCATGATAGTCCTATTATCTTTTTGAATTCTCCCGACTACACTATACCGGAGAAGTTTGCACTTATTAAGGATTATATTGATTGGTTGCCTTTTACCATTGCACATGATGATTTTGATGAATATAATATGCATGTGCTTGCTGCTCCTACTTGCAATTATTATGAGAGAGGAACTATATCTCCACCTCTCTATGCTTCCCACATGATAAAATTGCAAGAAACTGTTTATACTATGTATTGGCATTTACTTTGTGTGCATGAATTGTTCTTTTATGACATGACGATGCATATGAAGAGAGTTAGACTTCCTCATTACATGATATATGTTACCTTGTGCTCACCACTAAATTCGAAATCATTGTTAATTAAAATTGGCTTTGATATACCTTGGGATCCGGGTGGATTCATTACTTGAGCACTATATGCCTAGCTTAATGGCTTTAAAGAAAGCACTGCCAGGGAGACAACCTAGAAGTTTTAGAGAGTCATTTATTTCTGTTGAGTGTTTTTATATAGTTTAAAAACAACAAAAATAAAGAGGGGAACCCAAAACTTTTTCAAAAAGGAAAGCGAAAGTGAGAAAGACAAGCATTGTTGAAGTGGGAGCTAGCCTTGAACTTTGTTCATGCTCACGGAAACTTTGTGAATCTTGATTACAGAAACTTCTCAACAAAAATAATTATCCCCTTGTACAATTCCATTTTATTATAAAAATAATGTGCCAAGGTTTGCCTTTAGGATGTTTACATTTGCATGATGGTTTGTATGGTGCAGGACAGAAACTTTGGCTGTAGTGCGTGATTTCACATTTTTAGCTGGAACCTCAAATGGTTCTGATTATTTTTGCACTATCTTCCTATACAAATTTTTTATTTTTCCTAATTTTGGTAGAATTTTTCAAGTATCAGAAGTATGGTTAATGTTCAGATTATTACAAACTGTCCTGTTTTAGACAGATTCTGTTTTTGATGCATAGTTTGCATGTTTTGATGAAACTATCGATTTATATTAGTGGATTAAGCCATGAAAAAGTTATATTACAGTATACACAATGCAAAACAAAATATGAATTGGTTTGCAACAGTACTTAAAGTAGTGATTTGCTTTATTATACTAACCGATCTTACCGAGTTTTCTGTTGAAGTTTTGTGTGGATGAAGTGTTTGATGATCGAGAAGGTCTCGATGTGAGAAGAAGGAAGAGAGGCAAGAGCTCAAGATTGGGGATGCCCGAGGCACCCCAAGTAAATATTCAAGGAGACTCAAGCATCTAAGCTTGGGGATGCCCCGGAAGGCATCCCCTCTTTCTTCAACAAGTATCAGCATGTTTTCGGATTCGTTTCGTTCATGCGATATGTGCAATCTTGGAGCGTCTTTTGCATCTAGTTTTCATTTTTCTTTTATGCACCATGATGGTATTAGATAATCCTTGGTTGATTTATAGAATGCTCTTTGCACTTCACTTATATCTTTTAAGTATGGCTTTATAGAATGGTCTTCAATAATCCTTGGGTGAACCGTTATGTAACGAAGTTGGAGCATGAGGTATTTATTGATTGTCTTCCTTATGAGTGGCGGTCGGGGACGAGCGATGGTCTTTTCCTACCAATCTAGCCCCCTAGGAGCATGCACGTAGTACTTTGTTTCGATGACTAATAGATTTTTGCAATAAGTATGTGAGTTCTTTATGACTAATGTTGAGTCCATGGATTAGACGCACTCTCACCCTTCCACCATTGCTAGCCTCTCTAGTACCGCGCAACTTTCGTCGGTACCATAACCCCACCTTATATCTTCCTCAAAACAGGCACCATACCTACCTATCATGGCATTTCCATAGCCATTCCGAGATATATTGCCATGCAACTTTCATCATCATCATATATATGACTTGAGCATTCATTGTCATATTGCTTTGCATGATCGTAAGATAGCTAGCATGATGTTTTCATGGCTTGTCCGTTTTTATGTCATTGCTACGCTAGATCATTGCACATCTCGGTATACCGCAGGAGGCATTCATATAGAGTCATATCCTTGTTCTAGATATCGAGTTGTGATATTGAGTTGTAAGTAAATAAAGGTGTGATGATCATCATTATTAGAGCATTGTCCCATGTGAGGTTATCAAAATAAAAGTGGCCAAAGAAGCCCCAAAAAAAGAGAGGCCAAAGAAGCCTACAAAAAAAGAAAAAAAAGAAAAAAAACATGAGAGAAAAAGAGAGAAGGGGCAATATTACTATCCTTTTTCCACACTTGTGCTTCAAAGTAGCACCATGTTCTTCATATAGAGAGTCTCTTGAGTTATCACTTTCATATACTAGTGGGAATTTTCATTATAGAACTTGGCTTGTATATTCCAACGATGGGCTTCCTCAAACGCCCTAGGTCTTCATGAGCAAGCAAGTTGGATGCACACCCACTTAGTTTCAGTTAGAGCTTTCATATACTCATAGCTCTAGTGCATCCGTTGCATGGCAATCCCTACTCACTCACATTGATATCTATTGATGGGAATCTACATAGCCCGTTGATACGCCTAGTTGATGTGAGACTATCTTCTCCTTTTTGTCTTCTCCACAACCACCATTCTATTCCATCTATAGTGCTATGTCCATGGCTCAAGCTCATGTATTGCGTGAAAGTTGAAAAGGTTTGAGAACGTCGAAAGTATGAAACAATTGCTTGGCTTGTCATCGGGGTTGTGCATGATGTGAGTATTTTGTGTGGTGATGATGGAGCATAGCCAGACTATATGATTTTGTAGGGATAACTTTCTTTGGCCTTGTTATTTTGAAAAGACATGATTGCTTTATTAGTAGGCTTGAAGTATTATTGTTTTTATGTCAAATGATAGACTATTGCTTTGAATCACTCGTGTCTTAATATTCATGCCATGATTAGACATACTAGTCGTCAACCCGTGCAACGCACGGGCTAGTTTAATGCTGAACAACACATAAATCGTAGAAGTATCACCAATTATCACATGTATATGCTTTTGAAAACTATTATCACCATGAAAATGTAATACTTCTCCATGGGTACCCATAGGACAAATAGGATCAAATTCATTGATTCAATTCCTGGTTACACACTTTACATGTAGACTCATACTGAGAACATGCATGTAATAATTTTTCGTTGTAGTCCCTAGGACAATCAATTAGTTAATGATTAGACGCTTCATATGTCTTCATGGGTTTGAACATTTTATTCGCTACTTCTTTCTATTCGCAGGCGAACTTTAGTTCTATTAGTTTTTAATTTTTTATTGTTTTGCTAGATTCTTATTTTAGGTCAATTGGTCTGAATTTTTGTATACAAACTGTTGTGGCTTACGAAACGCTTCTATCCAGCACCAGATTTCAAGATCAGAAATACTGGGAGTATATGCACATGTGATCTCTGCATTCAACTTACATAACATGACTTCTCTATTTCTTGTATGTGGACACGTACACAAAATGGCTGAACAAAAATCCATGGAACATGTATAAGCATGTGAACTAAAATTAATTGTTATTCGTTAAAGGCCATTTTCCCTCAAGAAAGTCTACTCTAGTACCCAATTACCGAAATCTCTACATGCTTCATCTCAGATAATTTAATTGATTCTAAATTATCATCACAATATGAATAAGAGTGATTAGAGCCAAACGTGGATACCATCTACAGAATTGAAAGGAGAGAAATACTAAGCTACTTGTATATATACATGATAGAGGGAGGAACATACATAAGCATTTTCTTTTGTGGATCTATAAGAAGACCTGTCATTCAGCATATATAAACATTTTCTTTTTGGAATCTTGAAATAATCACTTTCATGACAGCTTCCTGAGTAAAGGGAAGCTACCTTCGTAGCAAGAATTTTGTTCTCACTGTGATGAAATGGTTATGCAAGTATAGTTTACTGAAACTGAAAGCAAGTGCAAATGGTCATAATTGTCTTTTGAAAGCAGTAACACTGAAATCCAAACAACATAAAATACATATGTGGGGGTCAGATGATCGAATTACACAGTAAGTTTAATCTCACTTATTTAAGCTAATACTAACAGACCTGGAGCTAGATCATAACCTTATCTTACTCATTGAATATTAGTACATGCCGAATCCCATGGAAATCACCTCCAAACTGCACGCATGCCTACCCTGCTGACATAATCTGCCTCTATCAGCCGACACTCAGTTTTACTACTTGTTGTCTTGGAGAAGTAGATCTCGATAAAATTGAACGGAACCCACTAAATTGAATATTTTGGAGAGGTAGCTTTTGTAACTAAATTCATAATAATGAAAACAATTTAACAGGGACTGTTAACATCCACATCACAATTAATGCATCCCAATTTATTTATTCTTGACTAATATGCAATGCAAAATTAACTTTTGGGTCTGTCAAAACATTAATCGAACAATAGACACTGAGCTTATAAGCAAATATCCTCTGATAGAAATCTTACTGCTAGTAGTCATCTACCTTGACCGTTTTGAGGAGCTGGGTCAAGAAACACATATATACCTCGATCTACATAATACAACGTTAACGACTTGCTTCAACTGGTTGACTGTAACTGAAACAACCAAATATATATGTGGACATGGAGTAACACCATCGTAGGTCAAGGCAGCTTTTGATGCACTATAATACAAATAAAAGATACCCCTGACAAAGCAATGTTGAAGATAGATATACTACACTAACTGTACCATCAAAAGTAGTAAATCAACATATAGTATCATTACTATATCAGAAGAGTTGGATGGTAAAAATAAATCCACCAAGAAGAATATAATAATTAAAAGACGAAGTAATGTGATAATGCAAAGAAATTTATATATTTGATCTGACACCAAAAATTCATCAATAAGCAAAACATGCCTCCTGTTTCAACTTGGCCATTAGCAACATACATACGCGCGCAGAGAGAGTGAGAGAGAGAGAGAGGGAGAGAGAGAGAGCGGGAGAGAGAGAGAGAGTTTATTTTTGTGTTCAAGGTTTGTACGTAAAGAGAACCTTGGTTTTATATTCGTAATATTCTACCATACAGACTAAGAAAATAATTCAAATGATTATTGTAGTAACATCAATTGAAAAGCATTTACACAAATGGAAACAATTTTAATGGAATATTCCTGAGTTTCCACGGGCAACATCTTCCCTAAATCAGTGTAGTATAATTTATAGGCCTTTTACACCATATTTTTTTTCTCGAAAAGCACCCACAGGACAACATCTGGAAGTGCAAATCCGTTCCAGAGAGAGAGAGAGAGAGAAAATGAACTTAGCAGCTCCAATATAATGTACATCAGAGAAAATATTATAGTTTACATAGACAGTTGGGAACAACTACAACGTTAACTAAGCCTTGAATCATCAGACCTATGCCATTTGTATTATGATGAAGTATCATACATGGATCTCTAGCAGAATTACATATTCATTTACCGAGGCAACCTATATGTTAACATGATAAGGTAAAGTGACACACTAATGCAAAAGCAGTACTCTGCAGAGAAAGCATGACATATTAACTGAAAAGGTAGAAGTTGTTCAGCAAACAAAAAATGTACATTAATCGGCACCTGATAACATTGCGACTCACCCACATAGAAGAGCTCCGTATACCAAATTCCAAAATTAAAATTCATAGTCTCACAATCTCGAATTTTCTAGATCAAATCAGTACATGGAACCAATGGGGCATCGGATAACACAAACTTCAGCAGTTTTTACTATAGTGGGGCAGAGGTGATTTCTCTTTGTTGGTCTGGCTGGGTCAAAATATTATGAACCATGAAAACATGAGAGATCTACAATCAGTCTGCTGTCAGGACAAACCATAAAGGAGCACATGAGTAATTTAAGATACTAAGAATACAATGCAGCAACAATCGAATCATATAATCTGTGTGCCATCCTTCCATTCTCAACTTGCATGATATGTGTGTCGTACATCTGAAAACAAATGAATTTTTTTAATTCAAAGTACCATCGAATGCATACCTATGATGTTGCAGGCAGGACGCTATTATGTACCCAGAAATTGGCCACGCATCACAATCTACCACAAGAGCTGTAAATTATCCCTTGTTGGTTCTGGTAGTAGTATTTAGAGCACTGGTTTCTCTACCTATTCAGATCAATGATTGGGCAACTTCCAATTCCTTTATCATGTAAGTATCGCATCGTGAACTACATATAGTTAGCAGTCGACTTGGTTAGAAAGTAAGAGATTGAATACTAAAGGTTTGAAAGCCTTGATCAATTATTGGTAGAAGACCTATTTTTATGTATTACTTGGAGGTATTAATAACGTACTCGTAAAGAGGTGCATACCTGAATCTGCAGCAAAAAAGGCATGAACTGGATCTAGAGTCAAAGGGGCATGGTTGATGGATTGGATCTGCAGGAATAGGGGCATGAACCTCGGGTCTCATCTTCGAGCAGAAGACATGGACACAGGTAGCGTAGATGCGTATAGAGGAAGACATCACCGAAGATTACGTTGGATGCCTCCATTAAAAGAAACTAATAGTGATATGATTTGCATGCATCAGAGGCAAGATCACCCGTAACAACTCTGCAGAGGGGCAGACTTGACGCCGGCAGCGCCGACCATCGAGGAACCCTACATACGGTAAGAGCATGGAGATCCCGAACAGGTGAATCATAACTATATTTATGTGGTGGCGGACATTGCGCAGTAGCGACGCATGAAGAGGAGGAGACGTGGAAAACATGGAAGAAACATGTGTGGGAGAGGAAGCTTAATTAAGACCGGAGAGTCATGATGCATAGTTTTTTTAATGTCAACATGCGGTGATTAGCAGCAGACGTTATAAACCAATGTGGATGGTCAGATTGATATTTAGATCGGGAGCTTGTGTCTTTGCCTGTCGTGTCTGGTTAGATTAGGGAGTTAGAAGATCTACACCGTAATAATTCGGTCCCACACCCGATAAACGGCTCCTAATTACTAATTAACGTGTGAATTTTTAGGGAGTTTGTAATTAGTATAGGTATAGATGATCAAGATTATGCTAGGTAGCAATCCACATCAAAAATTATCTTTTTTATCATTTACCTACTCGAGGACGAGCAGGAATTAAGCTTGGGGATGCTGATACGTCTCCGTCGTATCTATAATTTTTTATTGTTCCATGCCAATATTATTTAACTTTCATATACTTTTGGTAACTTTTTATACTATTTTTGGGACTAACATATTGATCCAGTGCCTAGTGCCAGTTCCTGTTTGTTGCATGTTTTTTGTTTCGCAGAATATCCATATCAAACGGAGTCCAAACGGGAAAAAAACTGACGGAGATTTTTTTTTGAATATATATGATTTTTGGGAAGAAAAATCCACGCGAGACGGTGCCCGAGGTGGCCATGAGGCAGGGGGCGCGCCTGCCCCCTGGGTGCGCCCCTGACCCTCGTGGGCCACTCGTAAGGTTGATGCCCTTCTTTCGCCGCAAGAAAGCTAATTTCCGGATAGAGATCGTGTCAAAATTTCAGCCCAATCGAAGTTACGGATCTACGGGAATATAAGAAACGGTGAAAGGGAAGAATCTGGGAACGCAAAAATAGAGAGAGACAGAGAGACAGATCCAATCTCGGAGGGTCTCTCTCCCCTCCCGTGCCATGGAGGCCATGGACCAGAGGGGAAACCCTTCTCCCATCTAGGGAGAAGGTCAAGGAAGAAGAAGGAGGGGGGCTCTCCCCCCTCGCTTCCGGTGGCGCCGGAACGCCGCCGGGGGCCATCATCATCACCGCGATCTACACCAACACCTCCACCATCTTCACCAACATCTCCATCACCTTCCCCCTCTATCTATAGCGGTCCACTCTCCCGCAACTCGCTGTACCCTCTACTTGAACATGGTGCTTTATGCTTCATATTATTATCCAATGATGTGTTGCCATCCTATGATGTCTGAGTAGATTTTCGTTGTCCTATCGGTGGTTGATGAATTGCTATGATTGATTTAATTTGCTTGTGGTTATGTTGCTGTCCTTTGGTGCCTGTCGGTGTCAAAACCAGCGGATCTCGGGTAGGGGGTCCCGAACTATGCGTCTAAGGCAGATGGTAACAGGAGGTAGGGGACACGATGTTTTACCCAGGTTCAGGCCCTCTTGATGGAGGTAAAACCCTACGTCCTGCTTGATTATTCTTGATAATATGAGTAGTACAAGAGTTGATCTACCACGAGATCAGAGAGGATAAACCCTAGAAGGTAGCCTATGGTATGATTGTTGTTGTCCTACGGACTAAACCCTCCGGTTTATATAGACAACGGAGGGGGCTAGGGTTACACAGATTCGGTTACAAGGAAGGAGATCTACATATCCGTATTGCCAAGCTTGCCTTCCAGGCCAAGGAGAGTCCCATTCGGACACGGGACGAAGTGCTCAATCTTGTATCTTCATAGTCCAATAGTCCGGCCAAAGGATATAATCCGGCAGTCCGGATACCCCCTAATCCAGGACTCCCTCAGTAGCCCCTGAACCAGGCTTCAATGACGATGAGTCCGGCGCGCAGATTGTCTTCGGCATTGCAAGGCGGGTTCCTCCTCCGAATACTTCATAGAAGATCTTGAACACGAGGATCGTGTCGTGCTCTACAAAATAAGTTCCACATACCACCGTAGAGGGAATAATATTTACACAAATCTAATCTGCTGACGTACCCCGTAGTGTGACATCACACCACAGCCAGGTCTTTATTCGAATCGTTTTTCATAACCTATCTCAGCGTGTTTCGCGACGCAGTTTCCTTGGCACGTCTTGTCAAAGCAGGGATTGCGTCCCCTTATTACGGGATTCCCATCAATACGGACGTGGGTAACCCAACGGCGCCATCAATTACGGCGCTTGGGGGATAAGCGAGTTTTACCAGGCTGGTGGGGGCGCATAGTTTCGTCCGCCCTTATAAAGGGATAAGGTTTCACCTTTTTCTACCCACGCCTTCTTCCTCCTTGCTCATCCATTCTCGTGCACTCAAGCTCCTGCGCTCAAGTCCACATCCTTCTCCTCAACTCTCTCCAAACATGTCCGGAGCGGGAGGCAAGTGGATGGTCTCCTCCGTCACGGAGGAACACATAAAAAAACTACGTGGGGCCGGATACTTAGCCACAGATATCGCGCACCGGCTGCCAGCCGCGGGGCAGATCGTCCCTACCCCGGAACCTCACAAAAGGGTGGTTTTCCTCCCCCACTTCGTCCGCGGACTGGGGTTTCCCCTCCATCCATTCGTCCGCGGCCTTATGTTCTATTATGGGCTAGACTTTCATGATCTTGCCCCGAATTTCATCCTCAACATCTCGGCGTTCATCATCATGTGCGAGGCCTTTCTCCGCATCCGGCCCCACTTTGGCCTATGGCTGAAGACCTTCAATATCAAGCCGAAGGTAGTAGGCGGCCAACAAGCGGAATGCGGCAGAGCCATGGTGGGCAAAATGCCCAACGTTACATGGCTCGAGGGCTCCTTCGTGGAGACCATAAAGGGGTGGCAATCGGGGTGGTTCTACATCACCGAGCCACGCGACACCAACTGGGTGGCGGCCCCTGAGTTTCGATCCGGAATCCCCATGCGGCTCACTTCCTGGAAGGAGAAGGGCCTATCCTGGGGTTCATCGGTGGAGCTGGACGGAGTCCAGAAGTGTATCCGGAACATGATAAGCAAGAAACTTAAGCTTGTCAACATAGTCCAGGTCATGCTCTTCCGCCGGATCCTCCCGTGTCAACGACGGGCTTTCAACTTATGGGAGTTCGACCCGGCCCAGCACCAAACTCTACGCGAGCTCTTCGACACGACGCATAAGGATGTCTGGAAGGTGCTATTCAAGGGCGCCGAGGTCCCTCCTTCTCTTACCCAGGACCGCGGGCTAAGCGCGAAGCGCCCTGCGAATCCGGTAAGTTTTGTACATCTGGTAGGGTATTTATTTCCCATAGCTTAACCATGTGCGGGGTCTGAGCTCCCATGCCTTTGACAGGACTGAGTGGAGACATCGGAGCAGATTAACTGTCCGGCCCCTCTGCCCGAAGACCCTGCGGACGCTCTCCTGATGGAGATGCAGACTCCGGCTCCTTATGAGGTGCCGGAGAAGACCAAGAAGAAGGCCAAGGGAACCCGAAAGAGTTCCCGGCGCCAGAGACAAGAAAAGGAAGGTCATCGTCCGATAACTCCGGGACGCACTCCTCCCGTGAAAACGAGGAGGAGGAAGATGAAGACTCTCCCCCTCCAGCCGGGGGAGACAAGAAAAGGAAGGTCGCCCCAACCGGGGAGGCCGAAGGGTCCAAGATGGGAAGGACTCTCCTTCCAGACTGTTCCACCGCCGCCGCCGACGGTGAAGACGAGTGGTTACTCAAGGCTAAGCCCCTAGCGAAGTCGTATGTATTCGGATACCAGAGTAACTCATAGCATACTTTTATTGCACTGCTTCTCCTAATCGTCGAATATGATCATGCAGTCCGCCCCGAGCCCGTATCGACGTATCCTCGTCGGACGGTTCCTTGGACTCATCGGATATGGATAGTGATACACTTCCAACCACCTCCTCTCCTCGCCCTACGGACGATGTCGAGGTACTGTCTCAAGGGGCACCGAGCCGGGGGGAGACAGTCCTGGAGGCGCCTGAAGGCGACCTTCCGGACTCCAGGCGCGAAGAGAGCAAGACTCCCAAGGGCTCCAAGTTCGGCCCCCAGCCGAACACCGCGCCGGAACCTCCAGTGGTTCCGGACTCCGGCAGGTGGCCCCCTTCCAAGAGGGGAAAGCCGCCCGTGCCGGTGACCTCTGTTCATCCATAGGCACCGGACAACCTGCTGGGAGCGCTTCGCGGCGCTTCCATCGACGAAGAGCACCGCACTATTATGAGTGCGGTGATCAAGAAGGTTCAGTCCGCCAAGAGTGGACTGACTGAAGCCTGTGCCAGCCTTCTAACAGGCTTTGAGGTAAGTATTTAAAATATAGGAAAATATTACGGCATAGACAGTAGCCCCTGATGCTCTGTTTGGTGTTCACAAAGAAAAGCCGAATAGAGGATCAAATAATATCTACAGGAGTCTAATATAAGTATGTCTGTATGCGTATGCAGGCTTCGCTGCTGACCTCTGCCGCACTGACGACGGAGGTCGCTGCACTGAGGCAGAATCTCGAGCGGTCCGAGAAAGAGCTCGGTCTTGCCAAGAGGCAGCTCAAGGAGAACAAAGGTAAGTAATGCCTTGTCCATATATATATATATATATATATATATATATATATATATATATGTATAAAAAAGATGCGTTTGCAAAATGATAGGATCATCATGGATGTGCCAGGGGCCACGACCGAAGTGGCGACCCTGAAGCAAGCTCTCGTGAAGAAGCACGAGGCTTTGGAGCTTGACTCGAAGATGCGAAAGTCCGAGCTTGCCGCGGCCCTCGAGAGCACAAAGCATACCAAGGCTGAAGCCCAAAAGTCGCTCCAGGAAATTGAGGTGATGAGGAAGATAGCGGCAGGTAAGGCCTTCAATATGCAAAGCAAGCATGTGAAAGTAAATTACTTGTTACTTACCCGTGTCCGGAGCTCTCCAGGAGCATTCGTAGATTTGCCCCGCATCGTGTCGGATGCCGCGAAGTATTACCAGGCCGAGGAGGGAAGCTCGACGGAGAAGTTGTTCTGGTCTCAGTATACTGGGACCGAACACCCGATGCCTGTGAGCGACCAGCTGAAGCAACTGGTCGAGCTGCACAAGGCGGCCGAACAGGCCATGAGGGGCATTATAGTCCGGATGTGGCCTGGTGACTCCCTTCCCAACAGCTACTTTGGCCTGGTGAGGCGGCTTGTGAATGCCTGCCCATGGCTGGAAGTCATAAAGCGGTCCGTCTGCATCGAAGGTGCACGCCGGGCTTTTTCCCGTGCGAAGGTGCACTGGGCCAAGATGGACGCCGAGAAGCTGGTGAAGGAGGGGCCACCGCAAGGCAAGGAGCATCGCCTCCCCGAAATGTATTATGAGGGTGTCCTGAAGGGTGCCCGTCTTGTGGTGGACGAGTGTGCGAAGGATGTAATTTTTGAATGAACTTGCTCGTGTGATCCTGTATTATGAAAACTTGTTCATATGCGCTATGCAATGCTTGTTTGAATTTAAAATATTACCTTCTATGCAACTGTTTTTTAAATCTGAGAGATGGCCAGTCGTCGGCTTCTGCCCCCACGCCACGAGTGCTTGGGTGTTTGGGATAAATCTGAGCACTCTTTTTCCCATTGTTGGGTCCTTCGAGGGAGGTGCTCAGCACAACGAACAAGGCAATCGGACTATAATGATTTATCACTCTCACTTAGCCATAGAAGTCTACAATTTTAAATTTTGGCGAAGCCCCTAGTAATTGGAAGGACGAATTCGGGGCGCTATACACGCCTTAAGCCAGACCAAGCCGACTCCTCGCTCTAAGCGGCATAAGTCTTTAGGGACTCGAGAACAGCGACCAGCTCTCGCCTTATCATGACAGTCAGTTTTAGCTTTCTCTACTGAGGTGCTTAGCCCAGATGAACCGGGGCACAATCGCAGTAGTTCTCCCAGTGCTACCTTAGTCGATATAGCAGAACGTAAGGTACCAAAACATGGGAGCCGGGCAAACCCAACTATTGACCCAAGACATGATTCGGAGCTGATGCATATAATGCTATAAGTTCGGGGTGCCGCACTGTCGAAAGTGTTCAGACTTCTCACGCCGTATTATGGGGTACGCTTAAGCCCCTAGCGTATGGGCCGTACCAGAGTGTACGGGTGCTGAATGTCATGAATGAACATATATAGAGAATGCGGTAATAGTCTAGTGCTATGCATTGTTTATTCAAAAAGGTGCGTCGAAGCAGAATGATACAAGTAGTGCGATAAGAAAAAAGTAGGACTATTTGACATGTCCCCTCCAAGGGCATGCTCAGGAATGGTATTTAAAGCAGGTACTTCGCTCGTTATCAGAGACCACCTGGGAATTCCATGATGCGGCGTAGCTTTCTGCCTCCTTGGTTGTTGTATCGTGTGTCCGGCAATCGTACTACCGGACGGGGTTTCCAGAGAGTAAAGTCCTGAAAGAGAGAAAAAATAATAAGGCGGGAAGCCCCTAGTGCGGTTGAGCCGTGTTTGGGATGTGCCGTAGTCGTGCCCCCCATCTATGCCCATGGTATTTTCAATGCGTAATTATGTACGCGTGGCACGGATTTCACCGTTTGGCTGGGACTGGGGTGGGGGCCGCATTGCTATGCGAGCTCGGAACGTGCCAGGCAGTCTTGTTGCCGATTACTCCAGGCGCGCTTGAAGGTGTCCGGGTCTTTAATCGCCGAACTGGTGGATTGCCTTAAGATGCTGCTTTGCGCTTCTGCTGCGAGGGCAGCAGTGTGCTGCTCCGTGCGGAGAGAGCGCTCTGTGTTTCCATTGACTGTGATGACCCCCCGAGGTCCTGGCATCTTGAGCTTGAGATATGCATAGTGCGGTACCGCGTTGAATCTCGCAAATGCGGTTCGCCCGAGCAGTGCATGATAGCCACTATGGAATGGGACTATATCGAAGATTAACTCCTCACTTCGGAAGTTATCCGGGGATCCGAAGACCACTTCCAGTGTGACTGAGCCTGTGCAATGGGGCTCTACACCTGGTATGACGCCTTTGAAGGTCGTTTTTGTGGGTTTGATCCTTGAGGGGTCTATACCCATTTTGCGCATTGTGTCCTGATAAAGCAGGTTTAGGCTGCTGCCGCCGTCCATAAGGACTCGAGTGAGGTGAAATCCGTCAATGATTGGGTCTAGGACCAGTGCGGCGAATCCACCATGACGGATACTAGTGGGATGGTCCCTGCGATCGAAGGTGATCGGACAGGAGGACCATGGGTTGAACTTTGGGGTGACTGGCTCCAACGGGTATACATACCTTAATGCATGCTTCCGCTCCCTCTTGGGGATGGGGGTTGTGTATATCATGTTCACCGTCCACACTTGTGGGGGGAACCTCTTCTGTCCTCCGGTGTTCGGCTACTAGGGCTCTTCCTCGTCATCGCTATGTAGCCCCTTATCTTTGTTTTCGGTGTTTAACTTGCCGGCCTGCTTGAACACCCAACATTCCCTGTTGGTGTGGTTGGCTGGCTTGTCGGGGTGCCATGTATTTGGCACGAGCGATCGAGTATACGGTCCAAACTGGACGGGCCCGGAGTGCTTCTTTTGAATGGCTTTTTCCGCTGACCGGGTTTAGAGCCTCTGAATCCGACATTGACAGCCGTATCCTCGGTATTGTCGCTATTAATGTGGCGCTTATGTTTGTTGCGACGTGACCTGCCATTGCTATCCTTGGTATCTGAAGTACTGTGGTTCTTTGATATGTTATTGTTGTGACCCAGCCAGCTGTCTTCTCCTGCGCAAAAGCGGGTCATGAGTGTCGTGAGGGCTGCCATAGATTTCGGCTTTTCCTGGCCAAGGTGCTGGGCGAGCCACTCGTCGCGGATGTTGTGCTTAAAAGCTGCTAGGGCCTCTGCATCCGGACAGTCGACGATTTGATTTTTCTTTGTCAGGAACCGTGTCCAGAACTTCCTGGTCGATTCCTCTGGTTGCTGAATTATGTGTCTCAAGTCATCGGCATCTGCTGGTCGCACATAAGTTCCCTGGAAGTTGTCGAGGAATGCGGCTTCCAGATCTTCCCAACAGCCGATGGATTCTGCTGGCAGGCTGTTGAGCCAATGCCGAGCTAGTCCTTCGAGCTTGAGTGGGAGGTATTTGATGGCGTGTAGATCGTCACCGCGGGCCATGTGGATGTGCAGGAGGACGTCTTCGATCCATACCGCAGGATCTGTTGTGCCGTCGTATGATTCGATATTTATGGGTTTGAAACCCTCTAGGATTTGGTGATCCATTACTTCGTCTATGAAGCATATGGGGTGTGCGACGCCTCTGTAGTGGGCTATGTCGCGACGCAACTCGAATGAGTCTTGTCCGCTGTGTTCGGCCCTAATGGATTTACTTTTACTGTATCCGGCGTGACGGTTATCGTCTCACGTAGTGGCATGCCCTCGTGATCTGTAGATCAATCTTGCGTGTTTTGCTTTGTCCTCCAATACATCTCGCAGGTCTAGCGTGTTTCCCCGTGCCTAATCATTTTTATTTGAGTGCCGTCGGGGTGCGGGCTGACTTTGGCTGAAATGCCTCTCTGTCGCAGCCACGAGGTGGCCGGTCAACCGCGTCATATGCTGGAGATGTAGGTTTTAATGCTTTCTCCTCCAGTCGGGGTAGCAACCTGCGCTTTGGGTAACTCTTGGAGGGGCGTTTGAGTTCATATTCCTCAGTCGCAAGGACTTCAGTCCATCTGTCAGCTAGCAAATCTTGATTAGTTTGAAGCTGCTGCTGCTTTTTCTTAAGGCTATTTTCCGTGGCTATAAGCCGGCGCTTGAAGCGTTCTTGCTCGGCGGGATCCTCTGGCATGACAAATTCGTCGTCGTCGAGGCTTTCCTTGTCTTCGGAGGGAGGCATGTAATTATCATCCTCCACCTCTCCATCTGCCGCTCTCTCGGGAGGGCTGGCTTCTCCATCCTGCTGCTCTAAATCTTGCTGGAGGGGATTGTTGTCATCTTCGGCACTATCCGGAGTGCTATTATCTCCTGTGTCGGTGTCACCGCTTTTGCTTTGGTGAGACTTAGAGCGGCGCCGCTGACGTCGGCGCTTGGGTTGCTTCTTTGAGGGGTCATCCTCCGCTGTCCCGTCGCCATTGCCTTCTTTGGGTGTGTCCACCATGTATATATCATATGATGAGGTGGCTATCCAGTGCCCTATGGGCAGTGGTTCCTCTTCGTCTCCCGCATCGTCGTCCATACCTTCGATGTCTTCGGAGTCGAAGTCGAGCATGTCGGTCAAATTGTCGACAGTGGCTACTAAGTGGGTGGTGGGTGGGCGGCGAATTTCTTCGTCATCCGCATCCCAATCCCGCCGAACATAGTTCGGCCAGGACTCTCCTGACAGGGAGAGAGACCTTAATGAGTTCAGCATGACGCCGAAGGGCGCGTGCCGAAAGATATCCGCGGAGGTGAACTCCATGATCGGCGCCCAGTCGGATTCGATAGGCACGGGCATAGGCGGTTCAGAGTTCGTGGCCGGGGAAGAATCCGGCAATTTGGTGTCACGGCTCTCGTGAAGGGTAAGGCCGATACTCGGCTCGATCGCCACTGAGAATGCGGCCTCCGTGGCGGGGTCTATCCCCTCGTCCGTGGATGGCGCAATCGGCTCCGAATTGAGGGTCGGAGCGGTTGCCGGTGCGATCTCCAACACACTGTCCGATGGTAGAGCTAAATCATGCTCATCATGATCGTGCGGCGTACTCGGCAGGGGCTCGAATCCGTCAAAGATCAAGTCTCCGCGGATGTCAGCCGTGTAATTTAAGCTTCCAAACCTGACCTGGTGGCCAGGGGCGTAACTCTCGATCTACTCCAGATGGCCAAGCGAGATGGCCCACAGTGCGAAGCCGCCGAATACAAAGATATGTCCGAGGAGAAAAGTATCACCCTAGACTGCATCACTATCGATGATAGAAGGAGCCATCAAGCCTAATGATGACGACATAGAGGAACTCTCAATGAAAGCACCAATGTCGGTGTCAAAACCGACAGATCTTGGGTAGGGGGTCCCGAACTGTGCGTCTAAGGCGGATGGTAACAGGAGGCAGGGGACACGATGTTTTACCCAGGTTCGGGCCCTCTTGATGGAGGTAAAACCCTACGTCCTGCTTGATTATTCTTGATAATATGAGTAGTACAAGAGTTGATCTACCACGAGATCAGAGAGGCTAAACCCTAGAAGCTAGCCTATGGTATGATTGTTGTTATCCTACGGACTAAACCCTCTGGTTTATATAGACACCGGAGGGGGCTAGGGTTACGCAGAGTCGGTTACAAGGAAGGAGATCTACATATCCGTATTGCCAAGCTTTCCTTCCATGCCAAGGAGAGTCCCATCCGGACACGGGACGAAGTCTTCAATCTTGTATCTTCACAGTCCGACAGTCCGGCCAAAGGATATAATCCGGCAGTTCGGATACCCCCTAATCCAGGACTCCCTCAGTGCCCATCATATGATTGCGCGCGTGGATCACACCCTAGGGTTAGTTGTATGTTGATAGGACTATGTATTGGAGGGCAAGAGTGACACAAGCTTCAACCTAGCATAAAAATTGATGCATACGGGATTGAAGGGGGACCAATATATCTTAATGCTATGGTTGGGTTTTACCTTAATGAACATTAGTAGTTGAGGATGCTTGCTAATAGTTCCAATCATAAGTGCATAGAATTCCAAGTCAGGGATGACATGCTAGCAGTGGTCTCTCCCACATAATACTTGCTATCGGTCTAGTAAAGTAGTCAATTGCTTAGGGGCAATTTCGCAACTCCTACCACCACTTTTCCACACTCGCTATATTTACTTTATTGTTTCTTTATCTAAACAGCCCCTACTTTTTATTTACGTACTCTTTATTATCTTGCAAACCTATCCGACAACACCTACAAAGTACTTCTAGTTTCATACTTGTTCTAGGTAAAGCGAACGTCAGGCGTGCGTAGAGTTGTATCGGTGGTCGATAGAACTTGAGGGAATATTTGTTCTACCTTTAGCTCCTCATTGGGTTCGACACTCTTACTTATCTAAAACTGTTGCGATCCCCTATACTTGTGGGTTATCACTAGACGAAATATTTATCGCAAAACATGACCTAAAAAGCAAGAACAAAAATATAATTGGGTTGCCTCCAAACAAGCGCTATTGTTTAACACCCCTAGCTAGGCATAAAAACATGAATAGATCTAAGTATTATCATCTTTGGCATGCAATCCATAAGTGGCTCTCATAATAGATTCATAAGGAAATTTAATTTTCTTTCTAGGGAAGTGTTCCATGCCTTTCCTTAACGGAAATTGAAATCTAATGTTTCCTTGTTTCATATCAATAATTGCACTAATCGTTCTAAGGAAAGGTCTACCAAGAATAATAGGACGTGTAGGATTGCAATCTATATCAAGAACAATGAAATCTACGGGCACATAATTCCTATTAGCAACAATAAGAACATCGTTAATTATTCCCATAGGTTTCTTAATAGTGGAATCCGCAAGATTCCAATTTAAAGAACAATCATCAAATTCATGGAAACCTAACACATCACATAAAGTTTTTGGAATCGTGGAAACAATAGCACCCAAATCACACAAAGCATAGCACTCATATTTTTTAATTTTAATCGTAATAGTAGGTTCCCACTCATCCTAAAGTTTTCTAGGAATAGAAACTTCCAATTCTAGTTTTTATTAGAAAGATTTCATCATAACATCAACGATATGTTTAGTAAAAGCTTTGTTTTGATTACAAGCATGAGGAGAATTCAACATGGATTGCAACAAGGAAATACAATCAATTAAAGAACAATTATCATAATTAAATTCCTTGAAATCCAAAAGAGTGGGTTCATTGCTACTTAAAGTTTTGACCTCTCCAACCCCACTTTTATCAATTTTTACATCAAGATCTAAAAACTTCGAATCATTGGGATGCCTTCTAACTAAAGTTGACTCATCTCCAGTCCCATCTTTATCAAGATTAACATTGGAAAACAAAGATTCAATAGGAGTCACATCAATCACTTTAAGATCTTCATCTATAGCCTCCGGTTTGGCGGACATTTTGTTTACTAAAGTAGCTTGTTTATCAGAAATCTGACCTACTAAATTTTCAAGATGCGCAAACTAAGATCTCAAACCATAACATTGTTTAGACATATCATCAAGCTCTTTATTCATGTATCCCATAAAGTTTTTCTGCTCCTTGAGCTCGTTTCTAAAGAAATTGTTATGCTCAAATTGCAAAGACATGAAGCTTCTAACAGTATTCTCAATTTTATCTAACCTCCTAAGGTGAGGTTCAATGTTTTTGGAGGATTCATTGCGATAAAACAAGCAATCCAACACACGAGCACACAAAAAGCAAATGAAAAAGACGAACGAAGGAGGGGCAAAGAAAAGGCAAATCTTTTCAAAAATCATTTTAGAAGTGGGGGAGAGGAAAACGAGAGGCGAATGGCAAATAATGTAATGCGAGGGATGAGAGTTTATGATGGGTACTTGGTATGTCTTGGCTTGGCGTAGATCTCCCAGACAACGGCACCAGAAATCCTTCTTGCTACCTCTTGAGCCTGCGTTGGTTTTTCCCTTGAAAAGGAAAGGGTGATGCAGCGAAGCAACGTAAGTACTTCCCTCAGTTTTGAGAACTAAGGTGTCAATCCAGTAGGAGACAACGCAACAAGCCACCGAATACCTGCACAAACAAACACCAACTTGCAACCAACGCGATAAAGGGTTTGTCAATCCCTTCATGGTTATTCGCAAAGTGAGCTCTGCTAGAGATGGATAAACAGTAAAGTAATATTTCTGGTATTTTTGGTTTATGGAATGGAAAGTAAAAGATTGCAAAAGAAAGTAAATAGGAAACTAGAATTGCAGATCAGAAACTTGTATCATGGAAAATAGACCCGGGGGCCATATGTTTCACTAAAGGCTTCTCTCAAGATGTAACATCGCAAATTTTCAATTTGGAATGTTATACATAGGTCATCATATGCATATCATATTTTATTTGCATTTTGGTTTTGATCCTAGAAATCCTAAGCAACTCAAGGACCCACGGAGAGAGTTGGGGATTTCATTCATTTCATATTTGAATTCTTCTCAAATATTGAAAAGAGGATCATTTTGGTTTTAATTATTTTTCTCTCCAAAATATTCAATAAAAATAATAAAAGAGCGGATATAAAATGACTTCTCCAAAATACCTGGAGTGCGAAGCATGCTACTACGAATCTCTAGGGTTTGCAGATCGTCAGCAAGGCAAGTAACACTTTGATCATACCCTTTATTACCCAGTTTTTATGCATTAGCTACAATCCTCAAACATTGCATGAGTAGGATCCTTTAACATGTGGGTTTGGAAACTATATGATGAGTTAGAACCTATTGCCCTTTTATTATCAAACCCTGGGGAGTTACTTCTACGTTATGCTTAGGTTGCCATGCTATGCTCATAGACATGGTTTGGTTTGAGAGATCCATGACAGATGTGAGATTGTTAATTAATGGTTAACTTAAGGTGGCTACTTGAATACACATCTGGGTGGATTGGTTGCGGGCACCTGGGGATATACCAGTGTTGTCTTTTGGTTCGCCACCCAGGCTCAAAGGGATCTTAAGATTATTCATGCTAGAAACTTCTGTGTGCAGCCACGAGCTATTATAGGCTCTAGCATAGTTGAGTATGTTTCATGACCTCTTTCAGTGGTGGCCTAGCAGATGTAGGGGAAAGTAGGTGTAACTGTCCACCCAGAGTAAAGAGTTAATGTCTCTGAAAGACTGTGTCTCGATCATCCGTTTCTCAAACACCATGTAGTGCGAGAAATCCAACGGAGGAGATCGAGTTTTGTGGGTAAAAGTGCGCAAACCTCTGCAGAGTGTACAAAATAATCATGGTTACCGTGTCCCCGGTTATGGACATCTTGAGTATCTGGTTCTTGGATTATCATATAGATCCCATCACTCTAAATTAATTTGTTGGGTTGTTAATTACTGTTTAATTGGGATTGAGATATTTATCAACTACCATGATAGTTAAATAAAATATATTCCTTTGTTGTAGGGAAAAATTGTCTTTTTGCAAAAAAAATTATAACCATAGAGCCTCCATCAGCCATATATGCATGTAGTGATAGCATTTACTTGTTCATTGCTCTATTGTGTTATCTTGCCAGCATATTCCATGTGTTGAGCCATTTTGGGCAGCAACATATCATGTTGCAGACTTTTCAGACAAAGAGTAAGGTGCGCTAGGTTGTTTGTCATGCACTCAGCTATGCTGTTGGACTTGATGGACTCACTTTATCTTCCAAGCCTTCCGTTGTTATCTTACTTTAGATGGCCTTAAGCCATATATTGTATTAAAATCTCTTTTGAGACTATCGATGTAATAAGTGTGTGATTTCTACTATGTTATAAATCCTTCGAAGTACTATGTGTGTCAGTATTACTGATCCAGGGATGACACTTATGCACAGAGATTTGATTGTTTGAGGTCAGATCGCTATAAGATGGTATCAGAGCACACGTTGAATGTAGGACATGACCACTAAGATAAGCCATATGTCACTCTTCTCTACTCATTTCTGACTCCTCTCCATTTTCCACTCTATAGGATGGCGGACCCAAGGAACAAGTTGGCACAACCGGATGAGGACACCCCTTTTGGGAGACACCTGAAGGAAGTCACTAGGTACCTGAATATTGGAATACCAAGCTTCACCGGGACCTACACCGCCACTTTACCAGAAGAGGAGTGTTGCATGATTCGAGTTCAAGTTCCCGGAAGGACCTTCACGCCAGTTACTGAGCCCATAGAGTTTTCCTTTGATGCACCAACCTGGAGTCTAGGAAAGAGCATGGCAGCCCACATCGCCATGGGACGCATCGGCGAAGTTTATCACAAGGATCTTAAGGACACCATCTACCAGATATGTGGGCACCGAGATGAGCAATGGGAGATGATCAGCACCAAGAGAGACAGGTCCATTGCAGCTTTCATCCAGGAGTTAAATCAGCACATTCGTCGCTAGGAGAACCAGATGTGCGCAAGCATGGTAGATCTGAAGAAGTTGATGACTAGGAACATGGAGATTGAAGAGGAACTCAAGTCTACACGCGACGGATACAAGGAGGAAATCATAATACTAGTGGAGAAGAATGACGACCTGACAAGGAAGCTAGGAGTATTGATGGGAGACCCCACGCCAGGAGGAGATGGCGACCGTGCCAAGGACTACATCATCATCGACGACACCAACTCCGGCCCCGACAGTAGTGATGGTGACTACGAAGACGAAGCTGGAGCAGATATCATGGAGTCTTCCACTAATCAAAATTTCTAGATGACCACCATATTATCAGTAGTATTCCCCCATGTATATAGTAGTAGTCCGAGCACCTTTTGTAACGATAGCTAGATCGATTGTATGCCCTTGTTTGAATTGAGTGGTGTGTTATGAATGTGTTTGTCTCATGTGCATATGGGTAGTACTTTCTCACTAGACCTCACTCTATTCTAAACTCTCTCCTCTAAACCCATCAGATGCCTCTGAGACATGAACCCTGTCCTCCCAACGGAGCTCACTCAATTGATCCAACAGCAGAATACCCTGATGCAATTGCTAGTCTGGAACCAGGGCAACAACAACAACAACAACCCACCACCACCACCTCTAGTTGACAACTTACCCTGTTTTCTGAGGTTGCAACCGTCGGTGTTCTCCATTAGCACCGAGCCAATAGTTTCTGATGACTGGCTCTGTAGGATTGGAAGGGAGTTGACCACCGTAGGTTGCACAGATGCAGAGAAGGTGTGTTTTGCTGCACATCAATTGGGTGGACCCGCAGCCTCATGGTGGGAGAATTACACAGCCACTTTCCCCATAGCCAACATCACTTGGGAGCAGTTTCAGCAAGCATTCCGCACTGCACATGTCTCAACTGGAGCTATGAGTATGAAGAAGCGTGAGTTTCGCAACTTACGCTAGGGAAACCGTACTGTGGGGCAGTACGTGGATGAGTTCAGTAAGTTAGCCCACTATGCCAGAGATGATGTGGCCACAGATGCCACGAAGAAGGAGAAGTTTATGGAAGGGCTGAATGATATGAGATGAGTATGCAGTTAATGGTGGCAACATTTTAACAACTACCAGGAGTTGGTAGACAAGGCTCTTATGATTGAAGGGAAGTAGCAGCAGATTGAGAGCCGCAAAAGGAATTATGGACAAGGGAAGTACAATTCAGGAGCTCAGCAGAAGCCTCATTTTACCCCCAACTCAGGAGGATATACGCATAACCATGGAGGCCACATGCACAATGGAGGAAGTTCGCATAACCACAGTGGCTCAAAGAATGGAAATGGGAATGGAGCAGGTAGCAATAAGAACCGCTCTAACCCAGCCACACCCGCCAAGAAGTACCAAAGTCACATTACTTGTTTCAATTGCGGGAAGACTGGACACTATGCCAATGAGTGTCCTGAAGCAAAGAATGGAAATGGCAATGGAAGCCCTGGGAAGAAGCCCAACCCTTTCAACAGGGGACAAGTGAACCACGTGAACATGGAGGAGGTTGAAGAGCAGCCAGATGTAGTTATAGGTAAGTTTTTGGTTAAGTCATTTACTGCTATCGTTCTTTTTGATACTAGTGCATCACATTCATACATATCAAGGGGATTTTTGGATAAGTATAAGTTGCCCACTAAAGTTCATAGGACACCTATGTTAGTAAGCTCTCCAGGAGCAGAGTATATGGCAAGCCAAGGATGTTTTCGGGTGCCATTGACCATAGGTAGGCATGTTTTCCCCTCAGACCTAATAATTCTGGAGTCACAAGGATTGGATGTGATACTAGGAATGGATTAGCTATCGATGTATGGAGGAAACATCAATTGCGCTAGTAAGTCAATACTGCTCACCACCCCAGAGGGAAAAATGATTAAGTATGTATCTAGGCATGCGCCTAGGAGGACCCAAGTAAATTCCCTCTCATGAGTTGTTTAGGAGGAAGTGCCTGTAGTGAAGGATTACCCGAATGTATTTCCAGAGGAATTGCCAGGAATGCCGTCGGATCGAGACATTGAGTTTTTGATAGATTTGTTGCTAGGCACCGGACCAATATCGAAGAGGCCATACTGGATGCCTGCAAATGATTTGGAGGAGATTAAGAAGCAGATCAAGGAGTTATTGCACTACAAAAAATACACTTCCGTGATGATACGTGTTTGTCACAGTAGGTCGCTTTTTTTGTCATGCTTGTACACCCATGACAAATTTATGACAGAATCAGGATAGTCATACATGTGCTGTCATAGAAGTGTTCCATGACATTACCAAAATTATCATCACGGAAGTGTCCACTTCCATGACGATAAATCGCGCGTCACAGAAGTGCTTTCGTCAAGGGTGACCGACACGTGACATCCACCGTAACGGAACACCGTTATGCTATCGGGTCGGGTTTTGGATCCGATAACCCGTTAACAGCCCCGACCAATGGGGATTTTCCATGTGTAAAATCATCATTGGCTAGAGGAAACACGTGTCGGCTCATCGTCGAGACAGATGTCATCCACTCACTGGACAGAAGGCGCCTATGATACGTCGACACGTGGCACGGCCCAACAAGTTTAAATGGGCCGGCCCAACTAAAGGCCGACAAGATTTTGCGAACCATAATGGGCCGGCCCAGCTAAAGGCCCACGAGATTTTGCACACCATAATGGGCTGGCCCAGCTAAAGGCCCACAAGATTTCACGGGCCATAATGGGCCGGCCCGGGTAAAGGCCCACAAGATTTTTGTGTGCCATAATGGGCCGGCCCAGGTAAAGGCCCACAAAATTCTTGTGGATCATAATGGGCCGGCCCAGCTAAAGGCCCATGAGATTTCACCGACATTAATGGGCCGGCCCAGCTGTAGGCCCACAAGATTTTGAGGACCCTAGTAGGTCGGCCCGTTAACTGGCTGCCATGTTTTGGGCCAAATGCCGGCCCATATTTGATATGGTCTATTAATGGCCTGCCATGCTCCGGGCCTAATAGTGGCCCATATGAGATCCGGCCCGTTAAAAGCCTACCACGTTCTGGGCCAAATTACGGCCCAGATCAGGTCCGGCCCTTTAAGAGGTTTTGGGCCTAATTATGGCCCATATCATATTCGGCCCGTCAACTAGACACTATGCTTTTGGGCCCACTTGCTAAAGGCCCACTTAGTAATTTGGCCTAATATTAGTTTTGGCCTGTTAAGGGCCCGTTTAGCATTTTGGCCCTATATTAATTTCAGCATGTTAAAAGCCCGTCATATAGTTGGGCCAAACTACGGCCCGGTTTGCATCCGGCCTGCTTGCAGCCGATATCTGATTGGGCCAAACAAGGACCAAGACAATTTTTCGGCCTGTTAAAAGCCCGTGATTTGATTCGCACAATCATGGGCCGGGGTTCATTTCGGGCTGCTGCCGGCCCGTGAGCTGATCGGCATGTTTCAGGCCCAACCTACATCATGATTGCATGACGACCCGATTATGTACCATAATTTTATGGTTTGGCCGGTTTACTGCGAAGATATATATACAGTAAAATAACTGCAGCATCGTGAATAAGAAAAACATATACTATACAATAAAGAAATTACGGAATATTACATCCACTGGGCATCAAAGTTCGCCACTATGATAATAAAGCACAAGCAGACAGCAGATTACATACACTGGGCATCAAAGATCGCCACCAGTGCACATAAACACACCGACAAAATAATATACAAAACCGACAGCACTTCAATAGAGTTTAAGAAAGGTTAGCCCTGCTGGGGAGCTGCAGCGCAAGCAGCTAAGCAAGATGATGAGACTGCGCTTGTTCAACACTTATATCTTCCTCACTCTAAAAGATAAACAAGCAGACAGATGATAGGTTTTGCACATAAAAGTATCAGTGATGACAATTCATCACATTTCTTACTGACGAATAAAGTGACATAGTTTAAATTTGCATTAACACAATATGGTATTATTTAGGTCAAGACATGGCAGGAAAATGACAATGTGAAGGAGTTCGCAGCTTCACGACACCACTGGATTACAGATCAAGAACTCATAAGTATCAATGGCTAGTGTGCTGTCAATTTATATCATTTCAGATTGGCAAATAAAGAGACAGTTTAAATAATAGTAGAATGATATGACATTTTTCATAGTTAAGACATTGCAGAATATGACATTGTGCTGTAGTGGGTAGGTTCACCACACCACTGGATTACAAATGAAGAACAGAAGCATACATGCAGTGCAAAAGAAGATCACTTGCTCTGTATAGTTTAATTTACATGGTATGAAGAAGGAACTTGGTTGTACAACTGAAAACTTAAATTGAGAAAGGACGAACTTTTGTTTATGAACTACATATAATAAACTTTAAACAAGCAATTTGATGCAAACACCAAAAATAAACAGCTGTTGCAGTCATGCCTAACCAAATATATACAACAAAGTTTGAAGGCTTGAGATGGACAAACTTACATTATTGGTGAAGACAGGCTCTATAAAGGCCTTGTCCATGCTGATGGGGGCAATTCAAGAAGTTTACCACAGAATCTTCTTCAAAAGCACTGCCTTTATTCTACATTTTGTTAAGAGTAAATATAGATGTGATAATATACGAAAAAATGGAGAATATTTAAGATAAGATGAAGAGTGATGCTACATAACCAAGTAGCTATAAATGTAAGTGCAGCGATACAGGCAAAAGGTACAGCCAAGAGCAATGCACAGCTAAACTTCTTCAGTACCAACCTTATGGTAAGAGTAAATGTAGATCTGATGTGTAGAAAATGGAGGGCAAAGGAAAATAAGCTGCAGAGTGATGGTACATGAACAACTACCTGTCATTATAAGTACACTGATAAAGGACAGCATGTACTTACAAGAACAATGCAGAGCTAAAAAAACATTGGCATTGGATATATTCTACACTAATGTAACCATTCATACAGATCAGATAATTTGGAGCGAACAATTGATAAGCAAGCTATCATGCATAATGTTGTCACATAATGAACCAGGTATGTATGCAAGTACAGTGATACAGGACAACATGTACTAACAAGAGCAAATCAGCGGGCAGCATATTTGCGATATCCTGTCGTTCTTGTCAGAACGGAATTCTTCTTCGAGCAGATTTCTTGCAAAAAAGATCCGTAAGGCACATGCGGAAAAGTAGAAGTTCAAATTGTCATGTGATTTCATAGACAGTACCTCATCCTGGGAATGAGACCAGTGCATAACAAGGTTTTTCCATTCAATGTCTTCTTAATTTAGCACAGGAGACTTCACCGGAAATTCATTTATAGACTTGCCATCAAAGTGTTATTTCCTCAGGTAACACCGATACTGCTGCAATGCTTCCTTGAAAAGCACAAGCAAGCTTTGCTCGTCATGACTATCCAGATTGACCCTCGCCTAGTTACAACAATGTAATGTAAATCATTGATGTGTTCAATCAGCAGAAAACAGGAAAATAATAGCCATGAATAATAGCACTTACACGTAAGTTGGACAGGAAGATGTGAAAATGGTGTTTGTCTTCACAATAATCTTCCCATGATGGGAATATATGCACATAGTCCCTAACAACATTGAAAGCATTGTCTTCTAAACTGGGAATAAATGGAATGTGGTTCCAATCTACAGGAATTGGCCATCTCTGCAGTTGGGATAGGTCTTCGGCCGGTGGACTTGCTGTACTTTTTGCTGGAGTGGGATTTTTCTGTGGTACAGCTTGTGCTATGGCAAATGAAATCAGTATACCTTTTGTTGGAGTGCAGGTCCTGTGTGGTGGGGCTAGTGGTGTGGCCAGTGAAGTATGGGTACAGTCTGTTGGAGTCGGTTCTACGTTTTGTGTCACTGGTTGTACAGCCAATATAAGTGGGGTGTTGTCTGATTTCTACGGCACCACCACGTTTTTCAAGGACTTTGCTGGTGCTCCTTCAGGTTCGGCAATCACCCTCTTCCTTTTTGATGTCTGATGCACAAGAACAACATTTGAATGGAAAAACATGGTATGATGACAGATGGAATATGTATTGATAATGGATGGGCATGGCATCTCAACATATATGATGAGTAAACTAAGCAGATGGCGGTGCAACAAAGTAGAAGAAATGCAAGACAACATATGTAAGATACCCGCAATCAATAAAACATTGCCAAATTAGAACAGGCACCTTGATGGGTGAACAGGACAGGCCATCTGCCTTTGACTCCTCGAGGTTAGAATAGTCATTAGGATCATATTCTGAACAAGAATCAACAGGTGGGGAGCGTATGAGTTTCATTGCACCCAGAATGGCACTCAATGCCTTGGTGCCAATTTTGTAAGTCATTGCAGTGTTTAGCTTCAAGAGTGGACTGCTGCTAGTGCGACACAAAGCAGCTACACAGATCATAGGGTAGATATACCGGGAAAACCTTAAGCATCAGAGTAAAATCAGCAAAGTGGAACTTGCTGGAATATATGTGCTAGTATTGCCGGTACGGCTAGAAAGGCTTCGGATACCAGCTCTCTTCAAGTGAAGGTGCGGTACTGTTAATATCAATGTAACTCTCAAAGGCGACACAGCTCCCCGCATTTCCTTGCTATTCTTATAGGATTCAAGTGGGCAGGCCACTACAAATCCTATTCCTATGTTTACAAGATCCTACGAATCAAAGAGGCTCAAAGTGTCCATCACAACCGACCGTATAGACCTCTACACTGCAAATGTCCCTGCTCATCGTCAGTACAAGGAACATACTGTACTACTATCATACTCCCTCCATTCCAAAATATAAGTCTTGGTAGAGATTTTCACTATGGATCACATACAGATGTATCCAGGTACATTTTAGAGTGTAGATTCACTCATTTTGCTCCATATGTAGTCCATGGTGGAATCTATACAAAGACTTGAATTTAGGAACAGAGAGAGTACATATTAAAGAAGAACGGAAGAGGAACATGGTAAAGAAGAGCAAGCAGATTTTGGATAATAAAATGTTGGTTGCGTAGTGCCCACACATGATGAACAAGAGCGCATTAAGAATGCAACTCCTAGCTGTCTCTCGACCATTTCAGGCGGTTGGATGAAGATCCTGCGTCTCCTAACCCTTCTTCTTCCTCGTATCTAATTCTTCCCATACAGAACACTGCATGGGCCGCCGGCCGGACCACCGGCCCCCACCGCCTGTGTTCCTCCGCCACCCCCACCCCAACCCCCACCCGCGTCGAGTTTTCTTCGTTCGGCGAGGCCCCACAACCACCCGAGCCCCTTTGATCGCACCAGCGAACTCCGGCGAGCTCTGAAAATTCGACTGACCCAATTTTGAAATTTAATCTACTGTGATTTAACTAGTGTGGAATATAAAAGGGGAAAACCATAAGCATTGCGAGTATGGTGTTGAGCATGCCATGGCGGATCTGAAGGTGCAAACCGGACAAAGGCAACTTCGCAACCAAGACAAGAAATCAGAGTAAAGCAGTGGTGATCTATTTTCTTGCTGCGATAAATAAGTTGAGCAGATGCGAAAGAGTACCGCCTCTGGTGCGGCGTCGTGTACGCATCTGCTATGAATTTGATGGTGTTGCGGTAGCGATGGCTGTCGGCGGCGTGGAAGCAGATCTGGGAGGGTAGACGATGGCGGCGGGGCGCGGTGGACGAGACGGTCGTAGGAGCGACGCCGGCAAGGTGGACGACGGTGGGGATGAAGCGAGAGGACGGGATGCAAGGATCACGGTCCGTAGCCGTGGATGAGATGGGTCGATCTCTTGTAATGGACGGCGGCGTCGGGGTATCAGCTCCGTCATGGTGGACGAGGACGGCGGTGGATGGGGTGGCGGACGGCGTTGAACGGAGGAGGGTGGGGTGGAGAGGGTGTTTTGGCGCCCACGGAGTACGAATGGGGAAAAGGGAGGTAGAGAGGAAGGGGGAACCATGTATTCAGGGCGCGCTTGTCTCAAATGTGAGGAAATTTACAAACTTAGCCCCCGTTTCAAATTTCTACTACATCAAAGTAACACTAGTCGGTTGGGGATAGGACGGTAATCTCGCATACACTGAATATTTGCCGACGAGAGTTTGGTTTTGGCGCCCACCGTGTATGAATATGAATCGGGGAGGCAGTCGATTTCGGCCGAGGACACACTGTGTTTTGGCGCCCACCGTGTATGAATCTGGGTGAGAGGCGGTTACATCACATTTGGGTGAAATTAGAAACCTACCCCTATCGAAACCTATAGAAATCCAGCATATAGGCTTTGCGTGGCAGGGATAGGCAGTAGTGATTTCCATCTCGCGGATTTTGGTTTCAGGCAGTTACTGCGACTTTCCCCACTTCGTTCAAATTTTCAGAGTGCATGTTTACCATGCCAACTCAATTCAAATCTCGTTTGCATTCTATTTTTTTTCGGGCGGGATCCATTTTCAATTGGAATTACTCCCTCCGGTCCTTTTTACTCTGCATATAAGAATTGTCTGAAGTCAAACTTTACAAAGTTTGACCATATTTATATGAATAAATATCAACATCTACCATGATAAAGTTATACAACATGAAACTTTAAGTCATGACGCATCTACTAGTATTGATTTCACATTATGAATGTCGGTATTTTTTTCTATAAAGTTGGTCAAACTTTACGAGGCTTGACTTCAGACAAATCTAATATGCGAACTAAAAAGGACCGGAGGGAGTACATTCTATATACATCATTTTTTATATATACTTTCAAAAGCACAACAAAGAATTCTGCTCCTTTATATGTATAATATGATTTACAAATACAACGATCTCGAAATCTAAAGGTTGAATTCGAAATTTTTTAACCAAATTATGTTCTACTAAAATGTATGGATCAGTAATATCTACATATTAAATAACATAGATGTGCGTGAATTCATATGAGTATGCATGTTTGATAGATCAATTTTGGTTCGAGTATGGATTACATGTATCATCATCTCGGATTCAAATATTTGAATCCCTTTTTTGTTCACTCCTTTCACGCCCATCTCTCTTGCATGCATGCTCCTTCAGGTAGCTATCACTCTCTTTTCTCCAGCTCACCTGCATGCTCACTTCATGTTGCTCCTATCCTCGCAAACATGGTCTCTCGACGTCTCCCTTGAGAAGTGTCACACTCTCCCTATCATTATAAATTACACGGTTTTCATTATCCCTCATGTCTCTACTATTCTCTGGTATCACTCGGTACCTAAGCTTTCTTTTTCACCTCCAAACACACAGTCTCCACTCGTCTTTCACTTTGTCTTTCTCTCTATGGGATTCTCTCACACACCCTATATGTCTCTACATATGACTCATACCACTAAAATTACTCTCTCTATCTCTCCTGTAGACACAACATTTGTTGCGGTCTCCTTTTCGTCTCCATCCCAAACAGACATTATTCATTTGTTTACCGATCAGACAACCCTGACTACCGTCTCCTCTCTCTCTCTCATAGACACACACGCACAACTCCTAGCACTAAAATGTGAATGGAAAATGAGATTTTGTTATACCCAAACAAAAAAGGACTGGAGGGAGTGATTGCTCTGACACGGCCACGACCTCTCATAGCCCAGGCATTGAACCGGCGCGCCGGCCAAGAGGGCCGCACTCGCTGCAGGCCCGGCTGAGCACGCCTCCTCGCCGCGTGCAACCAGCTTAAGACTGCCCCGCATGCCTTCATTGAATCCGCGCGTGTGCCAGCAACACGTCCTTCCGCGAGTCGGCAGGCATTTTAGAACACAAAAAATGACTAAAATATAATTAATTTACGCATGGTCTTGACTTGTTGTGCTCGCACTGGTAGCAGGAACTAGTAGAGGATTTTCTTTATTTATAACTCTCCTCACATTTTTTTTGGCTTTGAAGTGAATCATGGTTGTGGAAATTATGTATGAATGTGCAGATATCTGTGAACATGAGTTTGATGTGGAAATTGAACTTGGAATGTCGGGCTTGCGCGTGAACTATACCATGTCCAATGCTTTGTCTGTTATTGTTTGGAAAGTAATTGTTGTTATTACATGACCCGAAAAAAACATTTTGTGCCACATCAGTAGATGCACGGACATCACAACAAGCATGCTAACTGGATAAACATTTGAACCTAGCTATTATGAAGGAAATTTTGTATTGACAACAGTTTTAGATAGCAGGAGACGCCTAGCCTGCTCTGCCTCTGGTAGCTTATTTCTGGCTTCTTCCATCTCTTCTTTGGCTTGGGTGAAGAGAGCATCTGATTGCTCTTTTCTCTTCTTCATGAACTCAGCTACATTCTCAAGGGATGATGCATGCTTTCTTTCAGCCTTTACTAATGCCACGAGGACACGAACAGCTGACGACTCCACCTGGCTTGTGTGTAATCTAGCATCATCTGGGAATTTGCACCTTGTGTCTAATCCAGCATCATTAGGGAACTGGCACCTTGTGTGTAATCCAGCCTCATTTTGGAACATGATCTCGAGGTTGACCATACTTCCCTCCTTGCAAGAACTGCATCCTGACATGAAGTTACTTCTTTTTTAGATCAATACTCAGAGCAACCTAGATCCATTTAGTAGAAGCCAGATAAACAGAACTCGGAGAAGTGAATTCAAAAGGAAAAAATAAATAAAAACATACTACAAGGTGAGAACACCCACTTCCTACATCAAGCTAAAAACAAAAGCATTAGGACGATTAAGACTCTTCTTATTACACATCAAAGAACACCACGCTTAAGAGAAACAAAAACAGAAACTACAACATATACACATCGAAGAACATGAGGCTACACGAAAGTAATTGAATGGGCGTTACTTACCAAAGCTCATTTTACAGGTACGGTGCAACTCCTCTTTAACTTGCCACGCTCCTTGAAGATGTCCCGAATATCCCGTGTTTGGTCTTCATTGCTCCTCTGCATGTTCTCACTCGTGGTTTTAAAATCTCAACATGGCAAGAAAAATATACTACTAGTAATACTCGCGCATCTTGTGGGCAACATTAAAGCACTCGTCTGCCATGTTAGAGCATCTCCAACAAGATAAACTACTCACACAAATGCATCTTGATGCGTGCAACGCATGGGCATTTTGCTAGTTCTAAAAACATTTCCATCATTTGGCACACTACTGGTTGCAGATGGAAAACCTACCCAAGCACAACGCGATACAGGAGCGACGCACAATTACAAGCTGATATTCTGTTGGACAATGGAGGCTATAACCAATTACTTTTACGGGAACAATAGCACCCAGGAAATTTGAAGGGTAGGTATGAACAAAATTGGAACTGCACATGTACTGCTAAGTGATTCAATACACACATTACCAATCAAGGAGGAGAACAATGGTCGCGGCGGCCTCTGTGAGTCATGGTCGGCAACGGGAATCAGTTCATTGTCCACGACGGTGGTACTTCTGCGCTTGGCGTCAGCTTCCGAGAAGCAGATCCGACACCGTGGAAGACGATGTCAGGGAAGAGGCTCCGTGTACGATGACGATGGTGGACCGGCTCCAGTGCGGCGTATGAGGTCATCGATGAGGCAGATGCGCTGCGGTGGACGAGTGCACCGATGTAAAGGGGAGGAGCACGAAGGCTGCGGTGTTGTGGAGAAGTCTATTTTGTGGTGAGGATAGAAATTGGGGAGTATTCAGGTGTACTACTCTGGGTCCCGGGGTGGGGTTGGCTGGGTAGGGTGAACCTGAAGTTACGAAAACAGCCCCCTACCAAGCGTCATCCGTAGGCCTGTTCCGAAGGCTATGATGGTAACTTCCCACTGCTCGAATCAGGGTCGCGGGAGATTTTCCCGCCGACCTCAAAATATTGTGACACTGGACTCCCCGTGTGGCGTGTTGAGTGATTCGGATAAGCAACTAGCGAGTAGTAGTAGTAAACTCTGCATATTAGGTTTGAGCGAAGTCAAACTTCCTAAAGTTTGACCAAGTTTATAGAAAAATATAAACATTTACCATAACAAATATGTATGATGTTAAAGTACATTCAATAATGAATCTAACGGTATTTATTTGTTATTGTATATGTTAATATTTTTTGTTATAAGCTTTCTGAGAGTTTACAAAACTTGACTTTGACCAATGCTAATACGCGGACTTAAATAAAAACGGAGGGAGTACACATTTGTTTTCTTAGTTTGTAGTGAACTAATCATTTGTTGAAATTGTGAAATAAATATATTAGGCTATTGACTTTGAATGTAATGGTCTATACAATTCAATAGTTACAATCATTGTCGAATCCCAAGATGTATACAAGGTCTGTAGCACTTCACAACATGCTCAAACTCACATAATCCCAGTCAAATGAGAATCTAAATGCATTTCATAGTTATTACTTTGTAGGATGCAACAAGAACAACCATAACTCTACATCAGCCATTATAGAAGCAACATTTTGACATATCCCAATGTGTGAATGAAACGTGCAGAGAGAGCTTTTGAAGATGGAGCAGATAGGGCGGGAAAGATTGTATGTATGTGGACGAGAGAGTAGGAGACAAACCTAACGAGACAGAGAGAGATAGTGAGAGAAAGAGAGAGGAAGAAGTTAGGTCTGTGAGAAAGATGCATACATGTAATATACATGAGCTGCGTGTGCATCTGGATTCTGTATACGTGGAAGGAGAAGAGACAACATGTTTGATGAGAGAGCAGGAAAAACATGGACGAGAGGGGAAGGATCTCGTGGGTTGAGGGATTGACAATTTTGTGCGGGGGAGAGAGGGATTGGTAATTTTGTGCAAGAGAGAGAGAGAGGGTGGGGGGAGGAGTCAGTCAGCCGTCGTCACATCACCCTGCTTCCAAATGACCCCGCATTCTCTAGAGCGGTGTGGTCACCGTCTTCAATCTGCTCGTTGCCCTCTTTGAAGATTGAGGTGTTGTGCATGTTGGGGTGCAAAGAAGCACAAGCGAGAGTGGTCGCCGTATAACCTTGGATGGGGATGAATTGTGTGCTCGGGGGAGTGTGTGTGTGTGTGTGTGTGTGTGTGTGTGTGTGTTGTGCTGCATGTGTCTCTGTGTGTGTGTGTGTGTGTCAGATATTGAGAGAAAACAAACCTAAGGAGAGAAATGGGTATTCATGAAGAGATTGTGCGGGCCTTGAGGTGGGCACGGGCCGGGTGAGGGTGTCAAAATGTGCGCGTTGATGCATGTGTTGCATGCGACCGTGCGAGGGACTGACGAATCGAGAGAGATGGTTGTTGTGTTACGGATGCTCCTCTCTCTGTCTCTCTCTCCCTCTCTCTCTCTCACACACACACAAGTAAACTAGAAGACTGTTCTCTCATGTATACACAACGTATCGGCATCTGTCTATGTCTCACTCATGCACGATCATTTGCACATTCACACCTCTCTATGTCTGTATCACACGCACACCATCTCCACATTGCCCTTCCGCCACAACACACATATGGACACATACACACGTTCTCTCTCAGTCACACACACAAAATCAGTATTAAAAAAACTAGGGCGCACCTAAAACATCCAAATCCAAATAAACACGAACTGGAGCTAAATTCAAATATATGGAAATATTGTAGCGTCAAGAACTTTCACAGGAAAAAAAGTTGAGTAATATTCGAGGATTGTTTTCACACACACAAAAAGGTTCGGTGGATGTCCTTCGAGCGCGACATGGTGACGCACCGTTCGATCGACCGCGCGGCCGCTATTCACGCGCTTGCACAGGATTCCGTATCGTGGCCGTGGTACTAAGGCTGGTCACAATGGGCAAGAACATAAGCTAGTAACTAACAAAAGTGCTGCCTAAGTCTAATGTTTATGTGTACTAGTACGGTTTTCTTTTAAGTTTGACCAACCTTATATATAAAACTAAAGTAAGCTCCCACACGCGCACTCATCAATATGCCGCCGCCGTTGTGCATGTCGGTGCCCGCCTGCTCCGGCCAACAATTTCTCACCCATCACCGCCGTGTCGCCGCCATCCCTGTGCCATGAAGCTGAAGGCTCGCCTGCTCACATCGTCTGCAGTCCCTCCTCGCGATGTCGTCGTGCTGCCAAGCACGCGAGTAGCTGGTGGAGCCGCGTCTATGCATGCAGCGTATGAAGAGGAGGACGAGCGCGTGCTCCAGCACACCGGCGAGGAGGAACTAGCATGTCATTGTCGTCTCCGCCCGCGCGGAGGGGGCGCGCATGGTGGCTGTTGCGGCGGAAGCCGGTCGCGCGCGTGTCGAGCCCGCAAACCGGGTGCGGACGTGGAATCTACCTTCGAGACCTTGAATGCCACGTGGATCCTGCAATCTGAAGGAGCAATTTGGGTCAGTCGACTCATGTGAGCCGTTTGATGCAACATGGATGGCTAGAAGGGCTTCTTCCACCTCTTCTGCCATCTTCTTCCTTCGCTCCGTCGAACTTCTTTCACAAATCGACTGACCCAAATTATACTACTAGTACGAACGTATTAAGTACAGTAGGAACATGAAGATACGAGCAGTAGTACCAACTGCAAGAAGAACAATAGTAAGACATAGTACTAGTACTACTGTACGTACTAAAGAGTTCAAATAACGAGAAAGAACATAAACATAGTTCTGCTGGGGCCTCAGCACAACACACCCTTGAAAATAAACTAATAAGCAACTAGTCTGCTTGACACTACAGTAGAACCAGCATGAGCGACGGCACTGCCACCTACTTGGAGTCCGAGTGCATGTCCTCGACTTCGTCCTCGTCCCTCTTCCTCTTCGCCGATGCTTCTTTGCTTCAACCGGACACTGGGCTCTTCTTCTTCATCCAACCCTTGTAGATATTTAAACAAAGGTAGGCATCCATTGTTGCGTACAGGATGTGATCTTCATCTAATGTCTTCGACTCCCATGCATGATGAAACTCGTGATGAGGTTTCTTCAGTTTAGCGTACGAAGGATCAATCATGGCTGCTGTCAGGGTCAACATTGAAGGTTGAGAGGAGGACACCAGGCTTGCCTTCTGGAGATCGAAGGGCTGGCCTACAACGAGACCTATCCGACGCAGGACGTCACTGTGGTTCTTAAAGCCTACAGTAATGAATTACACTCTTCTGTCCTTGAGGAAGTTCTTAAAATCCCGGCACTCAACGTCAGCATGGCATATGTGGTAGACCAAGCAAACGTTATGTACGCAAACCTGGATCATGGCGGGCTTCTTCCTCTCTTCGTCCTTTAGATCCTTCTCTCATCAAAGGATTGTGGTGTCCTCAACATCTAGCCCAGTGATACGTCTCCAACGTATCTATAATTTTTGATTGCTCCATGCTATATTATCTACTGTTTTGAATGTTTATGGGCTTTATTATACACTTTTATATCATTTTTGGGACTAACCTATTAACCCAGAGCCCAATGCCAGTTTTTGTTTTTACCCTGTTTTAGGGTTTCCAAGAAAAGGAAAATCAAACGGAGTCCAATTGACCTGAAACTTCATGGAACTCATTTTTGGAAGGAAAGAAGCCCAGAAGACTTGGAGTGCACGTCGGGGAACCTACGAGGAGGTCAAGAGGTAGGGGGCGCGCCCACCCCCCTGGGCACGCCCTCCACCCTTGTGAGCCCCTCGTGGCCCCCCTGACGTACTTCTTCCGCCTATATATCTCCATATAACCTAAAAACATACGTGGGCACAATAGATCGGGAGTTCTGCTGCCAGAAGCCTCCATAGCCACCGAAAGCCAATCTAGACCCGTTCCGGCACCCTGCCGGAGGGGGCAATCCTTCTCCGGTGGCCATCTTCATCATCCCGGTGCTCTCCATGACGAGGAGGGAGTAGTTCTCCCTCGGGGCTGAGGGTATGTACCAGTAGCTATGTGTTTGATCTCTCTCTCTCTCTCTCTCGTGTTCTTGAGGTGATACGATCTTGATGTATCGCGAGCTTTGCTATTATAGTTGGATTCTACGATGTTTCTCCCCCCCCCCTCTACTCTCTTGTAATGAATTGAGTTTCCCCTTTGAGGTTATCTTATCGGATTGAGTCTTTAAAGATTTGAGAACACTTGATGTATGTCTTGCCGTGGATATCTGTGGTGACAAAGGGGTATCACGTGATTCACTTGATGTATGCTTTGGTGATCAACTTGCGGGTTCCACCCATGAACCTATGCATAGGGGTTGGCACACGTTTTCGTCGTGATTCTCCGATAGAACTTTGGGGCACTCTTTGAGGTCCTTTGTGTTGGTTGAATAGATGAATCTGAGATTGTGTCACGCGTATCGTATAATCATACCCACGGATACTTGAGGTGACATTGGAGTATCTAGGTGACATTAGGGTTTTGGTTGATGTGTGTCTTAAGGTGTTATTCTAGTACGAACTCTAGGGCTGTTTGTGACACTTATAGGAATAGCCCAACGGATTGATTGGAAAGAATAACTTTGAGGTGGTTTCGTACCCTACCATAATCTCTTCATTTGTTCTCCGCTATTAGTGACTTTAGAGTGACTCTTTGTTGCATGTTGAGGGATAGTTATATGTTCCAATTATGTTATTATTGTTGAGGGAACTTACACTAGCGAAAGTATGAACCTAGGCCTTATTTACCATCATGGAAATACCGTTTACACTCACTTTTATCATTCGTTACCTTGCTGTTTTTATAATTTCAGATTACAAATACCTTTATCTACTATCCATATTGCACTTGTATCACCATCTCTTCGCCAAACCAGTGCACCTATACAATTTACCATTGTATTGGGTGTGTTGGGGACACAAGAGACTCTTTGTTATTTGGTTGCAGGATTGCTTGAGAGAGACCATCTTCATCCTACGCCTCCTACGGATTGATAAACCTTAGATCATCCACTTGAGGGAAATTTGCTACTGTCCTACAAACCTCTGCACTTGGAGGCCCAACAACGTCTACAACAAGAAGGTTGTGTAGTAGACATCAAGCTCTTTTCTGGCGCCGTTGCCGGGGAGGTGAGTGCTTGAAGGTATATCTTTAGATCTTGCAATTGAGTCTTTTAGTTTCTTGTTTTATCACTAGTTTAGTTTATAAAAGAAAATTACAAAAAAATGGAATTAAGTTTGTCTCATACGCTTCACCTTTTTAATATCTTTCGTGAGTATGATGGAAAGGATAATTGTGCTCAAGTGCTAGAAGAAGAAATCTATAAAATGTTTGGCACTAAATATTTGAATGATGAGCATGATTGCAATGTTGTTAGTATGAATTCTTTGAATATCCATGATGCTAATGATGATTGCACTAGTTATGATGAAAATGCCTCCTATAAACATGTCAATTTTTGTGGAGTAGACTCGGTTTGCAAGTACACACCAAATAGGGAAGATAGATATTGCAAGAGGCATAAGTACTTAGAAACCAAATTGTTGCAAGAAGAGCTAGATGAATGTGCTAAAAATTTATCTTTTCTTAGCCCTACTTGTGAACTTTGCAATGAACGTGATCATCTTAGTATCAAATGCAAATTGTTTCATGACCGTATCGTGTCCAAAAATTGTGATGACTTGATTTCCCTTACACATCATAATGAACTTAGTTTGCTCTTGGGTTATGAAGAAATGAAACGTATAACTGAGGGTATTCCAAAATTTAATCTCGATAAACTTCTTGGTTTTGATCTAGAGAATATTTATATGTATTGTGCGGTGAATTGCATTGAAAATCCTTATATTGCCAATTACATAAAGAAAAGAAAACAAATAGGAGATGAAGAGAATACTAATGAAAGGGAAGAGACTTCCCAATATCCTCCTATTATTTCTTATGATGAATCAGGTAACGAGGAGGAGCCTTCTATTCAACCAATCTCATTAATAAGGAGCTCAAAAAAGAGGATTGAACCCACACATGAGGTGAAGAAGAAGAAAAGAAAAAGGAAGAGAGGTAAAAAGGTATCGCTCCCAAATAAAGTTGCTCCTATTATTGCTGTGCCTCATGAAAATGAAGATGATACACTTGATGATGATCTCATTATGCCTATTGCTTGTTGTGATGATTATGATTGGGAAGATAATGATACTTCTTATGATCTTGAAAATCTTTTTGGCACTTGCTTGGAAGGATATAATAATTGCTATACTATTGGTGCTATCCATACTATTGATGATGAGAGTGATTATGCTTATGATATGAAAAGGCCCAAGCTTGGGGAAGCTATGTTTGATGAGGATGTTGAATCTTATAATATTTATGAAAGTGGATTTGGAGAGGTCATGACTTTATTTAGTGATGTATCCACTATTTCGGAAGAGGTTTCAATCGATTATGATGAGAACAAAGTTGCTACTTATGATGATTATTGTGATAAAACTTATGCTATAAAGAGTAGTGATGATTATATTTATAAAATTTGTCATGATTATGGTTACCCTTTTTCTGAACATTACCCTTTTAATGTGGAAACAATTTATAGTATCCAACTCTCTTTTGATACTCCCACTATTATTCATGAGAAGAATTTTGCTTATGTGGAGAGTAGAAAAATTTCTATGCTTGTAGATCATGAAAATAATGCTTTAGGTGCTGGTTATATTGTTGAATTTGTTCATGATGCTACTGAAAATTATTATGAGGGAGGAATATATGCTTGTAGGAATTGCAATAATATCAAGTTTCCTCTCTATGTGCTTAAAGTTTTGAAGTTATGCTTGTTTTACCTTCCTACGCTAGTTGATTATTGTTCCCATAAGTTGTTTGCTCACAAAATCCCTATGCATAGGAAGTGGGTTAGACTTAAATGTGCTAGTCATATTCTTCATGATGCTCTCTTTATGTTTCAACTCTTATCGCTTATGTGAGCATCATTGAAATCATCATGCCTAGCTAGGAGCGTTAAACGATAGCGCTTGTTGGGAGGCAACCCAATTTTATTTTAGTTCCTTGCTTTTTGTTCCTGTTTATTAATAAATAATTAATCTAGCCTTTTTTATATGTGGTTTTATGCTGTTAATTAGTGTTTGTGCCAAGTAGAACCTTTGGGAAGACTTGGGGAAAGTCTTGTTGATCATGCTGTAAAAAAAACAGAAACTTTAGCGCTCATGAGAATTGCTGCCATATTTATTTGGAGAGTGATATTTAGTTAATTATTTTTGAATATGATTAATAGATAAATTAATCAGGTCCAGCAATTTATTTGAGAATTTTATGAGTTCCAGAAGTATACGTTTGATCCAGATTACTACAGATTGTTCTGTTTTTGACAGATTCTGTTTTTCATGTGTTGTTTACTTATTTTGATGAATCTATGGCTAGTAAAATACTTTATAAACCATAGAGAAGTTGGAATACATTAGGTTTAACACCAATATAAATAAATAATGAGTTCATTACAGTACCTTGAAGTGGTGATTTATTTTCTTATACTAACGGAGCTTACGAGTTTTCTGTTAAGTTTTGTGTTGTGAAGTTTTCAAGTTTTGGGTAAGGACTCGATGGACTATGGAATAAGGAGTGGCAAGAGCCTAATCTTGGGGATGCCCAAGGCACCCCAACGTAATATTCAAGGATAGCCAAGAGCCTAAGCTTGGGAATGCCCCGGAAGGCATCCCCTCTTTCGTCTTTGTTCATCGGTAACTTTACTTGGAGCTATATTTTTATTCACCACATGATATGTGTTTTGCTTGGAGCGTCAATTTATTTTGTTAGGATTTTCTTTCTGTTATTTAGAACAATTTTTTGCATCTTTTATTTCAATAAAAGTGGCATTGATAGCCTTTACAATGCCTATTTTACAAGTCTTCATATTGCTGTTTGAAAGCAGAAAGTTTACCGCTGTTGCAATAATTCCCTAGAAAAGTCAGAATGTGATAAAATGTTGAAACCTTTTGCATATTAAGATATGATAAATTTACTATAGTGGGAATTTTCTTTCATAATTTTCGGAGCTAGGTAAGTATGGATGTTGCTGCATTCTTTACAGACTGTCCTGTTTAGGCAGATTGCTGTTATGTTTGCATTGTTTGCATATGTTTGCTTCTTTAATGATTCTATTTAAGGATAGGACTATTAAATATGCAGAGGCATTTAGTATGCAATGTTGAATAATAATTTTAGTGAGTTGCTACAGTAGAGTATCATAAGGCTTTGGCAATGGTTTATACTAACTTATCTCACGAGTCCTTGTTGAGTTTTGTGTGGATGAAGCTTTTGAGATTTAGGGAGACCGTGATATGAGAGGAATTAAGGAGACACAAAAGCTCAAGCTTGCGTATGCCCAACGCACCCCAAGATAATATTTCAAGAAGTCTCAAGCGTCTAAGCTTGGGGATGCCCCGGTTGGCATCCCACCTTTCTTCTTCAACAACTATCGGTTAGTATCGGTTGATCCTAAGTTTTTTGCTTCTTCACATAATGTTTGCTATTCGTAGATGCCATTTTGTTTTGCTTTGCTTGCTGTTTGAATAAAATACCAAGATCTGAAATTATTAAATGTTAGAGAGTCTTCACATGTTTGCATAATTATTCAACTACTCATTGATCTTCACTTATATCTTTCGGAGTAGTTTGTCGATGCTCTAGTGCTTCACTTATATCTTTTAGAGCATGGTGGTAGTTTTATTTTGAAGAAATAGATGAACTCTCATGCTTCACTTAGATTATTTTGAGAGTCCTAAATATCATGGTAATTTGCTTAAAATCCTAATATGCTAGGTATACAAGATTAATAATAAAATTTTCTTATGAGTGTGTTGAATACTATGAAAAGTTTGATGCTTGATAATTGTTTTGAGATATGAGGATGGTGATATTAGAGTCATGCTAGTTGAGTGGTTATGAATTTGAGTAATACTTGTGTTGAAGTTTGTGATTCCCGTAGCATGCACGTATGGTGAACCGTTATGTGATGAAGTCGGAGCATGATTTATTTATTGATTGTCTTCCTTATGAGTGGTGGTCAGGGACGAGCGATGGTCTTTTCCTACCAATCTATCCCCATAGGAGCATGCACATAGTACTTTGTTTCGATAACTTATAGATTTTTGCAATAAGTATGTGAGTTCTTTATGACTAATGTTGAGTCCATGGATTATAGGCACTCTCACCCATCCACCCTTGGTAGCCTCTCTAGTACCGCGCATATTTCACTACTAGGAAAAGGGCTAAAGATAGGATTGACACTAATGGCGCACCAGAGATGTGGTGCGCCACTACTATATACTAATGGCGCACCAGGTGGAGGTACGCCATTAGTGTGGAAGACACTAATGGCGCACCAGACAAAAGGTGCGCCACTAGTAACAATTTTTTTTCCATTTTATCAAACATACTAATGGCGCATCCGAGCAAAGTGCGCCATTAGTAGTTAGAACTACTAATGACGCACCGGTGACAAAGTGCGCCAGTAATTTGTTTTTTTTTTACTTTTTGGCAAAACTACTAATGGCGCACCGTTGCACAGTGCGCCATTACTGTGCAGCGGTGCGCCATTAGTATAAAAATTATTTTTTTTACTTTTTTGCAAAACTACTAATGGCACATCATTTACTTTTTTACTTTTTATTTTTTTTACTTTTTTGCATCATTTATCGGGACGAGCACGCGGAGTCTACCATATGTCCGGTGTGCGGCGTCACTCGATACAAGAAGAGGAAGAAAGCTCCTCGAAAATCGGTGTGGTACTTTTCGATCACTCCTCGTATGCAGCGGTATTTCGCGGACCCTAAGGTAGCATAGCTCCTGCGTTGGCACGCGGATAGGGAGGAGAAGAAGCGGGAAGATGACGGAAATGATCCGGAGATAAATAAAAAAGACAAGATGCTGAGTCACCCTAAGGATGCGAGCCAGTGGTGAGGACACTTGATCTCGATCCCCCTCCACCGCCGCCGACGAGCACCCGGCCCCCCGCACCCTCCCCCGCTCCACCGCCACCAACGGGCACCCCCCGCAGCCTCCCCCGCTCCACCGCCGCCGCCGATGATATTTTCAAGTAACAAATTTGAACATATTTTTTAAAAAATTATTAATGTTTTTATAAAAAAATATTACTGTTATGATTTAAACAAGTTTGAACATATTTAAACACAAATAAATATCAAACAGCATTTAAAATGCAAAAGAAAATTGCGGAGCCTGGGAATCAAACCCAAGACCTCCTGGTGTGTGTGCTGCGTGCTGACCAGTCGGGCTAGTGGGCGGGTTCTGATGTGGATTGGGTTAGGTGCAATATAACCTGTGCTCGAACTGTAATAAAAAAACATTCTAATGGCGCACCGCTGCGGGGTGCGCCATTGCTATCTAAAAAAAGATCTCTAATGGCGCACCAAGGAGTGGTGCGCCATTAGTAAGCTATCCTCCCTCTCCCTCGCCAGATCCCCTTCGACCCTCTCTCCCTCGCCACCAGATCCACCCGCGCGCTGCCCCGACCCTCACCGGACTCCACCCCCACCGCCCCCGCGCCCCCACCCCCGCCACCCCCGCGCCCCCACCCCCGCCGCCCCGACCCTCGCCAGACTCCACACCCCCGCCGCCCCCGCGCCCCCACCCCCGCCGCCCCGACCCTCGCGCTAGGGTTCCTCGCCCCGCCGCCCGCTCCTCTCCTCCACCTCGGACGAGCGAGCGCCTCTTTCGACCCCTACAGCAGTCGGCGACCTCGGCCCCAACGCACGCACCCACCCCGATGGCCCCTGCTGTCCTCTGCCTCCGGTCTCCCCAGCAGCAGCCAGCGAACCAAGGACGGTGCCATGACCATTTTCGCCACCTCCCGCCGTCTCTCCCTGCGCGTGGCCGGCGGCTGCTCTCCTTCGACGCGATGCCCGTGGTGAGCCCCTCTTCCTTACTCACCTCCATGTTCCTTGTTCATCTCTCTGTTCCCTGTTCCTCTCTTGTCCATGCTGCTATTTACATGGATCAATGGATGTTGGATAGATGGATGTGTGTTGATGTTAGGTAGTAGATGGTTTGCTTGATGGTTGGTTGAGTTGTGCTAGTTGCTTGCTAGATGGATGGACGAATGGTGCGAGTATGTAGACATCTTTTGCTACTGTGAAGGGTCAGTGCTAGTGTAAAGGGTAGTAGTAATTCGTTCCCTTTTGCTTCTGCCTGGTGCTAATTTGCTGCTGTTAGCTTTGTGTGGCTTCTTATTATTCTCTAAATCATTCTTCAAAGCAGGATTTGCATCGCTTTAGGTAGTTTTCTCCATGTTTTATCAAGTGACATGTTAACAGCTTGCTAGTTTAGGATACATAATTAATGCCTTTAAATGGTGCACTCTGTAAATGCCTTTAAATATAACCTTGCTAGTTTAGGATACATAATTGCAGAGAAATAATCACATCAATGCCTTTAAATGGTGCACTCTGTAAGAAATTAATAACCTAGCATCGCAATTCAGAAATACTCCTGCTACTCATGTAGGTGCCGCATGAGTTTGTTTTGGTTTTGTTACTGCTAGGTAGGTTGATAAGGAGAACTGCATATTTGACAGGCACAATGTCTTGTTTTTTTAGTAGGAGCACATTTTACATACAGTTTGTAGTACTAGCTCAGATACTGGTTCAGATTTTGATGTGCTTGCTTGTTACTGTAAGTGAGTTTATAATTGCACCCACTTGCTCGTCCTCATATTTTGTGTAGCCATGCAATTTATAATTGCACCCACTTGCAGCAACTAGCTGGAGTAGATTATGGCAAGTGAAAGCAACAAATTCTCTACAATTCGAAAGCTCAATATCCTTGCAGTAGGAAGAGCTTGCTTTAACTGAATTTGGACTTGGTGCACTAGCTTGGCAATTTTGCTTGCTTGCACCGCTTGAGTAGTTCTCCATCTAATGTAGTCAATAGATGTTGTCAAGCGATTGTGTCATGCTTTTGGTTCTGTTTTTAAAAAAGGAAAGCCACTTGTTCAGGCTTCAAGAAAATATTTTCTCAGAATATTACTGCTAAGCCCAAGCTTGTTAATCAGCATGTACATTTCTGTCATATATTACTAATGTCTGCTCAGATGTGTGCTTGCTATTGTCACCTATCTTTTTTTCTTCTACATGATATGGAACCTTATGATACTGCACCAATAGCCTTTGTGCGTCCAAGTTATCAAACTATGTGAACTAGAAACAGAAATAGAGAGAATTGATCATTACTTTTCTGAACTGTCGCAGAAGCCTTAGTAGTTCTTTCAAGTTCATACATTGAAAGTCTTGTTTCACAATTTCTGAATTACTTGTGATGCCTCTGAATTACTTGTGATGCCTGTTATCATGCATGTTTTATGATCTATTGTAAGGGTACTAATTGGTCTCTTCTGCTGCTTATCAGAGATGGCGGGAAGCAGCCACCGCTGCTCTGCGACACCGCAGTACGAGTTGGATGCTTCCGAGTTCTTCACTATCATACTTGGGACTTCAGTATCATCCATGACGCGGGTATATAAAACGAGAGATCTCCCCTTCACCCATCTCATTATGATATCTGTTGTTTGCTACAGCACTTATTGTCCCAAACTGCAGAGGTTGCCTGACAGTTTTATGAACATGCTGATGGGTGAAGATCCGCCAAATAATGTGAAGCTGTGACAGGCCGGCAGCGGGTTTCGCAGGCTGTGGGATGTGGATTTGGTGATCAAGGAGGGCCACATGTACTTTTCTCGTGGGTGGGAGAAGTTCTACCGTGCCTATGACCTGCGGCTGGGGTACTTCCTTCTCTTCAGGTACGACGACGATGCCACCATGCTCATCGTGAAGGTGTTCAATGCGACTATGTGTCGCATGCGCTACGCTGAAGATTATGATGCCGGTACGTTCTGCCTCTTCTTATTCCTCTACATTTGGCTTTGTCTCACATCGATTGTTAATGGTCATTGTTGCATTTGGACAGGTAATGGGAGCAGCAGCAGCAGCGACAATCGCTACAGCCAAAGCAGCAGCGACTATGGCTGTAGCGAAAGCAGCAGCGATTCTGGCTGTAGCAAAAGCAGCAGCGATTCTGGCAGCAGCATAGACAACAAGAAGGATGATCCGGACTGGAGTGTAGGAGAAGAGGAGCAGAGTGGGGATGAGGAGCTGCAGGATGACGATGGGCATCAGGCTGAGGATGACCTAGCGCTGGTGGTGGCTGACCAAGGGCAAGAGATGGTGGTGGTGACCATGGGCAAGAGATGGTGGTGGCTGACCATGGGCAAGAGATGGAGGTGGCTGAGGATGACCTAGCGATGGTCGTTCCTGAAGGTGGCCTCGCGATGGTGGTGGTGCCTGACAATGACCATGCACCGGTGGTGGCGCCGGCGATCCCACAGCTGGGCGACATGACCACGCCAATTGAGGTAGAAGACTACATCCCACTGCCTCCACCGCCTCGCCGCTCTTGGCGCATCAGTCTGAGGAAGGAGAAGGAGAAGAACAATGCATGAGAACTAAACTTTGTCAGGTATGTCAGATCTCCAAAATGATATATATATATATATATATATACTTAGTTACCTATGTTATCTCTAATATGCTTAGTTTCCTATAGGTTAGCTCCAAAATAACTTATGTTAGCACAAAATGATCAAGTTTACATAATAAGCTTATAGTCTTTTTCTTATTCTTCTTCTTTTCCAAAATTACATAGGTTAGCTTCATTTTACCTAAGTTGGCTCTAATATACTAACTTAGAGCTTATATGCTTAGTTTCCTATAGGTTAGCTCCAAAATAACTTATGTTAGCACAAAATGATCAAGTTTACATAATAAGCTTATAGTCTTCTTCTTATTCTTCTTCTTTTCCAAAATTCTTCTTATTCTTCTTCTAGTGTTCTTCTTCTTCTAGTATTCTTCTAGTCTTCTTCTTTTTCTTCTTCTAACTTCTTGTTTATCATTTTGCAGATTTGATTTAATTCACGGAAGCTTGCATGGATGGAGTGCTTCTTTTCCATTTGTGTTATTATTTTGTGTCAATGTGAAACTTTTGTGAATTGATGGATAACGGTGTTGGATGAACAATGTGAAACTTTTGTAATATGTAACGATGGAACTATGTGTTGGCTATGTATGGATATATGATGGAACTTGTGTGTTGGCTATGATTGTTATATGGATGCTTGTTGTATATATATGTGTTGGATATCTCATAGGTGAAATAGTGACCTGAGATTAAGAAAAAAAAATTAAAAAAATTGTTACTAATGGCGCACTACCATGTGGTGCGGCATTAGTATAGCAGACACTAGTCGCGCACCGTGAGCAAAACTAATGGCGCACTGCCTGGTGCGTCATTAGTATACCAGATACTAATGGCGCACCAGTGGTGCGCCATTAGTAAAAATTACTAGTGGCGTGCTACTAATGGCGCACCGGTGATGCGCCATTAGTAGGCAAAACCGGTGCGCCATTAGTAGGCCTTTTCCTAGTAGTGTTTCGCCGGTACCATAAACCCACCATTTACCTTCCTCAAAACAGCCACCATACCTACCTATTATGGCATTTCCATAGCCATTCCCAGATATATTGCCATGTAACTTTCCACCATTCCGTTTATTATGACACGCTTCATCATTGTCATATTGCTTTGCATGATCATGTAGTTGACATCGTATTTGTGGCAAAGCCACCATTCATAATTATTCATACATGTCACTCATGCATCATTGCACATCCCAGTACACCGCCAGAGGCATTCATATAGAGTCATATCTTGTCTTAAGTATCGAGTTGTAAATCTTGAGTTGTAAGAAAATAGAAGTGTGATGATTATCATTATTAGACCATTCTCCCAGTGAGGAAAGGATGATGGAGACTATGATTCCCCCACAAGTCGGGATGAGACTCCAAACGAAAATAAATAAATAAAAGAGGCCAAAGAAGCCCAAATAAAAAAAAAGAAAAGAGGCCATAAAAAAAAGATAAGGCCCCCCAAAAAATAAAAAAAAAATGAGAGAAAAAGAGAGAAGGGACAATGCTACTATCCTTTTACCACACTTGTGCTTCAAAGTAGCACCATGATCTTCATGATGGAGAGTCTCCTATGTTGTCACTTTCATATACTAGTGGGAATCTTTCATTATAGAACTTGGCTTGTATATTCCAATGATGGGCTTCCTCAAAATGCCCTAGGTCTTCATGAGCAAGCGAGTTGGATGCACACCCACTTAGTTTATTTTTGAGCTTTCATATACTTATAGCTCTAGTGCATCCGTTGCATGGCAATCCCTACTCACTCACATTGATATCTATTGATGGGCATCCCCATAGCCCGTTGATACGCCTAGTTGATGTGAGACTATCTTCTCCTTTTTTGTCTTCTCCACAACCACCATTCTATTCCACCTATAGTGCTATATCCATGGCTCACGCTCATGTATTGCATGAAGATTGAAAAAGTTTGAGAACATCAAAAGTATGAAACAATTTCTTGGCTTGTCATCGGGGTTGTGCATGATTTAAATATGTTGTGTGGTGAAGATGAAGCATAGCCAGACTATATGATTTTGTAGGGATAACTTTCTCTGGCCATGTTATTTTGAAGAGACATAATTGCTTAGTTAGTATGCTTGAAGTATTATCATTTTTATGTCAATATGAACTTTTGTCTTGGATCTTTCAGATCTGAATATTCATACCACAATTAAGAAGAATTACATTGAAATTATGCCAACTAGCATTCCACATCAAAAATTCTTTTTTTATCATTTACCTACTCGAGGACGAGCAGGAATTAAGCTTGGGGATGCTGATACGTCTCCAACGTATCTATAATTTTTGATTGCTCCATGCTATATTATCTACTGTTTTGAATGTTTATGGGCTTTATTATACAATTTTATATCATTTTTGGGACTAACCTATTAACCCAGAGCCCAGTGCCAGTTTCTGTTTTTACCCTGTTTTAGGGTTTCAGAGAAAAGGAAAATCAAACGGAGTCCAATTGACCTAAAACTTCACGGAACTCATTTTTGGAAGGAAAGAAGCCTAGAAGACTTGGAGTGCACGTCGGGGAACCTACGAGGAGGTCACGAGGCAGGGGGCGCGCCCTCCACCCTCGTGAGCCCCTCGTGGCCCCCTTGACGTACTTCTTCCGCCTATATATCTCCATATACCCTAAAAACATCTGTGGGCACAATAGATCGGGAGTTCCGCCACCAAAAGCCTCCGTAGCCACCGAAAGCCAATCTAGACCCATTCCGGCACCCTTCCGGAGGGGGGCAATCCTTCTTCGGTGGCCATCTTCATGATCCCGGTGCTCTCCATGACGAGGAGGGAGTAGTTCTCCCTCGGGGCTGCGGGTATGTATCAGTAGCTATGTGTTTGATCTCTCTCTCTCTCTCGTGTTCTTGAGGTGATACGATCTTGATGTATCGCGAGCTTTGCTATTATAGTTGGATTCTATGATGTTTCTCCCCCCCTCTACTCTCTTGTAATGAATTGAGTTTCCCCTTTTAAGTTATCTTATCGGATTGAGTCTTTAAAGATTTGAGAACACTTGATGTATGTCTTGCCGTGGATATCTGTGGTGACAATGGGATATCACGTGATTCACTTGATGTATGTTTTGGTGACCAACTTGCGGGTTCCACCCATCAACCTATGCATAGGGGTTGGCACACGTTTTCGTCGTGATTCTCCGATTGAACTTTGGGGCACTCTTTGAGGTCCTTTGTGTTGGTTGAATAGATGAATCTGAGATTGTGTGACGCATATCGTATAATCATACCCACGGATACTTGAGGTGACATTGGAGTATCTAGGTGACATTAGGGTTTTGGTTGATGTGTGTCTTAAGGTGTTATTCAAGTATGAACTCTAGGGTTGTTTGTGACACTTATATGAATAGCCCAACGGATTGATTAGAAAGAATAACTTTGAGGTGGTTTCGTACCCTACCATAATCTCTTCGTTTGTTCTCCGCTATTAGTGACTTTAGAGTGACTCTTTGTTGCATGTTGAGGGAAAGTTATATGTTCCAATTATGTTATTATTGTTGAGGGAACTTACACTAGCAAAAGTATGAACCTAGGCCTTATTTACCATCATTGCAATACCGTTTACGCTCACTTTTATCATTAGTTACCTTGATGTTTTTATAATTTCAGATTACAAATACCTTTATCTACTATCCATATTGCACTTGTATCGCCATCTCTTCGCCGAACTAGTGCACCTATACAATTTACCATTGTATTGGGTGTGTTGGGGACACAAGAGACTCTTTTTTATTTGGTTGCAGGGTTGCTTGAGAGAGACCATCTTCATCCTACGCCTCCTACGGATTGATAAACCTTAGGTCATCCACTTGAGGGAAATTTGCTACTATCCTACAAACCTCTGCACTTGGAGGCCTAACAACGTCTACAAGAAGAAGGTTGTGTAGTAGACATCACCCAGCAACCCACTCATCCGTTGAACTGTTGAACATGCATAGGAAGCGAGCAAGCCATGCTTTCACCGTCTCGGTCCACGTGTGTAGATGACGATGAACTGATCATCGGTGATGGCTCTAACCTGGTACTCGGCGGCGACCATGGAGATTTGGGAGGCCATGGATTTTGGAGGAGGGTTAGGAGAAGTTGAACTGTTGTACCCCGCAAAAAAAACTGGGAGCGAACTAATGTGAAAGGACGGGACGACTGGGAGCGAACTGTTGTAAGGTAGAAGACGGGGACGAGTAGGGCGTGCGAACGACGTGGGGTTGCTGGCTTGCCCGGTGGATAAACGGCTGCAAGCCCCCAAAGAGTTCTTGAGAACTATGCGGGACCCACTAGATGTCATGTCTACTAGACCCATATCGTAGGCCTGACGGTATAGCTTCTGCATGTTCGCACGCCATGCTGGCGCGTGGATGTAACTTCACTTAATTTCGTCAAACGTCGCGCCTCCCACGACCTTCGCCTCCCTCGCGCGGTCGCGCCCTTTGAGACTTCGACCGGCTATAAATGAGCAATTTTTTTGCCTTTTTTTAGACAAGCAATTTTTTTGCCTACTCCGCATGCATGATACTCCCTCTGGTCCATTTTACTCCCGTCAACCGTTTGCAAAGTGTTTGACCAAATTTATACTTTTTTTGAACACCACCTTATATTAATTAACCAGCCACACCAGTACACTCATTCGATACAATATTCACCACACAGGGCGGTACATTATTTACAAGAATACCGTATAATCTATTGTCAAAGCTATACTTAGCGATTAAGTGTGCCACTTATTGGCCAAACGGCTAATCTTTGACAATTGAAGATTGTTGACCAACTTCGAGATGCTCAACGCTTTCATCGTCAGGTCACGCATAGCAGACATGTCAACGCTTTGACAGGCATCAATGAAATCCCACGACCAAATTTATACTAAAAATATCAATATCTACAATACTCCCAAAACACTTAGGGGCGGTGCATTAACTTCTACCTCGTTTCTTGTTTCTTGACATATCAACCAATAGGAGATGTGGGTGTGCATGCTTTTAATGACTTGAGACTACCAAACACGACATGCAGTGGTTAGTTCATTGCATGCAATGCTATTAATTAGCAAATAAACATTAAGATCTCTCGTTTTCCCCTCCTCCTTGGTCACAGTGCACAATCTAAGATGACTTGCTCACCTAGACGGAGGGAGTACTGATTATAATGAGTACTCCCTCCTTCCATCTATATAGGGCCTAATGCGTTTTTTCAAGACCGCCTTTGACTATTGATAAAATTAATACTACATGACATGCATAATGTGAAAATTATATCATTGAAAGCTCCTTTCACATATGAATTTGATGATGTGCTTTTTGTAAGTTGCATGTCATATATTATTGCTCTAACATTTGGTCAAAGTTAGCCTCGAAAAATGCATTAGGCCCTATATAGATGGAAGGAGGGAGTATAAGAACTACGTTTTATAATGAGTGTAAAAATATTGATTTGACATTGTGAATGTTGACACATTGTGGAATAGTTTTTGAAGTCTGGAAAAGTACTCAACTAGTGCTATCGTTCTCCACAAAAAAATGTGTTTACCAATGCATGCATGAACTCTAGTTACTCTAACCCCCCTCTCTTCTTTAATTCTTTGCCACATCAGCATGTTTGCTATTCCCGTGTGCATGATACCAGCTAAGATACCACCATTATGGCTAGCCTTAATCATCGCATGCAATAATTTAGTGCACCTTGAAATATGAACATGTGTGGGGCGTGTTTGTTTTTAATGACTTGAGACTATACCTAGCCCGGCATGCAAGATGACTTATTATGCACTGTTCCCCATACCTGCAGGAAGCCCGTTCGTCTCCAAATTTTTTCCTCTCCATGTGTGGAAACAACATGCCTGCCAAACTTTGCTTCTCCCTCCGGCGGTCCCACCACTCCACCTTGTGTGAAAAAATCTGCATGCATGACTCTCCTCCCCCCACGCTCGTCCAATCCGTTGTGACCAGCAATATTTCCACCCCTTCGCCCCCACCCCCCGTAATTTACTCCAACAAATATGCCCACGTAGCTGTTACTTAACTGTAGGTGCATTCGGTCACTAACATATGGGCCCAACAGGGGTCTGGCCCACATGTCAGTGACGCAACTGGACCGGCAGTTAAGTCAGTGCACCTCAGTCCATATCTTACGTAGGTGTGCCATTGCTCGCTATAAATAATGCGCCTCCCACGACATCGCTATCTCCTCCCCCTCACGTTCACGTTCATCGCTATCTCCTCCCCCTCCCTCTCACGTCGACCACCATGGCATCGCCCCTCCCAAGCCCTAGGAGCCCATCGCTGCACCGCGCGGACGGTCACGCGTCGCCGTTCCGTTCCTCGCCGCCACTAGTCGAGGAGGACGCGTCGGTGTTTCGCTCCTCGCCGCTACGCGACGCGTCGCCGTTCCGTTCCTCGCCGCCACTAGTCGAGGAGGACGCGTCAGTGTTCCACTCCTCGCCGCGACACGTCGAGGTGGACGTGTCGGCATTCCCAATCTCGCGAGCACGCGCGTCAGAGGACGCGTCGGCTCCCCGCTACGAGGAGAAAGCCGCGCCGCCCGCCGAGCCCCCCAGCCTTGAGGAGCTTTGGAAAGAAATGGATGTCGCCTTATGGGAGGCTTTGCCTCCAGCAGAGCGTGCCAAAATAGAGGCGGAGAAGAAGGCCGAGGAAGAGAAGCACACCGCGGAACAAGCTGCCTGGGAGGCCTATGTCGCGTCCGAGAGAGTCAGGCAATTGGCTCTTTGGCAGAAGGCTCGTGCAAGGACCGTGAGGGTGGCGGAGGACGCCCGTGCCGACGCCCTGAGTGCAGTCGGGCCCAAGCGCCTCATCTACGCTTAGCGATACGTGGACTGGGTGCACGCTTCCAGCAAGGAGGAGTACCTGTTGGTGCCGGATCACCACACCGGTGAGATCGCGCTCGCCCGCCGGCAAGCCGCCAATCAACACCTCGCGAGTTGCGACGCTGAGGAAGAGGCGTTGTGTCGGTGCGCTGGGAAACGGCCGCGCACTAGGGCACTCGTGGCGCGCCGCAAGCGCTCCTGCGAGCGTCATGGCTTTTAGGAGGAGTATAATTTTTTTTTCGTAAGGCGATCTCATTAGTTTTGGGACGCAAATGATAAATCCTGAACGTTCAGGAATTTTTAGCGTCCTTAATTAAGTATATAAAAGGGAAAGTTTGAAAACCTTGTGTATTCGTACGCATTTTGCAAGTACGTGCATATAGCACAAACTTTACTATATACTATCGCACTGCACGTCTCTCTCGATATATGCTTGTAGACTGTGCTACTTAGGTCAATAAGTCATCTTCGGTTGTGCACCGTGACCAAGAAGGAGGGAAGACCTATACACCTAGATGGAGGGAGTACTACTATTACTTATGTACGTGCACATGCACGTTTTAACATTACGATGTGGTTTTTGTAAAAGTAGAAAAACAGCACTAGTCAAGATTGTGAAACGATTCAATGCAAAACAAATGCAAAAATGCTCATTTGATTGTTTACTTTTAGCTTCCTTCTCTGTGGTTATTTCTCTGTCGTACTTTGTCCGGAGTATCTCACTGGTTGGAAAGGCATGCAAATTCCCAAACCGCTTCCTACACCCTGTATCTCACTGGTTGCCGGCGTTGATGTTGTCGCACATGTCGTCGAGGATGAGGTTGCCGAGGTAGGGGAAGAAGTCGTCGTTCGCAACTAATCATGTGGACTAGCATAGTAGTAGGATACAGAGTAGAAACATGAATTCTACCACGATTTCGAACAAGGACAGAAACACATACGGTGCAACGGGAGCAGCACCGTTGGCGTTGAGGTTGTCGCCCATGTCCAAACACCACGTAGATAAGGTCTTTGAGCACGGTTCGTACTCGTTCCACGCTCGGGCATTGAAGTTTGTAACTAATTTAGATTAGAATATACTACTCCTCTGGTGCTAGTAGTAGAGCAGAGTCCTACTCTACTACTCTACTCAAGCAAGTTAGGGCATAGCATTGTAGGGAGTACCAGTACTGTGATCACTCAAGCAAGTTGTCTGGCATCGACATGACCCTACGCTATTGGTATGTGTCTCGTAAGTCAAGCGACGTGTTGTAGTCATCATCACTTGTCCACTTCCTGCAGCACATATTTGCTTCTCCATCTTTGTCCGCACATAATCTCGTCCAATCTTCCATCCCCGCTAAGGCGCCTCCCCCCTCGTCCGAAACCCAAGCACTAACAATGGCAGAACCGAGCAGCGTCCGCCAAAAGAGTGGCTGGAATTCGCTCCCCACAGAGTTAATCAAGCTCATTGTTTCGCGTGTGGACAATCTCACTACCATGCCGCTCGTTGCGTGCTCGTCGGGGCTATACCGTTTACTCAAGCCCTCAGGCCAGAGCTTTTTAAGCTAGCTCCTTGCTTGCTAATGCCGCCTAATCTTCAAAAATGGCGTGTCACGCAGCATAACGATCGTAGGGTGACGAGCATCAACCCCCTTGACTACGATCTGATCTCCGTCAGCCTCAACTACATTAACGGTATGTACTGGGTCGGCATGAACACGTCTTGGATGGTGCTCGTCGATGGTCGCGGCAGCTGGATGCTTGTCGAGGTCTACACCCAGCGATTGATCCCCCCTTCCTTTGATTAACACCGCACTGCTTTGGCACCGCGGTCCAGAATACTCGGAATCTTACAGTAGCCAACATGATACCAAGTTTGATTTGCTCAAGGTTGTAATCTGCCAAGTGCCCACAGGATCTGCGAATTATAAAGACTTCAGGCTAATTGCGTTCTTCAACCGCGGTCTCGCCTATCTGACAGGTCACTGCGGTAAGTGGATAAATCTGCAAGTCCATCGCAGGATCATACATCCTCCATGGTTCTTTGATTCCATTGAACACAAGGGCTTCATTTACGCTGTCGACTCCTTCTATGGCTAGACGTATTGCTGGCCTACTCCAGTCATCGCTACAAACGGCTGTTATAGCAGTATGTTACTTTCCTATGATATCATGATGGCTTGCTTATATTACTGTCAACATTTGCTAAAAAAATATTCATGCTCATAACATGCTGTTCTTAAGATTGACTAAACCAAGAGCCCTTTTTTATTTGACTCCAACTTGATATGATTTTGTAGGCCGCCTGGTGTCCCTACCCTTCCTAATCCCAGAACCTTTCAAAGAAAAGTGGCATGGCATTTGTAGGTGGTTCCTGGCTCGATCAGGCGACGGCAAAAGATTGATGATCGTTCGCATGTACCAGACGTGTTGTTTCGCGGAATACAATCACAGTCACTGCAAGGTCTTGGAGCAGGATCCCAGCTTCTCTAGGCCTTCAGGAATTTTTGACTGGAGGCTGGTAAGTAGCCTTGGTACACGCTCTCTGTTTGTCGGACTGAATTATCCGATTAACCAGGAGATAACCGATGGCAAGGATCATGATGGCAGCGCGGTTTCGTTCATTAGGCAAAACTATGTGTACACAGTGTACCATGCGTCTCTGCATAAACCATACCCTGATATGTGCCGCCATGCTCTGCAGCCCAAAGTAGGAGAGAGGGTCGCAAGTATCAGACTTCGACCTACTGTGGAATTTCCCCCGTCAGGCACCCATCTGGTTCAAGCCGTCAGCTAATCTCCACAGCTTAATAAATAGTAACGTCTAACTGAGCCAGTTAGTTAGATGCGTACACTTGGTGTAGTAGGATCTTTACTTAGTTTGATGCATACACTTGTTCTTTTTTGGTAGCCTTTTTGTAATGATGGCTGATGTTTGGTTTGGAAGAGAGAGCTACATCTTCACTCTTCTGGCCTGCTTACTGCTTCTGTTGCACCCCCAGCCCTGGTTGCTGCTGCTGCTGTTTTCAATGTATAATCAGTAGTATATTTCGTCTGTTGGATGAATAAATGTGTTGTTAGAATGACAAACACAATGTTTTGGAAGCCGTTGCACGGTTTGATCCTTTAGTGCCCCGTACCGTACGTAGCGCATACTATTTATCATACGGAACACATTTTTTTAAAACTCGGAACACATTTTCCACTTGTTGATAACATGCAGCCCACTGATGAAGGCCCAATACAGAAGCCCATAATTAACTGGAAGGGAGGCTCTCACATGAATTCGGCCCAGGTACATGCTCATGGTCCCCTAAACATAAATAAGTAAATAAATAAATAAATAAAGCTAAATGCTCATGCACCAGTTCTTTGGGAAAATAGGTAGCCCGGTATTTCTTTTTGAAGAATACCCAAGCTAGGCCTATTTGTTTTCTCCGAATTACTGGGCTGCAAATCTTTCAAGACGAGGAGGGATGCATTCCGTCCTGGCTTAAGAGTATGGTCAATGTCTGTTAAAAGTAATATCAAAAGGGTTGAAAATTCCAAAAAAATTATAGCAAATGGGATATAAGTTTCTTTTTTTGCTTTTGTTCTTCACTGATATCTTATAGGTATTTCATTGGATTTAACATGACATAGTACTAATTTATTTTTAAATTTGTTTTAGTATGGCTATTAATTTTTGGATTAAGAATATTTCATTCCCAGCAATTTTTTGCGAATTTTCAAAATTTCCCACATATTTAGTTAATTTTTTAACCCTGGTACTGACCAGAAAATGGCCAGTAATTCTAAATATGGAAAACGGGCTGCAATAAATTTCATATGAATTAGTAAATGAGTAAAAATTATAAAAATAATAGCAAATGGGCTGTACACGCCACAGATTTCGAGGCTGACTTGTTTACGCAAGGCTTTGTCAGTGAACACACGATTCTAGCTGCAGTTAGTGTTGGATGTCCATCCAACGGCCGACGTGCTTCTTCAATCTCTGATCTTCCTGCTCCAGCCGCCTAAACTAGCGCCGGCGGGACTGCCTGCTCCCTCCTCTTGTGGCCCGCTGTGATGCCGCACAGGCTTCCCCGGCCCACCCTACTCCCTCCGCTGGCCTGGCCGCACGCAATCAACTGCCTCCTTATTACGCGAAAAAAATGATTCCTCCCACTGACATCTGGGGCGCACCGGTTGAGAGGCTAACCTGTGGGCCTACTAAGTTGATGCGTACGCAGGGCTTGTCAACTTAGTCAACAAACGATTCTGGCAGCAGTAACCGTTGGATTTGAATCAAACGGTCCCGCTGCTTCTTCAATCGCTGCTCTTCTTGCACCAGCCGCCCAAACCAACGCTGGGGAGACCGCCTACCCCTGGCTCCAGTGGCCGGCTGTGCTGCCGATGAGGCCTCATCGCCCCCTACTACTCCCATCTCTAGCCAGGCCCTGCGGCGACGGCAGCCTCACACCGTAGCCAAACCAATGAACCCTCGTACTCCTCTCCGCGTGGGCATCCACTGCCGCGACTTCCTCAGCTCCGCGTCGTCCCCTTCCTAGGCCTCGCCGTCGTCCACAGCCTAGTTTTTTTGTGATTTGCCAAGTAAGTCGCTTTGTCAGGCCTGTTGGGCTACAAATCTTTCAAGACGAGGAGAGCTTTCATTCGGCTGGCCGAGAAAATGGTCCATCAGTAATGAGAAATGGGTTGTACATTTTTAAAACACATCAAACCGGCAATTAGTTTCAAATATCTTTTTTTCATTTTGAGATTTGAAATTACATTAATTTTTATGCATGGAGAATTTGTTGGATTTTATATTGATATGCATTTATTTTTAAAATCAGTTTGAATGTGAGTCGAAATTTCGGGATTAAAAACAGTTCGGACCGCACCGAAATATGCAAAATTTCGTATAATTTTTTAACTGTGGCCACAATATGGGCTGTAATGCTAAGAAAAAGAATATGGGCTCCAAAAAAACCTTAATAATTAGCAAATGGGCTGTAAATTATTAGAAATAATGGCAGATGGGTTGTATGTTGTTTTCCACGGATTCGAGGCTTTCCTAAAACAGGTTGACGCACAAGCAGTGACTGTTGGATGGCCATCCAACGGCCGTCGTGCTTCTTCAATCTCTGCTCTTCCTGCTTCAGCCGCTCATACAGGCGCCGGCGGGACTGCCTGCTCCCTCCTCCCCGCAGTCGGCTCTGCTGTCGCGCAGGCCTCAGCACCCCACCGTACTCCCATCGCTGGCCTAGCCATCCCTCTACTCACCCACACATGTTGTTATTCTCCGGCGACGGCAGACGTACCAATAAACCCTCGTACAGTCGTACTCCCCTCCGCGTGGGAAACAACTACCGAATCTTCCCTGCCTCCGTGTCGTTCCCTTCCTAGGCCTCGCCGTCGTCCACCGCCGTGGTGCTCTCGGCGCGGCCTGGTCAACATGGTCAACGACCAACATGCATCTGAAGTGGACTTTACATGGAGAGGCCGACAACTGGGTCCACGGCCGCACGCAAGGAAATGCCTCCTTATTACGTGCAAAATAATGATTCCTCCACCTGACATCAGGGACCCACCGAAAGGGCCTCTGTATTTCGTGAAAAAAATGTTGCCGCCGCTGACAGCTTGGACCCACCAGCTATATCTTCGCACGCAAGGAAGTGCCTCCTTATTACGCACAAAAAAATGAATGCTCCCCCTGTTAGCTGGGACCCAGTATAGTGGCAGGCTGACTTGTGGGCCTACTAAGTTGATGGGGACGGAGGGCTTTGTCAACTTAGTCAATATGCACGATTCTAGCTCCAGTGACCGTACGATGTCCATCCAACGGCCGTAGTGCTTCTTCAACCTCTGGTCTTCTTCCTCCAGCCGCCCAAACCAGTGCCGGTCGTGCCTCGTGCTCCTGCCTCCCGTCGCCGGCTACGATGCGGCGGAGGACTCACTGCCCCCTACTACTCCCACCGCTGGCCAGGCCATCCCTCTACTCACCCACACCCCCTGTTATTCTGCGGCGACGGCAGCCTCACACCGCAGCGAACCAGTGAACCCTCGTACTCCTCTACGCGTGGGCATCCACTGCCGCGTCTTCCCCGGCTCCGCGTCGTCCCCTTCCTAGGCCTCGTCGTCGTCCACCGCCCTGGTGCTCTCGGCACGGCGTGGTCAACGTGGTCAAGGAACGGCTTCCATCAGACGTGGACTGTACGTGGAGAGGCTGACAGCTGGGTCCACGGCCGCAGCAAGGAAGTGCCTCCTTATTACGTGCAAGATAATTATTCCTCAACCTGACAGCAGGACCCACCGGACGGGCCACCGTATTTCACAAAAAAAACGTTTCCCCCTGACTGCTGGGACCCACCAGCTACATCTTCGCATGCAAGGAAGTGCGTCCGGGCAGAAAAACGATTCGCCCCCTGACTGCTGGGACCCACCAGCTACATCTTCGCAAGCAAGGAAGTGCCTGACAGTCGGGACCCAGCTGGTCGAAGCGTACGTAGCGTTCTCATTCTGGTCGCGAAGGTGCACGTACATAATGGTCGATGTAGAGGCGCGCACGTGTCGTGGTAGAGGCGCGCATGTGTCATAGTAGAGGCGCGCACGTAGCATTTACACGTACGTACAGTGGCCATGGTGCAAGAAAGAAAATACGGCCACGTATGTGTACATACGGGCGGGGTCTCGAACGCCTACTCGAGCATACGTACGGCCAGGGCTCGTGTACATGGCTGGGTCGGAACGGAGAAACAGCGTCGTCGTCGTGTTCATGGGGAGGCAACGGAATGCGTCATGTTCATGGGGAGGCAACGGAATGCGTCGTGTTCATGGGGAGGCAACGGAACGCGTGGGAGCCAACCGGCTGGGTCAGAACGGAATGCGTGGTCGTGTTCATCGGGAGGGCTTGGACGGAACAGGCGATGGAAACGAGGCCTGGCATACCGCACAACGGAGGAAACAGACCTCTTACATTCGGAACAGGGTCCTATTGATCAGGAGGGGTCTGGCGTCCCGCAAAACTGAGGAAACTGGCCTCCTACGGTTGAAACGGGGGTCCTGTTGATCGGGAGGGGTGTGGCGTACCGCAAAATGGACGAAACGGACTTGTGTTGGAGCGCTACGGTCGAAACGGGGGTCCTGTTCATCGGGAGGGGTGTGGTGTACCGCAAAACGGGACTCCACAGGATACTGTTCATCTCCACCGTCGACCCCCTTCGGCCTCCACGAGCTACTGTTCATCCACCGTCGACCTCCTCCAGCCTCCACCTGTGACTGTTCATCCACGGGCTCCTGTTCATCCAGCCTCCACCGCGCGCTACTCCACCGGCTACTGTTCAACCAGCCCTCTCCATGGGCTCATGTTCAACCACCCCTCCATGGGCTACTGTTCATCCTGCCCTCCACCGTCTACTGTTCATTCTGCCCTCCACAGGGTGGTCCTGTTCATCCAGCCCTCCACGGGGTCCTGTTCATCTAGCCCCAACCGGCTCGATCGATCGGGGTCCTGTTCATCCAGAGGCAACACCACGGGGTCCTGTTCATCCACCCCCACCGGGAACTGTTCATCCAACCCCCTCCCCCCCGGCAACGCTCACTGTTCATCCAGAGCCAGCAACGATCGGCTTCAGTTAGCAGCAGTAGCGAAGGAATCGCTCGATCGGGTTCAGTTAACAGCCATCGATCGATCGCTCGGGTTCAGTAATGCGTAGCCTGCAGTGCAATCGCTCGGGTTCAGTTAGAGCCCAACGCCTCGCTCGGGTTCAGTTAGAGCCAACGCCTCGCACACACGCGCGTACGTGTACGAGAGAAACGTGCATCACTCGGCCCCTGACCTCCCACCGTAACCGGGAACTCCCAGAAATTTTCCTCGCCCTCGCTTCTACCACGGTTTTTTCCGTCATGGACGGCCCAAAGAATGTCATGCAGCTGCGTCTCCGGCCCGCCCAGGACGAAAAGCCCATTTTCTGTCATGATTTTTTGTCATAGAAGTAGGAGCCCACCACATCTATGATGATACCGGGGTTTGTCACAATTATCGTCATAGAAGTGTCATATGTATGATAGAAAAAAATTCGTTCGGCCCAAAATGTCATGGATGTGTCTTTTTTTGTAGTGTTGGAGAAAGGTTACATTCGACGAAGTTCGTCACCATGGGGAGCCCCAGTGCTCTTGGTTGAGAAGAAGGATGGATCATTGAGAATGGTTGTTGATTATCATGCATTAAATGAAGTAACGATCAAGAACAAGTACCCACTGCCGATGATCAATGATTTGTTCGACCAGCTGCAAGGAGCTAAAGTATTCTCCAAGATTGACCTACGATCAGGATACCACCAGCTGAAGATCCAAGAATAGGATATACCTAAGATAGCCTTTACCACAAGGTACGGGCTATATGAGTATACAGTTATGTCATTTGGATTGACTAACGCCCCTGCCTATTTCATGAGTATGATGAATAAGGTGTTCATGGAGTTCTTGGATAAGTTTGTTGTGGTGTTCATTGATGATATCTTGGTGTACTCGAAGAATGAAGAGGAGCACAAGGAGCATTTGCGTTTAGTTCTCGAGAAGCTCAGGGAACACCAGTTGTATGCCAAGTTCAGCAAGTGTAAGTTTTGGTGAAGGAAGTTGGATTTCTTGGCCATTTTATATCAGGAGAAGGTATAGCAGTGGATCCTGCCAAGGTTTAGTCTGTCACTGAGTGGTTGGCGCCCACCTCAGTTGGAGAGATCCGCAGTTTTCTGGGACTCGCGGGATACTATCGGAGATTCATTGAGAATTTTTCTAATATTGCGAAGGCTATGACAGAGTTGTTGAAGAAGGACACTAAGTTTAAGTGGACAGATGAATGTGAGGCAAGTTTTCAGGAGCTGAAGAAACGTTTGGTTACAGCCCCAGTGCTGATTCTGCCGGACATACGTAAGGATTTCCAAGTGTATTGCGGCGCTTCTCACTTAAGACTTGGAAGTGTACTTATGCAAGATGGAAGAGTGGTTTCATATGCCTCACGTGAATTCAACCGCATGAGCTAAATTATGCCATGCATGATTTGGAGTTAGCAGTCGTAGTTCATGCGCTCAAGACTTGGAGACACTTTCTTATTGGAAATCGATGTGATGTATACACGGATCATAAGATATTGAAGTACATTTTCACACAGAAGGAGCTGAATCTCAGGCAAAGGAGATGGTTGGATCTTATAAAGGATTATGATATGAAGTTGCACTATCATCCAGGCAAGGCCAATGTCGTAGCAGATGCTTTGAGCCGAAAGAGTTATGCCAATACCCTTGTAAGCGGAGGATTTCTGCAGGAGTTAGTTGAAAATCTCAGGGAGCTTCGTTTGGAGATAGTCCCTAGCGGTTTTGTCGCAGCAAGGGAGGTTCAGTCAGCATTATTGGGAAAGATTCGAGAAGCTCAGAAGGATGATAAGGAAATTGCTGAGATAAAGGAGAAGATGAGCAAAGGAAAAGCCAAGGGTTTTTGTGAGGATGAGCACGACACCTTATGGTTTGAGGACCGTGTTTATGTACCCAATAATGCATAGATCAGGAAGTTAATACTTCAGGAAGCTCATGACTCGCCATACTCAATACACCCCAGAAACACCAAGATGTATTTATATTTGAAGGAGCGTTTCTGGTGGACTGGTATGAAGAAAGATATTGCCTAGTATGTAGCCATATGTGATGTATGTCAGAGAGTGAAGGCAGAACATCAGAAGCTAGCAGGATTACTGCAGCCTATGCCGATACCCAAATGGAAGTGGGATAAGCTTGGCATGGATTTTATCACTAGATAACCCAGGACCCGATCAGGATATGATTCTATTTGCGTAGTAGTGGATCATTTGACCAAAGTGGATCACTTTATCCCGGTGAAAACCACCTATACAAGTGCAAAGTTGGCCAAGATATAGATGACCAGGATCATCTGTCTGCATGGAGTTCCGAGGACCATCGTATCAGATAGAGGGACATAGTTTACTTCAAAATTCTGGCACCAGCTGCACCAGACTTTGGGTACTAGACTAGAGTTCAGTACAACCTTTCATCCGCAGACAGACGGACAGACCGAGAGAGTCAACCAGATTCTGGAGGACATGTTGAGAGCTTGTGTGCTAGATTATGGATCTAGTTGGGATGATAATTTGCCTTACGTAGAGTTCTCATACAACAATAGTTACCAAGCTAGTTTGAAGATGGCACCTTTTGAAGCTTTGTATGCAAGAAGGTGCGGGACACCGTTGATGTGGGATGAAGTTGGAGACCGTCAATTGTTTGGACCGGATTTGATCAAAGAGTCTGAAGAGAAGGTTAAGTTGATTCGAGATAGACTGAAGGTAGCTCAGTCCAGGCAGAAGAGTTACGCAGATTCAAAACGCAAGGAGGTAGTCTATGAGATCGGAGACAAAGCGTATCTTCGTGTGTCACCTCTGCGAGGAGTTAAACATTTTGGAGTTAAAGGAAAGTTAGCCCCGATATTTGTAGGACCATACCGAGTTTTGGAACGTATGGGAGACGTTGCCTATAAGTTGGAATTACCCGAAGGATTGTCAGGAGTTCATGATGTGTTTCATGTTTCCTAGTTGAAGTGCCATGCAGAGATGGCCGATATTCCCCTGAGAGATACAGTGCCCCTGGAAGCAATTCAGTTGGATAGTGATTTGACCTACGAGGAGAAACCTGTTAAGATTCTCGAGTTTGCCAACCGAGTCACACGCAGCAAGGTTATCAAGTTTTGCAAAGTTCAGTGGAGCCACTATACCAAGGATGAAGCTACCTGGGAACGAGAGGAAGACCTACGGAAAGACCACCCACACCTATTTTCTAGCCAACCCGAATCTCGAGGGCGAGATTCATCTTAGGTAGGTTTGTAACATCCCAAATTTTCAATTTGGAATGTTATACATAGGTCATCATATGCATATCATATTTTATTTGCATTTTGGTTTTGATCCTAGAAATCCTAAGCAACTCAAGGACCCATGGAGAGAGTTGGGGATTTCATTCATTTTCATACTTATTTGAATTCTTCTCAAATATTGAAAAGGGGATCATTTTGGTTTTAATTATTTTTCTCTCCGAAATATTTCAATATAAAAAAATAAAAGAGCGGAGATAAAATGACTTCTCCAAAATAAAAGAAATATTGGAGGAAAATATTAAAATCAAATAAATAATTTATTTGGATTTTTATTGCTATTTTATTCGAATTAGAAACATATGCATTTTCCAAAAATTGCATTTTTAGGCCAAAAAAATGTTCACAATGTTCTACATATTTTATTTAGACGATGAAAATTGTTTTTGGCATTTTTAGTATTTTTTTAATATTTATTTAGGATTTTTCCTTTTGGCAGAATTAATTTAAAAAAAAGGTTCGCGGACGGAACTCGGCCGAAGGTCCAGCCGGCCCGTTGCGCCTCCGCCTTCCCGAATCGTGGCCGAGGCAGACTCGCCGGAGTCCGGCCGCGCCACGCCGTCCGCGTCGCCCCTCCCGCAAGCCGGCCTCGCCCCCCTCCTCCTTAAATACCGCCGCACCCACCGCCTCCTCCTCCGTCCCGCACCGCACCACCACCACCGCCACCCAGCGCCGCCGCAGCCCGCGTCGCTCGCCGCCGCTTGCCCACGCCGCGCCGCTCGCCGCCGCCCCGCTACCGCGATGCCGCAGCCGCGGAGCCCCGCCGGAGCCGCCCCGCCATCCTCCGCCATTGACCCCGCCGACCCGGCGGTTTTTCCGGTGAACCGGTATAAAACCGCCCGATTTTTTATTAACCCTAGATTGGTTTTCTTATTTAGATCGGTTCGGGTTTCTCGCTTTTCTTCGGTTTAGGTTAATTTACGAACGTTCGTTTGTTAGTTCGTTTTAATGAAAAAATTCGCCCATTTGCCTCTGCTAGCGAACGTTCACGCCGTAGTTTTTTCTTTTTATTTTATTTTTTTCCTAGGGACCTATCCGTGATTATTTTTATTGCAGATTAGCCCCTGATCTTCAAACCCTCGCAACTTCTTAACCGTTAGTCCAAACCTAGTGAAACCAACGCCAAAATCTTCGTATCGAGCCCCTCTTTCCAGTTAAACAACTTGAACATGGTTTTGACAAATTAAAATTTGGTTTTAAAGCAGATTTGAATTCGAAGTTCTTTTGATCGTAGTTTCAGTTCCGTAGCTCTGATTTGATCGATTCTTTTTGCAAATTGAAGCTCTTTCAGTTGAATTTTTAGATTGTATCTTTTTATTTGAGTTTTAGCCTTGCGTCTATGCTTGAGTGCTTATGTATGCTAGAATACCCGGAGTGCGAAGCATGCTACTACGAATTTCTAGGGTTTGCAGGTCGTCAGCAAGGCAAGTAACACTTTGATCATACCCTTTATTACCCAGTTTTTATGCATTAGCTACAATCCTCGAACATTTCATGAGTAGGATCCTTTAACATGTGGGTTTGGAAAGTTGATGATGAGGTAGAACCCATTGCCCTTTTATTATAAAACCCTGGGGAGTTACTTCTACGTTATGCTTAGGTTGCCATGCTATGCTCGTAGACGTGGTTTGGTTTGAGAGATCCATGACATATGTGAAATTGTTAATTAGTAGTTAACTTAATGTGGCTACTTAAATACACATCTGGGTGGATTCGTTGCGGTCACCTGGGGATATACTAGTGTTATCTTTTGGTTCGCCACCCAGGCTCAAAGGGATCTTAAGATTATTCATGCTAGAAAATTCCGTGTGCAGCCACAAGATATTATGGGCTCTAGAATAGTTGAGTATGTTTCATGACCTCTTTCAGCGGTGGGCTAGCATATGTAGGGGAAAGTAGGTGTAACTGTCCACCTAGAGTAAAGAGTTAATGTCTCTGAAAGACTGTGTCTCGGTCATCCGTTTCTCAAACACCATGTAGTGCGAGAAATCCAACGAAGGAGATCGAGTCTTGTGGGGAAAAGTGCGCAAACCTCTGCAGAGTGTACAAACTAATCATGGTTAGCCGTGTCCCGGTTATGGACATCTTGAGTATCTGGTTCTTGGATTATCACATTGATCTCATCACTCTAAATTAATTTGTTGGGTTGTTTATTACTGTTTAATTGGGATTGAGATGGGGTTACCATTCTCAATGTTTATCAACTACCATGATAGTTAAATAAAATATATTCCTTTGTTGTAGGAAAAAATAGCTTTTCGCAAAAACATTATAACCATAGAGCCTCCACCAGCCATATATGCATGTAGTGATAGCATTTACTTGTTCATTGCTCTATTGTGTTATCTTGCCAGCATATTCCATGTGCTGACCCGTTTCGGGCTGCAACATATCATGTTGCAGACTTTTCAAACGAAGATTAAGATGCGCTAGGTCGTTAGTCATGCACTCAGCTATGCCGTTGGAGTTGATGGACTCACTTTATCTTCCAAGCCTTCCGCTGTTATCTTATTTTAGATGGCCTTAAGCCATATTATTGTATTAAGTTCTCTTTTGAGACTATCAATGTAATAAGTGTGTGATTGCTACTCTGTTATAAATCCTTCGAAGTACTGTGTGTGTCAGCATTACCGATCCAGGGATGACACTTATGCACAGAGATTTGACGGTTTGAGGTCAGACCGCTACACAAGAATGGAATTATTATGGTGGGTGAACAAATTACTGTCGAGCAACTAATAGAAAAGCGCAAAGTTATGACGATATCTAAGGCAATGATCATGAATATAGGCATCACGTCCGTGTCAAGTAGACCAAAACGATTCTGCATCTACTACTATTACTCCACACATCGACCGACTCCTGCCTCCATCTAGAGTATTAAGTTCATAAGAACAGAGTAACGCATTAAGTAAGATGACATGATGTAGCGGGATTAACTCAAGCAATATGATGAAAACCCCATCTTGTTATCCTCGATGGCAATAATACAACACGTGTCGGTTACCCTTCTGTCACTAGGATCGAGCACCGCAAGATTGAACCCAAAGCTAAGCACTTCTCCCATTGCAAGAAAAACTAATCTAGTTGGTCAAACCAAATCGATATTTCGAAGAGACTTGCAAAGATATCAAACCATGCATATAAGAATTCAGAGGAGATTCAAATAATATTCATAGATAAGCTGACAATAAATCCACAATTCATCGGATCTCGGCAAGCACACCGTAAAAGAGTATTACATCGAATAGATCTCCAAGAACATTGAGGATAACATGGTATTGAGAATCAAAGAGAGAGAAAAAGCCATCTAGCTACTAGCTATGGACCCGTAGGTCTGTGGTAAACTACTCACGCTTCATCGGAGAGGCAATGGTGTTGATGTAGAAGCCCTCCGTGATCGAATCCCCCTCCGGCAGGATGCCGGAAAAGGCCCCAAGATGGGATCTCACGGGTACAGAAGGTTGCGACACTGGAAAAGTGGTTTCGTGGCTCCCTTGGAAGTTTTCAGGGTATAAGAGTATATATAGGAGGAAGATCTAGGTCAGGAGGCCACCGAGGGGCCCACAAGGTCGGGGGGGCCACCCCCCTGGGCGCGCCCTCCACCCTTGTGGCCGCTTCGTGGCTCTTCCGACTTGCACTCCAAGTCCCCTGGGTGTCTTCTGGTCCAAGAAACATCATCGCGAAAGTTTTATTCCGTTTGGACTCCGTTTGGTATTCCTTTTCTGTGAAACTCTAAAACAAGGAAAAAATAGAAACTGGCACTAGGCTCTAGGTTAATAGGTTAGTCCCAAAAATCATATAAAATAGCATATTATTGCATATAAAACATCCAAAATAGATAATATAATATCATGGAACAATAAAAAATTATAGATACATTGTAGACGTATCAATTGCTCTCTTGAGTGACTTGTTATTTGGAATCTCAAATGATGTTAGAGGTGTTGGAAAGCATGCTTCTATGGTTCAAACCCAGTTAGAACAAGTTGCTAAATCTTAAAGAGAGTTGATTGATGAAATGAATAATAACATACATGACTTTGCTGTTAGAGTTGCAACTAGAGGAGGTAAAATGACTCAGGAACCACTTTATCCTAAGGGACACCCAAAAAGAATTTAACAGGATTCACAAAGGAGCAGCACCACTGCACCTAGTCCTTCTAAACATAAGAAGAAAAAGAAAAATGATAGGACTTTGCATGCTTCTAGTGAACCTGAAATAGAAAATCCTCATGACAATGATAATGATATTTCTATCTCTGATGCTGAAACTCAACCTGGTAGTGAACACTCACCTTCTGATAATGAAGAAGATAATGATGAGGTCCATGAAGATACTCAAACAAATAGTAAAGAACCAGATAATGATGTCGAGATAGAACCACCACTTGGTCTTGATAACCCACAACCTAAATATAAAAGGTATGATAAAAGAGACTTTGTTGCTAGAAGACACGGTAAAGAAAGAGAACAGTGGGTTCAAAAACCTATGCCCTTTCCACCTAAGTCAACTAAAAATAAAGATGATGAAGAATTCGAACGCTTTGCTGAAATGCAAGGCCAGTCTTTTTGCATACTCGCTTGACTGATGTCCTTAAAATGCCTCCTTATGCAAAGTATATGAAAGACATCATCACCAATAAGACAAAAAAACGAAAGCTGAAATCTCCACCATGCTTGGGAATTATACTTTTAAGGATGGAGTACCTAAAAAACTTGGAGATCCGGGGATACCAACTATACCTTGATCTATCAAAAAGAATTATGTGAAAACTACTTTATGTGATTTAGGAGCCGGTATTACTGTTATGCCTTTCTATTTATATAAAGACTTGATTTGAATAAGCTCACATCTACTAAAATATCATTGCAAATGGCTCACAAATCTACTGCCATACCTATCGGTATTTATGAGGATGTGCCCGTTGTTGTTGCTAATGTTACTATTTTGACTGACTTTGTTATACTTGAGATGCCCGAGGATGACAACATGTCGATTATCCTTGGTAGACCCTTCTTGAATACTGTAGGGGCTGTTATTGATTGCAATAAAAGCAAGGTCACTTTTCATATCAATGGTAGTGAGCATACGGTGCACTTTCTAAAGAAACAATTCCAAGTGAATGGTATGAATGTTATTGAAAAATCCCCAACAAACACTATTGGAAGTTTTCAACTACCTCTACCTACTGCCAAAAAGAATTATGAAATGCTTATTGTTGGGGACATTCATATTCCCGTTGAGGTAACTTAGTGATTTACGAAATTTCTTCGGTTTCATGCTAATCGAAAGTGGTTGTTAATAAGACTTGATCAACCTTATTAATGGATCATTTTTGAGTGGTATGAAGTTGATGAATTTAGTAAGCACTACCTTCTGCCCCTACCTTTTGTTTTCTGTTTTTATTAGTTAAATATAAAATAAAATGCCATGTTTTGTCTCTTTTCTGAATTTCCCATGCAATAAAAAATGATCCAAAAATAAAATTCTCAGAATGCCCTAAAAATTTAATATGATTTTTTTCTGAATATTTAAGAATTTTTGGTGCAAATAATATCAGAGGAAGGTGATACGTCTCCGTTGTATCTACTTTTGCAAACACTTTTGCCCTTGTTTTGGACTCTAACTTGCATGATTTGAATGGAACTACCCCGGACGGACGCTGTTTTCAGCGGAATTGCCATGTTGTTATTTATGTGCAGAAACAAAAGTTCTCGGAATGACCTGAAACTCCATGGAGCGTATTTTTGGAAATAATAAAAAAATACTGGCAAAAGATCAAGGCCAGGGGGCCCACACCCTAGCCACGAGCGTGGGGGCGTGCCCCCTACCTCATGGGCCCCCTGGAGCTCCTCCGACCTCAACTCCAACTCTATATATTCACTTTCGGGGAGAAAAAATAAAGGAGAAGGATTCATCGTGTTTTACGATACGGAGCCGCCGCCAAGCCCTAAAACCTCTCGGGAGGGCTGATGTGGAGTCCGTTCGAGGCTCCGGAGAGGGGAATCCGTCGCCATCGTCATCATCGACCTTCCTCCATCACCAATTTCATGATGCTCACCACCGTGCATGAGTAATTCCATCGTAGGCTTGCTGGACGGTGATGGGTTGGATGAGGTTTATCATGTAATCGAGTTAGTTTTGTTAGGGTTTGATCCCTAGTATCCACTATGTTCTGAGATTAATGTTGCTATGACTTTGCTATGCTTAATGCTTGTCACTAGGGCCCGAGTGCCATGATTTCAGATCTGAACCTATTATGTTTTCATGAATATATGAGAGTTCTTGATCCTATCTTGCAAGTCTATAGTCACCTACTATGTGTTATGATTTAGCAACCCCGAAGTGACAATAATCGGGACCACTCCCGGTGATGACCGTAGTTTGAGGAGTTCATGTATTCACTATGTGTAAATGCTTTCGTTCGGTACTCTATTAAAAGGAGGCCTTAATATTCCTTAGTTTCCACTAGGACCCCGCTGCCACGAGAGGGTAGGACAAAATATGTCATGCAAGTTCTTTTCCATAAGCACGTATGACTATATTCGGAATACATGCCTACATTACATTGATGAATTGGAGCTAGTTCTGTGTCACCCTAGGTTATTGATACGTCTCCAATGTATCTATAATTTTTTATTGTTCCATGCTATATTATATTCTGTTTTGGACATTATTGGGCTTTATTATACACTTCTATATTATTTTTGGGACTAACCTACTAACCGGAGGCCCAGCCCAGAATTCCTATTTTTTGCCTATTTTAGGGTTTTGAAGAAAAGGAATATCAAACGGAATGAAACCTTCGGGGACGTGATTTTTGGAACGAACAAGATCCAGGAGACTTGGACCCTACGTCAAGCAACCAACAGGGAGGCCACGAGGTAGGGGGCGTGCCTACCCCCCCCCCCAGGCGCGCCCTCCACCCTCGTGGGCCCCCTGTTGCTTCACCGACGTACTTCTTCCTCCTATATATACCTACGTACCCCCAAATGATCAGATACGGAGCCAAAACCCAAATTCCATCGCCGTAACTTTCTGTATCCACGAGATCCCATCTTGGGGCCTGTTCCGGAGCTCCGCCGGAGGGGGCATCGATCACGGAGGGCTTTTACATCAACACCATAGCCTCTCCGATGAAGTGTGAGTAGTTTACCTCAGACCTTCGGGTACATAGTTATTAGCCAGATGGCTTTTTATCTCTTTTTGGATCTCGATACAAAGTTCTCCCCCTCTCTTGTGGAGATCTATTTGATGTAATCTTCTTTTTGCGGTGTGTTTGTTGAGATCGATGAATTGTGGGTTTATGATCAAGTTTATCTATGAACAATATTTGAATCTTCTCTGAATTCTTTTATGTATGATTGGTTATCTTTGCAAGTCTCTTCGAATTATCAGTTTGGTTTGGCCTACTAGATTGATTTTTCTTGCAATGGGAGAAGTGCTTAGCTTTGGGTTCAATCTTGCAGTGTCCTTTCCCAATGACAGTAGGGGCAGCAAGGCACGTATTGTATTGTTGCCATCGAGGATAACAAGATGGGGTTTTCATCATATTGCATGAGTTTATCCCTCTACATCATGTCATCTTGCTTAAAGCGTTACTCTGTTCTCTTGAACTTAATGCTCTAGATGCATGCTGGATAGCGGTCGATGTGTGGAGTAATAGTAGTAGATGCGGGCAGGAGTCGGTCTACTTGTCTCGGACGTGATGCCTATATACATGATCATACCTAGATATTCTCATAACTATGCTCAATTCTGTCAATTGCTCAACAGTAATTCGTTCACCCACTGTAAAATACTTATGCTCTTGAGAGAAGCCACTAGTGAAACCTATGGCCCCCGGGTCTATCTTCATCATATTAATCTTCCAACACTTAGTTATTTACTTTGCCTTTTATTTTACTTTGCATCTTTATCAAAAAAATACCAAAAATATTATCTTATCATATCTATCATATCTCACTCTCGTAAGTGACCGTGTAGGGATTGACTACCCCTTATCGCGTTGGTTGCGAGGATTTATTTGTTTTGTGCAGGAGCGAGGGACTCGCGCGTAGCCTCCTACTGGATTGATACCTTGGTTCTCAAAAACTAAGGGAAATACTTACGCTACTTTGCTGCATCACCCTTTCCTCTTCAAGGGAAAACCAACGCAATGCTCAAGAGGTAGCAGTTATGACTGTTACATGATGAACCACATCCGGCATAATTCTCTATCACCGATCCATTGCCTACGGGCTCTCCATATATTGTTCTTTGCTTATTTACTTCTCCATTGCTATTGTTACAATCACTACAAAATACCAAAAACATTACTTTTGTTATCATTACCTTTTGCTACCATTACCACTACTATCATATTACTTTACTACAAAATACTTTGCTGCAGATATTAAGTTTCCAGGTGTGGTTGAATTGACAACTTAGCTGCTAATACTTGAGAATATTCTTTGGCTCCCCTTGTGTCGAATAAATAAATTTGGGTTGAATACTCTACCCTCGAAAACTGTTGCAATCCCCTATACTTGTGGGTTATCAAGACTATTTTCTGGCGCCGTTGCCGGGAACATAGCTCTATTCTTTGAGTCACTTGGGATTTATATCTGCTTATCATTACGAAGAACTTGAAAGATCAAAGAACCAATATTTTTCCCTCGACTACGAGGGGAGGTAAGGAACTGCCATCTAGCTCTGCACTTGATTCACCTTCTGTTTTGAGTAAGCTTGCGACACCTAAACCTGTTTCTGCCATTCATTCTGATATGTTGCATGTTATTGATGATGCCACTTCTACTATGCATGATACTTATGATGAAACTACTTATATGCTTGATACTATTGTGCCACTTGGTGAATTTCTTGATGAACAACTTGCTAGGGCTAGAGAGAATGAAATTATTGAAACTGATAATATTGACGAAAGTGATGATGAAGACTCTCCCCTAATAAATATGATTGTCTGTTATTCCTGAGGGTTATGTTATGGATGAAGAAGCTACTAGAGCTATTTTAGCTTGCAATGATAGATATGATCTAAAGAGGTTATTAGCTAAATGGAAGCAGCAATCCATTAATGCTAGAATGAAACCTGACCCTGCTTTTGCTACTTCACCTATCTGTGTTACTGATAAGGATTATGAATTCTCTATTGATCCTGATATAATTACTTTGGTTGAATCTGATCCTTTTTATGGCTATGAATCTGAAACTGTTGTGGCACATCTTACTAAATTAAATGATATAGCTACCCTGTTCACTAATGATGAGAGAACTCGTTACTTTTATATCCTTAAAATATTCCCGTTCTCATTAAAGGGTGATGCTAAGATATGGTTTAATTCTCTTGATCCTGGTTGTGTGCGTAGTCCCCAGGATATGATTTATTACTTCTCTGCTAAATATTTCCTTGTTCATAAGAAACAAGCTGCTTTAAGGGATATATATAATTTTGTGCAAATTGAAGAAGAGAGTCTCCCACAAGCTTGGGGGAGGCTTCTCCAATTACTTAATGCTTTGCCTGATCATCCTCTTAAGAAAAGTGAAATACTTGATATCTTTTATAATGGACTAACCGATGCTTCCAGAGATTACCTGGATAGTTGTGCTGGTTCTGTTTTCAGGGAAAGAACACCGGATGAAGCTGAAATTCTATTGAATAATATGTTGACTAATGAAAATAATTGGACACTTCCTAAGCCCATTCCTAAACCGACTCCGAAGAACAGGGGTGTTCTATTTCTCAGTCCTGAAGATATGCAAGAGGCAAAGAAATCTATGAAAGAAAAGGGTATTAAAGCTGAAGATGTTAAGAATTTACCTCCTATTGAAGAAATACATGATCTTAATTTACCGCCTGTCGAAGAAATGCATAATTTTAATCCATCTCCTATTGAAGAAACACATGGTCTTGATAACCCGACACAGGTAGTAAAGGTAAATTCTCTCTATAGATATGATAAAGCTGAAATCCCATTTACTAAGTTTGCTAGCCCATGCTTAGATGAGTTTGATAAATTTATGGTTAAGCAAGAAGACTTCAATGCTTATTTTGGTAGAGAATTAAAACGCAGTGCTGATATGCTTGAACACTTCGGTGATTATATGGCCAATGTCAAAGGTGAACTTAAACTTATTAGTAAACATGCTTCTATGGTTACCACTCAAGTAGAACAAGTACTTAAAGCTCAAAATGATTTGCTCAATGAATTGAATAGTAAGAATAATGATTATGCTGTTAGAGTGGCTACTAGAATTGGTAAAATGACTCAGGAACCTTTGTATCCTGAAGGCCACCCTAATAGAATTGAGCAAGATTCACAAAGAAATAATATAGATGCACCTAGTCCTTCTGAAAGGAAGAAAAAGAAGAATGATAGAACTTTGCATGCTTCTAGTGAACCTATTGCTGAAACACCTGAGAATCCAAATGATATTTCTATTTCTGATGCTGAAACACAATCTGGTAATGAACCTGAAACTAGTGAAAATGTTAATGATGATGTTCATGTTGATGCTCAACCTAGTAATGATAATGATATAGACATTGAACCTGTTGTTGATCTTGATAACCCACAATCAAAGAATCAATGTTATGATAAGAAAGACTTTGTTGCTAGGAAACACGGTAAGGAAAGAGAGCCTTGGGTTCAAAAACCCATGCCTTTTCCTCCCAAACCATCCAAGAAAAAGGATGATGAGGATTTTGAGCGCTTTGCTGAAATGATTAGACCTATCTTTTTGCGTATGCGATTAACTGATACGCTTAAAATGAATCCTTATGCTAAGTACATGAAAGAAATTGTTACTAATAAAAGAAAGATACCGGAAGCTGAAATTTCCGCCATGCTTGCTAATTATACTTTTAAAGGTGGAATACGAAAGAAACTTGGAGATCCAGGAGTACCCACTATACCATGCTCCATCAAAAGAAACTATGTTAAAACTGCTTTATGTGATCTTGGAGCCGGTGTTAGTGTTATGCCTCTCTCTTTATATCGTAGACTTGATTTGGATAAGTTGACACCTACTGAAATATCTTTGCAAATGGCTGATAAATCAACTGCTATACCTGTCGGTATTTGTGAGGATGTGCCTGTTGTGGTTGCAAACATTACTATTTTAACAGACTTTGTTATTCTTGATATTCCCGAGGACGATAGTATGTCTATTATTCTTGGAAGACCCTTTTTGAATACTATAGGGCTGTTACTGATTGCAACAAAGGCGATGTCACTTTTCATGTTAATGGTAATGAGCATACTGTACACTTTGTGAGGAAACAACCTCAAGTCCACGGTATTAATTTTATTGGAAAAATTCCATCAATTATTTTTGGAGGTTTTGAATTTCCTCTTCCTACTGTCAATAAGAAATACGATATTATTATTGTTGAGGATGTGCATATCCCCGTTGAGGTAACCTAGTGTTACTCGAAAATTCTCCGGTTCCATGTTATTCAGAATGAGTTTGTTAACAAGACTTGATCAACCTTGTTAATGGATTCCTTTTGATGATCATGAGATGGATGAATTTAGAAAACACAACTCTCTTACCCTCCTTTTACTTTCTATCATTTATATTAAATAAAATAAAATAGTAATTTCTGTCTATTTTCTGATTATCCGTGCAATAGAAAAATACCCCAAAATAAAAGTTCTCCAAACGCCCTGAAATTTAAATATGATTTTTTATGGAATATTTGAGAATATTTGGCACTGAGAACACAACGGGGGGGCATCCACCTGGCCACAAGGGTGGAGGGCGTGCCCTACCCCCTGGGCGCGCTCCCCTGCCCCGTGGGCCCACGGTGGCCCTCCTCCACTTATTCCTGCACACACACTCCTTCTTCCTCCCACAAACACCATTATCCAGCTCAATCCCGAGTCCAAGCTCATTTTGCTGCCATTTTCGATCTCCTTGCTCAAAGTACCTCTCACAAAACTGCTTTGGGGGATTGTTCATTGGTATGTGATCCTCCAATGGTCCAATTATTTTTTGTTCTAGTGCTTTATTCATTGCATATTTTTGTTGCTTAGGTGACCCTGTTCTTGAGCTTGCATGTCAAATTTATGTGGTTCCAAGTAGTTTTGATGCATGATATAGGCTCTAGGCACTTGTAGGAGTAGTTGCTATCAATTTTGTTGAGTTTGGTTTACTTTTATTTGAAGTTACTAAAAATTTCAGAAATTTTCTAGAGGGAGAAATATGCTTAGGAAAATGTACCAAGGTGGTTCTTCAAGGAAACAAGGACCCATGCTTGCAATGTGTGATGCTGATGATGAGCCACCAAGGGATGCTCCAGTGCGGCCTTGTGAATGGCCTTCGGAGGACTTCATGGATCAAGCAGGAATTAAGGAAGAACTTAACGCATATTTGCGTAACGCTGATCTTGTGAGCTTCGAGGAAGAAAAATGACGTCAGTACCACTACCTCACTAGCTCCTTTGTGAGGAGGTTTGAATTTTCATCTTCACATAATTCTCAAACTGTCCTATTTGATCTTTATGAAAATTCTTACACTATGGACTTAGAGGACTTTACCACTGCTTGCAAACTTCCACAATGGGGTAGTGCCAGTGAACCTCGCAAATCTGAATTTAGAGATTTTCTTGGTAGTATAACTGTGGGGGAATCTAGAGATATAGCACAAGATACCATAGGGAGCATTCACTTTCCTGCTATACATTATTTTGCTCTCTTCATAGGTAGATGCATTAACGGTAAAGATGAAGCATGTCACATGTGTGTCCCTGACCTCAGTATTCTTAGGGGTGCTGTGTTAGGAGATAAATCTTATAATTTGGGAGCCATTGTTGCACGTAGGTTGCATCTTAATAGATTTAATGGAGATTTCTTCGGTGGAATTTATGCAACCTGCATAGCTAATTTTCTTGGTATAACCATACGTGAGGATGATATTGAGTTGCCTCCTGCTTATTTGGATTATGAGGCTATGGTTCGTCATCAGTTTGTTGAGAGGAACGATCAGTTCCTCCAGTACCGACTAATCTTTGACAGACGACGCACCTATCACGTCGCTCTCCCTGCTTCTACTTTCTTTGACTTTCAGGAAAAAAGGAGATATTTTATAACCAGAGGGGAGGCAGAAAAGTATAAGAGGAGAGCTGAGATAGCTCGCCTCCAAGCTACAGCCCACGATGCAATGACTGCTGCATCTCAGTACGACCCCAACTACAACTTTGGATATCCGCCAGGCCATCCATGGCATTAGACCAACTTAGGCCAAAAGCCTAAGCTTGGGGAAGTATGCATTTCTCACCGACATTACATTCATGTTCACACACTCATTGCTAGATGTCGGTGCTCATACTTTTTCATTGTAATATCCATGCTAGTTTATTTCCTTTTTATGTTTTCTTCTTGTGTGTTTGATAAACCTTAAGAAAAACCAAAAAAATTAGTTGTAGATTTTAGCTAGTTTTAATTTCCATGCTTGTAGTAGTAATTAAAAAGAAAACCCAAAAAGATTTCATGTTCTTCTTTTGCTTGTTGGGAGCTTTCCCGTGTAAATAGTTTTATTTCTTTCCTTTTCTTTGGGGGTCGATAGGAGAAGACCATAATTAAATTTTTGAAGTGGCTCTTATATGCATTATTGTTGATCTGACAAAAGAGCCCATATTGCCTTGTCTTCTCCTGTTTATTGAATGCTTGCAGATTCCAGCTTAGTCCAATGCACGTGCACTATTATTATTATTATCCACATCGTTCGGTCGTGCAAGTGAAAGGCAATAATGATGATTATATGATGAACTTATTGAGATGAGAAAAGCTGGTATGAACTTGACCTCTCTTGTTTTTGTAAATATGATTAGTTCATCGTTCCTGATTCAGCCTATTATGAATAAACATGTTTGCAATGACAACTAGAGATCATAGTTTCTTGTGCCATGCTTAATTAGCTAGGAGCTTATAATGGTTTACCTTGCGTGCCAACATGCTATTAAAATGGTTGTGATGTGGTATGATAGGGTGGTATCCTCTTTTGAACGATTCGAGTGGCTTGACTTGGCACATGTTCACGCATGTAGTTGAAACAAAATCAACACAGCCTCTACGATATTTATGTTCATGGTGCATTATATCCTACTCATGCTTGCATTCGGTGTTGATTAATTTTAATGCATGTTCGTGACTGTTGTCGCTCTCTAGCTGGCCGCTTCCCAGTTTTTTTCTAGCCTTCACTTGTACTAAGCAGGAATACTGCTTGTGCATCCAACTCCATAAACCCCAAAGTTATTCCATATGAGTCCACCATACCTACCTATATACGGTATCTACCTGCCGTTCCAAGTAAATTTGTATGTGCCAAACTCTAAACCTTCAAATAAATATCATGTTTTGTATACTCAAATTGCTCATGTATCAACTAGGGTTGTCCGTATCTTCCATGTTAGGCGGGTTATTCTCAAAAGGAGTGGACTCCGCTCCTCACTCACGAGAAAATGGCTGGTCACCGGGATGCCGAGTCCCATGCTTTATGCAAACTAAATCAAAATAATTGCAGACAAAACTCCCCCTGGGACTCTTGTTAGTTGGAGGCACTCGTTGTTTCGAGCAAGCCATGGATTGATGCTTGTTGGTGGAGGGGGGGTATAAACTTTACCATTCTGTTTGGGAACCGCCTATAATGTGTGTAGCATGGAAGATATTGCCATCTCTTGGTTGTTATGTTGACAATTAAAGTATACCGCTCAAAATATTATCCATCTCTATTTCAAAACGGAGCTCTGGCACCTCTACAAATCCCTGCTTCCCTCTGCGAAGGGCCTATCTATTTACTTTCATGTTGAGTCATCATCCTCTTATTAAAAAGCACCATTTGGAGAGCACCGCTGTCATTTACATTCATTACTGTTAGTTTACATTGAGTATGACTTGACTGGATCTCTTTTACCATGAATTACAATGTCTAGTCAGTCCTTGATCTTTAAAGGTGCTCTGCATTTATGTTTTACGGTCTCAGAAAGGGCTAGCGAGATACCATCTTGTTATATCATATTGTGATTGTTTTGAGAAAGTGTTGTCATCCAAGATTTATTATTATTGCTCGCTAGTTGATTATGCCATTGATATGAGTAAACATGAGACCTAAGCGTTATTGTGAATATGGTTAGTTCATAATCTTTGCTGAAAACTTGAATGCTGGCTTTACATATTTACAACAACAAGAGCAAACAGAGTTTGTAAAAGATTTTCTTTATCACTTTCAGTTTATCAACTGAATAGCTTGAGGACAAGCAAAGGTTTAAGCTTGGGGGAGTTGATATGTCTCTGTCGTATCTACTTTTCAAAGACTTTTGCCCTTGTTTTGAACTCTAACTTGCATGATTTGAATGGAACTAACCCGGACTGACGTTGTTTTCAGCAGAATTGTCATGGTGTTATTTATGTGCAGAAACAAAAGTTCTCAGAATGACCTGAAACTCCACGGAGCGTATTTTTGGAAATAATAAAAAATACTGGCAAAAGATCAAGGCCAGGGGGCCCACACCCTAGCCACGAGGGTGGGGGCGCGCCAACCCCCCTGGGCGTGTCCCCCTACCTTGTGGCCCCCTGGAGCTCCTCTGACCTCAACTCCAACTCTATATATTCATTTTCGGGGACAAAAAAATAAAGGAGAAGGATTCATCATGGTTTACGATACGGAGCCGCCGCCAAGGCCTAAAACCTCTCGGGAGGGCTGGTCTGGAGTCCGTTCAGGGCTCCGGAGAGGGGAATTCGTCGCCATCGTCATCATCAACCTTCCTCCATCACCAATTTCATGATGCTCACCACCATGCGTGCGTAATTCCATCGTAGGCTTGATGGACGATGATGGGTTGGATGAGATTTATCATGTAATCGACTTAGTTTTGTTAGGGTTTTATCCCTAGTATCCACTATGTTCTGAGATTGATGTTGCTATGACTTTGCTATGCTTAATGCTTGTCACTAGGGCCCGAGTGCCATGATTTCAGATCTGAACCTATTATGTTTTCATGAATATATGAGAGTTTTTGATCCTATCTTGCAAGTCTATAGTCACCTACTATGTGTTATGATCCGGCAACCCCGAACTGATAATAATCGGGACCACTCCCGGTGATGACCGTAGTTTGAGGAGTTCATGTATTCACTATGTGTAAATGCTTTGGCCTGGTACTCTATTAAAAGGAGGCCTTAATATCCCTTAGTTTCCGCTAGGACCCCGCTGCCATAGGAGGGTAGGACAAAAGATGTCATGCAAGTTCTTTTCCATAAGCACGTATGACTATATTCGGAATACATGCCTACATTACATTGATGAATTGGAGCTAGTTCTGTGTCACTCTAGGTTATGACTGTTACATGATGAACCACATCCGGCATAATTCTCTATCATTGATCCATTGCCTACGAGCTTTCCATATATTGTTCTTCGCTTGTTTACTTTTCCGTTGCTATTATTACAATCACTACAAAATACCAAAAACATTACTTTTGTTATCATTACCTTTTGCTACCGTTACCACTACTATCATATTACTTTGCTACTAAATACTTTGCTGCAGATATTAAGTTTCCAGGTGTGGTTGAATTGACAACTCAGCTGCTAATACTTGAGAATATTCTTTGGCTCTCCTTGTGTTGAATCAATAAATTTGGGTTGAATACTCTACCCTCGAAAACTGTTGCGATCCCCTATACTTGTGGGTTATCAGAAGGTGCACCAGGTGGGCACAATCCACCTGGGCGTGCCAGGACCCCCAGGCATGCCCTGGTGGGTTGTGGTCCCCACATGGGCCCCCTCACTTATCTCTTCACACCACGTCGTCACCTACCTCCAGAAAAAAACATTGCTCTCTCTCTCTCTCTCTCTCGTGTTCTTGCTCTCAAACCCGCAGATTTTGATCTCTTTGCTCGAAGCTCCATTTCCAAAATTGTTTCGGGGGATTGTTGCTTGGTATGTGACTCCACCGTTTGTCCAATTAGTTTTTGCTTTAGTAGTTTATATTTTGAATAATTAGCTACTCTAGGTGCTGCTGTAGATGAGCTTGCATGTTGAATTCTTAGAGTTCTAAGTAGTTTGAATGCTTGCTATGGCCTCTATATATGTATCCCTCTAAGTAGTTGCTATCAATCTTATAAAGTTTTGTTGAGAAAATTTTGTGGACTAAAAATTTCAGAATTTTTGTTCATAGGAAAAAGATGAATATCTTTAGGAAGTTTGCTTCTAAGAAGAACTCCAATGGAGTTATTGGGGCGTCGTATGACAGTTATCTCCATCCCCGGAGGTTGGCGGAAGTACGGCCGTGCGAATGGCCACATACCCCGTTCATGGAAGAGGCTGGAATCGTTCAGGAGTTCACACAATATGCTGCTAATGCCGGCCTCACCAACTTCATCGCAGCTGAATGTGAACAGTATCATCTCCTCACAAACATCTTTGTTCAAAGTTTTAATTTCCTTCCTAGGAATAATCCTCCTCAGGTGCAATTTAAATTATATGTTGAAACCCATCGGATACCACTTACTGAATTTTGTGACATATGCATGATCCTTTCTGACGGGAGCTTAGTTGAGCCTAGACTGGCAGAGTTTGAGGCCTTCTATCGTACCTAGATAGTGGGAGATGAGAGGGGGGTGTCGGCTACCACTGCCACTGGCTTGCATTTTCCTACTGTTCATTACTTTGCTCTTTTCATTGCAAAATGCTTGCTTGCTAGAGAGAAGGTGGGTGCACTCAGTTCACCAGACCTTGATATTTTACGACGTGCACTAGAGGGCGACAACACTTATAGCTTGGGAGCTATTGTGGCACGCCGCCTCCACATTAATATGAAGAAAATATGCCCTAGAGGCAATAATAAAGTTGTTATTTATATTTCCTTATATCATGATAAATGTTTATTATTCATGCTAGAATTGTATTAACCGGAAACTTAATCCATGTGTGAATACATAGACAAAACAGAGTGTCCCTAGTATGCTTCTACTTGACTAGCTCGTTAATAAAAAATGGTTAAGTTTCCTGACCATAGACATGTGTTGTCATTTGATGAACGGGATCACATCATTAGAGAATGATGTGATGGACAAGACCCATCCATTATCTTAGCATTATGATCGTTGAGTTTTATTGCTATTGCTTTCTTCATGACATATACATGTTCCTCTAACTATGAGATTATGCAACTCCCGAATACCGGAGGAACACCTTGTGTGTTATCAACCATCACAACATAACTGGGTGATTATAAAGATGCTCTACAGGTGTCTCTGAAGGTGTTTGTTGGGTTGGCATAGATCGAGATTAGGATTTGTCACTCAATCTATCGGAGAGGTATCTCTGGGCCCTCTCGGTAATGCACATCACTATAATCCTTGCAAGCAATGTGACTAATGAGTTAGTTGTAGGATGATGCATTATGGAACAAGTAAAGAGACTTGCCGGTAATGAGGATACCGACGATCGAATCTCGGGCAAGTAACATACCGATGACAAAGGGAACAACGTATGTTGTTATGTGGTTTGACCGATAAAGATCTTCATAGAATATGTAGGAGACAATATGAGCATCCAGGTTCCACTATTGGTTATTGACCGGAGATATGTCTCGGTCATGTCTACATAGTTCTCAAACCCGTAGGGTCCGCACGCTTAACGTTCGATGACTATATGTATTATGAGTTATGTGATTTAATGACCAAAGTTTGTTCGGAGTCCCGGATGAGATCACGGACATGACGAGGAGTCTCGAAATGGTCGATAGATAAAGATTCATATATTGGAAGGCTATATTCGGACATAGGAAAGCTTCCGAGTGATTCGGGTGTTTTTCGGAGTACCGGGGAGTTACAGGAATTCGCGGGAGAAGTAATGGGCCTTATTGGGCCATACGGGAAAAGAGGAGGCAGACCAAGGGGAGGTGGCGCGCGTGCCCCCATGGGTCCGAATTGGACTAGGGGAAGGGGCGGCGCCCCCCTTGCCTTTTCCTACTCCCTCTCTCTTTCCCTCTTTCCTTCTCTCATACTCCGAAAAGGAAAGGGATTCCTACTAGGACTTGGAAGTCCTAGTAGGACTCCATACTCTTGGCGCGCCACTAGGAGGGTCGGCCTCTCTCCCTCCCTCCTTTATATACGTGGGCAGGGGCACCCCAAAGACACACCAAATCTTCTCTTAGCCGTGTGCGGTGCCCCCTCCACAGATACACACCTCGGTCATATTGTCGTGGTGCTTAGGCGAAGCCCTGTGCCGGTAACTTCATCATCACCGTCGCCATGCCGTCGTGCTTCTAGAACTCTCCCTCGTCCTCAACTGGATCAAGAGCTCGAGGGGCGTCATCGTGCTGAACGTGTGCTGAACACGGAGGTGTCATACGTTCGGTGCTTGGATCGGTTGGATCACGAAGACGTTCGACTATATCAACCGCGTTACTCAACGCTTCCGCTTTCGGTCTATGAGGGTATGTGGACACACTCTCCTATCTCATTGCTATTCATCTCCTAGGTATATCTTGCGTGATCGTAGGTAATTTTTTTTGAAATACTGTGTTCCCCAACATAATAAGTCCAAGGGCAAAATACATGTTGGTATTTACGCTACTCGTTTGGCGACTCACTTTAATGTTGAGATACGCCTTCATGATTACCCTCTGACTAAGGTCTACTTAGATCGTGCTACCATGGATCACCACCAATTTAGTGATATCAATTCTCCTAACATCCCTATTCCATATAACCTGGTTTTTAGTGTGAGAACTCGTGATATTATTCCATTGCCTGCTCCTGCTCTGTTTGATCCTGTTGCTAGGGGCGTATATAGGATTATGCCTGTGGATATCATCGCCTACCAGAACGACCAGGTTGCAGCAGAGGAGGAGCCTCAGCAATGGGATGCGTGGATGCCTGCTCCTCAGCACCCCGACTACTATCCAGGCCTTTGATCAACTGCCAAGTTAGGCTAAAAGCCTAAGCTTGGGGGAGTACGTGTTTCCACCGACTTTATATTCATGTCCACTTATTCCAGTTGTCGGTGTCTTCACTTTTTCATTGTATCATCCATGCTTAATTTTATGTTCTTGCTTTCTTCTTGTGTGTTTGCAAAACCTTAGAAAAACCAAAAAAATTAGTTGTAGTTAGTTTACTTTCTATGCATGGTTAGCTATTGCACTAAAAAGAAAACCCAAAAAGATTTCCTTGTTCTTCTTTTTCTTATTGGGAGCTTTCCCGTGTAAATAGTTTTTCTCATTTTTGCTTTTCCCTTTTATTTTCTTGTTCAAGAAAACCGAAAACTCCAAAAAATATTTCCGTGTGTTTCTCTGAACTTCTTTTCTTTTTATTCGAGTCATACCGAGGAGAAGACCACGATAAAAATGTTGAGTGGCTCTTCATTTGCATAATTGTTGATCTAACAAAGAGCCCATTTTACCTTGTCTTCTCCTGTTGAATAAAATGTTTGCAGATTCCAGCTTAGTCCATGGCACTATTGCACTATTATTATTTTCACAACATTCGGTCGTGCAAGTGAAAGTAAATAATGACGATATTCAATGAAATGGTCGTGGCAGAGAGAAACGAGTATGAACTCGACTTGTTCTGTTTGTGTAAATATATTTAACCTAGTATCCATGATTCAACCCTTTATGATTAAACATGTTTGCAATGACAATTAGAGATTATAGTTTCTCATGCCATGCATAAGTAGTTGGGAGTGGATAATGATTTATCTTGGATATCAACATTGTGTTAAAATGATTGTGATGTAGTATGATGATATGGTATCCTCCTTTGAATGTTTGAGTGGCTTGACTGGCACATGTTCATGCATGTAGTTGAATCAAAACCAACATAGCCTCTATGATATTTATGTTCATGGTGTTCATATCCTACTCATGCTAGTGTCCAATGTTACTTATGCATAATGCATGTTCATGACCGTTGTTGCTCTCTAGCTGGCCGCTTCTCAATCTAATTGCTAGCCTTCACCTGTACTAAGTGAGAATTCTGCTTGTACACCCAAAATCCTTGAACCCAAGTTATTCCAGATGAGTCCACCATACCTACCTATATGCGGTATTACCCTGCCGTCCTAAGTAAATTTGCATGTGCCACCTCTAAACACTTCTAATAAATATCCTTTTTGTGTGCCTGGATCGTTCATGGAACGACAGGAGGTGGTCGGTATCTTCCATGCTAAGCGGGTTATTCTCAGGTCGAGTGTTTATTCACTCGCCATCGCACGAGAAAAGGGCGGTAATAGGGATGCTCAGTCCCAAACTGCAAACAGAAAAGCTTACAAATAATCAAACAAAAACTCCCAATGGAGTCAAAAGCTTTACTTTTATCGCTTGGGAACCGCCACTAGCGTGCTTAGCATGAAAGATATTGATAACTGATGGTCGTGAAGTAAACAAGAAGGGTGCATGTCTCAAAATATCATTTACCTCTGTTTTAAAACTTAATCTCTGGCACCTTTGCAAATCACTGCTTCCCTCTTCGAAGGGACTATTTATTTACTTTTATGTTGTGTCATCACCTTCTAAAATAAGCATCAGAACCTGAGAGCACTATTGTCATGCTGATGCATTGTGTGTAGCTAATGTTGGGTGCATCATGACTGGATCTTTTCTACCATGAATTACAATGTTTAGTCGTTGCTTGAACTTTGGGGGTGCTCTGCATATATGTCTTGCGGTCTCAGAAAGGGCTAGCGAGATACCACTATTGTCATATTATATCATGGTTGTTTTGACAACATGTTGTTGTTTGAGATACCTTATTATTGCTCGCTAGGTGATTATTTCATTGATATGAGTTAATATAAGCTTTAAGAGTTATTGTCGGCATGGTTAGTTATAATGTTGGTTGAAAACCTTGGTGCTCTTTAAGCTTATTTATGCAAACAAGAGCAAAAGAGTTCGTAAAAGTTTTTCTTTTTCACTTTCAGTTTATCAACTGAATTGCTTGAGGACAAGTAAATGTTTAACCTTGGGGGAGTTGATACGTCTCCAACATATCTACTTTTCCTAATGCTTTTCCTCTTGTTTTGGAATCTAATTTGCATGATTTGAATGAAACTAACCCCAGACTGACGCTGTTTTCAGTAGAACTACCATGGTGTTATTTTTGTGCAGAAATAAAAGTTCTCGGAATGGAATGAAACTTTGCGAGGATTTTTTATATCAATAAAGAGAATTTCTGGAGCCAAGATCCACCGGAGGGGGCACCTGGGTGGGCACAACCCACCAGGGCGCGCGCCCCTCCTGGCGTGCCCATGTGGGTTGTCCCCACCTGGTGGCCCCGCAGACCCTGAAACCTATGCTATAAAATCCTATTTTTCAGAAAAAATCAGGGAGAAAGAATTATCGTGATCCACGAGATGGAGTCGCCGTCACCTCCTGTTCTTCATCGGGAGGCCAGATCTGGAGTCCATTTGGGGCTCTGGAGAGGGGGGTCTTCATTCTTCGTCATCACGGACCCTTCTCCATCGCCAATTCCATGATGCTCCCCACTGGGAGTGAGTAATTCCTTCGTAGGCTCATTGGTCGGTGAGGAGTTGGATGATATTCATCACGTAATCTAGTTAGTTTTGTTAGGGCTTGATCCCTAGTATCCACTATGTTCTAAGATTGATGTTGCTATGACTTTGCTATGCTTAATGTTTGTCACTTTGGGCACGGGTGTCATGATTTCAGATCTGAACCATTTATGTTATCACCATTATATCCATGTGCTAGATCCAATCTTGCAAGTTATAGTCACCTACTACGTGTTATGATCCAGCAACCCCGGAGTAATAATAGTAGGGACCACTCCCGGTGATGACCGTAGTTTGAGGAGTTCATGTATTCACCTTGTGTTAATGCTTTGTTCCGGTTCTCTATTAAAAGGAGGCCTTAATATCCCTTAGTTTCCAATATGGACCCCACTGCCGCGGGAGGATAGAACAAAAGATGTCATGCAAGTTCTTTCCATAAGCACGTATGACTATTTACGGAATACATGCCTACATTATATTTATGAACTAGAGCTAGTGACATATCACTCCTCCTAATGGAGCAGTTGGTAGTCTCCGCTCCGGGGTTTTTTCGTCCCACCTCCCACTTTCGCTGGATTTTTTCATAGGTTTTTTTTGTCCCACCCCCACTTCACCGGTTTATTTTCGCGTCACCCTCTCACACAATGAAAGAAATCTGAACATATCAGAGTTTTCCATGTTGGCGCAAATTATTTAGTAATGTGTAATAAATCATGATCAATCTCTAAAGATCAAATCTAAATTAATTAACATTACCTTAAATGCTCAATCACATTAATTAGAAAACAAATAATTGATTTTCAAAAAAATAGCTCAATCACATTAATTAGGAAACAAATAACCGATTTTAAGAAAATTAATGTGTAAATCGTAACAAAGAAATCTCATCAGGCGAATGAGGCCCCCTCGAACGCCCTTGCACAGCCGCCATGTTCCCTCTCCCCCACCCAAAGTCACCCTCTTCCCCACTGGCGCCGCCCTCCACTCACCTTCTTTTCTTAAAGCGGGGAGGCCCCAGATCGAGTCAAGGAAGTCAGCGGGGCGGCGGCCAGATCCATCACGGCCACATCTCGTCGAGATGGACCGCGCCGGGAGAGGTAGATCGAGGGGGCGGACACCGTGTGCATCTTCTCTCTCGGGACGCCACTCCGACCCGATCCGGTGTGCGGCAACGAGGGGCTGGTGACGGGCGACGGCCGGCCCTCTCCCTCCCCTCCGGCCCTCCACTCTATGTTTCCTCCAAATGATTCTCCTCTAGATGGCGATGTGGGGTCTCTGTAACAGGTGTGTTATTCATTTGAACGGCGGTCGCCTTTGTGCAGTCATCGACCACTATCGCCATGTTCATTGCTCCCATGTGTTGCTACTTCACGTCAATAATACAACCTTGAGTATTAGTTTGATAATTCATCTTGAAGGCGTTACCTTTGGCAGCACATATTAGGTATAACTAGATGATACCCCGCGCGTTGTTGCAGGAGCTCTTAGACGTATTCGTAGGATAATACCTAAATTGAATAACTTTGTTTGCATAGTAGTTAGATATATCTACTATGCAAACAAAGTTATTCAATTTAGGTATTACATAAGCAATCTCACACGACTTACATGGACACTAAGAACAATGATTCTGAAATGGGGACGTTATTAATGGAAATGTACAATTTTTCTTGAGATACTATGTTTACTTAGGATCTACAATGAATGGTAATGCAGGCATTAAGATGTAAACTAATATTAATCTATGTATACTTCATATTTGTAAAAGGAAGTTTATTCCTACAATATAGTAGGGTAACGTGATACTAATTGTGTCACAAAGGAGCCATATCTAGATGTGTGACTTCAAATGTATTTACTTAAAATAACATCATGTCTGGATTCATAAGATAGATACTTAAGCAGAGGAAGACAGGTAGATCAATGACCCAGCAAGGCTTAGTGAACACAGATGAGAGGGAACTTGCAAGAAATATAAAATAAAAGGGTTGAAACTTAAATTGAGTATATATCATACAATAGATAAACCTGTGTTGCTGATGATATATTCAAAACTTCAAATACATCTACATTGCTCGAGAAAGCAGTGGAATGATTTATGTCATCTTCATGTATTCGCTCGTACTTTCTTTGAACATCCGCAGAGCCGCTTTCAATATCTTCTGCAACAACGCATAACATACAAAAAATCAAATGCTAGACAATGTAAAGTTCATATGTATTTATAGTAAATCTTTTTTGGTCCTCTAGGAACAAACTTCCCATGAATATAGGCCTGAATATATTGAGTCTTTTCGTATAATTGAATATTGCATTTCAGACTTTAATCTTCTCATCCCCTAAGAAGCACAAAAATGACACTACATGGTCAACGATGATAACAGATATACACTTTTGAAGAAAATCAAGAAAAATGACCTCTCATATCATTACCAAGGCTCGTAGGAAAGAGAATCCTACAGTACGTAGCTTTGAAGAAATATATTCCACTGGGCTCTGTCTAAATGTTATATCTACAAGATTGAAAACGTTGCAGAGGCCGGTCTGCAGGTAGCTCGGAATCCACCACGCTGAACCAGTATCGGGATGTGTGCTGTCAGCCGTATAGCCTTTTCCAGCGTGGCATGAAAGGTTGTATATTAGCGTATTCCATGGTAGGCCCCTAATAGGAGGGATAAGTATCTGACATAGGCGAGGTAGCATCTCTTCATCCAATTTGGCCAGTCTATGGGCTGACTAGTGATTTGATGGGCCATCACTTCTTTTTGCAGGTCGCCATTATTGAGACTATTGATGAAGGAGAGTTTTGTCAGGGAGGGTTCCTTGAAGATACACGTTTATTAGCACCCTAATCACAAGTCCTTTAGACAATAATTTGCTCACAAAATAGTTTTTTGCTTAAATGTTGTACTTTGAGAGATTAGCGATGTCAAAATAGAGAAATACTTAGAAAGAAAACTAAACAAACGAACAAGAGCGTTCTATGCGATGCCTGATGAACAATACTTTCAATTGTGGTAATTACTTCGATCAAGTTCTAACATCTAATTGTACATCAACATTGCACACGCAGGCGAACCAATCTCTGGTTGAGATGGTTAGATGGACAGTGGTATCTCCAACCCATCAGGGTTCAAATCCCGGTGCTCGCATTTATCCTGGATTTATTTCAGGGATTCCGGCGATACGCTTTCAGTGGGAGGAGACGTTCCCGTCGACTACGAGCCGCCTACAGTGACATGCTGGCTCAGTCTCTCGGATGTGCTTATAGGGATAGGGTGTGTGTTCATAGAGGTGAGTGTATGCGCGTGTATATGAGCGCTTATGTCTGTACTGATGCTAAAAAAAAACATTGCACACGCAGGGTTTGGGTGCAGGTAATCTTTAAATATTACACATGCACACCTTTCACCAAATAATCTTTCCTTAAATATCACCTTCCGGCAAATCACATGCACACCTTCCCGTTAAATCAACTTTATTTAAACATTACCTTCCGCCAAATTACATGCACATCTTCCGCGAAATAAACTTTCCTTAAATATTACCTTCCGCCAAATCATATGCACACCTTCCGCTAAATCAAGTTTGTTTAAATATTACCTCGTCAAAAAACATGCACACTTTCTGTCAAATTACATGTATGCTTAGTACCGCTAATCTATAGCCTCCGCCAAATATAATGTGGACTAAAAGTAGTTTCCACCAAACATTGCATGGATTAAAAGTAGTTTCCGCCAAAGTAAAAAAAATTAGGAACTTCCTTGCGCCATCCGAACAGAGAAAGGGCACATGGTGGCTTTTGATTGGCCAAAAGAATGTTTGGACTCCCGCAAAGCTTCTCTTTGTTTGTCTCCGGTTTGTGGGAATACATATGTTCGGACGCGTCTGCAGACCGATGCAGGATTACGTTGGATGGCAAACCGCGTCCGAACAGTACGGTCCGAACGCTTGCGAGGCGTTTAAGCGTCCCCTTTGAAGATGCTCTTATCCTAATTAGAGTTTTTATTACTCGTCGGTTTTAGGGTACCATTGGCATGGTGAATTGTCCACTAATTAGAGGATTTTTGCTAAAAAAAGAAATACGCAGACGCATGTTTGAAAGTCGCCCAGGACAGCCATGGCTGTAACAGACTGCGATGGGTGAGACGTCTGGATGCTTATAAAATTGATACTTTTTGCTGCCTGCTAGTATATTGATTTCGAGCAGTCAACTCACTGCTTCACCACACGCATCAAACTGTAATACGATTTGCACTATTCCCGTACCTGTATATTGGGCCGTATATCTCAGAAAAACCTGACAGAAGTGAATCACAAAGCATATTTCCACGAGGGGTATACCGAGCTGCCTGACGCTCGGCCTCTGCGACGCCGCACTCGAGTTACAACAGCCTATTGCACCTCCTTTCCAAGGCACTCCTCCACAAGGGCTGCATAGCCAGGATAGGAAACACAGAAAACTCCACGCATTGGGTTTTCAGCAAATCTTGTCCGGAGAGACCTCTGCCGACGGGAGAGACCTCCACCTGAACATCTACACTGGTCAGCAGAAGGGCGGGCGCGTATTAGCAATCAGGGTCGCTCGAGTTTATCTTGCGCAGTGGGTCGCACCTCGCCGGACGCAGGTACTGTCGACAGGGTCAGGGCGGTGTCGTCGAGATTGTGGCAGCGGCTCCCCGAACTCGCACCGGATGGCGTGCCTCGCTTGCCAGGGGTGGTTGAGCAGTCGCGCATGGTAGCGTCGCTGCGCTCGTCGGGCCACTCTCGATCTAGGAGGTTTTGCGTACTGGATGCAGGCTGTTGGTGGACTTTTATGATGAGAGTGACTCATCGGTTACTAAAGGAGGGATGGGAAACGAACAGATTTACGTGAGTGGAACCGAGCGTGGCATTGAAGTATTATTTATCTATATAGTGCTTTTTAAGGATTTGTCTCTAGATGATGTGGTAGCTTGTGCTTCTGGTTGGGCCCCTCATGTAAGCCAGCAGTGGAACGATGACGTGGCTGGGCTGATGATGTGGATAGCCTGCATGTTAAGAGAATTAGTTTAGTGGGGATGAACTATTTAGGTATTATAGATATACTTCACTCTTCATGACTGTTGTACTCTCTTCCCATAAAGTCGGATCTGTTCATCCTTTTAGTGCAATTTATTTCCTGTCAGCAATCTGCTACGCATGCAATCTTATGAGAAATTTTTTATTTAGGCCATCCTTTTCATAGTATTACTCAGGCATCACTTTTTGGTCTCTGGGTATCAGAATTACTATGGACGTGTTCTGATCTCCTCCAGCTTCACAAAACTTCACAAAACCAGCTTCTCTTTGGCAGCTTCTACTCCATGTAGCGATTCCAGATCCGTTCTGCTGCATCGGCAGCTTCTCCAGCGTTGCAGCCCAACTGGGAAACTGTGGCCTGTTCGGGATAATATTGGGCCGACTGGAGGCAGCCCAATTAGGCTAGCGAACATACCGATTCGAGGGGAAGTGGGTCAGCGAGATGAGAGGGATCGCTACAGTAGACAAAGGTTCTATTTTACCGAGAGGGAGAAGCGAACCGGTATCTTTGGCGGTGACATGCTCTCGTAAATAAGGTGAACTCCAGCTTTTTCAATCCGTGAAGCTGGGCCAAGCTCGCTTCAGATTTTTGCACTACGGACTGGCTTCACTTCGAGAATCCAGCTTCTTGGAGCCCAAGCGTTCGGGTCAAAATCGTCCGTGAAGTTTTTGAAGCCTGGAGCTGGAGGAGTTCAGAACAGGCCCTATATCCTACACAAGCTAGATTTGTAGGTAAGACTGACAATTAATCATACTCTGTTGTTATGCAACACCAAGACTCTTGACCTTTTCAGTCCAACAGTATCCCATAGCTACATAGATAGAATAGAACCACCATAATCTGTAAAGTAGCAGAAGAGCTAACCATATTCAAACTGCAAAGAAAAAGTATAAAGTTATTTTTACAGCAAGACTAGCTTTGAGAAAAGAAATGCATATATTTGATTGGGAAAAGAAGACATGCTAGCTCAAATATTTTCTGATGCAATTATGCTCCATTTGATAGCAGAGTGGTAATATGTCCCTCAATGATTCTAAATTTCTATTATCTAAAAAATTTTGTTTGCTGGTCTTTGCCGCGCTGCTTTTAATGCCAGGGTCTCAGTAGAATTGTTGTTCCACCAAAATTCATATGTGAAGAGGAGTTCCTGATACTAGATGAACATAGCAACCTACTTATCTACAACCAAGGTAGAATTATCAGCGGGTACGCCAGTCGGAGTTATTGACTGAAGAAAACCCGCAGATAGCTACCATCAATGTCACTTAAGTAAATAGCCCAGATCTTACACATGACCGTTGTTTTTGAAGCCTTATCTGCAGTTGAGACTATACGGCGAGAAGACACAAGTGCATGATACATTAGATACTACAAAGTAGATGTGTTTTTACAAATGACATTGCAGAATATCACCATAGTGGAAGCAAAGCACCCTATATCCATTAACATAAATAGTATAAGACGTCAAGGAAGAAACGAGACATCAACATTTGATGAAGATTCAACTTCATAGGAAGTAGGAGTGCTTATGAGGGGTGCTGCTATAAGGGGATGGAGGTAATCGGAAGAAATTTGCATGTGGTGAAATAACTACCTTATAGAAGAATTAATTGGTTTTAATGTAGGAAAAATCTACAGGCTGGTTAAGCTTTGGTGTATTTGATGTATAAATATTAGCACTTCGCTCTGTGTAAAAATTTTCTTGCTAAGGTTATTCAATGGGCTAAGAGAATACTTGATGGACCAAGGCAAGTAGTGTTTGTAATGATTTGGTTTATTGTAACGCCCGGATAATCAAGAAACAATAATCCCCTACTAATGATGCCACGTCATCACTCTTACTATTGCTAGTTCTTGTTTGCATTCAAACGAATTCAAAGTCAAATCCAAGTTAATGTCAAAATACAAAACTTCTCAAACATGAAAGCTAAAATGTTCCTCATGTGGAAAATATTCCATAATTAATTGTGGTGGTGAACCAACCTTTTGCAAAGTGTTTTAAAGCCCTAAGGTAATTAAGTGGCTAAATCTTTTATTTAAATGCTTTTTCACTTATAAAAATGCTAGACTAATTTATTTAACTCCTAAACTTATGATGGAAGTGGCCTAAATTATTATACTAATTTAGAGGTAGGTTTTACATTTTATAAAACTAAAATATTATGGTACTAAAAGGAAAATAGAAAAGCTTTTTAAAAAAAGAGAACACAAGCCCCCGCCTCCCCACACGCCGGGCCTAACGGCCCAGCTGGCCGCCGCACTGGCCGGCCCACCAGGCCCAGCCAGGCCTCCTTATCCCCACTCCACGAAACCCTAACCTCCCCTGACCACTTCCCCCCACTCGCTCCTCCCACTCCCCAACCGATCTGGATCGAGGCGATCGACCCCTCCGTCGATCCCGTCGCCTCGCCGCCCATAGACTTTGTCGACGCTGCCCCCCCACCGAACTGCCCCGACCCCATCACCATCGCCCCTCGCCACCACCTCGACCCCACGCCCCCTCTCCTCGCGCGCGGCGCTGCCTGACCCGAAGCCGTTCGTCGCCCCGAAACGTTCGCCCCCGCCGCTATGCGCCGTCGCCGAATCGCCGGCGCCTCCTCGCCCCGACGTCGCCATCCTCCTCGACGTCCTCCTCGCGGCCCCGTCCCCTCTCCCTCGTGGCCAGACGCCTGCTCGACGCCGTCGAGGTCGCCGCTGCCTCGCGCCGTCGTCGGACCCCGCCGGAACGCCTCCTCGACTCCACCGCTCCCCGCCGTCGCGTTCACCCTGCATCGGGCCTCCCCTACAACGCGGGTGAGGAACCCCACCGGCCTCCTCCTCCCTTTGCGGTTGTGCTCACCGTTGCTCGCGCCGCTTGCGCCTCGACCATGCCCGACGCGTGCGCCCGCGCACTCCCGCCTTCCTCGGCGCGCGCTCACCACGCTCCCAGGTCGCGCCCCGCTCGCGCCTGACTCTGGCTGCGGCCGGCCCTGCTCCCCATCCCCGCGCGGCTGCCTTCGCCGGCGTCCGCCACCTCCCCGCATCGTGGCCTCCTTTCCGGCCGCCGCGCACGCCTGCGCTCGCCCGCACTGTCGCGCGCTCCGGTGTCCGGCGTCCGGCGCCCACGACCGCACCTGGCCCCGCACGCCCGCCTCGCTCCTCGCTCGCCGCTGGCGCTACGCCGGCGCCCAGGCGCGTCCTCTGGCTCGTGCCCGTCCGGGCGACGGCCCGCTCCCGTGGCCCCGATAGCCGCTCTAGTGGCCAGATGGGCCACTGCCAGCGTAGCCCCACCGCCCTGGAACGCTTTTTTAAAAAAAGGAATTAAAATAAATAAATAAATAATACACAATAAATATTAATTAATTAATTAACCTAATTAATCATGTTAATTAATTTAATTAAGCCTAATTAATTAACCTAATCACTTTAATTAAATTAACTAATCTTGTTTAGTTAACTAAGTCAATGACCAGTGGGACCCACACGTCAGCGACCCAGTCAACACCCCTGTTGACTGCTGACGTCATCAAGCACTATTCTGGATAATGTTGAATTAAAATAATTAAATAAATCCTAAAAATGTTTTAAATCTTTTAAAATTTAATATAAAATAAACCGTAATTCGGATGGAAAAACTTTGTACATGAAAGTTGCTCAAAACGACGAGAAGAATCCGGATACGCAGGCCGTTCGTCCGTCACGCATCCCTAGCATAGCGAACACACAACTTTCCCCCTCTGGTTCATCTGTTCAAAAACGCGAAACACCGGGGATACTTTCCCGGATGTTTTCCCCCCTTCGCCGGTATCACCTCCTACCGCGTTAGGTCACACCCGGCACATCTTATTGCCATGTTATGCTTTGTGGTGCTATGTTTGCTTTATATTTACTGTTTCTTCCCCCTCTTCTCTCCGGTAGACCCCGAGACTGATGCTGCCCTTGTGATCGACTACGTCGATGATGACCCCCCCTCCTTGCCAGAGCAACCAGGCAAGCAAACCCCCTTGACCATTCCGATATCGCCCATTTATTTCCCTCTCATGCTTGCATTAGAACTGCTACTGCTTTCTGTATGATCCTACTCTGATGCATAGCCTGTTGTTGTTACCTGCTTTCATACCTTACCTGCTTATCCTAAACTTCTTAGTATAGGTTGGTTAGAGACCCATCAGTGACCCCCCCCCACCTTGTCCCAGCTGCCTCACTTTATGTTCGATGACTCGATCAACGTGATTGACGTCCAGGCCCCGACACCGCACATCACCCCCCTAGTCGTACGACTCTGCAGAGCTACCATCGAGTGACGAGGGTGGAACCTCTTACATCACTCCTGATGAGATCTCCGTAGTGTAGCTGTACGGTCGAGGTCATCGAGGGTGATTTCCTCCTTAACCACTTCCTTTACGGCTCTGTCGTGCAACCCATCAAATGTGAACCTCGAGGGTGGATCCTCTTACGTTCACCTTGATGACAACATCGAGTGGAATTCACCGGGGGTGATTCCTCGGGTTTTCCCCTTGGTTTTAGACACACAGTTACTATGGTTACTATGACTTTGCACTGAGCCAGGTTACTAAAGACGGGTCGGCCCTGAGGGGTACCCGCGCGAGCTTAATTGCGAGTGATGTGGAGTCGGGCTGACCTGGAAGGTGCCCGCGAGATACTTACGAGGCGTGGCTGGGCATTCTTAGCCCTTGTCGCAAGTACTCGAGACGGGGCGACGGGGTCACATCAATCGTGAGTCTCTGCTCGTTACCGCGCGTTCCTAATCCACTACGATTTGGATATTTGATCCGAAGGGCCTCTGGCCTGATAGCACTAACCATCACGTGGGCATAGTATGGGCATTCTGCGTCGTGTACATCAACCAAAGCTTAATAGACGTCAGCGACTGAGCGGCGCGCGCCGGGTTGGACTGGTAAGCTCCTGCCTTTTAGGGAGGTAGCTAGGTCTGCTTACCGGCCGCCCTCGCAACATGCAGGAGTTCCCGGGGAGATGTCCCATGACCCCTGGGGGCATAGGTTTAGTCCGGCGTGCTGGCCTCTCTATTAAGCCTAGGTCGGGTTGCGGCGTATTGTTTGGCCGAGGTTGGGCATGACCCAGGAAAGTGTGTCTGGCCGGAGTTAATCGAGCGTGGTGGGTAAGTTGGTGCGCCCCTGCAAGGAAGAAAACATCTATCGATAGCCTGTCTTACGGTAACGGACACTTGGAGTTGTATCCCGATCGATACAACTAGAACTGGATACTTGAGATGAGACATGGAGATGAGACTTGGATATGAGATGATAACTGGATAGTATGGCTCTGGGATTGCTTTCTCGCAGGGAGTCGAGAAAGGATCTCTGGCCGAGGTTGATAACACTTCCACTACTTTACTTTATGCTACTCTACTCCCTCCTGTTGCTGCAAGATGGTGGTTTCCAGAAGATGCTAGTCTTCGATAGGCTAGGCTTTCCCCTTCCCTTCTGGCATTCTGCAGTTTAGTCCACAGATACAACCCTTTCCTTTGATACTGATGCATACTTAGTTTAGATCTGATGTAAGTCTTGCGAGTACTTTGGATGAGTACTCACGGTTGCTTTGCTACTTCTTTTCCCCGATACCTGATTGTTGCGACCAGATAACGGATCCCAGGAGCCAGACGACGCCACTGATGACTACTACTACCCGGAGGATGCCAACTACTACATGACGACCGCTGGCGATTTGGAGTAGTTAGGAGGTTCCCAGGCAGGAGGCCTTGCCTTTTCGATCGTTGTTGTTTTTGTGCTAGCCTTCTTAAGGCAAACTTGTTTAACTTACGTCTGTACTCAGATATTGTTGCTTCCGCTGACTCTTGTGTTTTCGAGCTTATGTATTCAAGCCCTCGAGGCCCCTGACTTGTAATATAAAGCTTGTATTATTTTAATTTGTGTCTAGAGTTGTGTTGTGATATCTTCCTGTGAGTCCTTGATCTTGATCGTACACATTTGCGTGTATGATTAGTGTACGGTCAAATCGGGGGCGTCACAAGTTGGTATCAGAGCCGACTGCCTATAGGAATCCCCATTTCCAAACTCCTTGGCCGAAGTTGAGTCTAGTCACTGAAAAACTTTTACTAACATGGTTGTGTGCCTTACGGGCCCATGTTGCCATTTGGGTGGTATTAGGATCTTTTACTCCTCGTCTATACTCTGGGACTCTGATCTCTCTTCTATTCGGTTTAAATGGTTTTACTAACTTGAACGATAGGATCTCGTGATCACATCCGCCCGGAGAGCCCCTTATTTTTGATGATCGCCTGTTGCATCAGAAGATTCCGAAGATACTCGACGATTTTCTCTCGAGACCTTGTGCCTGTTGCCTTTGCAATTCCCTACCACCGAAATATCCTTATGGCTAACTACACACACTTACCAATCTTACATTCTATCCCGTTGATCTTGTTATTACAAGATGCCCTGAACTGCTCTCCTTTTTCCGAGAATCCTTTGAGCTTACTGCCTTGCAGTTCCTTGCCATCTGAATACCCCTACGGATAACTTTGTGCACCTATCAGGTATCAGCTCATCCTCAGTTGATTCTTGTACTTCACAAAGTCTTCATAATACCATTCGTTCTTGTGAAAATCCTCAACAGCCTATTGTTCTTGAATTTCTTGCTTGCTTGCATTATGTTTAGTACCATAAGTCTAGCAATCTTATTTCTAGCCTTTGTCATTATCATTTTGAGTCCGTTGATATATTATGTTGCGAATGCTCGCAATCCTCAATCAGCTCCTAGAATTCATCCTTTCGGCTCAGACGTCATTTTAACATGTGCTGGATCTCGACCAATCAAATCGCCATCGATTGTACCCCTATGGCTATTCTACCTATCCATCCCTAATCAGAGCATTGCTTCTGATCCCTTGTCTTGGAATTCATAATTCCTTTGCAATTGAGCCTTGAGTTAGTCAGTTGTTTCTATAATCTGATCTCCTTGCATTCCTTCTTCCTCTGGTTGAATACTGATGCTCACATCAAATCCCTTGTGGACCACCAGACCCCCTTTTTCGGATTTTATCCGACAACGTCCTTCATATTCAATAAGCTTGTGAGCCTTTCCTCGGATACATAATGCTATTGGTAAATTGTATCCTCCGCTTTCTCAAACATGCTCTACTACCGAGCTTGTGTTATTTATTCTTGAAATTTATGAGATATGTCCTAAGATGCCCCGATGGGTTGAACCTATGCCTTCCCTAATCTGTGTGAACTCAAAAGTTATGCGGGTTATACTCTACTGGCTTTTCGTTAGATAAAAATCAATACAACAACTTCATCAAGAGCGAGAAGTAAAATGAAAGGTTATGCATTGTAGAAGTGGGAGTCGACCCCGAACCTTTCTGTTCATGCCCACGGACACGGTGTGGAACTTACCATGAAAGCTTCTTGCAAGGATATTTAATCATTCGAATAATTCTTCCGGTATCGTAAATTGGATCCCTTGCAGTTATGCTCCCGACCATATTTCCTCCTTGATCCCATTTATTGGGTAAGTTAAATTACTTATCCTCTACAGCTCATTTCCCCCGTCCAACCTCTACTCTGATTTACCTTCTGGCATTGCACCTAGTACTTGATACTGGGAAGCTTTATGCCCCATCACATCATTCCTAGCCTGATCGGCTATATTTTTATCTTGTCAACTTTTTAACTGCGCTACCTGGTCCTTATGCCCGGAGCAACTTCCGACGGTGAGCTAAGCTTACGCCGATCTTCCTCATCTTAGCATTTCACCTCGAACAACAAGCTTGACTTTAGGCTTGTGTCGAATCCGTGGTTCTCATAGCCTTTCACTTCATCCTCCCTTTTCTGCTCAGTGACATCTTCATAAAATCTCTCGATAAATGTGCCGTGATCATCATCAATATTCTGAGCTTTTCCAGGATATCAATCGAATTCATTATGAGAAATACAATCCTTGCCCCTCGATGATTTATGTTATCATCGACAACATTCCTGCCTTCCCCAACACAAACTTGTTCATATAATTTTGGTAATACATCCTTTTTGACATGTCGATGGATTGTTGCTGAGCCCGTCGGCCACACCCTCATATTTTCCCTGCTAAAATTGTATGACTTGTTTTCTAAGTTGTTTCCGATGGATCCTTGGTGTACCCAAAGTCTGACCTTTGCTTGAAACCATGTCAATGCTATCTCGAAGCATGTCTATGGTGATCCGATCTCCAATGAGAACATTTAAAGCACGATACTAAATTTTCTTTATCAATTATCCAAACACCGTTGTATGGGTAATGTCAGGAATTTTCTTCCCCCTTACCTAAATGGTTCTATACTTCTATCCTGTCATGGATATCATGCTCTGCTTGTCCTTGGGAAGGATATACCCCTGAAATATGTGTTTAAACACATTTTTCCTTTCCATTGTTCTGCTTAACCTGATGATCACATTTTCTTTTCCATTGGTTTGTTTGACCTTTTTGGTGATCTATATGATATAAGCAGAAATATTTCCCTGCTTATGTAAACACCTCGATGTACAAACTGTCAGTAAGACCCTGTTACTATTGTGGACGACTTTCCGGTAGCCACCGATGGACGAGAACTTTGCCTATTGGTCCGCCTCGTTCAATGAGCAAGAGAATGGTTCTCTTCGTCCCTCGCCCTTGGTACCGACGATTGTTGCCGACATAACTGGCAGGCTACCCTCTGACATGCCTTGCTACCATGACCATTCAAAATGAATAGCGCTTTTCCTTCTTTTAACCCACATGGTGGGCCCATAACCCATAGTTCCACAGGATCGAAACCTGACTCTCCTGTACAACCTTGATGCCGAAATATTCTTTACACTTGGCTTCATATAATGTCACGAGCCACCTTCCGAGAGATGATCTATTCCCGATGCTCTGAACCCATTTCTCACACTCTGTTCAGGTATCAATCGTTTGTCCATTCGGTTGTAACTTCTTATTGTACCTTCATACTTTGCTCTCGATGTTATTAAGTTTCAACTCGAGAGATACTTCTGCCTCATTCCCTGAATTGTTCACTAGATAATCAACCCTTTAAGGGTCAGTTCTCCAAAGTTACTCTTTACTTCCCCACTTAAATCTCGGGACGAGATTTCTTGTAGTGGAGGAGATTAACGCCCGGATAATCAAGCTACAATAACCCCCTACTAATGATGCCACGTCATCACTCTTATTGTTGCTAGTCCTTGTTTGCATTCAAATGAATTCAAAGTCAAATCCAAGTTAATGTCAAAATACAAAACTTCTCAAACATGAAAGCTAAAATGTTCCTCATGTGGAAAATATTCCATAATTAATTGTGGTGGTGAACCAACCTTTTGTAAAGTGTTTTAATGCCCTAAGGTAATTAAGTGGCTAAATCTTTTATTTAAATGCTTTTTCACTTATAAAAATGCTAGACTAATTTATTTAACTCCTAAACTTATGGTGGAAGTGGCCTAAATTATAATACTAATTTAGAGGTAAGTTTTACATTTTATAAAACTAAAATATTATGGTACTAAAAGGAAAATAGAAAAGTTTTTTTTAAAAAAAGAGAACACAAGCCCCCCCCCACACGCCGGGCCTAACGGCCCAGCTGGCCGCCACACAGGCCGGCCCACCAGGCCCAGCCGGGCCTCCTTATCCCCACTCCACGAAACCCTAACCTCCCGTGACCCACTTCCCCCCACTCGCTCCTCCCACTCCCCCAACCGATCTGGATCGAGGCGGTCGACCCCGCCGTCGATCCCGTCGCCTCGCCGCCCGTGGACATTGCCGACGCCGCCCCCCCACCGAACCGCCCTGACCACATCACCGTCGCCCCTCGCCACCACCTCGACCCCGTGCCCCTCTCCTCGCGCGCGGCGCCGCCTGACCCGAAGCTGTTCATCGCCCCGACCCGTTCGCCCCCGCCGTTGTGCGCCGTCGCCGAATCGCCGGCGCCTCCTCGCCCCGACGTCGCCGTCCTCCTCGATGTCCTCCTCGCGGCCCCGTCCCCTCTCCCTTGTGTCCAAACGCCTGCTTGACGCCGTCGAGGTCGCCGCCGCCTCGCGCTATCGTCGGACCCCGCCGGAACGCCTCCTCGACTCCACCGCTCCCCGCCGTCGCGTTCGCCCTGCATCGGGCCTCCCCTGCAACGCGGGTGAGGAACCCCACCGGCTTCCTCCTCCCTCTGCGGTTGTGCTCACCGTTGCTCGCGCCGCTTGCGCCTCGACCATGCCCGACGCGTGCGCCCGCGCACTACCGCCTTCCTTGGCGCGCGCTCACCACGCTCCCAGGCCACGCCCCGCCCGCGCCTGACTCTGGCTGCGGCCGGCCCTGCTCCACATCCCCGAGCGGCTGCCTTCGTCGGCGTCCGCCGCCTCCCCACACCGTGGCCTCCTTTCCGGCCGTCACGCCCGCCCGCGCTCGCCCGCGCTGTCGCGCGCTCCGGTGTCCGACCTTCGGCGCCCACGACCGCACCTGGCCCCGCACACCCGCCTCGCTCCTCGCTCGCCGCTGGCGCTACGCCGGCGCCCAGGCGTGTCCTCTGGCTCATGCCCGTCCGGGCGACGGCCCGCTCCCGTGGCCCCAATAGCCGCTCCAGTGGCCAGATGGTCCACTGCGAGCGTAGCCCCACCGCCCTAGAACGCTTTAAAAACAGGAATTAAAATAGATAAATAAATAATACATAATAAATATTAATTAATTAACCTAATTAATCATGTTAATTAATCTAATTAAGCCTAATTAATTAACCTAATCACTTTAATTAAATTAACTAATCTTGTTTAGTTAACTAAGTCAATGACCAGTGGGACCCACACGTCAGTGACCCAGTCAACACCCATGTTGACTGCTGACGCCATGCTGACGTCATCAAGCACTATTCTGGATAATGTTGAATTAAAATAATTAAATAAATCCTAAAAATGTTTTAAATCTTTTAAAATTTAATATAAAATAAACCGTAACTCGGATGGAAAAACTTTGTACATGAAAGTTGCTCAGAACGACGAGACGAATCCGGATACGCAGCCCGTTTGTCCACCACGCATCCCTAGCATAGCGAACACACAACTTTCCCCCTTCGATTCATTTGTCCGAAAACGCGAAACACCGGGGATACTTTCCCGGATGTTTTCCCACCTTCGCTGGTATCACCTCCTAGCGCGTTAGGTCACACCCGACACATCTTATTGCCATGTTATGCTTTGTGGTGCTATGTTTGCTTTATATTTACTGTTTCTTCCCCCTCTTCTCTCCAGTAGACCCCGAGACTGATGCTGCCCTTGTGATCGACTACGTCGACGACGACCCCCCCCTCCTTGCCAGAGCAACCAGGAAAGCAAACCCCCTTGAGCATTCCGATATCGCCCATTTCTCTCCCTCTCATGCTTGCATTAGAACTGCTACTGCTTTCTGTATGATCCTACTCTGATGCATAGCCTGTTGTTGTTACCTGCTTTCATACCTTACCTGCTTATCCTAAACTACTTAGTGTAGGTTGGTTAGAGACCCATCAGTGACCCCCCACCTTGTCCCAGTTGCCTCGCTTTATGTTTGATGACTCGATCAACGTGATCGACGTCCAGGCCCCGACACCGCACATCACCCCCCCTAGTTGTACGACTCTGCAGAGCTACCATCGAGTGCCGAGGGTGGAACCTTACATCACTCCTGATGAGATCTCCATAGTGTAGCTATACGGTCGAGGTCATCGAGGGTGATTTCCTCCTTAACCACTTCCGTTACGGCTCTGTCGTGCAACCCATCAAATGTGAACCTCGAGGGTGGATCCTCTTACGTTCACCTTGATGACAACATTGAGTGGAATTCACCGGGGTGATTCCTCGGGTTTTCCCCTTGGTGTTAGACACACGGTTACTATGGTTACTATGACTTTGCACTGAGCCATGTTACTAAAGACGGGTCGGCCCTGAGGGGTACCCACGCAAGCTTAATTGCGAGTGATGTGGAGTCGGGTTGACCTGGAAGGTGCACGCGAGATACTTACGAGGCGTGGCCGGGCATTCTTAGCCCTTGTCGCAAGTACTCGAGACAGGGCGACGGGGTCACATCGATCGTGAGTCTCTGCTCGTTACCGCGCGTTCCTAATCCACTATGATTTGGATATTTGATCTGAGGGGCCTCTCACCTGATAGCACTAACCATCACGTGGGCATAGTATGGGCATTCTGCGTCATATACATCAGCCAAAGCTTAATAGACGTCAGCGACTGAGCGGCGCGCGCCGGGTTGGAGTGGTAAGTTCCTGCCTTTTTAGGGAGGTAGCTAGGTCTACTCACCGGCCGCCCTCGCAATGTGCAGGAGTTCCCGGGGAGATGGCCCATGACCCCTGGGGGTATAGGTTTAGTCTGGTGTGCTGGCCTCTCTATTAAGCCTAGGTCGGGTTGCCGCGTATTGTTTGGCCGAGGCCGGGCATGACCCAGGAAAGTGTGTCTGGCCGGAGTTAATCGAGCATGGTGGGTAAGTTGGTGCACCCCTGCAGGGAAGAAAACATCTATCGATAGCATGTCCTACGATAACGGACACTTGGAGTTGTATCCCGATCGATACAACTAGAACTGGATACTTGAGATGAGACATGGAGATGAGACTTGGATATGAGATGATAACTGGATAGTATGGCTCTGGGATTGCTTTCTCATAGGGAGTCGAGAAAGGATCTCTGGCCGAGGTTGATAACACTTCCACTACTTTACTTTATGCTACTCTACTCCCTCCTGTTGCTGCAAGATGGTGGTTTCCAGAAGATGCTAGTCTTCGATAGGCTAGGCTTTCCCCTTCCCTTCTAGCATTCTGCAGTTTAGTCCACAGATACAACCCTTTCCTTTGATACCGATGCATACTTAGTTTAGATCTGATGTAAGTCTTGCGAGTATTTTGGATGAGTACTCACGGTTGCTTTGCTACTTATTTTCCCCCATACCCGATTGTTGCGACCAGATGATGGATCCCAGGAGGCAGACGACGCCACTGATGACTACTACTACCCGGAGGATGCCAACTACTACATGATGACCACTGACGATTTGGAGTAGTTAGGAGGTTCCCAGGCAGGAGGCCTTGCCTTTTCGATCGTTGTTGTTTTTGTGCTAGCCTTCTTAAGGCAAACTTATTTAACTTATGTCTGTACTCAGGTATTGTTGCTTCCGCTGACTCTTGTGTTTTCGAGCTTATTTATTCGAGCCCTCGAGGCCCCTGGCTTGTAATATAAAGCTTGTATTATTTTAATTTGTGTCTAGAGTTGTGTTGTGATATCTTCCCATGAGTCCTTGATCTTGATCGTACACATTTGCGTGTATGATGAGTTTACGGTCAAATCGGCGGCGGTACATTTATGATAGTGCAAAATAAATTATAAAGAGAGTACATAGATTATTGCCATGAAATATTTTAAACTTGCAGATATTTCGGTTCGTATCATGATATCCACACAAACCTAACTATCCTGCTTACAATGCTTCACACAAATAGATAAAAAAATACGTTTCTTATCAGAAAAATGAAAAATTATGCCACCATATGTGTGGAGTGTGTTGTAGTGCTCCACAAAATATTTCTCATGACCCTTGAAAAACTTTGAAGGATAGAGCGAATCACCCAAAACAATTTCCATAAAATTCCTTTTGTTGTGGTGGCAAATATAATGCTTAGAGCATCTCCAATAGATGATGTATATTTTGGTGATCCAAACCGGTGATGTAAAAATTTACATCACCAAAAAGTGCTTTTTACATCTCCGAAAAAGGCTTAACTCCAACAGATGGTCCAAAATGGAGATGTAAAAGAGCAACTCCAAATAGATGGTCCAAAACAAAGATGTAAAATTCTGAAAACGACAAACTACTACGTCATCTCAACATAGTTCAAACATAGATGACATAAATTTAAACTAGTAGAACTACTCGTTGTCCGAGGGCATCCAGTACGACTCTTCGGAGTCATCCGAGAGCCCCCAAAACTCCTCGTCCTCCTCCGATGATGATGGAGGATGGGGATCACCGTCAAGGGGCCGTCCTCGTCCTCCTTCTTCACCTCCTCCTCCTCCTTCTTCTTCTTCTCCTCGGCATCATGCTTCCAATAGAACTCCTGCTCGGCCTGGGCATACTCAGGATGCTCCCGCGCAAACTAAGCCATCGCCACCTCGTCGCTCTCACCGGGAGTGATGAAAACTGTAGGTCTCTTCTTCGTCGTCGGCATCTCCTCCATCCGGATGCCCTGCAGCACGAGCCACTCCGCCACCGCCCAGGTCTCGATTGCCGGGAAGTTGAGGTCTGTCTTCAATCGTCCGACACGCCACACCGCCATGTCGTAGGCACGCGCAACCTCGTCAGCGGTGGGATACGTGCCGAGCCACCAATGCCGCCCGACGTCGGAGAACTCCACTTCGAAGCTCCCGGAGGGCTTCACCCTCATGCCGAAGAAACCCGACTTGCCCTTCGACGTCTTCTTCAGCGCCATCGGGTGGTGGCGGCGGCCGGAGCGAGTCAGGGCGGCGGCAGATGGAGAGAGGTCGGGGCGGCGGTCGAGCAGGGAGCAGGTGGTGGCGTGTGGCATGGGGCGGAGGCGGAATAAGCGGGGCGGCGGCGGCGAGCGGTGCGGGCGGGGGCGGGCGGTGGCCGGAGCAGGGCCGCGGCGGGGCGGAGGCGGCGGAGCGGAGGCGGACGGGGCCAGGGCGGCGGAGTAACGACAACCGCCGGTCTCTTCTTCCTCTTCTTCGTCGGCATCTCCTCCATCTGGATGCCCTGCAGCATGAGCCACTCCGCCACCACCCAGGTCTCGATTGCCGGGAAGTTGAGGTCCGTCTTCGGCCGTCCGACACGTGACACCACCACCTCGCCGGCACGCGCAACCTCGTTTGCGGTGGGATACGTGCCAAGCCACCAACGCCGCCCGGCATCGGAGAACTCCACTCCGAAGTTCCCAGAGGGCTTCACCCTCACACCGAAGAAACCCGACTTGCCCTTCGGCATCTTCTTCGGCACCATCAGGTGGTGGCGTTGGCCGGAGCGAGTCAGGGCGGCGGCAGATGGAGAGAGGTCGGGGCGGCAACCAAGCAGGGAGCGGGTGACGACGTGCGGCGTGGGGCGGAGGAGGACGGAGCGGGGCGGCGGCGTGCAGTGCCGGCAAGGGCGGGCGGTGCGGGCGGGGGCGGGCGGGGCTGGGGCGGGTCTAAGGTGGATAGGTCCGGGGCGGGGCGGAGGCGGACGGGGCCGGGCTGGCGTGGTGCGGCGACGGCCTGATCCACCCATACGACGGCGGGCGGTGGTCCAGGCGGGGTGGAGTCGGCGGCGGGGGTAGGGACAAGGCCGGATTTGTGGCGGGACGACATCGGGGAGCTGCGGCGGGGCGGCAGCGGGCGGGTGGGAGGAAGAAGGGGGGAAATGAACTGAAGGGCGGTTGGGCGTTGGTGCGCGGCCGCAGTTTTTACATCTCCTGCCTCCGGAGATGTAAATTTTCACGGCGAGGTGTTGTATTTTACATCTCGTGGAGGTGGAAATGTAAATCTTTTTTTGCATATGGACCATCTGCTGGAGAGATATTTTTTGCCTCATAAGATTCAAAAGTTGATTATTTTTACATATGGACCGTCTATTGCAGATGCTCTTAGTCCTGGAAATATTACACTAGAAAATATTATTTTGTGTATAGTCGAACACTTAAATAACTGATTGAGGGAATTTGAGAGGATGGAGAAGATGAGGCCACAATAGGGAAATAGATGGAGAGAGAGAGAGAGAATAGTATTGGAGATGAGAGGCAGAGTGAGAAAGAGGGTCTTTACATCAAAAAAGGTCGACAATGATGCATAAGCATAATTAGTACGATGGTAAAGTATATATTATACACAACTGATGTTGAACTACTGCTATCGTTACTGTTGCACTTGCTACAAAACTATTACTATCACTATTACCGTTACCATTGCTGCTGTCACTATTATCAAAACTATCATATTACTTTGCTACTGATCATGTTGATGTAGATAATTAATCTTCAAGTGTGGTTGAATTGACAACTCAGCTGCTAATACCTTCAAATATTCTTTGGCTCCCCTTGTGTCGAATCTATAAATTTAGGTTGAATACTCTACCCTCGAAAATTGTTGATATCCCCTATACTTGTGGGTTATCATATTCACACATGTATTTAAGTTTCCAATAAATACAATTCTAGCATGAATAATACAACAACTTTATTATTGCCTCTAGGGCATATTTCCTTCAGTTCTTACAAGAGACTCGCATAGTGGCCCAGTATTCAATGTCGTGCGAGCCTCAAAAAAATGGAGTAACTGAAAGGCGTAGCCATACACTTATGGATATGGTGCGCATCATGATGAGTTACTCCACCTTGCCATTGAGATTATGTATGGAGGCGCTTAAAAGCGCCATTCACATTCTCAATAGAGTACCAAGCAAGTCAGTGCCCAAAACATCGTACGAGTTGTGGATAGGAAGAGTGCCCTCCCTACAACACTTAAGGGTGTGGGGAGCCTAGCTGAGGCCAAAGTGTTTAATCCAAATATTGGAAAGTTAGATCGCAAAACAGTTAGTTGCCACTTCATTGGCTATCCTGATAGATCAAAAGGTTTTCGTTTCTACTGTCCAGAGAGATACACAAAGTTTGTAGAAACAAGACATGCAATCTTCTCAGAGGACAAAATGATGAGGGGGAGTATGGTAGCTCGGAAAATTGATCTTGAGGAGAAGAGGGTGCATGCACCTAATCCGATGATTCGGGATCCATATTTCTCACTACCTGTTGTGCCTGCACCGACAATCCTTGAGGTTGCGGTGCAAGCACCTGTTGTAACTCCACCCATGAAAACTATGGGAGAAGATACGGAACCTGTCCGTTAGGAGCTGACTTAACTCATTGTTGAGCATGAGGGGGGAGCAGCAACCACTTTTAGAAGATATGCCGGAAGTTGAGGCACAGAATGAGCCTAGGAGTGAGGCCCTTAGAAGGTATACAAGACCCCAAAAGTCAGCTATTTCTACTAATTATAAAGTTTATAACATAGGAATAGTTCATGTAGAAGGTGACCCCACTTCATATGAAGAAGCCATGAGAAGCCCTCACTCATCAAAGTGGTTGTAGGCAATGGAAGACGAGATGAAATCGATGAGTTCCAAAGATGTTTGGGACTTAGAGAATATTCCTAAAGGAGTCAAAACAGTAGGCTGTAAATGGGTCTACAAAACTATGTATGACTCTAATGGGAATGTAGAAAAGTATAAAGCATGACTTCTGGCAAAAGGATTTACACAAAGAGAAGGGATATATTACAATGAGACATTTTCCCCAGTCTCATGTAAGGATTCCTTCAAAATCATAATGGCATTAGTTGCACATTTTGATTTAGGGTTACATCAAATGGATGTAAATATGACATTTCTTAATGGGGATTTAAAAGAAAATGTTTACATGAAACAACCCAAGGGCTTTATCATGGAAGGCAAGGAAGATATGGTATGCCTCCTTAAGAAATCTATTTATGGATTAAGGCAAGCCTCTAGACAGTGGCATCTAAAGTTAATGAGGCAATTAAAAGATTTGGATTTAAAGAGAATGTTGAGGACAGCTGCGTTTATGCAAAGTTTTAAATGGGAAATATATTTTCCTAATCTTGTATGTGTATGATATCTTGCTTGCTAGCAGTGATGTTAGTCTGTTACAAGAAACAAAGAAGTTCTTGTCCTCAAATTTTGATATAACAGATCTTGGTGAGGCATCATATGTCTTGGGCATAGAAATCCACCGAGATAGGAAAAATGGAGTTTTAGGACTATCGCAGAAGGCATATTTAGAAAGGTTCTTAAAAAGTATAATATGCATGCGAGTAAAGCCACACCTGCTCCTATAGTCAAGGGCGACAGTTTTGGGAAATTCCAACGTCCCAAGAACTAGTACGAGATCGATCAAATGAAAGCAGTACCATATGCTTCGGCTGTGGAAGTTTATAGTATACACAAGTGTGCACTCGCCCTGACTTAGCTTTCACCGGGGTACTCGATAGATATCAAGAGAATCCAGGCACGGTGCACTGGAAGATGGTAAAGAAAGCATTGCGTTATGTGCAAGGAACGAAGGACCACATGCTAACATACAGGAGATCTGATTCCCTAGAGATAAGAGGGTATTCAGACACATATTTTGCGGGAGATGGAGATGATAGAAAATCCACGTCAGGATACGTGTTCACTCTCGCTGGAGGGGCTATTTCGTGGAGAAGCTTTAAACAGTCAATAGTTGCATCGTCCATGATGTATGCAGAGTTTATAGCATGTTATGAGGCCACGGGGCAGGCGATATGGTTAAAGAAATTTATACCCGACTTGAAAGTGGTAGATTGTATTGACAAACCACTAAAGATGTACTGTGACAACCGGCCCACAATATTCCATGCTCACAACAACAAGTCAAGTAATGCTGCTAAAATAATAGAGATAAATTATTATGTTATGGAAGATAAAATTCAGGATTACACTATAAGTCTCGAGCATATAAGGACAAAGGATATGCTTGCGGATCCGCTTACGAACGGCTTACCACCCAGTGTGTTCAAGGAACACTTAGCCGGCATGAGTTTAAGGGCAAGCCTATGATTCCTGGATCATGAGAGGCCCAAAAGGAACATAATTTGTTTCAAAACAAAGAGGTATGTTGTAGCTATCTGATTCTATTGGCAATTGAGCTGTCATGATGAAACATGCTCTATGTACTAATTGGTGATGAAACTAGTAAAGTATAAAGTATAAAGTTAAAAGGAAAGTTGAGATCAAGGGGGAGAATGTTAGGTTGATCTCATCCCAATCGAGCCCAACGGTTCGACGTGCCCTTGACTCGCGCCCTGATCGGGGGCGCCCAACCGAACTCTGGTTGGTGGGCCCGTGTCGCCGCACTACATAAAGAGGTGGGGGATGCACATGATCGAGGTTCACCGTGCACCGCAGCCCCCCACCAACATCCCTACCGATCTAGGGTTAGCGTAGGCCGACGGGAAGCACCTCCGCCGCCGCTGCTCTCGCACACACACACACCCATGCCATTGCCCCTTCACCATGGCCACCGGCTTGGGATCCTCGAGCCAAGGAGAAGGTAGCCTACCGTTAATCTCTAACCTACCCGGTCCATAGGATCTATCAATGGTTTCAGAGCCAGAGTTGCTTTAGAATTTTCGGTAGCAAAGAAATCAAAGAATTATTTTCCCCTCTCGAAAAACCCTAATCACAGGGCAAAGAAACTCACCGGCAGAAGGGCCTCGGGCTCGCCGGCAAAGTGCGCTGCTGCTGAGGCCGCGTCGTTTCTCTCGATCTCAATGCGCACCGACAAGCTGAGGCATCAGAAGAAGAACACAGGCAGTGGGGGGCACCATGCCTTCGCCACCGCCAAAAGGAGGTACCCCAAAGGGGCAAAGGGCATCGCCGCTGTGCCACACGCTCTCCTTCGGGAGCTCGCGGACGCCGGCAAGGGGGAGAGGGGTGCCGCCGCATCGCGGGTGCCGTCGAGCGCAGGGGAGCAGAGGAGGGCGCAACTGCGTCCCTCTTTCTGCCACATGAGGTGGATGATGGATGTAGAGGAAGAGTGGGAAGGGGAAGGGGGCTCGCACGGCGCGGTGTTTCGACGTCATCGCCGGCGGCCGGCGTTGCCCTTACCCGCCGTGCGGGCGAGAGATAGAGAAGAGGGAGAGAAATGGACTAGGGTTCCCCTGAGCTGCGTAGTGGGTTGGTTTTGTTCGACCTAGATGCGCAAGTGACCGTCCGATCAAATGGATGATGAAGGATCGTGGATGTCGCCTAGAGGGGGGTGAATAGGCGCTTTAAAATAATTACGGCTTAGGCTTGAACAAATGCGGAATAAACCTAGCGGTTAATTTGCCAAGCATAAAACCTAAAACAACTAGGCTCACCTATGTGCACCAACAACTTATGCTAAGCAAGATAAGCAACTATGAGATAGCAAGATATATGACAAAGAACAATATGGCTATCACAAAGTAAAGTGCATAAGTAAAGGGCTCGGGTAAGAGATAACCGAGGCACGCGGAGACGACGATGTATCCCGAAGTTCACACCCTTGCGGATGCTAATCTCCGTTTGGAGCGGTGTGGAGGCACAATGCTCCCCAAGAAGCCACTAGGGCCACCGTAATCTCCTCATGCCCTCGCACAATGCAAGATGCCGTGATTCCACTAAGGGACCCTTGAGGGCGGTCACCGAACCCATACAAATGGCAACCCTTGGGGGCGGTCACCGAACCCGTACACTTTGGCAACCCTTGAGGGCGGTCACCGGTACCCGTCAAATTGCTCGGGGCGATCTCCACAACCTAATTGGAGACCCCGATGATTGCCCGGAGCTTTTCACCACAGTGATTGAGCTCCGAACAACACCAACCGTCTAGGGCGCCAAGGCACCCAAGAGGAACAAGCTCTAGGGTGCCCAAACACCCAAGAGTAATAAGCTTCCCAAACTTCACTTCCACGTATCACCGTGGAGAACTCAAACTGATGCACCAAATGCAATGGCAAGGGCACATGGAGTGCCCAAGTCCTTCTCTCTCAAATCCCACCGAAGCAACTAATGCTAGGGAGGAAAATGAGAGGAAGAATAAGAAGGAGAACACCAAGAACTCCAAGATCTAGATCCAAGGGGTTCCCCTCACATAGAGGAGAAAGTGATTGGTGGAAATGTGGATCTAGATCTCCTCTCTCTTTTCCCTCAAAAACTAGCAAGAATCCATGGAGGGATTGAGAGTTAGCAAGCTCGAAGAAGGTCAACAATGGGGGAAGAACACGAGCTCAAAAGATTAGGTTCAATGGGGAAGAAGACCCCCTTTTATAGGAGGGGGAAAATCCAACCGTTATGTGCTCAGCCCGCACACAAGCGGTACTACCGCTCCACGAGCGGTACTACCGCTCAGGTGGAAGAAACAGGGAAAAGGAGCAACAAAACATGAACCTTGGGGTGGTAGTACCGCAGGAGACGGAGGTACTACCGCTGGGTTAAGTGGTACTACCGCTCCCTTCGGCGGTACTGCCGCGCAGAACGAAGGGTAAAGGGAAAGAGGGAACCGGGCGGTACTACCGCAGAGGAAGGGCGGTACTGCCGCTAAGGAGCGGTACTGCCGCACTACTGACGCAGCGAGGTACCGCACAATCTGACACAGAAAAAGACCCCTCGAAACGACGCAGTAGGGATCTGGTAAGCCAGCGGTAGTACTGCTGCGGAGTCACCGCCGTACTACCACTTCGGAGCGGTACTGCCGCTTGTGACCCCTCAGCGGTACTACCGCTGGGTACCACGGTACTACTGCTGGGACCCTGACAAAAACCACACTCAAGAAAACAAGAACTGCCATAACTTCTGTATATGAGCTTCAAATTGAGCAAACTCAAGCTTGTTGGAAACAAGACGACGAGTAGCATCAAAACAGCGACTGGATATAGTAAGAAGAGGCAGGGAAGGTATGCCAACAAATAGAGGAGTGAAACCTCCAACCGAGAAGAACCGGCAAAACCTCCAACATCGAAAACATCATAGAAGATGCATGTGAACTCCGTTTTCGATGAACTCGAGCTTGTCACCAACATGACCATAAGCTCCAAAACTCACAAAGAGAAGAACCAAATAAGAACCAATAAAGATGATGCAAGGATGCAATGGTTTAAGCTCTCTACAACGATACGATCAAGCTACTCATCGAGAGCCCCCCTTGATAGTACGACAATCGATCCTATAACCTGGTCTCCCAACTACCATCATGAGACCGGTAAAATAGAAAACCTACCAAGGGCAAACCTTTGCCTTGCACATGGTCCACTTGAGCTAGATGATGACGATCTTGACTCCCTCAAGTTGGACCACCTTTCTTGATTGGGTTGGCTCGATAAAGACTAGTTGATTGCTCCCCCATACTCTACTACGGGTGAGCCACTCTTCCGCACATCTTCACAAGTCCATTGTCATCACAAAGGACGACAAGCTTCAAGCATTTGATCTCTTCGTGATGCTCCACTTGAACTTGCACACCGCAACCTTTCTTGATTGTGTTGACTTGATGAAGACTAGTTGATTGCTCCCCCATACTCCACTATGGGTGAGCCACTCTTCCGCACATCTTCACAAGTCCATTGTCACCACAAAGGATGGCAAGCTTCAAGCATTTGATCTCTTCGTGATGCTCCACTTGAACTTGCACACCGCAACCTTTCTTGATTGTGTTGACTCGATGAAGACTAGTTGATTGCTCCCCCATACTCTACTATGGGTGAGCTACTCTTCCGCACATCTTCACATGTCCATTGTCACCACAAAGGACAGCAAGCTTCAAGCATTTGATCTCTTCGTGGTGCTCCACTTGAACTTGCACACCGCAACCTAACCCCATAAAGAACCCTCACGAAGACCATGGGTTAGTACACAAAGCGTAATTGACAATGTTTACCATACCATGGGATCACTTAATCCCTCTCGATACATCTTCTATGCTTTGTGGGTTGATCAACTTGATTCACTCTTTAACTTAGTCTTGATCAACCTCTCACAAGACCAATCTTTAGGTAATTCCTTAAATAGCACCTTGGTCGACACAAACTCTCCTTGAAACCAACACATGTACTCCAAGAAAAGCCTATGGACAAAACCTTCAAATATAACTCAAGGCAACCATTAGTCTATAGAGATTGTCATCAATTACCAAAACCAAACATGGGGGCACCGCATGTTCTTTCAGACGACCACGATGAAGCGGCGCTCGACACAACGGGCCTTTGAGCCGAAAGAGAGGCAAGGCTGGCAGCGGCGGCGCGCGACCAGGCGTTGGGCCGTCTTCGCCGCAGCCGCGCGCGCTGGGCCTAGGCCGAGTCAGCTACCGTTTTTATTTGATTTTTGTCCAAGTTTTTGGGTAAATTTTATACAGTTTTCTCTATTCAAAATTATCCAACGAAAATTTTGTTTAGAAAATAGAAAAATAAAAGAAATGTTTCTGAAAAGTAAAAGTTCATGAATTTTTTATTCATATTTTACCGCTGCAAATAAATAAAAATGCTCTTTTAAAAGTAAATAAAACTAAAGTGAGAATTAAATTTTAAGAGCAGGTTAAAGTAATTATTGAAGCAATTATGATTCTGTTATTTTATGACCAATGTTGTTAATAACATAATCATAATTTATTATCATTATAAAAGGTGCATTTATTTCTACTTTTGTCCAACGGTGATATAGATTTAATTGCATAAACAGTTGTATGTTTAATTTTGACCAACGTTGAATTAATGCATGCAATTCTTGTTATGATCTCACTTCAGTGTGGTTTCAGGAGGGTACCACTTGATGAGTTGTCTCAAGGATATTCCAACCGTCAACAGCGATAACTAATTGAAGATCAGCCAGATCCGATGTTAAAGAGACACTCCTTCTCTTCCATCAGATCTCGATTATAATGGCGATCTTGCGAGGCGTGTGGCTCTGTTGGTTGGCCTTGGGCGGTGCAATGCAGGCCGGACGAAACCCTGGGCTCACGTGCGCCGCTAGTCTTGAAGTGACTTGTGTTTACCATAGGCCGGTCGCTGGGTCAAAAAGTCAAAACCCAGTCAAAGCCAGGATCAAAGGACGGGCTGGGCTGGCCTCGCTATGGGATAGCGTCTGAACTGGCTCGAGTAATCATCTCTCATTTTGGACGAACTGTAATCAGTATTCATCATCAGGACGGAGGTCTGCTGTTCCGTCTCTGCCGTTCGTTCATCGGTTCTACTCTACTATCAACCTGCACGCAAGCCATGGCGAGACTTGACCACAGTCGCGTCAAAGTCAACTTGACTGGACTTTTATATATACAAGTCAAAAAAGCTTTGGGATCGGAGACAGCGGTGTATCTGTGGCCGCCGCATTGCCGTGCCCGTGGTTGTGCGGATGGAACAGGCAGGGGATTTGCCACTAGTATCTTGCTTGCCGCTGCCGCGTGCTGTCTCGGCCGGCAGCAGCAGCAAGCCAGCAAGCAAATGTCTCCTGCGAATCATTTGGTTTCCGTAGACCCAGCGGAAGGCACAGTACCGGCGTAGGCGTACAGGAGTACAAAGGGGCTGTTTGGTTCTAAGCCTAAGGTTGTTACGCCTAATCTTAGTCATACCACAATATCTTAAGCATGTGTTTGATTCATTGCCACACTTGTGGCTTGCCACACTTTTCTAGTTATATGACCCTACAAGTCATAGACTCAATTTTTTGCCAAATCTTGTCACACTTGTGGTGGCCATTTTGTTAGCCACATTTTTTATGGCTGCCACGCTTTGCCTAAGATTAGTTGTGGCAAAGTTAGTCATAAACCAAACATGCCCTTCAGTTTTACGACTAGAGGAGAAGGCGTCGCGGGAGTCAACTTAAGTGTCATGTCACCGTTAAATACATGTACTCCATGATGATTGTAAATAGTACTACATGTACTGGCAGCCATATCCTTAGTGCATTGATCCAGCTCCTACATTTCTTCCCCACAGTGCCAGCCAGAAATACACTCAATACACAATATCGAGCTTTTCCAGGGACACAAAACAGTAATTAAAACGCAATGTGCACCTTCATTCGCAAAAAAAAAAACCCGAACTGTGCGCAAATGGAGCCCATCGTGCACACGAAGTCACTTGCTTAATTCCTCGTCACATAATGCACGGACCGACGGGCAATTAACTGCTGGATTAAACACAAAGGATGGCCTAAAAGAAAAATCCAACACACAAAACCTTTTTTTTACTTGGACACGAAGGAGTGGGCAAAGACGGCAGGGCGACTCGCCAGTCACCTCTCCCCACTCCCTTCCTCTCTCACTGTACATGTGTACGCGTGGTTCCGTGTCTGGGGGAACACGTTGGGCTTACTCTCGGGAGGGGAGCCAGGTGTGTTCTTTCCTTGTTTGCCTTGGAGAGGAAGATTAGGGGGGCAGGGGGCAAGGGCAGCGGGCGTGAACCATTTGACGCTTTGGTGATGTGACGGCAATGCAAGATAAAGGGCCAGGAAGGGTGGGGGTCCCACCCAGCCCCCTCTCACTAGGGCTGGTTGTGCATGGCGACCGAGTCGGGGTGTACAAGGCTGCTCCCGGGGTGGCCTACTGCCCGTCCATGCCTCTGATAGTAGTCCAATAGGCCATATCCATTTCCATGCCTAGGAAATCTCTTTGGGCAGTTTGCCTCATCTGAAAAGAAGATTTTGGTGCACAGTTTGACCAGCAGAAGATCCTTGCATATACTCCCTCCTTTTCTTTTTAGTCTACATATAAGATTTCGTCAAAGTCAAATTTTATAAAGTTTGATCAATTTTATAGAAAAAACATAAACATCTACAATACTAAAGCTATATGGCATGGAAGTTTATTTCATGATGCATCTAACAATATTGATTTCATATTGTGAATCTTAATATTTTTTTCATAAACTTAGTCAAAGTTAAGAAAGTTTGACTTTGACTAAATTTTATATGCAAACTAAAAAGAAACGGAGGGAGTACTACATGAACAAAATGTTGACGAGACTCTTCTTGAACTCAGTAAAGTAGTAAATCCCAAATAGATACTTCTTTCCGAGCTAAAAAGGGCAGTGAAATATGAAAAGCTGGCTTTCTCAGCGTTGGATGGGCAACGGTTGGCTCAGATCAAGGCAGGGCAACCCCTTCACGTGCGCGTTTTACAGCGAGACCATGTGAAATCGCTGCACTCGTTCGCGTCCTCTGTTTCCATTCGTCTCTGAGCCAGGTGCGTTCGTTCCTCGGATCGAATCCATGGTCAAAATGGTCGAATACATGTGAAATCACTGTACAACCGAACGCGATTTCACATCAAAATCAATCTCATTTGGACGGAGGGAGTAGTACACAGTACATACATTCGCAGTGCGTCGGAAGCTGACGGATGGTCTTCTTTTGACGGAGTTGTACAAAGTCTGTTTCTATTTTATTGCGCGGCTTCCCTTGTCTACCAGGAGACACATCAATGGACCATCCTCTCGATTGTCACAAAACACTCCCATAGTCTCATTTTGGGTTAGTGCAGAGTACTGATCGCAAAAGGCGTCTCGGAAAAGTTTCCTCCGGCAGAAAAGAATCTGAGAGCAAGCCGAGTCCACGCCGAACCTGTACCGACCCGAGCCCAGCCCCCGCGGAGCGACACAACCATACCCAAAGCTCCCCTACCGAGCCTAATAAGCAAGGCGGTTTGCTTGCTGCGCCGGGCAAGACATTTTGGACGGTCGACGCTGGTCACGGTGCGCGTCTGCTCGCCCCCCTCGCCTATATAAGGGCGCGCGCACCGGAGGCTCGGACACTCCATCCCACCTCACTTGCCCAGAAGCTCCCACCCTTCCTCCTCGCCTCCCCCTCGGATGCTCCCGAGCTCCTCCGCTCCCTTCTCGCGCACCACTCCGCTCCCGAGCCTCCGCAGCGCCGCCGGGCGCCCATGGAAGAGTAAGTGCGCCGCGTCTGGGCTTTGTCTCTACTACTCTCGACTTGGCCTCTCTCTTTTTCCTGCTCGGGATTTTTTGTCATGCTCGGGTGTTTTTTTTTTCGTTTTTTTTCACACGCGGTTTGGGGGATTATCGGCTTCTGTGTTGCGAGCGGAGCTGGGGATTTGATTGGTGGGAGGGTTTCGGTTTTGATCCAGAGGAGGGCATGGGCGGAGCCAGCGCCCGGCTAGCCTGGGCTCACAAGATATGCGACATACTACGATGGCACTGTCATAACGGGGCAAATTACTCCTTGTATGGTGGTTTACCCGGGCAGTAGGTAGCTGGGTCAATGGGCTTCCGTTTCGATCCTCTCTGGTCAAACACTATTAATTAATTATTAAGCAAAAAAAACGTTCGTACAGGCTAATGGGCTACGTACCTACGTGAGATAAGCCTACTCGTTTGATTTTATTTTTTTACTAGAGATGAGAAGGAAACGATCGGTCCATCGCTCCACGCCTCCACCTCCCCGCTCCGTTCGGTTAATTTCTGTTCGCTCGAGACGGCCGCATCCTCGGTTCATCGGAGACGGAGACAGACCGGCAGCCTAGGCGCGTGGCCGGCAGCGGGCGGAGCTGGAGCTAATCCATTCGAGACTCTGAGGAATGCTTTGCATCATGGCCTACTTATCCCCTTCTTTAGAATTAGGTGAGATTCATAGACTTATTAAGGCTTAAATTTTGAGATCACGACAAAGAAAATTGGTCATCAGGGATGATTACCAATTTATGAGTTTAGTTCTTGTTTAGGGATTTGTTCTACATATAAATATTAAATCTAAATTTTAAATCATTAAATTTGAGAGATGAGGAGGTTTCGGCAGAAAGTGTGCATGGTATGCAACCATAAATAGAAGTAGAGCCACAATCACCGTCTCGTATTGCCTCGTGTTTTTCTTGAATATATTCGCAAATTACAACACTTGATTTATGTGAATATTAAAATCCATTTTTGTCATCTTGTCTCTGCTAGGATGTTTGAATGATAATTTGGACAGCTATACTTTTGTGAGTAATATAATGAGTTTGGTTCTATGTGGCCCCGGTTCTATCACTTAAGGTATCAAGTATCAAGTATCAAGTATATTTTGGTTTATGAAACTAAATTTTGGTATATTATATATTATTTCGCTGTCAAATTACATTTGTGTGATTAATATGGTTATATTTTCACTACATTATTAATGTGGATTTGTGATTTGAAAGTTTGATGCTATTTCATATATTATGTATCTGAACACTTGTTTTTGGTTTTTTATTAGACACTTAGAGCAACTTCAATGGGGCGACCCATTTCGTCCGCGGCCGTCCGTTTGGGTCGGCGCGAACAAAAAAGCCGGCCCAACGCACCGACCCAAACGGATGCGCGTCCGCTTTCATCCGCCTGCCGACCCATTCCCGGTCCATTTTTGAGCCTGATTTGTGTCGGCGCAGACACAAGACGAACGCACGCGCACTCGCCCTCTTTCCTCACTGGGCCCGCTGGTCGGTGGCACATTGGATTCATACCCTCGCCTGCCTGCTACGTCGCCGACGCCGCCGGCCATATTTTCAGATTAATATGGATACATAGATAGTTCTAGCGTACACAGATAAAAAAAAAAGATAACTACTCGTTGCTTTCTGACTCCGACTTGGTAATGTCCTTCTCCGACGTCTGAATGTAGGCGTCAGCAAGCTGCTCGTCTTCAAAGTCCCAACCCGACGTTTGTGTAGCTTCAGTTTCAATTGAGCTGTCTGCTTCCGCGAACGCTTGTCTTCCCATTAGGTGGCTCGCTCCCTCCTCCTCGCGTCCATCTCTAACCTCAATTACTTGTAGAACTGGCGCTCGTCGACGATGTCCTGCCGGAAGCCTCCTCGCCACACCACCAAGGCTTCCACGTCCTTCTCTGTGATGGCGAGGCGACGCTGCCGCCTCCGGTGGACACGACGATCCTCGTTGGTGAAAAGCCGTGGGAGAGGCGTCAGATCCTACGCCCGCTGGCTCGACATGTTGGGAAAATTCATATCCCGACGAGGCCTCAGGAGGCGCCACGCTGCCGCGTCGTGCGCGCGGGCCGCCTCCTCTGCGGTGTCGAAGGTGCCGAGGATGAGACGTTTCTTGCGAAACGAGATCTCAGAGGAGAAGGCGCCGGAGCGGCGCTCGCGGACTCCGCAAAAATCCGAAGCGCCCAGGCGGCGGATCGACATGGTGGCGTAGAGGCGACGAGAGTGGGCGGCGGACAGAGTGTAGAGGGAGCGCCTTCTTTATACCGAGCGCCGGCTGCGGCACGCGCGCGAACCTTTCCCGCGCGGTGGAGCGCCAAAACCAGCGGCCGTTTTCCCCGCGCGTGCGAACCTTTCCCGCGCGCTGGAGCGCCAAAACCAGGGCGACGACATGATCTTAAACACGCGCGGTCATGAAATGGGTCGGCCCGTTAGGCGCACTTTTAACCCAAAATTAAAAGAGGACGGACGGCGGGCAAGTGGCCGACTCAAACAAACAAAAAAAAACAAAAACGCCGTCCGTTTGGATTGACCCATTGGAGTTGCTCTTAGGCTTAAATTCGCTCAGGCTTCACAAAAATTCTGGCTCCGCCACTGGAGGAAGTGGCGGAGGGGCGTCGCGGTTGATCGGCGACCGGTGGATTCCGGTGCCTGGTTTTTGGCGGAGGCCGGAGGGTGCTGGGGTTCGTCCGGAGCTTGACCGCGCGGCAGAGGAGGTGTCAGTCTGACCGAGCAAATGCGCGCCAGATCGTCGGAGAGCAGACCGGTGTGGCGCCGCGGACGCGATTCCGGCCAGTTTCCTCTTCCCCTCATCGCTACAGTGCCAGTGCTGGGGGTTTTGGGTCAGTTTGTGGTGGAGGAGCCGCCTTCCTCCCGAAGGAAGCAGAGTTCTTCAAAGCAAAAAAAAAAAAAAAAAAACCCAGTGAGACGGAAACAGAGAAGGGTAACGCCGCCGCGCCGCCGTCGAGGAATCCGGCCCGGTTCTACTTGTAGTTGCAGCGGCAGTGCAGGGGCTTCGCGGTGTGCTTGAGGTGGTGCTGGAGGAGGAGGAGCCGACCTCTCGGACTCGGAGGAAGCCGAGGAGGGCTCTGTTCAGTTCCGTTCTGTTCTTTGAAGTAGAGACTGATCTGATTCTGATGTCGTGGTGCTCTCCGGTCGAACCTGTGGGGATCTCGTGGTGCTCTACTTTATCATACGGCAGAGATTGCTGATTTGCGATGCTGGATGCGTGGATTGTCGAACTGCTGCAGTATCTGATGGTGCAGGTGCAGCGTTCAGGTTCAGTACCGATGTCTGATGCATCGCGCCTCGTTGGAAGAAATATTACTGGTGGGGGTGGATCACAGAAGACGTTTCAGTATGCTGGACGTTCTATCTGCTAGTGGAAATGCTTATTCAGAACTCCTCTGTTCAGCCTCCAGGAGTCCAGGTTGCCGTTTGCTTGCAGTGCCATAAAACTGACAGCTACAGGTTTCAGTGTGGCGTGATGAATCCCAGTGTTTCTCGCAGGAAACTGTCGATTGGCAGAATCGATTGCATTCTGCCAATCTGAATATCTGATCATGATTGGACATGTTGTCACCAAGTGCATGTTGGTTAAATCACTGGCTCTTCAGATCAATCAATGGGCATGCTCTGCTTTAAGCTCCTCTTTCTTCAGAAACAGAGGGTAAAATAGAGATTGATGATCTGTATTTGTCTCTGGCCACACACGTTGAAAATAGAAATGCAGGGCAAAAGATCTGCAAACAAGTGCTAATCTATCAAATTTATCAGAATTTGTGAACATGACCATTCTTCACTAGTTGGCTTTAAATCTGTTTACCGCAGTTAATATCCTATGACTGAACCTAGAAATTCAGATAGATGTCTCTGTGTGTACAAATCCGTTCATATACTCCCATTTAGTTTAGTTGCTACATTGTGAATCTAAAAAAGGAAGATAGCTTTTTGTTGAGACAAGTGGGATCTGTACCATACATCATTAATTAAATTCTTTGTCTGTTAGGCATCAAACGATGCTTCCAAAAATAGATTTATCTCACACGTTTCTACTTCAGGCCATTCATTGTTACTGGCAAGATAATTGCTACGATGATAAGAAACGGGGAATTGGTTCCAGAAGCAGGGATGGAGTGCCCAAACTGCGAACATCGCATTGATAATAGTGATGTAAGTACCATTAACTATTTAATATGACTGCTTCATTTACTTTTATGCATGGTTCTCTAGTAGTTATCTTTTCGCCCATTAAAATCTAGTGCATAAAGTTCAACCTTGATCTTCACAAATGCATTAGGTCCAAACAAAACATCAGATGCAACACCAGTACTCCATGGATTACTTGATGAAGTACTTCATTCATGCACATACAATTTGTTTTTAAATTGATGGGCTCTGGTTAAAACCTAGCTGCATGGCAAATGACATGTAGTAAGTAATAGTTTCATTGTATCCGTTATTGCACTTGATAAGCTTGTTCAAACATTATGTTCTAAACTACATAGTAGATGCTTAATTTGTAACCTCGCCATTATGAGCAGGCAAATATAAACCAGAATGGTGGTCCTTCAGTTAATACAACAAATCAATGCATGTTGTTTATCCAGGCAAGTAAGAACCTGTTTTTATGGTCATATGGTATAAAACATTGTATGTTGTCTCGCATTAGAAGAACTCTGAAAAGATGCAGAAGTTTACAAAGCAAAACGAAACAAAACAAAAGCCAATGCTAGCAAAACCGAAAAAATAAGGCAAAAACAGGGCAAACTGCAAACTTCTACAACTTCTGGATATTGCCTTGTACTCCCTCTGTTCCTAATACTGTAATATATCTCATTCTAGCTTGCAAATTTTGTTCTAAATACATGTCATTCTACAATTCGGGAGATAACTCTGCACCACCCTTTTTCTCATTTGCTATTTCAGTGTCACTTAATACTAATAACTAAACTAAAACTTCCCGCAAAAACGAACACACACACACACACCATCCAGACAACAATATGTGACCCTCTGTTTCCAAATAGTGGTATCGTGGTCTTTTCATCCTCTTGGTTAAAGTGAGAAATGCTAAATCCTCATGTCTTCATATTGCAGGTTTCATCACAGTGGCCAGGACTCCCTATTGGTGTTAAATTTGATCCAACGGATCTTGAACTGCTTGGACATTTAGAAGGCAAGATTGGCAGGGCAATGTCCCATGTACTAATAGATGATTTTATTCCAACCATAGAGATGGCGGAAGGAATCTGCTACACACATCCGGAAAATCTCCCTGGTACATGATTCTTGTTTTGGAATTGTTATCAGGGCTTTCTGAATTAGAAAGTTAGCTCATACTATGCAGAGTAAGTGTTCGTTAGCTAATTCATATACATCTGCAGGTGTCAGATTAGACGGGGTCGCCAGTCATTTCTTCCACAAAATATGTAATGCCTATGATGTTGGCACGCGCAAGCGTCGCAAGATTAGCAACAGCGACTACAATGTTTGTGATGAGCATCTCAGATGGCACAAGACTGGAAAATCCAGACATATCTTAGATAATAATGGTGACATAAAAGGGTGGAAGAAAATAATGGTTCTTAGGAAAGGAGGTTACAAGGCAGAAAAGACTAACTGGACGATGCATCAGTATCACCTTGGGGTAGATGAAAATGAAAAGGATGGGGAGCTTGTTGTTTGCAAAGTCTTCTTTCAGTTGCCGTCAGAGAAAGCTGGGCAGTCTGTAATGTTCGCTGTTGATGAAGAATCCGATTCATTTGCTGTGAAAATCGATCCTACAACCCCAATGACATACGCTCCGCAGCCTTGTCGCCCAAACGGTAGTCCATCCGAAACCGAGCAGAATCAGGTAAATCTTCATTCACCAATGAAACTATCATCAACTTTGTGGAAGGTTTTGTCTAACTTTATGGACCATGCGAAGCTTCAGTCTATCTATATCTGTGTACACCGATAAACTCTGTTTATAGGACTGTAGGGTATTGACTTGAACAAAGCCTTGCAATACTAGGATCCCTCCGTCTGAACAATTCCTTCCTCAACTGTAGGTTTTATGTAGTACAGATGCTATACTGCACAAAAATAACTAGATACTCCTACTAGACAGGAGAATTTTCTCTGCTTGCAAGAGTGCATCCAGCAGTCTCACAAATAGTACATGAGAAGCTGTCAAGTCCTTATAAAGATCCATCCATAGCAAGTTAGAGTAGTATATTATCAAGCCTTCTGATTCCTTCACTACCAGATTCAACACATAATCGATCCTGATCACTACTCCCTCCGTTCCAAAATAGATGATCCAACTTTGTACTAGGGAGTACAATAAAACGTTGTAAACTGTTATAATAACTCCTTCATTTCACTGTTATTCATGTTACGTGACAGGAGGAGGAAGAGTTCCGCCAGTCAGCTGTTCGGGGAGCCGCCGAATGGCTTGCTGGAACCTCGTCGCACGCCGTTGATGACGTAGCGCTGCCTGCCCTGGATGAACACCCGTCACGCGGCGGAACCCCGGACGCCGCCTACCCTGAGAAGCAGCATCTGCCTCTTGTTGACACGGACGCGCTCCAAGGGTTCCCTGACCTCGGAACGTCTCCGCATTTCTCCTCTCTGGCCGTAAGTGCCGCCGCGTTCATCATGCAGTTTATGGCAGGACATGCAGTTTCGTTTCCCGGTGCATGTTTCTCATGGCTCATCTCCTTCTTTCGTATGTGTTTATGGCAGGACATGCAGTTTGACTCGCTGGATTGCTTCAACAGCTGGCTGGACCGCATGTAGCATTGCGCGTAGAGGAGGTTTTTCTTTTTCCCTTTCGAAACAGAGGCAAAAGTCATCGAGGAGGGGTTCTCAAGTGGGGGCGCAACGCGAAGATGCTGGTTTTCTCGTGATGTATGTTGTACTATATCTGTGTACGAGTGATGAATCTCCGCGAAAATTTTGTATATGATCCTGCAGCTGCTGATGAACGTAGCTCTGCTATGTTGACCGTTTAGTGGTAGCAGACTTTTTTTCTTGGCCAACTTAGGAGCACCGCTCCAAATTTCATATCCATGAAACTGACGAACAACAGCCAGTCAGCCCCTCAAAAGGGTTTGAAACTTATTAGTACTCCCTCTGTACATTAGTTAGTTACTAGGCTTTGGTTTTTCTGTGTTTTTTTACTTTTCTTAAGCATCTACTGTTCATTTATTACATCGACATCAGTGAACAGTAGCAGAGAACGGCAAATGAATGTGAACAGTACCCACATGAACATTATCTCCGGTGAACAGTGCCCTTGGATAATCTGATTTTTTTTGTTTTTGTTTTTTAGCTTCCACTTGAGTAAAAATACACATGTTGTTAAACAAAAGTTGATATTTTTTTTACACATCATTTCTCTCCTCCTCCACCATCGTGTTCTTATATAGAGGGTTAAGATTTAAGATTTTTCAACACATCATTTTTCTCCACCGGCGTATCGACGCAGAGCTGTCTCAATCGTCTCCAGATCCTTTTCGGTGATAGTGTTGCTGAGGCACAAAACAATAGGCCAAAACAGTATATTTGCACAGTAATCTGTGGGGAAAATAAGTTTACCATACTAAAGCGGGAAGGCTTTAGTTTCTTTTTTCTTTTTACCTTTTTAAGCTTTTACTGTTTGTTTATTACATCGACATTTGTGAACAGTAGCACGTGTGAATAGAAAATGGATGCCACAGTACCCCACACAAGAACAATACCGTTTGAACAGTGCTCTCGAATAATCTGATATTTCTTTAGCTTTTTTAGCTTCTACTAGCAAAAGAGCCCATGCATTGCAATGGGAGAGAAAACATAACACACGCTCTTAACTCAACAACCATCACTCAAGACCATAATAAGTCCATCTTCTTTATTTTTGCGAGGCATCATATTTGTGTTGCCGCTTATCCTCCTTCTCGCCCTCACCGGCGATGGCCTCGGCGTTTACACAAAACAACAAAAAATGTGTGTTGAATATGGTTAATCCTAAGGCGTCTCTCTCTCCCTCGATCTTCCCTCTCCCTCTCTCTCTCCCTCTCTCTCGCTTGCTTTCTCTCACTCTCGCGATTAGAAATCTGTTGTTTTCCCCTGCGACATTTTTTAGAGGTATGCATGTGTAGTTATCGATATTTTCTTTTCCGTATATGGTTACAGTGGGGTGTTTATTTGCAATCCGGATCGCCGCCGGTATGAAAAAAAACGAATCTTGCGCTATAAATTATAAGTTTACTTCCATAACAATATTTAACAGGTAAAATTAACATCATATTTAGATTCCACACATTTTTTAAATAAAATTTCATATATAATATGTTAAAATCGAAGTTACGGTTTAAAAGATATAGATAATTTAGAAAATCATTTGGTTTGACTCAAAAAATATTCCAAAATAATATTTAAAAATACTTAACAGGTAAAAATAATCTCATATTCATATTCTACATATTTTTTCTAATCAAATTTAATATATAACATGTTCAAATCGGAGTTACGGTTTAAAAGATATGGATTATTCTAAAAAGCATTTGTTTGACATGATAATAATCCGCGGATGAATTACCTAAAACATCAGGGTTTTTTCAAAAAATGTAAAATAACGGTTCGGGCGTGACTTAAATCCAGACGGCGGGTTGATTTCAAGAAAAGACAGGGACTTTTGTGTAAAATACAAAAATAACGATTCGTTTTAACTTAAAACAGGACTGCGGGTTGAATTATCTGAAATAGAGGGACTTTTCTGAAAAATGCCATGATGGACGAAAGAAATCCAATTTGCTTTATTATTAGGTAAAGATAAAGACTGGAGAAAAACTACGCACATTGTTAAATAAAAATAGTTGTTTGTGGTTCGTACTTTACTATTGTGATGAATCATTACTAGATTATGAGAAGTTATATAACGAATAGTTGCTGCAATAATAACGAACATGATGCTATCATGTCCGTATTTTATTTTATCGACACCTCTCTCTCTAAACATGTGGTCATGATTATTGAGGACAACCGAGGTCTAAGATTGGAGTTGATACGTCCATTTCGCATCATGTTTTTCTACTGTTATTTATAATGTTTTTGGTCATCATTTCATTTTATGATGCAATTCTAATGTCTTTTCTCTCTTAACTTGCAAGATTTATATGGAGAGGAAAATTACTGGTAGCTGGAATTCTGGACCTAAAAAGCTACAACAGATATAGCTATTTTTGTTGGGAAACATAGTAGAAAAAATATCATCCTACGCTCACCCAGGAACAATATGAAGATGCATAACGGGTTTAGATCAACGATTATTACCGAATCCGAGAGTGTAGCGGAAGTAGATGAGTTGGTGTAGATTGTACTTGAAGTCCCTCAAACGTCAATGATGATCCCGCGAATCGCCCTCGAACGATCCCTCGAACGAAAGACCGAAAGCATGACCTCTCTACTTGGTTGCAAGCATTCGGTCTTCACGATCGGGCAGCGCTTCGCCATCTAGAGCTAATTGTCGTCGAAGAATTAGAGGGAGAAGATTAGAACTACACATGGCTTCTAATTATGAGGATTAAAAGTGGCTAGGGCTTACTCTAATTAGTCAATTAGGACCAACAAGAATTAGAACTAGGTCAACTAAAGGGCCCTCCAAAACTTGTGTATCCAATAAAGCAAAATCCCCTAGTATATATAGATTAGAGGGGAGGGAGAGGGCAGCCATCAAGGAAGGAAAAGTGTTAGGGAACGCAGTATTTCAAAAATTTCCTACGATCACGTAAGATCTATCTAGAAGATGCATAGCAACGAGAGAGGAGAGTGTGTCTACGTATCCTCGTAGACCAAAAGCGGAAGCGTTAAGTAACGCAGTTGATGTAGTCAAACGTCTTCGCGATCCAACTGATCAAGTACTGAACGCACAACACCTCCGCGATCTGCACACGTTCAACTCGGTGACGTCCCTCGTACTCTTGATCCAGTTGAGGCCGAGGGAGAGTTTCGTCAGCACAACGGCGTGATGACGGTGATGATGAAGTTACCAACGCAGGGCTTCGCCTAAGAACTACAACGATATGACCGAAGTGGAAATCTATGGAGGGGACACCACACACGACTAAGACAACTGTCAACTTGTGTGTTCTAGGGTGCCCCTGCCCCCGTAAATAAAGGAGCAAGGGGGGAGGCTGACCGGTGATACGTCCATTTTGCATCATGCTTTTATATCGATATTTATTGCATTATGAGCTGTTATTACACATTATGTCACAATACTTATGCCTATTCTCTCTTATTTTACAAGGTTTACATAAAGAGGGAGAATGCTGGCAGCTGGGATTCTGGGCTGGAAAAGGAGCAAATATTAGAGACCTATTCTGCACAGCTCCAAAAGTCCTGAAACTTCACAGAAGACGTTTTCAGAATATATAAAAAATACTCATTGGAAGAAGTTCACCAGGGGCCACACCCTGCCCACAAGGGTGGGGGCGCGCCCTACCCCCTGGGCGCACCCCCTACCTCGTGCCCCCCCTGGTGGCCCTCCGGTGGCCATCTTCTGCTATATGAAGTCTTTCGATGGGAAAAAACCAGAAGCCATCTTCTCGGACGAAACTCCGCCGCCACGAGGCAGAACCTTGGCGGAACCAATCTAGGGCTCCGGCGGAGCTGTTCTGCCGGGGAAGCTTCCCTCCGGGAGGGGGAAACCATCGCCATCGTCATCACCAACGCTCCTCTCATCGGGAGAGGGCAATCTCCATCAACATCTTCATCATCACCATCTCCTCTCAAAACCCTAGTTCATCTCTTGTATCCAATTCTTGTGTTCAAGTCCGGGATTGGTGTTAGTAGGTTGCCAGTAGTGTTAATTACTCCTTGTAGTTGATGCTAGTTGGTTTATTTGGTGGAAGATCATATGTTCAGATCCTATATGCATATTAATACCCCTCTGATTATGAACATGTTTATGCTTTGTGAGTAGTTACGTTTGTTCCTTAGGACATGGGAGAAGTCTTGCTATTAGTAGTCATCTGAATTTGGTATTCGTTCGATATTTTGATGAGATGTATGTTGTCTCTCCTCTAGTGGTGTTATGTGAACGTCGACTACATAACACTTCACCATTGTTTGGGCCTAGAGGAAGGCATTGGGAAGTAATAAGTAGATGATGGGTTGCTAGAGTGACAGAAGCTTAAACCCTAGTTTATGTGTTGCCTCGTAAGGGGCTGATTTGGATCCATATGTTTCATGCTATGGTTAGGTTTACCTTAATAATTTTGTTGTAGTTGCGGATGCTTGCAATAGAGGTTAATCATAAGTGGGATGCTTGTCCAAGTAAGGGCAGCACCCAAGCACCGGTCCACCCACATACCGAATTGTCAAAGTACCAAACGCAAATCATATGAACGTGATGAAAACTAGCTTGACAATATTCCCATGTGTCCTCGGGAGCACTTTTCTCTATATAAGAGTTTGTCCAGGGTTGTCCTTTTCTACTAAAAGGATTGGGCCACCTTGCTGCACTTTTTTTTACTTTTGTTACTTGTTGCTCGTTACAAATTATCCTATCACAAAACTATCCGTTACCACTTATTTCAGTACTTGCAGAGAATACCTTGCTGGAAACCGCTTATCATTTCCTTCTGCTCCTTGTTGGGTTCGATACTCTTACTTATCGAAAGTACTACGATAGACCCCCTATACTTGTGGGTCATCAAGACTCTTTTCTGGCGCCGTTGCCGGGGAGTGAAGCGCCTTTGGTAGGTGGAATTTGGTAAGGAAAATTTTATATAGTGTGCTGAAATTTACTGTCACTTATTACTATGGAAAGTAATCCTCTGAGGGGCTTGTTCGGGGTATCTTCACCCCGACTAGTAGAGCAAAGAGTTGCTCCTCAACCTACTGAAAATGAAAATGAAAATGAAATTTTTTGCTTTGAAATTCCTTCGGGTATGATAGAAAAACTGCTAGCTAATCCTTTTGTAGGAGATGGAGCAAAGCATCCTGATGAGCATCTAATATATGTAGATGAAGTTTGTGGATTATTTAAGCTTGCAGGTATACCCGGAGATGTTGTTAAGAAGAAGGTCTTCCCTTTATCTTTGAAGGGAGATGCATCGACATGGTATAGGCTATGTGATGATATGGGGTCATGAACTACAAACGATTGAAATTGGAATTTCATCAGAAGTTTTATCCTATGCATCTTGTTCATCGTGATCGTAATTATATATATAATTTTTGGCCTCGCGAAGGAGAAAGCATCGCTCAAGCTTGGGGGAGGCTTAAATCAATGTTATATTCATGCCCCAATCATGAGCTCTCAAGAGAAATGATTATTCAAAAAATTTATGCTCGACTTTCTGATAACAATCGCACCATGCTTGATACTTCTTGTGCTGGCTCTTTTATGATGAAGACTATTGAATTCAAATGGTATTTATTGGAAAGAATTAAACACAACTCTAAAGATTGGGACCTCGACAAAGGTAAGGAGTCAGGTATGATACCTAGGTTTGATTGTGTTAAATCTTTTATGGATACCGATGTTTTCCGTAAATTTAGCACTAAATATGGACTTGACTCAGAAATAGTAGCTTCTTTATATGAATCTTTTGCTACTTATGTTGATCTCCCCAAGGAGAAGTGGTTTAAATATCATCCTCCCATAGAAGTAAAAGTAGCTGCACCTATTAAAATTGAAGAAAAGACTATCACTTATAATGATCCTATTGTTCCTACTTCTTATGTTGAGAAACCACCTTTTCCTGTTAGGATAAAGGATCATGCTAAAGCTTCAACTGTGGTTTGTAAAAGCAATATTAAAACTTATACACCTCCTGAGCAAGTTAACGTTGAACCTAATATTGATATTGTTAAAGATCTCTTGTCTGATAATATTGATGGGCATGTTATTCATTTCCTTGATGAGACTGCTAGAATTGCTAAATCTTGTGCTAAAGATAAAAACAGACCTGTGGTAGGCATGCCTGTTATTTCTGTTAAAATAGGAGATCATTGTTATCATGGCTTATGTGATATGGGTGCTAGTGCTAGTGCAATACCTTACACCTTATATAAAGAAATTATGCATGATATTGCACCTGCTGAGATAGAAGATATTGATGTCACAATTAAACTTGCCAATAGAGATACTATTTCACCTATGGGAATTGTTAGAGATGTTGAAGTCTTGTGTGGGAAAACTAAATATCCTGCTGATTTTCTTGTTCTTGGTTCCCCACAAGATAGCTTTTGTCCCATTATATTTGGTAGACCCTTCTTGAACACAGTTAATGCTAAGATAGATTGCAAAAAGGATGTTGTTACTATCGGTTTAGATGATATGTCTCATGAATTTAATTTCTCTAAATTTAGTAGACAACACCGTGAAGAAGAATTACCTAGTAAGGATGAAATTATTGGTCTTGCTTCTATTGCTGTACCTCCTAGTGATCCTTTAGAACAATATTTGCTAGACCATGAAAATGATATGTTTATGAATGAAAGAAGGGAAATATATGAAGTATTCTTTAAACAGGAACCTATTCTGAAACACAATTTGCCTATTGAAATCCTAGGGGATCCTCCTCCACCCAAGGGTGATCCCGTGTTTGAGCTTAAACTGTTTCCTGATACTCTTAAATATGCTTATCTTGATGAGAAAAAGATATATCCTATTATTATTAGTGCTAACCTTTCAGAACATGAAGAAGAGAGATTATTGAAAACTCTGAAGAAGCACCGTGCTGCTATTGAGTATACTCTTGATGATCTTAAGGGCATTAGTCCCACTCTATGTCAACATAAAGTAAATTTGGAAGAAGATGCTAAACCAGCTCGTGATCATCAATGACGGCTGAATCCTAAAATGAAAGAAGTGGTAAGAAAGGAAATACTAAAGCTCCTTGAGGCAGGTATAATCTATCCCATTGCTGATAGTCAGTGGGTAAGTCCTGTCCATTGTGTCCCTAAGAAGGGAGGTATTACTGTCGTTCCTAATGATAAAGATGAATTGATCCCTCAAAGAATTATTACAGGTTATAGGATGGTAATTGATTTCCGCAAATTAAATAAGGCCACTAAAAAGGATCATTACCCCTTACCTTTTATCGATCAAATGCTAGAAAGATTATCCAAACATACACATTTTTGCATTCTAGATGGTTATTCTGGTTTCTCTCAAATACCTGTGTCAGCTAAGGATCAATCAAAAACTACTTTTACTTGCCCTTTTGGTACTTTTGCTTATAGACGTATGCCTTTTGGTTTATGTAATGCACCTGCTACCTTGATGTCTACTACACAACCTTCTTCTTGTAGACGTTGTTGGGCCTCCAAGTGCAGAGGTTTGTAGGACAGTAGCAAATTTCCCTTAAGTGGATGACCTAAGGTTTATCAATCCGTAGGAGGCGTAGGATGAAGATGGTCTCTCTCAAGCAACCCTGCAACCAAATAACAAAGAGTCTCTTGTGTCCCCAACACACCCAATACAATGGTAAATTGTATAGGTGCACTAGTTCGGCGAAGAGATGGTGAAACAAGTGGTATATGGATAGTAGATAATAGTTTTTGTAATCTGAAATTATAAAAACAGCAAGGTAACGAATGATAGAAGTGAGCGTAAACGGTATTGCAATGATAGGAAATAAGGCCTAGGGTTCATACTTTCGCTAGTGTAAGTTCCCTCGACAATAATATCATAATTGGATCACATAACTATCCCTCAACATGCAACAAAGAGTCACTCCAAAGTCACTAATAGCGGAGAACGAACGAGGAGATTATGGTAGGGTACGAAACCACCTCAAAGTTATTCTTTCCAATCAACCCGTTGGGATATTCCTATAAGTGTCACAAACAGCCCTAGAGTTCATACTAGAATAACACCTTAAGACACAAATCAATCAAAACCCTAATGTCACCTAGATACTCCAATGTCACCTCAAGTATCCGTGGGCATGATTATACGATATGCATCACACAATGTCAGATTCATCTATTCAACCAACACAAAGGACCTCAAGGAGTGCCCCAAAGTTCCTACCAGAGAATCACGACGAAAACATGTGCCAACCCCTATGCATAGGTTCATGGGCGGAACCCACAAGTTGATCACCAAAACATACATCAAGTGAATCACGTGGTATCCCATTGTCACCACAGATACGCACGGCAAGACATACATCAAGTGTTCTCAAATCTTTAAAGACTCAATACGATAAGATAACTTCAAAGGGGAAACTCAATCCATTACAAGAGAGTAGAGGGGGGAAGAAACATCATAGGATCCAAATATAATAGCAAAGCTCGCGATACATCAAGATCATATCACCTCAAGAACACGGGAGAGAGAGATCAAACACATAGCTACTGGTACATACCCTCAGCCCCGAGGGAGAACTATTCCCTCCTAGTCATGGAGAGCACCGGGATGATGAAGATGGCCACCGGAGAAGGATTGCCCCCTCCGGCAGGGTGCCGGAACGGGTCTAGATTGGCTTTCGGTGGCTACCAAGGCTTCTGGCGGCGGAATTCCCGATCTAATGTCTGTTCTGGAAGTTTTAGGATACGTAGGTATATATGGGTGAAAGAAGCACGTCGGTGGACCGAAGGGGTGGCCACGAGGCAGGGGGGCGTGCCCTAGGGGGGTGGGCGCGCCCCCCACCCTTGTGGGCACCTCCCTTCTTTCCCGACGTGCACTCCAAGCTTTTCCGGTAGGTTTCCTTCCAAAAATAACTTCTCCAGTTGATTTCGTTCCGTTTCGACTCCGTTTGATATTCCTTTTCTTCGAAACACTGAAACAGGCAAAAACAGCAAATCTGGGCTGGGCCTCCGGTTAATAGGTTAGTCCCAAATATAAAAGTGGATAATAAAGCCCAATATGGTCTAAAACAGTAGATAATATAGCATGGAGCAATCAAAAATTATAGATACGTTGGAGACGTATCAAGCATCCCCAAGCTGAATTCCTGCTCGTCCTCGAGTAGGTAAATGACAAAAACAGAATTTTTGATGCGGAGTGCTACTTGACATAATTTCAGTGTAATTCTTCTTAATTGTGGCATGAATATTCAGATCCGAAAGATTCAAGATAAAAGTTCATATTGCCATAAAAATAATAATACTTCAAGCATACTAACTAAGCAATTATGTCTTCTCAAAATAACATGGCCAAAGAAATCTATCCCTACAAAATCATATAGTCTGGCTATGCTCCATCTTCACCACACAAAATATTTAAATCATGCACAACCCCGATGACAAGCCAAGCAATTGTTTCATACTTTTGATGTTCTCAAATTTTTTCAATCTTCACGCAATACATGAGCGTGAGCCATGGACATAGCACTATAGGTGGAATAGAATGGTGGTTGTGGAGAAGAAAAAAAGGGAGAAGATGGTCTCACATCAACTAGGCGTATCAACGGGCTATGGAGATGCCCATCAATAGATATCAATGTGAGTGAGTAGGGATTGCCATGCAACAGATGCACTAGAGCTATAAGTGTATGAAAGCTCAACAAAAGAAACTAAGTGGGTGTGCATCCAACTCGCTTGCTCACGAAGACCTAGGGCATTTTGAGGAAGCCCATCATTGGAATATACAAGCCAAGTTCTATAATGAAAGATTCCCACTAGTATATGAAAGTGACAACATAGGAGACTCTCTATCATGAAGATCATGGTGCTACTTCGAAGCCCAAGTGTGGTAAAAGGATAGTAGCATTGTCCCTTCTCTCTTTTTCTCTCATTTTTTATTTTTTTATTTGGGCCTTTCTCTCCTTTTTATGGCCTCTTTTCTCTTCTTTTTTTATTTGGGCTTCTTTAGCCTCTTTTTTTTCGTCCGGAGTCTCATCCCGACTTGTGGGGGAATCATAGTCTCCATCATCCTTTCCTCACTGGGACAATGCTCTAATAATGATGATCATCACACTTTTATTTTCTTACAACTCAAGAATTAGAACTCGATACTTAGAACAAGATATGACTCTATATGAATGCCTCCGGCGGTGTACCGGGATGTGCATTGACTCAAGAGTGACATGTATGGAAGAATTATGAACGGTGGCTTTGCCACAAATACAATGTCAACTACATGATCATGCATAGCAATATGACAATGATGAAGCGTCATAATAAATGGAACGGTGGAAAGTTGCATGGCAATATATCTCGAAATGGCTATGGAAATGCCATAATAGGTAGGTATGGTGGCTTTTTTGAGGAAGGTATATGGTGGGTTTATGGTACCGGCGAAAGATGCACGGTATTAGAGAGGCTAGCAATGGTGGAAGGGTGAGAGTGCGTATGATCCATGGACTCAACATTAGTCATAAAGAACTCACATACTTATTGCAAAAATCTATTAGTTATCGAAGCAAAGTACTACGCGCATGCTCCTAGGGGGATAGATTGGTAGGAAAAGACCATCGCTCGTCCCCAACCGCCACTCATAAGGAGGACAATCAATAAATAAATCATGCTCCGACTTCATCACATAACGGTTCACCATACGTGCATGCTACGGGAATCACAAACTTTAACACAAGTATCTCTCAAATTCACAACTACTCAACTAGCATGACTCTAATATCACCATCTCCATATCTCAAAACAATTATCAAGTATCAAACTTCTCATAGTATTCAACACACTCATAAGAAAGTTTTATTATTAATCTTGTATACCAAGCATATTAGGATTTTTAAGAAAATTACCATGCTATTTAAGACTCTCAAAATAATCTAAGTGAAGCATGAGAGTTCATATATTTATTCAAAATAAAACTACCACCATGCTCTAAAAGATATAAGTGAAGCACTAGAGCAAATGACAAACTACTCCAAAAGATATAAGTGAAGATCAATGAGTAGTCGAATAATTATGCAGCTATGTGAAGACTCTCTAACATTTAATAATTTCAGATCTTAGTATTTTATTCAAACAGCAAGCAAAGCAAAATAAAATGACATCTAAGAATACCAAACATCATGTGAAGAAGCAAAAACTTAGGATCAACCGATACTAAGCGATAGTTGTTGAAGAAGAAAGGTGGGATGCCAACCGGGGCATCCCCAAGCTTAGACGCTTGAGACTTCTTGAAATATTATATTGGGATGCCTTGGGCATCCCCAAGCTTGAGCTTTTGTGTCTCCTTAATTCCTCTCATATCACGGTCTCCCTAAATCTCAAAAGCTTCATCCACACAAAACTCAACAAGGACTCGTGAGATAAGTTAGTATAAACCATTGCAAAAACCTTATCATACTCTACTGTAGCAAATCACTAAAATTATTATTCAACATTGCATACTAAATGACTCTGCATATTTAATAGTCCTATCCTCAAATAGAATCATTAAAGAAGCAACCATATGCAAACAATGCAAACATAACAGCAATCTGCCTAAACAGGACAGTCTGTAAAGAATGCAGAAACATCAATACTTCCCTAGCTCCAAAAATTATGAAAGAAAATTCCCACTGTAGTAAATTTATAAGATCCTAATATGCAAAAGGTTTCAACATTTTATCACATTCTGACTTTTCTAGGGAATTATTGCAACAGCGGTAAACTTCCCGTTTTCAAACAGCAACATGTGGACTTCTAAAATAGGCATAGTAAAGGCTATCAAGGCCACTTTTATTGAAATAAAAGATGCAAAACATTGTTTTAAATAACATAAAGCAAATCCTAACAAAATAAATTGACGCTCCAAGCAAAACACATATCATGTGGTGAATAAAAATATAGCTCCAAGTAAAGTTACTGATGGAAGTAGACGAAAGAGGGGATGCCTTCCGGGGCATCCCCAAGCTTAGGCTTTTGGTTGTCCTTGAATATTTCCTTGGGGTGCCTTGGGAATCCCCAAGCTTATGCTCTTGCCACTCCTTATTCCATAATCTATCGAATCTTTACCCAAAACTTGAAAACTTCACAACACAAAACTTAACAGAAAACTCGTAAGCTCCGTTAGTATAAGAAAGCAAATCACCATCATAAGGTACTGTAATGAACTCATTCCAAATTCATATTGGTGTAATATCTACTGTATTACAACTTCTCTATGGTTCATACCCTCCGATACTACTCATAGATTCATCAAAATAAGCAAACAACACAATGAAAACAGAATATGTCAAAAACAGAACAATTTGTAGTAATATGAATCAAATGTATACTTCTGGAACTCATAAAATTCTCAAATAAATTGCTGGACCTGAGGAATTTATCTATTAATCATCTGCAAAAATAATTAACTAAATATCACTTTCCAAATAAAAATGGCAGCAATTCTCGTGAGCGCTAAAGTCTCTGTTTTTTACAGCATGATCAACAAGACTTTCCCCAAGTCTTCCCAACGGTTCTACTTGGCACAAACACTAATTAAAAACATAAAAACTAAATCATAACAGAGGATAGATAAATTATTTATTACTAAACAGGAGCAAAAAGCAAGGAATAAAAATAAAGTTGGGTTGCCTCCTGTAACGCCCTCGATGCGGCTATATCTCCCACGTGTCGAAGCACGACTTAAAGGCATAACCGCATTGAAAGCAATGTCGCAAGTGAGTTAATCTTCACACAACCCATGTAATACATAAGGGAAATAGATACATAGTTGGCTTACAATCGCCACTTCACACAAATACATGAATAAAGCATTACATCATCCAGATACAATCAAGGTCCGACTACGGAACCAAAAATAAAAGAAGACTACCCCAAATGCTACACAGATCCCCGATCGTCCCGACTGGGCTCCATTACTGATAAACTTGAAACGAAACAACATAAAGGACAAGATCTTCATTGAGCTCCTCGTTGAGCTTGGTTGCGTCATCTGCACGGTTCAACGACACCTGCAAGCTGGTTTTGGAAGTATCTGTGAGTCACGAGGACTCAACAATCTCACACCCTCGCGATCAAGACTATTTAAGCTTATAGGAAGGGTAAAAGGTATGAAGGTGGAGCTGCAGCAAGCGACTAGCATATATGGTGGCTAACATACGCAAAAGAGAGTGAGAAGAGAAGGCAAAGCACATTCGAGAAACTATGATCAAGAAGTGATCCTAGAACAACCTACGTCAAGCATTACTCCAACACTGTGTTCACTTCCCGGACTCCGCCGGAAAGAGACCATCACGGTTACACACGCGGTTGATGTATTTTAATTAAGATCAACTTCAGGTTTTCTACAACCGGACATTAACAAATTCCCATCTGCCCATAACCGCGGGCACGGCTTTCGAAAGTTCAAATCCCTGCAGGGGTGTCCCAACTTAGCCCATCACAAGCTCTCACGGTCAACGAAGGATATTCCTTCTAGCGGGAAGACCCAATCAGGCTCGGAATCCCGGTTACAAGACATCCTCGACAATGGTAAAACAAGTCCAGCAACACCGCCCGAATGTGCCGACAAATCCCGATAGGAGCTGCACATATCTCGTTCTCAGGGCACACTCAGATGAGCTCTCCATACAACTAAAACCAAACCTCGAGTTTCCCCGAGGGGGCGCTGCACAGGGCTCTAGTTTGGACCAACACTCAAAGGAGCACTGGCCCGGGGAGCTTAAAATAAAGATGACCCTTGGGCTGGCCGACCCAAGGGAAAGAAAAGGCTAGGTGGCGAATGGTAAAACCAATGTTGGGCATTGCTGGAGGAGTTTTATTCAAGGCAAACTGTCAAGGGGTTCCCATTATAACCCAACTGCGTAAGGAACGCAAAATCCGGGAACATAACACCGATATGACGGAAACTAGGACGACAAGAGTGGAACAAAACACCAGGCATAAGGCCGAGCCTTCCACCCTTTACCAAGTATATAGATGCATTAATTAAATAAGAGATATTGTGATATCCCAACAAGTAAACATGTTCCAACAAGGAACAACATCTCCATGTTCCAACATGGAACAAACTTCAATCTTCACCTGCAACTAATCAACGCTATAAGAGGGGCTGAGCAAAGCGGTAAAATAGCCAAACAATGGTTTGCTAGGACAAGGTGGGTTAGAGGCTTGGTTCAACAATATGGGAGGCATGATAAGCAGGTGGTAGGTATCGCAGCATAGGCATAGCAAAAGAGCGAGCAACTAGCAAGCAAAGATAGAAGTGATTTCGAGGGTATGGTCATCTTGCCTGAAATCCCGCAAGGAAGAAGAACGAGTCTGTGAAGAAGACAAACAGACGTAGTCGAACGAATCCTCACAACACGACGTTATCGGGACTAACCCGAAGAAGCAACACCGGAAAGAAGCAAATAATCATGGTAAACAACCAACACATAATCATGGCATGATGCACAATCAAGTATGATGCATGTCCGATTTAATGAAGCATGACATGGCAAAGTGCAACAAACAACACTACAAGTTAAGTGGAGCTCAATATGCAACTCCGTTGCGTATTGACGAAACACCACGTGACTTATTTAGTTCTCTCTCGTTTATGTACCCAACAATATTAAATGTTGATTAACATGGCAAGGGGTGAAGCACAACAAAACTACCTATATAGGCAAGTTTAAATGAGGCCGGAAACAACGATCAACAACTCTGGAAAAACCTCATATGCATAAATTAGGTTTGGTACTGTTCTGCCCTAAACATAATTTTAGAGTTGTTAAACATGCAAAGCAAGTACACCATGTTAAACTAGGCATTTTTCTACCCCATTTACACATAAAGTTTATTACAAACCGAGTTACGGTTATTTAGTTATGAAATAAATCATTTTAACATGGCATAGGAGCAAATTTAACCAAACGGCATTTTAAACATTTTAAACATAGATGAGAATGACATATTATGAAACTAGACAAGATTCTAAACAAGTTTCATATATAAAACATTTTAATCCGGTGCACGGATGATGAGTTATTAAATGCACGAACATGGAGGGTTTTTCTGCAAATCTGTAAAACACTGGAAAAAGGCTAAATTCGTCCCGAGAGAAAAAAAATACTACATGGGCCGAATCCTGTTGGCCCAACGGTGCACAGGAGGGGCTGGGGGGTCTCTCACCATGGGCCCCGGCCCAGCTGGTGGAGAGGTAGGTCGGATCTGGGCCTGGAGGCTTCTGGGCTGGAGGCGATCGAGGCTTGGTCCGTGCGGCGCGGTCAACGCAAGGCAAGCGGAGGCGCAGGCTGCGTGCGTCTTCGATTCAAAGGAAAACAGGGTGCGGCGCTAGTCTCGAACAACGGCGGCGGCAGCAGGAACTCCGGCGGCCATGGGGGGCCCTGAACATGGCAGGAGAGAGAGAGAGAGGTTAGAGGGAGGAGAGGGAGACGGCCAGGGAAAAGAGCAGTGCGGCGGGGTACTGGCTTGGTCGGTTTGTCCGACAATGGCGCTCGCCGGCGATGAGGTAAGGAGGAGGAGGAGGTTCGGCCGGCGCGGGGACGCACCAGATCGAGCGGGAGGAGCCCGATGCAGCGTACGGGCGATGCGGCGTTGTTCGGTTCCTGCAGGGGACGCGAGGTGATGGTGACTCCGGCAGTGCAACTGCTATGGGTTGGAGCTAGGACCTCCATGGCGGCGCTGCGAGACAACATAGAGAGAGAGAGAGAGAGAGTAGCGTGAGAGAGAGAAAAGAGAGAGCAGGTGGGGAATGAAGGGAGCAGGGCACGGCAGGAAACTCATCTCCGGCGAGGTCCGATCTCTGACGGGGATGAGAAGGCGTCGGGGTCCTCTCCCGCTTGGGATCGAGCGAGGAGGCAGAGAAGGCCCTCATGTCTGTTGGATGGATGGATTTGTGGATCTGGAGGTGAGCGCTAGTGGTTGGCTTGCTGGTGATCCCGAGGGAAATGGAGAGGGTGCCGGCGGCGTGGGAAATTGGAGGAGAAGGTGGACGAGGGGATCAGGGAGGATCCCGATGTGGGATTTGGTGGAGTGTGGCGGCGGCTGAAAGGGGACAAAAGACCTAGATTTTAGGGTTGCTGCCTAGGGGATAGGTCTATATATATAGCGTTGGATTTTTGGGTAGGGGCTAATCCGTCCCTCCGATCGTAATCGGACGGTCGGGAAAAGTAGGCTAGGGAGCCCAAATAAGAAAACAGAGACGTTTTGTAGACGTTTGGGGATGATCCGGACACAACGGTGACGACTGCTCGGGTCGGGTCCGGGACAACTTTTCGGACGCGCGCGCGAGGAGGGCCGCGGGCTGACGAGAGAGGTTAGGTTGGGCCTGGCGGTAGGTAGTGGACTGTGCAGAAGGCCTCAGACTGAGAGAAGAGAAAAGCGAGAGGCCCGGCGACTGTTTCCGGAGACCGAAAATGTCCGATGTGTGACCGGCTATACTGCCTCTATAGTTTAACGGTTGGGCTATCAAACGAACTCCGAATGCGATGAAACTTGACAAACGGTCTATCTAGACTATAATAAGACCGCACGCCAACTTTCAACCCATTCTGAGAACATTTTCTGACCACTTATAAAATAATATTTCGGGCGTGCCGCGGGCGCGTGCAAGTGTGTCTGGGCTCGGAACGGACAACGGAGAGAACTGGGAGAACCCGGGCGAATGCAAGTTTCAAAACATGATGATGCAATGCACATGATGACATGACAAGATGCGACACGCAAGCAAAAGACATGGCAACGACATCGAATAACTGGAAGACACCTAGCGCAACGGTCTCAGGGCGTCACAACACTCCACCACTACGAGAGGATCTCGTCCCGAGATCTAGAATGGCACCGGAGGAAAAAACAGAAGAGAAAGAGAAGAGGTAAAACTAAATTGCTTCTTTTACAAACGAGTGAATCCAAAGAACCTTGCAAGGTTGAGAAAATTGAAAGAAAGAAAGCAACGAAGGTGAACGAAGTTGAAAGCACTCCGTTAGGAAAAAGGAATAAGGAAGAACAAATTCGGACAGCACTCCGATTGAAAAGAAAAGGAATTGAATAAGAACTTGATAAGATGAGCAGATACTTGATGAAAACACAACACACTGCCTCCGGAACTATTGAATGAATGGAACAAGGGGTAAGAAAGATCTCAGACAACACTCCAGTTGAAAAGAGTTGCAAGGCTTGATAAGGCGAAAAGAACTTGAGCAAAAGGGCACAACACTCCGGTTAAATGGATAGGCATGAAAAGAAGATGATTTTTGACAAAACGAGCTGATGGGTTGGAGAGAGAAATATCACAATGCCTCCGGAAGAAAAGAATAGAAGTTAGATCATTGTAATAAAAGAATGGAGTTGAAAAGGCCAACTTCTGCCACAAATGAGCTTGGAAAGCACCCTTCCAAGACAGAAATAACGAAGTTGTTGGAAAAACCAACAACGAAAAGAACAAGGTTGTAGTGGACTTATGGAAAACATCTCGAAATTACATAATACCACCTCCAATAATATGGTAGAAAGAATTGCACTCCGGATTTCAAGATGAAGAATGCTTGAGCTCCTCTGAAAAGAATCTCGATGAACACTTCAAGAAGGAATTAAATCCCTGATGAACCATCATGTAGAACCTCCATGAAGAACTCCGATAAACAAAGGAATGAAAAGAAAGAGAAATTTAAAACACAAGGTGAATCCTTGCAATGATTAGATGGATCTCCATGGCGATATAATTGAAAGAGGTTGGAACTCCGGGAAAAAAGATAAGATGAACAATTGACAACGAGAGTTAGTTATTGTGAACAAACTCCGGAGGAACGAATCCATCATTTGGGTGAAGCAAGAATAAGAATTATGTTATGCGTATCCTTCACCAATTCAAATTGATGACAAACAACAGATTTGGCATACTACTTATTCCAGTTGCAAAGGATTAAGAAAGATATAGCATAAACTCATTGGACCACCGGTAGGATTTAACCAACGAATAAATTGATATGGTAATGAAGGAATAGAAATCTTGAATGAACCACCGTAAGAATTGAAAAACGATTGAAGAAAAGGTAAAGAAACACCGGGAAGAATTATGAAATGAACTAAGAAACTTGAGAGAATTTAGATGCAAGTGAATGAAAATTTCACGAGCTGACTAGAGGATATTTGAATGATGCACCAGTAAGATTTGGAGAATGATAGCTGAAGGCTGAGAATGAAGAAGCCTGAATTTATGGACTCTGGATAATCAAACTGAGAAGACTCTTGAATTGCTCCGGATAGGTGAAAATAAATCTCACAACCGAAGAGAATTATGAGAGGATGGCAACAAGCTAGAATCACGAATCTTGAAGAGAAAGGAGCAAGATTGAGAGAAAAATCTTCTTCGGTCTTCAAATGATGACGAGAAACACCACCAAGAATTATTGAGGCACACCGGAATGAAGAATGGAAAGGTTGAGCCAACGATGAAAAGAATTGCGAAAGATCTAGGAGAAGGCATTTGACTGATGACAATTCATTCTTACGTCAACTTTGAAAGAATTTGAGGATAGCTCCAGAAAAATAAGAAGAGTCAGGTAAGATCCTGGGAAAAGACCTGTGGGTTAGGGCCCACTCAAAAGAAAACACCGTTGAACGATTTAAAAGAGAGAATGCACCGGTTGAATTAAATGGCTTGAATGAGATAACAACCTCGAAATAGGTTGAATTGATCTTGAAAGACAAGACGAGCCTTCTGAGATATCTTCAGCACTCCCGAACAAATGAATAGCGAGAAGTGAATTATTATGAGGTGCACCGGTATGAGAAGGTATTTGAAATGAGGAAAAAGGATATGAACAACACCAAAAGCTTGAATTGAATCCACCGGAGAAGAAAAGAATGAAGAATGACGAACTAGAAGCTCTGTTAGAATCTTCATGAGAATCACCGGGTAAGGACATTGAAAGGAAAGAAAGAAGAGACTTCGCAAGAATAAAAGGATGCTTGATTAAGAAATCTGGGTCCTTGAAGAGAAAGGGAGGGTGGGCGGGAAAACAAAGGCAACTTGAAGACGGATGAAGCAAACACCGTTGAGAAGAACTAAGAATTGATGTCGCTGATGTTGAAATGAACGGATCCGCTTGAAGAGAAACACCCCGGTTGAAAAAGGATTGACATGACAATCTCGATTATCATGAAGGATTGGTATTCACATAGGAGTATGCGAACACCACTTAGAAAGGTATGGAATCAACATTTGACTTCGAAGCAACTCGAATACCACAGCTCAGAACAAAACAAAGGATTGGCTTGCAGAATAAGCCGGAACAAACATATGATAGAGATTTCGTCCGAAGTTTTCGTGGTGGGGCCTACACGGGCTCGATCGTACAACACCATCATGTACAAGGCAGTGCACATGACATACGAAGCGTTCCCGAGTCGGCATAGCCAAGGACTCTTTAAGACACAACGAGACCACTGTAAAACCAATTGTGAATAGGCGGACCACTAGACGTCGAACCCCAATTTCATATCATATATCCGTCAGAAAGATATCCTAAGAGCTACTTGAATTCCCACTTATAAACTCCCGAAATTCTCCCGGTTATGCAATCAGGTGTTGGGGATACAGGGGAAGCATAATATCTCACCCAAAACTAACAAATCCTACATCCAGCTGTATCCATCCTTCAACACATAACCAAGAAACCTTCGGAAATCATCTACCTCAACCTTCGAAAAGCATCCATTATAAAACTTATGGCAATACTCCCGAACTCCCGCCCCAGTACTGGGTGGCGTCGAGGTTATCTCACCAACAACTGCATAAAAGAGATTTTCGATGTCGGCGAAACTAATCTCAGGTATTCCAGAACTGCAACGATAAAATTGTGACGACAACACCTCGGAGCTCAACTCCCCGGGACACTGCCACAACCCCTAAATGTCAGGAGGCACCAAGAACAATGTTCTTGTCACAAAACCATCAGAACGATTCCAAGATACCCGCATGATCCTGAATTTTTTTAGTGAAATTTGAGAAGAGAAGAGTCAAAACTCTACGTCAGGATGCCTTACCAGAGCGACGAAGGGACTGAGGAGTAAAAAGAATTCCTAACTCTCCGATATATATAATCCTAAATGACTCAAAACATTTCTAGACTCAATAACGCCAGCGATTCGATCAAGCAGGGGGCTCCTAAGGTCGGGAAAGGCTCTGATAACCAACTTGTAACGCCCTCGATGCGGCTATATCTCCCACGTGTCGAAGCACGTCTTAGAGGCATAACCGCATTGAAAGCAATGTCGCAAGTGAGGTAATGTTCACACAACCCATGTAATACATAAGGGAAAGAGATACATAGTTGGCTTACAATCGCCACTTCACACAAATACATGAATAAAGCATATACATCATCCAGATACAATCAAGGTCCGACTACGGAACCAAAAATAAAAGAAGACTACCCCAAATGCTACACAGATCCCCGATCGTCCCGACTGGGCTCCACTACTGATCAACTGGAAACGGAACAACATAAAGGACAAGATCTTCATTGACCTCCTCCTTGAGCTTGGTTGCGTCATCTGCACGGTTCAACGACACCTGCAAGCTGGTTTTGGAAGTATCTGTGAGTCACGAGGACTCAGCAATCTCACACCCTCGCGATCAAGACTATTTAAGCTTATAGGAAGGGTAAAAGGTATGAAGGTGAAGCTGCAGCAAGCGACTAGCATATATGGTGGCTAACATACGCAAAAGAGAGCGAGAAGAGAAGGCAAAGCACGTTCGAGAAACTATGATCAAGAAGTGATCCTAGAACAACCTACGTCAAGCATTACTCCAACACCGTGTTCACTTCCCGGACTCCGCCGGAAAGAGACCATCACGGTTACACACACGGTTGATGTATTTTAATTAAGATCAACTTCAGGTTCTCTACAACCGGACATTAACAAATTCCCATTTGCCCATAACCGCGGGCACGGCTTTCGAAAGTTCAAATCCCTGCAGGGGTGTCCCAACTTAGCCCATCACAAGCTCTCACGGTCAACGAAGGATATTCCTTCTAGCGGGAAGACCCAATCAAGCTCGGAATCCCGGTTACAAGACATCCTCGACAATGGTAAAACAAGTCCAGCAACACCGCCCGAATGTGCCGACAAATCCCGATAGGAGCTGCACATATCTCGTTCTCAGGGCACACTCAGATGAGCTCTCCTTACAACTAAAACCAAACCTCGAGTTTCCCCGAGGGGGTGCTGCACAGGGCTCTAGTTTGGACCAACACTCAGAGGAGCACTGGCCCGGGGAGCTTAAAATAAAGATGACCCTTGGGCTGGCCGACCCAAGGGAAAGAAAAGGCTAGGTGGCGAATGGTAAAACCAATGTTGGGCATTTCTAGAGGAGTTTTATTCAAGGCGAACTGTCAAGGGGTTCCCATTATAACCCAACCGCGTAAGGAACGCAAAATCTGAGAACATAACACCGATATGACGGAAACTAGGGCGGCAAGAGTGGAACAAAACACCAGGCATAAGGCCGAGCCTTCCACCCTTTACCAAGTATATAGATGCATTAATTAAATAGGCGATATTGTGATATCCCAACAAGTAAACATGTTCCAACAAGGAACAACATCTCCATGTTCCAACATGGAACAAACTTCAATCTTCACCTGCAACTAATCAACGCTATAAGAGGGGCTGAGCAAAGCGGTAACATAGCCAAACAACGGTTTGCTAGGACAAGGTAGGTTAGAGGCTTGGTTCAACAATATGGGAGGCATGATAAGCAGGTGGTAGGTATCGCAGCATAGGCATAGCAAAAGAGCGAGCAACTAGCAAGCAAAGATAGATGTGATTTCGAGGGTATGGTCATCTTGCCTGAAATCCCACAAGGAAGAAGAACGAGTTCGTGAAGAAGACAAATGGACGTAGTCGAACGAATCCTCACAACACGACGTTATCGGAACTAACCCGAAGAAGAAACACCGGAAAGAAGCAAACAATCATGGTAAACAACCAACACATAATCATGGCATGATGCACAATCAAGTATGATGCATGTCCGATTTAATGAAGCATGACATGGCAAAGTGTAACAAACAACACTACAAATTAAGTGGAGCTCAATATGCAACTCCGTTGCGTATTGACGAAACACCACGTGACTTATTTAGTTCTCTCTCGTTTATGTACCCAACAATATTAAATGTTGATTAACATGGCAAGGGGTGAAGCACAACAAAACTACCTATATAGGCAAGTTTAAATGAGGCCGGAAACAACGATCAACAACTCTGGAAAAACCTCATATGCATAAATTAGGTTTGGTACTGTTCTGCCCTAAACATAATTTTAGAGTTGTTAAACATGCAAAGCAAGTACACCATGTTAAACTAGGCATTTTTCTACCCCATTTACACATAAAGTTTATTACAAACCGAGTTACGGTTATTTAGTTATGAAATAAATCATTTTAACATGGCATAGGAGCAAATTTAACCAAACGGCATTTTAAACATTTTAAACATAGATGAGAATGACATATTATGAAACTAGACAAGATTCTAAACAAGTTTCATATATAAAACATTTTAATCCGGTGCACGGATGATGAGTTATTAAATGCACGAACATGGAGGGTTTTTCTGCAAATCTGTAAAACACTGGAAAAAGGCTAAATTCGTCCCGAGAAAAAAATACTACATGGGCCGAATCCTGTTGGCCCAACGGTGCACAGGAGGGGCTGGGGGGCTCTCACCATGGGCCCCGGCCCAGCTGGTGGAGAGGTAGGTCGGATCTGGGCCTGGAGGCTGCTGGGCTGGAGGCGATCGAGGCCTGGTCCGTGCGGCGCGGTCAACGCAAGGCAAGCGGAGGCGCAGGCTGTGTGCGTCTTCGATTCAGAGGAAAACAGGGCACGGCGCTGGTCTCGAACGGCGGCGGCGGCAGGAACTCCGGCGGCCATGGGGGGCCCTGAACATGGCAGGAGAGAGAGAGGTTAGAGGGAGGAGGAGAGGGAGACGGCCAGGGAAAAGAGCAGTGCGGCGGGGTACTGTCCTGGTCGGTTTGTCCGACAACGGCGCTCGCCGGCGATGAGGTAAGGAGGAGGAGGAGGTTCGGCCGGCGCAGGACGCACCAGATCGAGCGGGAGGAGCTCGATGCGGCGTACGGGCGATGCGGCGTTGTTCGGTTCCTGTAGGGGAGGCGAGGTGATGGTGACTCCGGCAGTGCAGCTGCTACGGGTTGGAGCTGGGACCTCCACGGCGGCGCTGCAAAACAACAGAGAGAGAGAGAGAGAGTAGCGTGAGAGAGAGAGAGAGAGAAAAGAGAGAGCAGGTGGGGAATGAAGGGAGCAGGGCACGACGGGGAACTCATCTCCGGCGAGGTCCGATCTCCGCCGGGGATGAGAAGGCGTCGGGGTCCTCTCCCGCTTGGGATCGAGCGAGGAGGCAGAGGAGGCCCTCATGTCTGTTGGATGGATGGATTTGTGGATCTGGAGGTGAGCGCTAGTGGTTGGCTTGCTGGTGATCCTGAGGGAAATGGAGAGGGTGCCGGCGGCGTGGGAAATTGGAGGAGAAGGTGGACGAGGGGATTAGGGAGGATCCCGATGTGGGATTTGGTGGAGTGTGGCGGCGGCTGAAAGGGGACAAAAGACCTAGATTTTAGGGTTGCTGCCTAGGGGATAGGTCTATATATATAGCACTGGATTTTTGGGTAGGGGCTAATCCGTCCCTCCGATCATAATTGGACGGTCGGGAAAAATAGGCTAGGGAGCCCAAATAAGAAAACGGAGACGTTTTGTAGATGTTTGGGGATGATCCGGACACAACGGTGACGACTGCTCGGGTCGGGTTCGGGACAACTTTTCGGACGCGCGCGCGAGGAGGGCCGCGGGCTGACGAGAGAGGTTAGGATGGGCCTGGCGGTAGGTAGTGGAATGTGCAGAAGGCCTCAGACTGAGAGAAGAGAAAAGAGAGAGGCCCGGCGACTGTTTCCGGAGACCGAAAACGTCCGACGTGTGACCGGCTATACTACCGCTATAGTTTAACGGTTGGGCTATCAAACGAACTCCGAATGCAATGAAACTTGACAGGCGGTCTATCTACACTATAATAAGACCACACGCCAACTTTCAACCCATTCTGAGAACATTTTCCGGCCACTTATAAAATAATATTCCGGACGTGCCGCGGGCGCGTGCAAGTGTGTCTGGGCTCGGAACGGACAACGGAGAGAACTGGTTGAACCCGGGCGAATGCAAGTTTTGAAAACATGCTGATGCAATGCACATGATGACATGACAAGATGCGACACGCAAGCAAAAGACATGGCAACGACAGCGAATAACTGGAAGACACCTGGCGCAACGGTCTCGGGGCATCACACCTCCCAACAAGCGCTATCGTTTAACGCCCCTAGCTAGGCATGATGATTTCAATGATGCTCACATAAAGGATATGAATTGTAAAATAAAGAGATCATCAAGAATAATATGACTAGCACATTTAAGTCTAACCCACTTCCTATGCATAGGGATTTTGTGAGAAAACAACTTGTGGGAACAACAATCAACTAGCATAGGAAGGCAAAACAAGCATAACTTTAAAACTTTAAGCACATAGAGAGGAAACTTGATATTATTGAAATTCCTACAAGCATATATTCCTCCCTCATAATAATTTTCAGTAGCATCATGAATGAATTCAACAATATAACCAGCACCTAAAGCATTCTTTTCATGATCTACAAGCATAGAAAATTTACTACTCTCCACACAAGCAAAATTCTTCTCATGAATAATAGTGGGAGCAAACTCAACAAAATAATTATCATGTGAGGCATAATCCAATTGAAAACTAAAATCATGATGACAAGTTTCATGGATATCATTATTCTCTATAGCATACAAGTCATCACAATAATCATCATAGATAGCAACTTTGTTCTCATAATCAATTGGAACCTCTTTCGGAATAGTGGATTCATCACAAAATAAAGTCATGACTTCTCCAAATCCACTTTCATTAATATAATCATCATAAATAGGAGGCATGCTTTCATCATAATAAATTTGCTCATCAAAACTTGGGGGACAAAAAATATCATCTCCATCAAACATAACTTCCCCAAGCTTGTGGCTTTGCATATCATTAGCATCATGGATATTCAAGCAATTCATACTAACAACATTGCAATCATGCTCATTATTCAAATATTTAGTGCCAAACATTTTATAGATTTCTTCTTCTAGCACTTGAGCACAATTTTCCTTTCCATCATACTTACGAAAGATATTAAAAAGGTGAAGCGTATGAGACAAACTCAATTTCATTTTTTTGTAGTTTTCTTTTATAAACTAAACTAGTGATAAAAGAAGAAACTAAAAGACTCGATTGCAAGATCTAAAGATATGCCTTCAAGCGCTAACCTCCCCAGCAACGGCGCCAGAAAAGAGCTTGATGTCTACTACACAACCTTCTTCTTGTAGACGTTGTTGGGCCTCCAAGTGCAGAGGTTTGTAGGACAGTAGCAAATTTCCCTCAAGTGGATGACCTAAGGTTTATCAATCCGTAGGAGGCGTATGATGAATATGGTCTCTCTCAAGCAACCCTGCAACCAAATAACAAAGAGTCTCTTGTGTCCCCAACACACCCAATACAATGGTAAATTGTATAGGTGCACTAGTTCGGTGAAGAGATGGTGAAACAAGTGGTATATGGATAGTAGATAATAGTTTTTGTAATCTGAAATTATAAAAACAGCAAGGTAACGAATGATAGAAGTGAGCGTAAACGGTATTGCAATGATAGGAAATAAGGCCTAGGGTTCATACTTTCGCTAGTGTAAGTTCCCTCGACAATAATATCATAATTGGATCACATAACTATCCCTCAACATGCAACAAAGAGTCACTCCAAAGTCACTAATAGCGGAGAATGAACGAAGAGATTATCGTAGGGTACGAAACCACCTCAAAGTTATTCTTTCCAATCAATCCGTTGGGCTATTCCTCTAAGTGTCACAAACAGCCTTAGAGTTTGTACTAGAATGACACCTTAAGTCACAAATCAATCAAAACCCTAATGTCACCTAGATACTCCAATGTCACCTCAAGTATTTGTGGGCATGATTATACGGTATGCATCACACAATCTCAGATTCATCTATTCAACCAACACAAAGGACCTCAAGGATTGCACCGAAGTTCCTACCGGGGAATCACAACGAAAACATGTGCCAACCCCTATGCATAGGTTCATGGGCGGAACCCGCAAGTTGATCACCAAAACATACATCAAGTGAATCATGTGGTATCCCATTGTCACCACAGATACGCACGACAAGACATACATCAAGTGTTCTCAAATCTTTAAAGACTCAATCCGATAAGATAACTTCAAAGGGGAGACTCAATCCATTACAAGAGAGTAGAGGGGGGAAGAAACATCATAGGATCCAAATATAATAGCAAAGCTCGCGATACATCAAGATCGTATCACCTCAAGAACATGAGAGAGAGATCAAACATATAGCTACTGGTACATACCCTCAGCCCCGAGGGAGAACTACTCCCTCCTCGTCATGGAGAGCACCGAGATGATGAAGATGGCCACCGGAGAAGGATTTCCCCCTCTGGCAGGGTGCCGGAACGGGTCTAGATTGGCTTTCGGTGGCTACCGAGGCTTCTGGCGGCGGAACTCCCGATCTAATGTCTGTTCTGGAAGTTTTAGGATACGTAGGTATATATGGGTGAAAGAAGCACGTTGGTGGACCGAAGGGGGCGCCTCCCTTCTTTCCTGACGTGCACTCCAAGCTTTTCCGGTAGCTTTCCTTCCAAAAATAACTTCTCCATTTGATTTCGTTCCGTTTCGACTCCGTTTGATATTCCTTTTCTTCGAAACACTGAAACAGGCAAAAAACAACAAATCTGGGCTGGGCCTCTGGTTAATAGATTAGTCCCAAAAATAATATAAAAGTGGATAATAAAGCCCAATATTGTCTAAAACAGTAGATAATATAGCATGAAGCAATCAAAAATTATAGATACGTTGGAGACGTATCATACCTTTCAAAGATGCATGATGGCTATATTCTCTGACTTTTGTGAAAAGATTTGTGAAGTTTTCATGGATGATTTTTCCGTCTATGGATCTTATTTTGATGATTTCTTGAGCAACCTTGATCGAGTTTTGCAGAGATGTGAAGAAACTAATCTTGTCTTGAATTTGGAAAAGTGCCACTTTATGGTTAATGAAGGTATTGTCTTGGGGCATAAAGTTTCTGAAAGAGGTATTGAAGTTGATAAAGCCAAGGTTGATGCTATTGAAAAGATGCCATGCCCCAAGGACATCAAAGGTATAAGAAGTTTCCTTGGTCATGCCGGTTTTTATAGGAGGTTCATTAAGGACTTATCCAAAATTTCTCGGCCTCTGACTAATTTATTACAAAAAGATATACCATTTGTCTTTGATGATGATTGTGTAGAAGCATTTGAAATACTTAAGAAAGCATTGATCTCTGCACCTATTGTTCAGCCACCTAATTGGAATTTACCCTTTGAAATTATGTGTGATGCTAGTGATTATGCTGTAGGTGCTATTCTAGGGCAAGGAGTTGATAAGAAATTAAATGTTATTCAATATGCTAGTAAAACCCTAGACAATGCTCAAAGAAATTATGCTACTACTGAAAAAGAATTCTTAGCAGTTGTATTTGCTTGTGATAAGTTCAGACCTTATATTGTTGATTCTAAAGTAACTATTCACACTGATCATGCTGCTATTAAATATCTCATGGAAAATAAAGATGCTAAACCTAGACTTATTAGATGGGTTCTCTTGCTACAAGAATTTGATTTACATATTGTTGATAGTAAGGGAGCTGAGAACCCCGTTGCAGACAACTTGTCTAGGTTAGAAAATGTGCTTGATGACCCACTACCTATTGATGATAGCTTTCCTGATGAGCAACTAAATGTCATAAATGCTTCTCATACTGCTCCATGGTATGATGAATTATGCTAATTACATTGTTGCTAAATTCATACCACCTAGTTTCACATATCAGCAAAAGAAAAAGTTCTTCTATGATTTGAGGCATTACTTTTGGGATGACCCACATCTTTATAAATAAGGAGTAGATGGTGTTATTAGACGTTGTGTACCTGAGCATGAACAGGAACATATCCTACGCAAGTGTCACTCCGAAGCTTATGGAGGACACCATGCTGGAGATAGGACTACACATAAGGTATTGCAATCTGGTTTTTATTGGCCTACTCTCTTCAAGGATGCCCGTAAGTTTGTCTTATCTTGTGATGAATGTCAAAGAATTGGTAATATTAGTAGACGTCAAGAAATGCCTATGAACTATTCACTCGATATTGAACCATTTGATGTTTGGGGCTTTGACTATATGGGACCTTTTCCTTCCTCTAATGGTTATACACATATTTTAGTTGCTGTTGATTACATTACTAAGTGGATAGAAGTTATTCCAACTAGTAGTGCTGATCATAACACTTCTATTAAAATGCTTAAAGAAGTTATTTTTCCAAGGTTTGGAGTTCCTAGATATTTAATGACTGATGGTGGTTCACATTTTATTCATGGTGCTTTCCGTAAAATGCTTGCTAAGTATGATGTTAATCATAGAATTGCATCTTCTTATCACCCACAGTCTAGTGGTCAAGTAGAATTGAGCAATAGAGAACTCAAATTAATTTTGCAAAAGACTGTCAATGGGTCTAGAAAGAATTGGTCCAAGAAACTTGATGATGCATTATGGGCCTATAGAACTGCATATAAAAATCCTATGGGTATGCCTCCGTATAAAATGGTCTATGGAAAAGCATGTCACTTACCTCTCGAACTAGAACACAAGGCATATTGGGCTATTAAAGAGCTCAATTATGATTTTAAACTTGCCAGTGAGAAGAGGTTATTTGATATTAGTTCACTCGATGAATGGAGAACCCAAGCCTATGAAAATGCCAAGTTGTTTAAAGAAAAAGTTAAAAGATGACATGATAAAAGGATACAAAAGCTTGAGTTTAATGTAGGTGATTATGTATTGCTATATAACTCTCTTTTAAGATTTTTTGCAGGAAAACTTCTCTCTAAATGGGAAGGTCCTTACGTTATCGAGGAGGTCTATCGTTCCGGTGCCATAAAAATCAACAACTTCGAAGGTACAAATCCGAAGGTGGTGAACGGTCAAAGAATCAAACATTATATCTTAGGTAATCCCATAAATGTTGAAACCAATGTTATTGAAACTATAACCCCGGAGGAATACATAAGGGACACTTTCTGGAATGTTTCAGACTCCAAAAAGGTATAGGTATGTGGTACGGTAAGTAAACCGACTCCAAAACAGTTCTAAAGGCAATATTTCTCCGTTTTGGAATATTTAGAAAAATAGAAAAATAAGAAGCAGTCCGGGAAGGACACGAGGGCTCCACGAGGGTGGAGGGCGCACCCCCTACCTCGTGGGCACCTCGTGCGCTTTCCGGACTCCGTTTTCTTACACGACACGTATTTTGGTCGGTAAAAATTCATTATATAATCTCCCGAGGGTTTTGACCACCGTATCACGCAAATATCTCTTGTATTTGTTTCGAGCTGTTTTCTGTCAGGGTTGTCAAGGCCAGGCATTATGTCGTCTCCCTCCTCCTCCAACCATGAGGGCAATGATGCTTGGCTAATGGAGATAGAGCTGAAGAGAGAATAATCCATGGAGATCAACAAGGATGAAGGGATCAAGAAGTCACTTCCCGCCTCCGAGCTAGATTCACAATGGGAGAACTGCAGAGCTCGGCTATTCCAAACTCGGTTATCCCTTCCAATGTTAGATTTCTTTATTATGAGAATATGAAAAGGAGTGTCACTGGTTCTCCCATAGCTATGCTTCACCCTTGGGTGCAGGGAGCTTTGGCTGTTACAGGAAACCTCCGAAGGGAAATAATGGACCTCAAGCAGCAAGTCAATAAGCTCGAGGAGGAGAATCGTATCTTGAGGGGCATCATCGCCAAGAACATCACATCACCATCCCTGAAAAGAGAGACATAATCACATGGGTATGGGCACTCCCCTTGGCAACTGCCAAGCTTGGGGGAGTGCCCTGGTATCGTATCACCATCACTTTTATCTTTACTATTTTTCTTAGTTCGATCCTTTTGGTAATATCTTGATCTAGTAGAATAAAGTTTATGGCATGATCTAGTTTTGAGTTTTGCTTTATGATCCCTCTATGTAATCGAGTCCGTGAGCTATATATAATAAAGATTAGTGTTGAGTCAAGGGCTTGATTATTTTGCCATGATCCTAAGTGAATAAAAGAAAAGAGAAAGAATAAAAAGAAACAAAGAGATCATGTGGATCTTATGGAGAGTAATGAGCTCACATAGAAAAAGTATGATGAATAGAAGTTGTTGAGAGTTGACAAACATAGTTTTGGTCATCGTTGCAATTAATAGGAAGTAATAAATAAATAGAGGTCTTCACATATAGATATAGTATCTTGGACATCTTTTATGATTGTGAGCACTCATTAAAATATGACATGCTAAAGAGTTGACGTTGGATAAGGAAGACAACGTAATGGGTTATGTTTTCTTACATCTGAGATAAATTATATTGTCTTGGATCCTCCAACATGTTGAGCTTGCCTTTCTCCCTCATGCTAGCCAAATTGATCGCACCAAGTAGAGATACTACTTGTGCTTCCAAATACCCTTAAACCAGTTTTGCCATGAGAGTCCACCATACCTACCTATGGATTGAGTAAGATCCTCCAAGTAAGTTGTCATCGGTGCAAGCAATAAAAATTGCTCTCTAAATATGTATGACTTATTAGTGTTGGGGAACGTAGTAATTTCAAAAAAATTTACTACGCACACGCAAGATCATGGTGATGCATAGCAACGAGAGGGGAGAGTGTTGTCCACGTACCCTCGTAGACCGAAAGAGGAAGCGTTAGCACAACACAGTTAATGTAGTCGTACGTCTTCACGATCCGACCGATCAAGTACCGAACGTACGGCACCTCCGAGTTTAGCACACGTTCATCCCGATGATGTCCCTCTGAAAGTGCGTTATATCGACTAGAGGGGGGGTGAATAGGCGATTTTTATGAAAGTCTTCAAAACGTGGGAGTTATGAAGACATACAGTGAAGATTATGCCTATTACTATGCAGCAGAAGTTAGATTACACTAGGACAGCCATGGTCAGGTATTCAATAGAGTGAAAGCACACTGACAAAAAGCTTCAGTGTAATAAGGATCAGGTAGGAAGAAGTTATGAAGCCAAACAGATCATACATTCACGTTGTGAAGACAAAAGATAAAGCAAGCATGCAATGGCTTCATAATGAATAACAGTAAGTCAAAGGAAGTGAAGATGAAACCAGTGACTCATTGAAGACAATGATATGTTGGACCAGTTCCAGTTGCTGTGACAACTGTACGTCTGGTTGGAGCGGCTAGGTATTTAAACCAAAGGACACACAGTCCCGGACACCCAGTCAAGGACACTTAGTCCAAGACACCCAGTCCTCACCGTTTTCTCCTTGAGCTAAGGTCACACAGACCTCGCCCAATCACTCTGGTAAGTCTTCAAGGTAGACTCCCAAACCTTCACAGACTTCGTTCACTGACAATCCACAATGTCTCTTGGATGCTCAGAACGCGATGCCTAACCGTTTGGAGGATGCACAGTCCTCAAGTGTAATAAGTCTTCGGATCACACAAACAAGAAGACTTAAGTGATGCCCAATTTACTCTGGCTCTGGGTGGTTAGGGCTTTTCTCCTCACTAGGAATTTTTCTTTCAAAGGCTTCGAGGTGGGTTGCTCTCAAACGACAAAAGCCGTGCACTGAAATCTGAGCAGCCAACCGTTTATGGTTGTGGGGGTGGACTATTTATAGCCACTTGGCAACCCGACCTGATTTGTCCGAAATGACCCTGGGTCACTAAGGAACTGACACGTGTACCAGCGGTCGAATTTTGAACTCACACGGCAACTTTACTTGGGCTACAAGTAAAGCTGACTTGTCTGACTCTGGACAAGATTTGCTCTCATAGTCTTCGCTCGAAGACATAGGATTTGAGTTAGGCATCACTTCAGTCATTCTGTCTGGTTCTCTTGGACCCCACTTAACAGTACGGTGGTTCCTACGACACAACATAAATGAAATGAAACTACGAAGGATCTAAGTCTTCGAGTTCCATAAGCTTCATGGGGAGTCTTCTCATGTCATTGTCTTCAATATGAATATCTTCATAAACCACCATTGTCTTCAATGTCTTCGTACATTTTTAGGGGTCATCTCTGGTAGTAAAACCGAATCAATAAGGGACTTCTACTTGTGTTTTCCTGCAATTCTCACAAACACATTAGTCCCTCAACTAGGTTTGTCGTCAATACTCCAAAACCAACTAGGGGTGGCACTAGAAGCACTTACAATCTCCCCCTTTTTGATGATTGATGACAAACTAGTTGAAGTTTTCAACGGGGAACATAATTTGTGAAATTGTAAAGGAATTGTCTTCATAAGTTGCAAGGGCTCCCCCTGAAGATGTGCATATAAGTAATTTGCTTCTTGAATGCAAATGCACATGGCAGGTTGTACTTGTGGAGATCCACTTCAACTTATGATGACAATCCACTATGCATGTGAAAGTATATGAAGATAATGACATGCATAATGGAAAATGGACGTCTGCAGAATGAGATGAGTGCGGAATTTATCGTCGCACATGCGGAATTTATCTTCGCAAAACGGAGTGACAAACAGGTAGCAGACGACCATCAAGGCTAAGTGTTACAACTCAATGAAGCAAATGTAGCAAAAACGGGAGTTGTAAGCACGAAGCAAAATGTAGCAAAGTATGAAGGCACCCGCCCATAGTGACCCGCTTGAAGACTATAAACATCATATGCTTCTCCCCCTTTTGTCAGTGATGACCAAAAAGGTTTGAAGACTATTGAGGTTTCTACGCGTTCCCAGGCGCAGCAGGGTCGGTGGAGTTGTTTGGTGGTGGTGCAGACGAGCTTGGTGCAGATTCGACGCGTGTTGAAGCAGGTGGAGATGATGTCGCGTCTTCTTCTTCTTCAATAATCCGGGCAGACACGGTGGCAGCAGAAGAAGAGAACTCTGATTCTTCAAGTGATGGTGTGCTTCGCATCACAGCTCTTCTTGGAGGCGTGGAGTCAAATTTGAATCTCTCTTTGAAGCCATCCTCATGCAGGTCAGCTTCAGAGCTCATCATGGTGAGGCCTTTCCAAGTGCGGCGACAGGTCTCGTGTGCCACAAATGCATTCTTGGTTGCCAGATTTCTGATGCGATTGACGTCTTGCATGATGCTTCTCATCTGCCTCTTGAGCCAGTCGTGATGCCTATCATGCTTTTGGTGGAGAGCCACAAGAAGCTCTCGGTCATTGAGTGCACGAGCGCGCTTCTTGGGTCTCTTTGCAGCTGTGCTGTTAGTGGCTTCAGTTGATGCAGGGGCACGTGTGGTGCCAGCCATTGGATACACTCGGGAGAGAGCTTCAACACCTTCAATATTTTTGAGTGAAGCTCTGGTGTTCTGCATTCTGAAGACTTAATGGTTGCTTGGCAGGCTCTGGATATATTGCTTCAGCAGATGTGTCCACATCTGGCAAAAATATCATATGGTTGCGGGCTGAGGGTTGATAGGAGATTGCAGAGTGAAGCTTGATCAGCCTCATAACCCAAGGAGCATAGAACTTTAATCCAAACAATTCTGAGGCAGACGCTGCAAGTTGACGGATGAAGAGATCCTGTGCGTTGAAGCATTTGCCATGAAGAATGCAGAAGATGAGAGTTTTCATAGCACCTTCAATCGTTGCATATCGAGAGTGTCCCTTAACGGGCCAGAGAGTCCGCCTTATGATGTGATATATTGTTCTGGGCAGGTACTCTAAGTCTTCAACGAAGAACCGAGTTGGATAGGGTGCATTAGGAGGCAATGGCTTCATCATTGAGAGCATCTGACTCATATCTGGCTCAGGACGCTGAAATATGCTCTCAATTGCTTCAGCATGGAGTTGGCAGCCTTCTTCAAAGAATTCGCCAGGAATGGGAAGGCCGGTAAGCTCAATTATGTCGAAAGCATTGGCTTCATGATGGACATTGCCGGTCATCCACTCCAGGATCCATGTCTTCGGATCTCTGTTATAGCCTTTGATATGCAGGGTGGCATAGAACTGGAGCAGAAGCTCTTCGTTCCAGTGCTCTTCATCGGTGATAAACGGCAGCAGACCCACTTGCTTGAAGCAATCCAGTGCTTCTTCCAGACCAGGCAGACTAGCAACAGCTTCAACCTCAAGGCGCTTGTGAGGAAAGATGCGGCCTTGGTTGTATAGGATGCATGAATAATAGCTGCGCTGTTGATGGCTCCAGAACCTATCTGATACAATCCGTTCCCTTGAATAAGGGTTCTTGGAGCAGTTGAAAAACGTGTTGTCTGCCCTGAAGTCGTTGATGTTGAAGGAGCCAGGAGCTGATGCAGGACCTGGGAACCTTGGCAGTCGTGGGATCGGCTTCTGGACCTGGGGCCTGTGCGCAACATGATAGTTGAATTGGGGACCCGCAGCAGACTCAGGCACAGAAGGTTCAGGAGCAGTGTCTTCATTGTCTTCTGAAGCTGTTGTTGGGGAGGGCTCCACATTTGCTTCGGCGTTGTTTGTGGCAGCCTCAACATTTGCAGCCTCCACACGTGTAGTTGGAGGGACGAACTCAGGCACGTTCTCCTGGAGAACTGCTTCTTGTTGGTGGGGTGAAGTTTGAGCTTGTGGTATTTCTGCATGCTCTTCGGCTGATGCAGCCGAAATGTCGTCAGCAGCCTGAGCCCTTGGCCCTCTGCGAAGCCTATGAAATTTAGGCGACGCCGGTGGAGTTGCAGTGGGCTGGGGTTCATTATCTTCCTCCTGTGGGCGATCTACCCACGATGCATCTTGTGTGATTGGCGTCAATGGACGACCAATGCTGATCAGTTCGCTTGTCTCAAGCTGAGGAAGGGCTGCATCACCTTGAACATTGTCTTGGAGACCAATGTCTTCAGCAGCGTTGGGGTCGGCTGCTGGAATGTCTTCAGCGTGCGGAGCCTCTATGAAAGCAGGCTCATGCACTGTTAACTGACGATCTGCGTCAGGATAGCGGACGGAGAGGGGTTCAACTATCAAGGGCTCTGTGGGAGCAGCCCGAGATTTCTTGGTCTTGCGCTTCTTGATAATGGGGTCAGAAGGAGAGGCTTCAGATTGTTTTCTCTTCCTAGCTTCAGCCTCTGCAGTCCGTGTCTTCTTGAGTTCTGAGGCGGTTGATCGACTCTTTGGCTTCGAGCCAGTCGTTGCAGTGGGGAAGACAATCGGAGCAGTTTCTGACCTTGGCGCCTCTGGTTCAGGCACAGCAGGCTTCTTTTTCTTCTTTGCGGCCACCCTGGGGTCAATGCCTGGACGCCCAAGTGCCTTGCGCTTCTCGGCCTCATTGTAGGTCTGCACGCAGCGATCAGCCAGAGTCTTCATGCGCTCTCGCGAGCCTTGAGCTTCGGCACGCGTCTTCAGGAAGTTCTCTTTCATCTCGTGCAACATGATCTTGAAGTTTTTCACTTCTTGCACGCTGAGCTTGGCCACGTGCTTCTTGAACTGAGCCTTTTCAAAATCAATTTTCTGCTTCAGTTCAACAATGCGCTGGGCTATTGCAAGTTTTGAAGCAATTGCGCCTTGGAAGGCGACGCTGAGGCCTATGGGCAGCTGCAGATCATTGAAGCTGATGTCTGGTGAAGCAAACCATTCATCGATGAAGTTGTGGATGATGGCGACATCAAACAGAGGCAGATTGTTGAAGATTTCAGCCTCCTCCTTGCTCTTGATGAGCTGCTCAAGAGCGTCATCTCCAAGATCTTCATCGCTTGACAGATCAATGGTTTCGCAGCGCAGAATGGCGGCAGCTGTGAGCTCTTTGCCTATGTGTGGCTGAGACTTCTTGGCTTCTTGGGGCTTGGAGACTCGTGATACATCTTCAGACTGCACTCTGACTTCAGGAGGTGCAGTTTTCAATGGCTTCGCCCTTGAGATTTTTGAGGCAGGGGCCGGCTTCGAAGCTTTTGGTTTCTTTGTCTGCTTTGGCTTCGGCACAGCAGGAGCTTCATCAGACTCAGAATCAGCTGGAGGGTCATTCACAGCAGTCCCTTGGACCAAGATGTGGGTAATCAGGCCCTCAAGATTGGCAAATGGACCGATGATATTGGGTTCCGCGTCGCGTGTGCCATCTGCCCTTGGTGATGAGGGGCCAGGGTTGAAGTCAAGCCCAAATTTCTTCTTGTTTATCTTCGCTGACTGTTGGGCAAACTGAAGGTTGCGCTTGAAGAGATTGTCGTCACGACACCAGAGAAGTGACGATGGATGTGCTTCAGCTGGCTGTGGTCCTCTCACCATGCATGGGTAGAAGCCTTGAGCAATGGCTTCGTCTCTGGACTTGGGTACGAGATTTTTGTATAATACGTCTCCCCACGGTCTCTTGATGGCGCACTTTTCGGCATACTCCTGAGTGACGAAGCTGTATTGAAACCATTGCTCTGCCCAATATCTTCGAATCCATTGGATTCGTGTCTTGCGCTGACCATAGCTTTCTTCAGGATCAGTTTTGTACATCCCAGCCAATTCATCAGGCAGATCTTTGGACGTTTCACCACGTCTCTGTCTGCCTCCCTTCCTTGCTGCTGTTTCTGAAGCCATGAATCTTAACTTGGAAGGCTTCAAGATGTTCAAAGGCTTCAAAGGCTTCCTTTTGCTTGACCAACAAGAACTGGCTTCAGGACAGTTGATGTGATGCTGCAAGTACTCTGCAAATGAATGCAGACTATGAGAACCAAAGGACTCTCCCACGGACATGTACCTGTGATAGCATTAAGGTGCGAGGGAAGGGGAAGAGGTCATATGCATTCTCAGAAGATTTTGAAGATAAATCGGTTTAGAAGACATTGACCTCATCGTGCGAAGACATTCACTTATAGATAAGAAGTTGGTTCCAGATTTGTACGAACCCATAGATCAGTACAAGTGAGGAATCTAACTACTTTATGAAGCACAAGTGAATATACTAGGCATGTTATGAGTTGCAGCGAGAGATCTAACTGGTGTGAAGAGAAACTTCTTATGGTTGAAAGTGACAGAACCAAGAGATCAAAAGAAGCTGTAAAAAGAAGTTTTATTTACCCCACTGGAACTGCTAGACGAAGTGGGAGTTGAGGCCAAGCAGTTCGATCCTCCGTGCCCTAACTTGGCGACGGAAGACACCTACGGCGACGGCGGAGAGAGCGATGTCCGCTGTCGGCGTGAAAACGGCGTCGGAGAGGTTGCGGCAGTGAAGCGCTTCGTCGCCGGCGTCGTCGAGAGCTAGCGGTGGCGCTAGGGTTCGTGCAAGGGTGGAAGAAGAGATAATGACCGCAGTGAATCGTGTATTTATAGGGATATAGGCGGCACTGTGCTATTACTCAGGTGCCCCTGGCGGTTCGCATTTGAGGCACGTGTGGCCAGTTAGAGGATATTGGGGTTTGTTCCACGTCCCACGCACGCCTAAATTGTCGGGCGGTCGTTCCTGCTTCTCCGGATCTTATGTGGAGGAATGAGCATTAAAAAACGGACTTTTATGGTTGTCTCTATGTCTTCGGCTGGCAAGGCATAGTGAAGACATTCGACAGTTTCAACAGAATGCATATGACTTGGAGAGATAGAGTTTGAGATAGAAAGCATAGAGAGGTTAGGGTCCGATCACATTCACTTAGTTCAAAAAATTCAACCAAGAAGACATAGCTATAAGTGAATGCTGTAGAGGACAAAACACTAGTATGTATATATATCCATATAATCAACGTAGTGAAGATAATCATGAAGACATGTTGAGTTTGAAGCCAAACCAAATGTGAAGATAATGCAAGGTAACGCCATGAGTGAAACACTTCAAAATGGAACGTTTGGTGGTGGCGTTACCCACCGTATAGGAAGTATTAGATCCAGACACGGCGCACAATTATCGTGGCGCTCCGAAGTCAAATTCCACATTAATGTATTCACACTTAGAATGTACGTCTTCATTGATTGAAGATATACGTTACTTTGTGTGTTGTACATCTAAGTCATCAATATATATAAGTGTTAGGATGTGTGCCTGATCACAGGACATTTGAGGATTCCAAGATATTTAGCTCACACCGTAACTTGCAAAACCTCTTCTCATCCAAGGGCTTGGTGAAGATATCCGCCAATTGCTCTTCAGTGTTGACGTGTATGATATCAATGTCTTCCTTCACAACATGATCTCTGAGAAAGTGATGACGAATTTCAATGTGCTTTGTCTTCGAGTGCTGAACTGGGTTGTTGGCAATCTTGATGGCGCTTTCGTTGTCGCAGTAAAGTGGCACTTGCTTCAGATGGATGCCATAATCCTTGAGTGTTTGCTTCATCCACAGAAGCTGAGCGCAGCAAGATCCAGCAGCAATGTATTCAGATTCAGCAGTGGAGAGAGATACACAGTTCTGCTTCTTTGAAGACCAACATACAAGTGATCGTCCCAGAAAGTGACATGTGCCTGATGTAGACTTGCGATCAACTTTGTCACCAGCATAATCAGCATCCGAAAATCCAACCAAATCAAACTCTGAGCCCTTTGGATACCATAATCCTAGAGTTGGGGTGTGAGCCAAATATCGAAGAATTCGCTTCACAGCTAAGTGATGTGACTCCTTTGGTGCCGCTTGAAATCGAGCGCACATGCAAACACTAAGCATGATATCTGGCCTAGATGCACATAAATAAATCAAAGACCCAATCATGGAGCGGTATACCTTTTGATCGAACTCTTTACCATTGTCGTCAGGACCTAGATGATGTTTGGCTGGCATTGGTGTTGTGAAGCCTTTGCAATCTTGCATACCGAACTTCTTCAGGCACTCTTTAAGATATTTCTCTTGAGATATGAAGATGCCGTTGCGTTGTTGCCGTATCTGAAGACCGAGGAAGAACTTCAGCTCCCCCATCATGGACATCTGATATTGCTCTTGCATCATGTATCCAAACTCTTCACTGTACTTCTGATTGGTGCAGCCGAAGATAATGTCATCCACATATATTTGGCACACAAATAGTTCACCATCGTATGTCTTCGTGAAAAGAGTGGGATCCAGGGAACCAGGTATGAAGCCTTTGCTCTTCAGAAAGTACTTGAGTGTATCATACCAGGCCCTAGGGGCTTGTTTGAGGCCATACAGTGCCTTGTTGAGCTTCTATACCATATCAGGATGTTTTGGATTTTCAAAGCCAGGTGGTTGTGCAACATACACTTCTTCTTCAATCTTGCCATTGAGAAAGGCACTTTTCACATCCATTTGATATAGAAGTATGTTATGATGATTTTCATAGGCCAGCAGTATGCGTATGGCTTCAAGCCTAGCCACAGGAGCAAATGTTTCATCGAAGTCAATGCCCTCCACTTGAGTATATCCTTGAGCAACGAGACGAGCTTTGTTTCTGACAACTTGACCATGCTCATCTTGCTTGTTGCGGTATATCCATTTGGTGCCTATTATGTTGTGCTTCCGTGGATCAGGACGCTTAACCAGTTCCCATACATTATTCAGCTCAAACTGTTGAAGCTCTTCTTGCATAGCTTGAATCCATTCCGGTTCCATGAAGGCTTCTTCAACTTTCTTGGGTTCTGATATTGAGACGAATGCGAAATGCCCACAGAAGTGTGTTAGCTGAGTTTCCCTTGAACGAGTGAGTGGACCAGGTGCATTGATGCTGTCAAGTATTCTGTCAATCTGTACTTCATTTGCAACACGAGGATGTATAGGGCAAAGACTTTCCTCTTGCTTATTTGCATTGTCATTTGGAGGTATATCTTCAGGCTGAGCATTGTCTTCATGTGGATCAGGTGCTGAGATGATAAGTTCTTCTTCAGGATGAGCTTCAGTAGGCATAATCTCTCCAGTTCCCATAAGCTTGATTGATTCACTAGCTGGAACTTCATCTAGCACTTTTGGCAGTTGCTCTCTTTGTGAACCATTTGTTTCATCAAACCGCACATCCACTGTTTCGACCACTTTGTAATGGAAGAGATTGAAGACTCTGTAGGAGTGTGAATCCTTCCCATATCCAAGCATGAAGTCCTCATGTGCTTTTGGTGCAAACTTTGAGGTGTGGTGTGGGTCCTTGATCCAGCATTTTGCGCCAAATACTCTGAAGTAACTGACATTTGGCTTCTTGTCAGTTAGGAGTTCATAAGATGTCTTGTTCAGAAGCTTGTGAAGATAAACACGATTGATTGTATGACATGCACTATCAATGGCTTCAGTCCAGAATTTTCTTGGAGTCTTGTATTCATCTAGCATTGTTCTGGCCATCTCAATGAGTGTTCTATTCTTGCGTTCGACGACGCCATTCTGCTGTGGCGTGTATGGAGCTGAGAATTCATGTGTGATGCCCAAGGTATCCAGATATGTATCAAGGCCAGTGTTCTTGAATTCAGTGCCATTATCACTTCTGATGTGCTTTATCTTGGCGCCAAAATTGTTCATGGCTCGATTGGCGAAGCGTCTGAAGACATCCTGCACTTCAGTCTTGTAAAGGATTATGTGTACCCAAGTATATCTAGAGTAATCATCAACAATGACGAAGCCATAGAGGCAAGCAGAAGTAGTAAAAGTTGAGTAGTGAGTGGGACTGAAAAGATCCATGTGAAGCAGTTCGAAGGGTTGTGTAGTAGTCATGATTGTCTTCGAAGGATGTTTTGCCCTTGTCATTTTCCCTGCTTCACAAGCACCACATAAATGATCTTTCTTGAACTTGACGCCCTCGATGCCTATGACGTGCTTTTTCTTCGGAAGGGTGTGGAGGTTCCTCATGCCAGCATGCCCAAGCCTTCGATGCCAAAGCCAGCATTCTGAAGCTTTTGCAAGAAGACATACTGCAAGTTGTGGTCCTGCTGAGAAATCTACCACGTACAAATCACCTTTCCGATACCCTTCAAACACTAGAGATTTGTCAGATTCCATTAGCACCAGGCAACGATATTTTCCAAACATTACAATCATATTCAAATCGCAAAGCATTGAGACAGACATTAAGTTGAAGCCAAGGGATTCAACAAGCATGACTTTATCCATGTGTTGATCCTTTGAGATTGCAACTCTACCTAGACCCAATACCTTACTTTTACCAGTGTCAGCAAATGTGATGTGACTCTTGTCGGATGGATGTAAAGTTGAGTCCATAAGAAGGCTTCTTCTGCCAGTCATGTGATTTGTACACCCACTGTCAATAATCCATTCTGAAGACTTTGAAGTCGCTGGTGTCGTACCCTACAGTGTAGTTAGGGGGATAGGCTTCACGAAGAGAGTTGTGAAGCATAAACATTTGACGAACCAGTGGGTTATGAAAACTTAGATCCAGATTAGGACTAATAGGGAGAGTAGCATGCGATTCAGGAGCAAAGTACATAATGATGCCATTCTGGCATTTTATCTTGCGCCCTGCAAGATTTTTAAGGTCCCCAGCAATAGCATCAGAAGATTTTGTTTTTCTGCTGGAGACCTTTCCCTGCAAAAGAGAGTTAAGCTTTCTTAACCACCCACATCTTCAAGGGTGGCTTAGAAGCAATAAGTCTAAGTGCAGCATCTGAGAATTTTGGCTTTGGAGCCCTAGCAAACAGTCTAGCAGGGGGACAATAATACTCATAGGAATAAGCAGAATAATTTTTGGTCATATGAACATGACGGTTCGATGAACCGCTCTCATATTCATATGCCTGAGTATGGTTTCCCTGCAAAACATTTGCGTTAGTGTAACTCAGGTGAGTCCTCTGTTTGTATGAAGCCATTGGACCGTATGAAGCCTTTGGTCTGAGGTTTGTCTTCTTTAAGTGAGGTGTCATGAAGACATTCACAGGAAGATTTTCCAGACACTTTTTCGGAACCCAGATCTTCTTCATAGGCGGTCCATTCCTGCAGTTAGTACCAATGTACCTGGCAAATACTTCACCATTCTGACTCTTAAACAGTTTGTAGTTTGCATCAAAGGATTCATCAATGATAATGGGGTTAGCACAAGTGAAGCCAGATAGATTAGATGGATTTGCTGAGGATTCCTTTGCAGCAACCCATGTGGTTTTGGGGTACTACTCAGGTTTCCAGTAAGAGCCATCTGCATTAATTTTCCTCACAAACCCAACACCCTCTTTCCTAGGGTTTCGGTCCAAAATCTGCTTCTTAAGGACATCACATAGTGTCTGATGCCCTTTCAGACTTTTGTACATCCCTGTTTCAAGCAATGTCTTCAACCTAGCATTCTCATCAGCAATAGCACTGGTATCCTCAGCAGAGGGGTTAGTTACCACATCAACAGTTGAAGATATTGGAATAGCAGTAGCAGTGGAACATTCAGCAACAGAAGTAGCATTATCACGCTCAATGCATTTAAGGCATGGTGGTTCAAATCCTTCCTGAGCGGAACTGATCTGTTCGGCTCGAAGTGACTCATTTTCCTTTTGAAGATCTTCATGATCCGCTCTCAACTTCTCAAGATCTTGCTTCTTTTGAAGATAATCATAGGAAAGCTTTTCATGAGTAGTTGAGAGAGTCTCAAGACGATCTTCAAGTTCCTGATACTTAACGTGAAGATTTTTTATGTCTTCAATTAAGGATTCAGAACGAGTCATTTCAGCACCCAACAGATCATCGCTTCTGTCTAACAGTTTTTGAATATGTTCCATAGCTTTTTGTTGTTCAGTTGCAATTTTAGCAAGTGTTTTGTAGCTAGGTTTTGAATCACATTCAGAGTCATCGTCACTAGATGTTTCATAGCGAGTAGTGCGTGTGTTTACCTTGGCACCGCGTGCCATGAAGCAGTAGGTAGGAGTGGAGTCGTTCTTGTCATTTGCGTCGGTGTCGGTGATGCAGTCATTGTCTTCAGTGTTGAAGATGGACTTGGCGACGTATGTTGTAGCCAAACTCGCAATGCCAGAATCAGACTCCTCCTCAGACTCCACCTCTGCCTCTTCAGATGCGGACTCCTCCTCTGAATCCATCTCCTTTCAAACAAACGCACGTGCCTTGCCAGATGAGCTCTTCTTGTGTGATGAAGACTTCGATGAAGACTTGGAAGAAGACTTTGAGTATTTCTTCTTCTTCTTGTCGTCAGAAGCAGAAGCTTCATCATTCCTAGAGCTTGATCGTGAAGATTTTCTGAAGCCTTTCTTCTTGGTGAATTTTTGGAACTTCTTCACTAGCATTGCAAGTTCTGTTCCAATGTCTTCAGGATCATCAGAACTGCAGTCAGATTCTTCTTCAGATGAGGAGACAGCTTTTGCCTTCAAGGCGCGAGTTCGCCCATAATTTGGACCGTATATATCTCTTTTCTCAGAAAGCTGAAACTCATGTGTGTTGAGCCTCTCAAGTATGTCAGACGGATCGAGTGTCTTGAAATTAGGACGTTCTTGAATCATCAGGGCCAGAATGTCAAATGAACTATCAAGTGATCTCAGCAGCGTCTTGACGATTTCATGTTTGGTGATCTCAGTGGCGCCGAGGGCTTGAAGCTCATTTGTGATGTCAGTGAGCCGATCAAAGGTGTGTTGAACATTCTCATTGTCATTTCGCTTGAAGCGGTTGAAGAGGTTGCGAAGAACACTGATTCTCTGATCTCTCTGGGTTGAGATGCCTTCATTAACCTTGGAGAGCCAGTCCCAGACTAGCTTGGATGTCTTCAAGGCACTCACACGGCCATACTGTCCTTTGGTCAGATGACCACAGATGATATTCTTGGCAGTAGAGTCCAGTTGAGTGAACTTCTTGACATCAGCAGCAGTGACACCTTCTCCAGCCTTGGGAACGCCGTTTTCGACGACATACCATAGGTCGACGTCAATGGCTTCAAGATGCATGCGCATCTTATTCTTCCAGTAGGGATATTCAGTTCCATCAAAGACGGGGCACGTAGCGGAGACTTTGATTATCCCTGCAGTCGACATAGCTAAAACTCTAGGTGGTTAAACCAAATCACACAGAACAAGGGAGCACCTTGCTCTGATACCAATTGAAAGTGCGTTATATCGACTAGAGGGGGGTGAATAGGCGATTTTTATGAAAGTCTTCAAAACGTGGGAGTTATGAAGACATACAGTGAAGATTATGCCTATTACTATGCAGCGGAAGTTAGATTACACTAGGCCAGCCATGGTCAGGTATTCAATAGAGTGAAAGCACACTGACAAACAGCTTCAGTGTAATAAGGATCAGGTAGGAAGAAGTTATGAAGCCAAATAGATCATACATTCACGTTGTGAAGACAAAAGATAAAGCAAGCATGCAATGGCTTCATAATGAATAACAGTAAGTCAAAGGAAGTGAAGATGAAACCAGTGACTCGTTGAAGACAATGATATGTTGGACCAGTTCCAGTTGCTGTGACAACTGTACGTCTGGTTGGAGCGGCTAGGTATTTAAACCAAAGGACACACAGTCCCGGACACCCATTCAAGGACACTTAGTCCAAGACACCCAGTCCTCACCGTTTTCTCCTTGAGCTAAGGTCACACAGACCTCGCCCAATCACTCTGGTAAGTCTTCAAGGTAGACTCCCAAACCTTCACAGACTTCGTTCACTGACAATCCACAATGTCTCTTGGATGCTCAGAACGCGACGCCTAACCGTCTGGAGGATGCACAGTCCTCAAGTGTAATAAGTCTTCAGATCACACAGACAAGAAGACTTAAGTGATGCCCAATTTACTCTGGCTCTGGGTGGTTAGGGCTTTTCTCCTCACTAGGAATTTTTCTTTCAAAGGCTTCGAGGTGGGTTGCTCTCAAACGACAAAAGCCGTGCACTGAAATCTGAGCAGCCAACCGTTTATGGTTGTGGGGGTGGACTATTTATAGCCACTTGGCAACCCGACCTGATTTGTCCGAAATGACCCTGGGTCACTAAGGAACTGACACGTGTACCAGCGGTCGAATTTTGAACTCACACGGCAACTTTACTTGGGCTACAAGTAAAGCTGACTTGTCTGACTCTGGACAAGATTTGCTCTCATAGTATTCGCTCGAAGACATAGGATTTGAGTTAGGCATCACTTCAGTCATTCTGTCTGGTTCTCTTGGACCCCACTTAACAGTACGGTGGTTCCTACGACACAACATAAATGAAATGAAACTACGAAGGATCTAAGTCTTCGAGTTCCATAAGCTTCATGGGGAGTCTTCTCATGTCATTGTCTTCAATATGAATATCTTCATAAACCACCATTGTCTTCAATGTCTTCGTACATTTTTAGGGGTCATCTCTGGTAGTAAAACCGAATCAATAAGGGACTTCTACTTGTGTTTTCCTGCAATTCTCACAAACACATTAGTCCCTCAACTAGGTTTGTCGTCTATACTCCAAAACCAACTAGGGGTGGCACTAGATGCACTTACACCCTCGAACTCCGATCCAGCCGAGTGTTGAGGGAGAGTTTTGTCAGCACGACAGCGTGGTGACGACGATGATGTTCTACCGATGCAGGGCTTCGCCTAAGCACCGCTACAGTATTATTGAGGTGGACTATGGTGGAGGGGGCACCGCACACGGCTAAAAGATCAAACTGATCAATTGTTGTGTCTCTAGGGTGACCCCTGCCCCTGTATATAAAGGAGCAAGGGGGGTGTCGGTGTCAAAACCGGCGGATCTCGGGTAGGGGGTCCCGAACTGTGCATCTAAGGCGGATGGTAACAGGAGGCAGGGGACACAATGTTTTACCCAGGTTCGGTCCCTCTTTGTCGGATTTCGGGTTCCGGCAGACCCTTGAGGTTCGAACACTAGGGTGCGCACAGAGATTTCGCCTCCTACCTACCTGCACCACTCCGCCTCGCTAAGATCTAAGCTAAGGAAAGAACAACACAAGAGACACAGGGTTTATACTGGTTCTTTGATCCTCGATCTCTGTCTCTAACCCTCCTTTTACCTTGAACCCCCCACCCCGATCCTTGTGGGTGGCTGGTCCTATTTATAGGCAATGGCCCTGGGCCTCTTCCGAAATATTGAGCGGGAAGGGCGCCAAAAATTGGCCATTTTGAAGGGGAACATCTAGTACACTTATCCTGACTAAAGTTGGTCCTCGCCTGCACAAAGCTCTGGTGGTGACGCCGTCTTGGGCTCCACGATGACCTCCATCTTGCGGTCCTCCTGGTCTTGGTCTTGTTGCACCGAAATGGCAACCTTTGCCTGATGCCTCGGTACTCCGCGGCTGCGCTTGCCCCCTTTGCACCAAAGGGGAAAGGAGGACACTGCGCGGGCTGGCGCCCGCCTGGCGCCCTTGGTCGTCATGGCTTGCGTCACGGGCACCTCGTGAGGTACCCCGCCTTGATCTCTCCGCCTCCTCGCGAGCCAGCCTAGTGAGGTCGTGCCCGAGGAAGCTCCGTGTCATCCGCCCCGCGAGGCTTGGCCCCTCGCGAGGGTCTTGGGTCTGTGTTGATGAAGATGGGCCGTGCTGGGCCCTCCTTTGAGCCACGCCGCAGGCCGCAGGCAGGCAAGTCTGGGGACCCCCGTTCCCAGAACGCCGACAGTAGCCCCCGGGCCCAAGGCGCGCCCGGACTTGGCCGTGCAGGGAGGCGAAAGGGTAAGCGCGAAGCGTCGCGGGCCCTAATAGCCTGCGGCCTTGGGCGCCGCGTGGCGGTTGATTGGACGTGGGCGTCTCCACTTCCCCATGGCGCCTCGCCAACTGTATGGATTGGACAAGTCCCTGCATGCAAAGCGGGTCATGATTACCTGCGATAGTGGGGGCCGACGGTTGGCCCTCGCCGGCTATAAGTACAGATCGGCGCGCGCCCTTCCAGTTCATCCCCCTTTGCTTCTCCTTCTTCTTCATGGCCCCGTCGAGGAGGTTCTCGGCCGCAGAGAAGGGGAAGGCTCATCGGGTAGAGCCTGCCTCTCCCCCGCCCAAGCGCGGCCGAGGGCGCCCTCGCAAACATCCTGTGGCCACCACGGCAGCTCCCCACGGCCGCGGAGACGATTTCCAGCATGGTGACGGGCGGACTGCTGCGGCCGGGGGGCACGCTTTGGTCGCGTGTCCCCCTAGGCCGCGCTTCCGCGCTGCAGAGGTGCTGCCGGAGTTCGTTGTGTGGTCGGCGGAGCCGACTAGCACCCGGCTTCCACTTCCTCGCTTCCTCCTCGGCGAGCTCCCGACCGGCGCTTCGGGCGGCCTCTGGCTCCAGGCTGACGGCTGCTGCAGCCGGGCCTCATGGGCTTCGTTGGAGGTCTCCGCAGCCGGCAGCCGGGCCTTGGCCTGCGGTTGGCAGACGTTTGCCCACGCGTGTGGCCTGAGCCGTCAGTGCACCCTGCACTTCAAGTTCGATGGCGATGCCACCCTCTACGTGAGGGTGTTTGGGGAATATGGTCGCCGTGTAGGGTGCTGCCCTGAGGACGACGACTGTGGCCGGGAACCCAGCTCCGGCGATGATGGAGAGGACAGTGCTCGCGCGACTGGCGGCGCTCAGGGTTCCCCAAGCTTCTCCTGTTCTTCTTCAGGCATCGACTCTTCTAGCGGTGGCCGCGGTCAGCCTCCACGCCGTCGTATCTGCTTGGGAGGCGGTAGCGTGTCTGCCCGCCGTTGCGCCTCGGTGAAGCGCGAGAGGGAGTCGGCCTGAGCCCCGGGGGTAGCTCGAGTCTTCCCTGCAGGCCAGTGTGAGGCGAGCTGCGCCTGATTCATTCTTTCTTTCCCTTTTTCCTGCGTAAAAAGACAGTAGTGTGGAGCCCCGCGGGGGCGTGTTTGGGTTATTGTTGTTAATCATTGTTTTGCTTCCGTTATCGTGCCTTCCGGCTACGTGCCACGCGTGGATAGTTCCCGGCCCCAGCCGTGGGGGGTGACCGACCCAGGCCCTGTGTTCGTGTCGCGGTGCCCGTGGGGCACGGACTGGAGGAGTGCTCCTGTAATGGACCCAGGTCGCGAAACCTTTGAACGACTAGGACAGGAACACTCGCGAGGGCGCTCGGCTGCCCCCCTCGCGAGGCCTTGCATAAGAGAAATCGAGGCAGGAGAGTGAAAAGTCGAAGAACCACAAGCCAAAGACGGCAACAGCTTCAATAAAACTTCGAATGAGAATGAACAAGCCAACTGCGGAAAGCAAATGAAAAAGCCGCGTCCGGCACCTAATCTAGTCTTCGACGTCTTCTCACCAGCGCAGAGCTAAGTGCTGCCACTGGGCATGGGAGGGAGCCCCAGGGCCTGAGGCCGGCGCTCCTGAGACTCCGGGGCGTGTACAACCCCAACTCATTATTACGTGAGAGTGTCACGGGCGGCGAGCTTCACAGGCGTTGCCCTTCTTCACAGGCTCCGGGCCTTTTCCAAAACGCGACGGCTTCGCAGGCATTCGCCTTCTTCACAGGCTCTGGGCCTTTTCCAAAATGCGAGAGCTTCACAGGCATTCGCCTTCTTCACAGGCTCTGGGCCTTTTCCAAAACGCGAGAGCTTCACAGGCATTCGCCTTCTTCACAGGCTCTGGGCCTTTTCCAAAACGCGAGAGCTTCACAGGCATTCGCCTTCTTCACAGGCTCTGGGCCTTTTCCAAAACGCAAGAGCTTCACAGGCATTCGCCTTCTTCACAGTCTCTGGGCCTTTTCCAAAACGCGGCGGCTTCACAGGCATTCGCCTTCTTCACAGGCTCTAGGCCTTTTTAGGGGTAGAACCTCCGGAGGTGCTGGATGTTCCATCGTTCTGGACCGGCACCCCCTCTTGAGTCTCCAAGCGCGCGGAGCCGGGCCTGGAAACATGAAAAACCTTGAACGGGCCCTCCCACATGGGAGAGAGCTTGTGCAATCCCTCCCTGGAGAGAACCCGCCTGAGCACGAGGTCCCCTACCCCGAGGGTTCTGGGGCGGATGTTGCAGCAGTGATATCGTCGCAGTGCTTGTTGGTACCTCGCCACTCGCAGCGCGGCTTCTCGGCGACGTTCCTCCCCCAGCATGAGGTCCATCCCCCGCATGGCGTCCTGCTGCGCCTCGTCGAACGCCAGGACCCACGCGGAGCGACGTCTGACCTCGTGAGGGAGGACCGCTTCGGCTCCGTAGACCAGGAAGAACGGGGTCTCTCCAGTCGGCTTGGTCGCGGTTGTGCGGATGGACCACAACACGGGCTAAAGCTCGCCGTACCTGTTGGGGAACGTAGTAATTTCAAAAAATTTCCTACGCACACGCAAGATCATGTGATGCATAGCAACGAGGGGGGGAGTGTGATCTACATACCTAGTAGATCGACAATGGAAGTGTTTGGTTGATGTAGTCGTACGTCTTCACGATCCGACCGATCAAGCACCGAAACTACGGCACCTCCGAGTTCTAGCACACGTTCAGCTCGATGACGATCCCCGGACTCCGATCCAGCAAAGTGTCGGGGAAGAGTTCCGTCAGCACGACGGCGTGGTGACGATCTTGATGTACTACTGCAGCAGGGCTTCACCTAAACTCCGCTACAATATTATCGAGGATTATGGTGGAAGGGGGCACCGCACACGGCTAAGGATATGATCACGTGGATCAACTTTTGTCTTTGGGGTGCCCCTTGCCTCAGTATATAAAGGATGGAGGAGGAGGCCGGCCAAGGTTGGTGCGGCCAGGATGTGGAGTCCTACTAGGACTCCAAGTCCTAGTAGGAGTCCACCAAGAGGGGAGGAAGGGAGAAGGAAGTGGAGGAGAAGGAGAGGTGGCCGGCCCCCTTTTCCCTAGTCCAATTCGGACTAGAGGGGAGGGGGGGGGCGCAGCAGCCCCTTGGCCCTTTCTCCTCTTCCCACTAAAGTCCATCAAGGCCCATTGCTTCTCCCGTAACTACCCGGTACTCCGAAAAATACCCGAATCACTCGGAACCTTTCCGATGTCTGAATATAGTCGTCCAATATATCAATCTTTACGTCTCGACCATTTAGAGACTCCTCGTCATGTCCCCGATCTCATCCAGGACCCCGAACTCCTTCGGTACATCAAAACTCATAAACTCATAATATAACTGTCATCAAAACCTTAAGCGTGCGGACCCTACGGGTTCGAGAACAATGTAGACATGACCGAGACATGTCTCTGGTCAATAACCAATAGCGGGACCTGGATGCCCATATTGGCTCCTACATAATCTACGAAGATCTTTATCGGTCAGACCGCATAACAACATACGTTGTTCCCTTTGTCATCGGTATGTTACTTGCCCGAGATTCGTTCGTCGGTATTCCAATACCTAGTTCAATCTCGTTACCGGCAAGTCTCTTTACTCGTTCTGTAATACATCATCCCGCAACTAACTCATTAGTTGCAATGCTTGCAAGGCTTAAGTGATGTGCATTACCGAGAGGGCCCAGAGATACCTCTCTGACAATCGGAGTGACAAATCCTAATCTCGAAATACGCCAACCCAACATGTACCTTTGGAGACACCTGTAGAGCTCCTTTATAATCACCCAGTTACGTTGTGACGTTTGGTAGCACATAAAGTGTTCCTCCGGCAAACGGGAGTTGCATAATCTCATAGTCATAGGAACATGTATAAGTCATGAAGAAAGCAATAGCAACATACTAAATGATCGGGTGCTAAGCTAATGGAATGGGTCATGTCAATCAGATCATTCACTTAATGATGTGATCCCGTTAATCAAATAACAACTCATTGTTCATGGTAAGGAAACATAACCATCTTTGATTAACGATCTAGTCAAGTAGAGGCATACTAGTGACACTCTGTTTGTCTATGTATTCACACATGTATTATGTTTCCGGTTAATACAATTCTAGCATGAATAATAAACATTTATCATGATATAAGGAAATAAATAATAACTTTATTATTGCCTCTAGGGCATATTTCCTTCAGTACCAACCTCTGCCGCAGGCCTCCAGCTTCTTCTTGAACGTCCTGGTCTCGAGGCCCCTCAGGACCTCTGCGTTGGCTCACTCGGCCTGGCCGTTGCTTCGGGGGTGCGCCACCGAAGCGTAGCATATCTGCGTTCCAAGGTTAGCACAGTATGTTTTGAAAAGGTTACTGGTGAACTGCGAACCGTTGTCCATGATGATGCGGTTCGGCACCCCGAACTGGCTCACGATGCCCCTGATGAACTTGACCACGGAACCCGCGGGGATGGTGCGGACGGCCTCTACTTCAGCCCACTTGGTGAACTTGTCCACGGCGACGTAGAGGTAGCGGTAGCTCCCTGGCGCCCGAGGAAACGGGCATGTCCAGCCCCCAGACATCGAATGGCCATGAGAGGGGTATAGTCTGCAGGCCTCCTACCGGCTGATGGATCTGCTTGGCGTGGAACTGGCAGGCCTCACAAGCTTTCACTAGTTCAACGGCGTCATTGAGTGCGGTGGGCTAATAAAACCCACTGTGGAACGCCTTGCCGACGAGGGTCCATGATGATGAGTGATGTCCATAGTCTCCGCCGTGTATATCTTCTAGCAGTTCCTTTCCTTGCTCCCTGGAGATGCAGCGCAGGGATACACCGTTTGGTCGCTTCCGGTAGAGCTCTCCATCCTTGATGCAGTATGTCGTGGCCTGCCGTGCTACACGCTCCGCTTCCTCCTCCTTCTCCGGCAGGGTCCCTTGTGTTAAGTAACTCCGGAGCTCCGTGATCCAGCACCCCTCCTGAGGTTCCATCGTCAGGAGCAGGCGTGCTCCTGAGGCCGGGCCACAGGCCGGGGCTCCTGAGGCAGGTGGCTGGGGGAGCTCCTCCCGAGGCTGAGCCGTGTTTGACAATGACGGCAAGGCTGAGGGCTTGAAGAGCCGCTCCTCGAAAACGCCAGGCTCCTGAGGTAACCGCCTGGACGCCCGTTTGGCGATGTTGTCAGCCTCCTGATTGGTGCCACGGGGCACATGCTGCAACTCCAATCCCCAGAACTGCTTCTCCATCCTGCGGACCTCCGCAAGGTAGGCTTCCATGTGCTCATCTTTTGGCTCGTACACGTTGTTGGAGAAATTGACAAGGAGCTGCGAATCGCCCTTGATGGTGAGGCGTTTCACCCCCAGGGCAGCTGCGGCCTTCAAGCCTGCTATGAAACCTTCATACTCTGCTATGTTGTTGGAGACCTTTTCACCTTGCTGGAAACAGAGCTGCACAGCGTAGTAGAGCATGTCTTGAGTGGGCGATATAAGCACCGCCCCAGCCCCAGCGCCATGCCTGGAGAACGCCCCATCGAAGTACATGACCCAGCCTTCTGGCGCCTCGCTTCCCGGGGAGAGGGACCGATCCTCGTCGGCCTTGAGGCCTGGTGCCTCCATCCATTCTGCCACATAATCCGCCAATGCTGCTCCCTTGATGAGTCTGGTTGTGCTGAATTCGAGCTGAAATGCTTGCAGTTCTATGTTCCACTCAGCGACCCTTCCAGCTGAGTTAGGGCTCCTAAGCACTCTCTCTAGGGGGTATGATGAGACGACCTTGATGGGATGACCTTGAAAATAGTGCCGCAGCTTGCGCGAGGCCACCAGTAGCGTGAGGAGGAGTTTCTGAGGCATGGGGTACCGTGCCCTCACGTCCCGCAACACCGTGCTGACGAAGTACACTGGGTGCTCAACGAGGTTGGGTGCGTCAGTGCTGGTGGCTCCCTTGGGAGACCATGGCGCCTCCTGAGGCGACGAGGCCTCCTGAGGCTGGCCATCTGGGAGAGGGGCCTCTCCCGCCTCCGGTGCACTCCTCTGCGGCGGCTGATCCTCCTCAGCCGCGGTGGCGGTTTCTGCGGGCCTTCCTTGTTCCTGTTTTTCCTTGTCCCAGGCTGCTGCTGTGGCTTTGATGCGACACTCCTCTCTAACCGCCACCAGGGCTGCGCTGGCGGAGTAGGGAGTGGCGGCGAGGTAAAGCACCAGGGGCTCTTGAGGGCGCGGAGCCACCATGACCGGTGGGCTGGTCAGGTATCTCTTGAGATCCTGGAACACCTTGTTGGCCTGTTCAGTCCACTCAAAGGGCCCCTTTTTCTTCATTAGCTGGAAGAAAGGCAGCGCTTGCTCCCCCAACTTGGAGATGAAGCGCCCTAGCGCAGTGACGCGCCTAGTGAGCTTCTGCATTTCTCTGAGGGTCTTTGGCGGGCTCATGTCCTCGACCGCCTTGACCTTTTCCGGGTTAGCCTCGATGCCTCGGTGGGACACGAGGAAACCCAAGAGCTTGCCCGAGGGGACTCCGAACACACACTTCTCCGGGTTGAGCTGTAGGTTCACTGCGTTGAGGCTCGCGAAGGTCTCCTCCAAGTCTTGTATCAGGGTCCTGGCCTCCTGATACTTTACCACAATGTCATCAACGTAAGCCTCAACATTCTTCCCGAGCTGCGGGCCCAAGGTGATGTGCATCAGCCGCTGAAAGGTCGCCCCTGCGTTACGCAACCCGAATGGCATGCATGTGTAGCATTACACCCCACACGGGGTTAGGAAGGCTGTCTTTTCGACATCCTCTACCGCCATCTTGATCTGGTGATACCCGGAGAAGGCATCCAAGAAGCATAGCAGGTCGCATTCCGCGGTGGAATCAACGATCTGGTCGATGCAGGGGAGCGGGAACGGATCTTGCGGGCATGCCTTGTTGAGGTTGGTGAAGTCGACACACATGCGCTCCTTCCCTCCCTTCTTTGGCACAATGACAGGGTTGGCCAACCAATCCGGGTATCAGACCTCGCGAATGACCCCAGCGGCTTCTAATTTGCGGGTTTCTTGGACGATGAAGGCCTGCTTTTCTGTGGACTGCCGCCTTGCCTTCTGCTTCACAGGGCGCACGTTGGGGCACACGTTGAGGTGATGCTTGATTACACTCCTAGGGATCCCTGCCAACTGGTCAGGCTCCCAAGCGAATACCTTCTTGTTCGCGCGCAGGAACCCGACCAGGGCCTCCTCTTGCTCGGGTTCGAGGTTGGCGCCTATGGTGAAAGTGGCGTTGGTGGACCCGTCCTCATCGACGGGTATCTGCTTGGTTTCTGCCTTGTCTTGGGTGAACAACTGTTTCTTCTTGGCGGGTGCAGCCCCCTTGGGCTCGGGGGTCTCCGAGTCGGCGGGCTGTGCCGACGCCGCTGTCTTGAAGGCGAGCTTGAGCACCCGCAGCGCGTCTCCGGTGTCCCCGTGCACGGTGAGGACACCGCTGCTCCCGGGCATCTTCATGAGGTTGTACGCCGGGTGCGTCGCGGCCATGAACTGGGCCAGCGCTGGGTAGCCGAGGATGGCATTGTAGGGGAGGCCGATGGGGGCGATGTCGAAGTCGACCAGCTCCGTGCGGAAGTTGTTGTAGGTGCCGAAGGTTACTGGGAGCCTGATCTGTCCCAAGGAGCCGGATGATCCGCCCCCAATGCCTGAGAAGGGTCGACTGGGTTGCAGCCATTCCAGGGGTATGCAGAGGAGGTTGAAGGCCTCGACCGAGAGCACGCTGAGGCCCGCACCGCCATCGATGAGAGTTCTGGTGACGGCCACCTGGCAGATGGTGGGGGTGCACAGCATGGGGAGCGCACCCGAGCAGGCCGAGTTGGAGGGGTGGTCCTCCGAGCTGAAGGTCAGGCCGGCCTTGGGCGCCGCCCGGTCCGGGAGAGCCCCCTGCCACGTGGAAGCGGTGCTGACCCGACGGATGAACGGCTTGACGTGGTGACTTGTAGGCGGCGCCTGCGAGCCGCCCAGGAGGGCCGCGACGACCGGGGGTGTTGGTGTAGCGTGATGGGCGGGGAAGAGGCCGCGGGGCTCTTCCCAAGAGGCCATGGAGGCTGCCGGCAGGTGGAGCAGCCATGCGCGTGGAGCGCCGGTGAGGGCCATGGGGAGCCAGTTGGCCATGACCCTATCGTCACCTCCAGCTTCGAGGTTGGCCTCCTCGTACGCCAGCAAGAAGGCCAGCGGAACAGTCGTGCCGTCGTAGCTCGGCGGCGTCGTTGGCTTGAACTTGTCCGGCCGCCGTACCCGTTGCAAGGATGTGGCCAGGGCTCGGAGCCCCCTGGCCCCCGTGCTGGCGCCGGCGGCCGGAGCGGGCGACGCGCTACTCATCGCGAGGCAGGCCGTGGCGGTGGCGGAAGGGAAAACTTCGGTGCACCCCTACCTAGCGCACCAAATGTCGGATTTCGGGTTCCGGCAGACCCTTGAGGTTCGAACACTGGGGTGCGCACGGAGATTTCGCCTCCTACCTACCTGCACCCCTCCGCCTCGCTAAGATCTAAGCTAAGGAAAGAACAACACAAGAGACACAGGGTTTATACTGGTTCGGGCCACCGTTGTGGTGTAATACCATACTCTAGTGTGTGGTGTGGTGGATTGCCTCTTGGGCTGATGATGATGAACAATACAAGGAAGAACAGCCTCGCGAGGGTCTGTTCTTTGCTGGGGGGGAGGAACTGCTAGGAGGAGTTCAGTCACCCTTCTCTCTCTCTGATTTCGATCCGATCTTTGATCCTCGATCTCTGTCTCTAACCCTCCTTTTACCTTGAACCCCCCACCCCGATCCTTGTGGGTGGCTGGTCCTATTTATAGGCAATGGCCCTGGGCCTCTTCCCAAATATTGAGCGGGAAGGGCGCCAACAATTGGCCATTTTGAAGGGGAACATCTAGTACACTTATCCTGACTAAAGTTGGTCCTCGCCTGCACAAAGCTCTGGTGGTGACGCCGTCTTGGGCTCCACGATGACCTCCATCTTGCGGTCCTCCTGGTCTTGGTCTTGTTGCACCGAAACGGCAACCTTTGCCTGATGCCTTGGTACTCCGCGGCTGCGCTTGCCCCCTTTGCACCAAAGGGGAAAGGAGGACACTGCGCGGGCTGGCGCCCGCCTGGCGCCCTTGGTCGTCATGGCTTGCGTCACAGGCACCTCGTGAGGTACCCCGCCTTGATCTCTCCGCCTCCTCGCGAGCTAGCCTGGTGAGGCCGTGCCTAAGGAAGCTCCGTGTCGTCCGCCCCGCGAGGCTTGGCCCCTTGTGAGGGTCTTGGGTCTGTGTTGATGAAGATGGGCCGTGCTGGGCCCCCCTTTGAGCCACGCCGCAGGCCGCAGGCAGGCAAGTCTGGGGACCCCCGTTCCCAGAACGCCGACACTCTTGATGGAGGTAAAACCCTACGTCCTGCTTGATTAATATTGATGATATGGGTAGTACAAGAGTAGATCTACCACGAGATCAGAGAGACTAAACCCTAGAAGCTAGCCTATGGTATGATTGTGTGTTGTCCTACGGACTAAAACCCTCTGGTTTATATAGACACCGGAGAAGTTAGGGTTACACAAGGTCGGTTACAAAGGAGGAGATATACATATCCGTATTGTCTAGCTTGCCTTCCACGCCAAGTAGAGTCCCATCCGGACACGAGACGAAGTCTTCAATCTTGTATCTTCATAGGCCAATAGTCCGACCAAAGGATATGGTCCGGCTGTCCGAGACCCCCTAATCCAGGGCTCCCTCAGTAGCCCCCGAACCAGGCTTCAATGACGATGAGTCCGGCGCACAGTATTGTCTTTGGCATTGCAAGGTGGGTTCTTCTCCGATCTTCAAGTGTGCGTAAGTAGTGTCCGGCTCCATAAATGTTGAACCTCTTGGCTTCTGTGCCCAGTAAGGGCTATCTCCCACGCGTCGAATGAATACAAGGCGCCAAGGGCGTTTTTTACACTCGTCCCCTTGCCAAATAAATAAATTGTCTATTAAAGGGATATGGATTCTTAGATCCGATCTACACCTTCCTTCCCTCAGCGAGAATCCATCAGAGCGCGTTTCAGAAAGATCCATTCCAGCGTGGCCGACCTCCGCAGCTCATCCTCCCGCCCCCGCAGCCCTAAGCTTGGTGATTGGGAGAGGTGTTCAGTCCCACATAGTCGATTGGTCGAACTGCAGACCAAAGGATTTCTTCCTCCGGCATACATGGTGCCCATTCGAGCCGGGCTCGCCACCTACAATGGCGGGGAGCAAGCGGAGAACTTTCCCTGTCCCTCCATGGGGGAACGGGTTTGCCCTGTTCCTTACTTACTAAGGGGACTCGGATTTCCAATTCATCCGTTCCTCCGCGGGCTCCTGGAGTTCTATGGCCTCCAACTACACAATCTCACCCCTGCCTTCATCCTACACATCGCTGGCTACGTTGCCGTCTGCGAGTTGTTCCTAGGCGACGAGGCTCACTTCGAGCTGTGGAAAAGGCTATTTTGCCTCGTTCCTCGCACACAGAGGGAATCGCTTTATCAAGTGGGCGGAGCCGAAGTATGGCGCATCGCCGATACCGGATATCTGTCCGGTACCCCGAAGAAGCCATCCGAAGACTGGCCTTCAGAATGGTTTTATATGGAGGATGTTCCCCTTCCGGACCCTGTTCAGCAGGGTCTTCCTGAGTTCAGCAATGCTCCTCTGAAGAAGCGCCGAAGTTGGCACCCTTGGAGCCCCCAGGTGGAAGACGACAGAGAAGTCCTTTATCTGACGAACCGGATTAAGGCACTGGCTCAGTCAGGATTGACAATAACCGAAGTTATGTCGATTTGCATAATGCGGGGAGTGCAACCACTTCAATATAGTGGGCACCCCTTATGGTGTTTCAACGGGGAGGATGACGCCACCCGCTACGGGCGTAAGGGTCCGGGCGATGCTGCCACATTAGCCAAAATTCTATCCGAACTGTTCAAGGGAGAGGAGGAGGAGTTCACCCGCATCAAACCACGGGACGGATTCTCCATGTACAATCCTCCAAGCTGGGTAAGCGATATTCCCTTATTTCCATCTTCCCGCGTTTTTCATTGTAGGTATTCACCTTGCCAATTTACGGCAGGAACTGCGAAAGGACGTAAAGGAGGTCAGCAGCCCTTCTCCACAACCGGAGGACCCTGACCGGGCCCTCGACTCCGGACTCGAAGAAGATCCGGTTATCTCCGTGGAGCTGATAAACCGGCAGTTCTATCAGTTGAGCTGCGACGATGCCATGGTGGCCATTACGGCCGACTACCCCGGATTGCTCCCTGCATCGTATGTAAGAAAAACCGAAAAGTCCCAACTCAAAAAGGTAGGATCCCCCTTTTGGACACTTCACCCACCATATTCACATGGCCTTTTTTACAGGGAAGGCATTCGGGACGCCCTGCAGCAACGCGCCAACAGGAGGCATCGAGGCAGGGCAGGCCAAAAAGGAAGGCGGTTAGGTTGGAGACGCCGACACAAAGGTACAACAAACCCCGCTCCGTGGTTTTCGTCTTTTTCAAAATATAATGACGCCCGTGGTTCTTTAACAGAAAAAATGCTCGCCGGAATATGTCCGGCAATGTCGCCGATCACGCTTCCACCAGTCGGGCACCAGGGCCGGACACGGAGGCAGAATCCGATATGGGGCAGGCGCCGGATAATCCCCCTACAGAGGATGCGGATAGGTTGTCTGCTACCAACTCAGAAGTGGAGAGCGCCATGAATCATAGGCGCCGCCGGGCCGTACTCCGTGACGCTTGTTTCTCACCAAAGGCGTTTGACGCCTTTAATACTGGAGAGGCGTACCTCCGTGCCGCTCAAGATGGTCTAGCCAGAGCCACGGATCAGTATGTAAAGGATTTACAGGTGAGTGAATCTGACGGTTCGTATGTATCAGTAGCCCCTGAGACTTGAAACAGTTAGCAGAACTGATTTAAGGATCATCTTTATTGTGCAGGTTCTTACAGAGAATAATACTAGGCTGTCCCAGGAGCTGGAGGAATGCAAGACCCAACTGCGGGCCGCTATTGCCGCATTGCAGGAACAGAAAAAGCCTCCTGCTGGTAACATTTGAAAGAATGATGGTTACCATATAGTGCGCGGTGTGGCTGCAAATCTAACAATAGATTTTGCAGATGAATCCAGAGAAAATCCGGGGGACCAGCATGTTATGCGGCAGCTAGAAGCTGGCAAACGCGTGCTGACTGAGGTTAGGTGGGAGAAAAACAATCTCCAGGATGCCAATATAAGGCTGAACGTGGAACTAAAAGACATTCGGGGCCAGCTTGCAGACTCCGAGAAGGAGAATAAGAGGCTTCGACGCGGCATTTTTAGTAAGTGCTTGAACGAATCCTTTAAAGGTATTCGGCGGAGAAGCCGACTAACAGCGTTATGTCTGTAGGTATGCTGATGGGTCGTCCCATGGAGGAAATGCCCGGGTTTGCGGGGGATCTTCTGTCCGAGCTGTCACATTTGCACGAACAAGTTCGGCAGGTGATGCAGGGTGTTTCCCAGGCCTTGTGGCCGTCCGTCTCCTTGCCAGAGGGTGTTGCGGAGCTTGCGGAGAAGCTCAAAGGAGCGTGGCGGCGCTTCCGATTATGGAAGATATCAGCCTGCCGACAGGGTGCCAGAGAAGCCTGGGCCATGGTGAAGACGCGGTACACCAAAGCAGACCCAAATCACATGGCTGAGGTCAGAGCTGTGGGGCCAGACGGAAAAGGGATTCCCGTTAGCTTAGTTTATGGGCAAGTAGAATTAGCCGCAAAGTATTCCCAACAGGATTGTAAGCTAGACCGCCTGTTGGGTGGTATAGAAGAAGAATTTAGTCAGTCTGCATGACTATGTAATTGAAGTGACATGTATAATGCCTACTAGCCGGATTGTAGATCATTTGTCGTTGCGGACCTTTTTGCTTCAGCCTCCGGGCACAACAGTCCGGAGTGTATCCGAATACCCGCTCGGTTATATAAGAACAGGGGTATGCGTGGAGACTAGGCATAGGGGTCATTAGTGCTTTATTAGACAAGTGCCCAACTAGTTATGTTATATTACATGGGTAGTAAGAAACATCTTCCAGGGAGAATAGTTCCGTTAAGGGTTCCTTTCCCTGGGCAAGCATGCCCTAAAGTGCATGTCTGGACTGCGATAGGAAACGCAGGAGAAACATCTGGGGGCAGATATGAAAAAATTAAAAAAAATCATCTTTTGTTCACCGACTGAATATTCCCTTAAGAACGCTAGCTTTTGGCTTTACCCAGTCTGAGGTACACATCCGGCTGACCCGGCGGTAACAATCGCGGAGGTGCTCCCCTTATGCCCTAGCCGAATTAACGGGAACATAGGGCATAAATACAAGAGCCAGGCAACCTAGCTTGGCCAAAATTTAAGTCATGTCGATGCATATAATGGTAAAAAAAGGTACATGCGGAAGTATAACACGTGTGTTGAGCCTGAAGCCCGGATAAATAATTTAAGCTTCTGTGAAAGAAGCCCCAAGGTATGAAGAATGCGGCTAGCGCATCTGTCATGTGCAAACAAGGCACAGGGTGACCCCTGAATGCCTAGAGAAATAAGAAAAAAAGAAAGAAAGGAAAACAAGACAGATAATGCATTTGTGAAAAATGGACAAAGGGAGGGGACTAACATAGAGTCCAACGTTAGGCGTAGAATATTCGGAGCCTGGCCGTGTTCCATGGGTTCGGCTCGAGTCGACTAGTCGATGCATCCCGCAGTCGGTATGCTCCACCGGTCAGAACTTGGTCAATGATGAAGGGACCTTCCCATTTGGGCTCGAGCTTGTTCTTTTTCTTATCCGGCAGGCGTAGAACTAGTTCGCCAACGTTATAAGTTTTGGCCCGTACTTCTCTGCTTTGGTATCTGCAAGCCTGTTGCTGATAGAATGCAGAACGGGCTTTGGCCACATTGCGCTCCTCCTCCAAGGTGTCCAGACTGTCCTGCCGATCGAGCTCGGCTTCTCTCTCTTCGTACATGCGCACTCTAGGTGAGTCATGAATTATCTCACAGGGCAAGACTGCCTCTGCACCGTACACCATAAAGAAAGGTGTATATCCGGTACTACGATTCGGCGTGGTCCGCAGCCCCCAGAGTACGGAGTTGAGCTCCTCTACCCAGTGCGTGTTAGACTCCGTTAAGGAACACACTAATCTAGGTTTAATGCCGCTCATTATAAGACCGTTTGCTCGCTCGACTTGACCATTGGTTTGTGGGTGATAGACTGAGGCATAATCGAGCTTGATGCCCATTTTGCTGCACCAGAGTTTTACCTCGTCGGCCATGAAGTTCGTGCCATTATCAGTGATGATGCTGTGGGGGATGCCATAACGGTGTACTGAAGGAAATATGCCCTAGAGGCAATAATAAAGCTATTATTTATTTCCTTGTAATCATGATAAATGTTTATTATTCATGCTAGAATTGTATTAACCGGAAACATAGTACATGTGTGAATACATAGACAAACAAAGTGTCACTAGTATGCCTCTACTTGACTAGCTCGTTAATCAAAGATGGTTATGTTTCCTAACCATCAACAATGAGTTGTTATTTGATTAACGAGGTCACATCATTAGTTGAATGATCTGATTGACATGACCCATTCCATTAGCTTAGCACCCGATCGTTTAGTATGTTGCTATTGCTTTCTTCATGACTTATACATGTTCCTATAACTATGAGATTATGCAACTCCCGTTTGCCGGAGGAACACTTTGGGTGCTGCCAAACGTCACAACGTAACTGGGTGATTATAAAGGAGTACTGCAGGTGTCTCCAATGGTACATGTTGGGTTGGCGTATTTCGAGATTAGGTTTTGTCACTCCGATTGTCGGAGAGGTATCTCTGGGGCCCTCTCGGTAATACACATCACATAAGCCTTGCAAGCATTGTAACTAAGATGTTAGTTGTGAGATGATGTATTACGGAACGAGTAAAGAGACTTGCCGGTAACGAGATTGAACTAGGTATTGGATACCGACGATCGAATCTCGGGCAAGTAACATACCGATGACAAAGGGAACAACGTATGTTGTTATGCGGTCTGACCGATAAAGATCTTCGTAGAATATGTAGGAGCCAATATGGGCATCCAGGTCCCGCTATTGGTTATTGACCGGAGACGTGTCTCGGTCATGTCTACATTGTTCTCGAACCCGTAGGGTCCGCACGCTTAAGGTTACGATGACAGTTATATTATGAGTTTATGCATTTTGATGTACCGAAGGTTGTTCGGAGTCCCGGATGTGATCACGGACATGACGAGGAGTCTCGAAATGGTCGAGACGTAAAGATTGATATATTGGAAGCCTATGTTTGGATATCGGAAGTGTTCCGGGTGAAATCGGGATTTTACCGGAGTACTGGGAAGGTTACCGGAACCCCCCGGGAGCTAAATGGGCCATGATGGGCCTTAGTGGAAAAGAGAAGAGGCAGCCCTACATGGGCTGTGCGCCACCCCCTTCCCCTAGTCCTATTAGGACTAGGAGAGGTGGCCGGCCCCCTCTCTCTCTCTTTTCCCCCTCCGCGAATCCTATTCCAACTAGGATTGGGGGGGAATCCTACTCCCAGAGGGAGTAGGACTCTCCTGGCGTGCCTCCTATGGCCGGCCAGCCTCCCCCCTCTAGTCCTTTATATACTGAGGCAGAGGCACCCTAGAACACACAAGTTGATCCACGTGATCTATTCCTTAGCCGTGTGCGGTGCCCCCAGCCACCATAGTCCTCGATAATACTGTAGCAGAGTTTAGGCGAAGCCCTGCTGCTGTAGTGCATCAAGATCGTCACCACGCTGTCGTGCTGACGGAACTCTTCCCCGACACTTTGCTGGATCGGAGTCCGGGGATCGTCATCGAGCTGAACGTGTGCTCGAACTCGGAGGTGCCGTAGTTTCGGTGCTTGATCAGTTGGATCGTGAAGACGTACGACTACTTCCTCGACGTCGTGTCAGCGCTTCCGCAGTTGGTCTGCGTTGGGTACGTAGACAACACTCTCCCCTCTCGTTGCTATGCATCACATGATCTTGCGTGTGCGTAGGAAATTTTTTGAAATTACTACGAAACCCAACATGTACAACCCCGGTTATGAACTCTATCACCGGTCCGGATTCGGCTGTTTTAACTAGTTTGGCCTCTATCCATTTGGTGAATTTATCCACCATGACCAATAAGTATTTTTTCTTGTGGGTTCCCCCTTTAAGGGGTCCAATCATGTCGAGCCCCCAGACCACAAAGGGCCATGTAATGGGGATTGTTTGGAGGGCGGTGGGTGGCATGTGGCTTTGATTTGCAAAGAGCTGGCAACCGGCGCAACGTTGGACCAAGTCCTGTGCATCTGCCCGGGCCGTTGGCCAATAGAATCCTGTACGGAAGGCCTGGCTTACAAGAGCCCGGGCTGCGGCGTGGTGACCGCCGAGTCTGGCATGAATTTCTGCCAAAAGATTCCGCCCCTCCTCTTCGGAGATGCACCTTTGAAGGACTCCGGTAGTGCTTTTCTTGTACAATTCTCCCTCATGGACCCTGTAGGCCTTGGATTGCCGCACTATGCAGCGTGCCTCATGTTGGTCCTCCGGAAGTTCCTGTCTAGTTAGGTAGGCCAGGAATGGTTCTGTCCACGGGGCAATAATGGCCATTATTTCGTGGGTTGAAGGTGTTATTTCGGTGGCAGAGCCTCCGATTGTGTCAGAGAGTTCGGTATCGGGTAGTTTGGCCGGGTCCGGACTGTTGTTACCGGTGTCTGCTTCCCATAATATGGATGGCTTGAAAAGCCTTTCCAAAAATATGTTGGGAGGGACCGCGTTGCATTTTGCGCCGATGCGGGCGAGGATATCCGCCGCCTGATTCTTTTCCCGAGCCACATGGTGAAATTCGAGTCCCTCGAACCGAGCTGACATTTTCAGGACGGCGTTTCGATAGGCCGCCATTTTCGGATCCTTGGCGTCAAAATCTCCGTTTATTTGGGATATTGCGAGGTTTGAATCCCGACGCACCTCCAGTCGTTGAATGCCCATGGAGACTGCCATCCGAAGACCATGCAATAGAGCTTCGTATTCGGCTGCATTGTTGGAGTCTGTATACAATATTTTCAGTATGTACCGAACGGTATCTCCGGTTGGGGACGTCAGGGCGACGCCAGCCGCTAGACCGGCCAACATTTTAGAACCGTCGAAGTGCATGATCCAATTGGAGTATGCGCCGTACTCTTTAGGGAGTTCGTCCTCCGTCCATTCGGCGACGAAGTCGGCTAATACTTGTGATTTGATGGCTCGTCGAGGTTTGTATGTTATGTCGAATGGGAGGAGCTCAATGGCCCATTTGGCAATCCGGCCCGTAGCGTCGTGGTTGTTTATAATATCATTAAGTGGCACTTCCGAGGCTATTGTAATCGAACACTCTTGAAAGTAGTGTCACAGTTTCCGCGATGCCATGAATACCGCGTATGCTATCTTTTGGTAATGCGGGTACCGTGATTTGCATGGAGTGAGGACAGTGGATACATAATATACCGGTTTTTAAAGAGGGAATTTGTGTCCGTCCTCTTCCCATTCGACAATGAGCACCGCGCTTACAACTTGATGAGTTGCCGCAATGTATAACAGCATTGGTTCGCTGATGTTTGGTGCGGCCAGGATTGGGTTGGTTGCCAAAATGGCCTTTATTTCTTCCAATCCGGCTGTGGCCGCGTCCGTCCACTTGAAGTGTTCGGTGCGCCGAAGGAGGCGATAGAGGGGTAAAGCCTTTTCTCCTAAGCGGGAGATGAAGCGGCTTAGAGCCGCCACACATCCAGTTAACTTTTGGATTTGTTTGAGGTCTATTGGGGTAGCCAACTGTGACAACGCTCGGATTTTGGCCGGATTAGCTTCAATACCTCTACTGGAGACAATGAATCCCAGGAGCTTTCCGGCTGGTACGCCGAAGACGCATTTTTCCGGATTGAGCTTGATGTCATATGTTCGGAGGTTGTTGAATGTGAGCCTCAAGTCGTCTATCAAAGAGTCGACATGTTTGGTTTTGACGACCACGTCGTCTACGTATGCCTCTACTGTTTTGCCAATTTGCTTCTCCAGGCATGTCTGAATCATGCGCTGATATGTTGTGCCGGCGTTTTTGAGCTCAAAAGGCATTGTGTTGAAACAGAAGGGACCGTATGGTGTGATGAATGCTGTTGCGGCTTGGTCGGACTCCGCCATCTTGATTTGGTGGTAACCGGAGTATGCGTCGAGGAAACACAATGACTGATGTCCTGCGGTAGCATCAATAATTTGATCGATGCGTGGGAGGGGGAAGGGATCCTTTGGGCAAGCTTTATTGAGGTCTTTGAAATCGACACAAAGGCGCCAGAATTTGTCCTTCTTTGGTACCATCACCAGGTTTGCTAGCCAGTCCGGATGTTTTATTTCTCTGATGAATCCGGCCTCCAATAACTTGGCTAGTTCTTCTCCCATGGCCTGTCTCTTAGGTTCGGAGAAACGCCAAAGAGCTTGCTTGACCAGCTTGAATCCCTTTAGGATATTGAGGCTATGCTCGGCCAGCCTGCGTGGGATTCCTGGCATGTCTCAGGGATGCCAGGCGAATATGTCCCAGTTCTCGCGCAGGAACTCTCGTAGTGCGGCGTCCACAATGGGGTTTAACTGTGCCTCGATGGAGGCTGTTTTTGTAGGATCCATTGGGTGGACTTGGAATTTGACTATTTCATCCGCTGGTTTAAAAGAGGTGGACTTGGATCTCTTGTCGAGTATCACATCGTCCCTGTCCACTGTGGAGTGTAGCGTGGTTAATTCCTCGGCCGAGAGGGCTTCGGATAATGCCTCGAGGGCCAAAGCGGCTATTTTGTTTTCGGCGCGGAGTGCTGTATCCGGGTAACTAGAGAGAGTCATGATTCCGTTGGGCCCGGGCATTTTAAGCTTCATGTACCCGTAATGGGGTACGGCTTGGAAGATCGTAAACGCCTCCCGTCCTAAAAGAGCATGATAGCCACTGCTGAATGGGGCCACTTGGAATGTAATTTCTTCGGACCTGTAATTGTCCGACGTACCGAATACCACACCCAGTGTGATTTTCCTAGCACAGCGTGCTTCCCGGCTGGGGATAATTCCTCGAAAGGTTGTACTACTTTGCTTGATGCGGTTCCAGTCTATTTCCATCTTTTGAAGAGTTTCCTCATAGATGAGGTTTAGTCCGCTGCCGCCGTCCATGAGTACTTTAGTGAGTCGAAAGCCGTCCACAATTGGATTGAGGACCAGTGCGGCTGGTGCTCGGGCTGTTCGGAATTTAGGTTCATCGCTGGCATTAAAGGTAATAGTCGTGTCACTCCATGGATTTATTGCTGCTACGTGGTAGATTTCGGCCATGCTACAGAGTGTTCGCTTGCGCCTATTATTTGACGCGAAGGTCTTGAACACTGTTAACACCGTATTGCTATCCAAGGGATGGTGCTCTGTGGTATTTGGGATAAGGAGATCCTCACCACTTTTGGCCACCTGCCGGAGTATCCAACATGCTCTAAGGCTGTGCGTTGGTATTGTATCCATATGCTATGAATTTTGCAGGGTCCGTTGAGCCATCCCTCCAGTATGGTTCCATGCCCTGTAGAGGGTTTTTGCTTTTTGGTAGTTGACCCGGGTGTATTGTGATAATGCACCCTTTTATTTCGGACTGGGTTTGTATTCAGGGCCGGATTATCCCAAAAGTTTGTTTCGGTTTTCCAGGCACTTTCCATCGCGCAGTACTTTCGTACTATGGACGCCAAATCAGCGAAGCGTGTTATCTCACAGCGATTTATGGCATTAAGGATTCCCTTGTCCATGTAATTACTGCAGAAAAATGAGATTGCGTCTTCCTCGCGACAGTCCTTAACCTTGTTCATTGCAAGGAGGAATCTGGCCCAATAGTGATGTACTGTTTCCTGGGGCTCTTGTCTGATGTGGGAAAGATCGCTTATGTTTGGGTGGGTGGGTGGAATTGAATCCGAACCCACTCCCGATCTGGGATCCAGGGGCCGAGGAGTTTCCAATTTTGAAAGTTCTGGTTCCGGGGTGTTACCCGATAATCCTGGTCCGCTACCTGACTCAAGGTTCAGGGATGTTGTCCTCCTGCGAACGGGCGTCCGGCTCGGAGAGCTCGGGAATCCGGACATAATTGGTCCTCAAGATAGAGGAAAGGTCGCCGCGTTGTTCCTCCACCACTGCAATATGATGGGCGATCGGCGGAGAGTTAATCTCCCTTCGGTCGGGTTTAAGCCCAATCCGATCATAGTCTGTAGCGACTCCTAGGGCAGCGATGCCATCCAAGAGCTCATTTAAGGAGGCGAGCTCCATTGGATCCATCTGTTCGGCAAGTGCCGATTTGACGTGGAGGCTGTTTTCGATGACCCAAGAAGTTATCGTCGGTGCGGTGGCCGAACAGGCGGTCATGATGAACCCACCTAGCCGGAGAGTCTGGCTGACAGCCAAAGCTCCCCCCGCGGTAGTAGCGTCTTTAAAGACGAGACGAGACATCCTTCCTTCTGGCGACGGCACAGAGGAACTCTCAATGAAAGCACCAATGTCGGTGTCAAAACCGGCGGATCTCGGGTAGGGGGTCCCGAACTGTGCGTCTAAGGCGGATAGTAATAGGAGGCAGGGGACACAATGTTTTACCCCGGTTCGAGCCCTCTTGATGGAGGTAAAACCCTACATCCTGCTTGATTAATATTGATGATATGGGTAGTACAAGAGTATATCTACCACGAGATCAGAGAGGCTAAACCCTAGAAGCTAGCCTATGGTATGATTGTATGTTGTCCTACGGACTAAAACCCTCCGGTTTATATAGACACCGGAGAAGTTAGGGTTACACAAGGTCGGTTACAAAGGAGGAGATATACATATCTGTATTGTCTAGCTTGCCTTCCACGCCAAGTAGAGTCCCATCCGGACACGAGACGAAGTCTTAAATCTTGTATCTTCATAGACCAACAGTCCGACCAAAGGATATGGTCCGGCTGTCTGGAGACCCCCTAATCCAGGACTCCCTCAGGAGGTGCGGCCGGCCAAGAGAGAGGGCGCGCCAGGAGGAGTCCTACTCCCACCGGGAGTAGGACTCTCCCCTTTTCCTAGTTGGATTAGGACTTGGGAGGGGGAAAGATGAGGGAGAGAGGAAGGAAGGGGGGCGTCGCCCCCCTCTCCTTGTCCTATTCGGACTAGGGGGAGGGGCGCGCGGCCCAGCCCTGGCCGCCTCTCCTCTTCTCCGTAAAGGCCCACTAAGGCCCATTAACCTCCCGGGGGGTTCTGGTAACCTCCCGGTACTCCGGTAAAATCCTGATTTCACCTGGAACACTTCTGATATCCAAACATAGGCTTCCAATATATCAATTTTCATGTCTCGACCATCTCGAGACTCCTCGTCATGTCCGTGATCACAACCGGGACTCCGAACAACCTTCGGTACATCAAAACATATAAACTCATAATATAACTCTCATCAAAACGTTAAGCGTGCGGACCCTACGGGTTCGAGAACTATGTAGACATGACCGAGACACATCTCCGGTCAATAACCAATAGCGGAACCTGGATGCTCATATTGGTTCCCACATATTCTACGAAGATCTTTATTGGTCAGACCGCATAACAACATACGTTGTTCCCTTTGTCATCGGTATGTTACTTGCCCGAGATTCGATCGTCGGTATCTCAATACCTAGTTTCAATCTCGTTACCAGCAAGTATCTTTACTCGTTCCATAATACATCATCCCGTAACTAACTCATTAGTTGCAATTCTTGCAAGGCTTAAGTGATGTGCATTACCAAGAAGGCCCAGAGATACCTCTCCGACAATTGGAGTGACAAATCCTAATCTCGAAATACGCCAACCCAACAAGTACCTTCAGAGACACCTGCAGAGCACCTTTATAATCACCTAGTTACGTTGTGACGTTTGGTAGCACACAAAGTGTTCCTCCGGTAAATGGGAGTTGCATAATCTCATAGTCATAGGAACATGTATAAGTCATGAAGAAAGCAATAGCAACATACTAAACGATCATGTGCTAAGCTAACGGAATGGGTCAAGTCAATCACATCATTCTCCAAATGATGTGATCTCATTAATCAAATGACAACTCTTTGTCTATGGTTAGGAAACTTAACCATCTCTGATCAACAAGCTAGTCAAGTAGAGGCATACTAGTGACATACTGTTTGTCTATGTATTCACACATGTATTATGTTTCCGGTTAATACAATTCTAGCATGAATAATAAACATTTATCATGATATAAGGAAATAATAATAACTTTATTATTGCCTCTAGGGCATATTTCCTTCAGTCTCCCACTTGCACTAGAGTCAATAATCTAGATTACATAGTAATGATTCTAACACCCATGGAGGCTTGGTGCTGATCATGTTTTGCTCGTGGAAGAGGCTTAGTCAATGGGTCTGCAACATTCAGATCCGTATGTATCTTGCAAATTTCTATGTCTCCCACCTGGACTAAATCCCGGATGGAATTGAAGCGTCTCTTGATGTGCTTGGTTCTCTTGTGAAATCTGGATTCCTTCGCCAAGGTAATTGCACCAGTATTGTCACAAAAGATTTCCATTGGACCCGATGCACTAGGTATGACACCTAGATCGGATATGAACTCATTCATCCAGACTCCTTCATTTGCTTCTTCCGAAGAAGCTATGTACTCCGCTTCACACGTAGATCCCACCACAACACTTTGTTTAGAACTGCACCAACTGACAACTCCACCATTCAATGTAAACACGTATCCGGTTTGCGATTTAGAATCGTCCGGATCAATGTCAAAGCTTGCATCAACGTAACCATTTATGATGAGCTCTTTGTCACCTCCATAAACGAGAAACATATCCTTAGTCCTTTTCAGGTATTTCAGGATGTTCTTGACCGCTGTCCAGCGATCCACTCCTGGATTACTTTGGTACCTCCCTGCTAGACTTATAGCAAGGCACACATCATGTCTGGTTCACAGCATTGCATACATGATAGAGCCTATGGCTGAAGCATAGGGAACATCTTTCATTTTCTCTCTATCTTCTGCAGTGGTCGGGCATTGAGTCTTACTCAACTTCACACCTTGTAACACAGGCAAGAACCCTTTCTTTGCTTGATCCATTTTGAACTTCTTCAAAACTTTGTCAAGGTATGTGCTTTGTGAAAGTCCAATTAAGCGTCTCGATATATCTCTATAGATCTTGATGCCCAATATATAAGCAGCTTCACCGAGGTCTTTCATTGAAAAACTCTTATTCAAGTATCCCTTTATGCTATCCAGAAATTCTGTATCATTTCCAATCAACAATATGTTATCCACATATAATATTAGAAATACTACAGAGCTCCCACTCACTTTCTTGTAAATACAGGCTTCTACAAAAGTCTGTACAAAACCAAATGCTTTGATCACACTATCAAAGTGTTTATTCCAACTCCGAGAGGCTTGCACTAGTCCATAAATGGATCGCTGGAGCTTGCACACTTTGTTAGCTCCGTTTGGATCGACAAAACCTTCCGGTTGCATCATATACAACTCCTCTTCCAGAAATCCATTCAGGAATGCACTTTTGACATCCATTTGCCAAATTTCATAATCATAAAATGCGGCAATTGCTAACATGATTTGGACAGACTTAAGCATCGCTATGGGTGAGAAGGTCTTATCGTACTCAATCCCTTGAACTTGTCGAAAACCTTTTGCAACAAGTCAAGCTTTATAGACAGTAACATTACCGCTAGCGTCGGTCTTCTTCTTGAAGATCCATTTATTCTCAATTGCTTGCCGATCACCGGGCAAGTCAACCAAAGTCCACACTTTGTTCTCATACATGGATCCCATCTCAGATTTCATGGCCTCAAGCCATTTCACGGAATCTGGGCTCACCATCGCTTCTTCATAGTTCATAGGTTCGTCATGGTTTAGTAACATAACTTCCAGAACAGGATTACTGTACCACTCTGGTGCGGATCTTACTCTGGTTGACCTACGAGGTTCAGCAACAACTTGATCTGAAGTTTCATGATCATCATCATTAACTTCCTCACTAATTGGTGTAGGTGTCGTAGAAACCGGTTTCCGTGATGAACTACTTTCCAATAAGGGAGCAGGTACAGTTACCTCATCAAGTTCTACTTTCCTCCCACTCACTTCTTTCGAGAGAAACTCCTTCTCTAGAAAACTCCGAATTTAGCAACAAAAGCTTGCCTTCGGATCTGTGATAGAAGGTGTACCCAACAGTCTCCTTTGGGTATCCTATGAAGACACATTTCTCCGATTTGGGTTTGAGCTTATCAGGTTGAAGTTTTTTCACATAAGCATCGCAACCCCAAACTTTCAGAAATGACAACTTTGGTTTCTTACCAAACCACAGTTCATAAGGCGTCGTCTCAACGGATTTCGATGGTGCCCTATTTAACGTGAATGCGGCCGTCTCTAAAGCATAACCCCAAAACGATAGCGGTAAATCAGTAAGAGACATCATAGATCGCACCATATCTAGTAAAGTACGATTACGACGTTCGGACACACCATTACGCTGTGGTGTTCCGGGTGGCATGAGTTGCGAAACTATTCCGCATTGTTTCAAATGAAGACCAAACTCATAACTCAAATATTCTCCTCCACGATCAGATCGTAGAAACTTTATTTTCTTGTTACGATGATTTTCAACTTCACTCTGAAATTCTTTGAACTTTTCAAACATTTCAGACTTATGTTTCATTAAGTAGATATACCCATATCTGCTTAAATCATTTGTGAAGGTGAGAAAATAACGATATCTACCACGAGCCTCAACATTCATCGGACCACATACATCTGTATGTATGATTTCCAACAAATCTGTTGCTCTCTCCATAGTACCGGAGAACGGCGTTTTAGTCATCTTGCCCATGAGGCATGGTTCGCAAGTACCAAGTGATTCATAGTCAAGTGGTTCCAAAAGTCCATCAGTATGGAGTTTCTTCATGCGCTTTACACTGATATGACCTAAACGGTAGTGCCACAAATAAGTTGCACTATCATTATCAACTCTGCATCTTTTGGCTTCAATATTATGAATATGTGTATCACCACTATCGAGATTCAACAAAAATAGACCACTCTTCAAGGGTGCATGACCATAAAAGATATTACTCATATAAATAGAACAACCATTATTCTATGATTTAAATGAATAACCGTCTCGCATCAAACAAGATCCAGATATAATGTTCATGGTCAACGCTGGTACCAAATAACAATTATTTAGGTCTAATACTAATCCCAAAGGTAGATGTATAGGTAGTGTGCCGACTGCAGTCACATCGACTTTGGAACCATTTCCCATGCGCATCGTCACCTTGTCCTTAGCCAATCTTCGCTTAATCCGTATCCCCTGTTTCGAGTTGCAAATATTAGCAACAGAACTAGTATCAAATACCCAGGTGCTACTGCGAGCATTAGTAAGGTACACATCAATAACATGTATATCACATATACCTTTGTTCACCTTGCCATCCTTCTTATCCGCCAAATACTTTGGGTAGTTCCGCTTCCAGTGGCCAGTCTGCTTGCAGTAGAAGCACTCAATCTCAGGCTTAGGTCTAGACTTGGGTTTCTTCTCTTGAGCAGCAACTTGCTTGTTGTTCTTCTTGAAGTTCCCCTTCTTCTTCCCTTTGCCCTTTTTCTTGAAACTGGTGGTCTTATTGACCATCAACACTTGATGCTCCTTCTTGATTTCTACCTCCGCTGCCTTTAGCATGGCGAAGAGCTCGGGAATTGTCTTATCCATCCCTTGCATATTATAGTTCATCACGAAGCTCTTGTAGCTTAGTGGCAGTGATTGGAGAATTCTGTCAATGACACTATCATCCGGAAGATTAACTCCCAGTTGAATCAAGTGATTGCAGTACCCAGACATCTTGAGTATATGCTCACTGACAGAACTATTCTCCTCCATCTTGCAGCTATAGAACTTATTGGAGACTTCATATCTCTCAATCCGGGCATTCTTTTGAAATATTAACTTCAACTCCTGGAACATCTCATATGCTCCATGACGTTCAAAATGTCGTTGAAGTACCGGTTCTAAGCCGTAAAGCATGGCACACTGAACTATCGAGTAGTCATCAACACGTGACTGCCAGGCATTCACAATGTCTGCAGTTGCTGGCGCAGGTGGTACACCTAGCAGTGCTTCCAGGACGTAACTTTTCTGTGCATCAATGAGGATAATCCTCAAGTTACGGACCCAATCCGTGTAATTGCTACCATCATCTTTCAACTTTGCTTTCTCAAGGAACGCATTAAAATTCAACGGAACAACATCACGGGCCATCTATCTACAATCAACATAGACAAGCAAGATACTATCAGGTACTAAGTTCATGATAAATTTAAGTTCAATTAATCATATTACTTAAGAACTCCCACTTAGATAGACATCCCTCTAATCCTCTAAGTGATCACATGATCCATTTCAACTAAACCATGTCCGATCATCACGTGAGATGGAGTAGTTTCAACGGTGAACATCACTATGTTGATCATATCTACTATATGATTCACGCTCGACCTTTCGGTCTCCGTGTTCCGAGGTCATATCTGTTATATGCTAGGCTCGTCAAGTTTAACCTGAGTATTCCGCGTGTGCAACTGTTTTGCACCCGTTGTATTTGAACGTAGAGCCTATCACACCCGATCATCACGTGGTGTCTCAGCACGAAGAACTTTCACAACGGTGCATACCCAGGGAGAACACTTTATACTTTGATAATTTAGTGAGGGATCATCTTATAATGCTATCGTCAATCAAAGCAAGATAAGATGCATAAAAGATAAACATCACATGCAATCAATATAAGTGATATGATATGGCCATCATCATCTTGTGCTTGTGATCTCCATCTCCGAAGCACCGTCATGATCACCATCGTCACCGGCGCGACACCTTGATCTCCATCGTAGCATCGTTGTCGTCTCGCCAATCTTATGCTTCTATGACTATCGCTACCGCTTAGTGATAAAGTAAAGCATTACAGGGCGATTGCATTGCATACAATAAAGCGACAACCATATGGCTCCTGCCAGTTGCCGATAACTCGGTTACAAAACATGATCATCTCATACAATAAAATTTAGCATCATATCTTGACCATATCACATCACAACATGCCCTGCAAAAACAAGTTAGACGTCCTCTACTTTGTTGTTGCAAATTTTACGTGGCTGCTATGGGCTTAGCAAGAACCGTTCTTACCTACGCATCAAAACCACAACGATAGTTTGTCAAGTTGGTGCTGTTTTAACCTTCGCAAGGACCAGGCGTAGCCACACTCGGTTCAACTAAAGTTGGAGAAACTGACACCCGCCAGCCACCTGTGTGCAAAGCACGTCGGTAGAACTAGTCTCGCGTAAGCGTACGCGTAATGTCAGTCCGGGCTGCTTCATCCAACAATACCGCCGAACCAAAGTATGACATGCTGGTAAGCAGTATGACTTATATCGCCCACAACTCACTTGTGTTCTACTCGTGCATATGACATCTACGCATAAAACCTGGCTCGGATGCCACTGTTGGGGAACGTAGTAATTTCAAAAAAATCCCTACACACACCAAGATCATGGTGATGCATAGCAACGAGAGGGGAGAGTGTTGCCCACGTACCCTTGTAGACTGAAAGCGGAAGCGTTAGCACAACGCGGTTGATGTAGTCGTACGTCTTCACGATCCGACCGATCAAGTACCGAACGTACGGCACCTTCGAGTTCAGCACACGTTCGGCCCGATGACGTCCCTCGAACTCCAATCCAGCCGAGTGTTGAGGGAGAGTTTCGTCAACACGACGGCGTGGTGATGATGATGATGTTCTACCGACGCAGGGCTTCGCCTAAGCACCGCTACAGTATTATCGAGGTGGACTATGGTGGAGGGGGCACCGCACACGGCTAAAAGATCAAACTGATCAATTGTTGTGTCTCTAGGGTGCCCCCTACCCCTGTATATAAAGGAGCAAGGGGGGGTGCGGCCGGCCAGGAGAGAGGGCGCGCCAGGAGTAGTCCTACTCCCACCGGGAGTAGGACTCCCCCCTTTCCTAGTTGGATTAGGACCTGGGAGGGGGAAAGAGGAGGGAGAGAGGAAGGAAGGGGGGCGCCGCCCCCCTCTCCTTGTCCTATTCGGACTGGGGGGGAGGGGCGCGCGACCCAGACCTGGCTGCCTCTCCTCTTCTCCGTAAAGGCCCACTAAGGCCCATTAACCTCCCGGGGGGTTCCAGTAACCTCCCGGGGGGTTCCGGTAACCTCCCGGTACTCCGGTAAAATCCTGATTTCACCCAGAACACTTCCGATATCCAAACATAGGCTTCCAATATATCAATCTTCATGTCTCGACCATATCGAGACTCCTCGTCATGTCCGTGATCACATCCGGGACTCCGAACAACCTTAGGTACATCAAAACATATAAACTCATAATATAACTGTCATCGAAACGTTAAGCGTGCGGACCCTACGGGTTCGAGAACTATGTAGACATGACCGAGACACATCTCCGGTCAATAACCAATAGCGGAACCTAGATGCTCATATTGGTTCCAACATATTCTACGAAGATCTTTATCGGTCAGACCGCATAACAACATACGTTGTTCCCTTTGTCATCGGTATGTTACTTGCCCGAGATTCGATCGTCGGTATCTCAATACCTAGTTTCAATCTCGTTACCGGCAAGTCTATTTACTCATTCCGTAATACATCATCCCGCAACGAACTCATTAGTTTCAATGCTTGCAAGGCTTAAGTGATGTGCATTACCGAGAGGGCCGAGAGATACCTCTCCAACAATCAGAGTGACAAATCCTAATCTCGAAATACGCCAACCCAACAAGTACCTCCGGAGACACCTACAGAGCACCTTTATAATCACCCAGGTACGTTGTGACGTTTGGTTGCACACAAAGTGTTCCTCCGGTAAACGGGAGTTGCATAATCTCATAGTCATAGGAACATGTATAAGTCATGAAGAAAGCAATAGCAACATACTAAACGATCGTGTGCTAAGCTAACGGAATGGGTCAAGTCAATCACATAATTCTCCTAATGATGTGATCTCATTAATCAAATGACAACTCTTTGTCTATGGTTAGGAAACTTAACCATCTCTGATCAACGAGCTAGTCAAGTAGAGGCATACTAGTGACATATTGTTTGTCTATGTATTCACACATGTATTATGTTTCCGGTTAATACAATTCTAGCATGAATAATAAACATTTATCATGATATAAGGAAATAAATAATAACTTTATTATTGCCTCTAGGGCATATTTCCTTCAATTAGTGTGGGAGAAAATAAGCTTTATACGATCGTGTGATAAGGAAGAAATAAAAGCGACAGACTGCATAATAAAGGTCCATATCACAAGTGGAAATATAAAGTGACGTTCTTTCGCATTAAAATATTGTGCATCCAACTAAAAGCGCATGACAACCTCTGCTACCCTCTACGAAGGGCCTATCTTTTACTTTTATGTCCTACATTGCATAAGAGTCATGGTGATCTTCACCTATCCTTTTTACATTTTATCCTTTGGCAAGCACAGTATGTTGGAAAGATCCTAGTATATATGGCTAATTGGATGTGAGTTTTCATGAACTATTATTGTTGACATTACCCTTGAGGTAAAACGTTGGGAGGCAAAACTATAAGCCCCTATCTTTCTCTGTGTCCGATTAAAACTCCATACCCATAAGTATTGCGTGAGTGTCAGCAATTGTGAAAGACTATATGATAGTTGAGTATGTGGACTTGCTGAAAAGATCTTATACATTGACTCTTTCTTATATTATGATAAATTGCAATTGCTCCAATGACTAAGATTATAGTTTGTTAGTTTTCAATAAAGTTTACAATTCATACTTGAAATTGTGATTGAATTATTACTCTAGTATAAGAGATTATATGACAAGAATTATATATGTTGCTGTTCTAAGAATGATCATGATGCCCTCACGTCCGTATTTTATTTTTATCGACACCTCTACCTCTAAACATGTGGACATATTTTTCGATTTTGGCTTTCGCTTGAGGACAAGCGAGGTCTAAGCTTGGGGGAGTTGATACATCCATTTTGCATCATGCTTTTATATCGATATTTATTGCATTATGGGCTGTTATTACACATTATGTCACAATACTTATGCCTATTCTCTCTTATTTTACAAGGTTTACATAAAGAGGGAGAATGCCGGTAGCTGGGATTCTGGGCTGGAAAAGGAGCAAATATTAGAGACCTATTATGCACAGCTCCAAAAGTCCTGAAACTTCACGGAAGACGTTTTCAGAATATATAAAAAATACTCAGCGGAAGAAGTTCACCAGGGGGCCACACCCTACCCACGAGGGTGGGGGCACGCCCTACCCCCCTGGGCGTGCCCCCCCACCTCGTGGGCCCCCTGGTGGCCCTCCGGTGGCCATCTTCTGTTATATGAAGTCTTTCGATGGGAAAAAACCAGAAGCCATCTTCTCGGACGAAACTCCGCCACCACGAGGTGGAACCTTGGCGGAACCAATCTAGGGCTCCGGCGGAGCTGTTCTACCGGGGAAACTTCCCTCCAGGAGGGGGAAATCATCGCCATCGTCATCACCAATGCTCCTCTCATCGGGAGAGGGGAATCTCCATCAACATCTTCATCAGCACCATCTCCTCTCAAAACCCTAGTTCATCTCTTGTATCCAATTCTTGTCTTCAAGTCCGGGATTGGTGTTAGTAGGTTGCTAGTAGTGTTAATTACTCCTTGTAGTTTATGCTAGTTGGTTTATTTGGTGGAAGATATATGTTCAGATCCTATATGCATATTAATACCCCTCTGATTATGAACATGTTTATGCTTTGTGAGTAGTTACGTTTGTTCCTGAGGACATGGGAGAAGTCTTGCTATTAGTAGTCATGTGAATTTGGTATTCGTTTGATATTTTGATGAGATGTATGTTGTCTCTCCTCTAGTGGTGTTATGTGAACGTCGACTACATAACACTTCACCATTGTTTGGGCCTAGAGGAAGGCATTGGGAAGTAATAAGTAGATGATGGGTTGCTAGAGTGACAGAAGCTTAAACCCTAGTTTATGCGTTGCTTCGTAAGGGGCTGATTTGGATCCATATGTTTCATGCTATGGTTAGGTTTACCTTAATACTTTTGTTGTAGTTGCGGATGCTTGCAATAGAGGTTAATCATAAGTGGGATGCTTGTCCAAGTAAGGGCAGCACCCAAGCACCGGTCCACCCACATACAAAATTATCAAAGTACCGAACGCGAATCATATGAACGTGATGAAAACTAGCTTGACGATATTCCCATGTGTCCTCGGGAGCGCTTTTCTCTATATAAGAGTTTGTCCAGGCTTGTCCTTTGCTACAAAAAGGATTGGGACACCTTGCTGCACTTTATTTACTTTTGTTACTTGTTGCTCGTTACAAATTATCCTATCACAAAACTATCTGTTACCACTTATTTCAGTACTTGCAGAGAATACCTTGCTGGAAACCACTTATCATTTCCTTCTGCTCCTCGTTGGGTTCGACACTCTTACTTATCGAAAGGACTAGATAGATCCCCTATACTTGTGGGTCATCACCGGCCCTCATGGGGCGCGCCCCCAAGTAGGATTCCTACTAGGAATAGGAATCCTATTCATAGTAGGTTTCCAACAAGGGAAGAGTGGGGGAAGGAAGGAGAGGGAGAGAGGGAGAAGGAAAGGGAGGGGAGGGGGCGCCGCCCCCTCCTAGTCCAATTAGGTCTCCTCAAGGGGGGGTGGCCAGCCCTAGGGCCCTCTCCTCTCTCTCACACAAGGCCCATGTTGGCCCATTAGTTCCCCCGAGGTTTCGGATAACCCCCGACACTTCGATATTTATCCGGTGACCCCGGAACTCATCCGGTATCCGAATAACATCGTCCAATATATCAATCTTTATGTCTCGACCATTTCGAGACTCCTCGTCATGCCCGTGATCACATCCGAGACTCGAACTACCTTCGGTACATCAAAAAACATAAACTCATAATACCAATTGTCATCGAACGTTAAGCGTGCGGACCCTACGGGTTCGAGAACTATGTAGACATGACCGAGACTCATCTCCGGTCAATAACCAATAGCGGAACCTGGATGCTCATATGGGTTCCTACATATTCTACGAAGATCTTTATCGGTCAAACCGCATAACAACATACGTTGTTCCCTTTGTCATCGGTATGTTACTTTCCCGAGATTCGATCGTCGGTATCTTAATACCTAGTTCAATCTCGTTACCGGCAAGTATCTTTACTCGTTGTAATGCAACATACCGCAACTAACTCATTAGTCACATTGCTTGCAAGGCTTATAGTGATGTGCATTACCGAGAGGGCGGATACACAGAGTGACAAATCCTAATCTCGATCTATGCCAACTCAACAAACAACATTGGAGACACCTGTAGAGCATATTTATAGCCAACCAGTTACGTAGTGATGTTTGATAGCACACTAAGTGTTCCTCCGGTACTTGGGAGTTGCATAATCTCATAGTCATAGGAACATGTATAAGTCATGAAGAAAGCAATAGCAATAAACTAAACGATCATAGTGCTAAGCTAACGGATGGGTCAAGTCAATCACATCATTCTCTAATGATGTGGTCCCGTTCATCAAATGACAAATCATGTCTATGGTTAGAAAACTTAACCATCTTTGATTGACGAGCTAGTCAAGTAGAGGCATACTAGTGACACTCTATTTGTCTATGTATTCACACATGTACTAAGTTTCCGGTTAACACAATTCTAGCATGAATAATAAACATTTATCATGATATAAGGAAATATAAATAACAACTTTATTATTGCCTCTAGGGCATATTTCCTTCAAAAGTCCCCCTTGGTGCGCCGGCCTAGGGGAGGAGTCCCACTCCCTCCCGTAGTCCAATTCAGCCCCTCCACGAGGAAAGGGGAGGGGCGCCTTCCCTACTTGGGCCCTTGTGGTCCAAGTTGGCTTCCACCTCTTGGCTTTTTTATGCCGATTGGTATTTAAATTAAATATAAAATGTTCTAAATATTTTCAAACCAATATATATATATAGGTCATATATACTCCCTCCATTCCTTTATATAAGGTGTATTTATTTTTTGATAAAATCCCAGAATGTAAGGTGCATTTCTTCTAATTCCACATAATTCCTTTATTAGCCCTTCAGAAAAAGGGAAAGTATCTCTATCCCGATTTTCTATATCTCTTCTTGTAGCAAAAGAAGGAAAGTATCTCTTTATCGATTGCATGTATCTCTTAATTTCCTGGACTAACCGATTTACTTGCCGCTAACTAACAAATTTGTCAAGGGTAATTCCGTCCTGAGTTTTCCATAATTATGTGCCTTGGTCACCGTGCCGAAAGTAATACGCCTTACATAAAGGAATAGAGTGAGTATAATTTAACATCTCTGGAAACATTTTCCACCTATATATATATTAATCGGTAATACCCGGTATTACCCTATACTCACTGAAACCCTTCTGGAACCTCTCGGAACTATTCAGAATATTAATGAAACAATTTCACAAATATATTCTCATTACTTCTATACCACTAACACTCAATGGATCGTGATTACCTTAAGCTTGTGACCCCTTAGGTTCGGTAAATCATAGACATGAGCGAAACCCCTTCGTTCAATGACCGATAGCGGAACCGTGGACATCCATATCGGTCCCTATGATTACATGAATGATATTCGCCTGAACCTTTGGTTATCATGTGATGTTCCATTTGCTTCGCGATACTTTACAAAACCCGATGTGCATCGGTATTATCCTGACTCATCACCATGCTCACTATACAGTTGCTCCCGTTACCGGTTTTGTTCTTCTTTCTCGTTGACGTGTTCCGACATCCCTTTGATGTAGTCACTTGTGACTGGCCAGATGATGATGGATGCCGTCACACGGAGAGAGCCCTAAGAATATCTCTCCATCATCGAAGGAGCAAATCCCACTCCCGAGCTATCCGGTCACTTGTCAAACTTTCCGATGAACCTGAAAGTTGTCATTATGATCACCTTGATACAGATGACGTTTGAGCAACCCCAAAGACCACCGTCAGTAGGAAGTGACCGAGCCAGTCTGAGGAACTAAAACACATGTTAACACTCTGTGTTATAACAGATGATTTCAGACGACATAATCACAAAGTATAACAGACAAGTATTGGCTCAATTCAATATGATCGTTCTTCTAACGTCATACCCTCAATGTTGTTTTATGACTATCGTTACATTTAACAATATCCTAAGATCGGGAAAACATGATCACCAACAACACTTGAGCCAGTCTTAGAGGCGAGACCGGGAACCTATTGTTACCGTTTATTACTTCACACGTGCATACGAGTTTTCCACTGAATCACATATTCCAGGATCATAGCAGTTATAGCTTGAAATATAAAATCTTAATTATGAATAATGGAAATATACTAATACAATATTATTGCCTCTAAGGCATATTTCCAACAATTCTACGGAGCTCCAAATGACCTAAAAATTTACGGAGATTTTTTTATTCAATATATGAAAAATACTGGAACGGAGATCTACCGGAGGGGGGCACCTACTGTCCACAAGGCAACAGGGCATGCCCACCCTCACAGGGCACGCCATGATGCCTTGTGGGGCCCACAACTTGCCTCTGCCTCCCTCCTTCTGCTATATGAAGCATTTTCCCTAAAACAAATTAAAAGGAAGATTCTCCGGACGAAGCACCGCTGTCTCGAGACAAAACCTTGGAAGGAGCACTTTTGCTCTTCGGCGGAGCGATTCCGACGGGGATACTCCCCTCCAGGGGAGGGGGGATCGAAGCCATCGACATCACCCACGATATTCTGATCATGGGAGGACCAATCTTCATCATATTTAAGCATATTCAGATCCTAGTTGTGTTTATTTGGTGGAAGATTATATGTTTAGATCCTTAAGCATATTCAATACACATATGATCTTCAACATGATTATGATTGTGAGTATTTACTTTTGTTCTTGAGGACATGAGAGAAGTCTTGTTATAAGTAATCATGCGAAGTTTGTATTCGTTCGATATTTTGATGATATGTATGTTGTACATCCTTTAGTGGTGTCATGTGAACATCGACTAAATGACACTTCACCATATTTAGGCCTAAGGGAAGGCATTGTGGAGTAATAAGTAGATGATGGGTTGCGAGAGTGACAGAAGCTTAAACCCAGTTTATGCGTTATTCTGTAAGGGGCTGATTTGGATCCATATGTTTCCTGCTATGGTTAGATTTATCTTAATTCTTCTTTCATAGTTGCCGATGCTTGTGAGAGGGGGTAATCATAAGAGGGTTGCTTGTTCAAGTAAGAACAACACCCTAGCACCGGTCCACCCACATATAAAATTATTAAAGTAACGAGCGCTACTTTCAGTAATTGCTAAACATGATGAACGTAACTAGACGAGAATTCCCATGTGTCCTCGAGAACACTTTGCTTTATAGAAGAGAACTTTTCGGCTTGTCCTTTGCTATAAAAAGAATTGGGCCACCTTCTCGGACCTTATTACTATTGGTACTTGTTACTTGTTACGAATTATCTTGCCACAAAACTATCTATCACCGCTACTTTCAGTAATTGCAGAAAATACCTTGCTGAAAACCACTTGTCATTTCCTTCCGCTCCTCATTGGGTTTGACACTCTTATTTATCGAAAAGACTACGATCTATCCCCTATACTTGTGGGTCATCAATCTCCCATTCATCCCCCTCTGGTAGACATACTTCGTTCTGACAGAAGACGGCAATCCCAAGCGCAATATGTGAAGATGACATAAAAGCTATTTTTCCAGTGGAAAAGAATGGGTATTCGATAGTGGGTTCACCGACCACATGACCGACCACATGACCGGACATAGAGATATGTTCCACGTCGTCCCAAGAGAAGTGTCACATTCAGAGATAGATCCAAAGGGGAGGTATTAGGCCTTGGTAAGGTGGACATCTCGGTAGACTCAATGAGGGAGGGGATTACTTATAGCTGTGGGAAAAATACTTTGGACATGTGTCCGTTGTCATGGTCCGTGGGTAAATCCATGGATCATCTCTCCTGTAATGAAACATTTCATGGTAGGAACTATTCTTCTTTACAGTGTTGTACAAAGTACTAATCGCAGAGGCCTCTCGGAAACGTTTCACGCGAATTCCGCAAAAGAGGGTGCTAGGAGTCCGTTTTAGGATCTCATTTGCGTATTGCTAAAACTAGCCCCTCTCCCGTTTCCCCGTTCACCGATCCTGAAAATTCGCACGTTACTATCCATCATTATGTACTGCTGAAAATAGCCCCCACTCCCTGGTCCTAAAAATTCGAACGTTAACCCCTAGCGACGACTCGCACATTACTACTAGTCGTGCCACGCCGTCCGCGCCCCTTCACCCTCCATGTGTAGCGACAGTTACTGAAATGCGTGGGGCAAAATTGCTGGAACTGAAGCGAGCGGTTAATTGCATCCATTTAAACACCGATGAGGGGTAAGTCTTCCCTTCCCACATGCTTACACGGTCTACAAGAGAAAAAAATTATACCTTTTTTGCATGGTAATACGTGTCTCATTCATATCATAAAGATCAAAGTACAAATCACGTAATCACCGATATGACAAAACTGAAAAGATAGCAGAACATCTCTAAGCTTGACACCAACGCCCGTCATCTGCCTCCGGCACCACCACAACAACCACCAAAGAAAAGAATGACAGATCACCTCCTCACCCGAGCTCGACGCAGCTCCATCGCTATGCAGCTTTGCGGACCTCCAAGGTGGATCACCAAAAGTGAAGCCATTACTGTTTAACGAATCAGACCGGGGCAACACCCCGGACACTGTTGGGGAACGTAGTAATTTCAAAAAATTTCCTACGCACACATAAGATCATGGTGATGCATAGCAACGAGAGGGGAGAGTGTTGTCTACGTACCCTCGTAGACCAAAAGCGGAAGCGTTAGCACAACGCGGTTGATGTAGTCGTACGTCTTCACGATCCGACCGATCTAGTACCGAACGCACGGCACCTCCGAGTTCAGCACACGTTCAGCTCGATGACGTCCCTCGAACTCCGATCCAGCCGAGCGTTGAGGGAGAGTTTTGTCAGCATGACGGCGTGGTGACGATGATGATGTTCTACCAACGCAGGGCTTCGCCTAAGCACCGCTACGATATGACCGAGGTGGATTATGGTGGAGGGGGGCACCGCACATGGCTAAGAGATCCAAGGGATCAATTGTTGTGTCTATGGGGTGCCCCCTGGCCACGTATATAAAGGAGTGGAGGAGGGGAGGGGTCGGCCCTCTCTATGGCACGCCCTAGGGGAGTCCTACTCCCACCGGGAGTAGGATTCCCCCTTTCTTAGTAGAACTAGGAGCCCTTCCAAGTAGTAGGAGTAGGAGAGAAGGAAAGGGAAAAGAGAAGAGAAGGAAGGAGGGGGTGCAACCCTTCCCCCTAGTCCAATTCGGACTAGGCCTTGGGGGGCGCGCGGCTTGCCTCTCGCTCTCTCCCAGCCCAATAAGGCCCATACACTCACCGGCAAATTCCCGTAACTCCCCGGTACTCCGATAAATACCCGAATCACTCGGAACCTTTCCGATGTCCGAATATAGTCATCCAATATATCGATCTTTACGTCTCAACCATTTCGAGACTCCTCGTCATGTCCCCGATCTCATCCTGGACTCCGAACTACCTTCGGTACATCAAAACACATAAACTCACAATATAACCGTCATCGAACTATAAGCTTGCGGACCCTACGGGTTCGAGAACTATGTAGACATGACTGAGACACGTCTCTGGTCAATAACCAATAGCGGAACCTAGATGCTCATATTGGCTCCCACATATTCTACGAAGATCTTTATCGGTCAGACCGCATAACAACATACGTTGTTCCCTTTGTCATCGGTATGTTACTTGCCCGAGATTCGATCGTCGGTATCTCAATACCCAGTTCAATCTCGTTACCGGTAAGTCTCTTTACTCGTTTCGTAATACATCATTCCGCAACTAACTCATTAGTTGCAATGCTTGCAAGGCTTAAGTGATGTGCATTACCTAGTGGGCCCAGAGATACCTCTCCGACAATCGGAGTGACAAATCCTAATCTCAAAATACGCCAATCCAACAAGTACCTTCGGAGACACCTGTAGAGCACCTTTATAATCACCCAGTTACGTTGTGACGTTTGGTAGCACACAAAGTGTTCCTCCGGTAAACGGGAGTTGCATAATCTCATAGTCATAGGAACATGTATAAGTCATGAAGAAAGCAATAGCAACAAACTAAACGATCAAGTGCTAAGCTAATGGAATGGGTCAAGTCAATCACATCATTCTCCTAATGATGTGATCCCGTTAATCAAATGACAACTCATGTCTATGGTTAGGAAACATAACCATCTTTGATCAACGAGCTAGTCAAGTAGAGGCATACTAGTGACACTCTGTTTGTCTATGTATTCACACATGTATTATGTTTTCGGTTAATACAATTCTAGCATGAATAATAAACATTTATCATAATATAAGGAAATAAATAATAACTTTATTATTGCCTCTAGGGCAAATTTCCTTCAGACACGCCATCGAACTCCAGATCTAGCACCCCGCCACGACTAAGACGCCGAAGGAGGAAACCATACCTGCCATCCATGAACCACGAACTCAACACATGTTCCGTCTTTCAGATGTCGTCGATGCAGACCATAATATGCATCCGCTCCTGGACTACCTCCCAAACTCCGCGCTGACGCTGGTGCAAACGCCATCGCAAGGCGGAACCCGAGGACACAGATCCACCACGAAGATGCCGCTGCCGCCACGCCGTCCTTACTTGAACAGAGTGGTTTCCAAATCCTTCTTCAACCATAGGGCTGATGGCCTCGTCAGGGAAGGATCCGAAGAATCTTTATTCAACACCGTCATCGTCGCCGACGAAGCCAAGACAATGAACAGTCTAAAAACCTAGACTACGAGAGAGTAAAAACGATCCACACGCGTGGATCCGACGACCCCTTCACCACCAACGACCGAGGTCGCCGGCGGAGGGGAGCCGCTGGAAGATTGGCGTCTCCTGGCGACGGCTAGGGTTGGAGCCGCCAGGGACGAGAGGAAGACAACCTGTAGCAATTACACCTTTTTTTGTATGGAGGGAGTTGTACATCAGATAATGATGTACAGGTGTTAATAAAAAACAGATACTGATGCACAGACAAATTTTTTTTTTTGAGAGAGAGTTGTACAAAGTCTTGTTTTTTATTTCATGGTGCACCAATTTTCCCTTGCTTGCCAGGAGATAAAAACTCTTGTTAGGGTGTGTGCAAACTGCAAAGTACCGAGCGCAAAAGACATCTCAGAAATTTACCTTTGGTAGAAAAGAATCTGAGAGCAAGGTCACTCGCAAAAAAATAAAAAAAAATCCATGGCCATGGCAAGCCGAGTCCACGCCGAGGCTGCACCCGAGCCGAGTTTCCCGCCGAGGGGCACAACCCAACCCAAAGCTCCCAAGCCTAGCGAAAGTGCGAAACACGTCCAGGAGGGGCGTTGCTTGCGTGTTCCGGTGGGGAGTGCAAAACATTTTGGACAGGCCCCGGTGGGCAGGGTCCGCCTTCTTTCTCCCCCCTCGCCTATTTAAGGCCGCGCTCCCCACCTCAGTTGCCCAGAAGTTGCCCCTCCCCCTCCCCTCCCCTCCCCTCGGATGCCCGTCTCGCTCCACACTCCGCTCTCGGTCCCTCCCGTCGCAGCGCTGCCGCGCCGGGCGGCCATGGCAGAGTAAGTGAGCCTCTCTGACCCGGTCTCTCGGTCTCTCTCCTACTTTTCTGCTGCTCGGGATCCTTTTTGTTTTATTTTCTCACGTGGTCTGGTGGTATTATCTGCTTCTGGGGTCTGGGTTTCGGTTTGATCCAGAGGGGCGTCGCGATTGATTCCGGTAGGTGGTTTTTGGAGAAGATCGGATGGCGATGCAGTGGGAGAGGAGATGTCAGTCTGACGGGGCGATGAGCGTGGGATCGTCGGGGAGCAAGACCGGTGCGAGTGCGACGCCGCTGACGTGATTCAGAGCCTTCCCCCCGAAGGAAGCAGAGGAGTTCTCGAAAAAAAAAGGTGGAGGGTGACGCACTGACGCTTCGCACCGCCGGCGTGAATCCGGCCCGGCTTTCCTCTTTGTTGCAGCGGCAGCGCAGGGGGTTAATGATCGGCTGAGGTGCCGGTGGAGCCGTCTCGAGTCTCCACTAAGCAGAGAAGGGTGGCGCCTCCGGCCTCCGCGCAGTCGTCGTGAATCCGGCCCGGTTCTGCTCGTTGCTGCAGCGGCGGTGGTGCAGGGGTTCACGATCGATCTGCTTGAGTTGGGAGGGCTCTGTTAAGCGGAGACTCATCTGCTCGCAGCTGTCTGTCACAAAGCAGAGTAAAGAAGTGTCTTGTCCGTTTCGCTCCGTTTTGTTTCGTGGAGACTGCTCCGATCTCGTGGTCACAGGGCAGACTAGAGTTCGCAGATTTGTGCTGTTGGGTCGCCGAGTTGCATCACACCTCGTTTGACACTCTTTCAGTTTAGCCTTCAGGTTTCCGTTTGTGTGCAGTGACACACAAATGACAGCTGCAGGTTTAAGAACAGAGCACCTGTTCTTAAATTCCAGTGCTTCCAGCTGGAAACTGTTGGTGGCATTCTGCGAACCTGATCATGACTCCACATGTCCATTACATCATTGACTTTGGTTGTTAAGATCAATGGGCATGCTCTGCAATCTGCATTAGTCTCCTCTTTCTTCTGAAACAGAGTTCAGTGGTCTATATCTGTCTTTGGCCTAATACGTTGAAAATAGCAAAGCAAGGCAAAAGATCTTGAAAGAAGCACTTATCTATCAAATTTATTGAGTAGTACATAATTTATTACTCCTATCTTCGTTCCTTTGATTTTTTTTAGTTAGTGAACAGTGACTATTCTTGATTAGTTGGCTTTAAGTTTATGGCAGTTAATATCCTATGACTGAACCTAGAATTCATATAGATGCCTGTCTGTGTAAACATTCTTTCATATATTTCCATTTAGCTAGTTTTTTTGTCGAGAAAGGTATGAAAGAATATAAAAAAAGGTACTAGATAATTTTTTGTTGAGAAAAGTGGGATCTCTATCATGTATAATTAATTGAATTTGTTATCTCACAGATTCTTCAGGTCATTGATCGTTACTACCAAGACAATTGCTACGATGATAATTCATCCCCCGCTTTGCCAGGTTGAGGAATTGCTTGCATGGATGGAGTGCCCAAATTGCAAATACCGCATTGATAATACTGATGTAAGTAGCATCCACTCTTTGCATTTACTTTTATGCTCGGTTCTCTTGTAATTCCCCCCCATAAAAATCTGGTGCATCTTGTACTCCCCCTGTTCCTGATTTCTGGGCATCTTGTGGTTGCACTTCATGCTTTGTGTTGCAGGTTTTATCACAGTGGCCAGGACTCCCTGCTGGTGTCAAATTTGATCCAACTGATCTCGAACTGCTTGAACATTTAGAAGGAAAGGTTGGCAGGGCAGCGTCCCATGTACTAATAGATGATTTTATTCCAACCATAGGGGAGGCCCAAGGAATCTGCTATACACATCCGGAAAATCTCCCTGGTACATGATTCTTACTTGGACTTGCTATCAGGGCCTTCTGATTTAAATACTTATACCATGCAGAGTAATTCTTGGTAGTTAACTCATATACCCCTGTAGGTATCAAGATGGACGGGAGCACCGGTCACTTCTTCCACAAAGTATCCAATGCATACGTTGTTGGCAAGCGTAAGCGTCGCAAGATTAGCAATAGTGACCACACTGTCTGTGATGAGAATATCAGATGGCACAAGACTGGAAAATCCAGATCTATCTTAGATAATAACGGTGTCATAAAAGGATGGAAGAAAATATTGGTTCTTTACATTGGTTATCGGAAAGGAGGTGGCAAGACAGAGAAAACTAATTGGAGAATGCATCAGTACCACCTTGGGGTAGATCAAGATGAAAAGCAGGAGGAGCTTGTTGTTTCCAAAGTCTTTTATCAGGTGCAGTCAATGAATGCCGGGCAGTCTCTAGTGTGCGGTGTTAGTGAAGAATTTGATTCATTTGCTGGGGAAGACGATCCTACAACCACAATGACATACCCTCTGCAGACTCGTTGCCCAAACGGTAGCCCATCCGGAACCGAGCAGAATCAGGTATATCTTCATTGCCTATGTGAAAACTTCTGTCTAACTTTATGGATCATATGAAGCTTCAGTTTTCCTATATACATGAAATAAATCCTATGTACATCAAGTGAACTCTGTTTGTGAGATTATAGAGTATTGACTTAATAGTAGTGATCTGTCGGTGAATTACTGGGGTACCCTGAAACAAACCTTGCAATACTAGGATCCCACTGTTGCGATTGCGATTCCTTCTCAGCTGTAGGTTCAGGTAGTGGATGCTATACTGCACCAAAATCAACAAGATACTCCTACTACAGAGGAAAATTTCCTCTGCTTGCAAGAGGGCTTCCAAGAGTCGCACAAATATATCAGAAGCTTCAAGTCCTTATAAAGATCCATGCATATCAACTTAGAGTAGTACATATATCATCAAGCCTTCTGATTCCTTTACTACCAATTGGCAGATTCAATACATAATCGATCCTGATGAGTGATTACAACAATATACTACCTTTGAGCTTGTGTGGCAAGCTTTTCATGAACCCAAATCACATCTTGAATAGGACATGCATTTTACTGTTTCAGCTGCTAAGATAACCCCCTCAAGTTATGCCTTCTTCCTGAATTAACATTGTGTATGTACACAGTAGTCAGCAGAGTACAATGTCACCTTGTACATTGTGACAACTCCTGCATCTCACTGCCACTCATGTTACTTGTTACCGCTGCAACTGTGACAGGAGGAGGGAGAGTCCCGCATGTCAACTGTTCGGGAAGCCGTGGAATGGCTCGCTGGAAGCTCGTCGCATGCCGTGGAGGACGCACCGCTGTCTGGCCTGGATGAACACCTGTCAAGCGGCGGGACCGCCTACCCTGACCCTGAGGGGCAGCCTCTGCCGCTTGACGCGGAGGCGCTCCAGGAGTTGCCCGACCTCGGAGCGCCTCCAGATATCCCCCTTCCACCCGTAAGTGCACCGATTGCCGCCACGTTTCGTTTCCCGGTGCATATATATTTCTCATGGCTCATCTCCTTGTCTCGTGTATGTTTTCGGCAGGACATGAATTTGGAGTCGCAGGATAGCATGGAGATGTGGCTGGCCAGCGTGTTAACAGAGGATGAGGAGGGGTTTGAAGTAGCGGAGCAACGAAAAGAGGCCGGTTTTTCTCCGTGATGTAGTAGTATGTTGTATCTCTGTGCATGAGTGATGGATCTCCGAGAAAATTTTGTATATGATACTGGAGCTTGCCAATTGAGCATTGCTCGGCTATGTTTAATGTTTGTAGTAGTAGCAGACATTTGTTTTCAAAAATGTAAATGTGGGAGCACCACTCCCAATTTCATAGCCATAAAAGTCTGAATGATATACAACAACAGTCAGTCCTTCTGAAACTTATCAAACCCACAACGCGCCGAGTGCTTGTTCCTGAATACCAGACCAAATATGCCCGCCAAAAAAAGAAGAAAGAATACCAGACCAAATAGTGCTTGTTCCTGAATACCAGACTCGGGGGACGACTAGGTTTTCCCCCCGCCACCTCCCCATCCCGCGCCCTCCCTCACTGCCGCCTCCGGTGGCCACTGGCCCGCGGCAGCGGTGAGGCCTCCCCCGCCTCCTTCTCTTCCACCTCTGCTTCCTCCCCTCCGGTGGACCACTTCCCGTGCGTGAATCCACCGCGGCTGCAGCTCTGTGCTTCAACTTCTTCGCGACCACGTGGCTCGTTGGTGCTTTGATAGCCGTCCATCGTCCATCCAACGCTCGCCATTCCTCCATACCACTTCGCGTGTTACATAGGATCGGACGGTTGGGAGGACTCAAAGCGTCGTTGTTTACTTTTCGGCAAAAGAGCAACTATGCCCAACTGCCATGTTTTACCTTTTTTGTTTCGATTTTCCCTTTCAAGTATATAAAGCCAATGATCGAGAGACATCTAGGATATTTTGCTTGTATTGGGGTAAACCCTTGCCGCCAGTGTTTTTGGTTGACACTTAGGTGTATGCGAACTCCTCCAAAATTTCTTGCAATACAAGCAAAATATCCTAGAGGTCTCTCGATCCTTGGCTCTAGTTTCGCTAAGTTTTGTTATTGAGTGAGTGCTAGTCTGAATTTAGTTCTTCGGACCATGTTGGATTTGACAAGTGGTAATCAGAGCTTCTTTTTTTTTAAGAAAGAAAAACCCTCGGCCTCTGCATCAATCGATGCATGCACCCATATTATTAAAAAGTGTAATAAAGTCTTAGGGTCCCAAAAGGCCCATAATCTTAGTGCAAAATGAAAGAAAACATTAAAAAGATGCCACATGCAGCTATACATAGCAGGCTATGATGCCTATACACCTAGCCTATGATTAACTCGCCATCCAAATCGGCTGAAGATACGTCTCCCAGCGCTTGCACCCAATAAGCAAAAGCTCTTTGTAGTCCGCATGAATGATTAATGACCACATACGGATCGACGTTGTAGCTCTGTAGATAACCTGCAAAAAATTCATGAAGTTTGTCCCATTAAAAATCAAATCATTTCTAGTATTCCATATAGCCCAAAATAGTGCACATATCCCTATCCGAATATGTTTCGCTATATGTATATCCACTCCATTGAGCAACGTCCTAAATAACGTGTTTATGCTCGTTGGGGTATGGACGTTAAAAGCTATATGTATTGAGCACCATAATAATTTTGCAAGTGGACACTCGAGAAAGAGGTGTTTAATCGTTTCATTGTGATCACAAAAACAACATCTGGAATTACCAATCCAACTTCTTTTTAGCAAGTTATCTTCGGTCAATATGACCCCAATGTGAACGAACCACATGAAGATTTTAATTCGGAGCGGAACTTTAATCTTTCATATGTGCAATGACCTAGACAATGGCCAGAAATCAATTAGATCCTAATACATAGATTTCACTAAGAAGGTTCCATTCGCAACTAACTTCCACTGAATCGTATCCTCATGGTCCGATAGTTGAACTTCCACCAACCTGCGGACTAGGTGCAACCACTCGTTCCAACGTTCCCCCACTAGGGATCTCCTAAATTGGATATTAAGCGGTACCGAATTTAATAATGTGGTGACATAATCTTCCTTATGTTGCACAATATTATATAGGGATGGGTATTGCAGAGTCAGAGGCATCTCCCCTAGCCATGTATCCTCCCAGAATCTAGTAGTGGTACTTTACCTACAATGAACTTCACACATTGAAAGAAGGTGACCTTTGTATTCATTAACCCCTTCCAAAAAGGCGAGTCTGTAGGCCTAGCTATAACCTAGGCCAAAGTCTTAGTGCATAGGTACTTATTTCGCAAAATTTGTACCCACATATCCTCGGTCTCAACCGATGGCATGTATAGCCATTTGCTAAGCAAGCATCTATTTTTTACCTCTAAGTTCTCGACCCCTAACACACCTTGGTCCTTTGGTCTGCATATAATATATCCCATCGAGCCAATCGGTATTTCTTCTTAGCCTCATCACTTTGCCAAAAGAAACGGGATCGATAGGAGTCTAATCTTTTCTGTACCCCTACACGCACTTCAAAGAAAGATAAAAGGAACATCGGCAGGCTCGTCAAAACCGAATTTATCAAAACCAGCCGACCTCCGTAAGACATTAGCTTGCCCTTCAAGCAACTTAGTCTTGTTTCAAATCTATCTTCTATACATTTCCATTCCTTGTTCATTAAACGTCGATGGTGAATTGGGATCCCTAAGTAACTAAACGATAGGGAACCCATTTCGCATCCGAACAATTGTCTGTACTCATCCTGTTCCTCTTTCGCTCTCCCAAAACAGAACAATTCACTTTTGTTAAAATTTATTTTTAGTCCAGACAAGCTTCATATTCCTGGCTTTTGCGACATCGTGCTCCATGAAAAGAATGGTGTCGTCAGCGTATTATAGAATGGATACCCCCCTCTACCAGGTGGGGAACTAGTCCTCCTAATTGGCCATTCTCTTTAGCCCGATCGATGAGGACTGCCAACATATCCGCTACTATGTTGAACAGCACGGGGGACATGGAGTCCCCCTGTCTTAGCCCCTTGTGTGTCTGAAAATAATGCCCCGTGTCATCATTTACTTTTATCCCAACACTACCCTTATGTATGAATGCGTCCACCTGAGATCTCCAGGACTCATTGAACCCCTTCATATGTAGGGCTTGCTAGAGGAAGGGCCATTTGACCTTGTCATATGCTTTCTCAAAGTCCACTTTGAATATAACACCAACTAGTTTCTCCGTGTGGATTTCATGGAGAGTTTCATGTAGGACGACAACCCCTTCAAGGATGTGTCGCCCTGGCATGAAAACAGTTTGGGTTGGTTGAACTACCGAATGAGCTATCCACGTTAACCTATTCGTACCAACCTTGGTAAAGATCTTGAAGCTTACATTGAGAAGACAGATCGACCTAAATTGCTTAATGCGAGTAGCCTCCACCTTCTTTGGCAACAATTTTATTATTCCAAAATTTAAGTGGAATAACTATAAGTGACCGTCGAACAAGTCCTGAAACAAAGGCATAAGATATCCCTTGATGCTATGCCAACATTTCTTTTGAAATTCCACCGAGAACCCATCCGGTCCGGGGGCTTTATTTTGTTTCATTTGTGGTATTGCATCAAACACCTCTTTCTCAGTGAACGGAGCAGACAACACCTCATTCTCATTGGAGCTGAGCTGAGGTATATCCCCGATCGCGCTCTCATCTAGAGACACAAAAATTTCTTTGGGTGCTCTGAAAAGCTTCTTATAATATTTAGAGATGTACAGTTTGAGGTTTTCATGCCCTACAATTGTACCCTCATCTAATTCAAGTTGAATAATTTTCTTTTTTCTATGTTTCCCATTAGCTATCAGATGAAAAAATTGGGTATTATCATCCCCTTGGACGATCTTAGATACCTTCGCTCTAAGTGCCCATTTCATCTCCTCCTCTCGCAGAAGAGCTTGTAACTTATTCCTCGCCTCATTCTTAATGTTTCGTTCAGACGTATGAAGAATTGTGGCTTCCACTCTTAAATCAATCTCATTAATAATTTTTATCAGTCTCTCCTTTTCAACTTTATATAAACTACTTTGATTCTTGGCCCATCCTCTCAGGAACTGGCGCAAATGTCTAATTTTGTTTTGCCATCTATCAATATTTGAGATCCCTCCCGACTCCTTGGCCCATTCTGCTGCAATGAGATTTGGGAATCCTTCCCTCTCGAACCATCCTAATTTGAAAGAGAAAATATTTCTGTTTCCCACATGTATCGCTTCCCCAGAATCGACCAACGATGGAGTATGATCAGAAATGGCCCTCTATAGGGCGTGAACCGTCACCAAAGGAAATTTCTATTCCCACTAAACACTAGTGAGAACCCGGTCCAATTTCTCATAAGTAGGGACTGGTAACGAATTAGCCCATGTGAGTTGTCTCCCAGTGAGGTCCATCTCCCTCAAATCAAGACTTTCAATGATCGTATTAAACAGGAATGACCATCTCCCATCGAAATTGTCATTATTTTTTTCGTCTTGTCTTCTAATAATATTAAGGTCTCCCCCCACCAGAATGGGAAGTATTTCATCACCACAAATTCTCACCAAATCTGCAAGGAAATCCGGTTTAAGCTCTGACTGGGCCGCACCATATACGGCCACCAAAGCCCATCTAAACCCATCAACTACGTTTATGTTAGTCCTTGGCGGCAACTGGATCCGGGTTCGCAAGAGAAGTTGGAGGAGCTGTAAAATCCTTCTCTTCTCCTTGGATCCCGGCAGTAGTGCAAGATCGACGGTGTTGGCAGCGGCGATTCATTCGGGTACATGTTTGCTCAAGCGATGGTTGCGAAATATCCTTGTCTTACTCGTATAATCCCACCCTCCCTCCTAGATCCGGCGTACCTTGGGTGTCGTAGCATCAGCTATTGTGCTCGGTGGTCTTATGATCTGTTCTACAAGGCCTAGTTGTAGTTCTGTTGTGGTAAAATCCCCTTCTTGTCTTACATATCATTGGGTAGTGAGCTGATTGATGTTTGCTTGAACTATGTCGGTATTTTCCCAAAGAGGAAGGGATGGTGCAGCACAACAACGGTAGGTATTTCCCTCAGTGATGAGACCAAGGTTATCGAACCAGTAGGAGAACCACGCAACACCACGTAAACAGCTCCTGCACACAAAGAACAAATACTTACAACCCGACATAAGAGAGGGGTTGTCAATCCCTCATGGGTAAAAAGATAGGTAAAATTGTAGTAGATTGGATAAATGGATCTCACGGGAACATGAGATAAAATAAAAAAATTACAGCAAGGTACTTTGGGTTTTTGGATTAATAGATCTGAAAATAAATAAAATCAAATAAAAATAGATCACGAAGGCAAATATACTAAAGAAGAGACTCGGAGGCCGTAGGTTTCACTAGTGCCTTCTCTCGAGAAAAATAGCAAACGGTGGGTAAACAAATTACTGTTGGGAAATTGATAGAACTTCAAATAATCATGATGATATCCAGGCAATGATCATTATATAGGAATCACGTCCAAGATTAGTAGACCGACTCCTGCCTGCATCTACTACTATTACTCCACACATCAACCGCTATCCATCATGCATCTAGTGTATTAAGTTCATGGGGAAACAGAGTAATGCAATAAGAACGATGACATGATGTAGATGAGATCTATTTATGTAGAAATAGACCCCATTGAAGGAAATATGCCCTAGAGGCAATAATAAAGTTATTATTTATTTCCTTATATCATGATAAATGTTTATTATTCATGCTAGAATTGTATTAACCGGAAACATAATACATGTGTGAATACATAGACAAACAGAGTGTCACTAGTATGCCTCTACTTGACTAGCTAGTTGATCAAAGATGGTTATGTTTCCTAACCATAGACATGAGTTGTCATTTGATTAACGGGATCACATCATTAGGAGAATGATGTGATTGACTTGACCCATTCCGTTAGCTTAACACTTGATCGTTTAGTTTGTTGCTATTGCTTTCTTCATGACTTATACATGTTCCTATGACTATGAGATTATGCAACTCCCGTTTACCGGAGGAACACTTTGTGTGCTACCAAACGTCACAACGTAACTGGGTGATTATAAATTTGCTCTACAGGTGTCTCTGAAGGTACTTGTTGGGTTGGCGTATTTCGAGATTAGGATTTGTCACTCCGATTGTCGGAGAGGTATCTCTGGGCCCTCTCGGTAATGCACATCACCTAAGCCTTGCAAGCATTGCAACTAATGAGTTAGTTGCAAGATGATGTATTACAGAACGAGTAAAGAGACTTGCCGGTAACGAGATTGAACTAGGTATTGAGATACCGACGATCGAATCTCGGGCAAGTAACATACCGATGACAAAGGGAACAACGTATGTTGTTATGCGGTCTGACCGATAGAAGATCTTCGTAGAATATGTAGGAGCCAATATGAGCATCCAGGTTCCACTATTGGTTATTGACCGGAGACGTGTCTCGGTCATGTCTACATTGTTCTCGAACCCGTAGGGTCCGCAAGCTTAACGTTACGATGACAATTTCATTATGAGTTTATATATTTTGATGTACCGAAGGTTGTTCGGAGTCCCGGATATGATCATGGACATGACGAGGAGTCTCGAAATGGTCGATACATAAAGATCGATATATTGGACGGCTATATTCGGACACCGGAAGTGTTTCGGGCGATTTCGGAGAAAACCGGAGTGCTAGAAGGGTTACCGGAACCCCCCGGGGAAGTATTGGGCCTTAGTGGGCCTTAGGGGAGAGAGAGGGCAGCAGCCCAGGAGGTGGCGCGCCCCCTCCCATGGGGAGTCCGAATTGGACTACGGGAGGGGGGCGCGGCCCCTCTTTCCCTCTCCCTCTCCCTCTCTTTCCTTCCCCCTTCTCTCTTCCTAGTTGGACTAGGAAAGGGGAGTCCTACTCCTACTAGGAGGAGGACTCCCCCCTCCTTGGCGCGCCTAAGGGCCGGCCGGACTCTCCCCCTTGCTCCTTTATATACAGGGGCAGGGGGGCACCTCTAGACACACAAGTTGATCTTCGTGATCATTCTCTTAGCCGTGTCCGGTGCCCCCCTCCACCATAATCCTCGATAATATTGTAGCGGTGCTTAGGCGAAGCCCTACGACGGTAGAACATCAAGATCGTCACCATGCCGTCGTGCTGACGGAACCCTTCCCCGACACTTTGCTGGATCAGAGTCCGGGGATCATCATCGAGCTGAACGTGTGCTAGAACTCGGAGGTGCCGTAGTTTCGGTGCTTGATCGGTTGGGCTGTGAAGACGTACGACTACATCAACCGCGTTGTGCTAACGCTTCCGCTTCCGGTCTACGAGGGTATGTAGACAACACTCTCCCCTCTCGTTGCTATGCATCACCATGATCTTGCGTGTGCGTAGGAATTTTTTTGAAATTACTACGTTCCCCAACAGTGGCATCCGAGCCTAGGTTTATGCGTTGATGTTATGCACGAGTAGAACACAAGTGAGTTGTGGGCGATATAAGTCATACTGCTTACCAGCATGTCATACTTTGTTTCGGCGGTATTGTTGATGAAGCGGCCCGAACTGACATTACGCGTACGCTTACGCGAGACTGGTTCTACCGACGTGCTTTGCACACAGGTGGCTGGCGGGTGTCAGTTTATCCAACTTTAGTTGAACCGAGTGTGGCTACGCCCGGTCCTTGCGAAGGTTAAAACAGCATCAACTTGACAAACTATCGTTGTGGTTTTGATGCGTAGGTAAGAACGATTCTTGCTAAGCCCGTAGCAGCCACGTAAAACTTGCAACAACAAATTAGAGGATGTCTAACTTGTTTTTGCAGGGCATGTTGTGATGTGATATGGTCAAGACATGATGCTAAATTTTATTGTATGAGATGATCATGTTTGGTAACCGAGTTATCGGCAACTGGCAGGAGCCATATGGTTGTCGCTTTATTGTATGCAATGCAATCGCGCTGTAATGCTTTACTTTATCACTAAGCGGTAGCGATAGTCGTGGAAGCATAAGATTGGCGAGACGACAACGATGCTACGATGGAGATCAAGGTGTCACACTGGTGACGATGGTGATCATGACGGTACTTCGGAGATGGAGATCACAAGTACAAGATGATGATGGCCATATCATATCACTTATATTGATTGCATGTGATGTTTATCTTTTATGCATCTTATCTTGCTTTGATTGACGGTAGCATTATAAGATGATCCCTCACTAAAATTATCAAAGTATAAGTGTTCTCCCTGAGTATGCACCATTGCGAAAGTTCTTCGTGCTGAGACACCACGTGATGATCGGGTGTGATAGGCTCTACGTTCAAATACAACGGGTGCAAAACAGTTGCACACGCGGAATACTCAGGTTAAACTTGACGAGCCTAGCATATAACAGATATGGCCTCGGAACACAGAGATCGAAAGGTCGAGCATGAATCATATAGTAGATATGATCAACATAGTGATGTTCACCATTGAAACTACTCCATCTCACGTGATGATCGGACATGGTTTAGTTGATTTGGATCACGTGATCACTTAGAGGATTAGAGGGATGTCTATCTAAGTGGGAGTTCTTAAATAATATGATTAATTGAACTTTAATTTATCATGAACTTAGTCCTGGTAGTATTAGCATATCTATGTTGTAGATCAATAGCTCGCGTTTAGCTCCCCTGTTTTATTTTTGATATGTTCCTAGAGAAAACTAAGTTGAAAGATGGTAGTAGCAATGATGCGGATTGGATCCATGATCTGAGGTTTATCCTCATTGCTGCACAGAAGAATTATGTCTTTGATGCACCGGTAGGTGACAAACCTATTGCAGGAGCAGATGCAGATGTTATGAACATTTGGCTAGCTCAATATGATGACTACTTGATAGTTTAGTGCACCATGCTTAAACGGCTTAGAATCGGGACTTCAAAGATGTTTTGAACGTCATGGACCATATGAGATGTTCCAGGAGTTGAAGTTAATATTTCAAGCAAATACCCGAGTTGAGAGATATGAAGTCTCCAACAAGTTCTATAGCTAAAAGATGGAGGAGAATAGCTCAAGCAGTGAGCATGTACTCAGATTGTCTGGGTACTACAATCGCTTGAATCAAGTGGGAGTTAATCTTCCAGATAAAATAGTGATTGACAGAATTCTCTAGTCACCATCACGAAGTTAGTAGAACTTCGTGATGAACTATAATATGCAAGGGATAACAGAAATGATTCCAAGCTCTTCATGATGCTGAAATCAACGAAGGTAGAAATCAAGAAAAGCATCAAGTGTTGATGGTAAACAAAACCACTAGTTTCAAGTAAAGGGACAAAGGGAAGAAAGGGGAACTTCAAGAAGAACGGCAAGCAAGTTGCTGCTCAAGTGAAAAACCCAAGTCTGGACCTAAGCCTGAAACTGAGTGCTTCTACTGTAAAGGGACTGGTCACTGGAAGCGGAACTACCCCAAGTAATTGGCGGATAAGAAGGATGGCAAAGTGAACATAGGTATATTTGATATACATGTTATTGATGTGTACTTTACTAGTGTTTATAGCAACCCCTCAGTATTTGATACTAGTTCAGTTGCTAAGAGTAGTAACTCGAAATGGGAGTTGCAGAATGAACAGAGACTAGTTAAGGGTGAAGTGACGATGTGTGTTGGAAGTGGTTCCAAGATTGATATGATCATCATCGCACACTCCCTATACTTTCGGGATTAGTGTTGAACCTAAATAAGTGTTATTTGGTGTTTGCGTTGAGCATAAATATGATTGGATCATGTTTATTGCAATATGGTTATTCATGTAAGTTAGAGAATAATTGTTGTTCTGTTTACATGAATATAACCTTCTATGGTCATACACCCAATGAAAATGGTTTGTTGGATCTCGATCGTGGTGATACACATATTCATAATATTGAAGCCAAAAGATGCAAAGTTAATAATGATAGTGCAACTTATTTGTGGCACTACCGTTTAGGTCATATTGATGTAAAGCGCATGAAGAAAATCCATACTGATGGGTTTTTGGAATCACTTGATTATGAATCAGTTGATGCTTGCGAACCATGCCTCATGGGCAAGATGACTAAGACTCCGTTCTCCGGAACAATGGAGCGAGCAACAAATTTGTTGGAAATCATACATACTGATGTATGTGGTCCGATGAATATTAGGCTCGTGGCAGGTATCATTATTTTCTGATCTTCACAAATGATTTGAGCAGATATGAGTATATCTACTTGATGAAACACAAGTCTGAAATATTTGAAAAGTTCATAGAATTTCAGAATGATGTGGAGAATCATCGTAACAAAAATAAAAGTTTCCACGATATGATCGCAGAAGTAAAATATTTGAGTTACGAGTTTGGCCTTCAGTTAAAACAATGTGAAATAGTTTCACTACTCATGCCACCTGGAACACCACAGTGTAATGGTGTGTCCGAACATCATAACCGTACTTGGGGTTATGCATTAGAGACAGCTACATTCACGTTAAAAAGGGCACCATCTAAATCTGTTGAGATGACACCGTATGAACTATGGTTTGGCAAGAAACCTAAGCTGTCGTTTCTTAAAGTTTGAGGTTGCAATGCTTATGTGAAAAAGTTTCAACCTAATAAGCTCAAACCCAAATCGGAAAATTGCGTCTTCATAGGATACCCAAAAGAAAATGTTGGGTACACCTTCTGTCACAGATCCGAAGGCAAGTTATTCGTTGCTGAGAATGGATCCTTTCTAGAGAAGGAGTTTCTCTCGAAAGAAGTGAGTGGGAGGAAAGTAGAACTTGATGAGGTAACTATACCTTCTCCCTTGGAAAGTAGTTCATCACAGAAATCTGTTCCTGTGACTACTACACCAATTAGTGAGGAAGCTAATGATGATGATCATGTAACTTCAGATCAAGTTACTACCGAACCTCGTAGGTAAACCAGAGTGATATTCGCACCAGAGTGGTACGGAAATCCTATTCTAGAGGTCATATTACTTGACCATGACGAGCCTACGAACTATGAGGAAGCGATGATGAGCCCAGATTCCGCGAAATGGCTTGAGGCCATGAAATCTGAGATGAGATCCATGTATGAGAACAAAGTATGGACTTTAATTGACTTGCCCATTGATCGGCGAGCCATTGATATTAAATGGATCTTCAAGAGGAAGACAGACGCTGATAGTAGTGTTACTATCTACAAAGCTAGAATTGTCACAAAAAGGTTTTCGAACAAGTTGAAGGTGTTGACTACGATGAGAGTTTCTCACTCGTATCTATGCTTAAGTCTGTCCGAATCATGTTAGCAATTGCCGCATTTTATGAAATCTGGCAAATGGATAAACAAAACTGCATTCCTTAATGATTTATTAAAGAAGAGTTGTATATGATGCAACCAGAAGGTTTTGTCAATCCTAAAGGTACTAACAAAATATGCAAGCTCCAGCGATCCATCTATGGACTGGTGCAAGCATCTCGGAGTTGGAATATATGCTTTGATAAGTTGATCAAAGCATATAGTCTTATACAGACTTGCGGTGAAGCCTGTATTTACAAGAAAGTGAGTGGGAGCACTACAACATTTCTGATAAGTATATGTGAATGACATATTGTTGATCGGAGATAATGTAGAATTATTCTGCAAAGCGTAAAGGAATGTTTGAAAGGAGTTTTTTAAAGAAAGACCTCGGTGAAGCTGCTTACATATTGAGCATCAAGATCTATAGAGATAGATCAAGATGCTTGATAAGTTTTTCAATGAGTACATACCTTGACAAGATTTTGAAGTAGTTGAAAATGGAACAGTCAAAGAAGGAGTTCTTGCCTGTGTTACAAGGTGTGAAGTTGAGTAAGACTCAAAACCCGACCACGGCAGAAGATAGAGAGAGAATGAAAGTCATTCCCTATGCCTTAGCCATAGGTTCTATAACGTATGCCATGCTGTGTACCAGACCTATTGTATACCCTGCCCTGAGTTTGGCAAGGGAGTACAATAGTGATCTAGGAGTAGATCATTGGACATTTGTCCTTAGTGGAATAAAGATATGTTTCTCGATTATGGAGGTGACAAAAGGTTCGTCGTAAAGGGTTACGTCGATGCAAGTTTTGACACTGATCCAGATGACTCAAAGTCTCAATCTAGATACATATTTAAAGTGGGAGCAATTATCTAGAGTAGCTCCATGCAGAGCATTGTTGACATAGAAATTTGCAAAATACATACGGATCTGAATGTAGCAGACCCGTTGACTAAACTTCCCTCACAAGCAAAACATGATCACACCTTAGTACTCTTTGGGTATTAATCACATAGCGATGTGAACTAGATTATTGACTCTAGTAAACCCTTTGGGTGTTGGTCACATGACGATGTGAACTATGGGTGTTAATCACATGGTGATGTGAACTATTGATGTTAAATCACATGGCGATGTGAACTAGATTATTGACTCTAGTGCAAGTGGGAGACTGAAGGAAATATGCCCTAGAGGCAATAATAAAGTTATTATTTATTTCCTTATATCATGATAAATGTTTATTATTAATGCTAGAATTGTATTAACCGGAAACATAATACATGTGTGAATACATAGACAAACAGAGTGTCACTAGTATGCCTCTACTTGACTAGCTCATTGAATCAAAGATGGTTAAGTTTCCTAGCCATAGACATGAGTTGTCATTTGATTAACGGGGTCACATCATTAGAGAATGATGTGATTGACTTGACCCATTCCGTTAGGATAGCACTTGATCGTTTAGTTTGTTGCTATTGCTTTCTTCATGACTTATACATGTTCCTATGACTATGAGATTATGCAACTCCCGTTTACCGTAGGAACACTTTGTGTGCTACCAAACGTCACAACGTAACTGGGTGATTATAAAGGTGCTCTACAGGTGTCTCTGAAGGTACTTGTTGGGTTGGCGTATTTCGAGATTAGGATTTGTCACTCCGATTGTCGGAGAGGTATCTCTGGGCCCTCTCGATAATGCACATCACCTAAGCCTTGCAAGCATTGCAACTAATGAGTTAGTTGCGAGATGATGTATTACAGAACGAGTAAAGAGACTTGCCGGTAATAAGATTGAACTAGGTATTGAGATACCGACGATCGAATCTCGAGCAAGTAACATAACGATGACAAAGGGAACAACGTATGTTGTTATGCGGTCTGACCGATAAAAGATCTTCGTAGAATATGTAGGAGCCAACATGAGCATCCAGGTTACGCTATTGGTTATTGACCAGAGACGTGTCTCGGTCATGTCTACATTGTTCTTGAACCCGTAGGGTCCGCACGCTTAACGTTACGATGACAGTTTCATTATGAGTTTATATATTTTGATGTACCGAAGGTTGTTCGGAGTCCCGGATATGATCACGTACATGACCAGGAGTCTCGAAATGGTCGAGACATAAAGATCGATATATTGGACGGCTATATTCGGACACTGGAAGTGTTTCGGGTGATTTCGGAGAAAACCGGAGTGCCGGAAGGGTTACCGGAACCCCCCGGGGAAGTATTGGGCCTTAGTGGGCCTGAGGGGAGAGAGAGGGAAGCAGCCCAGGAGGTGGTGCGCCCCCTCCCATGGGGAGTCCGAATTGGACTAGGGGAGGGGGGCGCGGCCCCTGTTTCCCTCTCCCTCTCACTCTCTTTCCTTCGCCCTTCTCTCTTCCTAGTTGGACTAGGAAAGGGGAGTCCTACTCCTACTAGGAGGAGGACTCCCCCCTCCTTGGCGCGCCCCAAGGGCCGGCCGGCCTCTCCCCCTTGCTCCTTTATATACAGGGGCAGGGGGCACCTCTAGACACACAAGTTGATCTTCGTGATCGTTCTCTTAGCCGTGTGCGGTGCCCCCCTCCACCATAATCCTCGATAATATTGTAGCGGTGCTTAGGCGAAGCCCTGCGACGGTAGAACATCAAGATCGTCACCACGCCATCGTGCTGACGGAACTCTTCCCCGACACTTTGCTGGATCGGAGTTCGGGGATCGTCATCGAGCTGAACGTGTGCTAGAACTCGGAGGTGCCGTAGTTTCGGTGCTTGATCGGTCGGGCCGTGAAGACGTACGACTACATCAACCGCGTTGTGCTAACGCTTCCGCTTCCGGTCTACGAGGGTACGTAGACAACACTCTCCCCTCTCGTTGCTATGCATCACCATGATCTTGCGTGTGCGTATGAATTTTTTTGAAGTTACTACGTTCCCCAACACCCATCTTGTTATCCTTAATAGCAACAATACATATGTGTCGGTTCCCCTTCTGTCACTGGGATCAAGGACCGTAAGATCGAACCCATCACAAAGCACCTCTTCCCATTGCAAGATAAATAGGTCAAGTTATCCAAACAAAACCCAAATATTGGAGAAGAAATACGAGGCTATAAGTAATCATGCACATAAGAGATCAAAAGACTCAAATAACTTTCATGGATAAAAACATAGATCTGATCATAAACTGAAAGTTCATCGTATCCCAACAAACACACTGCAAAAAGAGTTACATCACACGGATCTCCAAGTAACCATTGTGTTGAGAATCAAAAGAGAGAGAGGAAGCCATCTAGATACTAACTACGGACCCGAAGGTCTACAAAAGACTACTCACGCATCATCGGAGAGGCACCAATGAGGATGATGAACCCCTCTGTGATGGTGTCTAGATTGGATCCGGTGTTTCTGGAACTTGCGGCGGCTGGAATTGATTTTCGTCGACTCCCCAAGGGTTTCTGGAATATTAGGGTATTTATAGAGAAAAGAGGTGCTGCGGGAGGCCACCGAGGTAGGAACAACCCACTTGGGCGCACCTGGGGGCCCAGGTGCGCCCTGGTGGGTTATGCCCCCTCGGGGCACCCCAGGTGCTTCTCCGGCCCATTGGGTGTCTTCTGGTCCATAAAAATTCCACAAAAAGTTTCGCTGCGCTTGGACTCCGTTTTGTATTGATTTTCTGTGATGTAAAAAACGAGCAAAAAACAACAACTGGCACTTGGCACCATGTCAATAGGTTAGTACCAAAAAATGATATAAAATGATTGTAAAACATCCAAGAATGATAATATAACAACATGGAACAATAAAAAATTATAGATACGTTGGATACGTATCAGCATCCTCAAGCTTAATTCCTGCTCTGTCGGCGTCCTTGGAACGAGGGTACCCAGAATTGCCTGCCTGCGGCCCATAGCGTGGCTCCATCGATGGCCCGGTATGACCCAGATTCAGCAACAACAACCCAAGACCCTCGCAAGGGTCCAAGCCTCATGAGGTGGACGACACCAAGACCTCCCTGGGGGCGGCCTCACTAGGCTGGCTACCGAGGAGCGGAGATATCAAGGAAAGGTGCACCTCTAGAGGTTCATATGACGTGAGCCATGATGACCAAGGCCAGGCGGGTGTAGTGTACCTGTTTCCTCTTTGGTGCTAAGGAGGCAAGCGCAGGCGCGGGGTCCCGAGGAATCAAGCAAATGTTTCCATATCGGTGCAACAAGACCAAGACCGCCAGGACGGCAGGACAGAGGTCATCACAGAGCCCACCGCAGCGTCACCACCAGAGCCTTTTGCAGGCGAAGACCACTTTTGTCAGGATAGCTTGTACTAGTTGTCTCCCTTCAAATTTGGCCATTGTGGGATCCCTTCCCGCCTTGCATTTGGGAAGAGGACCAAGGCCACTATAAATAGGACTTAGCCACCACCATAGAGGGGACAGATCAATTCCACCTTGACCATCTCACTAGCTCATCGAGTTCAAGAACACCTCATCTCCCGAGGCTGTTCAACCACTATACTAGTTCATCCTCAGCCCCTTGAGGCAATCCACCACAAAGCTAGAGTAGGGTATTACACCGCAAGGTGGCCCGAATCAGGATAAACTACCATGTCTCTTGTCCCTTGGGTTCGTCGAGCTAGGCCATGGAATCGTTGAGCAGGCAGACTGGGAAGAGGGAGTTCTTCACACGCACCCCAGAGTTTGAACCTCTCAAGGGTCCGCAGAACCCTGAATCCAACATTTGGCGCGCCAGGTAGGGGTGCGTCGAAGCCTCGCTTCTCCGTCCGCTTTGCCTCGCCAACCTGCTCCCATGGTGAGCACCGCCCCACCGGCCAGGCCGACGAGCGTGCACGGAGGCGCTACGGGCCTCCGGGCTTTCACCCCCGCCTTGCGGCAGGTACAGTGGCCGCCCAAGTTCAGGACGGAGATGCCGCCTCGCTACAATGGTGCGGCGAATCCGGCAGGTTTCCTCCAGGCCTATGAGGAGGCTGTCTAGGTGGCCGGCGGTGACGACAAGGTCATGGCCAACTGGTTCCCCATGGCCCTCACTGGCGTACCATGCGCCTGGCTTCTTAGCCTGCCAGGGTCTTCTGTGGCCTCTTGGGAGGAGCTGCGCGGCCTCTTCGTCGTGCACTTTGCGGCACCGACACCCCACACCATCGCAACCCTCCTCGGCAGTTCTCAAGCGCCGCCCTCGGACGGCCACGTCAAGCAGTTCTTCCGCCAAGTGGGTGCCGCCCGTGTGCTGTAGGGAGCTCCACCGGGATGGGCGTCACCAGAGGCCGACCTCACCTTCGACTCAAGAGACCATCCTGTGACCACCGCGGGCGCAGGCGTGCTCCCGATGCTCTGCACCCCCACCATCTGCAACGTAGCGGTAACCAAGACCCTCATCGACGGCGGGACCGGGCTCAATGTGCTCTCTGTGGAAGCTTTCGGCTTGTGTCACATGTCACATGGCTGGCTCCACCCCACCAAGCCGTTTTCCGGGGTCGTCGATGGCTCCACCAGCCCCTGGGGCAGATCCGCCTCCCCGTCACTGTTGAATTTCGGGTTCTGGCAAATGAACTGAGCCAGGGCTGGGTACCCGAGGATGGCATTGTACAGGAGGACGATGTGGGCGATGTCGAAGTCGATGTCCTCAGTGCGGTAGTTGTCGCGCGTGCCGAAGGTCACGGGGAGGCGGATCTGCCCTAGGGAGCGGGCGGAGCCTCCACCAACCCCTGAGAAAGGCTTGCTAGGGCGGAGCCACTCGAGCAGTACGTGAAGAAGGCTGAAGGCCTCGACGGAGAGCATGTTGAGGCCGGCGCCGCCATCGATGAGCGTCTTGGTGATGGACACGTGGCAGATGGTGAGCGTGCAAAGCATTGGGAGCGCACCCGAGCTGACGGTGGAGGCGGGATGATCTCCTGAGTCAAAGGTGAGGTCGGCCTCGGGCGCGGCCACGCCCGGCGGAGCCCCCGGGTGCTTGTAAGTCTCGCCGATCTGGCGAAAGAACGGCTTGACGTGACGATCTGAGGGTGGTGCTTGTGAGCCGCCGAGGAGGGCCGCAATCGCGTGGCGCGCCGGCACATCATAGAGCACGGCGAAGAGGCCGCGCAACTCCTCCCAAGATGCCACCGTGGATCCGGTGAGGTTGAGCAGCCAGGCGTGCGGTGCGCCAGTGAGGGCCATGGGAAGCCAGTTAGCCATGACCTTATCGTCGCCCTGGCCTCAAGGACGGCCTCCTCATACGCCAGCAGGAAAGCCGTCGGGTCCGCCGCACCGTCGTAGCGCGGCGGCATCTCCGGCTTGAACTTGGGTGGTCATTGCACTTGCCGCAAGGCGGGCGCAAGGGCTCGGAGTCCCCGAGCGCCACTGTGGGCACCCGTAGACCCAGCCGGAAGGGCGACGCCAGGCATGGGGAATGGGAACAAAGATGGTGGAGCACGAACCGACGGAAGGAAAACTCCGGCGCACCCCTAGCTGGCGTGCCAAATGTTGGATTTCGGGTTCCGACAAAACCCTTAAGGTTCGAACACTGGGGTGCACGCGAAGATCTCCCCCTGCCGATCCACGTCTTCGCTAAGATCTCAAGGACCTACTCGACGAACTCGCAACACAAAGGACACAAGATTTATACTGGTTCGGGCCACCATTGTGGTGTAATACCCTACTTGGTGGATTGCCTCTTGGGCTGAGGATGAACGGTACAAGGGGAAGAACAGCTTCCTGAGGAGAGGTGTTCTTGTGCGTGGCGAACTTGTGGTTGTTCGGATCTCTCTCCCTTGCTATGGTGGTGGCTAGTCCTATTTTATAGAGGCCCTGATCCTCTCCCCAAATATTGAGCGGGAAGGGAGCCAACAACGGCCAATTCGAAAGGGGACAACTAGTACAACTTATCCTGACAAAAGCAGTCTTCGCTTGCCAAAGGCTCCGGTGGTGATGCCGCCTGGGGCTCCATGGTGACCTCCGTCTTGCCGTCCTGCTGGTCTTCGTCTCGTTGCACTGATATGGAAACCTCTGCTTGACGCCTCGGTACTCTGCGTCTATGCTTGCCTCCTTAGCACCAAAGAGGAAACAAGGAACCTCGCGAGGTTTGCCTTGCCTTGGTCTCTCCGCCCCTCGCGAGCCAGCCTGGTGAGGCCGCTCCCGAGGTCTTGTGTCATCCACCTCGCGAGGCTTGGCCCCCTCACGAGGGTCTTGAGTCCTTGCTGGTGAAGATGGGCCATACGGGCCCGCTCGCAGAGCCACGCCATGGGCCGCAGGAGGCAAGTCTGGGGACCCCCATTCCCAGAACGCCGACAGTAGCCCCCGGTCCCAAGACGCGCTCGGGCTTGGCTTCAAGGCGAAGCCGAAGGGCAAGTGCGGAGCGCCGCGGGCCCCATTAGCCCGCGGCCTTGGTCGATGCATGGCGGTTGATTGGACATGGGCGTCTCAGCTTCCCCACGTTGCCTCGGCAACTGCCCGATTTGACGAGTCCCTACTACATGCAAGGAAAAACCATCATTACCTATGATCGTGGGGGGCGCTGGTTGGCATTCTTCTACTTATAAATGGGGAGGGGGGTAGAGCCCCCGTCGCCCATCCCTTCCCATTCCGATCGCTTCTCCCCCTTTGCTCCATCGCCAGTTGCGACACCAAAGGCGTCGTCGAAGAGGTTCTCCGCCGCGGAGAAGAGGAAGGCCTCTCGCGAGGGACCCGGCTCTCCAGCGCCCAAGCGTGGACGCGGTCGTCCGCGCAAGCACACCGCAACCTCCCGTTCTCGTGGTGGCGCCGCTGCGCGTGGCAGGGGTCGCTCCAGCCGCGACAGTCCTGTTGATGAAGGGACACGTGCCATGGTCGCGCGGCCTCCCCGGCTGCGCTTCCACTCGGCGGAGGTGCTGCCGGAGTTCATGGTCTGGTCGGAGAACCCGGCCGGCAACCGGCTTCAGCTCCCGCGCTTCTTCGCCGACGAGTTGCCGGCCTCAGGTCCAGGCAGGCTCTGGCTGCAGGTGGATGGTTGCTACAGTAGGGCTTCTTGGGTCGCGGTCGAGGTCTCCGCCATGGGCAACATAGCTCTGGCCCGCGGTTGGCAAACATTCACCCATGCGCGTGGCCTGCTTAGGCGGTGCACCCTCCATTTCAGGTACGACGATGATGCGACCCTCTATGTGAGGGTGTTTGAGGAAGATGGTCGCCGCGCCGGGTGCTGCCCCGAGGTGAACGACGGCGAGGAGGTGCTCGGCCTTGGTGACGGTCATGATGAGGATGAGCGCGGACCCGCCCTTGGTGCCGACCACGTATCGTCCAGCTACGGTGGCTCTTCCTCCGGCGGCAGCTCCAACAACGGTGGTTACAACCAGCCGCCACGCCGCCGCGCCCGCTTCGAAGGCGGCAGCGGGTAGTCTCGTCGCCGCGTCTCCGTGAAACGCGAGGAGGGGTCTGGCTGAGCTCGGGACGGCGCCAAGAGCCCACCCTCGCGGATCGCTGTAGGGGCACGCGCCGCTTTTATTTTGTTCTTCCTTTCCTTCCTGCATTAAGAAAGAAGCCAGTATGGGCCCGCGAGGGGCGTGCAATGAACTATGATTTCTCAAGTATTATGCTATGTTTATCATTCCTGTGCCGTGTCGCAACATCGACGTTTTATGTTGAAATAACTTAGCCTGGCTTGCTCAGAGTAGTCTCCTCCTCACGTGGCGCTTGCTTCCTGGTGCCTGTCGAGGCCTCCTTGGCCTAGTAGGCGCTTAGGAACTGCAAAAAATTCGTTAAAAGGCATGTCGTTCACCCGAGCCTTGGTCACAGGCGCCGCTGGCCTTGACCCAGTGCTTCGTATAGCGGTACCCGTGGGGCATGGATTAGGAGAGGTGCGCCAGCTTGTGGGCTCGAACGAGGGTGCCCCGCGAAAAGCAGACGAAAGGCAGGGAAGGAAAAACGCTCACGAGGGCACCTGTCTAGCCCCCTCGCAAGGAATGCGAGAGAGAGTAGAGGCTAGACTGAAGACGGAAACAGAGGCAGAAGGCGACAGAACCAAATCAGCGAAAAACACCAGGGGCAAATTTCAATTAATAGATGGCGAGCCAACTACGGAAAGCAAATGAAAAGCCGCATCCGGCACCTAGTCTAGTCTTCAAGTCTTCTCACCAACGCGGAGCTAAGTGCTGCCAGTTGGACGTGGGAGGGAGCCCCTGAGGCCCGAGGGCGGCACTCCTGAGACTCTGGGGCATGTACAGCCCCACTCATTATTACGTGAGAGTGTCACGGGCGGCGATTCTTCATAGGCACGGGGCCTTGCTTCATGGGTAGAACTTCTGGAGGTGCTGGATGTTCCAGGTGTTCTGGATGGGTACCCCGTCCTGTGTCTCCAGGCGCGCGGTGCCAGGCCTGGAGACATGGACGACCTTGAACGGGCCCTCCCACATGGGTGAGAGCTTATGCAACCCTTCCCTGGAGAGCACCCGCCTCAGGATGAGGTCACCCACCTCGAGCATCCTGGAGCGGACGCTGCGACAGTGGTACCGCCGCAGCGCCTGCTGGTACCTTGTCGCCCGCAGTGCAGCTTCGCGGCGGCATTCCTCCCCCAGCACGAGGTCCATCCTCCGCGTGGCATCCTTCTGCGTCTCATCAAACGCCAGGACCCGTGCGGAGCGATGCATGACCTCGTGAGGGAGAACCGCTTCTGCTCCGTAGACAAGGAAGAATGGGGTCTCACCCGTTGGCTTGGTGGCGGTGGTGCGGATGGACCTCAACACGGACTGGAGCTCGTCGTGCCAGCCCCTGCCGCAGGCTTCGAGCTTCTTCTTGAAGGTCCTGGTCTTGAGGCCTCTCAGGACATCTGCATTGGCGCGTCTAGCTTGACCATTGCTCCGGGGGTGTGCTATCGAAGCATAGCAGATCTGCGTTCCAAGGTTAGCACGGTACGTTTTGAAGAGATTACTGGTGAACTGCGAACCATTATCGGTGATGATGCGGTTGGGGACCCCTAAACGGCTCACGAGGCCCTTGATGAACTTGACCACAGAGCCAGCTGGGATGGTGCGGACCGCTTCCACCTCCGCCCACTTAGTGAACTTTTCGATGGCGACGTAGAGGTATCGATAGCCCCCAGGCGCCCGAGGGAATGGGCCCAGGATATCCAATCCCTAGACTGCGAACAGCCATGAGAGTGGAATGGTCTGGAGGCCCTAAGCGGGCTGATGGATCTGCTTGGCGTGGAACTAGCAGGCCTCGCAGGGCTTCACCAGTTCAACTGCGTCATTGAGAGCCGTAGGCCAGTAGAATCCGCTGTGAATGCCCTGCCGACGAGGGTTCGCGACGATGAATGGTGCCCGCAGTCCCCACCGTGTATGTCGGCTAGAAGCTCCTTCCCCTGTTCCCTGGAGATGCAACGCAGTGAAACGTCATTTGGCCGCTTCCTGTATAACTCACCGTCCTGGATGCAGTATGTTGTGGCTTGCCGGGCCACATGCTCCGCGCCCTCCTTCTCTGGCAGCGTCCCTTGCATCAAGTATTCCTTGAGTTCCTTGGTCCAGCATCCCTCCTGGGGCTCGAGCGCCAAGAGTAGACGTGTTGGGGATATTACTGCTGGGCGTAAACCGGCCTAACTGGGCCGGGTCAACTTTATCAGTAGTTCAAGAGTGCTAAAGCCCAAGAAGGCAGATGAGGGCCTGAGGCCCGTAGTCGGTTCAAGACTTGTAGCTGTAAACTGGCATTAGTATATAAACTTGTATTATAAGTTAGGAATAAGGAGAGACCAACCCGGATACGAATATCGACCGGTGTTGGGACTCTGTGAACCGACGAGCATCACCCGTGTATATAAGGGGACAACCCGGTGGCGGTTCAAGGACAACATATAACAACTCGAGACTTAGGCGAAGCTTGTTTGCTCCCTAGTCATCGAAACCCCATCAATTCCATCACAACTAGACGTAGGATTTTACCTTCATTGAAGGGGCCGAACTAGTATAAACTCTCTTGCGTCCCTGTGTCCGCTTTAACCCCTTCAAGCTAACCCGTCGCGATGGCTCCACGACTAAGTCCTTTCTCTAGGACATCTACCGTGACAAAACCACGACAGTTGGTGCCCACCGTGGGGCTATCGCACGATGGTTTCAGGATCTTGGAGGGCCGCTTTGAAGGACTCGAGGGCTACGTTGTAGGCCGGATGACTAAGAGTCGTCGCGGCAAGCTCTACATCGACGACGTAGGCTGGGGCCCCGAGGCCGGCTCAATTGAGTACGGGTACCGGGTCCCCTTTGGTGGCATTCACGTTTTCATTGGCAAGATCAGTGAACCGGGCCCTGAGCCGGACATCAGCACCGACCTTGTCGAGACGACACAGCGTGCGTGATCCGCCCGGGTTAAACCGGCCATGAAGCGTGCCTTCGTGGGAGTCATCCATGGGGGAAGTTATGAGGATGGATCGGAATCTCGCGGCGATACCGTCGTTTGTTCTGATGACGAGTCATCGACCGGAGAAACCGGATCTCTTTATCAGCTACAAGACGGCCGGATTGGGGGCTGTTCCGATGGCGACAGTATTTCGGACCCCTCTGATCTGCCCAACCGGGTTGGAATATTCATGGATGGCACACAAGCAACGCTTCATTCTTCGACCGCTGCGGCAACAACTTCTGGTTCAGTAGCGGCGACGGCTGCCGGGGCAGGAGGCCCTGTGCGCCCGCCGGCTCAAGTTCGATCAGAGCTATTTGATCATTGGCTGTGCTTATGGCAGAAGCTAATCCGGCGGATCAGGGCGTTCACAATACGGAGATTGCAAAGGTGAAGGAACAGATCACCCAGGCCAAGGCAGATCTGGCAGCTGAGGACACCAGGATGGCCACAGAGCGGGCCGCTTTAGACGCACAAGCGTACAGGCTCATGTTGGACCAGAGTGCGTCGCAGGAAGTCATGAGGAGGAAGTGCCGATCCCGTTTGCCTCCGGTTTTCGAGGCCAGAGACCTTTTCAACACTCCAGGAGCAGGAACCGGCAATCCGTTGGAAGGAAACCATGCGGAAGCTCCTAGGACCGCTCTGAAGGAAATATGCCCTAGAGGCAATAATAAAGTTATTATTTATTTCCTTATATCATGATAAATGTTTATTATTCATGCTAGAATTGTATTAACCGGAAACATAATACATGTGTGAATACATAGACAAACAGAGTGTCACTAGTATGCCTCTACTTGACTAGCTCATTAATCAAAGATGGTTATGTTTCCTAACCATAGACAAAGAGTTGTTATTTGATTAATGGGATCACATCATTAGATGAATGATCTGATTGACTTGACCCATTCCGTTAGCTTAGCACTTGATCGTTTAGTTTGTTGCTATTGCTTTCTTCATGACCTATACATGTTCCTATGACTATGAGATTATGCAACTCCCGTTTACCGGAGGAACACTTTGTGTGCTACCAAACGTCACAACGTAACTGGGTGATTATAAAGGTGCTCTACAGGTGTCTCCGAAGGTACTTGTTGCGTTGGCGTATTTTGAGATTAGGATTTGTCACTCCGATTGTCGGAGAGGTATCTCTGGGCCCTCTCGGTAATGCACATCACATAAGCCTTGCAAGCATTGCAACTAATGAGTTAGTTGTGAGATGATGTATTACGGAACGAGTAAAGAGACTTGCTAGTAACGAGATTGAACTAGGTATTGAGATGCCGACGATCGAATCTCGGGCAAGTAACATACCGATGACAAAGGGAACAACGTATGTTGTTATGCGGTCTGACCGATAAAGATCTTCGTAGAATATGTAGGAGCCAATATGAGCATCCAGGTTCCGCTATTGGTTATTGATTGGAGACATGTCTCGGTCATGTCTACATTGTTCTCGAACCGTAGGGTCCGCACGCTTAAGGTTTCGATGACAGTTATATTATGAGTTTATGAGTTTTGATGTACCGAAGGAGTTCAGAGTTCCGGATGAGATTGGGGACATGACGAGGAGTCTCGAAATGGTCGAGACGTAAAGATCGATATATTGGACGACTATATTCGGACATCGAAAAGGTTCCGAGTGATTCGGGTATTTTTTGGAGTACCGGGTATTTACGGGAGAAGCAATGGGCCTTGATGGGCTTTAGTGGGAAGAGGAGAAAGGGCCAAGGGGCTGCTGCGCCCCCCTCCCTTCTAGTCCGAATTGGACTAGGGAAAAGGGGGCCGGCCACCTTTCCTTCTCCTCCACTTCCTTCTCCCTTCCTCCCCTCTTGGTGGACTCCTACTAGGACTTGGAGTCCTAGTAGGACTCCACATCCTGGCCGCACCAATTGCCTTGGCCGACCTCCTCCTCCATCCTTTATATACTGAGGCAAGGGGCACCCCATGAACACAAGTTGATCTTCATGATTGTTCCTTAGCCGTGTGCGGTGCCCCCCTCCACCATATTCCACGTCGGTCATATTGTAGCGGTGCTTAGGCGAAGCCCTGCGACGGTAGAACATCAAGATCGTCACCACGCCGTCGTGCTGACGGAACTCCTCCCCGACGCTTTGCTGGATCGGAGCCCGGGGATCGTCATCGAGCTGAACGTGTGCCAAGAACTCGGAGGTGCCGGAGTAACGGTGCTTGGATCGGTCGGACCGTGAAGACGTACGACTACATCAACCTAACGCTTCTGTTGTCGATCTACAAGGGTACGTAGATCACACTCTCCCCTCTCATTGCTATGCATCACCATGATCTTGCGTGTGCGTAGGAAAATTTTGAAATTACTACGTTCCCTAACAGTGGCATCCGAGCCTAGGTTTTATGTGTTGATGTTATATGCACGAGTAGAACACAAGTGAGTTGTGGGCGATATAAGTCATACTGCTTACCAGCATGTCATACTTTGGTTCGGCGGTATTGTTGGATGAAGCGGCCCGGACCGACATTACGCGTACGCTTACGCGAGACCGGTTCTCCCGACGTGCTTTGCACAAAGGTGGCTAGCGGGTGACAGTTTCTCCAACTTTAGTTGAACCGAGTGTGGCTACGCCCGGTCCTTGCGAAGGTTAAAACAACACCAACTTGACAAACTATCGTTGTGGTTTTGATGCGTAGGTAAGATTGGTTCTTGCTTAAGCCCGTAGCAGCCACGTAAAACTTGCAACAACAAAGTAGAGGACGTCTAACTTGTTTTTGCAGGGCATGTTGTGATGTGATATGGTCAAGACATGATGCTAAATTTTATTGTATGAGATGATCATGTTTTGTAACCGAGTTATCGGCAACTGGCAGGAGCCATATGGTTGTCGCTTTATTGTATGCAATACAATCGCGCTGTAATGCTTTACTTTATCACTAAGCGGTAGCGATAGTCGTGGAAGCATAAGATTGGCGAGACGACAACGATGCTACGATGGAGATCAAGGTGTCGCGCCGATGACGATGGTGATCACGACGGTGCTAGATGGAGATCACAAGCACAAAATGATGATGGCCATATCATATCACTTATATTGGTTGCATGTGATGTTTATCTTTTATGCATCTTATCTTGCTTTGATTGACGGTAGCATTTTAAGATGATCTCTCACTAATTATCAAGAAGTGTTCTCCCTGAGTATGCACCGTTGCGAAAGTTCTTCGTGCTGAGACACGACGTGATGATCGGGTGTGATAGGCTCTACGTTCAAATACAACGGGTGCAAAATAGTTGCACACGCGGAATACTCATGTTATACTTGACGAGCCAAGCATATACAGATATGGCCTCGGAACACGGAGACCGAAAGGTCGAGCATGAATCATATAGTAGATATGATCAACATACTGATGTTCACCATTGAAACTAATCCATCTCACGTGATGATCGGACATGGTTTAGTTGATTTGGATCACGTGATCACTTAGAGGATTAGAGGGATGTCTATCTAAGTGGGAGTTCTTAAGTAATATGATTAATTGAACTTAAATTTATCATGAACTTAGTCCTAGTAGTATTTTGCAAATTATGTTGTAGATCAATAGCTCGCATTGTTGCTTCCCTGTGTTTATTTTGATATGTTCCTAGAGAAAATTGTGTTGAAAGATGTTAGTAGCAATGATGCGGATTGGATCCGTGATCTGAGGTTTATCCTCATTGCTACACAGAAGAATTATGTCCTTGATGCACCGCTAGGTGACGGACCTATTGCAGGAGCAGATGCAGACGTTATGAACGTTTGGCTAGCTCAATATGATGACTACTTGATAGTTTAGTGCACCATGCTTAATGGCTTAGAATTGGGACTTCAAAGACGTTTTGAACGTCATGGAGCATATGAGATGTTCTAGGAGTTGAAGTTAATATTTCAAGCAAATACCCGAGTTGAGAGATATGAAGTCTCCAACAAGTTCTATAGCCAAAAGATGGAGGAGAATCGCTCAACTAGTGATCATGTGCTCAGATTGTCTGAGTACTACAATCGCTTGAATCAAGTGGGAGTTAATCTTCCAGATAAGATAGTGATTGACAGAATTCTCTAGTCACCATCACCAAGTTAGTAGAACTTCGTGATGAACTATAGTATGCAAGGGATGACGAAAACGACTCCCGAGCTTTTCATGATGATGAAATCGATGAAGGTAGAAATCAAGAAAGAGCATCAAGTGTTGATGGTAGACAAGACCACTAGTTTCAATAAAAGGGCAAAGGGAAGAAGGGGAACTTCAAGAAGAACGGCAAGCAAGTTGCTGCTCAAGTGAAGAAGCCCAAGTCTGGTCCTAAGCCTGAGACTAAGTGTTTCTACTGCAAAGGGACTGGTCACTGGAAGCGGAACTACCCCAAGTGATTGGCAGATAAGAAGGATGGCAAAGTGAACATAAGTATATTTGATATACATGTTATTGATGTGTACTTTACTAGTGTTTATAGAAACCCCTCAGTATTTGATACTAGTTCAGTTGCTAAGATTAGTAACTCGAAACGGGAGTTGCAGAATAAACAGAGACTAGTTAAGGGTGAAGTGATGATGTGTGTTGGAAGTGGTTCCAAAATTGATATGATCATCACCGCAGACTCCCTATACTTTCGAGATTAGTGTTGAACCTAAATAAGTGTTATTTGGTGTTTGCGTTGAGCATGAATATGATTTGATCATGTTTATTGCAATATGGTTATTCATTTAAGTTAAAGAACAATTGTTGTTCTGTTTACATGAATAAAACCTTCTATGGTCATACACACCAACGAAAATGGTTTGTTGGATCTCGATTGTAGTGATACACATATTCATAATATTGAAGCCAAAAGATGCAAAGTTAATAATGATAGTGCAACTTATTTGTAGCACTGCCGTTTAGGTCATATTGGTGTAAAGCGCATGAAGAAACTCCATGCTGATGGGATTTTGGAATCACTTGATTATGAATCACTTGATGCTTGCGAACCATGCCTCATGGGCAAGATGACTAAGACTCCGTTCTCCGGAGCGAGCAACTGACTTATTGGAAATAATACATACTGATGTGTGTGGTCCGATGAGTGTTAAGGCTCACGGCAAGTATCGTTATTTTCTGAACTTCACAGATGATTTGAGCAGATATGGGTATATCTACTTGATTAGACATAAGTCTGAAACATTTGAAAAGTTCAAAGAATTTCAGAGTAAAGTGGAAAATCATTGTGACAAGAAAATAAAGTTTCTACGATCTGATCGCGGAGACAAATATTTGAGTTACGAGTTTGGTCTTTAATTAAAACAATGTGGAATAGTTTCACAAACTCATGCCACATGGAACACCTCAGCATAATGGTGTGTCCGAACGTCATAACCGTACTTTATTGGATATAGTGCAACCTATGATGTTTCTTACCGATTTACCACTATCGTTTTGGGGTTATGCATTAAAGACAGCTGCATTCACGTTAAAAAGGGCACCATCTAAGTCCGTTGAGACGACACAATCTGAACTGTGGTTTGGCAAGAAACCAAAGTTGTCGTTTCTTAAAGTTTGGGGTTGCGATGCTTATATGAAAAAGTTTCATCCTGATAAGCTCAAACCCAATTCGAAGAAATGTTTCTTCATAGGATACCCAAAGGAGACAGTTGGGTACACCTTCTATCACAGATCCAAAGGCAAGACATTCGTTGCTAAGAATGGATCCTTTCTAGAGAAGGAGTTTTTCTCAAAAGAAGTGAGTGGGAGGAAAGTAGAACTTGATAAGGTAACTGTACCTGTTCCATAATTGGAAAGTAGTTCATCACAGAAATCTGTTCCTGTGACTCCTGCACCAATTAGTGAGGAAGATAATGATGATGATCATGTAACTTCGGATCAAGTTACTACCAAACCTTGTAGGTCAACCAGAGTGAGATCCGCACCAGAGTAGTACGGTAATCCTATTCTGGAGGTCATGTTACTTGACCATGACGAACCTACGAACTATGAGGAAGCGATGATGAGCCCAGATTCCGATAAATGGCTTGAGGCCATGAAATCTGAGATAGGATCCATGTATGAGAACAAAGTGTGGACTTTGGTGGACTTGCCCGATGATCGGCAAGCCATTGATAATAAATGGATCTTCAAGAGGAAGACGGACACTGATAGTAGTGTTACTATCTATAAAGCTAGAATTGTCGCAAAAGGTTTTCGACAAGTTCAAGGTATTGACTACGATGAGAGTTTCTCACTCGTATCTATGCTTAAGTCTGTCCGAATCATGTTAGCAATTGCCGCATTTTATGAAATCTGGCAAATGGATAAACAAAACTGCATTCCTTAATGGATTTATTAAAGAAGAGTTGTATGTGATGCAACAAGAATGTTTTGTCAATCCTAAAGGTGGTAAAAAAATATGCAAGCTCCAGGGATCCATTTATGGACTGGTGCAAGCATCTCGGAGTTGGAATATACGCTTTGATAAGTTGATCAAAGCATATAGTTTTATACAGACTTACGGTGAAGCCTGTATTTGCAAGAAAGTGAGTGGGAGCACTACAACATTTCTGATAAGTATATGTGAATGACATATTGTTGATCGGAAATAATGTAGAATTATTCTGCAAAGCATAAAGGAGTGTTTGAAAGGAGTTTTTCAAAGAAAGACCTCGATGAAGCTGCTTACATATTGAGCATCAAGATCTATAGAGATAGATCAAGACGCTTGATAAGTTTTTTCAATAAGTACAAACCTTGACAAGATTTTGAAGTAGTTCAAAATGGAGCAGTCAAAGAAAGAGTTCTTGCCTGTGTTACAAGGTGTGAAGTTGAGTAAGACTCAAAGCCCGACCACGGCAGAAGATAGAAAGAGAATGAAAGTCATTCCCTATGCCTCAGTCATAGGTTCTATAAAGTATGCCATGCTGTGTACCAGATCTATTGTATACCATACACTGTGTTAAGAGAGGGAGTACAATAGTGATCTAGGAGTAGATCAATGGACAGCTGTCAAAATTATCCTTACTAGAATAAGGATATGTTTCTCGATTACGGAGGTGAAAAAAGGTTCGTCGTAAAGGGTTACGTCGATGCAAGTTTTGACACTGATCCAGATGACTCTAAGTCTCAATCTGGATACATATTGAAAGTGGGAGCAATTAGCTAGAGTAGCTCCATGCAGAGCATTGTTGACATAGAAATTTGCAAAATACATGCGGATCTGAATGTGGCAGACCCGTTGACTAAACTTCTCTCACAAGCAAAACATGATCACTTTTTGGGTCTTAATCACATAGCGATGTGAACTAGATTATTGAATCTAGTAAACCCTTTGGGTGTTAGTCACATGGAGATGTGAACCAATCACATAAAGATGTGAACTATTGACGTTAAATCACATGGCGATGTGATCTAGATTATTGACTCTAGTGCAAGTGGGAGACTGAAGGAAATATGCCCTAGAGGCAATAATAAAGTTATTATTTATTTCCTTATATCATGATAAATGTTTATTATTCATGCTAGAATTGTATTAACCGGAAACATAATACATGTGTGAATACATAGACAAACAGAGTGTCACTAGTATGCCTCTACTTGACTAGCTCATTAATCAAAGATGGTTATGTTTCCTAACCATAGACAAAGAGTTGTTATTTGATTAATGGGATCACATCATTAGATGAATGATCTGATTGACTTGACCCATTCCGTTAGCTTAGCACTTGATCGTTTAGTTTGTTGCTATTGCTTTCTTCATGACTTATACATGTTCCTATGACTGAGATTATGCAACTCCCGTTTACCGGAGGAACACTTTGTGTGCTACCAAACGTCACAACGTAACTGGGTGATTATAAAGGTGCTCTACAGGTGTCTCCGAAGGTACTTGTTGGGTTGGCGTATTTTGAGATTAGGATTTGTCACTCTGATTGTCGGAGAGGTATCTCTGGGCCCTCTCGGTAATGCACATCACATAAGCCTTGCAAGCATTGCAACTAATGAGTTAGTTGTGAGATGATGTATTACGGAACGAGTAAAGAGACTTGCTGGTAACGAGATTGAACTAGGTATTGAGATACCGACGATCGAATCTCGGGCAAGTAACATACCGATGACAAAGGGAACAACGTATGTTGTTATGCGGTCTGACCGATAAAGATCTTCGTAGAATATGTAGGAGCCAATATGAGCATCCAGGTTCCGCTATTGGTTATTGACCGGAGACATGTCTCGGTCATGTCTACATTGTTCTCGAACCATAGGGTCCGCATGCTTAAGGTTTCAATGACAGTTATATTATGAGTTTATGAGTTTTGATGTACCAAAGGAGTTCAGAGTCCCGGATGAGATCAGGGACATGACGAGGAGTCTCGAAATGGTCGAGACGTAAAGATCGATATATTGGATGACTATATTCGGACATCGGAAAGGTTCCGAGTGATTCGGGTATTTTTCGGTGTACCGGGTAGTTACGAGAGAAGCAATGGGCCTTGATGGGCTTTAGTGGGAAGAGGAGAAAGGGCCAAGGGGCTGCTGCGCCCCCCCTCCCCTCTAGTCCGGATTGGACTAGGGAAAAGGGGGCCGGCCACCTTTCCTTCTCCTCCACTTCCTTCTCCCTTCCTCCCCTCTTGGTGGACTCCTACTAGGACTTGGAGTCCTAGTAGGACTCCACATCCTGGCCGCACCAATTGCCTTGGCCGGCCTCCTCCTCCTCCTCCATCCTTTATATACTGAGGCAAGGGGCACCCCATGAACACATGTTGATCTTCGTGATCGTTCCTTAGCCGTGTGCGGTGCCCCCCTCCACCATATTCCACATCGGTCATATTGTAGCGGTGCTTAGGCGAAGCCCTGCGACGGTAGAACATCAAGATCGTCACCACGCCGTCGTGCTGACGGAACTCCTCCCCGACGCTTTGCTGGATCGGAGCCCGGGGATCGTCATCGAGCTGAACGTGTGCCAAGAACTCGGAGGTGCCAGAGTAACGGTGCTTGGATCGGTCGGACCGTGAAGACGTACAACTACATCAACCTAACGCTTCCGTTGTCGATCTACAAGGGTACGTAGATCACACTCTCCCCTCTCGTTTCTATGCATCACCATGATCTTGCGTGTGCGTAGGAAAATTTTGAAATTACTACGTTCCCCAACACGCTCCACCGGTTCAGCCTCGACAGATGGACCCGCCTCGTCAAAACACCGTGATACCTCAGACCGTTTTAACGCCTCCGGGTCATTACTCCAACCCAATGGACAATCTCGTCGCCGCTGCTGCATGGTTGGAGGCCATTCCAATTGAAGGTGACTCGCCGCAGGCAGTAGAAACGCGACAGGTCAAGGAGCTTCTGAGGACAGCTTTGGTCCAACAGGAAGCATACTCGTACAGCCGCGACCGGATCCACTCAATCCCCCGTCCAAGGTGGAGCTATAGCAGACATATGGATGAACCGGCAGTGTCGAGTAATGAGCGACGTGGAGCACCCCATGGCAACAACCCGGCGGGTGGTGCTGATAACGCTCAGGAAGTGGTGGACCAGGCCCGAGCGTGCAGGGAGGCCGAGTTAGCCGCACAACATCAGGCTCGGCAGCTCAGGCCGGTTCATCCAACTATCTCGATCGAACCTGGTGTTACCTCTAGCTCTTTGGGGGTGCCTTGCCTTGTCCCCGCTTTACGCAATGTGCGCCTACCCAAGGATTTCAAAGGCCCGCGCAAAGTACCAAATTACATGGCGGATCAACCTCCAGAGACATGGGTGGAGAGCTATGAGATGGCCATGGAGATGCTTGATGTGGGTGACGTGGCGTGTGCGAAATACTTCACCATGATGCTTGAAGGAACGGCCTGTACTTGGTTAAAAAGCTTGCCGGCTAATTCTATCAGTTCATGGGCCCAACTACGAGCCTAGTTTATCAGCAATTTCAAGGATACATGTAAACAGCCTATGTCGATAGTGGACTTAGCTGCCTGCGTCCAGGAGGAAGGAGAATCAACGACTCATTGGGTGCGCCGGGTTTCACAAGTGTTGCACTCATCAGACCGCATCAACGCTGACACCGCAGTATTAACCCTAGAAGGCAACTGCCGGTTTGGGCCCCTAAAGCTGAAGTTGGGACGGATGAAGCGTCATTGCACTGACATGGGGACCCTCATGGCCGCTTTGGTGAAGTATGCTGATTCTGATAGTACCAAGGATCCCGAATCTGATGATGACAAGGCAGGGAAGGGAAAGAGGAACATCAACTCCAAAGGTCAGCAGCATCACTGGACAGGCAATGGTGGTGGAGGCAAGCGTAAAGCGGATGGTAACATGGACTTTGTGGCTAATACCAACACGCAGGACAATGGCCAGCGACGCAAGGGTAAACCGAAAAATCGCAATGGGGCACCCAACCCTAACCCCGACCGCCTAAACTATCTGCTAAGCCAGCCCTGTCCAAGACATGGGACGAAGGAGGCGCCAGCAAACCACCTTTGGAAGGATTGTTTCATTATGCAGGAGTTCAAGAATTCTAATGCTTTCCGGTATGATCACGGCTCCGGCGGTGGCTCAGGATTTGGGCCGGGTTACGGTGGAGGAAATTCCGGTTCAGGATTTAATGGTAATCTGGGCGGACATAACGGTCAAAATAGTCAGAACAACCAGGGTGGTTACAACCAACAGCAGCAACAGTCAGGTTACCAGAGCAACCCAAAGCAGTTGAGTAGTGGGTAGTACCATGTCTTCACCACTAGCTTGGACAAGCGAGACCAGAAGGTTCAGAGGCGGGCGGTCAACTCTGTTGAACCGGCCATACCCCGTTATCTACGTTGGTCTGAACAGCCAATCATATGGAGCAGAGAGGATCACCCTCCCCAGGTTGATAATCCGGGTCAGCTAGCTCTGGTGGTGGCGCCTCAGGTAGGAGGTTATAAGTTCACCAAGGTGCTCATGGATGGAGGGAGCAGCATTAATATCTTGTACTATGAGACCTTCCGTCGTATGGGACTAACAGATAAAAATCTCAAACCGTCTAATACGGTGTTCCACGGTGTTGTACCTGGCAGATCAGCATATCCTGTTGGTAAGATAGCTCTGGAAGTGGCCTTTGGGGATGATCATGATTCCAGGTCGGAGACATTGACGTTTGAAGTGGTGAAAATCCAAAGTCCATATCACGCCCTGTTTGGGCGACCGGCCTACGCCAAGTTTATGGCACGACCCTGTTATGTGTATTTGCAGCTCAAGATGCCGGGTCACAAGGGGACAATAACGGTTCACGGAAGCCGCAAAATCGCTTTGGAGTGCGAGGAAGGAGATGCGGCCTATGCGGAGTCGGTTTGTGCCACCGAGGAGCTGAAGTATTATAAGGACAATGTTGATCCGGCGGACATGACTCCATTGAAGAAGCCAACTACGGAGCATGATCCGGCCCTGAAGTTCAAATCGGCAGCAGAAACTAAGCTTGTTGACTTTGTACCTGGCGATTCGTCCAAGCAGTTCAGCATCAGTGCTAACTTGGATCCGAAATAGGAAAGCGCGCTCATCGAGTTCATCCGTGAGAATCGGGACATTTTTGCATGGAAGCCCTCTGACATGCCAGGTGTACCGAGGCAACTCACTGAGCACACCCTTAATGTGGATCCTAAATACAAACCGGTGAAACAGTTCCTCCGCCGGTTCAACAAAGAAAGACGCAAGGCGATTGGAGAAGAGGTAGCCAGGCTCTTAGAAGCTGGCTTTATTGTTGAAGTTTTTCACCCTGAGTGGCTTGCCAATCCGGTGCTGGTCCTTAAGAAAAACGACACCTGGCGCATGTGTGTGGATTACACAGATCTTAATAAGGCTTGTCTAGCGGATCCTTTTGCCCTCCCCCGTATTGATCAAATTATTGATGCTACGGCGGGCTGTGAGCGTTTAAGTTTTTTGGATGCATATTCTAGCTATCATCAGATCAAAATGGCAGTTAAGGACTAGGAGAAGACGGCATTCATAACTCCCTTTGGAGCCTTCTACTATGTGTCTATGCCCTTTGGGCTCAAGAGTGCCCAGGCAACTTATCAACGGTGTGTACAAAATTGTCTTCACAAGCAGATTGGCCGTAATGTACATGCTTACGTGGATGATATCGTGGTTAAGTCCAGGGAGAAGGAGATTCTGATTGGTGATTTGAAGGAAACCTTTGATAACCTGAGGACGTACAAGATGATGCTTAATCCGGACAAGTGAGTCTTTGGTGTACCGGCGGGCAAGTTATTGGGTTTTCTGGTGTCCAACTGGGGAATTGAGGCTAATCCGGAGAAGATCACAGCCATCACCTCCCTGGCTAAACCGAAGTGTATCAATGATGTTCAACGCTTGGCAGGCCGGATTGCCGCGTTAAGCCGGTTTATCAGTCGTCTTGGTGAGAAGGCAATCCCTTTGTATCAGATGTTGAAGAAGACGGATCAGTTTGTCTGGAGTTCTGCTGCCGATGAAGCGTTTGAGGACTTAAAGCGGCAATTGGCCAATCCGCCTGTGCTCGCCGCTCCCATTGACAAGGAGCCGTTACTGCTATATGTTGCTGCTAATGCTCGGGCGGTCAGCGTGGCTATTGTGGTGGAGCGAAAGGAGGCAGGTAAGGAGCATCCGGTTGAACGTCCGGTCTATTATATCAGCGAGGTACTCATTGAGTCCAAGCAAAGGTATCTGCATTGGCAGAAACTGGTGTATGGAGTTTTTATGGCGAGCCGGAAGCTTAAACAATACTTCCAAGGGCATCCAATTACGGTGGTCAGTTCTGCTCCTTTGGGGGATATCATCCAGAACCGGGAAGCAACTGGTCGGATTGCCAAGTGGGCTATAGAGCTTGGGCTGCACGATTTGAAGTATGTGCCTCGGACGACGGTTTAGTCTCAAGCACTTGTTGATTTTATCAATGATTGGAAGGAAATGCAAGAACCTGAAGAAAAGCCGGATCACACATATTGGACCATCCATTTTGACGGATCCAGGCAATTGGAAGGCTCGGGGGCTGGAGTCGTGTTAACTTCCCCACGAGGTGATAAGTTTTGTTACGTTCTCTGTTTAATGTTCCCTTGTACTAACAATGCAGCTGAGTATGGAGCCTTGCTCCATGGTCTCCGGATGGCTAAGGAGATGAATCTAAGTCGAGTTAAGTGTTTCGGTGACTCGGACCTCGTGGCTCAGCAAGTGTCCGGCACTTGGGACTCCAAGGACCCACTCATGGCAGCATATCTTCGTGAGGTGGATATTGTTGCAGGTCATTTTAATGGCTATCAGGTGGACCACGTGGACCGGCGGAAGAATGAAGCTGCGGACGCTTTAAGCCGGCTGGGCTCTCAGCGCAAACTGGTCCCGCCCAATGTTTTTCTGGATGTGCTGCACAACCCGTCGGTCAAGATCCCTGGTGAAGCGGATTTGGCTGTTCCTGATCCGGAGGCTCAATTGGTGGCAGCTCTTCATGTTATTCCGGATTGGACGCTTCCTTACCTGGCGTACAAGAACCGAGGCGAGTTACCAGAAGATGAGACTCTGGCCCGATAGATAATCCAGCGATCCAAGTCCATGACTATTATCAACGGCGAGTTGCATCATTGCAGTGTGTCAGGAGCATTTCAACACTGTGTGTCTCCTGAAGAAGGCCATGAAATATTGCGTGAGATCCACGAAGGAGATTGTGGTCACCACGCCGGTTCAAAGTCTCTGGTGGCTAAAGCGTTTCGCCATGGCTTCTATTGGTTAACTGCTCATGCTGATGCGGAGGATCTGGTCAGACGATGTGATGGTTGCCAAAGGTTTTCAAGACGTGCTCATGTACTGGCTCAAGAATTGAAAATGGTTCCAATTACTTGGCCGTTTGCGACTTGGGGGCTGGATATGGTTGGGCCTTTCAAAAGGTCCAAAGATAAGAAGACCCACCTCCTGGTGGCGGTTGACAAGTTTACAAAGTGGGTGGAGGCAGAACCTGTTAGCAAGTGTGATGCGGCCACGACGGTTCAGTTCATTAAAAAAGTGATTTTCCGGTTCGGCTTTCCACACAGTATCATCACAGATAATGGTACCAATTTGTCCAAAGGTGCCATGAAGGAGTTCTGCGAACGGGAGCACATCCGGCTCGACGTTTCATTAGTGGCACACCCACAGTCCAATGGTCACGCAGAAAGAGCTAATCAAGAGATCTTGAGAGGCATCAAGCCCCGGCTCATGGTTCCTTTGTAGAGAACACCAGGTTGTTGGGTAGAAGAATTACCATCTGTGTTATGGAGCATCAATACAACACCCAACAGATCAACAGGATACAGACCGTTCTTCATGGTTTATGGACCGGAGGCAGTTCTTCCCAGTGATATCCGTCATGATTCACCTCGTGTGACGGCTTATATTGAAGCGGACAACGAGACAGCACGGCAAGATGCTTTGGACCGGTTGGATGAAGAGCGTGACATAGCAGCCACCCGATCGGTGATTTACCAACAGGATCTTCGTCGTTATCACAGTCGCCGAGTCAGAACCAGAACCTTTCAGGAAGGAGATTTGGTGCTTCGGCTCATCCAAGATCAGACTGATATGCATAAGCTATCCCCACCTTGGGAGGGGCCTTTCGTGGTCAGCAAGAATCTGCACAACGGGTCATACTATCTGATCGATATTCGAGAGCGTAAGGACTCACATACATCAGAGGAGGAGACCAACAGGCCGTGGAACATAGCTCATCTTTGGCCTTACTATACCTGAGCCATTGGCTCTACTTATGTACATATTACGACGATGTATATATTATGAATAAATATAATAAACCGGAACCTCAGCTAAAGCGGGGTATCTGTTCTTTTACATCATGTGTGGTTACACGGAGTTGTTCTAAAGCGGCCTCCGGTTTACCCCTTGAGTTAGCTTTTTAAAAGCATCATGTTATATCACTTGGGGGTTTGGTCGCGTCCGAACCAATACCATACCTCTTGATAGGCGAGAGCCACCAGATCACTTGGGGACTTGGTCACGTCTGAACCAGTCATGCCTCTTGATCGGCCTAAGGCCACAGAATCACTTGGGGGCTTGGTCGAACCCGAACCATTGCCATGCCACTTGATCGGCATAAATGCCATGGTTTCATTTGGGGACCTGGCTGACTAGAACCATAGTTACACCTAATGGGAGCTTGGTCGTGTTCGGCCATGGTAACGCCATCTGATCAGCTCAAATAAACCTTTTTTGCAAACGGTTTTGTTATTTCATTTGCTTCACACTTTTCTTTGAAAGATACTTCTTTCTTTTTATTGCGTTTTTTTAAACCGACAAAGTTTTCAACCGGTTCATACTGTCAATTGATGGAACACGGTTCATTTCAATCCGGAGACTATTTGCCCAGTTTGATCTTTTTTTGTTAACATCCTCTTATGGAGTAACACGGTGTTTATTATAACCTGGTACAGTTTACATGGTAAACCAGCGTCATATATATTTGGGAGCTGCTATCTCGTCCAACAGTGTGGGTTTACAAAACTCCGCTTCAAGATTGGCCGAGCCAACTTCACGCTCAACGATGGCAAGTATTATGTATCTCAAAAATTTGGTCATATACTTAAAAAAATTCGGATGTTTTGATTTCATGTATGCAGACATCATATTCCGCCTGACGGTACAACCGCGGTGGCACTTGAAGAATTTTTTATTGCAGAAAGTACTTTGGAAAGTTCATCACCAAAGGAAGAGCAAATTATGCACGAAGGCATATCAACATCAAAAGTATCAGCTAGCCTATTACAAGGCAACACGGTGCCCACAATAAGATCATTGTTTTTTGCAAAGGAGAAGCAGTTTTAAACCGGCTTCCGGTTCAAGCTTGGTCACCATCCTGGCCTGATGGCTGTGGGTCATCCTGTGCCGCTTCAGCTTCAGTTTCTCTACCCAGCGGCTGGAAATCAACAGTTGTCCAGTCGATTCCCATTAATGCTTGAAAAGCAGCTTCATCATGGATCAGCAATGACGGGTCAATATCGGGAGCGTAAGTATGCTTACGGATTGGAGGGATAAGATTTTCCGATTCATGGATTGGTGCAGCTATTCGCTTGTTCTGATTGTCATATTGAGCTTGATAATGAGACAAGTCTGCTTCCTCAGCCAATTGACAAGCTAGCGGACGCACCTCCCGGTTTATTGCTCGTAGATCCGCTTCACCAAATACTGACCCGTCTTCCTTCAAGCTGGGATAGCCCTGAGCCGCTTCAATAGGATCAAAGTCTGGCACCCAGGCTTTTGCCTGGATTAAAGCATTGATCGCACCAGTTCGAGCAGCAGATTTCTTCAGCTCTTCAACCCGGGCAGGAAGCACTGACAGTTTCATCAGAGTGTCTTGAATCAAAGTGGCGTCGGTTTGTTGTGGGATGCGGTACAGATGATCCGATGGGCACCAATGTACAGTTGTTCAACCAACGTATAGGCGGCTTTCAATTTCTTCCGCACATCTGACCCCAAGTGACCAATGCGTGTCCCTGAAATATCATAAAGGGTTAATAAACCGGCAGCTCTGTAAGAAGGCAGAGTCAATTCAGAAGTCAAACTAGGCTTACCAAAGATAGCAGTGGTCATGGCATGCACGTGCTGCTTTATGCTGGTCAGTTCATCCGCCACCGGTTTTAGTGCAGCCTCGGCATCCTCTGCTTGTTTGATTAAAGCGAACTTTTCAGTGGCCCAATCCGCCCGCTTCTTCTTGAAGCTCTCCTTAAGCTGTTCCATGGCGCTTAAAGCGCTGGCTAATTCCTCTTTTGCTTTGGAGGTTTCAGCTTGTTGGGTTTTCAGGTTTTCTTGGAGATCGGCGACTTGGCTTTCTTTTGTCTTCAGCTCAGCCTGCATACAGACAGTTATATGCTTCAACAAAATGGTACAAGGATTGAAGTACCATCCACATAACAACTTATGCACTTGGCACTTGGGGGCTAATGCATATTCGATCTTCATTTTTCAATTGCTTACAAAGTCCCAAGATCAATACATGTATTCAACTTGGCACTTGGGGGCTAATGGCTATTCGCTCGTATATATTCTGATGTGGCAATCTCTATTATTTAAAGTACCGGTTTAACTACGCTAAGTTGAACCGGCCCTTGGGGGCTACATCAGCGAATTTCAAAGCATTAATGGAAGAAGACCTCAGAACGGCATTTCCGAACCGGACTGTTCGGTAAACCGGCGGAGGTAACTACCTGGCCGCTGTGCCGGGTTGTGCGACGAGCTTCGTGCTGTTGGGTCTTCATAAGAAATTTGGGATCCAAATAAGCAAGAGGATGAGAAAATTTAACTTTCCGGTTTGCCTGACGGATTTTTAGTGAAGGCAAAGGTTCTGAATCGGAAGAGAGAATAATTATCTAACGCCCTCGATGCGGCTATATCTCCCACGTGTCGAAGCACGACTTAGAGGCATAACCGCATTGAAAGCAATGTCGCAAGTGAGGTAATCTTCACACAACCCATGTAGTACGTAAGGGAAAGAAATACATAGTTGGTTTACAATCGCCACTTCACACAAATACATGAATAAAGCATTACATCATCCAAATACAATCAGAGTCCGACTATGGAACCAAAATAAAGGAAGAACCCCAAATGCGACAAGGTCCCCGATCGACCCCAACTGGGCTCCACTACTGATCAACTAGAACAAAACAACACAAAGGACAAGATCTTCATTGAGCTCCTCCTGAGCTTGGTTGCGTCATCTGCACAGACTCATCGGCACCTGCAAGCTGGTTTGGAAGTATCTGTGAGCCACGGGGACTCAGCAATCTCGCACCCTCGCGATCAAGACTATTTAGGCTTATGGGTAAGGTAAAAGGTATGAGGTGGAGCTGCAGCAAGCGACTAGCATATATGGTGGCTAACATACGCAAATGAGAGCGAGAAGAGAAGGCAAAGCACGGTCGATAAAAGTATGATCAAGAAGTGATCCTAGAACAACCTACGTCAAGCATAACTCCAACACCGTGTTCACTTCCCGGACTCCGCCGGAAAGAGACCATCACGGTTACACACGCAGTTGATTCATTTTAATTAAGTTAAGGTTCAAGTTATCTACAACCGGACATTACCAAATTCCCATCTGCCCATAACCGCGGGCACGGCTTTTGAAAGTTCAAATCCCTGCAGGGGTGTCCCAACTTAGCCCATGACAAGCTCTCACGGTCAACGAAGGAATAGACCTCCTCCCGAGACATTCCGATCAGACTCGGTATCCCGGTTCTACAAGACATCCTCGACAATGGTAAAACAAGTCCAGCAAGACCACCCGCTGTGCCGACAAATCCCGATAGGACCTGCACATATCTCATTCTCAGGGCACACTGGATAAGCTAAGCGTACAGGAGCCGACGTAACCCAAGTTGCCAAAGGATGGCCCTGCACGGTGCTCTTGGTTGGACCAACAATCAGAGGAGCACTGGCCCGAGGGGGTTAAAATAAGATGACCCTTGGGATGGCCTAACCCAAGGGAAAAAGAGGCTAGGTGGCAAATGGTAAAACCAAGGTTGGGCCTTGCTGGAGGAGTTTTATTCAAAGCGAACTGTCAAGGGGTTCCCATTATAACCCAACCGCGTAAGGAACGCAAAATCCGGGAACATAACACCGATATGAAGGTAACTAGGGCAGCAAGAGTGGAACAAAACACCAGGCATAAGGCCGAGCCTTCCACCCTTTACCAAGTATATAGATGCTTTAATTAAATAAGATATATTGTGATATCCCAACAAGTAAACATGTTCCAACAAGGAACAACATCTCCATGTTCCAACAAGGAACAAGCTTCAATCTTCACCTGCAACTAACAACGCTATAAGAGGGGCTGAGCAAAGTGGTAACATAGCCAAACAATGGTTTGCTAGGACAAGGTGGGTTAGAGGCTTGGTTCAACAATATGGGAGCCATGATCAGCAACTGGTAGGTATCGCAGCATAGGCATAGCAAAAGAGCGAGCATCTACCAAGCAAAGATAGAAGTGATTTCGAGGGTATGATCATCTTGCCTGAAATCCCGCAAGGAAGAAGAACGAGTCCATGAAGAAGATAAACGGACGAAGTCGAACGAATCCTCACAACATGACGTTATCGGAACCAACCCGAAGAAGCAACACCGGAAAGAAGCAAACAACATAGTAAACAACCAACACATAGACATGGCATGATGCACAAACAATACTACAAATTAAGTGGAGCTCATTATGCAACGGAGTTGCATATTGAAGAAAACACCACATGACTTATTTAGTTCTCTCTCGTTTATGTACCCAACAAGATTAAATGTTGTTAGCATGGCAAGAGATGAAGCATAAAGAAACTACACATCTAGTCAAGGTTAAATGAGGCCGGAAGCAACGAACAACAAATCCGGAAACTCCTCATGTGCATATATTAGGTTAGGTCCTATTCTGCCCTAAACCATATTTTAGAGTTGTTTAACATGCAAAACAAGTACACCATGTTAAACTAGGCATTTTTCTACCCCATTTACATATAAAGATTATTTAAAACCGAGCTACGATTATTTAGTTGTGAATTAAATCATTTTAACATGGCATAGGAGCAAATTTAAACAAACCTCATTTTAAACATGACAAACATGATCAAAAGTTGGATATTGTGAAACTAGATGAAATTCTAGTCAAGTTACATATATAACTTATTTAGATCCGATGCACGGTTGAGAAGTTATTAAATGCATGAAGTTTAGGGTCTATTCTGCAAAACTGGCACTCTCTGGGAAAATAGCTAAATCCGCTGGACAGAAAAGATAGAAATGGGCCGAAACAAGTTGGCCCAACAGGAGGAAAAATAGAGGAGGGGCTCTGCGGTGTGGCCTCACCCATGGGCCTTGGCCCGTTCATGCTGGGCTGGACAAGGTAGGCGGCTGGGCCTCGGCGCAGGCGCGGTGTGGGCAAGCCGCGGAGGAAGCTGGGCTCTCCTGGCGCTGGCTGGGCCTGTGGTCAACGAACGAATGGGAGGTGGCCCAAGCACAAGCTGGCACTGGACTTGGCGAAGGCGCGGTCAAAGCGAGGCGCGGGCGAACGGGCGCCTCGTCCTCTCGTTCCTGAAGCAGGGAACGAAACGGAACCCGATGCGGACGGCGGCGGCGAAGAACTCGCCGGATCCACCTGATCCGGGCGAGGCAGCAGCAGGGGAGGCCGGAAACGAGCAGGACGACGGTGGGGCACCCAGATCCGGCGGCCATGGGGGACCCTGAACATGGCAGGAGAGAGAGGTTAGAGGGAGGAGGAGAGGGAGACGGTCAGGGAAGGCGCAGGGCGGCGGGGTACTGGCCTGACCGGCTTGTCCGACGACGGCGCTCACCGGCGACGAGGTAAAGAGGAGGAGGCTCGGCCGGCACGGGGATGCTCCAGATCGAGCGGAAGGAGCTCAGGAGGCTCTTCCGATCCAGAACGAGCGGGACATCTCAGGAGCGGCGTACAGGCGACGGTGGAGAGATCCAGGCCTGGGCGGGCCCCGGATGGGCTTCATGGGCCACGACGGCTGGTGGTGGAGGAGGACGTGCCAAGTGGCGGCGGGGGAGAGGGTGGCTGCAGAAAATGAGGTGGAGGTGGTGGCTGATGATTAGGAGCGCGGAATTTTAGGAGGAGGGGTAGGTAGCTGCCCAAAAATGGAAGGGGAGGTGGTTTATATAGGGCAGGTTCTAGGGTTAGGGGGGTTTTCGGAGCCTCCGGTCGCGATCCGACGGCTCCGGACACGAGGAGGGGTAGGTTGGAGCATGTGGGTTTTGTAGAAGGCCTCGGGAAGAGAGGAGAGAAGAGAGATAGAGGCCCGACGACTGTTTCTGGAGACCGAAAACGTCCGACGATAGACCGGCTACTATTGCCGCTATAGTTATTCGTTGGGGCGTCAAACGGACTCCGAATGCGATGAAACTTGGCAGGCGGCCTACCTACACTATAATAAGACCACACGCCAACTTTCAACACATTCCGAGAACATTTTCCGGCCACTTATAAAATAATACTTCGGACATGCCACGGGCGCGTGCAAGTGTGTCTGGGCTCAGAACGGACCACGGAAGGAAGGGGAAACCAGGACGGATGCAAGTTTTAAAAACATGATGATGCAATGCACATGATGACATGATGAAAAGCAACACGCAAGCAAATGACATGGCAATGACAGCGAATAACTGGACGACACCTGGCACAACGGTCTCGGGCGTCACAACACTCCACCACTACGAGAGGATCTCGTCCCGAGATCTAGAATGGCACCGGAGGGAAACGGAAAAGGAAGAGAAGAGGTAAAAACTAAGTTTCTCCTTTGATAAACGAGTGAAACCAAAGAACCTTGAAAAGGTTAAGCCAAATTGAAAGAAATAATACAACTAAAATGAATAAAGTTGAAAACCTTCGTTAGAAAAGAGAAACAAGGAACAATACTAGAACCTTGTAGGTTGAAATACATAAGAAAAAGGTTGCAATGAACAAGAAGTATATGCAAGCACTCCGGTTGAAACGAGAAGTAGAAGGAACGATAAAGATCAATTACGAGAACACTCCAGTTGGAAATGGAAAGAATTGAACATGATCTTGACAAGATGAGAGGATACTTGTAAAGAGGACACGACACTTTGGTTAAAAGGATAAGCACGAAAAGAACACGGTCTTGACAACACAAGAAGAAGGTTTGAAGAGAGCAACATCACAATGCCTCCGGACGGAAGAAATAGAAGATAGATAATTGAAATAAAAGAATGGAGAAGAAAATGCCTTCTTCTGCCACAAAAGAGCTTGAGAAGGCATCCTTAGGAGATGGGTCGAGCGGAGTTGTTGGAACCCCAACAATGAAAAGAATAACCTTGATGTGGCCTTATGGAATACATCCCAAATTAAGAGATGACAACCTGCCACTCACGGGAAAAAGAATTGTATTGATATGAACAAGGAGACGAGAAAATATTTCACCGGGAGGATAAAGAAGAACTTGGGTCCTTTATAAGCACCATAGATAGCAACAAACCTTAGGGAAGGCTTTACGTGAAATATAGCCCAAGATAACTCCAAAGAAGAGATTGATGGATTTAAAATACATCATACTTAACAATATGTGAATCATGAAGCATGAAGTCAAATTATCAAGAATGACATAATACCACCTCCAATGATACGTAAGAAAGAATTGCACTCCAGATCGCAAGAAGAAGAAAGCTTGAGCTCCTATAAAAGAATCTTGATGAACACTTCGAGAAAGGATTAAATCCTTTATGGACCATCTTGTGGAACCTCCATGAAGAACTCCGGTAAACAAAAGAACGAAAAGAAAGAGAAATTGAAAACACAAGGTGAATCCTTGCAATGATTTAGATGGATCTCCGTGATAATTAGAACTTGGAACTCCGAGAAAGAAAAGATAAAGCATCTCGAACTGAGAATATGATATGATGAACCACTCCGGAAAAATAATTAATCACTTGGATGAAACAATAATAAGAATTATGTTATGCGTATCCTTCACCAATTTAAATTGATGACAAGCAATAGATTTGGCATATTAATTATTCTCGTAGAAAGGATTAAGAGAGATATCGCATAAACTCGAGAAAATCTTCAACGAACCACCGGTAGGATAGAAACAACGAATACATTGATATGATAAAGAAGAATTAGAAATCTTGAACGAACCACCGTAAGAATTGAAAAAGAACGAAGAAAAGATAAATAAACACCGGGAAGAATTAGAAAATGAATGAAGATGCTTGAGAGAAATTATATATGAGAGAACGAAGAGATCATGCACTGATTAGAGGATATTTGATCGATTGACCGGTAAAATTTAGAGAAAGAGAGATGAAAGCTGAGAATGAAAAAAAAACTAAAATGATGGACTCCGGATAATCAAACTGAGAAGACTCTTGAATTACTCCGGATGGGTGAAAAGAAATTCTCACAACCGAAACAATTATGAGAGGATGGCAACAATCTCGAATGACGAATCTTGAAGAGAATGGAGCAAGGTTGAAAGAAGAATATTCTTCGGTCTTCCAAACTGAGAATGCCGACGAGAAATACCACCAAATTGTAGAGATACTCCGGGATGAAAATTAGAAAGGTTGAACCAACGATGAAAAGAATTCGAAAGATCTTGGAGAAAAACATAAGAGTGATGATAACTCATTCTTACGTCAAACTTTAGAAAAGAATTTGAGGATAGCTCCGGGAAAATAAGAAGAGTCAGGTAAGATCCTGGGAAAAGAACTGTGGGTTAGGGCCCACTAAAAAGAAACACCGTTGAAATGATTTAAAAGAGAGGCTGCACCGGTTGAATTAAATGGCTTCAATGAGGTGACATCCTCGAAAGATCTTGAACGAAAGCAGAGTGGAAACACGAATCTTCTGAGATATCTTCGGCACTCCGAAACAAATGAATAGCGAGAGATGGATGATTAAGAGGTGCACCGGCATAAGAAAGCGTTGGGCAAAATGAAAAGGAGTATGCTCAATACCAAAGCTTGAATTAAATCCACCGGAGAAGAAAATGAGTGATGAGAGACGAACTTGCAGCTTCGTTAGCATCTTCTGAGAATCAACAGATAATAATATTGATGGAAAAGAATGGAGAGATCTCCCATCAATAAAAAGGATACTTGAATAAGAAATCTGAGTCCTAGAAGAAAACAAAGGGAGGGAGGGCGGGAAATCAAAGACAATTTGGAATGGATGAAACAAACACCGTTGAGAAACTTAGAATTGATCTTGCGGATGTTGAAATGATCGGATCCACTTGAAGAGAAAACACGCCGGTTGAAAAAGGATTGACATGGCAATCTCGATTATCATGAAGGATTAGTGTTCACATCGGAGTATGAGACCACCGCTTAGGGAAGGTATAGAATCAACATTTGACTTCGAAGCAACTGAATACCACAACTCAAAACAAAACAAAGAATTGGCTTGCAGAATAAGCTGGAACAAACATATGATAGAGATTTCGTCCGAAGTTTTCGTGGTGGGGCCTACACGGGCTCGATCGTACAACACCATCATGTACAAGGCAGTGCACATGACATATGAAGCGTCCCCGAGTCGGCATAGCCAAGGACTCTTTAAGACACAAGGAGACCACTGTAAAACTGACCGTGAATAGGTGGACCACTAGGCGTCGAACCCCAATTTCGTATCATACATCTATCGGAAAGATATCCTAATAGCTACTTGAATTCCCACCTATGAAACTCCCGAACCTTTCCGGTTATGCAATCAGATGTTGGGGATACAGGGGAAGCATAATATCTCACCCAAATCTAGCAAATCCTAAATCCAGTTGTATCCATCCTTCAACACATAACCGAGAAAAACTTCGGAAACCATCTACCTCATCCTTCGAAAAACATCCGTTATACAAGTTATGGCGATACTGCCGAACTCCCGCCCCAGTACTGGGTGGTGTCGAGGTTATCTCACCAACGAACTGCATAAAAGATATTTTCGATGTCGGCGTACTAAACTCAGGTATTCCAGAACTGCAACGATAAAATTGTGATGACAACACCTTGGAGCTCAACTCCCCAGGACACTGCCACAAAACCCCTGACAGGAGGCACCAAGACAATGTTCTCGTCACAAAACCATCGGAACGATTCCAAGATACCCGCGTGATCCTAAAGTTTTTTTAGTGAAATTTGAGAAGAGAAGAGTCAAAACTCTACGTCGGGATGCCTTACCAGAGCGATGAGGAGACTAGGAAGTAAAAAGAATTCCTAAACTCTCCGATATATAATTCCTAATTGACTCAAAACATTTTTCTAGACACAACTCGGCCGCTAATAACGATCAATCAGTGGGGGGCTCCTAAGGTCGGGGAAGGCTCTGATTACCAACTTCTAACGCCCTCGATGCGGCTATATCTCCCACGTGTCGAAGCACGACTTAGAGGCATAACCGCATTGAAAGCAATGTCGCAAGTGAGGTAATCTTCACACAACCCATGTAATACATAAGGGAAAGAAATACATAGTTGGTTTACAATCGCCACTTCACACAAATACACGAATAAAGCATTATATCATCCAAATACAATCAGGGTCCGACTATGGAACCAAAATAAAAGAAGAACCCCAAATGCGACAAGGTCCCCGATCGACCCCAACTGGGCTCCACTACTGATCAACTAGAACAAAACAACACAAAGGACAAGATCTTCATTGAGCTCCTCCTGAGCTTGGTTGCGTCATCTGCACGGACTCATCGGCACCTGCAAGCTGGTTTGGAAGTATCTGTGAGCCACGGGGACTCAGCAATCTCGCACCCTCGCGATCAAGACTATTTAGGCTTATGGGTAAGGTAAAAGGTATGAGGTGGAGCTGCAGCAAGCGACTAGCATATATGGTGGCTAACATACGCAAATGAGAGCGAGAAGAGAAGGCAAAGCACGGTCGATAAAAGTATGATCAAGAAGTGATCCTAGAACAACCTACGTCAAGCATAACTCCAACACCGTGTTCACTTCCCGGACTCCGCCGGAAAGAGACCATCACGGTTACACACGCAGTTGATTCATTTTAATTAAGTTAAGGTTCAAGTTATCTACAACCGGACATTAACAAATTCCCATCTGCCCATAACCGCGGGCACGACTTTCGGAAGTTCAAATCCCTGCAGGGGTGTCCCAACTTAGCCCATGACAAGCTCTCACGGTCAACGAAGGAATAGACCTCCTCCCGAGACATTCCGATCAGACTCGGTATCCCGGTTCTACAAGACATCCTCGACAATGGTAAAACAAGTCCAGCAAGACCACCCGCTGTGCTGACAAATCCCGATAGGAGCTGCACATATCTCGTTCTCAGGGCATACCGGATAAGCTAAGCGTACAGGAGCCGACGTAACCCAAGTTGCCATGGGATGGCCCTGCACGGTGCTCTGGGTTGGACCAACACTCAGAGGAGCACTGGCCCGGGGGGGTTAAAATAAGATGACCCTTGGGCTGGCCTAACCCAAGGGAAAAAGTGGCTAGGTGGAAAATGGTAAAACCAAGGTTGGGCCTTGCTGGAGGAGTTTTATTCAAAGCGAACTGTCAAGGGGTTCCCATTATAACCCAACCGCGTAAGGAACGCAAAATAACTAGGGCGGCAAGAGTGGAACAAAACACCAGGCATAAGGATGAGCCTTCCACCCTTTACCAAGTATATAGATGCATTAATTAAATAAGATATATTGTGATATCCCAACAAGTAAACATGTTCCAACAAGGAACAACATCTCCATGTTCCAACAAGGAACAAACTTCAATCTTCACCTGCAACTAACAACGCTATAAGAGGGGCTGAGCAAAGCGGTAACATAGCCAAACAACGGTTTGCTAGGACAAGGTGGGTTAGAGGCTTGGTTCAACAATATGGGAGCCATGATCAACAACTGGTAGGTATCGCAGCATAGGCATAGCAAAAGAGCGAGCATCTACCAAGCAAAGATAGAAGTGATTTCGAGGGTATGATCATTTTGCCTGAAATCCCGCAAGGAAGAAGAACGAGTCCATGAAGAAGATAAACGGACGAAGTCGAACGAATCCTCACAACACGACGTTATCGGAACCAACCCGAAGAAGCAACACTGGAAAGAAGCAAACAACATAGTAAACAACCAACACATAGACATGGCATGATGCACAAACAATACTACAAATTAAGTGGAGCTCATTATGCAACGGAGTTGCATATTGAAGAAAACACCACATGACTTATTTAGTTCTCTCTCGTTTATGTACCCAACAATATTAAATGTTGTTAGCATGGCAAGAGATGAAGCATAAAGAAACTACACATCTAGTCAAGGTTAAATGAGGCCGGAAGCAACGAACAACAAATCCGGAAACTCCTCATGTGCATATATTAGGTTAGGTCCTGTTCTGCCCTAAACCATATTTTAGAGTTGTTTAACATGCAAAACAAGTACACCATGTTAAACTAGGAATTTTTCTACCCCATTTACATATAAAGATTATTTAAAACCAAGCTACAGTTATTTAGTTGTGAATTAAATCATTTTAACATGGCATAGGAGCAAATTTAAACAAACGTGATTTTAAACATTACAAACATGATCAAAAGTTGGATATTGTGAAACTAGATGAAATTCTAGTCAAGTTACATATATAACTTATTTAGATCCGATGCACGGTTGAGAAGTTATTAAATGCATGAAGTTTAGGGGCTATTCTGCAAAACTGATACTCTCTGGGAAAATAGCTAAATCCGCTGGACAGAAAAAATAGAAACGGGCCGAAATAAGTTGGCCCAACAGGAGGAAAAATAGAGGAGGTGCGCTGTGGTGTGGCCTCACCCATGGGCTTTGGCCCGTCGGTGCTGGGCTGTACAAGGTAGGCGGCTGGGCCTCGGTGCAGGCGCGGTGCGGGCAGGCCGCGGAGGAAGCTGGGCTCTCCTGGCGCTGGCTGGGCCTGTGGTCAACGAACGAATGGGAGGTGGACCAAGCACGAGCTGGCGCTGGACTTGGCGAAGGCGCGGTCAACGCGAGGCGCGGGCGAACGGGCGCCTCGTCCTCTCGTTCTTGAAGCAGGGAACGAAACAGAACCCGATGCGGACGGCGGCGGCGAAGAACTCGCCAGATCCACCTGATCCGGGCGAGGCAGCGGCAGGGGAGGCCGGAAACGAGCAGGACAACGGCGGGGCACCCAGATCCGGCAGCCATGGGGGACCCTGAACATGGCGGGAGAGAGAGGTTAGAGGCAGGAGGAGAGGGAGACGGTCAGGGAAGGCGTAGGGCGGCGGGGTACTGGCCTGACCGGCTTGTCCGACGATGGCGCTCACCGGTGACGAGGTAAAGAGGAGGAGGCTCGGCCGGCGCGGGGATGCTCCAGATCGAGCGGGCGGAGCTCGGGAGGCTCTCCCGATCCAGAACGAGCGGGATATCTCAGGAGCGGCGTACAGGCGACGGTGGAGAGATTCGGGCCTGGGCGGGCCCCGGATGGGCTTCACGGGTCACGGCGGCTGGTGGTGGAGGAGGAGGTGCCAAGTGGCGGCGGGGGAGAGGGTGGCTGCGGAAAACAAGGTGGAGGCGGCGGCTGATGATTAGGAGCGCGGAATTTTAGGAGGAGGGGTAGGTAGCTGCCCAAAAATGGAAGGGGAGGTGGTTTATATAGGGCAGGTTCTAGGGTTAGGGGGCTTAGGGGGGTTTTCGGAGCCTCCGATCGCGATCCGACGGCTCCGGACACGAGGAGGGGTAGGTTGGAGCGTGTGGGTTTTGTAGAAGGCCTCAGGCAGAGAGGAGAGAAGAGAGATAGAGGCCCGGTGACTGTTTCCGGAGACCGAAAACGTCTGACGATAGACTGGCTACTATTGCCGCTATAGTTATTCGTTGGGGCGTCAAACGGACTCCGAATGCGATGAAACTTGGCAGGCGGCCTACCTACACTATAATAAGACCGCATGCCAACTTTCAACACATTCCGAGAATATTTTCCGGCCACTTATAAAATAATACTTCGGACATGCCGCGGGCGCGTGCAAGTGTGTCTGGGCTCAGAACGGACTACGGAAGGAAGGGGAAACCCGGACGGATGCAAGTTTTAAAAACATGATCATGCAATGCACATGATGACATGATGAAAAGCAACACGCAAGCAAATGACATGGCAACGGCAGCGAATAACTGGACGACACCTGGCACAACGGTCTCGGGGCGTCACAAATTACCTCTGCAGCATCAGCGTGGCTGGCTTTGGCATCATCCTGACAAATATCATCATCAATAAGACGCATGAAAAATAAGCCAAGTGAGTCAAGTTCTACCTCAAGGTCCAGATTATCCACATTATCATCAGGGGCCGGATTAGAGGATGCAGTGGTTCTTTTTCTGTGGGTAGTCTTCTTCACAGCTTTAGTCTTTTGTCGGGTTGCTCTTTCCGGTTTGTCTAGTTTTTCTAGTTTCTCCTGCGGCAGTTTCTTGCTCCAAAATGGATCATTGCCCTAATTACACAGACACTGATATTAAAACAATGACCAGATATATCAATAACAGATTCAGCAAAAAGAAAAATCAAAGTCTTACAGCTGGCGGTTTGTTGGTGGCACAGAAGGGAAGCAGGCCGTTTTTAGGACAGACGTGTTCCGGTTCATTCAGCATCTTATTCACAGCCTCTGTGATTTCTTCCTCGGTGAGCTGGATTTTGGAATGTCGCAGTGGGTCATCAACACTGCCAGTATACTCGCACATCAAACCGGAGCACTGACTAAGGGGCAGTATGCTCCATGATATCCAACAGCGAGCGAGATCAACCCCTGTTAAACCGTTGGCCATAAAGGCTCTGAGCTTCAACAGTTGAGGAGCATATTTGCTTCTCTCCTGGGCAGTCAATCTTTGCGGAAAGGGGTGTGTATTGCTGAGCCACTCTGGACGAAAGCCAGACAAGGGATTCTCACCAGCAGGGGAGGTGTCTTTGCAATAGAACCATGTCTGATTCCACTCTTTGGGGTGGCTATGCAGTTTGGCGTGGGGGTATGTGACCTCTTTCCTTTTCTGGACCGCCACGCCACCCAACTCCGTATTGGAGCTGTCAGTAAACTCTGTACGGCGGTTTAGATGGAAAAGGTCTCTGAACAATTCCACTGTGGGCTCCTCTTGAAAGAACGCCTCACAGAGCACTTGGAAGTGACACATATTTGTAACAGAGTTGGGGCCAGTGTCTTGTGGATGGAGTTGGAAATCGGCTAAAACATCCCGGTAAAATTTAGAACCGGGCGGCTTAAAGCCCCGGGCTAAGTGATCTACGAAAACAACGACCTCTCCTTCTTGAGGTGTGGGAGGGCATTCTTTGCCAGGAGCCCTCCAATGGATGGTATCTTTGCTGCCTAAAGCGCCGATCAGGACTAAATCGTCCAACTGAGCCTCTGTGACGCGAGAAGGAACCCAATTGCACTCATATACTTGCTTGGCCATGATGAAATCTACAAGGTAGTAAATCCCGGTTCAAAAATGAATTGATCAAGGTACATTGGTATGTGCAATGTTAAATCGGAGACATATCTATCTGAACCGGAGTTTTACGAAGCAACAACATCTGGCGGTTCAACAAGAGGACTAATGGTATATACCGGTTTGGCAAATTTTTCTACAAAGGTTAAACCGCCTGATCTGAGCATTGAAACAGCTGAGATGGCGGATGGATAAGTATGCAGAAACAGGTTTCACAAGATTTCTCTACAGCGTTGGATCTGAGGCAAGTCCAGAAAAGAGATAAATATTCAGAGGTTCAAAAGGAGTAGTACCGAATCAATGAGCAAAATGTACATATCGATCTATGGTTTTGAGATGCGTAAGTGAAGGCGAAGGGTAAACAACTACCATTGCACAGAATAAAGATTCGCAGATTCATCTAAAGATCTGTCGTATGAGCAAGAGGCAGACGATGAACACTAAAGAATTGTGAAACCCTAGAGTAGATCTGCGGGGGAAAGGATAGAAGATTTACCGGAGCTAAGGAAGACGCGGAAGGTGCCGTGATGCTCTGGTGTGCCCAGGTTGATGCAGCGGTCAAGGTTGAGGCAGAGGTCGACGGTGGTGGTGGAGCTCTGAAGCTGGGCGATGCGAGGAAGACAAAGCAGAAGGGGCTGAAGGGAAAGAGAAAGGAAATGACCCTTTGGTCCAATTTATAAGGAAAAAGGACATGGGTCAGGCGCGACAATCAAGAAGCCACGAAACGGAGCTGTCGCCTCGATTTCCGCAGATCTATTAAACAAAGAAGCATAATGGATAGATTCGTTATGACAGATGACATCACTCCGGTTTACAGCAATCAGAGAAGATGACATCATGGCGGTTTACCAATTTATGAGAAGATGTTGAAGATGAAGCTTTTGTTAAAGGATTGACATGAACCCGTTCGAATCAATCTGGGGCCTAATGTTGGGGATATTACTGCTGGGCGTAAATCGGCCTAACTGGGCCAGGTCAACTTCATCAGTAGTTCAAGAGTGCTAAAGCCCAAGAAGGCAGATGAGGGCCTGAGGCCCGTAGTCGGTTCAAGACTTGTAGCTGTAAACCGGCATTAGTATATAAACTTGTATTGTAAGTTAGGAATAAGGAGAGACCAACCCGGATACGAATATCGACCGGTGTTGGGTCTCTGTGAACCGACGGGCGTCACCCGTGTATATAAGGGGACAACCCGGCGGCGGTTCAAGGACAACAGATAACAACTCGAGACTTAGGCGAAGCTTGTTTGCTCCCTAGTCATCGAAACCCCATCAATTCCATCACAACTAGACGTAGGCTTTTACCTTCATTGAAGGGGCCGAACTAGTATAAACTCTCTTGCGCCCCTGTGTCCGCTTTAACCCCTTCAAGCTAACCCGTCGCGATGGCTCCACGACTAAGTCCTTTCTCTAGGACATCTGCTGTGACAAAACCACGACAAGACGCGCTCCCGAAGGCGGGCCACAGTCTGGGGCTCCTACGGCAGGTGGCTGCGGGAGATCCTCCCGAGGCTGCGCTGTCCTTGAAAGCGGTGGTGTCGTCGATGGCTTGAAGAGCCGCTCCTCGAAGACGCCAGGCTCTTGGGGCTGTCACTTGCATGACCTTCTGGCGATGTCGTCAGCTTCCTTGCTGGTGCCACGGGGCACGTGCTGTAACTCCAGGCCCAGGAATTGCTTCTCCATTTTATGCACCTCTGCGAGGTATGCTTCCATGTGCTCGTCCTTCGGCTTGTATACCTTGTTGGAGAAGTTGACGAGGAGCTGCGAGTCACCCCTAATGTGAGGTGCTTCACCCCTAGTGCCGCCGCAGCCTTCAGGCCGGCTATGAGGCCTTCGTATTCTGCAATGTTGTTGGAGACCTTCTCGCCTTGCTAGAAGCAGAGCTGCACGACGTAGTACAGCTTGTCCCGAGTAGGCGAGATGAGCACTGCTCCAGCCCCTGCACCTTGGCGCGCGAAGGCACCATCGAAATACATGACCCAGCCGTCGGGAGCCTCGGTTCCCGGTGAGAGGGCCCGGTCCTTGCCTATTTCAAGCGTCGGGGCATCCATCCATTCTGCCACAAAATCGGCGAGCGCAGCCCCCTTGATGACCCTGGTGGTGCTGAACTCCAACTGAAATGCCTGCAGCTCAATGTTCCACTCGGCGACCCTCCCGGCGGAGTTGGGGATCCTGAGCACCCTCTCCAGTGGGTAGGCTGAGACGAGCTTGATGGGGTGGCCTTGGAAGTAGTGTTGCAGCTTGCGCGAGGCCACCAGGAGCGCGAGTAGGAGCTTCTAAGGCATGGGGTACCGTGCTCTTGCATCCTGCAACACCGTGCTGACGGAGTATACCGGGTGCTCGACGAGGGTAGGCGCACTGATGAAGCTTGCGCCTTTCGGGAGTTGGGGTGCCTCCTAAGGTGGTGGAGCTCCCAACGCTTGGTCGCTTGTCGGAGCCTTTGCGGGTTTGGGTGTGTCGTCCTGCCAAGCTTGATCTTCTGCTGTCGCTGCTGCGGCCCTTGTGGCGCCCTCCTGGTCTTGCGTCATCCCTGCTGGGGGCGTAGCTCGGCGCGATGCGCCCTTGGCTTGGTGTTCTTCCCGAGCTGCCACTAGAGCCGCGCTGGCGGAGTAGGGATTGGCGACAAGATAAAGCACTAGGGGCTCGACAGGTCGCGGCGCCACCATAATAGGAGGGCTGGTCAGGTATCTCTTGAGGTCTTGAAATGCTCGATCGGCCTCCGGGGTCCACTCGAATGGGCCCTTCTTCTTCATCAGCTTCAAAAAGGGTAGGGCACGCTCTCCCAGCTTGGAAATAAAGCGTCCCAACGCAGTCACCCGTCCAGCAAGCTTTTGCATTTCCTTGAGGGTTTGCGGTGGACTCATGTCTTCAATGGCCTTGACCTTCTCCGGGTTGGCCTCGATTCCCCTATGGGATACAAGGAAGCCTAGTAGCTTGCCCGAAGGGACGCCAAACACGCACTTCTCCAGGTTGAGCCGCAAGTCCACCTGGCGGAGGCTTTCAAAGGTCTCCTCCAGGTCTTGGATCAAGGTCCTCGCCTCCCGAGACTTCACCACGATGTCGTCGACGTAGGCTTCAGCGTTCCTCCCGAGCTGCCGACCCAAGGCGATGTGCATGAGCCGCTGGAAGGTTGCACCTGTGTTGCGCAGTCCGAAAGGCATGCAATTGTAGCAGTACACCCCACACGGGGTCAGGAAGGCTGTCTTCTCCACATCTTCTACCGCCATCTTGATCTAGTGATATCCTGAGAACGCATCCAGGAAGCACAGCAGGTCGCACTTGGCAGTCGAGTCGACGATCTGGTCGATGCGTGGAAGCGGGAATGGATCTTGGGGGCAGGCCTTGTTGAGGTTGGTGAAGTCGATGCACATCCGCTCCTTCCCGCCTTTCTTGGGGATGACGATAGGGTTTGCCAGCCACTCGGGGTATCGAACCTCACGAATGACACCCGCTGCCTCCAACTTGCGGGTTTCTTGGACGATGAAAGCTTGCTTCTCCGTGGACTGCCGCCTCGCCTTCTGCTTCATGGGGCGTACATTGGGGCACACCTTCAGGTGGTGCTCTATCACCCCTCTTGGGACCCCCACCAGCTCATCGTGCTCCCAAGCGAACACTTCCTTGTTTGCGCGCAAGAAATTCACCAACGCCTCCTCTTGACCAGGCTCAAGATTGGCGCCTATGGTAAAGGTTGCCCCTGAGGACCCATCCTCCTCGACTGGTACTCGCTTGGTTTCTGCCTTGTCCTGAGTGAAAAATTGCTTCTTCTTGGTTGGTGTGGCTCCCTTGGTCTCGAAGGTATCCACATCACCGGGCTGCGCTATTGCGGCGGTCTTGAGGGCGAGCTTGAGCGTCATCGAGGCTTCCTTGGTGTCCCCCTTGATGGTGAGGACACCCTTGCTCCCCGGCATCTTCATGAGGTTGTAGGCTGGATGGGTCACCGCCATGAACTGAGCCAGGGCTGGGTACCCGAGGATGGCATTGTACAGGAGGCCGATGTGGGCGATGTCGAAGTCGATGAGCTCGGTGCGGTAGTTGTCGCGCGTGCCGAAGGTCATGGGGAGGCGGGTCTGCCCTAGGGAGCGGGCGGAGCCTCCACCAACCCCTGAGAAAGGCTTGCTAGGGCAGAGCCACTCAAGCCGTACGTGAAGAAGGCTGAAGGCCTCGACGGAGAGCACGTTGAGGCCGGCACCGCTGTCGATGAGCGTCTTGGTGATGGACACGTGGCAGATGGTGAGCGTGCAAAGCATTGGGAGCGCACCTGAGCCGACGGTGGACGCGGGATGATCTCCTGAGTTGAAGGTGAGGTCGGCCTCGGGCGCGGCCACGCCCGACGGAGCCCCGGGGTGCTTGGAAGTGGCGCCAATCTGGCGAAAGAATGGCTTGACGTGACAATCCGAGGGTGGTGCTTGTGAGCCGCCGAGGAGGGCCGCAATCGCGTGGCGCGCCGGCACAGCGTAGCGCGCAGCGAAGAGGCCGCACAACTCCTCCCAAGATGCCACCATGGATCCGGGGAGGTTGAGCAGCCAGGCGCGCGGTGCGCCAGTGAGGGCCATGGGAAGCCAGTTAGCCATGACCTTGTCATCACCCCGGCCTCAAGGACGGCCTCCTCATACGCCAGCAGGAAAGCCGTCGGGTCTGCCGCACCATCGTAGCACGGAGGCATCTCCGGCTTGAACTTGGGTGGCCATTGCACCTGCCGCAAGGCGGGCGCAAGGGCTCGGAGGCCCCGAGCGCCACTGTGGGCACCCATAGACCCAGCCAAAAGGGCGGCGCCAGCCATGGGGAATGGGCACAAAGATGGTCGAGCACGAACCGACAGAAGGAAAACTCCGGCGCACCCCTAGCTGGCGCGCTAAATATCGGATCTCGGGTTCTGGCAAAACCCTTAAGGTTCGAACACTGGGGTGCACGCGAAGATCTCCCCCTGCCGATCCACGTCCTAGCTTCGCTAAGATCTCAAGGACCTACTCGACGAACTCCCAACACAAAGGACACAAGATTTATACTTGTTCGAGCCACCGTTGTGGTGTAATACCCTACTCTAGTGTGGTGGTGGTGGATTGCCTCTTGGGCTGAGGATGAACAGTACAAGGGGAAGAATAGCCTCCTGAGGACAGGTGTTCTTGTGCGTAGCGAACTTGTGGTTGTTCGGATCTCTCTCCCTCACTATGGTGGTGGCTAGTCCTATTTATAGAGGCCCTGGTCCTCTCCCCAAATATTGAGCGGGAAGGGAGCTAACAACGACCAATTCGAAAGGGGGCAACTAGTACAACTTATCCTGACAAAAGCAGTCTTTGCCTACCAAAGGCTCTGGTGGTGATGCCGCCTGGGGCTCCACAGTGACCTCCATCTTGCTGTCCTGCTGGTCTTAGTCTCATTGCACTGATATGGAAACCTTTGCTTGACGCCTCGGTACTCTGCGTCTGCGCTTGCCTCCTTAGCACCAAAGAGGAAACAAGGACACTGTGCACGCTGGCGCCCGTCTGGCACCCACCTGGCCTTGGTCGTCATGGATCACGTCACTGGAACCTCGCGAGGTTTGCATTGCCTTGGTCTCTCTGCCCCTCGCGAGCCAGTCTGGTGAGGCCGCTCCCGAGGAGGTCTTGTGTCGTCCGCCTCACGAGGCTTGGCCCCCTCACGAGGGTCTTGAATCCTTGCTGGTGAAGATGGGTCGTACGGGCCCGCTCGCAGAGCCACGCCGTGGGCCACAGGCAGGCAAGTCTGGGGACCCCTGTTCCCAGAATGCCGACAGTCACCTTCGGCACCCGCGACAACTACCGCACTGAGCTCATCGACTTCGACATCACCCGCATCGGCCTCCCGTACAATGCCATCCTCGGGTCCCGGCCTTAGCCAAGTTCATGGCGGCAACTCACCCCTCCTACAACCTCATGAAGATGCCAGGGAGCAGCGGCGTCCTCACTGTGGCCGGGGACACCAAGGAGGCGCCTGCGGCTCTCAAGCTCGCCTTTAGGGCCACGACTGTTGCGCGGTCGGTGGAGGAAAGAGCCCCAGGGGCTCCGGGGGCTGCGCCAGCAAAAAAGAAGTAGTTGTTCTCTCAAGACCAGGCTAAGACAAAGCAGGTGCCAGTCGACCAAGATGGGGCATCGGGAGCCAACGTCACCATAGGTGCCAACCTCGCCCCGGACCAAGAAAAGGCACTGGTCAATTTCTTGCACGCGAACAAGGAGGTGTTCGCATGGGAGCCCAAGGACCTGGCTAGAGTCCCAAGGGGAGTGATCGAGCATCACCTGAATGTGTGCCCCAATGTACGCCCAGTAAAGTAGAAGGCGCGGTGGCAGTCCACGGAGAAGCAGTCCTTCATCGTCCAGGAGACCCACAAACTACAAGAAGCTGGAGTCATCCGCGAGGTGCGGTACCCGGAGTGGCTGGCTAACCCGGTCGTCGTGCCCAAGAAAGGCGGAAAGGAACGCATGTGTGTCGACTTCACTAACCTCAACAAGGCCTGCCCTCAGGACCCGTTCCCGCTTCCGCGCATTGATCAGATCGTCGACTCCACCGCCGAGTGCGACCTGCTGTGTTTCCTAGATGCCTTCTCGGGCTACCACCAGATCAAGATGACGGTGCAGGACATTGAGAAGATGGCCTTCTTGACCCCATGTGGGGTGTACTGCTACACCTGCATGCGGTTCGGGCTGCATAATGCTGGGGCAACCTTCCCGCGGCTGATGCACATCACCCTGGGCCGGCAGCTCAGGAGGAACGCTGAGGCCTACGTCGACAACATAGTGGGGAAGTCTCGGTAGGCAAGGACCCTCATCGATGACCTGGAAGAGACGTTCGCCAGCCTGTGCAAGGTGGACTTGCAGCTCAACCTAGAGAAATGAGTGTTTGGCGTCCCCTCCGGCAAGCTGTTGGGCTTTCTGGTGTCACACAGGGGAATTGAGGCAAACCCAGAGAAGGTCAAGGCAATAGAAAGGATGAGTCCACCACAGACCCTCAAGGAAATGCAAAATCTGGCGGGCTATGTGACCTCACTAGGGCGTTTCATCTCCAAGATTGGGGAGCGCGCCCTTCCGTTCTTTAAGCCGATGAAGAAGAAGGGGCCGCTCGAGTGGACTCCGGAGGCTGACGCCGCATTCCAAGATCTCAAGAGATACCTCACCAGCCCATCGGTGATGGTGGCGCCACATCCACTCAAGCCCCTAGTGCTTTACCTGGCCGCCACGTGTAACACCCCGGATATGATTTACCTAATATGTAATCCAACTCTTGTCGTTTCCGGCGCTAAGTTATTTTATTTTCTCGGGTTCGGGTTTTTGTCTCCGTGTGTTGTTGTTGCTGTCATGCATCTCATATCATGTCATCATGTGCATTGCATTTGCATACGTGTTCGTCTCATGCATCCGAGCATTTCCCGCGTTGTCCGTTTTGCATTCCGATGCTCCGTTCTCCTCCGGTGGTCATTTCTACCTTTCTTTCGTGTGTGGGGGTTAAACATTTCCAGATTGGACCGAGACTTGCCAAGCGGCCTTGGTTTACTACCGGTAGACCGCCTGTCAAGTTTCATACCATTTGGACTTTGTTTGATGCTCCAACGGTTAACCGAGGGACAGAGAAGGCCTCGTGTGTGTTGCAGCCCAACACCCCTCCATTTTGGCCCAAAACCCACCAAAACCCTCTACATCATCTAGAGCGTTCGATCACGATTGCGTGGCCGAAAACCGCATCTCATTTGGACTCTCCTAGCTCCCTCTATGCCTATAAATATACCCCCTCCGAAATTCACGGTTCCTCTCCCCAAAACCCTAGATCTGACCCTCCGCGCGCCGGACATTGTCCGCCGGCGCCGGGCACGCCGCCTCCAGCCATTCCAGCACTGCCACGTGGCCCCAGTCACCGCCTCCCGCCGCCGCCCCGCGAAGCCCGAGCCAGGCCCCCGCGGCCCAGCTCGTCGCCGCCTCGCTCGAAGGCGCCCCCCGAGCGCCGCCCGCCTTCGCTCCCGCCGGCCGCTGCAGCTTCTCGCCGGCGAGCGCGCGCCACCACCCTCATCCGCCGGCTCCCTCCGCCCCGGTGACCGTCCGCCGCCGCAGGTCGCCGCCTCATCGCCCCTCGCCATCCGCGCCAAGTTCCCAGCTCCCCGGCAAGTCCCCCTCCGGCCGGCGAGCTCCTCGGCAAGTCCGGCGACTCTCCGGCGCCGACCCCGGCGATCCTCGTTTTGTGTGCCCGGCCGGATCCAGATCCAGATCGGAAAACCCTAGGGTTGACTTCTTCTTTTTCCTAAGTCTGCAGATTATATTGTCATGTTCATCGTGCCGTAACTTTGCATCCGTAGATCCGTTTTGGGCGTGTAGCATATCAAAATGTTCGTCTCAGAGAGCACATCATTTCATCTCATTGCATCATTTTCATTTGAGCTCATCTTGATGCCCGAAATGCTGTTGGAAGAGTGCTATTTGAGATAATTGTCAGATCTGCTGCATCAAATAGCTATTTGTCATTTTTGCCATGATTAATGTGTGCATGATATGCCCATGAGCTCTACATGTGTTTTGTTATATGATTTGCGATCTTTACAGAGGTGCTATCCATGTATTTTTGTGATGTGTGTGGTGACTAGCACAAGCTTGCAAAGTGGTGCATTCGTTAATACTGATTTCAGGGACTTGGCAATTCCACTAAGTCCTTGATCTGTTTTTATCAATATGCCATATGTTCATGTTGTTTCCTAGTGATACGTGCCTCTTTTGAGGATGATCGGTAAGGATGTTTTGTTAATATTGTAGTGCTCTATCCATCCATGTCTTTGTTTGCAATTATGGAGCACCCTAGCTTGAGTCAATCGAGCTCTACTTTTGCTATTTCGTGAATCTGGGCGGATTGTCTACTTGTTAGCAATTTTGCCGAGGATGTTGTCGTTGATCCGTGCATGCTATGTTGTTGTTCTTGCCATGTCTAGCTTGTTTAATGTGTATTCTTGATGGGTGTATGCTTAGTTTGTCATGCCTTGCTCTGTAGTGAGTGCATCAAGCTCGTAAACATGACTACTTGATATCTGGTTTGCATGCTCCAGTTTTTCTCTAAGTATGTGATCTGTTTAAGTTTTTGCCATGTTCACATGCTTGCAATTGTATGTTCTGATCCCGTTTGGCTCAAGGTCACTAAGGGACTTTTGTTAAGCTCTTTGAGTAGCTACATGCCATGCCTTTCTTTTCCATGTTAAGTTCCTGTAGCATATAGTTTTCATGCTCCAAAGTGTGCTACCTGATCTGAAATTCCAGACAAGTGTTAATTTCTCTAAGTCTGAAACCTGTTTATCAATTGCACTTTTGCCATGCTTGTTTGAACCTGTTAATGGATGAATTGGCCGTAGCTCAATGTTCATCTTTTGTTAAGAATCATGAATGGATCCCTGCCATGTATTTTTTTTCCATGTTTGATTGCTGTAGCATATTTAACTTGTCGCATTTAGATGGCTACTTGCTGTTTATCGCAGACCGTTGTCATATTTGAATTGCTTGCCTTTTCCAAACCGTGCATCCGATTCCGGTGTTCTTTATATCGATTTCAACCGAAATCACCTTACCTTTCCAGTGGCACACTTGGATTTCCAAGTTGAGGCCAGGTTCATTCATCCCTTGTCAAATCTTGCATATGCATCACATATCGCATCCCGCATAGCATACCATGTTTGCATCATGTTGTTTGAGCTTTGCACGTGGTTGATTGTGTTCCTCTTGCTTATTTGTCTTGTTTGGGTAGAGCCGGGAGACGAGTTCGCTAACTAGGAGCCCGTTGAGTTTGCTTTCGAGGATCCAGTCAACTCTGACAACTTTGCAGGCAAGATGATCATACCCTCGAAATCACTTCTATCTTTGCTTTGCTAGATGCTCGCTCTTTTGCTATGCCTATGCTACGATGCCTACCACTTGCTTATCATGCCTCCCAAATTTCCATGTCAAACCTCTAACCCACCATGTCCTAGAAAACCATTGATTGGCTATGTTACCGCTTTGCTCAGCCCCTCTTATAGCGTTGCTAGTTGCAGGTGAAGATTGGAGACCGTTCCTTGTTGGAACATTATTTTCTTGTTGGGATATCATTATATTACCTTGTTATCTTAATGCATCTATATACTTGGTAAAGGGTGGAAGACTCGGCCTCTTGCCTAGTGTTTTGTTCCACTCTTGCCGCCCTAGTTTCCGTCATATCGGTGTTATGTTCCCGGATTTTGTGTTCCTTACACGGTTGGGTGATAATGGGAACCCCTTACAGTTCGCCTTGAATAAAGCTCTTCCAGCAATGCCCAACCTTGGTTTTACCATTTGCCACCTAGCCTCTTTTTCCCTTGGGTTTCCGGAGCCCAAGGGTCATCTTATTTAAACCCCCCGGGCCAGTGCTCCTCTGAGTGTTGGTCCAAACTAGAGTCCTGTGCAGCGCCCCCTCGGGGAAACTCGAGGTTTGGTTTTAGTTGTATGGAGAGCTCATCTGATTGTGCCCTGAGAACGAGATATGTGCAGCTCCTATCGGGATTTGTCGGCACATTCGGGCGGTGTTGCTGGATTTGTGTTAACTTGTCGAAGGGTCTTGTAGAACCGGGATACCGAGTCTGATCGGAATGTCTCGGGAGAAGGTATATCCTTCGTTGACCGTGAGAGCTTGTCATGGGCTAAGTTGGGACTCCCCTGTAGGGATTTGAACTTTCGAAAGCCGTGCCCGCGGTTATGGGCAGATGGGAATTTGTTAATGTCCGGTTGTAGATAACTTGAACCTTAACTTAATTAAAATGAATCAACTATGTGAGTTACCGTGATGGTCTCTTCTCGGCGGAGTCCGGGAAGTGAACACGGTGTTGGAGTAATGCTTGTCGCAGGATGTTCTCTAGTTCTTCGTTCGCGCTTTGCCTTCTATTCTCGCTCTCTTTTGCGAACAGGTTAGCCACCAAGTATGCTAGTCGCTTGCTGCAACTCCACATATTACCTTGCCTTACCTATAAGCTTAAATGGTCTTGATCGCGAGGGTGCGAGATTGCTGAGTCCCTGTGGCCCACAGATTACTTCCAAACCAGATGCAGGGCCTGATGACTCCATTCCAGATGACGCGCTTGAGCTCAAGTGGGAGTTCGACGAGGACTCACGCCGTTACTATGTGCCTTTCCCTGATGATCAGTAGTGGTGCCCAGTAGGGGCGATCGGGACCATGTCGCATGTTGGGTAGATCTTTTATTTTGGCACCGTAGTCAGGCCATGAGTGATTGGATGATGTAATGCTATTTATGTACTTTGTTTGACGTGGAAAGTGTAAGCCAACTACGTACCTTCCCCTTTTATTATCTATATTACATGGGATGTTGTGAAGATTGCCTTACTTGCGACATTGCTTTCAATGCGGTTATGCCTCTAAGTCGTGCTTCGACACGTAGGAGATATAGCCGCATCGAGGGTGTTACACCACGCCTCACTCAGCCAGTGTAGTGCTGGTGGCCGTCAGGGAGGAGCGCGAGTCCAAGGGCCTGCCACAAGACTCCGTGTGCTCGGCCAAGACGACACAGCCTCAAGGCAGCGCTCCTGAGGCCACGGCTGCGCCAACGGGCGACCAAGCTCCTGAGTTCAACTAGCCTCAGGAGGCGCTTCAGCCTCAGGAGGTCTCAGACTACACCAATAATCATGCACTTGTCGTGCACCTCGTGTACTTCGTCAGCACGGTACTACGGGATGCGCGAGTATGCTACCCCATGCCGCAGAAGCTCTTGCTCGCGCTTCTCGTCGCCTCATGCAAGATGCGCCACTACTTCCAAGGCCACCCCATCAAGGTTGTTTTGGCTTACCCGCTGGAGAGGGTGCTCCGGAGCCCCAATGCCGCGGGAAGGGTCGCCGAATGGAACATCAAATTGCAGGCATTTCAACTGGAGTTCAGCACCACCAGGGTCATCAAGGGAGCTACACTCGCCAACTTCATGGCGGAATGGACTGACGCTCCAGGACCAGAGGCAGGCGAGGACCGATCACTCTCGGGGGGGAGCGAAGCACCCGACGGCTGGGTCATGTACTTCGACGGCGCCTTCGCATGGTAGGGTGCGAGGGCTGGAGCTGTGCTCGTTTCGCCTACTCAGGACAAGCTCTACTACGCCATGCAGTTCTGCTTCCAACATGAAGAAAATGTCTCCAACAACACTGCAGAGTACGAAGGCTTGATCGCCGGCCTCAAGGCTGCAGCCGCTTTGGGCGTGAAGCGCCTCACCATCAAGGGCGACTCCCAGCTCCTCGTCAACTTCTCCAACAAAGTGTATGAGCCGAAGGATGAACACATGGAGGCACGCCTGGCAGAGGTACACAAAATGGAGAAACAATTCTTGGGCCTGGATCTGCAGCATGTGCCTTGCAGCACGAACAAGGAGGCCGACGACATCGCCAAGAGGGCATCCAAGCGCCAGCCTCAGGAGCCCGGTGTCTTCAAGGAGCGGCTCTTCAAGCCTTCGGCAACCTCTCAGGTTGCAGAGCCAGCACTGCCTCAGGAGGAGCTCCCACCAGCACCAACCTCGGGAGCTCCCGCATGCGGCCCGACCTCAGGAGCATGCCTGATCCTAGCGCTCGAGCCTCAGGAGGGGTGCTGGACTGAAGAATTCAAGGCATACCTGCTTCAGGGAACCCTATCGGAGAACGAAGAAGACGCTGAGCGCGTGGCTCGGCAGGTCACATCCTACTGCATTCAGGACGGTGAGCTCTACCAAAAACGACCAAACAATGTTTCATTGTGATGCATCTCCAGGGAACAGGGGTGTGAGTTGTTAGCCGACATACACAATGGAGACTGCGAGCATCACTCATCATCAGCACCCTCGTGAGCAAGGCGTTCCGCAGTGGATTCTACTGGCCCAGGGCGCTCAGCGACGCAACCGAGCTAGTGAGATCCCGTGAAGCCTGCCAGTTCCATGCCAAGCAAATGCACCAGCCTTCCTAGGGCCTCCAGACCATCCCACTCTCGTGGTCGTTTGCGCTCTGGGGGCTGGACATCTTGGGTCCGTTCCCTCGAGCGCCCGGGGGCTACCGCTACCTCTACGCCGCCATCGACAAGTTTACCAAATGGGCGGAGGTGGAAGCAGTCCGCACCATCCCGACCAGCTCGGCGGTCAAGTTCATCAAGGTCCTCGTGAGTCGGTTCGGAGTCCCTAATCGCATCATCATCGACAATGGATCACGGTTCACTAGCAATCTCTTCAAAACATATTCTGCTAACCTTGGAACGCAGATATGCTGTGCCTTAGTGGCACACCCGAGGAGCAACGGCCAAGCTGAGCGCGCCAACGTGGAGGTCCTGAGAGGCCTCAAGATAAGAACCTTCAAGAAGAAGCTCGAGGCCTGCGGCAGGGGCTGGCTCGATGAGCTCTAGTCCGTGCTGTGGTCCGTTCGCACCACCGCGACCAAGCCGACCGGCAAAACTCCATTCTTCCTCGTCTACGGAGCTGAAGCGGTTCTCCCACATGAGGTCAGGCATCGCTCCGCGCGGGTCTTTGCGTTTGACGAGGTACGCCAGGATGCCACGCGGGGGATGGACCCCGTGTTGGGGGAGGAACATCGCCATCAAGCCTCGCTCCGAGTGGCAAGGTACCAGCAGGCACTGCAGCGGTATCACTGCCGGAGCATCCGCTCCAAGACGCTCGCGGTGGGTGATCTCGTCCTACGGCGGGTGCTCTCTAGGGAAGGGCCGCACAAGCTTTCACCCATGTGGGAGGGCCCGTTTAGGGATGCCTGCATCTCCAGGCCTAGCGCCGTGCGCCTAGAGACGCGGGACGGGATCCCCATCGAGAACGCCTGGAACATCCAGCACCTCCGGAAGTTCTACCCATGAAGCAAGGCCCAGTTCCTGTGAAGGTCTTTGCTCGTGACACTCTCACGTAATAATGAGTGGGGTTGTACTCGCCCCGGAGTCTTCGGAGAACCGCCCTCAGGCCTCGGGGGCTCCCTCCCACATCCTAGTGGCAGCACTTAGCTCCGCGCCGGTGAGAAGACTAGACTAGGTGCCAGACGTGGCTGTTCATTTGCTTGCTTTATGTAGTTGGTTTGCGATCTTTTTTTAATGGAATTTGGAGTTCTTGCATTTTGGATTGCCAAGTTGGATTTCCCTCTCGTCTTTTCTCTTGGCTGTCGGTCTCAGCCCAGGAGGGGCGGTAGTTGCCCATTGCTCTTCCTCGCGCGTCTCGCGCGCGGGGGCTGGGCAGGTATGTGCATGCGCATCGGGCCCACCCTGCGCCACGAACATACTTCGCCACAGCCCTATCCCCCAGGGCCGTGTGAGGGAGTCCTGGATTAGGGGGTGTCCGGATGGCCGGACTATACCTTCAGCCGGACTCCTGGGCTATGAAGATACAAGATTGAAGACTTCATCCCGTGTCCGGGAGGGACTTTCCTTGGCGTGGAAGGCAAGCTTGGCGATACGGATATGTAGATCTCCTACCATTGTAACCGACTTTGTGTAACCCTAACCCTCTCCGGTGTCTATAAACCGGAGGGTTTTAGTCCGTAGGATGAGATACAGAACAACAATCATACCATAGGCTAGCTTCCAGGGTTTAGCCTCTCCGATCTCGTGGTAGATCTACTCTTGTACTGCCCATATCATCAATATTAATCAAGCAGGACGTAGGGTTTTACCTCCATCAAGAGGGCCCGAACCCGGGTAAAACTTCGTGTCCCTTGCCTCCTGTTACCATCCGGCCTAGACACACAGTTCGGGACCCCCTACCCGAGATCCGCCGGTTTTGACACCGACATTGGTGCTTTCATTGAGAGTTCCTCTGTGTCGTCGCCATCAGGAAGGATGCCTCGCCCCATCTTTAAAGACGGCACCATTGCTAAGGGAGCTTTGGCTATCGGCCAAACCCTCCGGCTAGGTGGTTTTCTTATGACCGCCTGTTCGGCTTCTGCGGCGACGATGACCTCTCGAGCCATCGAAAACAATCTTCATGTCAGCTCGGAACTCGCCGAGCATTTAGATCCAATGGAGCTCTCCTCCATAAACAAGCTCTTGGATCGCATCGCCACCCTGGGAGTCGCTACGGATTACGACCAGATTGGACCTAAACCTGATCTGAGAGAGATTAACTCTCCCCAAGTCACCCATCACGTTGCCGTGGTAGAGGGACAGTGCGGCGACCCTTCATCTATCTTAAGGACTAGCTACGTCCGGATTCCCGATCCCTCCAAGCCGGATACCCGTGGAGGGGAGGATATCACTCAAGACCTGAACTTAGAGTCAGGGGACGGGCTGGATTCATTGGACAACATCCAGGAATCCAAATTTTCGAGTTCGGAAATTCCTCGGCCTTTGAGCCTCAGATTGGGTGAGGCTTCGGATTTAATTCCACCCACCCACCCGAACATAAGTGATCTATCCCAAATCAGGCAAGAGCCCGATGAAACAGTACATCATCACTGGGCCAGATTCCTCCTGGTTAGGAACAGGATAAGGGACTGCCGCGAGGAAGACGCAATCTCAATCTTCTGCAATAATTGCACGGACAAGGGAATCCTCAACGCCATAAGTCGCCGTGATATTACACGCTTCGCTGACTTAGCGTCCATTGTACGAAAGTATTGTGCGATGGAAAGCGCCTGGAAAACCGAAATAAAATTTTGGGACGATCCGGCCCTGAATACAAACCCAGTCCGAAATAAAAGGGTGCATCATTGCCAGACACCCGGGTCAAACATCAAAAAGCAGAAACCCTCTACAGGGCATGGAACCGTACTAGAAGGATGGATTAATGGACCCTGTAAAATTCACAGTACAGAGGATGCCACACCAACTCACAGCCTTAGAGCATGTTGGATACTCCGGCAGGTGGCCAAAATTGGCGAAGATCTCCTAATTCCGGAGGCCACAGAAAGCCACCCCAAAGACACCAATACGGTATTAACAGTCTTCAAGACTTTCGCATCAAATAATATGCGAAAAAGGACACTCCGCAGCCTTGCCGAAGTCTACCAAGTAGCAACAATAAACCCATGGAGTGACACGGCTATTACCTTTAACGCCAGTGATGAACCTAAATTCCAAACAGCCCGAGCACTAGCCGCATTGGTCCTCAGTCTAATAGTGGACGGCTTTCGTCTTACCAAGGTACTCATGGACGGCGGCAGCGGATTGAACCACATTTATGAGGAAACCCTTGAAAAAATGGAAATAGACTGGAACCGCATTGAGCGAAGCAGCACAACCTTTAGAGGAATAATCCCGAGTCGGGAAGCGCGCTGTACAGGAAAAATCACACTAGATGTGGTGTTTGGCACGCCGGATAATTACAGGTCCGAAGAGGTCACGTTCCATGTGGCTCTGTTCAGCAGTGGTTATCACGCTCTGCTAGGGCGGGAAGCGTTTACAATCTTCCAAGCAATACCCCATTACGGGTACATGAAGCTCAAGATGCCCGGGCCTAACGTGATCATCACTCTCGCTAGTGATCCGGACATAGCACTCCACGCCGAAAACAAGACAGCCGCACTGGCCCTCGAGGCACTATCCGAAGCCCTAGCGACTGAGGAACTGATTGCGCTGCGCTCCATGGTGAATAGGGACGATGTGGTACTCGACAAAAGGTCCAAGTCCACCTCCTTTAAACCGGTGGACGAAATACTCAAATTCCAGGTCCATCCAACGGACCCCAATAAAACAGCTTCCATCGGGGCACAGTTAAACCCCGATATAGACGCCGCACTGCGAGAGTTCCTACGAGAGAACTGGGACATTTTCGCCTGGCACCCTTCAGACATGCCAGGAATCCCACGCAAGCTGGCCGAGCACAGCTTAAATACCCTAAAAGGATTCAAACCTATCAAACAAGCTCTGCGGCGTTTTTCTGAACCTAAGAGACAGGCCATGGGAGAGGAGCTAGCAAAGCTATTGGAGGCCGGATTCATCAGACATATAAAACATCCGGACCGGCTAGCAAACCTGGTGATGGTACCAAAGAAGGACAAATCCTGGTGCCTGTGCGTTGATTTTAAAGACCTTAACAAGGCTTGCCCAAAGGATCCCTTCCCCCTCCCCAGCATCGATCAAATTATCGACGCTACCGCAGGACACGAGTCGTTGTGTTTCCTCGACGCATATTCCGGCTACCATCAAATCAAGATGGCAGAATCAGACCAAGCCGCAACGGCATTTATCACACCATACGGCCCATTCTGCTTCAACACAATGCCCTTCGGGCTCAAAAACGCCGGCGCAACATATCAGCGCATGATTCAGACATGTCTGGCAAACCAGATCGGAAAAACAGTGGAGGCATATGTAGATGATGTGGTCGTCAAAACAAGACATGTCGAATCTCTAGTAGACGACTTGAGGCTCACATTTGATAACCTCCGAACATACGACATCAAGCTCATCCCGGAAAAATGCGTTTTCGGCGTCCCAGCCGGAAAGCTCTTGGGCTTCATTGTATCCGGTAGAGGAATTGAAGCAAATCCAGCCAAGATCCGAGCTCTGTCACAATTGGATATCCCAAAGGACCTCAAACAAATACAAAAGTTAACCGGATGCGTGGCGGCTTTAAGCCGCTTTATCTCCCGCTTGGGAGAAAAGGCCCTACCCCTTTACCGCCTCCTTCGGTGCACCGAACACTTCGAATGGACGGATGCAGCCACGGCTGGACTCGATGAAATAAAAGCCATATTGGCAACAAACCCAGTCCTGGACGCGCCAAACATTGGCGAACCAATGCTATTGTACATTGCAGCAACACATCAGGTTATAAGCGCAGTGCTCGTCGTCGAACGAGAAACGGACGGACACAAATTCCCCCTTCAAAAGTCGGTCTATTATGTGTCCGCTGTCCTCACTCCGTGCAAATCACGGTACCCGCATTATCAAAAGATTGCTTACGCGGTATTCATGGCATCCCGGAAGCTACGACACTACTTTCAAGAGTGTTCAATAACAGTAGCCTCAGAAGTACCACTTAATGATATTATAAACAACCGTGATGCAACGGGCCGGATTGCAAAATGGGCCATTGAGCTCCTCCCATTCGACATAACTTATAAGCCACGGCGAGCCATCAAGTCGCAAGTTTTGGCCTACTTTGTCACAAAATGGATGGAGGCCGAACTCCCTAAAGAGTACGACACATATTCAAATTGGATCATGCATTTCGACGGCTCCAAGATGTTGGCTGGACTAGGGGCCGGCGTCGTTTTGACGTCCCCCATAGGAGACACAGTTCAATACGTACTCCAGATTATGTACACAGACTCCAACAATGCAGCCGAATATGAGGCCCTTTTACATGGTCTCCGGATGGCAGTATCCATGGGCATTCAACGCCTAGAGGTGTGCGGGGACTCGAACCTCGCAATATCCCAAATAAATGGAGACTTCGATGCCAAGGATCCCAAAATGGCAGCTTACCGCAACACCGTCCTAAAAATGTCAGCTCGGTTGGAAGGGCTTGAATTTCACCATATAGCCTGGGAAAATAATCAGGCGGCAGATGTCTTGGCACGCATCGGCGCAAAATGCGATGTAGCCCCCCTGTCGGTGTCAAAATCGGCGGATCTCGGGTAGGGGGTCCCGAACTGTGCGTCTAGGCCGGATGGTAACAGGAGACAAGGGACACGATGTTTTTACCCATGTTCGGGCCCTCTCGATGGAGGTAATACCCTACTCCTGCTTGATTAATATTGATGATATGGGTAGTACAAGAGTAGATCTACCACGAGATCAAGGAGGCTAAACCCTAGAAGCTAGCCTATGGTATGATTGTTGTGTATGGAGTTGATTCCCCCCTACGGACTACAACCCTCCGGTTTATATAGACACCGGATAGGGTTAGGGTTACATGGAGTCGGTTACAATGGTAGGAGATCTTGAGTATCCGCATCGCCAAGCTTGCCTTCCACGCCAAGGAAAGTCCCATCCGGACACGGGACGAAGTCTTCAATCTTGTATCTTCATAGTCCAGGAGTCCGGCTGAAGGTATAGTCCGGCTATCCGAACACCCCCTAATCCAGGACTCCCTCACCCCCAACACCTTCTTGGAAAGGCTGTTCAAGCCATCCGTAGTATGGGAAGGGGAGCCGAACAATAACAGCCCAGACCCAACCGCACTGCCCAACACCGAACATTCTGACACAATCGGAGGCTCTGCCAATGAAACAACACCTTCGGCCCACGTAATAATGGTCGTCATCGCCCCGTGGACAGAACCATTCCTCGCCTACCTTACTAGGCAGGAACTCCCTCGGTAGGGTTAGGGTTACATGGAGTCGGTTACAATGGTAGGAGATCTTGAGTATCCGCATCGCCAAGCTTGGCTTCCACACCAAGGAAAGTCCCATCCGGACACGGGACGAGGTCTTCAATCTTGTATCTTCATAGTCCAGGAGTCCGGCTGAAGGTATAGTCCGGCTATTCGAACACCCCCTAATCCAGGACTCCCTCGGTAGCCCCTGAACCAGGCTTCAATGACGACGAGTCCGGCGCGCAAATTGTCTTCGGCATTGCAAGGCAGGTTCCTCCTCCAAGTCCTTCATAGAAGATTGTAAACACCAAGAGTAGTGTCCGGCTCTACAAAATAAGCTTCCACATATTGCCATAGATTGAATAATATTAACACAAATCAAATCTGCTGACGTATTTCGTAGTGCGTCATCACACTACAGCCAAGTCCTTCGCTCGAATCGTTTTCACTTTTCCACCTCAACATGTTTTGCGAGGCGGTTTCCTTGGCACGTCTTGTCAAAGCAGAGATCGTGTACCCCCCTTTTATGGGATTCTCATCAATACGGACGTCCAACCGTGCCACTTATCACGGCGCTTGGGAGGCAAGCGAGTTTTACTAGGCAGGTGGGGACGCACAACCGCATCCTCCCATATAAGGGGACAAGGATCCACCTTTTTACCTACGCCTTCTTCCTCCTTCGCCTATCCTTCTCCTGCGCACCCGAGCTCCAGCGCCCAAGCTCGCACTTCCCACCTCAACCTCCTCCAGCAATGTCCGGAGCGGGAGGCAAGTGGATGGTCTCCTCCGTCACGGAGGGTAAAGTCAAGAAGCTAAGGAAGGCCGGATACCTGTCCAAGGATATCGCACACCGGCTTCCCGAAGAGGGGCAGCTTATCCCCACCCCAAGGCCCCATGAGAGGGTAGTATTTCTCCTCCACTTCCTCCGCGGACTGGGTTTTCCACTCCACCCATTTGTCCGGGGGCTCATGTTCTACTACGGCCTGGATTTCCACGATCTGGCTCCGAACTTCATCCTCAACATCTCGGCGTTTATCATCGTGTGCGAGGCTTTTCTCCGCGTCCGCCCTCATTTCGGCCTCTGGCTCAAGACCTTCAATGTCAAGCCCAAGGTGGTGAGTGGCCGCCAGGCGGAGTGCAGAGGCGCCATGGTGGGTAAGATGGCCAACGTCCTATGGTTCGAGGGCTCTTTCGTGGAGACCCTAAAGGGATGGCAATCCGGGTGGTTTTATATCACCGAGCCACACGATCCGAAATGGACCGCAGCCCCCGAGTTCCGATCCGGACCCCCCACGCGGCTTATGTCTTGGAAAGAGACGAGCCTGTCATGGGGTGACGAAAAAGAGGTGACCAGATTGCAAACATGCATCCAGTCCCTGGTGAACAAGCCAGTCCGACTGGTTAATGTAATCCAGGTTATGCTCGTCCGCCGGATCCTCCCGTGCCAACAACGGGATTTTAATCTGTGGGAGTTTGACCCGGCGCAGCATCAAACCCTCAACAGGCTCTTTGACACGACGTACGAAGACGCCTGGAAGATGCTATTCAAGGGCGCCGAGGCTCCCGCATCCGCTTCCGAGGACCGCGGATACAGCTCGCGGCATCACGCTAGCGAGGTATGCCATCTACACCCTTTACAGGATGTTTAAGCTTTTTTCATAGTTTGACTCTATGAGGGATCTAAACTCCCTTACCTTTGACAGGCTTGGCGGGCGGTATCCGGACCGATTAACTGTCCGGCTCCACTGCCCGAAGACGCAGCCCCAGCTCTACTAGCAAAGCTGCTGGCTCCGGCACCTTATGTGGTTCCGGAGAAGAAGGCCAAGAAGAAGAAGGCCATGGGGACTCGAAAGAGTACCCGTAATGTGGTGGTGTCGGACTCGTCATCCGACGAGTCCGAGACGCCCTCCTCACGTGTAAACAAGGAGGAGGAAGAAGAAACCTCTCCCCCTCCAGCGCGGGGAGGAAAGAAGAGGAAGGCCGCCCCAACGGGGGAGGCCGAGGGGTCTAGGAAGAGGAAGACCCCTCCGCCGGACTACTCCCCCGACGCCGAAGAGGACGAAGAGGAGTGGCCAGACAGGGCCAAGCGTCCGGCGAAATTGTAAGTTCGGATATCAGAGTAACTCATGATGTTCCTTTGTCGCATAGCTTTCCCTAATGTCGATCATAATTATGCAGCCCGCCCCGGGCCAAACTCAACGAGTCGTCGAGCGGCTCCCTGGATTCATCGGACGTGAACTCCGTTCCGCCGACTGTCTCCCCCCGCACTGCGGACGACGCCAAAGTGGCATCGCGACAAGCTTCGGGGCAGGAGGAGGTGGTCCTGGAGGAGCCGCAAGGCAACCTCCCGGACTCCAGGAGTGAAGGGGACAAGACCCCCCAGGGCTCCAAGTCCGGCTTCGAGCTGGACACCGTGCCGGAATCTTCAACAATTCCGGACCGCGGCAGGCGAACTCCTTCCAAGAGGAGCAAGCCTTCTGAGCCGGCAGCCTCCGTCCAACCAGAGGCGCCGGACAATCTGCTGGAGGTGCTTGAAGGCGCCTCCATCGACGAGGAGCACCGTACTATTATGAGTACGGTGATCCAGAAGGTTCAGTCCGCCAAGAGCGGACTGACTGAAGCTTGCGCTAGCCTTCTAACAGGCTTCGAGGTAAGTAAAAATATGTAAAAAAATACTACCGCATAGACAGTAGCCCCTGATGCTCTATTTGGCGTTCGGAAAGAAAAGCCGAATAGAGGATCTATTAAATTTCGCAGGAGTCTAACAATAAAGAGTCAATATGCGTATGCAGGCTTCGCTGCTGTCCACCGCCGCACTGATGGCGGAGGTGGGTGTCCTGAAACAGGACCTCGAGCGGACCGAGCAAGAGCTCGGCCTGGCCAAGCGGCAGCTCGAGGAAAAAGAAGGTAAGAAATACCTTACAGAAAAAGTTCCTATAGAGAGGCGTGATTGCAAAAAATAACAGGATTTTACTGCTTATTGTAGGGGCCATGACTGAGGTGGCGACCCTCAAGCAGGCGCTGTCCGAGGCCGAAAGGAAAACGGCCGCGGAGCGCACCGAGCGAGAGAAACTTGGGGCTCAGGTCGGCGAGGTGCAGCAAGAGCTTCAGGCTCTCATGAAAAAACATGAGAGTTTGGAGCTTGAGTCAAAGACCCAAGCGTCCAAACTTGCGGAGGCCCTTGAGACTGCCAAGTCTGCCAAGGCCAAAGCCCAAAAGGCCCTCCAAGAGTTGGAGGAGATGAAGAAGATAGCCGCGGGTAAGGCATTCTTTATGCAAAGCAGGAATATAAAAGTAAACTACTTGTTACTTACCCGAATCCGGAGCTCTCCAGGGGCATCCGCAGATCTTCCCCGCAGCGTATCCGCCGCCGCCGCATTCTACCAAGCCGAAGAGGGCAGCTCGATGGAGAAGGTGTTCTGGTCTTAGTATACTGAGGCCGGACACCCTGTGCCCTTGAGCGACCAGCTGAAACAGCTGGTCGAGCTCCACAAGGCGGCCGAATAGGCCATGAAGGGCTTCATAGTTCGGCTGTGGCCAGGAGAGGCCCTGCCTGGGAGCTACTTCGGGCTGGTGCGGCGGCTGGTGGAGGCATGTCCAAGGCTCGAGGTCATCAAGCGGTCCGTCTGCATCGAAGGAGCCCGTAGGGCCCTTGCCCGTGCAAAGGTGCACTGGGGTAAGCTGGACGGTGAGAAGCTTGTGAGGGACGGGCCACCGCCGGGGAAGGAGCATCGCAAGACCGAGAACTACTATAAGGATGTTCTTGCGTGTGCCCACCTTGTGGCGGATGAATGTACCAAGGACGTAATTTTTGAATGAACTCGCTCGTGTTTATCCTGTGCGTTGAAAACTTGTTCATAGGCGCTAAGCAATGCTTGTTGAATTTAAAATATTATTTTCTGTGCGGCCATTTATCAAAAATTGAGAGATGGCCAGTCGTCGGCTTCTGCCCCCATGCCACTAGTGCTGGGGTGTTCGGGATAAACCTGAGCGCTCTTTTTACCATAGTTGGGTCCTTCGAGGGAGGCGCTCAGCACAACGAACCAGGCAATCGGACTATAATGCTTGAACACTCTCACTTAGCCATAGAACTTTATAATTTTAAATTTTAGCGAAGCCCCTAGTTCGGAAGGCCGAGTTCAGGGCGCTATCCACGCCTTGGCCGGACAAATGCGGCTCCTCGCTCGAAGCGGCATAAGTCTTTAGGGACTCGAAAAACCTCTCGAACAACGACCGGTCTCTCGCCTCATCATGACAGTCAGTTTTAGCTTTCTCCACTGAGTTGCTTAACCCAGCTCAACCGGGGCACAATCGCAGTGGTTCTCCTAGTGCTACCTTAGCCGATATAGCGGAACATAAGGCACCAAAACATAGGAGCCGGGCAAACCCAACTATTGACCCAAATCATGATTCGGAGCCGATGCATATAGTGCTATAAGTTCGGGGTGCCGCACTTGTGAAAGTGTACGGACTTCTCACGCCATATTGAAGGGTACTGAAGCCCCTGGCGTATTTTCCGTACCATCGTGTATGGGTGCAACATGTCATTAGTGAACATATATAAAAGAGAGTAATGCAGAAAATAGACAAAGGCTATGCATTGTTTATATAAAGGCTGCTGTCAGAGCAGAACGATACAAGTGGTATTATTATCAAAAAGATATTGGACTATTTAGTGTGTCCTGACCAGGGGCAGGCCGCGGAATTGTATTTAAAACAGGTATGCCGCTCGTAACAGAGACCACCTGAGGGTTCCATAATGCGGCATGGCTTGTCTGCCTCCCTAGAGCTTGCATCGTCTGTGCGGCAGTCGAATTGCCGAACAGGTCGTCCGAAGTATGGAGACCTGAAAATAAGAAAAAATTAAAAAGGAATCCGGCAGCCCCTAGTATGTTTTAAGCCGTATTTTGGGCATGCCGTTATTATGCCCCTTCCCCTGTGCCCATGGTATTTCAAGGGCGTAGTTATGTACGCGAGGTACTGGTTTTGGTATGTCGCGAGGGCTGGGGTTGGGGCCGCATTGCTACGCCTGCTCAGAGTGTGCCAGGCAGTCTTGTTGTAGGTTACTCCGGGCGCGCTTGGCAGTGTCCGGCCTTTTAGCGGCCGGACCGGAGAATTGCCTAAGTAGGCTGCTTTGTACTTCCGCTGCGAGCGCCGCCGTGTGCTCCTTCGTACGGGGGGAGCGTTCGGTGTTTCCGTTGACCGTAATTACTCCTAGAGGACCTAGCATCTTGAGCTTGAGATATGCGTAGTGCGGCACCGCATTGAACTTTGCAAATGCGGTACGCCCGAGCAGGGCGTGATAGCCAATGCGAAATGGGACTATATCGAAGATTAACTCTTCGCTTCGGAAATTGTCCGGAGATCCGAAGACCACATCAAGTGTTACCGAGCCTGTACAGTTGGCTTGTACACTTGGTATAACGCCTTTAAAGGTCGTTCTTGTGGGCTTAATCCATGAGGGATCTATGCCCATTTTCCGCACTGTATCCTGATAAAGCAGGTTCAGGCTACTGCCGCCGTCCATGAGGACTCTTGTGAGATGAAATCCGTCGATGATTGGGTCGAGAACCAATGCGGCGAAGCCGTCATGACGGATGCTAGTGGGATGGTCCCTTCGATCAAAAGTGATCGGGCAGGAGGACCATGGGTTGAACTTTGGGGCGACTGGCTCCATCGCGTATACGTCCCGTAGCGCACGCTTCCGCTCCCGCTTGGAAATGTGGGTTGCGTATATCATGTTCACCGTCCGCACTTGTGGGGGAAAGCCCTTCTGTCCATTGTTGTTCGGCGGCTTGGGCTCCTCGTTGTCGCTGTGCAGCCCCTGGTCTCTGTTTTCGGCCCTTAACTTGCCTGCCTGCTTGAACACCCAACAATCCCTGTTAGTGTGATTGGCTGGCCTTTCGGGGGTGCCATGTATCTGGCACAAGCGATCAAGTATTCGGTCCAAACTGGACGGGCCCTGAGTATTCTTTTTGAATGGCTTTTTCCGCTGACCGGATTTATAGCCTTTGAATCCGGCATTGACTGCCGTGTCTTCATTGCTGTCGCTGCTAACGCGGCGTTTTTGCTTATTCTGACGTGTCCTGCCACTTTTGTCCTTGGTGTCCGAATTACCAGGGTTCTTTGATAAGTTGTTACTGCGGGCTAGCCAGCTGTCTTCTCCTGCGCAAAAGCGGGTCATGAGTGTCGTGAGGGCTGCCATGGATTTCGGCTTTTCCTGTCCCAGGTGCCGGGCAAGCCACTCATCACGGATGTTATGCTTGAAGGCTGCTAGGGCCTCTGTGTCCGGACAGTCGACTATCTGGTTTTTCTTTGTTAGGAACCGTGTCCAGAATTGTCTGGCCGATTCTTCTGGTTGTTGAATTATGTGGCTTAAGTCGTCGGCATCCGGTGGTCGCACGTAAGTGCCCTAGAAGTTGTCTAGGAATGCGGCTTCCAGGTCCTCCCAAGAACCGATTGATGCTGGCAAGCTGTTAAGCCAATGCCGGGCCGGTCCTTTAAGTTTGAGCGGGAGGTATTTGATGGCGTGTAGATCATCGCCGCGTGCCATGTGGATGTGAAGGAGATAATCCTCGATCCATACCGCCGGATCTGTTGTGCCATCATATGATTCGATGTTTACGGGTTTGAAACCCTCTGGGATTTTATGATCCATTACTTCATTCGTGAAGCATAGCGGGTGTGCGGCGCCTCTGTACTGGGCTATATCACGACGCAGCTCGGAAGAGCTATGTCTGTTGTGTTCGGCCCGGCCGGATTTGTTGTATCCGGAGTGAAGATCATTGTCACATGCCGTAGGGCGCCTGCGCAATCCGTAGATCGATCTTGTTTGTCTTGCCTTATCCTCCAGTATGTCTCGCAGGTCGGGCGCATTTTCCCATGCCTTAGTTGAGCGGCGTCGGGGCATGGCTTGGGTGGAGGGCCGAGAGGCCTCTCTGTCACGGCCGCGAGGTGGCTGGTCTGCCATGTCATGTGCTGGTGATGTAGGTGCTTCCTCCTCTGATTGGGGTAGCGGCCTGCGCTTCGGGTAACTCTTGGAGGGGCCTTCGAGTTCATACTCTTCGGCCGCAAGGACTTCTGTCCATCTCTCAGCTAGCAAATCTTGGGCAGCTCTAAGCTGTTGCTGCTTTTTCATGAGGCTGCTTGCCGTGGCTAAAAGCCTGCGTTTAAAACGCTCTTGTTCGGCGGGGTCTGATGGTATGACGAATTCGTCGTCGTCGAGGCTTGCCTCGTCTTTGGAGGGAGGCGTATGGTTATCATCCTCGACCTCTCGGTCTGCCGCTCTCTCATGAGGGCTGGCTTCTCCATCTTCCTGTGCCGAATCTTGCTGAGGTGGGTGTTCTTCGGCGCTATCCGGGGTAGTATTATCTCCCGTGCCGGAATCACCATTTTTGCTTTGGCGGGATTTAGAGCGGCGCCGCTGACGCCGGCGCTTTGGCTGTTTCTTGGGGGCGTCATCCCCCACTGTTCCATCGCCATCTCCATCTTTTGGAGTATCCACCATATATATGTCATATGATGAGGTGGCCTTCCAGCGCCCTACAGGTGCTGGTTCCTGTTCGTCTCCTACATCGTCGTCCATGCCGTCGATGTCTTCGGAGCTGAAGTCAAGCATGTCAGTTAAATCGTCGATAGTGGCTACAAAGTGGGTGGTGGGTGGGCTTTGAATTTCCTTATCGTCCGTATCCCACCCTCGCTGACCGTAGTCCGGCCAGGGCTCTCCTGATAAAGAAAGAGACGTAAGAGAATTCAGGATGTCGCCAAAAGGCGAATGCTGAAAGATGTCTGCGGCGGTGAACTCCATTATCGGCGCCCAGTCGGATTCGATTGGCAGGGGCGCGGGAGGTTCGGAGTCCGGGAGGAGTCTGGATCCTCGGAGTCACGGGTCATGCAGAGTGCGGGGCTGGAGTTCGGCTCGATCGCCTCTGAGATCGCAGCCCCTGAGGCAGCGTCCAGCCGCTGATCCTCGATCGGCGCAGTAGGCTCCGAATCAATGGTCGGAACCGGTGCGCGTGCGGCCTCCAAAGCGTTGTTCGGCGGCAGAGCTACATCATGCCCATCGAGACAGCGCGGCGCGCTTGGCTATGGCTCGAATCCATTGAGGATCAAGTCCCCGCGGATGTCGACCGTGTAGTTTAGGCTTCCAAACCTGACCTGATGGCCAGGGGCATAGCTTTCGGTCTGCTCAAGGTGGCTGAGCGAATTGGCCCGCAGAGCGAAGCCGCCGAAGATGAAGATCTGTCCGGGGAGAAAAGTCTCACCCTGGACCACATCGTTGTTGATGATCAAAGGAGCCATCGGGCCTAAAGGCGACGACACAGAGGAACTCTCAATGAAAGCACCAATGTCGGTGTCAAAACCGGGGGATCTCGGGTAGGGGGTCCCGAACTGTGCGTCTAGGCCGGATGGTAACAGGAGACAAGGGACACGATGTTTTTACCCAGGTTCGGGCCCTCTCGATGGAGGTAATACCCTACTCCTTCTTGATTAATATTGATGATATGGGTAGTACAAGAGTAGATCTACCACGAGATCAAGGAGGCTAAACCCTAGAAGCTAGCCTATGGTATGATTGTTGTGTATGGAGTTGATTCCCCCCTACGGACTACAACCCTCCGGTTTATATAGACACCGGATAGGGTTAGGGTTACATGGAGTCGGTTACAATGGTAGGAGATCTTGAGTATTCGCATCGCCAAGCTTGCCTTCCACGCCAAGGAAAGTCCCATCCGGACACGGGACGAAGTCTTCAATCTTGTATCTTCATAGTCCAGGAGTCCGGCTGAAGGTATAGTCCGGCTATCCGAACACCCCCTAATCCAGGACTCCCTCACCCCCAACACCTTCTTGGAAAGGCTGTTCAAGCCATCCGTAGTATGGGAAGGGGAGCCGAACAATAACAGCCCAGACCCAACCGCACTGCCCAACACCGAACATTCTGACACAATCGGAGGCTCTGCCAATGAAATAACACCTTCGGCCCACGTAATAATGGTCGTCATCGCCCCGTGGACAGAACCATTCCTCGCCTACCTTACTAGGCAGGAACTCCCCGAGGACCAAAATGAGGCACGCTGCATAGTGCGGCGATCCAAAGCCTACAAAGTCCACGAGGGAGAGCTTTATAAGAAAAGCACTACCGGAGTCCTTCAAAGGTGCATCTCCGAAGAGGAAGGGCGGAACCTCCTCACTGAAATTCATGCTGGACTTGGCGGTCATCACGCTGCAGCTTGGTCCCTTGTAAGCAAGGCCTTCCGTACAGGATTTTATTGGCCGACGGCCCGGGCAGACGCCCAGGACTTAGTCCAGCGATGCGTCGGTTGCCAGCTCTTTGCAAACCAAAGCCATATGCCACCCACTGCCCTCCAAACTATCCCCATCACTTGGCCCTTCGTGGTGTGGGGGCTTGACATGGTTGGACCCCTTAAAGGTGGAACCCACAAGCAAAAATACTTACTGGTCATAGTGGATAAGTTCACCAAATGGATAGAAGCCAAGCCTGTTAAGACGGCCAAATCCGGATCGGTGATAGACTTTATATCCGGGGTTGTACACCATTACGGCATCCCCCACAGCATCATCACTGATAACGGCACGAACTTTACGGCCGACGAGGTAAAACTCTGGTGCAAAAACATGGGCATCAAGCTCGATTATGCTTCCGTCTATCACCCACAAACTAACGGCCAGGTCGAACGTGCAAATGGTCTTATAATGAGCGGCATCAAACCAGATTAGTGCGGTCCCTCAAGGAATCTAACACGCACTGGGTAGAGGAGCTCGACTCCGTACTCCGGGGGCTGCGGACCACGCCGAATCGCACCACCGGATACACACCATTCTTTATGGTGTACGGCGCAGAGGCAGTTTTGCCTTGCGACATAATTCATGACTCACCTCGAGTGCGCATGTATGAAGAAAGAGAAGCTGAGCTCGACCGGCAGGACAATTTGGACGCATTGGAGGAGGAGCATGATGTGGCAAAAGCCCGTTCCGCATTCTATCAACAGCAGGCTCGAAGATACCAAAGCAGAGAAGTACAGGCCAAAAATTACAACGTTGGCGAATTAGTTCTACGCCTGCCGGACAAGAAAAAGGACAAACTCAAGCCCAAGTGGGAAGGTCCCTTCATAATTGACCATGTCCTGACTGGTGGAGCGTACCGCCTGCGAGATGCATTGGATAACCGACTCGAGCCGAACCCATGGAACGCAGCCCGTCTCCGAAGATTCTATGCCTAGCGCCGGACTCTGTTTTCGTCTCCTTCCTCTGTCCATTTTTTATATACTATCTGTCTTACATTTCTCTCCTTCTCCCCTTCCTTTCTCTTATAGCCTTTAAAGGCTCATCAAATGACGTGCTATTCACACTCATTAAACCTGGGGGCTTCTTTTAACAGAAGCTTATTTATACGGGCTTCATGCCCAACACATGTGTTACACTTCCGCATGTACCTTTTATTTCACCATTATATGCATCGATATGACTTAAGTTTTGGCCAAGCTGGGTTGCCTGGCTCCTGTGCTTACCCCTACGTTCCCGATTATTCGGCTATGCGGTAAAGGGAGCACCTCTGCGATTGTTACTGCCGGATCAGCCGGATGTGTACCTCAGACTGGGTGAAGCTGAAAGCTAGCGTTCTTAAGGGAATATTCGGTCGGTGACCTAAAAGGTGATTTTTTTCACTTATTTATTTATGCGCCCCCAGATGCTTTTTTCCGCGACTTTTTCGCAAAATGGGCATGCACTTTAGGGCATGCCTCCCAGGGAAAGGAACCCCTAACGGAACTATTCTCCCTGGAAGATGTTTCTTACTAACCATGTAATATAACATAACTAGTCGGGCACTTGTCTGTTCACGCACTAATGACCCCTACGCCTGGTCTCCATGCATTCCCGGATCTTATATAACCGCATGGGAATTCGGACACACTCCGGACCGTCAGGTCCCGAGGCTGAAGCGAAAAGGTCGGCCATGAAAAACGATCTACAATCCGGCTAGAAGGCATTATAAATGTCAATTAAATTACATAGTCATTCTGACTGATTGTATTCCTCTTCAATACCATCTAACAGGCTGTCTAATTTACAGTCCTGCTGGGAATACTTTGCGGCCAATTCTACTTGGCCGTATACTAAGCTTACAGGGATCTCCTTCCCATCGTGCCCCACAGGACCAACCTCGGCCATGTGGTTGGGGTCAGCCTTTGTGTACCGCGTCTTCACCATGGCCCAGGCCTCCCTAGCGCCTTGACGGCAGGCCGATATCTTCCACAATCGGAAGCGCCGCCGTGCTCCCTTTAGCTGCTCCGCAAGCTCTTCAAGACCTTCGCGCATGGAGATGGATGGCCACAAGGCCTGGGCGACGCCTTGCATCACCTGCCGAACTCGCTCGAGCAGTTGCGAGAGCTCGGGAAGAAGGTCACCCGTAGAACCGGGCTTCTCCTCTGCAGGACGACCTGTTAGCACACCTACAGACATTACTCTGTTAGTCGACTTCCCCGCCAATTTTTTTCCCAAAGGTTTGTTCAAGCACTTACTAAATATGCCGCGCTGAAGCCGCTGATTCTCCTTAACAGAGTCTGACAGCTGGGCACGAACATCTTTCAGGTTGATGCCCAGCTTGGTGTTGGCATCTTGGAGAACGTTCTTCTCCCGCCTCACCTTTGTCAGCACCTTCTCCCCAACCTTCAGCTGGCATAGGAGTTGTTGCCTTTCTAGACTCAATCCGGCGCCATCTGCAATTTCATTTATCAGATTCGCACCCATGCCGTGCTTCACAAAATACTTATCTTTCGAAGTGTATATTACCAGAAGGGGTGTCCTTGGGCTCCCCTGCCGCGGCTAGTGCGGCCTCAAGTTGGGCTTTGCACTCTTCCAGCTCCTGGGACAGTAGGGAATTATTTTCTGTAAGAACCTGCATAACATATGATCCATAAATCAGTTATTCTAACTATTTCAAGTCTCGGGGGCTACTGGTATATATATATAATTACCAAAAATTTCTTACCCGTATGTCTTTTACATATTGCTCCGTGGCTCGGGCTAGACCATTTTGAGCGGCACGAAGGTACGCATCTCCCGAATTGAAGGCATCTAATGCCTCTCGAGAGAAACAAGCGTCGTGAAGAATTGTCCGGCGACGCCTGTGGTTCATGGCACTCTCCACCTCAGAGTTGGTGGCAGACAACCTGTCCACATCCTCCGTCGGAGGAGCGTCCGGTGCGCGCCTTGTGTTCGCCTCCGCCTCCGGACCAGGCTTTGGAGCCTGGCTGGTGGAGGCGCGATTGGCAGCCTCTCCAGATATAGTCCGGTGAGGTCTCTTTATCCTGAAGAGAGCACGAGTGTTAACATGCCTTGAAGGTATAACACCTGGGATAAGGGGGCGCGCCATACCTTTGCGCTGACGTCTCGGTCCGACTGCACCTCTTTTCTGCCCACGGGGCCCTGCGACCCTTCGTTGGCTTGTCGCCGCAGGTTCGGCCTCCCGTCTCAAAAACCTCCCCTGCAAAGCTCGGTTGTAATCAGGAAACTAAAAACATGAGAGGGCGGACCCCTATTCGGGGTACTGGGACTTTGATCTCAGTTACCTAGGAGGCCAGGATTATCCCTGGGTAATCGGCCGTAATGGCCACCAAGGCGTTGTCCTTGCTCAATTGATGGAACACCCCATCAATCAGCTCCACAGATAAGTCCGGATCCTCTTGAGAGGCCGGGTCGAGGGACCGTCCTGGGTCCTCGGGTTGTGGAGGAGGGCTGTTTATTTCTTTAACAGCCTGGCGTAGTTCCTGCGTTAAAGTCGTTAGACTGAATATTTAACAATGGGAATATAAAACGGATGGGCAAGTAAACCACTTACCCAGCTTGGGGGATTGTACATAGAAAATCCGCCCTGCGGGTTGACGTGGAGAAATTCCTCCTCTTCTCCCTTGTACAAAGCGGACAAGGTCTTTGTTAGGGCCGCAGCCGAATCCGGTCCCTTACGGCCGTAGCGGGTGGCGTCGTCCTCCCCGTTGAAATCCCACATGGGGTGGCCTCTGTACTGTAGCGGCTGCACCCCTCGCATGATGCATGCGGCCATGACCCCGATCATGGTCAGTCCGGAATGAGCTAACAATCTTATCCGGCTCATCATGTAACGGACGTCCTTGTCACTTTCCCTCTGAGGGATCCGTGGACGCCAACTTAGGCGCTTCTTTAGTGGAGCACTGTCGAACTCAGGGAGGCCGATCCGGGCAGGATCCGGCAGCGGGACGTCCTCTATGTAAAACCATTCCGAAGGCCAGTCCTCGGACGCCTTCTTTGGGGTTCTGGATAGATATCCGGTCCCGGCGATGCGCCACACTTCGGCTCCGCCCACTTGATATATCGACCCCTTCTGAGAGCGGGGCACAAGGCATAATAGCTCTTTCCACAGCCCGAAATGAGCCTCAACACCCAAAAACGGCTCGCAGAGGGCTACGAAGCCCGCGATATGCAATACGGAGGCAGACGTAAGATTGTGTAGCTGGAGGCCATAGAACTCCAGGAGACCCCGGAGAAACAGATGGATTGGAAATCCGAGCCCTCTTATGAAATAAGGGACGAGGCATACCCGCTCTCCTTTGGAGGGATTAGGGGCACTCTCTGCTTGCTCTCCGCCATTATAGATGGCAAGACCGGCTCGAACCGGGACCATATAGGCCGGGGGGAGAAATCCCTTGGTCTGGAGCGTTACTAGCTCGCTATGCGGGATGGAGCATCTCTCCCAATATCCAGGCTGAGGGCTGGAAGGGTGAAAGGAGGAGTTGCGATGCCTGGCCATGGTGGTATGGACCTTTGTCGGATGCGCACTGATGAACACTCGCGAAGGGGAGAAGGTGTGGTTTGGATCTAAATCCTCGTCCCCTTAAATGGGCGGCTCATTTATGCGGCTAGGGGTGTGGATGTAAAAACACTCAGACTTTTCATATTCGTTTGACACGCGGGAGACGGCCATTATTGGGCGTAGAAGCCGAGGAGCGCAACATTTACAAGAAACTGGACTTTATTCGACAGGTACACGGAATTTGAAGGAGAACCCTCCTTGCAATGCCGAAGACAATCCGGGCGCCGGACTCATCGTCATTGAAGCCTGGTTCGGGGGCTATTGAGGGAGTCCTGGATTAGGGGGTGTTTGGATGGCCGGACTATACCTTCAGCCGGACTCCTGGGCTATGAAGATACAAGATTGAAGACTTCGTCCCGTGTCCGGGAGGGACTTTCCTTGGCGTGGAAGGCAAGCTTGGCGATAAGGATATGTAGATCTCCTACCATTGTAACCGACTTTGTGTAACCCTAACCTCTCCGGTGTCTATATAAATCGGAGGGTTTTAGTCCGTAGGACGAGATACAGAACAACAATCATACCATAGGCTAGCTTCTAGGGTTTAGCCTCTCCTATCTCATGGTAGATCTACTCTTGTACTGCCCATATCATCAATATTAATCAAGCAGGACGTAGGGTTTTACCTCCATCAAGAGGGCCCGAACCTGGGTAAAACTTCATGTCCCTTGCCTCCTGTTACCATCCGGCCTAGACACACAGTTCGGGACCCCCTACCCGAGATCCGCCGGTTTTGACACCGACACCGTGGATTTTTCTATCCTCGCGAGACGCCCTAGACTAAGCTCGTGATTTACGCACCCTCTTAAAGTCCATGCTCCCCGGGTACTGCGACGTGGTGCACTAAGCCACGACTAGCCCATACCTAAGGGCTCGTGCAGGGAAGAACAAGTCACCCGACGAAGTTTTCCGACCAAGTTTTCTAACAATTCCGCAGCTTCAAGATGTCTCCTGAGGCCAATGGCTCTTGAGCCGCTAGCAAGGGGGCCTCACTAGATAAAGAAGCGCGTGCTCTCGCGAGGAGGGAAACTACCACGAGTATATCAAGCTAAGTTATCCTACCATACCTATTTGGAACACAGCACCACAACATAACATCAGAACAATAAACATAGCATAGTAACATAGATACCATGGTTCATTACACGCCCTAGCAGGTCCCTCTACTTTTTTCGAATGCAGGAGAAAGGAAAGGTTAAACAAAAGCGGCTCGCACGACCGCAGCGGCTCACGAGGCCTGGCTTCGAGGGCCTCCTGGGCTCAGCCCGAGCTTTCCTCCCACTTCACCGGAGCGTGGTGACGGGACAACCAGCCACCGTCCTTGAAGCGAGCCCAGTGACATGGCGACTGGTCATATCCGCCGCTACTGGTGCTCTTGCTGGAGGAGGAACCACCGCTGCTGGGCGAGCCGCGGCCGTCGCCAAGGGCAAGCTCACCCTCAGCGCCTTCACGGGCGTCATCAAGGCAAAGCTCATCGTTGCCACCGCTGTCTTCAGGTCAGCACCCAGCACGACGACCATCTTCCCCAAACACCCTCATGTAGAGGGTCACGACACCGGAAGTGGAGGGTGCACCTCCCACTTAGGCGGAGCGCACGGGCGAACGTCTACCAGCCGTGGGTCGGGGCCACGCTGCCTGCGGCGGAGATCTCGACTGCAGCCCACGAGGCCTTGCTGCACCAGCCATCGGCCTGCAGCTAGAGGTCGTCAAGACCCATGGCCGGCAGCTCGCTGGCCAAGAAGCATGGAATCTAGAGCCAGGTGCCGGCCGGCCTCTTCAACCACACGACGAACTCAGGGAGCACGTCGGTCGAGTGGAAGCGCGACTAGGGAGGTCGCGCGACCATGGCACGCCTCCCTCCTCGCAAGGGCGACCTCACCCCGGCGGCACCCACCACGAGAAGAAGCGCCGCCACGACCGGCCAAGGTGCGCCCGTGCCCCCGAGGAACCACCGCTGGGGTTGCAACATGCTTGCGGGGGCGGCCTCACGCTCTCTTGGGAGGTAGCGAGTCAGGTCCCACCTTGGGGGCCTTCCCCTTCTCGGCGGCAGAGAACTTCCTCGTCGGTGTCATAAGGAGCCATAGCAATATGGAGAAAAATAAGAAGCGAACTGCAAGAAGATAGAGATGAGCAAGGGGGGGGGGGCTCTGCCCATCCCCTCATTTATAGCCGGAAGGAGGCCAACCGCCGGCCTGCATGATCACACGTCATGATGGTTTTCTCTGCATGCAGCCATGTCTCGTCAAGTCGAACGGTTGCCGAGGCAGTGCGTGGGGAAGCAGAGACGCCCATGTCCCGTCAATCGCCACACATCGACCGGGGCCACAGGTGGTTAGGGCCCGCGGTGCTCCGCACTTGTGCTTTGGCTTCGCCTCGAAGCCAAGCTCGAGCATGCCTTGGGCCTCGGGGCTACTGTCGGTGTCCTGGGAACGGGGGTACCCAGACATGCCTGCCTGCGGCCCATAGCATGGCTCCATCGACGGCCCGGTACGGCCCAACTTCAGTAACAACAACCCAAGACCCTCGCGAGGGGCCAAGCGTCGCGAGGCGGACGACACCAACACCTCCCTGGGGGGCAGCCTCACTAGGCTAGCTCCCGAGGAGCGGAGATATCAAGGCAAGGTGCACCTCGCGAGGTTCATATGACGTGAGCCATGATGACGAAGGCTAGGCGGGTGCCAGCGGACGCAATGTACTAGTTTCCTCTTTGGTGCTAAGGAGGCAAGCGCAGGCGCGGGGTCCCGAGGAATGAAGCAAATGTTTCCATATCGGTGCAACAAGACCAAGACCGCCAGAACATAGGCCGGAGGTCATCGCGGAGCCCACTGCAGCGTCACCACCAGAGCCTTTTGTAGGCGAAGACCACTTTTGTCAGGATAGCTTGTACTAGTTGCACTACAAAAAATGACACTTCCGTAATGATACGTGTTTGTCACAGTAGGTCACGTTTTCTGTCATGCATGTACATCCATGACAATTTTATGATAGAATCAAGATAGTCATACCTCTGTTGTCGTAGAAGTGTTCCATGACATTACGAAAATTATCATCACGGAAGTGTCCACTTCCATTACGATAAATCACGCGTCACAGAAGTGCTTTCGTCATGGGTGACCGACACATGGCATCCACCATAACGGGTTGCCGTTAAGCTATCGGGTCCGGTTTTGGATCTGATAACCCGTTAACAGCCCGGACCAATGGGAAATTTCCATGTGTAAAATTCTGATTGGCCGGAGGAAACACGTGTCATCTCGTTAGTGGGTCAGATAGGCGCCTATGATATGTCGACACGTGCGACGACCCACCACTGGCCCATTTAGCTTATAAAAGCCGGCCCGTTTTACTTGGTCAAGAGTTAGCGGGCTGGCCCATGAAAAGCCTCTTAACGGTCTCTTTGCAAATAGCCCATTTTATGGCCTGGTAACTGATGGCCCATTAGGGCCTACCCGAAATCGGCCCAACAACGTCATGTGGGCCGTCAAATATAACACCGGCCCATTTCACTTTCGGCCCATGTATGGCCCACGACGTCTTTCGGCCTGATACGTCCATTTTGCATCATGCTTTTATATTGATATTTATTGCATTATGGGCTATTATTACACATTATGTCACAATACTTATGGCTACTCTCTCTTATTTTACAAGGTTTATATGAAGAGGGGGAATGCCGGCAGCTGGAATTCTGCGCTGGAAAAGGAGCAAATATTAGAGACCTATTCTACACAACTCAAAAAGTTTTGAAACTTCACGGGAGCCCGTTTCGGAATATATAAAAATATTGGGCAAAAGAAGTACCAGAGGGGGCCCACCCACTGTCCACGAGGGTGGGGGTGCCCTCTGCCTCGTGGGCCCCCTGGCAGCCCTCTGATGCCCATCTTTGGCTATATGGAGTCTTTCGTGGAGAAAAAAAATCATAAGCTATCTCACGGAACGAAACTCCGCCGCCACGAGGCGGAACCTTGGCGGAACCAATCTAGGGCTCCGGCAGAGGTGTTCTGCCGGGGAAACTTCCCTCCGGGAGGGGGAAATCATCATCATCGATCCTCTCAGCGGGAGGGGGTCAATCTCCATCAACATCTTCACCAACACCATCTCATCTCAAACCCTAGTTCATCTCTTGTATCCAATCTTTGTCCCAAAGCCTCAGATTCGTACCTGTGGGTTGCTAGTAGTGTTGATTACTCCCTGTAGTTGATGCTAGTTGGTTTATCCGGTGGAAGATCATATGTTCAGATCCTTTATGCATATTAATACCCCTCTGATTATGAACATGAATATGATTTGTGAGTAGTTATGTTTGTTCTCGAGGACATGGGAGAAGTCTTGCTATAAGTAGTCATGTGAATTTGGTATTCGTTCGATATTTTGATGAGACGTATGTTGTCTCTCTTCTAGTGGTGTCATGTGAACATCGACTACATGACACTTCACCATTGTTTGGGCCTAGGGGAAGGCATTGGGAAGTAATAAGTAGATGATGGGTTGCTAGAGTGACAGAAGCTTAAACCCTAGTTTATGCGTTGCTTCGCAAGGGGCTGATTTGGATCCATATGTTTCATGCTATGGTTAGGTTTACCTTAATACTTCTGTTGTAGTTGCAGATGATTGCAATAGGGGTTAGTCATAAGTGGGATGCTTGTCCAAGGAAGGATGGTACCCAAACACCGGTCCACCCACATATCAAATTATCAAAGTACCAAACGTGAATCATATGAACGTGATGAAAACTAGCTTGACGATAATTCCCATGTGTCCTCGGGAGCGCTTTACTTTATATAAGAATTTGTCCAGGCTTGTCCTTTGCTGCAAAAAGGATTGGGCCATCTTGCTGCACCTTATTTACTTTTATTACTTCTTACCCGTTACAAATTACCTTATCACAAAACTATCTGTTACTGATAATTTCTGTGCTTGCAGAGAATACCTTACTGAAAACTGCTTATCATTTCCTTCTGCTCCTCGTTGGGTTCGACACTCTTACTTATCGAAAGGACTACGATAGATCCCCTATACTTGTGGGTCATCAAGACTCTTTTCTGGCGCCGTTGCCGGGGAGTGAAGCACCTTTGGTAGGTGGAATTTGGTAAGGAATAATTTATATAGTGTGCTGAAATTTACTGTCACTTGTTACTATGGAACATAATCCTTTGAGGGGCTTGTTCGGGTATCTTCACCCCGACCAGTAGAGCAAAGAGTTGCTCCTCAACCTACTGAACCTACTGAAAATGTTTACCTTGAATTCCTTCGGTTATGATTGAGAAACTGCTAGCTAATCCTTTCACAGGTGATGGAACATCGCATCCCGATTTACACCTAATATATGTGGATGAAGTTTGTGTTGTATTTAAGCTTGCAAGTATGCCCGAGTGTCGACGTCCTGGGAATGGGGGTCCCCAGACTTGCTTGCCTGTGGCCCGCTGCATGGCTGAGCCACCAGGCCGTACGGCCCATCTTCACCAACAAGGCACCCAAGACCCTCGCGAGGCGGATGACACGAGACCCCCTTCGGGGCGGCCTAGTCAGGCAGGCTCACAAGGAGCGGATATATCAAGGCGAGGCGAACCTCACGAGGCTCTCGTGATGTGAGCCATGACGATCGACACCAGGTGGGCGTCAGGCGGGCGCCAGCGCGCGCGGCGTCCTTGTTTCCTCTTTGATGCTAAGGAAACTAGCGCAGGCGAGGAGTACCGAGGCATCAGGAAAAGGTTGCCATTTTGGTGCAACAAGACCAAGACCAGAAGGACGGCAAGACGGAGGTCATCGTGGAGCCCAAGACGGCGTCACCAACAGAGCCTTTCGCAGGCGCATACCACCTTTTGTCAGGATGGCTTGTACTAGCTGTCCCCCTTCAAATTAGTCCGCCGTTGTTGGCTCCCTTCCCGCTCAATATTTGGGAAGAGGACCAGGGCCTATATAAGTAGGGCTAGCCACCACCATAGAAAGAGAGGCGGGGACGAGAGGATGGCATCTTAGATCACTCTCTCACCCGCACAAGTTAGGCACGCACAAGAACACCTCAACCTCAGGAGGCTGTTCTTCCCCTTGTATTGTTCATCATCAGCCCAAGAGGCAACCCACCACCACCACCACACTAGAATAGGGTGTTACACCAGAACGGTGGCCCGAACCAATATAAATCCTGTGTCTTTCTATGTTGCGAGTTCGTCCGCGAGATCTTAGCGAGCTAGGGCGTAGATCGGTAGGAGGGAAAGACTTCGCGCGCACCCCAGTGTTCGAACCTTAAGGGTTTGCCGGAACCCCACATCCGACATTTGGCGCGCCAGGTAGGGGTGCACCGAAGCTTTCCTTCCGTCAGTTCGTCGCTCCACCGCTCCATCGTCTCCATGGCGGACGCTCGCCGCGCTCGAGCTGAGCGTCGGGCTGCTCTCACCGCCCGCGTTGTTCAGACAGCTCCCATCGGCGGGCCACCACGTCGTTCTTCATCCCTCGCCACCAATGCTGCCACTAGCCCAGTGGGGAACGAGCAGCAAGCGTCTTTGCTGCATCCTCGGTGCGGTAGGATGGCCGCACCGCCACTCCATCGCTGGTCCCAGCCGGTTCTTCGTCTCACACACACCGCGCTCCCATGGAGGCGCGGGCCGCACTCCTCACCGCAAACGAGCTCCAGCGCTACCGCCCAGTCGACGACCTCCACGAGGAGTGGCTCGACCGCGTCGCCGAGATTGTCCGTGCCGCAGGGGGCTCCCCGATGTCGTCCCTCTCTCTGCCTCACCCTCAGCCAGCCACGGGTGACGAGGCCCGAGGCGCGCCTCCACCACCCCAGCCCAAAGACGGCGCCTTGGCACCAAGGCGCGCGGCCCCGCGATGTGAGCCGCCACGACCGGTGCCCGCACGCGAGGAGAGAAGTAGCCAAGAAATCCCACAGCCGCGAGAAGCTGCACCCACGCTTCCAGCACCGCCTCGTCAATTCCGTGCGCCGCTTGCGGCGGCGCCGCACGGACCTCAACAAGACCAAGCTCCACCTCCGAGGCGGGCCCCAATAACAACGGCCGGCTGCCGCGCCTTCACCCCCGAGCTCCGCAACGTCGCCTGACAAGGCAAGTTCAAGCCGGATCTGCCTCCTCGCTACGACGGCACCGCCGACCCCGCAGAGTTCCTGCAGCTCTATGAGCTGAGCATCGAAGCAGCCAACGGCGACGAGAAGGTCATGGCGAACTGGTTTCCCATGGCTCTCAAGGATGGGGCCCGCACCTGGCACCTATACTTGCAGCACAGCTCGATCTCTTCCTGGGACGAGATGCGCGACCGCTTCGTCGCCATCTTCCAGGGCACTCGTGACCGCCCGCCGTCCGCGACCGTTCTGCGCCGCATCAACCAACAACCAGGGGAGACCCTCCAGAAGTACATCCAGCGCTTCAACAACACCCGCCTCAAGATCCCCAAGGTTACGGATGAGGCCATCATCTCCGCGTTCTCCGACAGCGTCCGTGATGTCAAGATGAAGGAAGAGCTCGCCATCCATGAGGAGCTCTGCACGTCACAGGAGCTGTTCAACCTGGCAACTAGGTGCGCAAGAGCTGAGGAGGGGCGCCTTTCCCAACTTGAGTTGCCAGCCGCAGGCACAGAGGAGAAGAAAGACAAGGCCAAGGACGTGAAGCGTAAGGAAGCGGTAGTGCTAGCTGTGGAGCCTGACACCAAACGGGGCAAAGATCAGCCCGAGTTATCCAAGAACAGTCGAATGTTCTGCGCCTTCCACAACCTAAACACCCACAACACCAGCGACTGCCAAGAGTTCCGAGCCCTACGCGTGGGACGCTACGGTCGACGCCCTGAGCGTGGCGACCGGGGCTACGACCGTGGAGGAGGACGAGGGGGCGGACGCTAGGACGACCGCGGCCCGTGCCAAGAATGGCGCAACAGGCCTCTTGAGGACTGCTGGTAGGACCATCCTCGCGAGGGGCCCTGGAGGGACCAACCTCGTGAGGATCGCCCCCAAGGCAACACCGGTCTTTCCCCACTGTCGCCGCCAAGAAGGAACGACGATCATCATCAGGACGAGGGGGCTGGGGGCTTCCAGGAGCTGCGTGCAATCGCCAGCATCTTGGGCGGCACCCAGGCCCCAGCCTCTCAGCACATCTTCAAACGATTCGCTCGCGAGGTGAACGCGGCGCTCCCCAAGCTAGAGGCTGTGCGCCCACTCAAGTGGTCCCAGTGCGCCATCACTTTCAACTCAGCAGATCAGCTCAAGTGTGCGGCCACCGCCGGCGTCCTCCCGATGTTGTGTTCCCCAGTCATCAGCAATGTGCAGGTTACCAAGGCTCTCATCGACGGCGGCGCAGGACTCAACGTCCTGTCCGTCGACACTTTCGACAACCTCCAAGTGCCATATGAGCAGCTCCAACCTACCAAACCTTTCTCGGGAGTGACCGACGGCTCCACCACACCAATAGGGCAGGTCCGCCTGCCTGTCACCTTCGGCACACGCAACAACTACTGCACTGAGTTCATCGACTTCGACGTCACGCACATCTGCCTGTCGTACACCGCCATCGTTGGGTATCCGGCCCTAGAAAAGTTCATGGCGGTCACCCACCATGGCTACAACGTCCTCAAGATGCCTGGAAGTGGAGGGGTCATCACGGTCCCGTGTGAAGAGAGGGATGCGGTGTGCTCCCTCGAGCGCGCCTTCCAAGATGCAGCAATCGACGACCCCGACAGCAGAAGTGAGGGTCCTCTGGAGGCCATCCCCAAGAAGAAGCAGCCACGCCGTGCAGGACTTCAGGAGGATGGCATCGCGGCAGGAGCCTCGTCAGGATCAGCGTCCGTCCCAGTGGCGCCTCCCTCCATCGCATAGGAAGGCGCGCCCGGCGCCCTCCTCGGGTAGGGCTCGGGGGCTCTCTTCTGGAGGGCTTCAGACCTTGCCCACCTCACGAGGGAGGCGCTTGGGCACCACTTGGAGGCATTCTACGTGGCACGTTTTCATCAGGAGAACATCGGGCAAGGGGTGCCCGCCACTCAAGAGTTCATCGCCAACACCACACAGGAACTGCAAGACGCAAGAGTCATGCATGGCGCTAGCCGCTCATAGATCGCGGCGCATCACCCAGGCGAGGGTGCCGAGCTGCGTGTCTGCGTTGACATTCCAGGGCTCAACAGGACCGTGTCTCAGGAGCGCTTCTGGCCTTCATGTGTGGGCCATTGCGGAGGCCCGCCACACAGCTACGCTCGCATGCCCCTCGGCTTGCCGAGCGCGGCGCCGGCCTATCAGCGCACCATGCAGCGTGACCTGGCGGCTCAAGAGGCCAGGTACCGCGTCGTCCTGGAGGGAATGGAGACGGTCTTCAGGGAGCCTCCTGAGCCCCCAGAGCCTCCCGAGGCTCAGGGCTCCGGTGGCTCATGAGGAGTCGTTTCATCGACGCACACCTTCACCTGCACCAACTCTGCTTCATCTACAGAACTAGGTGACATCTTCCAAGCTCGTTAAGCTAGGAGCGCCCCTTGGGTTGCATCATTCCCAGGACGTGTGGGTCCGTCCCTACGGCATGTATCCCATTTGCTTATGTCTTTAGCTTACCTTGCAGGGGGGCCCTCGGGCTGCATCATCCCCAAGCCGCTCGGGGTGGACCCAGTGGCATGTATCTTCCTGCATTTACCCAAGCTAATTTGCTTTCCCTGCTTAACCTGCCTACGGTCATCATCTGCCCGATCATCGCCTCGCACGGGGCCTCCTCACAGGCACGACGCTAGTGCATGGGTCCGTCCCTGCCACGTCGACAAACCTGAGCAGTCGAGCTCTGGCTCGCGGCACGCCCCGTGCATGTCACCTCACCAGGCCCTCAGTGCCTTCATTTCATCCGGACCAACCAGCGGCAGGCTGACGGCTGTAACGGCAAACCCTGTTCTTCTTGTGCCTGTTCACAGGGACCCCGCGGGAAGGATAGCAGGCGGCACCGCGAGTCTCCTTTTCTCTCGTGCAATTCGCTTGCGCGTTAAAAGGGGGGCTCCTGAGCATCGCGACTCAGGAGCTCTTACTGGCTCTCCAGCCCTCACCCCTTGGCCTTGACCACGGCATCGTGACCTGGCATACTAGCGGCGGCTGAGCTCGCTCGAGGGCCAGGACCTAAGGACACAGAGTACCAAGGAGAGCATGGGAGGAGGGAAACTTGTATGGGCCGGCCTGGCTATTCCGCACAAGTTGGCGCGCATCCCTAGCGCAACGTCAGGAATAATCATGAAGTTCACAAAATAAGTCTCGCCCTCGGATTGGCTAAATGTCTGGGCCTCATGGACACTCACGCTTTACCGCAATCCCGTTGCGGCCACGTCAACTCCCTTTCTTCCCTAACCATGGCCGCTTGAGCGCTAAGGGGGACCTCCTGAGCATCGTGCCTCGGGGGCTCTTACTGGACCTCGGGCCACACACCTCCTTGCCTTGACCACGGCATGCGACCTGGCATACCAGCGACGACTGTAGCCTGCCTGGGGACCGGGACCTGTCGGCGTAGAGCAACAAGCTATCACGAGGAAAGAAAGGGGGAACCGAGCCTTAACGGGACGCGCGTTCATCAAATCTTCATAAGAGGGAAGAAAGGCACAAAAGACATTATAGACCCTTACATGCCCCCACGGGGCGCTTCATGGTTCTTCGCAGGAAACAAAAGCTAAAACTAAGGAGGATCCTATCTACACCCCCCGTGGCGGACGCCATCATCAATAGTGGGCCACGGGAGGCCGGCGCCAACCCCATCCAGATCAGCGGCGGCGGCGGCCGGACGCGGAAGCACTGCTCCAAGCGCGGCGAGAGCTCGGGGGCACGTAGCTGTCGTTGCTCGTCTAAGGAGTCTCGTAGAGCTCAGGAGAGCTGCTGGACTCCTAGGGGCTACTGCTGCTGGAGTGGTCGCGAGCGGAGCGCGCGTCAGCCTCACGCTCCTCTCCGGAGCAGCACTCCAGGCGGCGGCCCTCGACGTCGAAGACCTTGAAGAAGAGCATGGAGACGCCGTCGTACTCAAGATGGATCGCGAGGGCGCCCCTCGCGCGGCAGACCCGCGCGATCTCGCCCAGCCGCGGGTCATGAAGATCTTGCCGGAGGGGACTGCTTTGATCTCCGCTCCAGTCGCAGGAGCGCCACAGTTGGCGTGCTGCAACTAGGGCCCGGGAGGCCCCCTCGGTGACATCACGTCGCAGAATAACCACGGGAAGCGGATCCAAGAGCTTGGTGGCATCGGCGCCCACAACACCAGATCACGTGAGGAGTCCGCTGCATGGATTTCGGGGGCGATGGCGCGCGTCGCCATGGCGCGGTGACCCCGAGCGCGGCGCCGGCGGCGCTGCTCGTCGCCCCGCCCTCCTAAGCCCTCGGCTTGGGCGTACAGGGGTAGTGGGTAACCTAGAGGAGGCCGCTCGCACCAAGGCCTCGCCGCTTCTTCGCGGCGGTGGATCGACCTCTTCTTCGGTGGGAGTTGCTCTGGGACATCCCGGGGGGCTTTCCCCTTTTCTTCAACGGATAACCTTCTGATAGGTGCCATTGGTGGCACGACGAGCAATGAAGCGAGGAAGAAGAAGCTAGGAGTGGAGTGAGGAAGAAGAAGCAGCAAGCAAGGAAGAGATGGGCGACGGGGGCTCCGCCCCTTCCCATTTATAGCAAAAGAAGGCCAACCGGCACCTCCCACGACCGCAGGTAATGATGGTTTCCCTTGCATGTCGCAGGGACTCGTCAAGTCCTGTAGTCGCCGAGGCAGCATGGGGAAGCGGAGATGCCCACGACCAATCAACCGCCACGGTCAACCAAGGCCGTAGGCTTTGGGGGCCCACGACGCTCCGTGCTTGGCCCTTGGCTTTGCCGCGAAGCCAAGCCTGAGCACAGCTTGGGCCCGGGGGCTACTGTCGGTGTCCTGGGAACGGGGGTCCCCAGACTTGCCTGCCTGCGGCCCGCTGCATGGCTGAGCCAGCAGGCTGTACAGCCCATCTTCACCAACAAGGCACCCAATACCCTCGCGAGGGGCCAAGCCTCGCGAGGCGGGCGACACGAGACCCCCTCCGGGGTGGCCTAGTCAGGCAGGCTCACGAGGAGAGGAGATATCAAGGCAAGGATAACCTGACGAGGCTGTCGTGACGTGAGCCATGACGATCGACACCAGGCGGGCGCCAAGTGGATGCCAGTGCGCGCGGCGTCCTTGTTTCCTCTTTGATGCTAAGGAAACTAGCGCAGGCGAGGAGTACCGAGGCATCAGGCAAAGGTTGCCATTTTGGTGCAACAAGACCAAGACCAGAAGGATGGCAAGACGGAGGTCATCATGGAGCCCAAGATGGCATCACCACCAGAGCCTTTCGGAGGCGCAGACCACCTTTCGTCAGGATGGCTTGTACTAGCTGTCCCCCTTTAAATTAGCCCGCCGTTGTTGGCTCCCTTCCCGCTCAATATTTGGGAAGAGGACCAGGGCCTCTATAAGTAGGGCTAGCCACCACCATAGAAAGAGAGGCGGGGATGAGAGGACGGCTTCTTAGATCACTCTCTCACCCGCACAAGTTAGCCACGCACAAGAACACCTCAACCTCAGGAGGCTGTTCTTCCCCTTGTATTGTTCATCATCATCCCAAGAGGCAATCCAACACCACCACACTGGAGTAGGGTGTTACACCACAACGGTGGCCCGAACCAGTATAAATCCTGTGTCTTTCTGTGTTGCGAGTTTGTCGAGTTCGTCCGCGAGATCTTAGCGAGCTAGGGCGTAGATCGGTAGGAGGGAAAGACTTCGCGCACACCCCAGTGTTTGAACCTTAAGGGTTTGCTGGAACCCCACATCCGACACCGAGGATGTTACCAAGAAGAAGGTCTTCCCTTTATCTTTGAAGGGAAAGGCATTGACATGGTTTAGGCTATGTGATGATATGGGATCATGGAACTACAACCGATTGAAATTGGAATTTCATTAGAAAAGTTTTATCCTATGCATCTTGTTCATCATGATCGTAATTATATATATAATTTTTGGCCTCACGAAGGAGAAAGCATCACTCAAGCTTGGGGGAGGCTTAAGTCAATGTTATATTCATGCCCCAATAATGAGCTCTCAAGAGAAATTATTATTCAAAATTTTTATGCTCGGCTTTCTCTCGATAATCGCTCCATGCTTGATACTTCTTGTACTGGCTCTTTTATGATGAATACTGTTGAATTCAAATGGTATTTATTGGAAAGAGTTAAATGCAACTCTGAAGACTGGATCTTGACGAAGGTAAGGAGTCAGGTATGACACGTAAGTTTGATTGTGTTAAATCTTTTATGGATACCGATGCTTTCCGTGAATTTAGCACTAAATATGGACTTCACTCTAAGATAGTAGCTTCTTTCTATGAATCTTTTGCTACTCATGTTGTCTCCCTAAGGAGAAGTGGTTTAAATATAATCCTCCCATTGAATTAAAAGTAGTTGCACCTATTAAAGTTGAAGAAACTACTATCACTTATAATGATTCTGTTGTTCCTACTACTTATATTGAGAAACCACCTTTCCCTGTTAGAATAAAGGATCATGCTAAAGCTTCAACTGTTGTTCGTAAGAGTAATACTAGAACACCTACTCCCTCTGAGAAAATTAAAGTTGAACCTAGTGTTGCTATGGTTAAAGATCTCTTAGCCGGTAATATTGATGGGCATGTTATTTACTTTTGTGATGAATCTGCTAGAATTGCCAGACCCGATACTAAAACAAAACATAGACCTATTGTGGGCATTCCTATTATTTCAGTTAAAATAGGAGATCACTGCTATCATGGCTTATGTGATATGGGTGCTAGTTCAAGTGCAATACGCCATTCCTTATACAAAGAAATTATGCATGATATTGCACCTGCTGAGATAGAGGAAATTGATGTTACAATTAAGCTTGCTAATAGAGACACTATTTCACCAACTGGGATTGTTAGAGATGTTGAATTCTTGTGTGGGAAAGTTAAATACCCTGCTGATTTTCTTGTTCTTGGTTCCCCACAAGATAACTTTTGTCCCATTATATTTGGTAGACCCTTCTCGAATACTGTTAATGCTAAGATAGACTGCAATAAGGATATTGTTTCTGTTGGTTTAGGGGATATGTCTCATGAATTTAACTTTGCTAAATTTCATAAACAACCCCATGATAAAGAATTGCCTAGTAAAGATGAAATTACTGGTCTTGCTTCTATTGCCATGCCTCCTAATGATCCTTTAGAACAATATTTGCTAGACCATGAAAATGATATGTTTATGAATGAAAGAAGGGAAATAGATGAAGTATTCTTTAAACAGGGAACTATTTTTAAACACAACTTGCCTGTTTAAATCCTAGGGGATCCTCCTCCACCCAAGGGTGATCCCGTGTTTGAGCTTAAACCTTTGCCTGATACTCTTAAAATATGCTTATCTTGATGAGAAAGAGATTTATCCTATTATTATTAGTGCTAACCTTTCAGAGCATGAAGAAAAGAAATTATTGAAAACTCTGAAGAAGCACCGTGCTGCTATTGGATATACTCTTGATGATCTTAAGGGCATTAGTCCCACTCTATGGCAGCACAAGATAAAATTGGAGAAAGACGCGAAACCGGTTGTTGATCACCAATGACAGTTTAATCCTAAGATGAAAGACGTGGTAAGAAAAGAAATACTAAAGCTTCTTGAGGCAGGTATAATTTATCTCGTTGCTGATAGTCAGTGGGTAAGTCATGTCCATTGTGTCCCTAAGAAGGGAGGTATTACTGTTGTTCCTAATGATAAAGATGAATTGATTCCACAAAGAATTGTTACAGGTTATAGAATGGTAATTGATTTCCGCAAATTAAATAAAGCTACTAAAAAGGATCATTACCCTTTACCATTAATTGATCAAATGCTAGAAAGATTATCCAAACATACATATTTTTGCTTTCTAGATGGTTATTCCGGTTTCTCTCAAATACCCGTGTCAAAATGGGATCAAGAAAAGACAACTTTTACTTGCCCTTTCGGTACCTTTGCTTATAGACGTTTGCCTTTTGGCTTATGCAATGCAAATCCTACCTTTCAAAGATGTATGACTGCTATATTCTCTAACTTTTGTGAAAATATTGTTGAGGTTTTCATGGATGATTTCTCCGTATATGGAACTTCTTTTGATGATTGCTTAAGCAACCTTGATCAAGTTTTGCAGAGATGTGAAGAAACTAATCTTGTCTTGAATTGGGATAAGTGCCAATTTATGGTTAAGGAAGGTATTGTCTTCGGGCATAAAATTTATGAAAGAGGTACTGAGGTTGATAAAGCTAAGGTTGATGCTATTGAAAAGATGCCGTGTCCTAAGGACATCAAAGGTATAAGAAGTTTCCTTGGTCACGCCGGTTTTTATAGGAGGTTCATTAAGGACTTCTCTAAAATTTCTTGGCCTCTGACTAATCTCTTACAAAAAGATGTTCCTTTTGTCTTTGATGATGATTGTGTAGAAGCATTTGAAATACTTAAGAAAGCTTTGATTTTTGCACCTATTGTTCAGCCTCCTGATTGGAATTTACCATTTGAAATCATGTGTGATGCTAGTGATAATGCTGTAGGGGCTGTTCTAGGACAAAGAGTTGATAAGAAATTAAATGTTATCCAATATGCTAGTAAGACTCTAGACAGTGCTCAAATAAATTATGCTACTACTGAAAAAGAATTTTTAGCAGTTGTATTTGCTTGTGATAAGTTCAGACCTTATATTGTTGATTCTAAAGTAACTGTTCACACTGATCATGCTGCTATTAAATATCTTACGGGAAAGAAAGATGCTAAACCTAGACTTATTAGATGGGTTCTCTTGCTACAAGAATTTGATTTGCATATTATTGATAGAAAGGGAGCTGAGAACCCCGTTGGAGACAACTTGTCTAGGTTAGAGAATGTTCTTGATGACCCACTACCTATTGATGATAGCTTTCCTGATGAACAACTAGCTATCATAAATGCTTCTCGTACTGCTCCATGGTATGTTGATAGTGCTAATTATATTGTTGCTAAATTTATACCACCTAGTTTCACATACCAACAAAATAAAAAGTTCTTCTATGATTTAAGACATTACTTTTGGGATGATCCACACCTTTATAAAGAAGGAGTAGATGATGTTATTAAACGTTGTGTACCTGGGCATGAATAGGAACAAATCCTACGCAAGTGTCACTCTGAGGCTCATGGAGGACACCATGCTGGAGATAGAACTGCACATAAGGTATTGCAATCCGGTTTTTATTGGCCTACTCTCTTCAAGGATGCCCGTAAGTTTGTCTTGTCTTGTGATGAATGTCAAAGAATTGGTAATATTAGTAGACGTCAAGAAATGCCTATGAATTATTTACTTGTTATTGAACCATTTGATGTTTGTGGTTTTGATTATATGGGACCGTTTCCTTCCTCTAATGGGTATACACACATTTTAGTTGCTGTTGATTACTTTACTAAGTGGGTAGAAGCTATTCCAACTAGTAGCGCTGATCATAACACCTCTATTAAGATGCTTAAAGAAGTTATTTTTCCAAGGTTTGGAGTCCCTAGATATCTTATGACTAATGGTGGTTCACATTTTATTCATGGTGCTTTTCGTAAAATGCTTGCTAAGTATGATGTTAATCATAGAATTGCATCTCCATACCACCCACAATCTAGTGGTCAAGTAGAATTGAGTAATAAAGAGCTTAAATTAATTTTGCAAAAGACTTTTAATAGATCTAGAAAGAATTGGTCCAAGAAATTTGATGATGCATTATGGGCTTATAGAACTGCATATAAAATTCCTATGGTTATGTCTCCGTATAAAATGGTTTATGGTAAAGCATGTCACTTACCTCTCGAACTAGAACATAAGGCATATTGGGCCATTAAAGAGCTCAATTATGATTTCAAACTTACTGGTGAGAAGAGGTTATTTGACATTACCTCACTTGATGAATGGAGAACTTTAACACCCACAACGCGGCTATATCTCCCACGTGTCGGGGCACGACTTAGAGGCATAGCCGCATGGTAGGTTTGTCGCAAGAGGGGTAATATTCACACAATCCCATGTACTGAATAAGAAAGGGATAAAGAGTTGGCTTACAATCGCTACTTCACACAAATACAAGTTAAAACATACATCATCCATATTACAATCAAGGTCCGACTACAGAACCAAAAATAAAAGAAGAAAACCCCAAATGCTAGATCCCGATCGTCCCAACTGGGCTCCACTACTGATCAATAGGAAACGAAACAACACAACGAACAAGATCTTCTTCGAGCTCCCACTTGAGCTGGGTTGCGTCACCTGTACTGGTATCATCGGCACCTGCAACTGTTTGGAAGTATCTGTGAGTCACGAGGACTCAGGAATCTCACACCCGCGAGATCAAGACTATTTAAGCTTATGGGTAGGAGAAGGTAGTGAGGTGGAGCTGCAGCAAACACTAAGCATATATGGTGGCTAACATACACAAAGGAGAGCGAGAAGAGAAGCAACGCAACGGTCGAGAAGCTAGAAGTGATCAGGAAGTGATCCTGAAACTACTCACGTTCAAGCATAAAACAAGACCGTGTTCACTTCCCGGACTCCGCCAGAAAGAGACCATCACGACTACACACGCAGTTGATTCATTTTAATTAAGTTAAATGTCAAGTTCTCTACAATCGGACATTAACAAATTCCCATCCGCCACATAACCGCAGACACGACTTTCAAAAGTTTATAACTTGCAGGGGTGTCCCAACTTAGCCCATCACAAGCTCTCACGGTCAACGAAGGATATTCCTTCTCCCGGGAAGACCTGATTAGTCTCAGAATCCCGGTTACAAGACATTTCGACAATGGTAAAGCAAGACCAGCAAAGCCACCTGATGTTCCGACAATCCCGATAGGAGTCGCACGTATCTCATTCTCAAGGAAACACCAGATGAGACTAGCTACGAGTAAAACCAACCCTCAAGTTTCCCCGAGGTGGCCCCGCAGACAGCTCGGTTCGGACCAACACTTAGAGATGCACTGGCCCGGGGGGGATTGAAATAAAGATGACCCTCGGGTTGGCCGACCCAAGGGAAAGGTATAGTTTGTTAGGAAAATGTAAAACCAAGGTTGGGCCTTGCTGGAGGAGTTTTATTCAAAGCGAACTATCAAGGGGTTCCCATAACACCCAACTGCGTAAGGGACACAAAATCAAGGAACATAACACCGGTATGACGGAAACTAGGGCGGCAAGAGTGGAACAAAACACCAGGCATAAGGCCGAGCCTTCCACCCTTTACCAAGTATATAGAAGCATTAATTACAAAAGAGATATTGTGATATCCCAACATATCCATGTTCCAACATGGAACAAACTTCAGCTTCACCTGCAACTAGCAACGCTATAAGAGGGGCTGAGCAAAAGCGGTAGCATAGCCAAACAAAGGTTTGCTAGGAAGGTGGTTTAGAGGCTTGACATGGCAATATGGGAGGCATGATATAAAAAGTGGTAGGTAGCGGGACATAGTGATAGAACAAACAACTAGCAAGCAAAGATAGAAGTGATTTCGAGGGTATGGTCATCTTGCCTGAGATCCCGCAAGGAAGAGTGATGCATGTCCAGTTTAATGATACATGGCATGGCATGGCAAAGTGCACAAGCAATACTACAAATTAAGTGGAGCTCAATATGCAACGAGTTGCATATTGACGCAACACCACATTCAATCATTTAGTTCACTCTCGTTTATGTACCCAACAATATTAAATGTTGTTAAACATGGCAAGAGGTGAAGCATATGAAAACCACCTATCTAGGCAAGTTTAAATGAGGCCGGAACAACAAGCAAACAAGTCCGGAAAATCCTCATGTGCATATTTTAGATTTGGTATTGTTCTTCCCTAAACCATATTTTATTGTTGTTAAACATGCAAACTAAGTACATCATTTTAATCTATGCATTTTTCTACCCCATTTACATATAAAGTTTATTAAGTTTGGAGCTACGGTTATTTAGTTATGAATTAAATCATTTTAACATGGCATTTAAGCAAATTAAAACAAACAGCAAGTTAAACATTCCAAACATGCATGAAAGTTGGATATTGTGAAACTAGATGAAATCCTAGTCATTTTTTCATATATAAATCATTTTAATCCGATGCACGATTGTGGATTAAATGCATGAAGTCTAGGAACTATTCTGCAAAACTGAAATTCCTTGGAAAATAGCTAAATCACAGATCCTAAAAAAACCTACACGGGCCGGATCTGGAACAGGGCCAAATAGAGCAAGCACTAGGGCAGCTCACCCATGGGCTTCGGCCCATTTGTGAGGTCGGAGGCTATGGCTGGCTGTCTTCGGTTGGGCCTTGCTATGGGATGCGGTCCACGCGGGCACGATGAGGCCGGCTCTTGGGGAAAACAGACTGGGCCTTGGCAGCGGCCTAGCGAGGCGATGGGTGAACACGCGGTCAACGCGGCTGAGATGAGCGGGCAAGGCAAGGGAGCGGATCTCGGCGGCGGCACGCCGAATGGAGGTCGATGGAGACGGTTCCAGCAATGGCGATGCAGTTGGTGTGGCCCTGGCTACAGGGACTAGGCGGCAGGAATGACTGGATCCGGGCAAGGGCATCGGGGACGGATGGATCTTGCCGGAGACGAGGCCATGAGCGGCGGCGAGCCCCTGCACCAAAAGACAGCAGCAACAGCAGGGGTTCACAACCAGGAGCGCGAGGAGGAACGGAGGACCGGCTCGAGCAGCAAGATGGACCTGAGGAGGCGGGGAGAAGGTGACTGCGGGCACGGTACTGCTCCGGTGTCTGACGAGGTCGAGGTCGAGGCCGCGGAGTAACGGCGGCAGGGTGGCGAGGGTCTGGATCGGGAGCTCCTCTCCCGATCTGTAGCTTGGGTGCGACGCAGTTTGCGGGGAGCGACGCGGTCGGGCCAGGGCGGGCCTCCCGCGGGCTTCGCAGGGCCGCGGCGGAGGGGAGCGGGCAAGGCCACATGGCAAGCAGGGAGAGGTGGAGGGCGAGGCTGGTGGAGGCGCTGGCCTGCAGGGAGGCGACAAGTGGCGGCGGGGTAGCGGTGGGACGCAGATTTCGAGGTGGCGGCGCTGTATCCGAGGAAGGAGGGTTAGGGGGTTAGGGTTTAGACTAGGAATGCCCAAATTTGGAAGGGAGGGTGCTTAAATAGGGTAGGGGGTCAAGGGCTAGGGGAACTAGTCCGCTTTCGGATCATTTGATCTCGATCGGACGTTCCGAAATGACTAGGTAGTGTAGGTGGGCTAAAGGGCTATGCAGATGAGTTGGAGTGAGAGGAAAGAGGATGAATGCAGCCCGACGACTATTTCCGGAGACCGAAAACGTCCAACGATAGACCGACTGTACTGCCGCTATAGTTAACCAATGGGGCGTCAAATGGACTCTGAATGCGATGAAACTTGGCTGGCGACCTACTGACAACATAATAACACCGCATGCCAACTTTTAACCCATTACGAGAACATTTTCCGACCACTTATAAAATAATATTTCGGACACGCCGCGGGCGCGTGCAAGTGTGGTTGGGCTCAGAACGGACAATAGACGGAACTGGGGAACCCGGACGGATGCAAGTTTTGAAAACATGATGACGCAATGCACATGATGACATGGCAAGATGTAACACGCAAGGGAATGACATGGCAACGACGGCAAATAAATGGAAGACACCTGGCATAACGGTCTCGGGGCATTACAACACTCCAGCACTACAAGAGGATCTCATCCCGAGATCTAGGATGGCACCAGAGGGAAGCGGAAAAGGAAGAGGAGAGGTAAAACTAAGTTGCTTCTTTGACAAATGAGTGAAACCAAAGAACCTTGAGAGATTGAACAAATTGAAAGGAAGAATGCCACGACGATGAACAAATTTGAAAAGACTCCGTTAGAAAAGAGGAACAAGGAACATTACTAGAACCTTGTAGGTTGAAAGACATAAGAAAATGGTTACAATGGACAAGAAGTACATGCAAGCACTCCGGTTGAAACGAGATGTACAAGGAACGATAAGGATCAAATATGACAACACTTCGGTTGGAAATGGAAGACAATAATATGGACTTGGCAAAATGAAAGCACTTGGATGAGACTCCGGTTAGACGAAGAATGATGGCCACAACACTCTGGTTAAAATGAGATAGAGAAGGGAAAAGAATGATATAATTTGGACAACACTCTGACTGTAAATGGAAGGAATTGAACATGATCTTGACAAGATGAGAGGATACTTGAAAAGAGGACATGACACTCCGGTTGAATGGATTAGCAAAGGAAAGAATATGGTCTTCACAATCCGAGATGAAGAGTGAAGAGAGCAACATCACTATGCCTCCGGAAGAAATGAAAAAATGGAATGGAATGAGCGGAGGGAAACAAGATCTTGAGAGAGCACGCTTACAACAAATGCTAGAACGGAGTTGTTGGATTATCAACAACGAAAGGAGAAGCTTGATGTGGGCTTATGGAAAACATCTCGAAATCTTGAGGTGAAAATTCTGCCACTAACGAAAAACAATAGATTGGATTGATATCAACAAGGAGACGAGAAACTTATTTCACCAGGAGGATAAATGAAGAACTTGGGTCATTTACAAGCACCATAAGTAGCAACGACCCTTAGGGAGAGCTTTAGGTGAAATATAACCCAAGATAACTCCAACGAAGAGATTGATGGATCGAGAAGAGCTCATGCTCAAAGAAATTGATGGGTTTAACTATCTCATTCTTGACAACTATTGAATCATGACACACGAAGGGAAATTGTCAAGAGTGACATAACACCACCTCAAAAGATAAGATAGAAAGAATTGCACTTTGGAATGCAAGATGAAGAATGCTTGAACTCCTCTGAAAAGAATCTTGATGAACACTTCGAGAAGGAATTAAATCCTTTATGAACCATCATGTAGAGCCTTCATGAAGAACTCCGGTAACAAAGTGATGATAAAAAGAAAGAGAAGTTGAAAACACAAGGTGAAGCCTTGTAATTATTTAGATGGATCTTCATGATGATATAATTGAGAGAGCTTGGAACTCTGGGAAAAGAAAACATGAAGCATCTCGAACCGAGAAAAGTGACATTGAAAGTGCGTTATATCGACTAGAGGGGGGGTGAATAGGCGAATTTAGGAAAGTCTTCAAAACGTGGAAGTTATGAAGACAAACAGTAGAGATATGCCTATTACTATGCAGCGGAAGTTAGACTACACTAGGCAAGCCATGGTCAAGTATCAACAGAGTGAAAGCACAGTGACAAATAGCTGTAGTGTAATAAGGATCAGGTAGGAAGATACTATGAAGCCAAACAGATCATACACTCACGTTGTGAAGACAAAAGATAGAACAGACAAGCAATGACTTCACAATGAGTGATCAGTAAGTAAAAGGAAGTGAAGATGAAACCAGTGACTCGTTGAAGACAATGATGTGTTGGACCAGTTCCAGTTGCTGTGACAACTGTACGTCTGGTTGGAGCGGCTAGGTATTTAAACCTTAGGACACACAGTCCCGGACACCCAGTCCTGAACACGCAGCTCAGGACACCAAGTCCTCACCGTATTCTCCTTGAGCTAAGGTCACATAGTCCTCGCCCAATCACTCTGGTAAGTCTTCAAGGTAGACTCCCAAACCTTCACAGACTTCGTTCACTGGCAATCCACAATGTCTCTTGGATGCTCTGAACGCGACGCCTAACCGTCTGGAGGATGCACAGTCCTCAAGTGTAATAAGTCTTCAGATCACACAGACAAGAAGACTTAAGTGATGCCAGATGTTCTCTGGCTCTGGGTGGTTAGGGCTTTATCCTCGCAAGGAATTCTCTCTCTCAAAGGCTTCGAGGCTCTCAAACGACAAAAGCCGTGCACTGAAATCTGAGCAGCCAACCGTTTATGGTTGTAGGGGGTGGGCTATTTATAGCCACTTGGCAACCCGACCTGATTTGTCCGAAATGACCTTGGGTCACTAAGGAACTGACACGTGTCTCAACGGTCAGATTTCAAACTCTCATGGCAACTTTACTTGGGCTACAAGCAAAGCTGACTTGTCCAGCTCTGGACAAGATTCGCTCTCATTGTCTTCACTCGAAGACATAGGTTTTTGGTTTAGGCATCACTTCAGTCATTCTAACTGGTTCTCCTGGACCCCACTTAACAGTACGGTGGTTCCTATGACTCAACACAAAAGAAAAAGAACTACGATAGATCTATGTCTTCGAGCTCCATAGGCTTCATAACGTGTCTTCTTTTGTCATAGTCTTCAATGTGAATATCTTCATATACCACCTTTGACTTCAATGTCTTCATACACTTTTAGGGGTCATCTCTGGTAGTAAAACCGAATCAATGAGGGACTTCTACCTGTGTTATCCTGCAATTCTCACAAACACATTAGTCCCTCAACTAGGTTTGTCGTCAATACTCCAAAACCAACTAGGGGTGGCACTAGATGCACTTACAATCTCCCCCTATTTGGTGATTGATGACAAACTAGTTGAAGTTTTCAACGGGGAATATAGTCTGTGAAATTGTAAAGGATAAGGAATTGTCTTCATAAGTTGCAAGGGCTCCCACTGAAGATGTGCATACAAGTTAATTTGCTTTTGGAATGCAAATGCACATGGCAGGTTGTACTTGTGGAGATCCACTTCAGCTTATGATGACAATCCACTATGCATGTGAAGATATATGAAGATAATGACATGCATAATGGAGAATGGACGTCTGCAGAATGAGATAAGTGCGGAATTTATCGTCGCACATGCGGAATTTATCTTCGCAAAACAGGGTGGCAAACAAGTAGCAGACGACCATCTGGTTTAAGTGCTACAACTCATAAGAACCAAATGTAAATCAAGAGTTGTAAGCACGAAGCAAAATATAACAAAACATAAAGAACCCGCCCATATGGACCCACCCCTTTTGTCAGCAAGGACCAAAAAGGTTTGAAGACATAGAGTGTCTACTCGTTTCCAGTAGCAGTAGGGTTGTTGGAGGTGTTTGGCAGTGCAGAAGAGCTTGGAGGTGCTGAAGCAGGTGGCGGTGAGGTAGCATCGTCTTCTTCATCAATGATTCTGGCAGTGACTGTGGCAGCTGAGGAAGAAAACTCAGAGTCTTCAAGAGATGGAGTGCTTCGCATCACAGCCCTTCTAGGAGGTGTGGTGTCAAACTTGAATCGCTCAGTGAAGCCATCCTCTTCAAGTTCAGCTTCAGTACATATCATTGATAGCCCTTTCCATGTGCGGCGACAGGTTTCATGTGCAATGAATGCATTCTTGGTGGCAAGATTTCGGATGCGATTTACATCCACCAAGAGGCTTTTCATCTGTCTCTTCAACCAGTCATGATGCCTATCCTGCTTTTGATGAAGGGCCACAAGAAGCTCTCGGTCGTTGAGAACACGAGTGCGCTTCTTGAGTCTTGAAGCAGTAGCACTATCAGTGGCTTCAGTTGAAGCAGGGTGTGGTGCATGTGTAGTGCCAGCCAAAGGATACACCCTGGAGATGGCTTCAACACCTTCATCATTCTGAGTGAAGCTCTGGTGTTCTGCATTATGAAGACTCAAAGGTTGCTTGGCAGGCTCAGGATATATAGCTTCAGCAGAGGTATCCACATCTAGCAAGAAGATCCGATGGTTGCGGGCTGAGGGCTGATATGAGATCGCAGAGTGAAGCTTGATCAGTCTCATTACCCAAGGAGCATAGTACTTTAAACCAAATAGATCTGAGCCTGATGCAGCTAGTTGGCGTATGAAGAAGTCCTGTGCGTTGAAGCATTTGCCATGAAGGATAGAAAATATCAGAGTCTTCATTGCACCCTCGATCTTGGCATTTGGAGAGTGCCCTTCGATAGGCCAGAGAGTCCGCCGGATAATGTGATAGAAGGTTCTGGGCAGGTACTCAAAGTCTTCAACAAAGAACTCTGTTGGATAAGGAGCATCGTGGGGCAATGGCTTCATCATGGAGAGCATCTGACTCATATTTGGTTCAGGCCTCTGGAATATGCTCTCAAGAGCGTCAGTGTGTAGTGGACAGCCTTCCTCGAAGAGTTCGCCAGGAGTGGGCAGGCCTGTGAGCTCAATGATATCGAATGCATTGGCTTCGTGATGGACATTTCCGGTCATCCACTCTAGGCCCAAGTCTTCGGATCTCTGTTGTATCCTTTGATGTGTAGGGTGGCATAGAATTGCAACAGAAGCTCTTCATTCCAGTGCTCTTCATCAGTTACAAACTGCAGCAGACCCACTTGCTTGAAGCAATCCATCGCTTCCTCTAAACAGGGCAGACCAGCAATGGCTTCAACATCAAGGCGCTTGTGCGGAAGATGCGACCTTGGTTGTATAGGATGCATGAATAGCAGCTGCGCTGAGGATAGCTCCAGAACCTATCTAATGAAATCCTTTCCCTTGAATAGGGGTTCTTGGAGCTGTTGAAGAATGTATTATCTGCCTTGAAGCTATTGATGTTAAAGGATCGAGGTGCTGATGCAGGACCTGGGAACCTCGGCAGCCATGGGACTGGCTTCTGGACATGAGGCCTGTGCTCAACATGGTAATCAAATTGAGGACCTGCAGCAGACTCAGGAACATAAGTGTCTGGATCAGTAGCTTTGCTGTCTTCTGAAGCTTTTGGTGGGGAGGGCTCCACATTGGCTTCAGTGTTGGTTGTGGCAGCCTCAATATTTTCAGCCTCCACTCGACTAGCTGGAGGGTCAGACTTAGGCACGTTCTCCTGGAGAACTGCTTCATGGTGTAGCAGGGGAGTAGGATCTTGTGGTACTTCTTCATTTTCTTCGGCTGATGCAGCCGGAATGTCTTTAGCATAGACTTGAGGCCTTGGACCTTTGCGAAGCCTGCAGAATGCAGACGATGCCTGTGGGGTTGGAGTGGGCTGGGTCTCATTGTCTTCTTCCTCTTGAGGGCGATCCGCCCATGACGCATCTTGTGCAATTGGCGTCAGAGGACGACCAATGCTGATGAGTTCGCTTTGTTCATACTGAGGAAGGGCTGCATCATCTTGTACATTGTCCTGATGACCAATGTCTTCAGCAGCAATGGGGTCGGCTACTGGTATGTCTTCAGCTTCAGGAGCCTCTGTGGAAGCAGGCTCATGAACTGTCAGTTGTCATTCTGCGTTGGGGTGAACCACAGAAATAGGTTCAACAATCAAGGGCTCTGTGGGAGCAGCCCGAGATTTCTTGATCTTTCGCTTCTTCTTGCTGGGGGCAGTAGGAGAGGCTTCAGAGCTTTTCCTCTTCCTGGCTTCAGCCTCAGCAGTTCTTGTCTTCTTGAGCTCTGAAGCTGTTGACCGGCTCTTTGGCTTCGAGCCAGTCGTTGCAGTTGGGAAGACAATTGGAACTGCTTCTTGCCTAGGTGCCTCTGGTTTAGCCATAGCAGGCTTCTTCTTCTTCTTCGCGGCCATCTTGGGGTCGATGCCAGGACACTCAAGTGCCTTGCGCTTCTCAGCCTCATTGTAGGCTTGTACACATCTTTCAGCCAGAGACTTCATCCGCTCACGTGAACCCTGAGCTTCTGCACGCTTCTTCAGAAAATTTTCCTTTAGCTCATGCAACATGGTCTTGAAGCTCTTCACTTCTTGCACGCTGAGCTTGGCCATATTCTTCTTGAACTGAGCCTTTTCATGATCAATTTTCTGCTTCAGTTCAACAATGCGTTCGGCAATTCCAAGTTCTGAAGCAATAGCGCCTTGGAAGGCGACGCTGAGGCCAACGGGCAGCTGCAGATCTTCGAAGCTGATGTTTGGTGTGGCAAACCATTCGTCGATGAAGTTGTGGATGATGGCAACATCAAAGAGAGGCAAATTGTTGAAGATTTCAGCTTCTTCTTTGCTCTTGATGAGCTGCTCGAGAGCGTCATCTCCAAGATCTTCATCACTTGACAGATCAATGGCTTCGCTGCGCAGAATGGCAGCAGCTGTGAGCTCTTTGCTGGTGTTGGGGAACGCAGTAATTTCAAAAAATTCCGACACACACGCAAGATCATGGTGATGCATAGCAACGAGAGGGGAGAGTGTTGTCTACGTACCCTCGTAGACCGACTGCGGAAGCGTTGACGCAACGTAGAGGAAGTAGTCGTACGTCTTCCCGATCCGACCGATCCAAGCACCGTTACTCCGGCACCTCCGAGTTCTTAGCACACGTACAGCTCGATGACGCTCCCCGGGCTCCGATCCAGCAAAGCTTCAGGGATGAGTTCCGTCAGCACAACGGCGTGGTGACGATGATGATGTTCTACCGACGCAGGGCTTCGCCTACGCACTACAATGGTATGACCGAGGTGGAATATGGTGGAGGGGGGCACCGCACACGGCTAAGGAATGATCACAAGGATCAACTTGTGTGTCTAGAGGTGCCCCCTGCCTCCGTATATAAAGGAGCCAAGGGGGAGGGGGCCGCCGGCCAGGAGGAGGGCGCAGGAGGAGTCCTACTCCTACCGGGAGTAGGACTCCCCCCCAATCCTAGTTGGACTCGGATTCCCCGAGGGGGAAAGAGAGAGAGGGGGCCGACCACCTCTCCTAGTCCTAATAGGAATAGGGGAGGGGGGAGGCGCGCGGCCACCTTGGGCTGCCCCTTTCTCCTTTCCACTAAAGCCCACTAAGGCCCATATAGTTCCCGGGGGGTTCCGGTAACCTCCCGGTACTCCGGTAAAATCCCGATTTTACCCGGAACACTTCCGATATCCAAACATAGGCTTCCAATATATCAATCTTTATGTCTCGACCATTTCGAGACTCCTCGTCATGTCCATGATCACATCCGGGACTCCGAACAATCTTCGGTACATCAAAATGCATAAACTCATAATAACTGTCATCGTAACGTTAAGCGTGTGGACCGTACGGTTCGAGAACAATGTAGACATGACCGAGACACGTCTCCAGTCAATAACCAATAGCGGGACCTGGATGCCCATATTGGCTCCTACATATTCTACGAAGATCTTTATTGGTCAGACCGCATAACAACATACCTTGTTCCCTTTGTCATCGGTATGTTACTTGCCCGAGATTCGATCGTCGGTATCCAATACCTAGTTCAATCTCGTTACTGGCAAGTCTCTTTACTCGTTCCGTAATACATCATCCCGCAACTAACTCATTAGTTGCAATGCTTGCAAGGCTTATGTGATGTGCATTACCGAGAGGGCCCAGAGATACCTCTCCGACAATCAGAGTGACAAATCCTATTCTCGAAATACGCCAACCCAACATCTACCATTGGAGACACCTGTAGAGCTCCTTTATAATCACCCAGTTATGTTGTGACGTTTGGTAGCACACAAAGTGTTCCTCCGGCAAATGGGAGTTGCATAATCTCATAGTCATAGGAACATGTATAAGTCATGAAGAAAGCAATAGCAACATACTAAACGATCGGGTGCTAAGCTAATGGAACGGGTCATGTCAATCAGATCATTCACCTAATCATGTGATCCCGTTAATCAAATAACAACTCTTTGTCCATGGTTAGGAAACATAACCATCTTTGATTAACGAGCTAGTCAAGTAGAGGCATACTAGTGACACTCTGTTTGTCTATGTATTCACACATGTATTATGTTTCCGGTTAATACAATTCTAGCATGAATAATAAACATTTATCATGAAATAAGGAAATAAATAATAACTTTATTATTGCCTCTAGGGCATATTTCCTTCAGTCTCCCACTTGCACTAGAGTCAATAATCTAGATCACATCACCATGTGATTAACATCAATAGTTCACATCATCATGTGATTAACACCCATAGTTCACATCGCCATGTGACCAACACCCAAAGGGTTTACTAGATTCAGTAATCTAGTTCACATCGCTATGTGATTAACACCCAAGGAGTACTAAGGTGTGATCATGTTTTGCTTGTGAGAGAATCTTAGTCAACGGGTCTGCCACATTCAGATCCGCATGTATTTTGCAAATTTCTATGTCAACAATGCTCTGCATGGAGCTACTCTAGCTAATTGCTCCCACTTTCAATATGTATCTAGACCGAGACTTAGAGTCATCTAGATTAGTGTCAAAACTTGCATCGGCGTAACCCTTTACGACAAACCCTTTTTTCACTTCCATAATCGAGAAACATATCCTTATTCCACTAAGGATAATTTTGACCGCTGTCCAGTGATCTACTCCTAGATCACTATCGTACTCCCTTGCCAAACTCAGTGGTAGGGCATACAATAGATCTGGTATACAGCATGGCATACTTTATAGAACCTATGACTGAGGCATAGGGAATGACTTTCATTCTCTTTCTATCTTCTACCGTGGTCGGGCTTTGAGTCTTACTCAACTTCACACCTTGTAACATAGGCAAGAAACCTTTTCTTTGACTGTTCCATTTTGAACTACTTCAAAATCTTGTCAAGGTATGTACTCATTGAAAAAACTTATCAAGTGTCTTGATCTATCTCTATAGATCTTGATACTCAATATGTAAGTAGCTTCACCGAGGTCTTTCTTTGAAAAACTCCTTTCAAACACTCCTTTATGCTTTGCAGAATAATTCTACATTATTTCCGATCAACAATATGTCATTCACATATACTTATCAGAAATGTTGTAGTGCTCCCACTCACTTTCTTGTAAATACAGGCTTCACCGCAAGTCTGTATAAAACTATATGCTTTGATCAACTTATCAAAGCGTATATTCCAACTCCGAGATTCTTGCACCAGTCCATAGATGGATCGCTGGAGCTTGCATATTTAGTTAACACCTTTAGGATCGACAAAACCTTCTGGTTGCATCATATACAACTCTTCTTCCAGAAATCCATTCAGGAATGCAGTTTTGACATCCATCTGCCAAATTTCATAATCATAAAATGCGGCAATTGCTAACATGATTCCGATAGACTTAAGCATCGCTACGGGTGAGAAAATCTCATCGTAGTCAACACCTTGAACTTGTCGATAACCTTTTGCGACAATTCTAGCATTGTAGATAGTAACACTACTATCAGCGTCCGTCTTCCTCTTGAAGATCCATTTATTTTCTATGGTTTGCCGATCATCGGGCAAGTCAACCAAAGTCCATACTTTGTTCTCATACATGGATCATATCTCAGATTTCATGGCTTCAAGCCACTTTGCGGAATCTGGGCTCACCATCGCTTCTTCATAGTTCATAGGTTCATCATGATCTAGTAGCATGACTTCCAGAACAGGATTACCGTACCAGTCTGGCGCGAATCTTACTCTGGTTGATCTACGAGGTTCAGTAGTATCTTGTTCTGAAGTTTCATGATCATCATCATTAGCTTCCTCACTAACTGGTGTAGGTGTCACAGAAACAGTTTTCTGTGATGTACTACTTTCCAATAAGGGAGCAGGTACAGTTACCTCGTCAAGTTCTACTTTCCTCCCACTCACTTCTTTCGAGAGAAACTCCTTCTCCAGAAAGTTTCCGAATTTAGCAACAAAAGTCTTGCCTTCGGATCTGTGATAGAAGGTGTATCCAATAGTTTCCTTTGGATATCCTATGAAGACGCACTTCTCCGATTTGAGTTTGAGCTTATCAGGATGAAACTTTTTCATATAAGCATCGCAACCCCAAACTTTAAGGAACGACAGCTTAGGTTTCTTGCCAAACCATAGTTCACATGGTGTCGTCTCAACGGATTTAGATGGTGCCCTATTTAACGTGAATGTAGCTGTCTCTAATGCATAACCCCAAAATGATAGTGGTAGATCGGTAAGAGACATCATAGATTGCACTATATACAATAAAGTACGGTTATGACGTTCGAACACACCATTATGCTGCGGTGTTCCATGTGGCATGAGTTTGTGAAACTATTCCACATTGTTTTAATTGAATACCAAACTCGTAACTCAAATATTTGTCTCCGCAATCAGATCGTAGAAACTTTATTTTCTTGTCACAATGATTTTCCACTTCACTCTGAAATTCTTTGAACTTTTCAAATGTTTCAGACTTATGTTTCATCAAGTAGATATACCCATATCTGCTCAAATCATCTGTGAAGTTCAGAAAATAACGATACTTGCCGTGAGCCTTAACACTCATCGGACCGCATACATCAGTATGTATTATTTCCAATAAGTCAGTTGCTCGCTCCGGAGAACGGAGTCTTAGTCATCTTGCCCATGAGGCATGGTTCGCAAGCATCAAGTGATTCATAATCAAGTGATTCCAAAATCCCATCAGCATGGAGTTTCTTCATGCGCTTTACACCAATATGACCTAAACGGCAGTGCAACAACTAAGTTGCACTATCATTATTAACTTTGCATCTTTTGGTTTCAATATTATGATTATGTGTATCACTACGATCGAGATCCAACGAACTATTTTCATTGGGTGTGTAACCATATAAGGTTTTATTCATGTAAACAGAACAATAATTTATTCTCTCACTTAAATGAATAACCGTATTACAATAAACATGATCAAATCATATTCATGCTCAACGCAAACACCAAATAACACTTATTCGGGTTCAACGCTAATCCCGAAAGTATAGGGAGTGATGATGATCATATCAATCTTGGAACCACTTCCAACACACATCGTCACTTCACCCTTAACTAGTCTCTGTTTATTCTTCAACTCCTGTTTCAAGTTACTAATCTTTAGCAACTGAACTAGTATCAAATACCGAGGGGTTGCTATAAACACTAGTAAAGTACACATCAATAACATGTATATCAAATATACTCATGTTCACTTTGCCATCCTTCTTATCTGCCAATCACTTGGGGTAGTTCCGCTTCCAGTGACCAGTCCCTTTGCAGTAAAAACACTTAGTCTCAGGCTTAGGACTAGACTTGGGCTTCTTCACTTGAGCAGCAACTTGCTTGCTGTTCTTCTTGATGTTCCCCTTCTTCCCTCTGCCCTTTTCTTGAAATTAGTGGTCTTGTCTACCATCAACACTTGATGTTTTTCTTGATTTCTACCTTCGTCAATTTCCGCATTACGAAGAGCTTGGGAATCGTTTCCGTTATCCCTTGCATATCATAGTTCATCACGAAGTTCTACTAACTTGGTGATGGTGACTAGAGAATTCTGTCAATCACTATATTATCTGGAAGATTAACTCCCACTTGATTCAAGCGATTGTAGTACCCAGACAATCTGAGCACATGCTCACTAGTTGAGCGACTCTCCTCCATCTTTTAGCTATAGAACTTTTTGGAGACTTCATATCTCTCAACTCGGGTATTTGCTTGAAATATTAACTTCAATTCCTGGAACATCTCATATGGTCCATGACGTTCAAAACGTCTTTGAAGTCCCGATTCTAAGCCGTTAAGCATGGTGCACTAAACTATCAAGTAGTCATCATATTGAGCTAGCCAAACGTTCATAACGTCTGCATCTGCTCCTGCAATAGGTCTGTCACCTAGCGGTGCATCAAGGACATAATTCTTCTGTGCAGCAATGAGGATAAACCTCAGATCACGGATCCAATCCGCAGCATTGCTACTAACATCTTTCAACACAATTTTTCTCTAGGAACATATCAAAATAAACATATGAAAGCAACAACGCAAGCTATTGATCTACAACATAATTTGCAAAATACTACCAGGACTAAGTTCATGATAAATTTAAGTTCAATTAATCATATTACTTAAGAACTCCCACTTAGATAGACATCCCTCTAATCTTCTAAGTGATTACGTGATCCATATCAACTAAACCATAACCGATCATCATGTGAGATGGAGTAGTTTTCAATGGTGAACATCACTATGTTGATCATATCTACTATATGATTCACGCTCGACCTTTCGGTCTCCGTGTTCCGAAGCCATATCTACATATGCTAGGCTCATCAAGTTTAACCTGAGTATTCCGCGTGTGCAAAACTGGCTTGCACCCGTTGTAGATGGACGTAGAGCTTATCACACCCGATCATCACGTGGTGTCTGGGCACGATGAACTTTGGCAATGGTGCATACTCAGGGAGAACACTTCTTGATAATTTAGTGAGGGATCATCTTATAATGCTACCGTCAATCAAAGCAAGATAAGATGCATAAAAAGATAAACATCACATGCAATCAATATAAGTGATATGATATGGCCATCATCATCTTGTGCTTGTGATCTCCATCTCCGGAGCACCGTCATGATCACCATCATCACCGGCGTGACACCTTGATCTCCATCGTAGCATCATTGTCGTCTCGCCAATCTTATGCTTCCACGACTATCGCTACCGCTTAGTGATAAAGTAAAGCATTACATCGCGATTGCATTGCATACAATAAAGCGACAACCATATGGCTCCTGCCAGTTGCCGATAACTCGGTTACAAAACATGATCATCTCATACAATAAAATTCAGCATCATGCCTTGACCATATCACATCACAACATGCCTTGCAAAAACAAGTTAGACGTCCTCTACTTTGTTGTTGCAAGTTTTACGTGGCTGCTACGGGTTTAAGCAAGAACCAATCTTACCTACACATCAAAACCACAACGATAGTTTGTCAAATAGACTCCGTTTTAACCTTCGCAAGGACCGTGCGTAGCCACACTTGGTTCAACTAAAGTTGGAGAGACTGTCGCCCGCAAGCCACCTATGTGCAAAGCACGTCGGGAGAACCGGTCTCGCGTAAACGTACGCGTAATGTCGGTCCGGGTCGTCTCGTCCAACAATACCGCCGAACCAAAGTATGACATGCTGGTAGGCAGTATGACTTATATTGCCCACAACTCACTTGTGTTCTACTCGTGCATATAACATCAAACCATAAAACCTAGGCTCGGATGCCACTGTTGGGGAACACAGTAATTTCAAAAATTTCCTACGCACACACAAGATCATGGTGATGCATAGCAACGAGAGGGGAGAGTGTTGTCTACGTACCCTCGTAGACCGACTACGGAAGCGTTGATGCAACGTAGAGGAAGTAGTCGTACGTCTTCCCGATCCGACCGATCCAAGCACCGTTACTCCGGCACCTCCGAGTTCTTAGCACACGTACAACTCGATGACGCTCCCCGAGCTCCAATCCAGCAAAGCTTCGGGGATGAGTTCCGTCAGCACAACGGCGTGGTGACGATGATGATGTTCTACCGACGCAGGGCTTCGCCTAAGCACTAACACGGTATGACCGAGGTGGAATATGGTGGAGGGGGGCACCGCACACGGCTAAGGAATGATCACAAGGATCAACTTGTGTGTCTAGAGGTGCCCCCTACCTCCGTATATAAAGGAGCCAAGGGGGAGGGGGCCGCCGGCCAGGAGGAGGGCACAGGAGGAGTCCTACTCCTACCGGGAGTAGGACTCCCCCCCCCCCAATCCTAGTTGGACTAGGATTCCCTGAGGGGGAAAGAGAGAGAGGGGGGCCGGCCACCTCTCCTAGTCCTAATAGGACTAGGGGAGGGGGGAGGCGCGCGGCCACCTTAGGCTGCCCCTTTCTCCTTTCCACTAAAGCCCACTAAGGCCCATATAGTTCCCGGGGGGTTCCGGTAACCTCCCGGTACTCCGGTAAAATCCCGATTTTACCCGGAACACTTCCGATATCCAAACATAGGCTTCCAATATATCAATCTTTATGTCTCGACCATTTCGAGACTCCTCGTCATGTCCATGATCACATCCGGGACTCTGAACAATCTTCGGTACATCAAAATGCATAAACTCATAATAACTGTCATCGTAACGTTAAGCGTGTGGACCCTACGGTTCGAGAACAATGTAGACATGACCGAGACACGTCTCCAGTCAATAACCAATAGCGGGACCTGGATGCCCATATTGGCTCCTACATATTCTACGAAGATCTTTATCGGTCAGACCGCATAACAACATACCTTGTTCCCTTTGTCATCGGTATGTTACTTGCCCGAGATTCGATCGTCGGTATCCAATACCTAGTTCAATCTCGTTACTGGCAAGTCTCTTTACTCGTTCCGTAATACATCATCCCGCAACTAACTCATTAGTTGCAATGCTTGCAAGGCTTATGTGATGTGCATTACCGAGAGGGCCCAGATATACCTCTCCGACAATCGGAGTGACAAATCCTATTCTCGAAATACGCCAACCCAACATCTACCATTGGAGACACCTGTAGAGCTCCTTTATAATCACCCAGTTACGTTGTGACATTTGGTAGCACACAAAGTGTTCCTCCGGCAAACGGGAGTTGCATAATCTCATAGTCATAGGAACATGTATAAGTCATGAAGAAAGCAATAGCAACATACTAAACGATCGGGTGCTAAGCTAATGGAACGGGTCATGTCAATCAGATCATTCACCTAATGATGTGATCCCGTTAATCAAATAACAACTCTTTGTCCATGGTTAGGAAACATAACCATCTTTGATTAACGAGCTAGTCAAGTAGAGGCATACTAGTGACACTCTGTTTGTCTATGTATTCACACATGTATTATGTTTCCGGTTAATACAATTCTAGCATGAATAATAAACATTTATCATGAAATAAGGAAATAAATAATAACTTTATTATTGCCTCTAGGGCATATTTCCTTCAGCTGGTGTGTGGCTGAGGCATCTTGGCCTTCTGGGGCTTGGTGACGCGGGATACGTCTTCAGACTGCACACTGTCTTCAGGAGGTGCAGTTGCCAATGGCTTCTCCCTTGAGATTTTTGGTGAAGGGGCCAGCTTTGAAGCTTTTGGCTTCTTCGACTGCTTTGGCTTCGGTACAGCAGGAGCTTCATCAGACTCAGAGTCAGCTGGAGGGTCATTCACGGCAGTCCCTTGGACTAAGATGCGGGTGATGAGGCCCTCAAGGTTGGCATACGGACCAATGATATTGGGTTCTGCGTCGCGTGTGCCATCTGCCCTTGGTGCAGAGGGACCAGGGTTGAAGTCTAACCCCAACTTCTTCTTGTTCTGCTTCGCTGATTGTTGGGCAAACTGGAAGTTGCGCTTGAATAGATTGTCGTCACGACACCAGAGTAGTGACGACGGATGTGCATCATCAGGCTGTGGCCCACTAACCATGCATGGATAGAAGCTTTGGGCAATAGCTTCATCTCTCGACCTGGGTACAAGGTTCTTGTATAAGATGTCTCCCCACGGTCTTTTGATGGCACTTTTCTCAGCATACTCTTGGGTGGTGAAGCGGTATTTGAACCATTGTTCTGCCCAATAGCATCGAATCCATTGGATTCGGGTCTTGCGCTGCCCATAATTCTCTTTAGGATCTGTTTTGTACATTTCTGCCAGTTCATCAGGCAGATCTTTGGATGTTCCTCCACATCTCTGTCTGCCCCCCTTCCTTGCTGCTGTTTCTGAAGCCATAAACCTTAACTTGAAAGACTTCAAAACTTTCAAAGGCTTCAAAGGCTTTCTTTTGCTGGACCAACAGGAACTGGCTTCAGGAGAATTTATGTGATGCTGTAGGAATTCTGCAAATGAATGCAGACTATGAGAACCAAGGGATTCTCCCACGGACATGTACCTGTGACAGCATTAAGGTGCGAGGGAAGGGGAAGAGGTCATATGCATTCTCAGAAGATTTTGAAGATAAATCAGTTTAGAAGACATTGACCTCATCGTGCGAAGACATTCACTCATAGAAAAGAAGTTGGTTCCAGATTTGTATGAACCCACAGATCAGTACAAGTGAGGAATCTAACTACTTCATGAAGCACAAGTGAATATACTAGGCATGTTATGAGATGCAGATTGAGAGTGATCTAACTTGTGTGAATAGAAACTTCTTATGGTAGAAAGTGACAGAACCATGGGATCAAAAGGAGCTATAAAAAGAAGTTTTATTTACCACACTTGGAACTGCTAGACGGAGTAGGAGATGATGCCGAGCAGTTCAATCCTCCGTGCCCTAACTTGGCGACGGAAGACACCTACGGCGACGGCGGAGAGGACGATGTCCGCGGTCGGCGTGAAGACGGCGTCGGAGAGGTTGCGGCAGCGAAACGCTTCGTCGCCGGCGTCGTCGAGAGCTAGCGGTGGCGCTAGGGTTCGTGCGAGGGTGGAAGAAGGAGATAATGACCACGGTAAGTGTGAATTTATAGTCGCAGGTGCGGCACTGCGCTATTACTTAGGTGCCCCCGGCGATTCGCATCTGAGGAACGTGTCCATCATGTGGTATTTTGGGGGCAGTTCCACGTCCCACGCACGCCTGGATTGATGGGTGGTCGTTCCTACTTCTCCGGATTTCATGTGGATAAATGAGCATTGAAAACGGACTTAAATGTTGTCTCTGTGTCTTCTGCTGACAAGGACGCAGAGAAGACATTCAACAGTTTCAATAGAATGCATATGACTTGGAGAGATAGAGTTTGAGATCGAAAGCATAGACAAGTTTGGGGTCCGATCACATTCACTTAGTTCAAAAGATTCAAACAACAAGACATAGCTATAAGTGAATGCTGTAGAGGACAGAACACTAGTATATATATATATATATCTATATAATCAACGTAGTGAAGATAATCTTGAAGACATGTTGAGTTCGAAGCCAAACCAAATGTGAAGACATTGCAAGGTAACTCCATGAGTGAAACACTTCAAAATAGAACGTTTGGTGGTGGCGTTACCCACCGTATAGGAAGTATTAGACCCAGACACGGCGCACAATTATCGTGGCGCTCCGAAGTCAAATTACACATTAATGTATTCACACTTAGAATGTATGTATTCATTGATTGAAGATATACTTTACTTCGTGTGTTGCACATCTAATCAATATGCATAAGGGTTAGGATGTGTGCCTGATCACAGGACATTTGAGGATTCCAGGATATTTAGCTCACACCGTAACTTGCAAAACCTCCTCTCATCCAAGGGCTTGGTGAAGATATCTGCCAATTGCTCTTCAGTGTTGACGTGTATGATATCAATGTCTTCCTTCACAACATGATCTCTGAGAAAGTGATGACAAATTTCAATGTGTTTTGTCTTTGAGTGTTGAACTGGGTTGTTGGCAATCTTGATGGCGCTTTCGTTATCGCAGTAAAGTGGCACTTGCTTCAGATGAATGCCATAGTCCTTGAGTGTTTGCTTCATCCACAGAAGCTGAGCGCAGCAAGATCCAGCAGCAATGTATTCAGATTCAGCAGTGGAGAGAGATACACAATTCTGCTTCTTTGAAGACCAACATACAAGTGATCGTCCCAGAAAGTGACATGTGCCCGATGTAGACTTGCGATCAACTTTGTCACCAGCATAATCAGCATCCGAGAATCCAACCAAATCAAACTCTGAGCCCTTTGGATACCATAATCCTAGAGTTGGGGTGTGAGCCAAATATCAAAGAATTCGCTTCACAGCTAAGTGATGCGATTCCTTTGGTGCCACTTGAAATCGAGCACACATGCAAACACTAAGCATAATATCTGGCCTAGATGCACATAAATAGAGCAAAGAACCAATCATGGAGCGGTATACCTTTTGATCGAACTCTTTACCATTGTTGTCGGGACCCAGATGATGTTTGGCTGGCATTGGTGTTGTGAAGCCTTTGCAGTCTTGCATACCGAACTTCTTCAGGCAATCTTTGAGATACTTCTCTTGAGATATGAAGATGCCATTGCGTTGTTGTCGTATTTGAAGACCAAGGAAGAACTTCAGCTCCCCCATCATGGACATCTGATATTGCTCTTGCATCATATATCCAAACTCTTCACTGTACTTCTGATTTGTGCAGCCGAAGATAATGTCATCCACATATATTTGGCACACAAACAGTTCACCATCATATGTCTTCATGAAAAGAGTGGGATCTAGGGAACCAGGTATGAAGCCTTTGCTCTTCAGGAAGTATTTGAGTGTATCATACCAGGCCCTAGGGGCTTGTTTGAGGCCATACAGCGCTTTGTTGAGCTTGTATACCATGTCAGGATATTTTGGATTTTCAAAGCCAGGCGGTTGTGCAACATACACTTCTTCTTCAATCTTGCCATTGAGAAAGGCACTCTTCACATCCATTTGATATAGAAGTATGTTATGATGATTTGCATAGGCCAGCAGTATGCGTATAGCTTCAAGCCTAGCCAGAGGAGCAAACGTTTCATCGAAGTCAATTCCTTCCACTTGAGTATATCCTTGAGCAACGAGATGAGCTTTGTTTCTGACAACTTGACCATGCTCATCTTGCTTGTTGCGGTATATCCATTTGGTGCCTATTATGTTGTGCTTCCGTGGATCAGGACGCTTAACCAGTTCCCATACATTATTCAGCTCAAACTATTGAAGCTCTTCTTGCATAGCTTGAATCCATTCAGATTCCATGAAGGCTTCTTCAACTTTCTTGGGTTCTGATATTGAGACGAATGCGAAGTGCCCACAGAAATTTGCCAGCTGAGTTGCCCTTGAACGAGTGAGTGGACCTGGTGCATTGATGCTGTCAATTATTCTATCAATCTGCACTTCATTGGCAACACGAGGGTGTATAGGGCGAAGACTTTGCTCTTGCTGATCCGTGTTGTCGTTGGGAGGAATGTCTTCAGTCTGAGCATTGTCTTCATGTGGATCAGGTGCTGAGATGATAAGTTCTTCTTCAGGATGAGCTTCAGAAGGTATAATCTCTCCAGCTCCCATAAGCTTGATTGATTCACTAGCTGGAATTTCATCTAGCACATTTGGCAGTTGCTCTCTTTGTGAACCATTTGTCTCATCGAACCGCACATCCACTGTTTCAACCACTTTGTAATGAAAGAGATTGAAGACTCTGTAGGAGTGCGAATCCTTTCCATATCCAAGCATAAAACTCTCATGTGCTTTTGGTGCAAACTTTGAGGTGTGGTGTGGGTCCTTGATCCAGCACTTTGCGCCAAATACTCTGAAGTAACTAACATTTGGCTTCTTGCCAATTAGGAGTTCATAAGATGTCTTGTTCAGAAGCTTGTGAAGATAAGCACGATTGATTGTATGGCATGCAGTGTCAATGGCTTCAGTCCAGAATTTTCTTGGAGTCTTGTATTCATCTAGCATCGTTCTGGCCATCTCAATGAGTGTTCTGTTCTTGCGTTCGACGATGCCATTCTGCTGTGGCGTGTACGGAGCTGAGAATTCATGTGTGAGGCCCAAGGTATCAAGATATGTATCAAGGCTAGTGTTCTTGAATTTAGTGCCATTGTCACTTCTGATGTGCTTTATCTTGGCGCCAAAATTGTTCATAGCACGATTGATGCCAAAGCCAGCATTCTGAAGCTTTTGCAAGAAGACATACTGCAAGTTGTGGCCCTGCTGAGAAATCTACCACGTACAGATCATCTTTTCGATACCCTTCAAACACTAGAGACTTGTCAGATTCCATTAGTACCAGGCAACGATATTTTCCAAATATTACGACCATGTTCAAATCGCACAGCATTGAGACAGACATTAAGTTGAAACCAAGGGATTCAACAAGCATGACTTTATCCATGTGTTGATCCTTTGAGATTGCAACTCTACCTAGACCCAATACCTTACTTTTACCAGTGTCAGCAAATGTGATGTGGCTCTTGTCGGATGGACGTAAGGTTGAGTCCATAAGATGGCTTCTTTTGCCAGTCATGTGATTTGTACACCCACTGTCAATAATCCATTCTAAAGACTTTGAAGACGCTGGTGTCGTACCCTACAGTGCAGTTAGGGGGATAGGCTTCACGAAGAGAATTGTGAAGCAAAAACATTTGACGAACCAGTGGGTTATGAAAGCTTAGATCCAGATTAGGACTAATAGGGAGAGTAGCATGCGATTCAGGAATGAAGTACATAATGATGCCATTCAGGCATTTTATCTTGCGCCCTACAAGATTTTTAAGGTCCCCAGCAATAGCGTCAGAAGATTTTGGTTTTCTGCTAGAGACCTTTCCCTGCAAAAGAGAGTTAAGCCTTCTTAACCACCCACATCTTCAAGGGTGGCTTAGAAGCAATAAGTCTAAGTGCAGCATCTGAGAATTCTGGCTTTGAAGCCTTAGCAAACAGTCTTGCAGGTGGACAATAGTACTCATAAGAATAAGCAGAATAATTTTTGGTCATGTGAACATGACGGTTTGATGAACCGCTCTCATATTCATATGCCTGAGTATGGTTTCCCTGCAAAACATTTGCGTTAGTGTGACTCAGGTGAGTCCTCTGTTTGTATGAAGCCTTTGGACCGTATGAAACCTTTGGTCTGAGGTTTGTCTTCTTCAAGTGAGGTGTCATGAAGACATTCACAGGAAGATTTTCCAGACACTTTTTCAGAACCCAGATCTTCTTCATAGGTGGTCCATTCCTGCAGTTAGTACCAATGTACCTGGCAAACACTTCACCATTCTGATTCTTAAACAGTATATAGTTTGCATCAAAGGATTCATCAATGATAATGGGGTTAGCACAAGTGAAGCCAGATAAATTGGATGGATCTGCTGAAGGTTCCTTTGCAGCAACCCACTTGGTTTTGGGGTACTGCTCAGGTTTCCAGTAAGAGCCATCTGCATTTATTTTCCTTACGAACCCAACACCCTCTTTCCTAGGGTTTCAGTTCAGAATCTGCTTCTTGAGGACATCACATAATGTCTGATGTCCTTTAAGACTTTTGTACATCCCTGTTTCAAGCAATGTCTTCAACCTAGCATTCTCATCAGCAATAGCAATGGTATCCTCAGCAGAGGGGTTAGTTACCACATCAACAGTTGAAGATATTGCAACAGCAGTAGCAGTGGAACATTCAGCAACAGAAGTAGCATTATCACGCTCAATGCATTTAAGACATGGTGGTTCAAATCCTTCCTGAGCGGAACTGATCTGTTCGGCGCGAAGTGACTCGTTTTCCTTTTGAAGATCTTCATGAGCCGCTCTCAATTTCTCAAGTTCTTGCTTCCTTTGAAGATAATCATAGGAAAGCTTTTCATGAGTTGTTGAGAGAGTATCAAGACGATCTTCAAGTTCCTGATACTTAACGTGAAGATTTTTTATGTCTTCAATTAAGGATTCAGATCGAGTCATTTCAGCACCCAACAGATCATCGCTTCTGTCTAACAGTTTTTGAATATGTTCCATGGCCTTTTGTTGTTCAGTTGCAATTTTAGCAAGTGTTTTGTAATTGGGTTTTGAATCACAATCAGAGTCATCGTCACTGGATGTTTGATAGCGAGTAGTGCATGTGTTTACCTTGGCACCGCGTGCCATGAAGCAGTAGGTAGGAGTGGAGTCGTTCTTGTCATTTGCATCGGTGTCGGTGATGAAGTCATTGTCTTCAGTGTTGAAGATGGACTTGGTGACGTATGCTGTAGCCAGACTCGCAATGCCAGAATCAGACTCCTCCTCAAACTCCACCTCTGCCTCCTCAGAAGCGGAATCCTCCTCTGAATCCATTTCCTTGCCAACAAACACACGTGCCTTGCCAAATGAGCTCTTCTTGTGTGATGAAGACTTTGAGGAAGACTTGGAAGAAGACTTTGAGTATTTCTTCTTCTTCTTGTCGTCAAAGTCATATTCCTTGCTCTTCTTCTTCCTTCTGTTCTCATTGTCCCACTATGGACACTCAGAGATGAAGTGTCCAGTTTTCTTGCACTTGTGACATGTTTTCTTCTTGTAGTCATGAGCAGAAGCTTCATCATTCCTTGAGCTTGATCGTGAAGATTTTCTGAAGCCTTTCTTCTTGGTGAATTTTTGGAACTTCTTCACTAGCATTGCAAGTTCCCTTCCACTGTCTTCAGGATCATCAGAACTGCCGTCAGATTCTTCTTCAGATGAGGAAATAGCTTTTGCCTTCAAGGCACGAGTTCGCCCATAGTTTGGACCGTAGATATCTCTTTTCTCAGAAAGCTGAAACTCATGTGTGTTGAGCCTTTCAAGTATGTCAGAAAGATCGAGTGTCTTGAAATCAGGACGTTCTTGAATCATCAGGGCTAGGATGTCAAACGAACTATCAAGTGATCTCAGCAGCGTCTTGACGATTTCATGTTTGGTGATCTCAGTGGCGCCGAGGGCTTGAAGCTCATTTGTGATGTCAGTGAGCCGGTCAAATGTGTGCTGGACATTCTCATTATCATTTCGCTTGAAGCGGTTGAAGAGGTTGCGAAGAACACTGATTCTCTGATCTCTCTGAGTTGAGATGCCTTCATTGACCTTGGAGAGCCAGTCCCAGACCAGCTTGGATGTCTTCAAGGCACTCACACGGCCATACTGTCCTTTGGTCAGATGACCACAGATGATATTCTTGGCAGTAGAGTCCAGTTGAGTGAACTTCTTGACATCAGCAGCAGTGACACCTTCTCCAGCCTTGGGAACGCCGTTCTCGACGACATACCATAGGTCGACGTCAATGGCTTCAAGATGCATGCGCATCTTGTTCTTCCAGTAGGGATATTCAGTTCCATCGAAGATGGGGCACGCAGCGGAGACTTTGATTATCCCTGCAGTCGACATAGCTAAAACTCCAGGTGGTTAAACCGAATCACACAGAACAAGGGAGCACCTCGCTCTGATACCAATTGAAAGTGCGTTATATCGACTAGAGGGGGGTGACTAGGCGATTTTTATGAAAGTCTTAAAAACGTGGAAGTTATGAAGACAAACAGTAGAGATATGCCTATTACTATGCAGCGGAAGTTAGACTACACTAGGCAAGCCATGGTCAAGTATCAACAGAGTGAAAGCATAGTGACAAATAGTTGTAGTGTAATAAGGATCAGGTAGGAAGATACTATGAAGCCAAACAGATCATACACTCACGTTGTGAAGACAAAAGATAGAACAGACAAGCAATGACTTCACAACGAGTGATCAGTAAGTAAAAGGAAGTGAAGATGAAACCAGTGACTCGTTGAAGACAATGATGTGTTGGACCAGTTCCAGTTGATGTGACAACTGTACGTCTGGTTGGAGCGGCTAGGTATTTAAACCTTAGGACACACAGTCCCGGACACCCAGTCCTGAACACGCAGCTCAGGACACCAAGTCCTCACCGTATTCTCCTTGAGCTAAGGTCACATAATCCTCGCCCAATCACTCTGGTAAGTCTTCAAGGTAGACTCCCAAACCTTCACAGACTTCGTTCACTGGCAATCCACAATGTCTCTTGGATGCTCTGAACGCGACGCCTAACCGTCTGGAGGATGCACAGTCCTCAAGTGTAATAAGTCTTCAGATCACACAGACAAGAAGACTTAAGTGATGCCCGATGTTCTCTGGCTCTGGGTGGTTAGGGCTTTATCCTCGCAAGGAATTCTCTCTCTCAAAGGCTTCGAGGTGGGTTGCTCTCAAACGACAAAAGCCGTGCACTGAAATCTGAGCAGCCAACCATTTATGGTTGTAGGGGGTGGGCTATTTATAGCCACTTGGCAACCCGACCTGATTTGTCCGAAATGACCTTGGGTCACTAAGGAACTGACACGTGTCTCAACGGTCAGATTTCAAACTCTCATGGCAACTTTACTTGGGCTACAAGCAAAGCTGACTTGTCCGGCTCTGGACAAGATTCGCTCTCATTGTCTTCACTTGAAGACATAGGTTTTTGGTTTAGGCATCACTTCAGTCATTCTAACTGGTTCTCCTGGACCCCACTTAACAGTACGGTGGTTCCTATGACTCAACACAAAAGAAAAATAACTACGATAGATCTAAGTCTTCGAGCTCCATAGGCTTCATAACGTGTCTTCTTTTGTCATAGTCTTCAATGTGAATATCTTCATATACCTCCTTTGACTTCAATGTCTTCATACATTTTTAGGGGTCATCTCTGGTAGTAAAACCGAATCAATGAGGGACTTCTACCTGTGTTATCCTGCAATTCTCACAAACACATTAGTCCCTCAACTAGGTTTGTCGTCAATACTCCAAAACCAACTAGGGGTGGCACTAGATGCACTTACAGACATGATGAACAACTTTGGAAAGAAGAAACTAGATCAGTTGGATGAAACAATAATAAGAATTACGTTATGCGTATCCTTCACCCATTTAAATTGATGACAAGCAGCGGATTAAGAAAACTACTTATTCTCGTAGAAAGGGTTAAGAAAGATATAGCGCAAAACTTGAGAAAGGTCTTCAACAAATCCACCGGTAGGCTTTAGGAAAGAACAAATGAATTGATATGATCACGAAGGAAGAGATCTTGAACGAACCACCGTAAGAATTGAAAACAAACGAAGTAAAGGGGTGAATCACCAGTAAGATTAGAGAACGAATGAAGATACTTGAGGGAATTTGATATAAGAGAATGAAGAGATCATGAGCTGATTAGAGAAATACTTGAATGAAGCACTGGTAAGATTTGGAGAACGGGAGCTGAAAGCTAGAATGAATAATTCTGAGATGATGGGCTCCGGTGAATCAAACTGAAAATACTCCTAAATTTCTCCGGATGGGTGAAAAGAATTGTCACAATCGAAATAATTATGAGAGGATGGCATCAGGCTTGAACTACGAATCTTTGAGAGAACGGATAAAATTTGGAGGAAAACTCTTCTTCGGTCTTCAAAATCCGAGAATGACGATGAGAAACACCATCATGAATTGTTGAGGCACTCCGGAATGAAGAATGGAAAGGTTGAACCAATGACAAAAAGGATTTGAGAGATATTAGAGAAAGACATATGACTGATGAAAATTCATACTTACGTCATACTTTGAAGGGAATTCGAAAATAACTCCGGAAAATTAGAAGAGTCAAGTAAGATCCTGGGAAAAGACCTGTGGGTTAGGGCCCACTCAAAAGAAACACTGTTGAACGATTGATTAGGAAGATATAATGCACCGGTTGATTTAAATGGTTTGAATGAGATAACAACCTCGAAATAGCTTGAACGGATTGAACGAGATAACATCTTCTGAGATATCTTTGCACTCCGGAACAAATGAATAGAGAGAGGTGAACACTTAAGAGGTGCACCGGCATGAGAAAACATTTGAAACGAGGAAAAAGATATGATCGACAAAGCTTGAATTGAATCCACCGGAGAAGGAAAAGAACGAAGAATGATTAACTTGAAGCTCCGTTAGTATCTTCGTGAGAATCACCGGATAAGAACATTGACGAAAAAGAATGGAGAGACTTCACATCTATAAAATAAATACTTAATTAAGAAATCTGAGTCCTTGAAGAAACAAGGGGTGGGAGGGCGGGAAAACAAAGGAAACTTGGGGACGGATGAAATGAGCAATGTTGGGAAAAAAACTGAGGTGATCTTGCGAATGTTGAAATAATCGGATCCCCATGAAGAGAAACACACCGGTTCAGAAGAAATTGAGATGGCAAACTCGAAGATCAAGAAGGGTTAGTATTCTCATAGAAATATGAGAACACTGCTTGGAAAAAGGTATGGAATCCACATTTTGACTTCGAAGCAACTCGAATACCACAAACTCAAAACAAAAACAAAGGGCTGGCTTAGGAAATAAGCCGGAAACAAACATATAATAGACCCCATATCGTATCATGTGTCTGACGGAAAGATATCCGATTCCCACTTATAAACTCTCGAAACTTTCTGGTTATGCAATCAGGTGTTGGGGATACATGGGAAGCATAATATCTCACCCAAACTAACAATTCCTACATCCAGTTGTATCCATCCTTCAACACATAACCAATAAACATTCGGAAATCGTGTACCTCAACCTTTGAAAAAGCATCTGTTATATGAGTTATGGCAATACTCCCGAACTCCCGCCCCAGTACTGGGTGGTGTCGAGGTTATCTCACCAACAACTGCATAAAAGAGATTTTCGATGTCGGCGAACTCAGGTATTCCAGAACTGCAACGATAAAATTGTGACGACAACACCTCGGAGCTCAACTCCCCGGGACACTGTCACAACCCCTAAATGTCAGGAGGCACCAAGAACGATGTTCTCGTCACAAGACTATCGGAACGATTCCAAGATACCCGCATGATCCTAATTTTGTTTGTGAAATTTGAGGAGAGGAGAGTCAAAACTTCTACGTCAGGAGGCCTCACCAGAGCAACGAAGGTACTCAGGAGTAAAAAGAATCCTACTCTCCGATATATATAATCCTAAGACTCAAAACATTTTGTTCTAGATTCAACAACGTCAGTGATTCGATCAAGCAGGGGGCTCCTAAGTCGGGGATGGTTCTGATTACCAACTTGTAACACCCACAATGCAGCTATATCTCCCACGTGTCGTGGCACGACTTAGAGGCATAGACGCATGGTAGGTTTGTCGCAAGAGGGGTAATCTTCACATAGTCCCATGTACCAAATAAGAAAGGGATAAAGAGTTGGCTCACAATCGCCACTTCACACAAATACAAGTTAAAACATACATCATCCAGATTACAATCAAGGTCCGACTATGGAACCAAAAATAAAAGAAGAAAACCCCAAATGCTAGATCCCTGATCGTCCCAACTGGGCTCCACTACTGATCAACAGGAAACGAAACAACACAACGAACAAGATCTTCTTTGAGCTCCCACTTGAGCTGGGTTGCGTCACTTGTACTGGTATCATCGGCACCTGCAACTATTTGGAAGTATCTGTGAGTCACGAGGACTCAACAATCTCACACCCGCAAGATCAAGACTATTTAAGCTTATGGGTAGGAGAAGGTAGTGAGGTGGAGCTGCAGCAAGCACTAAGCATATATGGTGGCTAACAGGGAGGGGCCGGGTCAAACCTATGAAGATTCATCACAATGAAGCCCAAGGTTACATGGTGATTCATAGATAGGCTTAGTAGAGGGCTCATACCCAAAGGCGGCTTAAAGCCCATGAGTATAAACCACCATGTATGAAAACTTATACTGTAAGGCGTATCTAAAAGGTCACTGTCGGTGTCAAAACCGGCGGATCTTAGGTAGGGGGTCCCGAACTGTGCGTCTAAGGTCGATGGTAACAGGAGACAAGGGACACGATGTTTACCCAGGTTCGGTCCCTCTCTATGGAGGTAATACCCTACGTACTGCTTGATTGATATTGATGAATATGAGTGTTACAAGTGTTGATCTACCTCGAGATCATAATGGCTAAACCCTAGAGGTCTAGCTTGTATGGTTATGATAATCAGTCTCCTATCCGGACTAAGTCCTCCGGTTTATATGGACATCGGAAGGATCTAGGGTTACACTAAGTCCTCTGGTTTACATATTCGACGCCAAGCTTACCTTCCATGCCAAGGAGAGTCCCATCCGGACACGCGTGCAGTCTTCGGTCTTCGTATCTTCACAGCCCATCAGTCCGGCCCATGGCTAATAGGCCGGATGCCCGAGGGCCCCTTAGTCCAGGACTCCCTTAGTAGCCCCCGAACCAGGCTTCAATGATGAGGTGTTCGGCGCGTAGACTGTCTTCGGCATTGCAAGGCGGGTTCCTCCTCCAACGTCTTCCAAGTAATGTGTTCGGCTTTTAATTCAATGTTGCACCCCTCGGCTTTTGTGCATTTATGACCTCATCCTGCACGTGGCGGGTGAATGTGGATGGTCAGGGTATGTTTTGCAAATAACACCCTAGCCCTGTAAGAAAGAATGGCTATTTAGAGGGATTGGTCTCCGATCCTTTCGGCATCATGCGGAGAAAATCCTCAGATACTGCCAGGCGAAACCATTCCAACATGGCCAACATTCCCAGCTCCTCTTCCTGTTCCAACTTAGAGAGAGGCGAGTGGGAGAGGGCTTCGTGCCCTACAACCAATTGGCGAAGCTGGAAACACAGGGATATCTCCCTCCCGCAGATCTGGTCCCTGTTCGAGCAGGACTGGCCTCCTTCAATGGCAAAACCCATGCGGAGGATTTCCCCAATCCGTCTGTGGGAGAACGAGTGTGCTTCATCCCCTATCTGCTGAGGGGCATGGGATTTCCCATTCACTCATTCCTTCAAGGGCTTCTGGAGTACTACGGCCTCCAGCTGCATAATTTTACCCCAGCCTCCATTCTGCACATCACGGGTTATGTCGCTTTATGCGAACTATTCCTAGGTTGCGAGGCCCATTTCGATTTGTGGAGAAGACTATTCTGCCTCGTCCCTCGCAATCAAGGTGGGTCAATTTTTGAAGTGGGAGGAGCCGAAGTGTGGCACATCGCCGGGACCGGATACCTGTCCGGCACGCCGAAGAAAACTCCTGAAGAGTGGCCTTCCGAATGGTTCTACATTGATGATGTCGCTCTACCCGACCCCGTCCGCATGGGCCTCCCCGAGTTTTCAAATGCTCCACTGAAGAAACGCCATAGCTAGCGTCCTCGGAGCCTCGAGGAAGAGGATAGTGCAGAGATCAGCCTGCTGCTGGGCAAGATTAAGACGCTTGTCCAGTCCGGATTGTCAATAGACGAGGTGATGGCGATTTCGATAATGCGGGGAGTCCAGCCACTTCAATACAGAGGTCTGCCCATGTGGCATTATAACGAAGAAGACGACGCCTGACGCTATGGCCAAAAGGGCCCGAAGACTCCTGCTGCCCTAGCCAAAATACTGGTCGAGCTGTATAAATGCGAGAAGGAGGAGTTCACCCGTCTCCAAATTCGAGACGGGTTTTCCATGTATAATCCTCCTAGCTGGGTAAGGTTCAATTTTATTCTTGTCCCTGAATCATTCTTGACAGGCAACATCTTATCTTGCTCATAACAGGAATGGCGAAAGGCTGTCGAGGGGATCCATGACCCAGCCCCTCAGCCGGAGAATCGCAACTGGGATCTCGACCCCAGATATGAGGAAGATCTGGACATATTTGTGGAGCTTGAGGATGGAATATTCTATAAATTGAGCTATGACGGTACATATGTACCCATTATCGCCGATTACCCTGGCCTCCTTCCTACTTCACGTGAAAGTAATCCGAAGACACCTTATCCAAAAGAGTTTTCTCATTCCTCCTTACCCACCACACTGTCTTGTGCTTAGAAGGGGAAGCGTTCGATGCACCATGCTGCCTCGGGAGCATCTCTGAAGAGAGCGCCCCCCATACCAGGCAAGCCTTCTAAGAGGAGGGCAAACGAAGATACGGCCGAGCCTTCATCAAAGAGGTATGAATTTGCAAGTATGCACCTTTGCAGTCACATCCAACTATGACCTTTCTGTTTACCCTGTATCAGGAAAAAGGTGTGCCAGACTATATACGGGGGTCCGGCCGGTCATACTTTCCGCAGCCAGGATTCAAATCCTGCCGTGAAGATGGGGGCTGATGCAGGGGTGACGCTGGACTGTCCTCCAACCGAGGACTCGGATGATGTATCCGTCACCAACTCAGAAGTGGAGAGCGCCATGAATCATCGGTGCCGCAGGGCCGTTTTACGAGACCCGGGATTTTCAGAAGAGTCATTTAACACCTTCAGCTCGGCTGATGCATATATCCGAGCTGCTCGAGATGGGCTTAATGGAGCCACAAAACAACATTTAAAAGATGTGCAGGTAAGTTTGTTTTGTCTGACTATGATAACCATATGCCAGTAGCCCCCGAGACTTAAAGTAGTTGAAACAACTGACTTAAGGATCAATGTACGACTAGGTGCTTACGGAGAAGAACACCCTGTTAACTCAGGAACTAGAAAAGTGTCGGAGGCAACTGTCTGCTGCCAATGCTGAACTGGAGAAATCGAAGAAGGCATCCCCCAGTAATGTTTCCCGCTATCGAGAAATCATAATTGTACACTAATAATGCTGATCTAGTTGCTTATCTTTGTATTGGATCGTTTGACCAATTGCGAGAGCAGCTAGACGCCACTCGAAGCGAAGAACACGGAGCCAAAAAACTGCTAGCAACGGGTGAGCGTGTGTTAACAAAAGTCGTTCAGGAGGAAAAGAAGCTCCAGGATTCGAACATCAAACTGGGCGAAGAACTGAAAGATGTGCGAGCTCAGCTAGCTGACTCCATGAAGGAGAACAAAAAACTGCGAGGCGGCATACTCAGTATGTGGGTCGCATTTATCTTATAATAGTTTGGAAGTAAAAGTAGCTAATATAGCTGTGATTGCAGGCATATTAATGGGCCGTCCCGAAGAGGAGGTGTCCGAATCATCAAGTGATCTTCTGCAAGGGCTGTCGCAGTTGCACGAGCAAGCTAGGCAGGCAATGGGGAGTGTAGCCAAGGCCTTATGGCCATCCGACTCCCCTCCAGGGAGTATGGAGAAGCTTGCATTGCTGTTCAAGGGAGCGCGGCGGTGTATCCGACTGTGGAAGATATCGGCCTGCCGGGAGGGTGCGCGAGAAGCCTAGGCCATGATAAAAACATGATATAACAAGCTGGATCCGAATCACATGGCCATGGTTGGACCGCTAGGGTCAAATGGGGAAGAAGTTCCCGTTAGTTTAGTATATGGCCAAGTAGAGGTGGCAGCTAGATACTCCCAACAGGATTGTAAATTAGACTGCCTGTTGGACGGTATAGAGGAGGAATTTTTTGAGTCCTAAGTGACTATGTACTTTCCTTCTAGCTGGATAATAAGAACAATTGTCATGGCCGACCTTTTCGCTTCAACCTCCGAACCCGAAGCTGCGGAGTGTTTCCGAATACCCTTACAGTAGAGTATACCGGGGTATGCATGGGAACCAGGCGTAGGGGTCATAGTTGCTTGAATAGACAATGTGTATCTGACTAGTTATGTTATATTACATTATGTAAGAAACATCTTCCAGAGAGAATAGTTCCGTTAAGGGTTCCTTTCCCTAGGTGTGCATGCGTTTAGTGTGCATGTCTGAACTGTGATTGAAAAAATCGCAGAGTAAGTAATTTTTGAGGTTTCACAATGGAGTGAATGCGGAAACATCTTTAATTCGCCGACCAAATATTCCCTTAAGAATGCTAGCCTTTGGCTTCACCCAGTCTGAGGTCCACATCCGGATGAGCCGGCAGTAACAATCGTAGAGGTGCTCCCTTTATGCCCTAGCCGAACTAACGGGAACGTAGGGCATAAGCATAGGAGCCAGCCAACCCAGCTTGGCCAAAACTTAAGTCATATCGATGCATACAGTGGCGAAGAAAAGGTACATATGAAAAAACGCATATGTGGTGAGCTTGATACTCGAAGAATGATAGCAAGCTTCTGTACGAGAAGCCCCCCAGGTATAATGAACGTACATATATGTAGAGATGCACGCATTAGGTAAGGACGGTCTAGCTGTACTGAAGCCGTAAGGCTAAAAAACGAAAAAGGATAAAAAACAAAAAGAGAGAAGAAATAACGTTAATAACAGGGGGAAGACGAACACAGTGTTCGGCGCTAGGCATAAAATCGGCGTAGTCTGGCCGCATTCCAGGGGTTTGGCTCCAGGTGATTGTCTGACGCATCACACAGGCGGTACGCTCCTCTGGTGAGAACTTCGTCAATGATGAAGGGGCCCTCCCACTTGGGCTTGAGTTTGTCCTTTTTCTTCTCCGGTAGGCGTAGAACGAGTTCACCAACATTATAAGTCTTGGCCCGCACTTCTCTGCTTTGATACCTGTGAGCCTGCTGTTGATAAAATGCGGAACGGGCTTTTGCGACATCGTGCTCCTCCTCCAAGGCATCTAGGATGTCCTGCCGATCAAGCTCGCCTTCTCTCTCTTCGTACATGCGCACTCTAGGTGAGTCATGAATAATATCGCAGGGTAACACTGCTTCTGCACCGTACACCATGAAGAAAGGTGTGTATCTAGTTGTGCGGTTGGGCATGGTCTGCAGCCCCCAGAGTACGGAGTCAAGTTCCTCCACCCAGTGCTTGTCTGATTCTTTCAAAGACCGCACTAGTCTAGGTTTGATGCCGCTCATAATAAGACCATTAGCCCGTTTGACTTGACCGTTTGTCTGCGGGTGATAGACAGAGGCGTAATCGAGCTTAATGCCTAGATTAGTACCCCAGGTTTTCACTTCATCGGCTGTGAAATTAGAGCCATTATCGGTGATTATGCTGTGCGGGACACCATAATGGTGTACCATGCCGGATATGAAATCTATTACTGGCCCTGCTTCGGCCTTTTGACTGGTTTGGCCTCTATCCATTTAGTGAATTTATCCACCATGACCAGCATATACTTTCTCTTATGGCTTCCTCCTTTAAGGGGTCCGACCATATCGAGTCCCCAGACCACAAAAGGCCAAGTAATGGGGATAGTTTGTAAGGCAGTGGGGGGCATATGGCTTTGGTTGGCAAAGAGTTGGCATCCGACGCAACGTTGGACGAGGTCCTGTGCATCTGCTTGGGCCGTCGGCCAATAAAAACCTATATGGAAGGCCTTGCTAACAAGGGCCCGAGCTGCGGCGTGGTGACCGCCGAGTCCGGCATGAATTTCAGCCAAGAGCTGCCACCCTTCTTCCTCGGAGATACATCGTTGAAGAACTCCGGTGGCGCTTTTCTTATAGATCTCTCCCTCATGAACCTTGTAGGCTTTCGAATGCCGGACAATGCAGCGAGCCTCATTCTGGTCCTCGGGAAGCTCCTTCCTGCTAAGGTAGGCCAGGAAGGGTTCGGTCCATGGGGCAATGACTACCATGATGAGATGCGCCGACGGTGTTATTTTGGTGGTTGAGCCTCCGATGATGTCGGTGTTTCCGAGATCTGGGTTATGTTTGGATCCGGACTGGTGTTGTCGTTCTCCCCCTGCCACACCACGGATGGCTTAAAAAGCCTTTCCAGAAAGATATTAGGTGGGACGGGGTCGCACTTACCGCCGATACGAGCAAGAAGTCCGCCGCTTGATTACTTTCTTGAGCCACATGATGGAACTCAAGCCCCTCGAACTGGGCTGACATTTTTATGACAGCGTTATGATAAGCTACCATCTTTGGATCTTTGGCATCGAAGTCTCCATTTATTTGAGATATTTCGAGGTTTGAGTCCCCGCGCACTTCTAGGCGCTGTATGCCCATGGAGACAGCCATCCGGAGACCATGCAATAAGGCCTCCTATTCGGCTGCATTATTGGAGTCTGTGTATAGTATTTGGAGTATGTACTGAATGATGTCTCCAGTAGGGGACGTTAAAACGACGCCCGCTCCTAGCCCTGCCAGCATTTTGGAGCCATCGAAATACATAACCCAATTGGAATATGTGTCGTACTCTTTAGGGAGTTTGGCCTCTATCCATTCAGCGACGAAGTCAACCAGTACTTGGGATTTAATAGCTTGACGTGGTTTATATGTAATGTCGAATGGGAGAAGCTCAATGGCACATTTGGCAATCCAGCCCGTGGCATCACGGTTATTTATAATATCATTGAGTGGTACTTCGGAAGCTACCATGATCGAACACTCCTGGAAGTAGTGACGGAGCTTGTGGGATGCCATGAAGACCGCGTATGCTATCTTTTGATAATGGGGGTACCGGGATTTGCATGGTGTAAGGACAGTGGATACGTAGTATACTAGCTTCTGAAGCGGGAATTTATGTCCGTCCTGTTCTCGCTCAACGACGAGTACGACGCTCACCACTTGATGTGTTGCCGATATATATAATAACATCGGTTCACCGGCGTTTGGTGTGGCTAGGATTGGATTGCTCACAAGAAGGGTTCTTATTTCCTCCAGTCCGGCTGTTGCCGCGTCCGTCCACTCGAAGTGATCGGTTCACTGCAAAAGGCGATAGTGTGGTAGTGCCTTTTCTCCCAATCTGGAGATGAACCGGCTTAGAGCTGCCACGCAACCCGCGAGTTTTTGAACTTGTTTAAGGTCTATTGGCGTAGCCAATTGTGACAAAGCTTGGATTTTAGCTGGATTTGCTTCAATTCCTCTATTGGAAACGATGAAGTCCAGCAGTTTTCCGGCCGGGACACCGAAAACGCACTTTTCCGGATTGAGCATAATGTCATACACGCGGAGGTTGTCGAAGGTGAGACATAAATCGTCTATTAGTGTTTCGATGTGCCTAGTTTTGATGACGATGTCATCCACATAAGCTTCAACTATCTTGCCGACCTATTTCTCCAGGCATGTCTGAATCATGCGTTGGTATGTGGCACGGGCATTCTTGAGCCCGAAGGGCATGGTGTTGAAGCAGAATGGCCCATATGGGGTAATGAATGTTGTTGCAGCTTGATCGGACTCCTTCATTTTGATTTGATGGTATCCGGAATATGCATCCAGGAAACACAATGAGTCATGTCCTGCGGTGGCATCAATGATTGGATCAATGCGGGGGAGGGGGAAGGGATCCTTAGGGCAAGCCTTATTGAGGTCTTTAAAATCGACGCACAGCCACCAGGATTTGTCCTTCTTTGGTACCATCACCAGGTTTGCCAGCCAGTCTGGATGTTTTATTTCTCTGATGAATCTGGCCTCAATTAGCTTGGCTAGCTCCTCCCCCATAGCTTGACGTTTGGGTTCGGAAAAGCGCCGCAGTGTTTGCTTGACCGGTTTATATCCCTTCAATATATTGAGGCTGTGTTCAGCCAACTTGCGTGGGATTCCTGGCATATCAGAAGGGCGAATATATCCCAATTCTTGCACAGGAACTCTCGTAGCGCGGCATCAACCGTTGGGTCCAATTGTGCTCCGATGGATGCTGTCTTCTTGGGGTCCGTTGGATGGACTTGGAATTTGACTATTTCTTCTGCTGGTTTGAAGGAGGTGGATTTGGGTCGTTTGTCTAGGACCACATCATCCCTGTCCACCGTAGAGCGCAGCGCTGCTAATTCTTCGGCCACGAGGGCTTCAGATAGTGCCTCAAGGGCCAAGGATGCAGTTTTGTTCTCGGCGCGGAGTGCCATGTCCAGATCACTAGCTAGAGTGATTATACCGTTGGGCCCAGGCATCTTAAGCTTCATGTATCCGTAATGGGGTACCGCTTGGAAGCGCGTAAATGCATCTCGCCCTAAGAGGGCGTGATACCCGCTGTTGAAAGGGGCCACTTGGAAGGTTATTTCTTCGGACCGATAATTCTCCGGCGTGCCAAATACCACGTCGAGTGTTATTTTCCCCGCACACCGCGCCTCCCGACTGGGGATAATTCCTCGGAAGGCTGTGCTGCTTTGCTCAATGCGGCTCATCTCTATTTCCATTTTGTGGAGTGTATCTTCATAGATGAGGTTTAGTCCACTGCCGCCGTCCATAAGGACCTTGGTAAGCCAAAAGCCGTCCACAATTGGATTGAGGACCAAGGCGGTTGGTGCTCAGACTGTCCTATATTTTGGTTCCTTGCCGGCATTAAAAGTTATAGCTGTGTCGTTCCAAGGGTTTATTGCTGCTATTTGACAAACTTCGGCGAGTCCGCGTAGTGCTCTCTTGCGCCTATTGTTTGAGGCGAATGTCTCGAAGACAGTAAGTACTTTGGGGTCGTTGTCCTCTGGGGGGGTGTTGGTCTGGGTTATTCTTGGTGAGGATATCCTCGCTGCTCTTGGCCACTTGCCGGAGTATCCAACATGCTCTAAGGCTATGTGTTGGTATATTATCCGGTGTTGCATGTATTTTGCATGGCCCATCGAGCCATCCTTCCAGAACGGTTCCGTGCCCCATACTGGACTTGTATTTCTTTACTATTGAACCGGGCGTGTTGCAAGGGTGCACCCTTTTCGCCTGAATGAAGGGTTGAGTGGGGACCGATGATTCCCAACGAGTTGCTTGAGTTTTCCAGGCGCTTTCCATTACACTGTACTTCTGTACGATAGTTGCCAAGTTAGCGAAGTGTAGGATGCGATGGCGGTTGATGGCGTTGAGGATTCCTTCATCCCTGCAATTGTTGCGGAACACTGAGATCGCCTCCTCGTCGCTGCAATCTTTAATCTTGTTTTTGACAAGAAGGAATCTGGCCCAAAAGTGGTGGACCGTTTCCCGAGACTGATGTTTTATGCTCATGAGAGCGCTTTTATTCGGGTGGGTGGGTGGATTTAAATCTGAACCCTACCCCAGCTTTGGATCCGGAGTCTGAAGTTCTTCCGAACTTAGCAGATCAGGCTCCGGGATGTCCACTACTTTCTTAGGCCAGTCGTCCGATTCTATGTTCGGAGGGCAGGATGCTTCACCTCATGGGTAGGTGTCCGGCTCTTTGAGACCGGAGATCCGGACATAGTCCGTCCTTAATATAGAGGGAGAGTTATCGACTCGCTCCTCGACTACCGCTATCTGGTGGGTGATTGGCGGAGATTTGATTTCTCTCTGATCGGGTTTAAGCCCAATCCGTTCGTAGTCTGTAGCGACCCCCAGGGCAGCGATGCGATCTAGGAGCTCGTTTAAAGACGAAAGCTCCGCCGGATCCATCTGCTTGGAGTGTTTCGAGTCGATACGAAGGGGGTTTTCGATGACCCGAGAGGTCATCATCGGCTTAATGACCGAACGGGCGGTCATGGTAAAGCTGCCCAGCCGGAGGTTTGGCCTGGAGCCAGCGTTCCTCCGGTGGTGATATTATCCTTGAGAAAAAGGCGAGACATCGATCTTGTTGTCGGCGGCACAGTGGAACTCTCAATGAAAGCACCAATGTCGGTGTCAAAGCCGGCGGATCTCGGGTAGGGGGTCCCGAACTGTGCGTCTAAGGTCGACGGTAACAGGAGACAAGGGACACGATGTTTACCCAGGTTCGGGCCCTCACTATGGAGGTAATACCCTATGTCTTGCTTGATTGATATTGATGAATATGAGTGTTACAAGAGTTGATCTACCTCGAGATCGTAATGGCTAAACCCTAGAGGTCTAGCTTGTATGGTTATGATAATCAGTCTCCTATCCGGACTAAGTACTCTAGTTTATATAGACACCGGAAGGATCTAGGGTTACACAAGGTCGGTTACAAATAAAGGAATCTACATATTCGACGCCAAACTTGCCTTCCATGCCAAGGAGAGTCCCATCCGGACATGGGTGCAGTCTTCAGTCTTTGTATCTTCACAACCCATCAGTCCGTCCCATGGCTAATAGGCCGGACGCCCGAGGACCCCTTAGTCCAGGACTCCCTCAGTCACCGAGCTGGATACGTTGTATAAGCCGACCGAGACTCAAAGGCCCGCAAGGCGTCTACCAGTGTATATAAGGGGAGGACCTTGCGGCGGCTTAGAACAAGAAACAACAGATCAAGAGCTGGGTCAAGCATATTCACTCCCTGTTCATCGAAACTGTAGCAATACCAACTACAAACTGGACTAGGCTTTTACCTTCGTCGTAAGGGGCCAAACCAGTATAAACTCCCCGTGTCCTTTGTCCTGATTAACCCCTTTAAGCTAACCTCAACGCGATGAATCCATGACCAAGTCCTCACACTAGGACATCTGCCGTGACAATTCCACGACACCTCCGCCGCCATGGAGGCCATGGACCAGAGGGGGAATCCTCCTCCCATCTAGGGGAGGTCAAGTAAGAAGAAGAAGGAGGTGGGCTCTCTCCCGGTGGCACCGGAACGCCGTCGGGGCCATCATCGTAAGGGCAATCTACACCAACAACTTCGTTGCTGTCATTACCAACTCTCTCCCCCTCTATGCAGTGGTGTAACACCTCTTCTCCCTGCTGTAATCTCTACTTAAACACGGTGCTCAACGCTATATATTATTTCCCAATGATGTATGGCTATCCTATGATGTTTGAGTAGATCCATTTTGTCCTATGGGTTGGTTGATGATCGTGATTGGTTTGAGTTGTATGTTTTATTATTGGTGCTGTCCTATGGTGCTCTCCATGTCACGCAAGCGTGAGGGATCCCCGTTGTAGGGTGTTGCAATACGTTCATGATTCGCTTATGGTGGGTTGCTAGAGTGACAAAAGCTTAAACTCGAGTAAGGGGGTTGTTGCGTATAGGAGTAAAGAAGACTTGATACCTTATAATGCTATGGTTGAGGTTTACCTTAATGATCTTTAGTAGTTGCGGATGCTTGATAGAGTTCCAATCATAAGTGCATATGATCCAAGTAGAGAAAGTATGTTAGCTTATGCCTCTCCCTCATATAAAATTGCAATAGTGATTACCGGTCTAGTTATTGATTGCCTAGGGACAAATAACTTTCTTGTGACAAAAAGCTCTCTACTAAAATTAACTTAGTTGTTTCTATATCTAAATAGTCCCTATCTTTTACTTATGTGCTCTTTATTATCTTGCTAACCTACCTGTTTGCACCTACAAAGTACTTCTAGTTTCATACTTGTTCTAGGTAAAGCGAACGTTAAGCATGCGTAGAGTTGTATCGGTGGTCAATAGAACTTGAGGGAATATTTTCCCTACCTTTAGCTCCTCGTTTGGTTCGACACCCTTACTTATCGAGAAAAGCTACAATTGATCGCCTATACTTGTGGGTTATCAAGACCTTTTTCTGGCGTCATTCTCGGGGAGCAATAGTGTGGGGTGAATATTCTGATGTGTGCTTGTTTGCTTTATCACTAAATAGATTTTATTTCCTGTTTTTAAGTTTTTCTCTATCTTTAGTTATGGATATGGAACACGAAATACCAAAAATTAGGTGTACTTGCTACCTATGGAGTGGGGAACCTCCTAAAACCCTCGATGCTTGCTATGTAGAAAATATTAAACAATACTTTGATAATCCTGAGAAAACCCTGTTCAACTTGATAATGGGAGACACGTTGGATCAACGTGAATATTTTAGGGATTATCGGTTGACTCTACAAGGGAAACTATTATGGGATCAAATTCATATGTTGCATTGGTATGCTCAGAATTTATGCTTGAGATATGATTATACTTGTTGCTCTAGGATGAAGACTCCACACCTTCCCTTTTCATTCAATTTAGTGATAATGAAACCTTGGATTATTATGATAATGGTATATATGATTACTACGATGTGGAACAAATAGAAGAATTCGTTGCTTTTAAGGGTGCTTATGAAATATAATATTTGTTTGAAAAGTGTGGAAATTATGATGATGTTCTTTACAGACCTAAAATTTTTGCTATACTTAAATATTGCTATGAGAATTATGAATATAATGCCGATATTAATGAGTTTATTGAGAAAGTCTTCGCTGTCCAAGGAGAGACTAATGTTTTATAGGAATCTGTGGAAGAAGAAATTGATGACACTGTGAGCTCATTAGATGAAAAAGATGAGGAGGAGAGCGAAGAACAAAGGAAGGAAGAGCAGATTTATCACCCGTGCCCACCTTCTAATGAAAGTGAGTCTTCAAATCATACATTTTTTAATTTCCCTACATGCTTATCGAAGGATGAATGTTAAGTTGATTGCTATGATCCCTTGGACTCGTTTGAAATATCCCTTTTTGATGAACTTGATGCTTCCTATGCTTGTGTCCATGATGCCAATATAAATTATGCTTATGGAGATGAACTTGCTATAGTTCCTTATGTTAAGAGTGAAACTGTTGCTATTGCATCCACACATGATAGTCCTATTATCTTTTTGAATTCTCCCAACTACACTATATCAGAGAAGTTTGCGCTTATTATGGACTATATTGATGGTTTGCGTTTTACTATTACACATGATGATTTTGATAGATATAATATGCATTTTCTTTCTGCTCCTCTTGCAATTATTATGAGAGAGGAACTACATCTCCACCTCTCTTTGTTTCCAATACAATAAAATTGCAAGAAACTACGTATCCTATGTATTGGTCTTTACTTGATGTGCATGAATTGTTCTTTTATGACATGCCGATGCATAGGAAGAGAGTTAGACTTTGTTGTTGCATGATATATGTTACTTTGTGCTCAATACTAAATCACAAATCATTTTTAATTAAAATTGGCTTTGATATACCTTAGGATCCGGGTGGATCCATTACTTGAGCACTATATGCCTAGCTTAAGGGCTTTAAAGAAAGCGTTGCCAGGGAGACAACCTAGAAGTTTTAGAGAGTCCTTTATTTATGTTGAGTGCTTTTAAAAAGTTTAAAAACCAAAAAATAAAGAGGAGAACCTAAAACTTTTCAAAAAGAAAAGTGAAAGTGAGAAAGCCGAGCATTGTTAAAGTGGGAGCTAGCCTTGAACTTTGTTCATGCCCATGGAAACTTTGTGAATCTCGATTATTGAAAATTTTCAAAAAAATAATTATCCCCTTGTACAAATCCATTGTATTATAAAAATAATGTGCCAAGATTTTCCTTAGGATGATTAGATTGCTTGGTTGGTGTGTGTAGTGCAAAAACAGAAACTTTGGCTATAGCGCGTGAATTTACATTTTTTACTGAAACATCAAAATCTTCTGAAACTTTTTGAATGATATTTATATAAAAATTGTTTATTTTGTACTAATTTTTAAGAAGTTTTGGAGTTACATAAGTATGGTGAATGTTCAGATTGCTACAGACTGCCCTGTTTAAGACATATTCTGTTTTTGATGCATTGTTTTGCTTGTTTTGATGAAACTACCGATTGTTCATATAGAGAGTAGCACCATGTTCTTCATATAGAGAGTCTCTTGAGTTATAACTTTCATATACTAGTGGGAATTTTCACTATAGAACTTGGCTTGTATATTCTGATGATGGGTTTCCTCAAATGCCTGAGGTCTTCATGAGCAAGCAAGTTGGATGCACACCCACTTAGTTTTCAGTTTGAGATTTCATACACTTATAGATCTAGTGCACCCGTTGCATGGCAATCCCTATTCACTTGCATTGACATCAATTAATGAGCATCTCCATAGCCCATTGATTAGCCACATCAATGTGAGACTTTCTCCCTTTTTGTCTTCTCCACACAACCTCCACCATCGTATTCTATTCCACCTATAGTGCTATATCCATGGCTCACACTCATGTATTGCGTGAAAGTTGACAAAGCTTGAGAACATTAAAATTATGAAACAATTTCTTGGCTTGTCATCGGGGTATTGCATGATGAAATACTTTGTGTGATGAAGATGGAGCATAGCCAGACCATATGATTTTGTAGGGATAACTTTATTTTAGCCATGATATTTTGAGAAGACATGATTGCTTTATTAGTATGCTTGAAGTATTATTGTCTTTAAGTCAAATTATAGATTATTGCTTTGAATCACCCGTGTCTTAATATTCATGCCATGATTAGATTATATGATCAAGATTATGCTAGGTAGCATTCCACATAAAAAATATCTTTTTAATCATTTGCCTACTCGAGGACGAGCAGGAATTAAGCTTGGGGATGCTGATACGTCTCCGTCATATCGATATTTTTTGATTGTTTCATGCCATTATTCTACAACTTTCATATACTTTTGGCAACTTTTAAAACTATTTTTGGGACTAACATTTTGATCCAGTGCCCACTGCCAGTTCCTGTTTGCTGCATGTTTTTTGTTTCACAAAATATCCATAACAAACGAAGTCCAAACGCGATAAAAACTTATGAAGACTTTTTTGGAATATATGTGATTTTTGGGAATTGAAATCAACGCGAGACGATGCCCTAGGGGCCCACAAGCCCTAGGGGCGCGCCCTAAAGGGGAGGGCGTGGATAGGAGGCTTGTGGCCACCCCGTAAGGCGGTTGGTTCCCTTCTTCTGCCGCAAGAAAGATAATATCTGGATAAAAATCGTGTTAAAATTTCAGCCCAATCGGAGTTACGGATCTTCGGGAATTTAAGAAACGGTGAAAGGCCAAAAAACATGAACGCAGGAACAGAAGGAAACAGAGAGAGATCCAATATCGGAGGGGCTCCTGCCCCTCCGCCGGCATGGAGGCCATGGACCATAGGGGAAACCCACCTCCCATCTAAGGGGAGGTCAAGGAAGAAGGAGGGGGCTCTCTCCCCCTCTCTCCCGGTGGCGTCAGAACACTGTCGGGGCCATCATCGTGACGACGATCTACATCAACAAGTTCACCGCCGTCATCACCAACTCCCCCCTATGCAGCGGTGTAACACCTCTTCTCCCTGCTGTAATCTCTACTTAAACATGGTGCTCAACTGAAGGAAATTTGCCCTAGAGGCAATAATAAAGTTTTTATTGTATATTTCCTTATTCATGATAAAGGTTTATTATTCATGCTAGAATTGTATTGATCGGAAACCTTATTACATGTGTGAATACATAAACAAACACCGTGTGCCTAGTGAGCCTCTACTAGACTAGCTCGTTTATCAAAGATGGTCAAGGTTTCCTAACCATGGACACGAGTTGTCATTTGATAACGGGATCACATCATTAGGAGAATGATGTGATGGACAAGACCCGTCCCGTTAGCTTAGCATATTGATTGTTTAGTTTATTGCTATTGCTTTTTCATGTCAAATACTTATTCCTTCAACTATGAGATTATGCAACTCCCGGATACCGGAGGAATACCTTGTGTGCTATCAAACGTCACAACGTAACTGGGTGATTATAAAGATGCTCTATAGGTATCTCCGAAGGTGTTTGTTGAGTTGGCATAGATCGAGATTAGGGTTTGTCACTCCGAGTATCGGAGAGGTATCTTTGGGACCTGTCCGTAATACACATCATAAGCTTGCAAGAAAACGACTAAGGAGTTCGTCATGAGGTGATGTAGTACCGAAAGAGTACATAGACTTGCCAGTAACGAGATTGAACTAGGTACAAATATACCAATGATCGAATCTTGGGCAAGTAACATACCGATGGACAAAAGGAATTACGCATGTTGTCATAATGGTTCGACCGATAAAGATCTTGATAGAATATGTAGGAGCCAATATGGGCATCGAGGTTCCGCTATTGGTTATTGACCGCAGAGGTGTCTCAGTCATGTATACATAGTTCTCAAACTCGTAGGGTCTGCACACTTAACGTTCGATGTCGATTTGGTATTATATGAGTTATGTGGTTTGGTGACCGAATGTTGTTCGGAGTCCCGGATGAGATCACGGACATGACAAGGACCTCCAAAATGGTCCGGAGGTAAATATTGATATATAGGACGATGCTATTTGGTCTCCGAAATGGTTTCAGGATGCACCGTCAAGTTATCGAAATACCGGAAGGGGTTCCGGAGGGACCTGGAGAGTATTGGGCCTTACTGGGCCAATTGGAAGGGAACGCACCAGCCCACAAGGGCCAGTGTGCCCCCTTTAGGGAAGCCACACCTAATACATGGTAAGGGGGGTATCCCCTCTTACCATATCCCAGAGAAGGGAGGAAGGAAAGAAGGGGGCGCCTCTCCCCTTTCCTTCCCCCTTGTGCCATTATTTAGCAGGGGGCGCACCAAAGGGAGGAGCCCTAGGGCTGCCGCCACACCTGTTGGCGCGCCCTAGGGGCTGCCTCCTCCCCTCCCACACACACACATATATATATATATATATATATATATATATATATGGGGAGGGGTGCCACACAATACACAGCTTATTCCATGCCGTGTGTCGGCACCCCTCCGCCTCTAGTTTACTCCTCCATTCTAGATCATCCAAGTGCTTAGGTGAAGCCATGCGGGATTGCTTCACCACCACGGCCAGCATGGTGTTATGATGAAGGAACTCATCTACTACCTCGCCCGCTTGCTGGATCAAGATGGCGAGGACGACATCGAGTTGAACGTGTGTAGAACCCAGAGGTGTCGTGCGTTCGGTACTTGATCAGTTGGAGCGCGAAGAAGTTCAACTACATCAACCGCGTTGTTAAACGCTTCTGCTTACGGTCTACGAGGGTACGTAGACACACTCTCCCCCTCGTTGATATGCATCTCCATGGATAGATCATTGCGTGTGCGTAGAATTTTTTTTGTTTTCCATGCAACGTTTCCCAACAGTGGCATCAAGAGCTAGGTCTATGTGTAGATGATATGCACGAGTAGAACACAAAGAGTTGTGGGAGGTGATAGTCATACTGCTTACCACCAATGCCTTATTTTGATTTGGCGGTATTATGGGATGAAGCGGCCCGGACCAACCTTACATGTCCACAAACATGAGACCGGTTCCACCGACAGACATGCAACTAGTTTTGCATAAAGGTGGTTGGCGGGTGTCTGTTTCTCCTACTTTAGTTGAATCGAATTTGACTGTGGCATGTACTTGAAGAAGGTTAAAACATCAAACTTGGTGAAACACCGTTGTGGTTTGATGCGTAGGTAAGAACGGTTCTTACTAGAAGCCCGTAGCAGCCACGTAAAACTTGCAACAACAAAGTAGAGGACATCTAACTTGTTTTTGCAGGGTATGTTGTGATGTGATATGGTCAAGACATGATGTGATAAACGTTATTGTATGATATGATCATGTTTGGTAAGATATTTGACAACCAGCAGGAGCCTTATGGTTGTCTCTTTATTGTATGAAATGCAAACGCCATGTAATTGCTTTACTCTATCACTATGCGTTAGCGATAGTTGTAGAAGCAATAGTTGGTGAGACGGCCACAATGCTACGGTGGAGATCAAGGTCTCGAGCCGGTGACGATGGAGATCATGATGATTTTTTGGAGATGGAGATCAAAATCATAAGATGATGATGGCCATATCATGTCACATATATTGATTGCATGTGATGTTTATCATTTTATGCATCTTATTTTAGATGATCCCTTAAGTTAATTTCAAGGCAAAATTGTTCTCCCTAGGTATGCACCATTGCTACAGTTCGTCGTGTTGAGACACCACGTGATGATTGGGTGTGATAGACTCTACGTTCACATACAACGGGTGCAAGACAGTTTTCCACATGCGGAATACTTGGGTCAAACTTGACGAGCCTAACATGTACAGACATGGCCTCGGAACACTGGAGACCGAAAGGTCGAACGTGAATCATATAGTAGATATGATCACCATAGAGATGTTCTCCATTGATGACTACTCCATCTCACATGATGATCAGACATGGTTTAGTTGATTTGGATCATGTATCATTTAGATGACTTAAGGGATGTCCATCTAAGTGGGAGATCATTAGTAATTTGATTAATTGAACTTAATTTATCATGAACTTAGTCTTGATAGTTTTGCATATCTATGTTGTAGATCAATAGCTCGTGATATAGCTCCTATATATTTTTGATATGTTCATAGAGAAAACTAAGTTGAAAGATGATAGTAGCAATGATGCGGTCTGGGTCCGTGATCTGAGGATTATCCTCATTGATGCATGATACGTTTCCAATGTATCTATAATTTTTGATTGTTCCATGCTATTATATTATCTGTTTTGGATGTTTAATGGGCTTTATTATGCACTTTTATATTATTTTTGGCACTAACCTATTAACCGAAGGCCCAGTGCAAATTGCTGTTTTTTTGCCTATTTCAGTGTTTCGCAGAAAAGGAATATCAAACTGAATCCAAACGGAATGAAACCTTCGCGAGGATCGTTCTTGGAACAAACGCAATCTAGGATACTTGGAGTGGACGTCAAGAAAGAAGTGAGGAGGCCACGAGGCAGGAGGGTGCGCCCCAGGGTTTCGTTTTGCATATCTATGTTGTAGATCAATAGCTCCAGCGACCTACTTCTTCCTCCTATATATACCCATATACCCTGAAAACATCCAGGAGCACCACGAAACCCTATTTCCACCACCGCAACCTTCTGTACCCGTGAGATCCCATCTTGGGGCCCTTTCCAGTGCTCCGACGGAGGGGGAATCGATCACGGAGGGCTTCTACATCAATACCATAGCCTCTCCGATGATGTGTGAGTAGTTTACCACAAACCTTCGGGTCCATAGTTATTAGCTAGATGGCTTCTTCTCTCTCTTTGGATCTCAATACAAAGTTCTCCTCGATTCTCTTGGAGATCTATTCAATGTAATTCTTTTAGCGGTGTGTTTGTCGAGATCCGATAAATTGTGGGTTTATGATCAAGTTTATCTATGAACAATATTTGATTCTTCTCTGAATTCTTAAATGCATGATTTAAATATCTTTGCAAGTCTCTTCGAATTATCAGTTTGGTTTGGCCTTGGGTTCAATCTTGCGGTGTCCTTTCCCAGTGACAGCAGGGGAAGCAAGGCACGTATTGTATTGTTTCCATCGAGGATAAAAGATGGGGTTTATATCATATTGCTTGAGTTTATCCCTCTACATCATGTCATCTTACCTAATGCGTTACTCTGTTCTTATGAACTTAATACTCTAGATGCATGCTGGATAGCGGTCGATGTGTGGAGTAATAGTAGTAGATGCAGAATCTTTTTGGTCTACTTGTCACGGACGTGATGCCTATATACATGATCATGCCTAGATATTCTCATAACTATTCGCTTTTCTATCAATTGCTCGACAGTAATTTGTTCACCCACTGTAGATTATGCTATCTTGAGAGAAGCCACTAGTGAAACCTATGGCCCCCGGGTCTATTTTCCATCATAATAATCTCCCGTCAACTAGATATTTCTATTGCCGTTTATTTTGCAATCTTTACTTTCCAATCTATACAAAAATACCAAAAATAATTATCTTATTATCTTTATCAGATCTCACTTTCGTAAGTGACCGTGAAGGGATTGACAACCCCTTTATCGCATTGGTTGCGAGGTTCTTGTTTGTTTGTGCAGGTACTAGGCGACTTGCGTGTAGTCTCCTACTGGATTGATACCTTGGTTCTCAAAAACTGAGGGAAATACTTACGCTACTTTGCTGCATCACCCTTTCCTTTTCAAGGGAAAACCAACGCATGCTCAAGAGGTAGCAAGAAGGATTTCTGGCGCCGTTGCCGGGGAGATTTACCCCAAGTCAAGTCAAATTTGATCTCCCGTCTACTTGCCCATTTCTGTTGTCATTGCCGGGGAGATTTGCGCACAAGTCAAGACATACCAAGTACCCATCACAAACTCTTATCCCTCGTATTACATTATTTGCCATTTGCCTCTCGTTTTCCTCTCCCCCACTTCACCCTTGCCGTTTTATTCGCTCTCTTTCCCATTTGCCTCTTTTCCGCCCGACTCTTCTCGCTTGCTTCTTGTGTGTTCGTGTGTTAGATCATTTGTTTCGTCGTCATGGCTAGTCCTTCTATCATTATTAGTACTCCCGATCATGAAGTTCTTAATTTTAAACAAAGGGAGGGAGAAAATCTAAAATATGCTTGGCATAGAATTTGCAATGCTCAGAATAGGTCTACTAAGAAGTAATCTACTTCCGTTCTTCTTCGCAATTTTTATGTAGGCATCACTCCTTAGAATAGAATATATTCTTGATACCATTACCGGAGGGAATTTTTTGGGTAGCCATACTTTTGATTCTTATAATGCTATGTTAGATTTGTTTGGCCCACCACCTCCTTTGGTTAATGGAACTATTTTAACCTTGGAACATGTGATGCAAAGGCTTGAAATTATTTAAAATAAAATTTCCACTATAGAGTTGATTGAAAATTTGGATAAAAAGATCCAGAACCAAATTACCCAATATGGATCTAAGGTAGGAGTTGCTCTTAATTTTTTTAAAGAAAAGGAACCCATAGTTAACGAAAAGATAGATCAAGATTCCACAAGAATTGATAAACTTGAGGATATTTTTACAAACTTAGGGTCTGCCTTTTCTTCCGTGAAAAACACCCCAAATCCTCCTACTACTAAAGTTTCCAAGTTTATGTATGTGCCTAAAAATAAAGGTGAATCTTCTAGTAAGGAAAATGCGGATCTCAAATCAATAAGTGTTCACCCCAACTTTTTTGCTATCATTAAGGAACCTTTTGTTACAAATGAATTTCTTGATTTATTTCCTAGAAGTTTGACCATTAATAAAAAGAAGGAAACTCCTAAGGGCTATAAGTGTTCCATTGAAGAAATACCAACCAAAGACGGCAATACCTAGATCTATTCTTGCTTTTCTGCCTAGCTAGGGGCGTTAAACGATAGCGCTTGTTGGGAGGCAACCCAATTTTATTTTTGTTTCTTGTTTTTTGTTCCAGTTTAGTAATAGATAATTCATCTAGCTTCTGTTTAGATGTGGTTTTATGTTTTTAGTTAGTGTTTGTGCCAAGTAGGACCTTTGTGAAGACTTGTGGGAAGTCTTTGCGATCTTGCTGTAAAAAACAGAAACTTTAGCACCCACGAGATTAGCTGCCATTTTTTACTGGAGAGTGAGATTAGGTTGATTATTTTTGCAGATGATTAATAGACAAATTACTCACGTCCACCAATTTATTTCAGAATTTTTGGGGTTGCAGAAGTATTCTAAACCTACAGATTAATAAAGACTATTCTGTTTTTGACAGATTCTGTTTTTCATGTGTTGTTTGCTTATTTTGATGAATCTATGGCTAGTATCGGTGGGTATGAACCATAGAGAAGTTAGAATACAGTGGTTTTAACACCAATATAAATAAATAATGAGTTCATTAGAGTACCTTGAAGTGGTGGTTTGTTTTCTTATACTAACGGTGCTCATGAGATTTTCTGTTGAGTTTTGTGTTGTGAAGTTTTCAAGTTTTGGGTAAAGATTTGATGGATTTTGGAATAAGGAGTGGCAAGAGCCTAAGCTTGGGGATGCACAAGGCACCCCAAGGAAAAATTCAAGGACAACCAAAAGCCTAAGCTTGGGGATGCCCCGGAAGACATCACCTCTTTCAACTTCGTCCATCGGTAACTTTACTTGAGGCTATATTTTTATTCATTGCATGATATGTGTTTTGCTTGGGGTGTCTTGTATGATTTGATTCTTTGCTTATTAGTTTACCACAATCATCCTTGCTGTACACACCTTTTGGAGAGACACACATGAATCGGAATTTATTAGAATACTCTATGTGCTTCACTTATATCTTTTGAGCTAGATAATTTTGCTCTAGTGCTTCACTTATACCTTTTTAAGAGCACAATGGTGGTTTTATTTTCTAGAAATTATTGATATCCCATGCTTCACTTATATTATTTTGAGAGTCTTTTAGAACAACATGGTAATTTGCTTTGGCTATGAAATTAGTCCTTATATGATAGGCATCCTAGATGGGTATAATAAAAACTTTCATATAAAGTGCATTGAATACTATGAGAAGTTTGATACTTGATGATTGTTTTGAGATATGAAGATGGTAATATTAGAGTCATGCTAGTTGAGTAGTTGTGAATCTGAGAGATACTTGTGTTAAAGTTTGTGATTCCCGTAGCATGCACGTATGGTGAACCGTTATGTGAGGAAGTCGGAACATGATTTATTTATTGATTGTCTTCCTTATGAGTGGCGGTCGGGGACGAGCGATGGTCTTTTCCTACCAATATATCCCCTAGGAGTGTGCGCATAGTACTTTGTTTCAATAAATAATAGATTTTTGCAATAAGTATGTGAGTTCTTCATGACTAATGTTGAGTCCATGGATTATACGCACTCTCACCCTTCCACCATTGCTAGCCTCTCTAGTATGGCACAACTTTCGCCGGTACGATAAACCCACCATATATCTTCCTCAAAACAGCCACTATACCTACCTATTATGGAATTTACATAGCCATTCTGAGATATATTGCCATGCAAATTTCCACCATTCCGTTTATTATGACACGCTTCATCATTGTTATATTGCTTTGCATGATCATGTAGTTGACATCGTATTTGTGGCAAAGCCACCGTTCATAATTCTTTCATACATGTTACTCTTGATTCATCGCATATCCCGGTACACCGCCGGAGGCATTCAGATAGAGTCATATTTTTGTCCTAGTATCGAGTTGTAATTCTTGTGTTGTAACTAAATAAAAGTGTGATGATCATCATTATTAGAGCATTGTCCCGTGTTAGGAAAGGATGATGGAGACTATGATTCCCCCACAAGTCGGGATGAGACTTCGGCGGAAAAAAGAAAAAAAAAGAAAAAGAGGCCATAAAAAAAGAAAAAAAGGCCCAAATAAAAAAAAGAGAATAAGAGAGAAGGGGCAATGCTACTATCCTTTTACCACACTTGTGCTTCAAAGTAGCACCATGATATTCATGATAGAGAGTCTCCTATGATATCACTTTCATATACTAGTGGGAATTTTTCATTATAGAACTTGGCTTGTATATTCCAATGATGGGCTTCCTCAAAATGCCGTAGGTCTTCATGAGCAAGCAAGTTGGATGCACACCCACTTAGTTTCTTTTTGAGCTTTCATACACTTATAGGTCTAGTGCATCTGTTGCATGGCAATCCCTACTTACTCACATTGATATCTATTGATGGGCATCTCCATAACCCGTTGACATGCCTAGATGATGTGAGACTATCTTCTCTATTTTGTCTTCTCCACAACCACCATTCTATTCCACCTATAGTGCTATATCCATGGCTCACGCTCATGTATTGCGTGAAGATTGAAAAAGTTTGAGAACGTCAAAAGTATGAAACAATTGATTGGCTTGTCATCGGGGTTGTGCATGATTTAAATATTTTGTGTGATGAAGATAGAGCATAGCCAGACTATATGATTTTTTAGGGATAACTTTCTTTGGCCATGTTATTTTGAGAAGACATAATTGCTTAGTTAGTATGCTTGAAGTATTATTATTTTTATGTCAATGTTGAACTTTTATCTTGAATCTTTTGGATCTGAACATTCATGCCACAATAAAGAGAATTACTTTGAAAATTATGTTAGGAAGCATTCCACATCTAAAATTCTATTTTTATCATTTACCTACTCGAGGACGAGCAGGAATTAAGCTTGGGGATGCTTGATACGTCTCCAACGTATCTATAAATTTTGATTGTTCCAGGCTATTATATTATCTGTTTTGGATGTTTAATGGGCTTTAATATGCACTTTTATATTATTTTTGGGACTAACCTATTTACCAAAGGCCCAGTGCAAATTGCTGTTTTTTGCCTATTTTAGTGTTTCGCAGAAAAGGAATATCAAATGGAATCCAAACGGAATGAAACCTTCGCGAGGATCCTTTTTGGAACAAACGCAATCCAAGAGACTTGGAGTGGACGTCAAGAAAGAAGCGAGGAGGCTACGAGGTAGGAGGGCGTGCCCCAGGGGTTGGGCGCCCCCACCCTCGTGGGCCCCTCGCAGCTCGACTGACCTACTTATTCCACATATATATACCCATATACCGTGAAAACATCCAGGAGCACCACGAAACCCTATTTCCACCGCCACAACCTTCTGTACCCGTGAGATCCCATCTTGGGGCCTTTTTCGGTGCTCCGCCGGAGGGGGAATCGATCACGGAGGGCTTCTACATCAACACCATAGCCTCTCTGATGATGTGTGAGTAGTTTACTACAGAACTTCAGGTCCATAGTTATTAGCTCGATGACTTCTTCTCTCTCTCTTTCGATCTCAATACAAAGTTCTCCTCGATTCTCTTGAAGATCTATTCGATGTAATTATTTTTCGGTGTGTTTGTCGAGATCCGATGAATTGTGGGTTTTTTATCAAGTTTATCTATGAACAATATTTGATTCTTCTCTGAATTCTCATATGCATGACTTAAATATCTTTGCAAGTCTCTTCGAGTTATCGGTTTGATTTGGCCTACTAGATTGATCTTTCTTGCAATGGGAGAAGTGCTTAGCTTTGGGCTCAATCTTGCGGTGTCCTTTCCCAGTGACAGCAGGGGCAGCAAGGCACGTATTGTATTGTCACTGTCGAGGATAAGAAGATGGGGTTTATATCATATTGCTTGAGTTTATCCCTCTACATCATGTCATATTGCCTAATGCGTTACTCTGTTCTTATGAACTTAATACTCTAGATGCATGCTGGATAGCGGTCGATGTGTGGAGTAATAGTAGTAGATGCAGAATTGTTTCGGTCTACTTGTCACGGATGTGATGCCTACATACATGATAATGCCTAGATATTCTCATAACTATTCGCTTTTCTATCAATTGTTCGAAAGTAATTTGTTCACACACCGTAGATTATGCTATCTTGAGAGAAGCCACTAGTGAAACCTATGGCCCCGGGTCTATTTTCCATCATATTAATCTCCCGTCAACTAGCTATTTCTATCGCTATTTATTTTGCAATCTTTACTTTCCAATCTATACAAAAATACCAAAAATATTTATCTTATTTTCTTTATCAGATCTCACCTTCGTATGTGACTGTGAAGGGATTGACAATCCTTTATCGCGTTGGTTGCGAGGTTCTTGTTTGTTTGTGCAGGTACTAGGCAACTTGCATGTAGTCTCCTACTGGATTGATACCTTGGTTCTCAAAATGTGAGGGAAATACTTACACTACTTTGCTGCATCACCCTTTCCTCTTCATGGGAAAACCAACGCATGCTCAAGAGGTAGCACTGCACAGAAGAATTATGACCATCATGAACCGCTAGGTGGCAGACCTATTGCAAGAGCAGGTACATATGTTATGAATGTTTGGCAAGCTCGATATGATGACTACTTGATAGTTTAGTGCACCATACTTTACGGCTTAGAACCAGGACTTCAAAAACGTTTTGAACGCCACATAGCATATGAGATGTTCCAAGAGATGAAATTGGTATTTCAGACTCATGCCCATGTCGAGAGGTATGAGACCTCTGACAAGTACTTTGCCTACAAGATGGAGGAGAATGGCTCAGCCAGTGAGCATGTGCTCATAATGTATGCGTACTACAATTGCTTGAATCAAGTGGGAGTTAATCTTCCAGATAAGATAGTGATTGACAGAATTCTCTAGTCACTATCACCAAGCTACTAGAACTTCATGATGAACTATAATATGCAAGGGATGACGAAAAATGATTCCCGAGCTCTTCGTGATGTTGAAATCGGCGAATGTAGAAATCAAGAAAGAGCTTCAACTGTTGACAATTAACAAGACTACTAGTTTCAAGAAAAGGGGCAAGTGGAAGAAAGGGAACTTCAAGAAGAATGGCAAGCAAGTTGCCACTCCCGGGAAGAAGCCCAAAGCTGGACCCAAGCCTGAAACTGAGTGCTTCTACTGCAAAGGAAATGGTCACTGGAAGCGGAACTGCCCCAAATACTTGGCGGATAAGAAGGATGGCCAAGTGAACAAAGGTATGATATACATGTTATTGATGTGTAGTTTACTAGTGCTCATATAAACCATTGGGTATTTGATACCAGTTCAGTTGCTGAGTTTAGTAACTCGAAACAAGAGTTGCAGAATGAACAGAGACTAGTTATGAGCGGAGTGACGATGTGTGTTGGAAGTGATTCCAAGGTTCATGCGATCACCACCGCACACTCCCTCTACCTTCGGGATTAGTGTTCAACCTAAAATAAATGTTATTTTATGTATGCCTTGAGCATGAATATGATTAGATCATGTTAATTGCAATACGGTTATTCATTTAAGTCAGAGAACTATTGTTGTTTTGTTTACATGAATAAAACCTTCTGTGGTCATACATCCAAGGTGAATGGTTTATTGAATCTCGATCGTAGTAATACACATATTCATAATATTGATGCCAAAATATGCAAAGTTGGTAATGATAGTGCAACATATTTTTGGCACTATCGTTTAGGTCATGTTGGTGTAAAGCGCATGAAGAAACTCCATGCGGATGGACTTTTGGAAATTACTTTATTATGAATCATTTGATGCTTCTGAACCAGGACTCGTGGGCAAGATGACTAAAACTCCGTTCTCCGGAACAATGGAGCGAGCCAGTGACTTATTGGAAATAATACAGACCGATGTATGCGGTCCAATGAGTGTTGAGGCACGCGGCGGGTATCGTTATTTTCTAACCTTCATAGATGATTTGAGCAGATATGGGTATATCTACTTCATGAAACACAAGTCTGAAACTTTTGAAAAGTTCAAAGATTTTCAGAGTGAACGGGAGAATCATCATAACAAGAAAATAAAATTTCTATGATCTGATCGCGGAGGCAAATATTTAAGTTACGAGTTTGGCCTTCATTTAAAACAATGTGGAATTGTTTCACAACTCACGCCACTTGGAACACCACAGCGTAATGGTGTATCCGAACGTCATAACCATACTTTATTGGATATGGTGCGTTCTATGATGTCTCTTACCGATTTACCACTATCGTTTTGGGGTTATGCATTAGAGACATATGCATTCACGTTAAATAGGGCACCATCTAAGTCCGTTGAGATGATACCGTATGAACTATGGTTTGGCAAGAAACCTAAGCTGTCGTTTCTTCAAGTTTGGGGTTGCGACACTTATGTCAAAAGGCTTCAGCCTGATAAGCTCGAACCCAAATCGGAGAAGTGATTCTTCATAGGATACCCTAAGGAAACAATTGGGTACACCTTCTACCATAGATCCGAAGGCAAGATCTTTGTTGCCAATAATGGAACATTTCTAGAGAAGAAGTTTCTCTCGAAAGAAGTGAGTGGGAGGAAAGTAGAACTAGATGAGGTAATCGTACCTTCTCTCAATTTGGAAAGTAGCACATCCGAGAAATCCGTTCCCATGATTCCTACACCAACTAGAGAGGAAGCTAATTATGATGATCATAAAACTTCGGATCAAGTTACTACTGGACCTCGTAGGTCGAACAGAGCATGTTCCGCACCAGAGTGGTATGGTAATCCTGTCCTGGAAGTCATGTTATTTGACCATGACGAATCTACTGTCGGTGTCAAAACCAGCGGATCTCGGGTAGGGGGTCACGAACTGTATGTCTAAGGTCGATGGTAACAGGAGACGGGGACATGATGTTTACCCAGGTTCGGGCCCTCTTGATGGAGGTAATACCCTACTTCCTGCTTGATTGATCTTGATGAATATGAGGATTACAAGAGTTGATCTACCACGAGATCGTAATGGCTAAACCCTAGATGTCTAGCCTGTATGATTGTGATTGCCTCTATGGACTAAACCCTCCGGTTTATATAGACACCGGAGGGGCCTAGGGTTGTACAAAGTTGGTTTACAGAGGAAGGAATCTTCATATTCGATCGCCAAGTTTGCCTTCCACGCAGAGGAGAGTCCCATCCGGACATGGGAGGAAGTCTTTGGTCTTGTATCTTCACGGCCCATCAGTCCGGCCCACGTCACATAGCCCGGACACCCGAGGACCCCTTAATCCAGGAATCCCTCAGTAGCCCCTGAACCAGGCTTCAATGATGATGTGTCCGGCGCACAGATTGTCTTCGGCATTGCAAGGCGGGTTCCTCCTCCGAATACTCCAAAGTAGTCTCCGAACACAGAAAACGTGTCCAGATCTGCAAAACAAGTACCACACACAACCGTAGAGAGTATAATATTTCATGGGTCCCATCTACTGACAACTTTTGTAGCGAGATGCCACGTCTCCACCTGGTCATTATTTCAAACCGTTTTTAGCCTCCCGCTCCATGTTTCAAGATGCGGTTTTTATTGGCACGTCTTATCGAAGCAGAGATCGTGTCCCCTTATTACGGGATCCTTCTCAATATGGGCGTGGGTAATCCAACCGTGTTGTTGGCGATTCCTTGGGAATAGGCGAGCTTTAAGGCCCGTGAGGAGGCGTTCGATATTCTTCGCCTTTATAAAGGGGTACAGACTCCATCTTTCTCCCCCCATGCCTACCTCTTCCTCAACCTTCCCAACCTCAGGCTCCAGTGCCCAGGATTTGATTTCTTCCATTGTTACTAGGCCCTCTAGTTATGTCTGGATCCATCTCCCAAGGTAGGTGGGAATCCTCCTCGGTTACCGAGGAGGATATCGCGAAGCTTTGGAAGGCGAGGTACCTGACTGCGAAAATCCCCCACAGGCTCCCTACTAAAGGGCAGGCCATCCCCACACCAAAATCTGGCGAGAGGGTGGTATTCATCTCCCAATTCCTCCGCGGGCTAGGGTTCGCTCTCCATCCCTTCGTTCACGGCGTCATGTTCTATTATGGGCTAGATCTTCATGATCTAGCTCCGGACTCTTTTCTCCACATCTCAGTGTTCGTCGTCGTGTGCGAAGACTTTCTCCGCATCCCCCCACACTTCGGCCTATGGCTCAAGACCTTCAATGTGAAGCCGAAGCTAGTTAATGGGGAACAAGCAGAGTGCGGCGGTGCTATGGTGAGCAAGCTTGCCAATACTAGATGGCCAAAAGGCACCTTCACGGAAACCTCCAACTCATGGCAACAAGAGCGGTTCTATATCACCGAATCTCGCGGCACCAAATGGGCAGCCGCACCTGTGATCCGATCCGGCCCTCCATTGCGGCTCGCATCGTGGATAAATAAGGGGCTAGACTGGGGATCCGCTGACGAAGTACGGATGTTGCAAAGTCGTATCTAGAGTATCCTTGAAATGGACATTGGCCTTATTAACGTGATCCAAGTGATGCTAGTCCGCCGGATCCTCCTGTGCCGGCGACTGCCTCTCCGTATGTGGGAGTTCAATCCGGAAGGACCGCGGACCCTTCAGCAATTCTTCGGCACAATGCACGAAGGGATGTGGAAACGATTCTTCAAGACTCAAAAGCAGTGGACGGACACGTCAGAGGACATCGGTCTCGACTGCAACCATCCGGATACCTCGGTAAGCACCCGATTTCTGACCGCAACTTTGTTGATTATCCCATAGTGATGTACTGAGAGTTCTATCTTTGACCAGGGCTGGATAAAGAAGGTGGAACGAATGAGGTGTTCAGCTCCACTTCCCGAAGACTCAGAAGATCCTGTGTTGACGAGGATGCTGATCCCGGCGCCGTATCAAGCGCTGGCGCAAGAGGACAAGAAGAAGAGCGAAGAGGCCGAAAGCGGCCTCCACTCTGCAGGTATGTCAGACTCTATGTCCGGGGAGACTGAAGCTCCTTCTTCGGAAGATGATGGGGAAGGAGAAGGCGATACCCCTTTCCCTCATGGGAGGAAAAGGAGTGCATCCAAAGACTTGGAGGTGGAAGCACCCAAGAGAGGGAAGGTATCCCTACCATATGGTTCGGGTTCCGAAGCCGATATCATCGCAAAGCACTTCTCTAGGGATAAGCCCCTTGCCGAATCATAAGTGAACACAGATGCTCTAGACATACCCCGTTCTTTTCGGGTTGCGGGGGTAACATTTAAACTATATGCTTGCAGTTCGGCCCACAGTACACCCCGACAGTCCTCCTCATCAGGGCACTTATCTCCGGGGATGATGGAAAGCAAGACGCCTTATCATGCTTCCTCACCTCTTAGGGCAGATGACTTTGAGGTGTCATCTCGGAGAATCTCCCCTGACCATCAAGAGGCGTGGGGGATAATGAAGACAACGCCCGAGGGTGGTACTTCAATCATTAAGGGTCCAGGGGGCGCAGCCCCTACGGGGGCCAGCAATGAAGGCCCCGAACTATCCAGCTTATAGCCGAAGACGACTCTAGGGTCGAGCCGATGTACCCCTTTGAAGGGAATGCATCCTCCCGCAGCAGCATCCAGGAATCCGGAGGTGCCGGACACTCTGATGGGCACATTACAAAGTGTGTCCATCTCAGAGGAACATCGTACCTTAATGGGTACGGTAGTTGAAAGGGTTCTGTCCACGGGAAGCGGAGTAAATGAAGCTTTCCTGGGCCTGTTGAGAGGCTTCAAGGTACGCAATGTAATAGCTTAACTATTTGTATATGCATAATGCGACCGTGTACAGGTAGTAGCCCTTGAGACTCTGGTCGTCTTTCACAGGGAGGCGATCAGAGGATTAAAAAGATATGCTCAGGAAGTGAACTAATTAATTTGAACACAGGTTGTTACGTCGATGGCGACCGCCCAAGCTACGGAAGTTGTAGATCTAAAGTAGAAACTTGAGTTAGCGGATGAGGACACCACTCTTATTAACAGGCGGCTCGACGAGGCACAAGGTATGTGTTGGGCAGCTTTTTTATGCATGTATATTAGTATGAGCATGAGGCTGAAAATCATATACTGTGACATGCATAACTGTAGATAGTGCTGCCGCGGTTGCGACCCTTCGGGCTGAACTTGCCCGGGCCAAGGAGCATGCCAGAGTGAGTGACGCGGCTGCCAAGAAGGCGGCTGCGGATTTAAAGGCTGAACAGGCCGCTCAGCGCCAGTGCCAAGAGAGAATGTCTACCATGGAGCGGGAGATGAAGGATGCCACTAGCAGGTGCAAATCTCTCAAGGAGGATAACAAAGCTAAGGCAGCCAAACTCGACAAAGCCTTACTAGAGGCGAAAGAAGCGCGATCCGAATATAGAGTGGCTCGGGAGGAGATCCGGCGGGCTGGGGAGATAGCGGCTGGTAAACCCTTTCTTTTACAGACTAAGTTTGGCGACCCCAAGTATGCTCTGCTTAACCAAATGTGGAGTTCTCCAGACGCGTTCTTGGATCTGTCGAAGAGTGCTTCCGACGCGGCGCTGTTCTTCCAAGCACAGGAAGGACATGCTGCAGAGAGGCTTTTCTGGTCGCAGTTCAACGTGGCAAGGCGTCCGGCGTTGCTGAACGAACAGATGGCCCAGTGGGCCGAGCTACACAAGATGTCTGGAGCTGCCATGAAGGACGTCGTGGTTCGGCTATGGCCGGCTGAACCCATTCCGAGTAGCTATTTCGGTTTGGTGTAGCGGCTTGTCAATTCAGTGCCGCGTATTGATGCCGTCAAGTTGTTTATGTGCATAGTAGGTGCCCGGATGGCCTTCGCCCACGTCAAGATGTGCTGGGCAATGATGAAGGCCACCGATGTTGCAACTAAGGGTCCGCCTAGAGGCAAGGACCATCGCACGCTGGAGCATTATTTCAAGGATGTCCGAGAGGGCGCCCGCTTGATAGAGGGTCAGTGCTCGAAGGATATTATATTTGAATAAATGTACCAGAATTGTGAAAACAATATTATGATATGTTAAAGCTGTGTTATATACCTTTGCCATTATTTCCTCCTATGCGGTCGTTTCTTATAACCTTTAAGTTTGCCAGTCGTCGGCTTCGGCCCCCTCGCGTATAGTGCAGGGGTGTTTGGAATAGCTCCTGATCACTCTTGACCCAACGTCTTGGTCCAGGACGGAGGTGTTAGTGCGGGGAACTAGGCAATCAGACTATAGGGCTTTAACACCTTCACTTAGCCATAGGAGTTTTACGGCGGGTCTATTATGTAGTCCCTTATATCCACGTAGTTATCCGAATATGGTTGTGTTGCATAGGTGACCAAAGAAAAAATGGTCCTTCGTGTAATACGGAAGAAATCACAGAAGATTTTGATAAGTCACCGAGTGGTTGACCAGCTCTCGCCGCATCATGACAGTCAGTTTTTGGCTTCCTCTACTAAGGTGTTTAACCAGGTGAACCGGAAACATAATCGCAGTAGTTCTCCCTTTACTACCCTAGCCGATAAGACGGAACGTAGGGTAGCAAGCACAGGAGCCAGGCAACCCAATTATTGACCAAAGGCATGATTCGGAGCTGATGCATATAATGCCAAACTCGTGACGCCGAAGTATGCTATAGAGCTATTCAAACTTTTTCGGCAACCCATATGCTGCCATATCTAGCCCCTGGCGATTTTGTGTCGAGGTGTCGAGGCCTGAGGGAAAAACCTTTGTACAGGTTTCAAATAGGGTTTTCGTGGTCCACAAAAAATCTTTTGGACCTCCTGTCGCACGTCTGCGCTGCCTGTGCTTCCACGAAAAAGGCTTCCTTAAAGGGAGCGATCCCCGGTTATTTGTAGGAAAACCGGGCTCATAAAGAGTCCTTTCATGTCCATAGGACGGACCAGTATTGATTCACCTGTGGCAAAAATATAAGAAAATAGTTAGTAAGAAGAGAAAAGGCTAAAGTTTGGATGAACCGCTTTGTAGGCCTGTCCGTATTGTGCCTTTGCCGATGACCAAGGTATTTAGAGTGCATAATTATGTACGCGTGGTGCAAACTCTGCGGGTATAAGCAGTGAACGACGGAGGCGGACCCGCTAATCTAGCTCTAAAATTGACCAGTCCTGTGTAGTAGATGCCGGCGATTTAATGACCGATGAGATATGCGGCTTGAGGAGACCGCTTTGTACTTCGGCGGTGATTTCCACAGTGTGCCCCTCAGTGCGGAGGGAGCATTCCGTGTTTTCGTTGACCATTATGGTGCCGTGTGGACTGGGCATCTTAAGCTTTAGATAGGCGTAGTTTGGAATCACATTGAAACGAGCACATTATAACCTTTAAGTGTCTTGATAGAGTAAATTGAGGCTACTGCCGCCGTCCATGAGGACTTGCGTGAGATGGAATACGCTGATAATTGGACCAAGGACCAGAGCTGCTGAACCTCCGTGATGAATAATGATTGGGTGGTCCTTATGATCAAAAGTGATCGAGCAGGCCGCCCATGGATTGAATTGTGGGGCGCCCGGCTTTATGGAGTGGTTGTCTCGTAGTTCGTGCTTGTGCTCCCTTTTAGAGGTATGCGTCACATATATCATGTTGAATATTTTTACTTCGGGGGGAAATTGCTTCTATCCCCCGGTGCTCGGTAGGCGAGCCTCTTCTTCTTCACTGTCGCTGGGCGACCCTTTTCTTTTGTGTTCGGCATTGAGCTTGTCGGCTTGTTTGAAAACCCAACATTTTCTGTTGGTATGGTTGGCGGGTTTATCGGGGGTGCCGTGGATCTGACATGGGCGATCGAGTATGCGGTCCAAGCTGGATGAGCCCAGATTGTTTCTTTTAAATGGCTTCTTCCGCTGGCCGGACTTGGAGCCACTGAATCCGGCGTTAACTGCCGTGTCATCGGTATTGTCACCGTTGCTTTGACGCTTGTGTCTATTGCGTCGGGGTTTGCCGTTGCTATTTCTAGCTTCAGAGGTGCCAGGTTTTGCTTACATTCTTGAAGCTACGGGCTAGCCAGCTATCTTCGCCCGTGCAAAAGCAGGTCATAAGTGCCGTGAGGGCTGCCATAGACTTTGGTTTTTCTTGACCGAGGTGTCGGGCGAGCCATTCATCGCGGATGCCGTGCTTAAAGGCCGCTAGGGCTTCTGCATCCGGACAGTCGATGATCTGGTTCTTTTTAGTTAGTAACCTAGTCTAGAATTCTCTGGCTGACACTCTAGGCTGTTGAACTATGTGAGTTAAGTCATCGGCATCTGGAGGTTGGACGTATGTACCTTGGAAGTTGTCAATGGGATCGACACCTATGGGATCACAAGAATCCCTACTACGGTTGCGGGGCGCAGGGTCGTGATAAGAGCGGATCAAACAGATAGCACACGGTTCGTTTATCCAGGTTCGGGCCGCGGGGGTGCGTAAAACCCTACTCCTGCTTTGGTGGATTGTATATCAGTGTTCTTGAGCTAGCTATGGGGCGTGAGGAGCTCCAAAAAGCCGAATCCTCCTCCTGGTCGCCGGGCCTCCTTTTATAGGAAAGGGGGTTGCCACAGTAGCACCAGGCGGTGGAAAGGGAACAGTGATGTGAGGTTATCCCTCGCATTACATGACAAGGCGCATTTAATGCATCTTGCCCAGGTGTCCTTGCTTTATCGGGGACGGGGGAGAGCCCTGTCTCGTCCGTCGCCGCTCCCTCTCGCGTCGACACGCACCCTGGCCAGCGGCGCCCGCGGTGCCATGTAGGCAGGCAGGCAGCTGAGGTGGCGCAGTGGTGGGTCTCCATGAAGATCTACATGCCGCCACGCGGGTGCCTGCCCAGCTGGTTGGGTCGGCAGCTGCATGCGAACGCCGGGGGAGGTTTGACTGGCGTGGGCCTGAAGGTGGCCCAACGGGTGTTCTTGGCAAGGGTCTTGCCGTGGCGCCTGCTGTCATCCCCAGCAAGGCTCTTGTCGGGGGCCTTGTGGTCCTCCTTAGCTGGGATCCCGCAAAGGACCATCATCTTCTGAAGGGTGTATCTGATCTTGAATGTCTTCACAAAGATCTGCATGCCACCACGGGGATGTCTCCCGAATCCTTGCCCCATGGGGGCAGTGGACTCAAGGGTGACTCACTCCGTAGGTGTGGGGCGAGCTGCCACGGCAAGGGTCTTGTCGGGTTTGCTAAAACCGTCTCCCGTCAAGGATCTTGCCAGGGGAGGGGTCCGCTTCGTCCCCTTTGCTCTTTGTGGTCTTGGTCTTGGCGTCGTTCTGCTTCTCCTGAGCTTCGGCCTTACCTTGGCTCACCTCCCTTGCCTTGCTCAGTGTGGTGGTGTCCATGGCTCAGATTGCCCGTGCACAGTTATAGGGGGTAAAAAAAGCGTACCCCTCTTTTTGTACACCGACAGGAGCCCCCGGGCCTAGGCCACACGTAAGTGCGATCGCGTCGTTGGGCTAGGCCCAAAAAACGGTGCGCGGGCAGGCGGGGCGGTTTTTACCATGGTAAGTCTCTTCGCGCGTTGCGCTTCCCATGCTTCCCGCGCGCGGCGCGGCATGGGGAGGCGTGTGTGACGTGGGCGGCATGCGTGGGGTTGCTTCCCGCGGGCATGCGTCACATCACAGTTAATGTGAAAGGAGGTGGCCCGCATTTTTCCCCCATAAGAAGGAATAACCATGGGCGCGCTGCTCACTTTCTCCTCTTCCCTCGTGCCTTTCCGATCTCAGAGCCGTCGTCCCCTTTCTACCTTCCTTCCTAAGCTTTCGCTGTCGCCCACCGCCGCTGCTTTGCCATCCCCCTTCCTCAGCCCTCTGAACTTCTTGGTCGCCATGGCTCCCAAATTCGCCAAGGGCAAGGGGGTGGCTAAGGGCGCCGGGACGGTGGAGCCGCCGGAGAGTGCGCTGTTGGGGGACCGGACGAAGTCCGCCTTCTTCTTCCCCTCGATGGTTGATGTTCAAGAGCTCTGGGCCTCCTTCAAGCCCCTATGGGGAGTGAAGACGGGGGAGAGGGTTCGGGACACCCGGTGACGCGCATCATTCCTGCCGCTTGCGCTGATCCTGCCTCAAATTGGTACCCCTTCTTCGTTGACTACTTTTCTTGCGGGCTATGCCCTCCTTTCTCCGATTTCTTCTGTGACGTTATGCGCACCTTCGGCTTTCGCCTCTTGGATTTTACTCCGAATGCGGTGGCGTGCATGTCTTTCTTCGCGCATCTTTGCGAAGGTTTTGCCGGGGTGCAGCCCAACATGGCGCTCTTCCGCCATTACTTCTTCCCTCGAATCTAGCCGGGAGGAGCCGTCTCCGGTTGCGTCACCTGGATCCCAAGATCCAAGGGGGCGTACCCGGACGGTGCCATGAAGGAGAGGTGGGAGGAATGGCGTGGCCGGTGGTGCTAGATTGAAGATGAGAACCCGCCAGAATTCTGCAAGGTCCGCCAAGCGCCGCTGGTCCGCGGCAGCGATTGGAGTGATGTCGATGCCCCCGATGGGAGGCTCACCGTCGCCATCACTAGGATTCTCCGGCTCACCCAGGCCGGACTCACCCTTGAGATGATCGGGGCGGACTTCATTCGCCACCGGATCGCCCCGTTGCACAGCAAGGGGAGGCCAGCTTGGCTCTTCACGAACCCGGCTGACATTATGCGACTCCGCCCCGGCCTCGATCACAACTTCACAGTGCTGGCGCATGCCCACTTCTGCCAGCGGCTTTTCCAGCTTGATGTGTGTCGCGATGGCGAGGTCGAGCGGACCGGCAAGGCCGCGAGGGCTGCCGCAAAGGTTGGCAAGGCCCTCAAGGGGCCATTTTTCAAGCTGCCAGCGGGGGTGGTCCCGTTGTGCAACAATTCACGTTGGTCCGAGATCTTCGCCATGATGCCGGACTGTAATGCGCACGGCCCTGTCCCGAGCTGGAAGGAGCCGAAGGTCGAGGATGTGCAGCAATTCTTCGACACCCTGATCGAGGTGTACGTCAATGCCGACACCGAGCGGTGGCTTATCATGGACACCACCCAGGCAGAGCTAGACTACATCGCCACTAGGGTGAGGGAGGCACAGCTTGCCATGGAGGCCGGCAGCGCCGAGGGCGTGGAGGACGTGGCCGCAACGGCGGCGGAGGAAGAGGAGCTCTCTCGGTGGGCGGCGGCCTACGGGGAGGTCAGCAGCGCCAACACCGGATCTCCGCTCATCGAAGACGCAGCCGACGAGTCGTCGGGGGAGGAGGAGGACACGGCGGAGGGCTCGACACCAACCAGGAGAAGAGGGCGAGTCCCGCGGCGGGCTGGCTCCGGTGAGCCGGCCTGGCCCGGCAGGGCTACGCGGCCTCAATTGACCCTGGAGGGGTCTGGGCGCCACACGAGGGCCTCAGCGGCCAAGAGGCTGACGAAGGCCGCTGAGAAGAAAAAGAAGACAGCCCCTTCCTCATCCGGGCGCGTACAAACCCCGCCGCCTCCTTCGCCTCCTTCGGGAGGCGTCGACTCGGATGATGATGCGGAGCTCCCTTTTGTTCTCGGGCCTCTCAGTCCGGAGAGGAAAAGGAAACTGGTGGAAGAGGAGGAGACGGATGACGAGTAAGTTCTCCGTTCCTTACTATCATTTCCATTTCCTTGAATTGGGTCGCTTGTCTTGATCCATTTTTGCTTCCGTAGGGAGATAGAGACATTGTCCCAGAGGGCGAAGAGGGCGAGGACCTTGGCGAGCAGCCAGCCCCCGGCTGGGGCTTCAAAGACACCACTGGTGGTGCTGAGCAGCTCGGACAGCAGCCCCCGGCATAGCCCCCAGCGTAAGTTCGTCACCCTCTTCTTACTCGACATGTGGTAGGTGCTCGATGCCATGACGCTGACCTTGCCGGGTTTGCAGGAGGGGAGTGGCAGGAGGAGGAGACACAGAGGGCTACTCCCAACACACCACCCCCATCGACTACGCCGCCGTGGGGGGCGTCCCCGGCAAGGGCATCAGGCATGGAGCCCACACCCATGGAGGAAGAGGGGAACTTGGGCGCTGGTGGCTCTGCCACGGCGCCAAATGTTGGCGGAGAGGGGACTTCTGCTTCACAGCCTGGCACTGGTGAGTCGCCTGTCCTTCGTCTCTGTTTTTCCCTTATTCTTTTCTTGGCTTCATTGCTCCCGTTGCTGCCCAGGCCCTCCTTCAACAGGTATGGAGGACGTGGATACCGTTGCTGGGAACGTTGCCGAGGAGGCCGCCAAGGATGCTGCCGAGGACACCGCGGCGGGGGCCGCCAAGGCGACCGGCGAGGCTTCTGCCGAGGGCACCAGCGGTGGTCCTGCCGGTGGGGCCGGCAAGGCCTCCACCGAAGAAGAGGTGGTGGGTGACCAGCCTCCTTCCTCCTCAACGTCGGGCCCCGGCAGGTATCTGAAGGTGGGCGACAATCTCTTCGTCCACCTCCCAGGGGCATCAAGCCGGTCGCCCGCCGAAGGGGAAGTTTTTGACGGCGAGGTGCTTGCCGCCACCGGGCTCGAGGTGGTTGATGAGCCGGGGGTTGGTGGCGACGGTTCCCCAGAAGAGCAGCTTTTCCGTGCCATGGGGGCCAATTTCCGGAAGCTCCATGTGCTCTACCGTGCTCGCCTGGACAAGGTCAAGTCCAGGATGGCAACGGTGGACAACGCGGAGGTGGACTTCAAGGCGCGCGTTGCCGAGACGCAGACCTGGTTCCACCAGGCTCGCGAGGAGCAGAGGGCCTTCCAGGAGAAATTGGCCGAGCGTGATGTGGAGCTCACCATGAAGATGGTCGACATCGAGAAGGCCCAGGAAAAGGCGGCGAACTTGGCTGCCGCGGCCGAGGCCGCCCGGAACCAGCAGCAAGCCACCTTGGATTCCCAGGAAGAGGACCTCACCGCGCGTGAGGCGAAGCTTGCCGCAGCGCTCCGTGGCAAGGATGAGGAGCTTGAGGCCCTTGTCGCGCGGTGGACTCACGAGCTGGAGCAGAGGCACAAGGAGGCACTGGATGCCCAGGCTCTGGCCCATGCCGGTAAGGTAAGGGAGTTGGAGGTGGCGCAGGACGAGCTGAAGGAGCAGGCCCTCAAGCTGTCCAACGAGAAGAACACGCTCAACAGCGCCTTGGTGGAGGCGCAAGGAGCGGTCGTCAGCAGGGATGGGGAGCTCTCCGATGCGCAAAACTCTGTCAGAGACCTCAAGCTGAAGCTGGAGGATCTCGAGAAGATGTTGTCGGAGAGCAGGGCTCGGGAGGAGACCTTGACCAGGAGCCTGGAGGAGGAGAAGCAACTGCGGGCGGACGAGGCCGCCTCCCACAAGGATTATGTGGCGAGCGAGAACAGATTGATCAGCCGCCTGGAGGAGGTCGCCGCCAGGGTCACCTCGCAGTTGGCCACCATGGGGATGCCACACGTGAGGTACGCCCTTGAGCGCAGCGGGACCGTCAACACCAAGTTGACCCTGTTCTTCGAGGGCGTCCTCGGAGCCTTGGCGTATCTTCACTCCAACAGGGCAGCCACGCTGGCCGAGGAGGCCCGGCGACTTTGCCGGAAGGTCGTGACCAAGGTCCTCACCAAGACGGTGTACTGGAATCCCGATCTTGACTTCGCGGCCGCGATGAAGAGCTTGCCGGATGGTGCTAACCTCACGGTGCTCAAGGAACGCATCAAGCCCATCACCGACTGCATTGACGAAATCAAGAGGGTGGAAGGCCAGCGCCGGGATTAGGCATCCCGTTCTTCTTTGCCGCTGCGGGTTCCCGACCAAGACAAATTTTATCTTTAGTTAGAACCGCAGCTATGATGTGATGTAATATAACTTTGAAGTACTCTTAATTTTCATGCATGTTATTTCCTCGTTCGATTCCTCTTTGTATGCGTGCCCTACATCGATCGGGAAGGCTTGCCGGCGCGGAAGCCCCTAGCGGCGTTTTGGGGACGGATCCCCATGGCCAGCCAGGTACGCGTGCTGCCGGACGAGCCACCTTTCCGTTCTGAACGCAGCCGCTCGAACTGTCGAGCTTGACTCGAGTCTGAATCGAGGGCGTTGCAGATCGCGGAAGGCTACTCTGCCATTCTCAATGCAGTCGCTTGAGCTGTTGAGCGGACTCGAAACAGGGCAAGGGCGTTGCCGATCGTGGTAGAGCCCCTGGCGTGCAGGTTTCTCATACAAAGCAAATATCTCCGGGGGGAATAACCTCAAATAAGAAGGGTAGCACAAATAAGGGTTCAGTGCAACTTAGCTTCTGTTTGTGATCGCTCGAGTGTCGATCTTATAGCCTCCTTTCTTCTTCAAGGGTCATGAGGACGAAGGAGCGCCCGGCTAACTGCTAGAGCCGATTCTCACAACTGCGCACCCTACCTGGCGTGCCAAAGATGTCGGTGGGATCGACAACTATGGGATCACAAGAATCCCTACTACGGTTGCGGGGCACGGGGTCGTGAGAAGAGCGGATCAAACAGATAGCACACGGTTCGTTTATCCAGGTTCGGGCCGCGGGGGTGCGTAAAACCCTACTCCTGCTTTGGTGGATTGTATATCAGTGTTCTTGAGCTAGCTATGGGGCGTGAGGAGCTCCAAAAAGCCGAATCCTCCTCCTGGTCGCCTCGGGCCTCCTTTCATAGGAAAGGGGGTTGCCACAGTAGCACCAGGAGGTGGAAAGGGAATAGTGATGTGAGGTTTTCCCTCGCATTACATGACAAGGCGCATTTAATGCGTCTTTCCCAAGTGTCCTTGCTTTATCGGGGACGGGGGAGAGCCCTGTCTCGTCCGTCGCCGCTCCCTCTCGCGTCGACACGCGCCCTGGCCAGCGGCGCCCACGGTGCCATGTAGGCAGGCAGGCAGCTGAGGTGGCGCGGTGGTGGGTCTCCACGAAGATCTGCATGCCGCCACGCAGGTGCCTGCCCAGCTGGTTGGTTCGGCAGCTGCATGCGAACGCCGGGGGAGGTTTGACTGGCGTGGGCCTGAAGGTGGCCCAACGGGTGTTCTTGGCAAGGGCCTTGCCGGGGCCCTGGCAAGGGTATTGCCGTGGCGCGTGCTGTCATCCCCGGCAAGGCTCTTGCCGGGGGCCTTGTAGTCCTCCTTAGCTGGGATCCCGCCAAGGATCATCATCTTCTGAAGGGTGTATCTGATATTGAATGTCTTCACAAAGATCTGCAGGCCACCATGGGGATGTCTCCCGAATCCTTGCCCCATGGGGGCAGTGGACTCAAGGATGACTCACTCCGTAGGTGTAGGGCGAGCTGCCATGGCAAGGGTCTTGCCGGGTTTGCTAAAACCATCTCCCGGCAAGGATCTTGCCGGGGGAGGGGTCCGCTTCGTCCCCTTTGCTCTTTGTGGTCTTGGTCTTGGCGTCGTTCTGCTTCTCCTGAGCTTCGGCCTTACCTTGGCTCACCTCCCTTGCCTTGCTCAGTGTGGTGGTGCCCGTGGCTCAGACTTCCCGTGCACAGTTATAGGGGTACAAAAAGCGTACCCCTCTTTTTGAACACCGACAGGAGCCCCTGGGCCTGGGCCACACGTAAGCGCAATCGCGTCGTTGGGCTAGGCCCAAAAAATGGTGCGCGGGCAGGCGGGGCGGTTTTTACCGTGGTAAGTCTCTTCGCGCGCTGCGCTTCCCATGCTTCCCACGCGTGGCGCGACGTGGGGAGGCGTGTGTGACGTGGGCGGTATGCGTGGGGTTGCTTCCCGCAGGCATGCGTCACATCACAGTTAATGTGAAAGGAGGCGGGACACATGCCCATGTTTTCCCCCTACCTGGCGCACCAAAGATGTCGGTGGGATCGACACGTATGGGATCACAAGAATCCCTACTACGGTTGCGGGGCGCGAGGTCGTGAGAAGAGCGGATCAAACAGATAGCACACGGTTCATTTATCCAGGTTCGGGCCGCGGGGGTGCGTAAAACCCTACTCCTGCTTTGGCGGATTGTATATCCGTGTTCTTGAGCTAGCTATGGGGCGTGAGGAGCTCCAAAAAGCCGAATCCTCCTCTTGGTCGCCTCGGGCCTCCTTTCATAGGAAAGGGGGTTCCCACAGTAGCACCAGGAGGTGGAAAGGGAACAGTGATGTGAGGTTATCCCTCGCATTACATGACAAAGCGCATTTAATGCGTCTTTCCCAGGTGTCCTTGCTTTATCAGGGACGGGGGAGAGCCCTGTCTCGTCCGTCGCCTCTCTCTCTCACGTCGACACGTGCCTTGGCCAGCGGCGCCCGCGGTGCCATGTAGGCAGGCAGGCAGCTGAGGTGGCGCAGTGGTGGGTCTCCACGAAGATCTACATGCCGCCACGCAGGTGCCTGCCCAGGTGGTTGGGTCGGCAGCTGCATGCGAATGGCGGTGGAGGTTTGACTGGCGTGGGCCTGAAGGTGGCCCAACGGGTGTTCTTGGCAAGGGCCTTGCCGGGGCCCCGGCAAGGGTCTTGCCATGGCGCGTGCTGTCATCCCCGGCAAGGCTCTTGCCGGGGGCCTTGTGGTCCTCCTTAGCTAGGATCCCGCCAAGGATCATCATCTTCTGAAGGGTGTACTGATCTTGAATGTCTTCACAAAGATCTGCATGCCACCACAGGGATGTCTCCCGAATCCTTGCCCCATGGGGGCAGTGGACTCAAGGGTGACTCACTCCGTAGGTGTGGGGCGAGCTGCCACGGCAAGGGTCTTGCCGGGTTTGGTAAAACCCTCTCCCAGCAAGGATCTTGCCGGGGGAGGGGTCCGCTTCGTCCCCTTTGCTCTTTGTGGTCTTGGTCTTGGCGTCGTTCTGCTTCTCCTGAGCTTCGGCCTTACCTTGGCTCACCTCCCTTGCCTTGCTCAGTGTGGTGGTGCCCGTGGCTCAGACTGCCCGTGCACAGCTATAGGGGTACAAAAAGCGTACCCCTCTTTTTGTACACTGACAGGAGCCCCCGGGCCTGGGCCACACGTAAGCGCAATCGCGTCGTTGGGCTAGGCCCAAAAAACGGTGTGCGGGCAGGCGGGGCGGTTTTTACCGTGGTAAGTCTCTTCGCGCGCTGCGCTTCCCATGCTTCCCGCATGTGGCGCGGCGTGGGGAGGCATGTGTGACGTGGGCGGCATGCATGGGGTTGCTTCCCGCGGGCATGCGTCACATCACAGTTAATGTGAAAGGAGGCGGCCCGCGTTTTCCCCCTACCTGGCGCGCCAAAGATGTTGGTGGGATCGACACCTATGGGATCACAAGAATCCCTACTACGGTTGCGTGGCGCGGGGTCGTGAGAAGAGCGGATCAAACAGATAGCACACGGTTCGTTTATCCCGGTTCGGGCCGCGGGGGTGCGTAAAACCCTACTCCTGCTTTGGTGGATTGTATATCAGTGTTCTTGAGCTAGCTATGGGGCTTGAGGAGCTCCAAAAAGCCGAATCCTCCTCCTGGTCGCCTCGGGCCTCCTTTCATAGGAAAGGGGGTTGCCACAGTAGCACCTGGAGGTGGAAAGGGAACAGTGATGTGAGGTTATCCCTCACATTACATGACAAGGCACATTTAATGCATCTTTCCCAGGTGTCCTTGCTTTATCGGGGACGGGGGAGAGCCCTGTCTCGTCCGTCGCCGCTCCCTCTCTAGTTGACACGCGCCCTGGCCAGCGGCGCCCGCGGTGCCATGTAGGCAGGCAAGCAGCTAAGGTGGCGCGGTGGTGGGTCTCCACGAAGATCTGCATGCCGCCACGCATGTGCCTGCCCAGCTGGTTGGGTCGGCAGCTACATGCGAACGGCGGTGGAGGTTTGACTGGCGTGGGCCTGAAGGTGGCCCAACGGGTGTTCTTGGCAAGGGCCTTGCCGGGGCCCTCGCAAGGGTCTTGCCATGGCGCGTGCTGTCATCCCCGGCAAGGCTCTTGCCGGGGGCCTTGTGGTCCTCCTTAGCTGGGATCCCGCCAGGGATCATCATCTTCTGAAGGGTGTATCTGATCTTGAATGTCTTCACAAAGATCTGCATTCCACCACGGGGATGTCTCCCAAATCCTTGCCCCATGGGGGCAGTGGACTCAAGGGTGATGCACTCTGTAGGTGTGGGGCGAGCTGCCACGGCAAGGGTCTTGCCGGGTTTGTGAAAACCGTCTCCCGGCAAGGATCTTGCCGGGGGAGGGGTCCGCTTCGTCCCCTTTGCTCTTTGTGGTCTTGGTCTTGGTGTCGTTCTACTTCTCCTGAGCTTCGGCCTTACCTTGGCTCACCTCCCTTGCCTTGCTCAGTGTGGTGGTGCCCGTGGCTGAGACTGCCCGTCCATAGTTATAGGGGTACAAAAAGCGTACCCCTCTTTTTGTACACCGACAGGAGCCCCCGGGCCTGGGCCACACGTAAGCGCAATCGCGTCGTTGGGCTAGGCCCAAAAAACGGTGCGCGGGCAGGCGGGGCGGTTTTTACCGTGGTAAGTCTCTTCACATGCTGCGCTTCCCATGCTTCCCGCGCGTGGCACGGCGTGGGGAGGCGTGTGTGACATGGGCGTCATGCGTGGGGTTGCTTCACGCGGGCATGCGTCACATCACAGTTAATGTGAAAGGAGGCGGCCCGCGTTTTCCCCCTACCTGGCGCGCCAAAGATGTTGGTGGGATCGACACCTATGGGATCACAAGAATCCCTACTACGGTTGCGTGGCGCGGGGTCGTGAGAAGAGCGGATCAAACAGATAGCACACGGTTCGTTTATCCCGGTTCAGGCCGCGGGGGTGCGTAAAACCCTACTCCTGCTTTGGTGGATTGTATATCAGTGTTCTTGAGCTAGCTATGGGGCTTGAGGAGCTCCAAAAAGCCGAATACTCCTCCTGGTCGCCTCGGGCCTCCTTTCATAGGAAAGGGGGTTGCCAGAGTAGCACCTGGAGGTGGAAAGGGAACAGTGATGTGAGGTTATCCCTCGCATTACATGACAAGGCACATTTAATGCATCTTTCCCAGGTGTCCTTGCTTTATCGGGGACGGGGGAGAGCCCTGTCTCGTCCGTCGCCGCTCCCTCTCGCGTCGACACGCGCCCTGGCCAGCGGCGCCCACGGTGCCATGTAGGCAGGCAGGCAGCTAAGGTGGCGCGGTGGTGGGTCTCCACGAAGATCTGCATGCCGCCACGCAGGTGCCTGCCCAGCTGGTTGGGTCGGCAGCTACATGCGAACGGCGGTGGAGGTTTGACTGGCGTGGGCCTGAAGGTGGCCCAATGGGTGTTCTTGGCAAGGGCCTTGCCGGGGCCCTCGCAAGGGTCTTGCCATGGCGCGTGCTGTCATCCCCGGCAAGGCTCTTGCCGGGGGCCTTGTGGTCCTCCTTAGCTGGGATCCCGCCAGGGATCATCATCTTCTGAAGGGTGTATCTGATCTTGAATGTCTTCACAAAGATCTGCATGCCACCACGGGGATGTCTCCCGAATCCTTGCCCCATGGGGCGAGCTGCCACGGCAAGTGTCTTGCCGGGTTTGCTAAAACCGTCTCCCGGCAAGGGCCTTACCGGGGGAGGGGTCCGCTTCGTCCCCTTTGCTCTTTGTGGTCTTGGTCTTGGTGTCATTCTGCTTCTCCTGAGCTTCGGCCTTACCTTGGCTCACCTCCCTTGCCTTGCTCAGTGTGGTGGTGCCCGTGGCTCAGACTGCCCATGCACAGTAATAGGGGTACAAAAAGCGTACCCCTCTTTTTGTACACTGACAGAAGTTGTCGCGAAACGCGTCTTCCAAGTCCTCCTAGCTGCCAATGGAGTTTTCTGGCAGGCTGTTTAACCAGTGCCGAGCTGGTCCCTTGAGTTTTAGCGGGAGGTATTTGATGGCATGAAGATCATCGTCGCGGGCCATATGAAAATGGAGAAGAAAGTCCTCAATCCATACCACGGGATTTGTTGTTCGATTGTATGATTCGATATTCACGAGTTTAAACCCTTCTAAGAATTCGTGCTCCATTACTTCATCAGTGAAGCAGAGGGGGTGTGCGGTGCCTCTATATCGGGCCAAGTCGCGACGTAGCTCGGATGGAGTCCGTCTGCATTTTTTGGCCCGGACATGGTTATGCTTATCACGTCTGGCTAGGTAGCCGTCATCGCGCGTCGAGGCATGCCCCTGTTGAGGGAGTCCTGGACTAAGGGGTCCTCGGGCGTCCGGCCTGTTATCTATGGGCCGGACTGATGGGCTGTGAAGATATGAAGACCGAAGATGGTGCCCATGTCCGGATGGGACTCTCCTTGGCATGGAAGGCAAGCTTGGCGAACAACTATGAAGATTCCATATTATGTAACCGACTCTATGTAACCCTAGACCCCCCGGTGTCTATATAAACCAGAGGAATTAGTTCGGATAGGGGACACTCAATACCGTAGTCATACAGGCTAGACTTCTAGGGTTTAGCCATTACAATCTCATGGTAGATAAAGTCTTGTAATACTCGTATTCATCAATATCAATCAAGCAGGACGTAGGGTATTACCTCCATCAAGAGGGCCCGAACCTGGGTAAAGCTTCGTGTCCCCTGTCTCCTGTTACCATCAACCTTAGACGCACAGTTCGGGACCCTCTACCCAAGATCCGCCGGTTTTGACACCGACATTGGTGCTTTCATTGAGAGTTCCACTGTGCCGTCGTCGCAGTGGTTGATGGCTCGACTTATCATCAAGGAAAATATTACCTCCGAAGGAACACTGGCCTCGGGCCAAACCCTCTGGCTGCGCGATTTTACCATGATCGCTAGCTCGGCCTCTGAGCCAGCGAGGATGACCTCTCGAGTCATCGAAAAATGCATCTGCGTTGATTCTAAATACGCCAAACGGATGGATCCGACGGAGTTATCGTCTTTGAACGAACTCCTAGATCGCATTACCGCTCTGGGAGTCGCTATAGACTACGATCGGGTTGGGCTTAAACCCGACCAGAGAGAGATTAATTCTCCACCGATCACCCACCAGATAGCGGTAGTCGAGGAGCAAGATAACCCTTCCTCTACATTGAGGACGAATTATGTTCGGATCTCCAACCTCGAGAAGCCGAACACTAACCGGCAGAAGGACATGCCTTGCCCTCCGAACTTAGAGTCGGACGATAGGCTTCAAAAATCAGAAGACACTCCGGAGCCCGGACTGTTCAGTCTAGAAAAACCTCAGACTCCAAATCATCAATCGGGTCAGGGTTCAGATCCAATTCCACCCACCCACCCAGACATAAGTGCTCTCACGAGCACAAAACAACAATCTCGAGAAACGTTCCACCACTTCTGGGCCAGATTTCTCATTGTCAACGACAATGTCAAGGATTGCCGCGACAAGGACGCGATATCAGCGTTCCGCAATAACTGCAGGAATGAAGGACTACTCAACGCCATTAATCGCCGCCGCATACTACACTTAGCTGACTTGGCAACTATTGTACAGAAGTACAATGCAATGGAGAGCGCCTGGAGAAATCACACAGTTTGGGCGCTATCGGCCCCAACTCAACCACTGGTCCAGGCAAAAAGGGTGCACCCCTGTAATGCGCCCAGACTAATAGCCAAGAAATACAAACCCATTACGCGGCACGGAACCGTTCTGGAGGGATGGCTTGATGGCCCCTGCAAAATACACACCACACCAGATACTATACCAACCCACAGCCTTAGAGCACGTTGGATACTCCGGCAGGTAGCCAAAAACGGCGAGGCCATCCTCACCAAGGACATCCCGGAGCAACACCCTCCAGAAGACGACGAAACCAGTGTTCTGACAGTCTTTGAGACATTCACTTCAAACAATAGGCGCAAAAGGGCACTCCGCCAACTCGCCGAAGTCTGTCAAATCGCAACAATAAACCCCTGGAATGACACAGCGATAACCTTTAATGCTGGCGACGAACCAAAACACAAGACAGTCCGAGCACCAGCCGCCTTGGTCCTCAGCCCAATTGTGGATGGCTTTTGGCTCACCAAGGTTCTCATGGACGGCGGCAGCAGACTAAACCTCATCTATGAGGATAGAATACGAAAGATGGAAATAGGCAGGAGCTGCATTGAGCAAAGTAGCACGACCTTCCGAGGAATCATTCCCAGTCGGGAGGCACGCTGTGCAGGAAAAATCACACTCGACGTGGTATTCGGCACGCCGGAGAACTACCGGTCCGAAGAAATAACTTTCCAGGTGGCCCCCTGCAACAGCGGATATCACGCCCTCTTGAGGCGAGATGCATTCATGCGCTTTCACGCAATACCCCATTACGGGTACATGAAGCTTAAGATGCCCGGGCCGAACAGCATAATCACTCTAGTTAGTGATCCGGACATAACACTCCGCGCCGAGAATAAAACCGCGTCCCTGGCCCTTGAGGCATTATCTGAAACCCTCGCGGCCGAAGAATTAACCATGCTGCGCTCCAGGGTGGACATCGATGATGTGGTCCTAGACAAATGACCCAAATCCACCTCATTCAAGCCGGCAGAAGAAATAGTCAAATTCCAAATCCACCCAACGGACCCAAAGAAGACAACATCCATAGGAGCACAACTAGACCCAACGGTTGACACCGCTCTACGAGAGTTCCTACATGAGAATTGAGATATATTCGCCTGGCACCCTTCTGACATGCCAGGAATCCCACACGAGTTGGCCGAACACAGCCTTAATATTTGAAGGGACAGAAACCGGTCAAGCAAACACTGCGATGCTTCTCCGAACCCAAACGCCAAGCTATGGGGGAAGAGCTTGCCAAGCTAATCGAGGTCGGATTCATTAGAGAAATAAAACATACGGACTGGCTGGCAAATTTTGTGATGGTACCAAAGAAGGACAAACCCTGGCGCCTGTGTGTCAATTTTAAAGACCTCAACAAGGCATGCCCCAAGGATCCCTTCCCCCTCCCCCGCATCGATCAAATCGTTGACGCCACCGCAGGACACGACTCACTGTGTTTTCTTGACGCATATTCCGGATATCATTAAATCAAAATGAAGAAATACGATCAAGCTGCAACGGCATTCATCACCCAATATAGGCCATTCTGCTTCAACACTATGCCCTTTGGGCTCAAGAACGTCGGCGCCACATACCAACGCATGATTCAAACATGCCTAGAGAAACAGATCAGCAAGACAGTTGAAGCTTACGTGGACGATGTCATCATCAAAACTAGGCACGTCGAAACACTAATAGATGATTTACATCTCATGTTCGACAACCTCTGCGTGTATGACATTAAGCTCAATCCGGAGAAGTGCATTTTCGGCGTCCCTGCTGGAAAACTGCTAGGCTTCATCGTTTCCAATAGAGGAATTGAAGCAAACCCAGCCAAAATCCGGGCTTTGTCAAAATTGGCTAAGCCAACAGACCTTAAACAAGTTCAAAAGCTCGCGGGTTGCATAGCAGCTCTAAGCCGCTTTATCTCTAGATTGGGAGAAAAGGCACTGCCACTCTATCGCCTTCTACGGCGAACCGACCCTTTCGAGTGGACGGACGCGGCAATAGCCGGTCTGGAGGAAATAAAAACCCTTCTTGCGAGCAATCCAATCCTGGCCGCACCAAACGCCGGCGAACCGATGTTATTACACATATCGGCAACACATCAGGTGGTTAGCGTCATACTCGTCATTGAACGAGAACAGGACGGACATAAATTCCCGCTTCAGAAGCCAGTATACTACGTATCTACTGTCCTTACACCATGCAAATCCCGGTACCCTCGTTATCAAAAGATAGCATACGCGGTCTTCATGTCATCCCGAAAGCTCCATCACTACTTCCAGGAGTGTTCGATCACGGTGGCCTCCGAAGTACCACTCAATGACATTATAAACAATCGCGATGCCACGGCCGGATTGCCAAATGGGCCATCGAGCTCCTCTCATTTGACATTACATATAAGCCACGTCGAGCTATCAAATCCCAAGTATTGGCTGACTTCGTCGCCGAATGGACAAAGGCCGAACTCCCTAACGAGTACGTCACATACTCTAATTGGGTCTTGTATTTCGACAGCTCAAAAATGCTGGCAGGGTTAGGAGCGAGCATCGTTTTAACATCCCCTACTGGAGACATCATCCAGTGTGTTCTCCAATTACTATACACAGACTCCAATAACGCAGCAGAATACGAGGCCTTATTGCATGGTCTCCGGATGGCTGTCTCCATGGGCATACAATGCCTAGAAGTACGCGGGGACTCAAACTTGCAATATCTCAAATAAACGGAGATTTCAACGCCAAAGATCCGAAGATGGCAGCGTACCATAACGCAGTCATAAAAATGTCGGCCCGGTTCGAAGGGCTCGAGTTCCATCATGTGGCTCGAGAAAGTAATCAAGCGGCGGATGTTCTTGCTCGTATCGGAACTAAGCGCGACCCCGTCCCACCTAATATTTTCCTGGAAAGGCTCTTTAAGGCATCTATGGTCTGGCAGGGGGAAAACGGAAATACTAGTTCGGATCCAAACATAACCCCAGATCCCGGAAACACCGACGTCATCGGGGGCTCAGCCACCAAAATAACACCATGGGCGCATCTCATCATGGCAGTCATTGCCCCATGGACCGAACCCTTCCTGGCCTACCTTAACAGGAAAGAGCTTCCTGAGGACTAGAATGAGGCCCGCTGCATCGTCCGGCGTTTAAAGGCGTACAATGTTCATGATGGAGAGCTCTATAAGAAAAGCGCCACCAGAGTCCTTCAACGATGTATATCTAAGGAAGAGGGGCGGCAGCTCTTGGCTGAAATTCATGCTGAACTCGGCGGTCACCACACCGCAGCTCAGGCCCTTGTTAGCAAGGCCTTCCATACAGGGTTTTATTGGCCGACGGCTCGAGCAGATGCATAGGACCTTGTCCAACGTTGCGTTGGATGCCAACTCTTTGCCAATCAAAGCCATACGTCCCCCAGTGCCTTACAAACAATCCCCATCACTTGGCCTTTGCGGTCTGGGGACTCGATATGGTCGGACCCCTTAAAGGAGGAAGCCATAAGAGAAAGTATCTGCTGGTCATGGTGGATAAATTCACTAAGTGGATAGAGGCCAAACCAGTTAAAATGGCCGAAGCGGGGCCAGTAATAGATTGCATATCCGACGTGGTACACCATTACGGTGTCCCGCACAGTATAATCACCGATAATGGCTCTAATTTTACAGCCGATGAGGTGAAAACCCAGTGCGCTAATCTAGGCATTAAGCTCGATTATGCCTCTGTCTATCACCCGCAAACAAATGATCAAGTCGAACGGGCTAATGGTTTTATTATGAGCGGCATCAAACCCAGACTAGTGCGGTCTTTGAAGGAATCAGATAAGCACTAGGTGGAGGAACTTGACTCCGTACTCTGGGAGCTGCGGACCAAGCCCAACCACTCTACTGGATATACACCCTTCTTCATGGTGTACGGTGCGGAAGTAGTGTTAACTGCGATATTATTCATGACTCACCTCGAGTGCGTATGTACGAAGAGAGAGAAGCCGAGCTTGATCGGTAGGACAACTTAGATGCCTTGGAGGAGGAGCACAACATCGCCAAAGCCCGTTCCGCATTTTATCAACAGCAGGCTCGCAGGTATCAAAGCAGAGAAGTGCGGGCCAAGACGTATAACGTTGGCGAACTCGTTCTACGCTTGCCGGAGAAGAAAAAGGACAAACTCAAGCCCAAGTGGGAGGGTCCCTTCATCATTGACGAAGTTCTCACCGGAGGAGCGTACCGCCTACGTGATGCGTCAGATAATCACCTAGAGCCGAACCCCTGGAACACGGCCAGACTACGACGATTTTATGCCTAACACCGAACTCTGTGTTCGTTTCCCCCTCCTGTTATTACCATTATTTATTTATTTTCTCTCTTTTCGTCTTTTACCTTTTTTCGTTTTCTCTTTATCCTTACGGTTTTAGTGCTGCTAGTGTGACGCCCCAATTTGACCGTACACTAATCATACACGCAAACGTGTACAATCAAGATCAGGGACTCACGGGAAGATACCACAACACCACTCTACAAATAAAATAAGTCATACAAGCATCATATTACAAGCCAGGGGCCACAAGGGCTCGAATACAAGAGCTCGATCATAGACGAGTCAGCGGAAGCAACAATATTTGAGTACAGACATAAGTTAAACAAGTTTGCCTTAAGAAGGCTAGCACAAACTGGGATACAGATCGAAAGAGGCGCATGCCTCCTGCCTGGATCCTCCTAAACTACTCCTGGTCGTCGTCAGCGGGCTGCACATAGTAGTAGGCACCTCCAGTGTAGTAGAAGTCGTCGTCAACGGTGGCGTCTGGCTCCTGGACTCCAACGTCTGGTCACAACAATCGGGTATAGGAAAGGGGAAAAGGGGGAGCAAAGCAACCGTGAGTACTCATCCAAAGTACTCGCAAGCAAGGAGCTACACTACATATGTATGCATTGGTATCAAATGGAAAAGGGGGGTAACATATGTGACTGAACTGTAGAATGCTAGAATAAGAGGGGGATAGCTAGTCCTATCGAAGACTACGCTTCTGGTAACCTCCATCTTGCAGCAGAAGAAGAGAGTAGAAGGTAAGTTCACCAAGTAACATTGCATAGCATAATCCTAACTGATGATCCTCCCCTCGTCGCCCTGTGAGAGAGCGATCACCGGTTGTATCTGGCACTTGGAAGGGTGTATTTTATTAAGTATCCAGTTCTAGTTGTCATAAGGTCAAGGTACAACTCCAAGTTGTCCTGTTACCGAAGATCATGGCTATTCGAATAGATTAACTTCCCTGTAGGGGTGCACCACATTTCCCAACACGCTCGATCCCCTTTGTCTGGACACACTTTCCTGGGTCATGCCCGGCCTCGGAAGATCAACACGTTGCATCCCTACCTAGGCACAACAGAGAGGTCAGCACCGGTCTAAATCCTATGGCGCAAGGGTCTGGGCCCATCGCCCATTGCACACCTGCATGTTGCGAGGGCGACCGGAGAGCAGACCTAGCAACCTCCATTACAAAGGAAGTTGCGTTACACGGTCCAACCCGACGCGCACCGCCCAGTCGCTGACGTCACGAAGGCTTCGGCTGATACCACGACGTTGAGTGCCCATAACTGTTCCCGCGTAGTTGGTTAGTGCGTATAGGCCAATAGCCAGACTCAGATCAAACACCAAGAGCTCGTTAAGCGTGTTATTTTGAAGTAACCGCGAACACGGACCAGGGCCAGGCCCACCTCTCACCTAAGTGGTCTCCACCTGCCCTGTCGCTCCGCCTCAAAGTAACAGTTGGGGGCCGTCAGGAACCCAGGCCCACCACTACCTGGGTGGAACCACCTGCCCCTTCAGCCCCCAACATCGGAATCACTTGCGGGTACTCAATGAGCCGACCCGACTTTAGTCACAACATGTAGTATGTATAAAGTATATAGTATTTACCTGTGATCAACACCCGACGTGATCATGTCCCAATAGTATAGCATGGCAGACTGACAAGAATGTAGGGCCACTGATGGTAATCTAGCATCCTATACTAAGCATTTAGGATTGCAGGTAAGGTATCAACAGTTGTAGCAACAATGACAGGCTATTCATCAGAATAGGATTAAGGGAAAGCAGGAACATGCTACACTACTCTAATGCAAGCAGTAGAGAGAAGATTAGGCGATATCTGGTGATTAGGGGGGCTTGCCTGGTTGCTCTGGCAAGAAAGAGGGGTCATCAACAGCGTAGTCGATCGGGGCACCAGCAGCAGCGTCAGCCTCGTAGTCTACTGGAGAGAAGTGGGGGAAGAAACAATAAATACAATGCAAACAGATGCATATTGATGCATGACATGACAAGTAGCGGTGCTAGGGGGCCCTAACGCGGTATGAGGTGGTACCGGTGAAGGGGGAAACATCTGGGAAAATATCCCCGGTGTTTCGTGTTTTCAGACAGATGAATCAGAGGGGGAAAGATGCGAGTTTGCTATGCTAGGGACGCGTGGCGGACGAACGGGCTGCGTATCGGGGTTTGTCTCGTCGTTCTGAGCAACTTCCATGTACAAAGTTTTTCCGTCTGAGCTACGGTTTATTTTATATTGATTTTAAAAGATTTAAATCAATTTTAGCATTTATTTAATTAATTTAATTCAACATTATCCAGAATAGTGTTTGCTAACATCATCATGACGTCAGCAGTCAACAGAGGTGTTGACTGGGTCATTGACGTGTGGGTGCCGCATGTCATAGTCTCTTTAGGTTAATTAGGATTTAGCTAATCTAATTACTTTTCAATTAAACTAGTTAACTAGATTAATTAAACCGGATTAATTAACTTAATTAATTCACTAATTAATTTATTAATTTATTAACTCATTTTTATTTTATTTTATTTTTCTTTTTTAACAACATTCTGGGGCGGGCCCGGCTGTCAATGGGCCAAAAGGCCTTAACGGGCATGGGCATACGAGGTGGGTTAGCGGGCGCCCGGGCATCGGAGCCCCGGGGCGAACCAGTGTGTGCGCGCTCGCGCATGGCTGTGTAGCGACGCTGTGGCAGGGGGAGCGGGGCATAGCCCCCCGCGAGGCAGCAGGCGTCGGCGACGCGGAAGCCAAAGGCGGGCGCACGGGGCCAGGCGGAGCAGCGGCGGCTGCCGGATGGGCGACGGCGAATGCAGGGCGGATGGGCTGTGCGGGCGCACGTGGGTGCAGCGAGCTGGGTGGCTGGCGGCATCAAGCGGGGCAGCAGCATGGGCTCACGCGCCAGGGCGCATGCAGAGGCGCGCTAGGCACGGCCCCGAGCGGCGTGCAGGGAAAGGGTGCGGGGCGAGGGCCGATGTGGCTGGCCCAGACGCGGGTCGAGCATGGCGGTGGTGCATTTGCTGGCAGCGGCACATACACGGGCGACGGCGGTCGGAGGTGGAGGCCGCGGCGAAGTTCAGCTCGGGTGCGGGATGGCAGACACGGCAACGTACGACACGGGGGTGCTCACGGCGAGGCCGTAGGGAACTGGCAGTGGCTCGGGGAGGAGTCAGGGTCGGCGAGGCTTGTTGGCGCCGACGAGGAGGAGGCGGGGACGCGAGCGACGGGGGCGAGCCAGTCCGTCGAGGTCTGGCGGCAGCACGATCGTGGATGAAGCGCCGAGGCTGAGGGTGACGGCGTCGAGGTAGCGGGTTGGGGTGAGGGCACGCCAGGAGGAGGGGATCGAACAGAGGAGCGTCCCCTCTATGCGTCTGTGTGTGTGTGTGTGTTGCGTGTGGCGGCGCTGGGAGGGAGACGAGGGGAACGGTGGGGGATCGAGAGAGAGTGGATCGGTCTAGAGTTAGGTGGGTTGAGGCCTTATAAGCCAGGGGGTGGCCGGCTGGGCTGTTTCGCTGGGCCACTTGGCCATCTAGGCTAAGGCCCAGCGGGGAGGGGGGCGTCTTTTTATTTATTTATTTGTTTTGTTTTGTTTTTCTTTTGTTTAATTTATTTATTTTCTTCTCTTATTATATTTTAGTTTTATAAAACATAAGCCTAGTCCCTAAATTAATGTTTTAGTTTACTCTACTGCCACAAAGTGTTTGCTACACAATCAAAATAGTTTACATTTTTACAATTCTTAAAAAGGCATTTAATTAATTGTTTTACCGCTGTTTTATTTATTTTAGGACCTTTAAACACTTTGTAAAATGTTGGCTTCTCCAGCAATATTGACTGTGAATTATTTGCCACATTTTGAACACTTCAGTTTTCATGTTTGAGAATTTTATTAACTCACTTATAATTTGAATTTGGAATTGAATTGTGTTTGAATCAAAGCGAGATTAGAAATAGTAATCATGATGACATGGCACCATTAACATGGGATTACTGTAGCCTAACTACCCGGGCATTACAATTCTCCTCAACTACAAGAAATCTCGACCCGAGATTTAAGAGGTGTTGTAAGGGGGAAAGTTTTGGTTACGAAAATCTAACGGATCTTCTTGGTCTTGGTTACTCTTCTCGAAGAGGTCGATCCATTACATTGATGTCTTCACTTCTCTACTTTAGGTCATCATGACGAAGTCGTCATCCTTCTTCAGGGTCTCCATCGTACTTACAAAAGGACAAGGGGTAACATTGAAAGAACGGTCCTCTACAAGGTTGCGTATCCGGTAGATAAAACCAAGGAAGGTGGCGGGAAGTAACTCCCAAATTGAAACTTAAAAAATATTTAGAGCAAAGTAAGGAGGTATCATGGGAAGTTTCGAGCGGGCAGGCAATCGTTCGTTGCCTGATACAAAATGTGAAAGGGGTTCAGAGCAATGGGAATAAGTATTGTGTCTGGTACCAGAATAGATCACTAGGCAGGTGGCCTGTGAAGTACATACGAGGCCACACACGAGGAATAACTTCAGGAACAGGGGGTGTACAGGAGAGTCAGGTTTTGATCCTGTGGAACTGTGGGTTTGAAAGTGCTAGTTATCGACTAGAGGGGGGGTGAATAGGCGATTTTTATGAAAGTCTTCAAAACATGGATGTTTCGAAGACAAACGATAGAAATGAACCTATTAACGTGCAGCGGAAGGTAGAATACACTAGGTAAGCCATAGTCAAGTATACAATGAAGTGAAAGCACGAAGACTAATAGCATCTAGGCAGTATGGATCAGGATGGAAGATAGTATGAAGCCAATCGGAACAAATAGTCACACAGCGAAGACAAACAGATAATTCAAACTGGCAATGACTTCACAAAGACCAACTATAAATAAAGAGAAGGAAGAGATTGAACCAGTTGCTTGGTGAAAACAAGGATTTGTTGGACCAGTTCCAGTTGCTGTGACAACTGTACGTCTGGTTATGGAGGCTAAGATTCAACTCAGAAGACCGCGTCTTCACCTTATTCCCCTTGAGCTAAGGACACACAGTCCTCGCCCAATCACTCAGGTAAGTCTTCAAGGTAGACTTCCAAACCTTCACAGACTTTGTTCACCGGCGATCCACAATGACTCTTGGATGCTCAAAACGCGACGCCTAACCGACTGGAGGATTCACAGTCCTCAAGTGTAACAAGTTTTCAGATCACACAGACAGGAATACTTCAGTGATGCCTAACACTCTTTGGCTCTGGGTGTTTAGGGCTTTGTCCTCACAAGGATTTCTCTCTCAAAGGCTTCGGAAGTGGGTTGCTCTCAAACGACAAAAGCTGTGCACTAACTCTGAGCAGCCACCAATTTATGGTGTAGGGGGTGGGCTATTTATAGCCACTAGGCAACCCGACCTGATTTGTCCGAAATGACCCTGGGTCACTAAGGAACTGACACGTGTTCCAACGGTTAGATTTCAAACACAGGCGACAACTTTACTTGGGCTACAAGTAAAGCTGACTCATCCAGCTCTGGATAAGATTTGCTCTCATTGTCTTTGCTCGAAGACATAGGATTTTGGTTAAGCATCACTTCAGTCACTCTGACTTTGTTCACTGGGACCCTACTTAACAGTACGGTGGTTCCTATGACTCAACAAAGAAGAAAAGGAAACAACGAAACAACTAAGTCTTCATGCTCCATAGTCTTCACGCGATGTCTTTTCTTGTCATAGTCTTCAATGTGAATATCTTCACATACCACCTTTGTCTTCAATGTCTTCATACATTTTTAGGGGTCATTTCCGGCAGGTAAACCGAATCAATGAGGGACTACTACCTTTGTTATCCTGCAATTCTCACAAACACATTAGTCCATCAACCAGGTTTGTCGTCAATACTCCAAAACCAAGTAGGGGTGGCACTAGATGCACTTACAATCTCCCCCTTTTTGGTGATTGATGACAAACTGGTTGAAGTTTTCAACGGGGATAAAAGTATGTGAAATTGTAAAGGATTTAGGTATTGTCTTTGTAAGTAGCAGAAAGGCTCCCCCTGAAGATGTGCATATAAGTATTTTGCTTTTGAATGCAAATGCACATGGCAGGCTGTACTTGCAGAGCTCCTCTTCTACTTAAGAAGACAATTCATCTGCAAAATAATGACATGCATAATGAAAAATGAACGTCTGCAAAATTGACTTCGTGCGGAATTTATCGTCGCACATGTGGAATTTATCATCGCATCACATAGTTGACGAAAAGGTAGCAGACGACCATCAAGTTTAAGTGTTACAACTCAAAAGAACCAAATGTATCAAAAGTGAGAGTTGTAAGCACTTGGCAAATGTAGCAAAAGTATAGCAACTACCCATATGGACCTGCTTGAAGACTATCAACTCATATGCTTCTCCCCCTTTTGTGAGTAATGACCAAAAAGGTTTGAAGACATAGAGCTTGCTACTTGTTCCCATGAGGAGTAGGCGAAGCAGCAGGGTCGCCGTTGAGGTTTGGTGGTGCAGACGAACTTGGTGCAGTGTCGATACGTGCCGAAGTTGGAGATGGTGAGGTAGCATCAACTTGATCATCTATGACTCTGGCATTCACCGTTGCAGCTGAGGAGGAATAGTCAGAGTCTTCAAGTGAGGGAGTCCAACGCAAGTGAGCATTCCTTGGAGGAGTCGAGTCAAACTTGAATCTCTCTGTGAAGCCATCGTCATGAAGATCAGCTTCAGCACTGAGCAATGTCAAGCTCTTCCATGACCTCTGACAGGTTTCATGTGTAATAAAGGCATTCTTGGTGGAAAGATTGCGAATGCGATTGACGTCCACCAAGAGGCTTTGCATCTGATGCTTAAGCCAGTATGATGCTTGTCCTGTTTCTGATGTAGAGCGACGAGAAGCTCTTGTTCATTGAGAACACGAGATCGCTTCCGAGGCCTTTGAGCAATGGTTCTTTCAGTGGCTTCAGTTTGGGTGCGAGGGGCACGTGTATTGCTAGCCAAGGGATAAACACGAGAACGGCCTGAACTCCTTCAATGGGCTGGGTGAAGCTTTGAATATCGACATTGTGAAGATAAATTGGCTCCTTTGCAGGCTCTGGGTAAATGGCTTCGACAGACAGATCAACCTCTAGCAAGAATATAAGATGATTGCGTGCAGACGGCTGATAGTTGATAGCAGAGTGAAGCTTGATGAGGCGCATTACCCATGGAGCATAGAACTTCATACCAAAGATATCGGAGCCAGATGCAGCCAATTGTCTGATGAAGAAGTCTTGAGCATTGAAGCTGATGCCATTGAAGATATAGAAAACCAATGTCTTCATTGCTCCTTCAAGCTTCGCTGTAGGAGAATGTCCTTTGACCGGCCAGAGAGTTCGCCTGATAATATGATAAATAGTGCGGGGCAGATACTCTAGGTCTTGAACAAAGAACTCCTTAGGATAGTCAGCGTCTTGTGGCAGTGGCTTCATCATGCTCATCATTTGGCTCATGTTTGGCTCTGGCTTCTGGAAGATGCTTTCCAAAGCATTCTGGTGTAGCTGACAAGCTGGTTCATAATGTTCGCCAGGAGTGGGTAGGGAAGTAAGCTCAATGATGTCTTGGGCTTTAGCTTCATGGTGTACATCGCCTATCATCCACTCAAGGATCCAAGTCTTCGGATCCCTGTTGTAGCCGTGAATGTGGACGGTAGCATAAAATTGTAGAAGAAGCTCTTCATTCCAATGTTCTTTGGCAGTCACAAACTGTAGAAGGCCAGCATCTCTGAAGCAGTCAAGGGCTACTTCTAGGCAAGGCAGGCCAGCCATGGCTTCACAGTCTAGATGCATATGAGGGAAAATGCGTCCCTGATTGTATAAGATGCAGGAATAGTAACTGCGCTGCTGATAACTCTAGAATCGATCTGATGAGATTCTTGGCCTTGTGTAGGGGTTCCTGGCACTGTCAAACAATGTGTTGTGTGCCTGGAAGCCATTCAGATTAAACAATCCTGGTGAAGTTGCAGTACCTGGAAACCTTGGCAGCCTTGGCTTTGGCTTCTGGACCTGAGGCCTGTGCTCCACATGATAGTCAAATTGCGGACCGGCAGCAGGTGAAGGAACCAGAATGGGTTAGCGGACGGTGGTAAGTTGGCCTTGATAGAATGCTTGCTCAAGGGTATGTGGCCGCGGAGGCGGTACATGAGCAATGGTAGTGGCAGTGGTATTGACTTCTGGCTGCAGATTTGCGTCAGGAGCAGCATTGGCTTCAGGTGCAATCACTTCTGGCACCACATGAACTTCAGGCACCACAGTAGCTTCAGCCATGACAACGTCATTGGCTTAAGTATGGGTGTTTGTGGTCGCCTCAATGTTATCAACCTCCACTTGAGTAGCTGGAGGGTCGAACACGTTCTCCTCGAGAACAACTTCAGGGTTGGATGGGGGTGTAGCAACACGTTCTTCTTCTCTTGGTTCTTCTTGTGCATCGGCTGATGCAGCCAGAATATCTTCAGCCGCTTTGGCTTCAGACTCGGGGATTTTCGCAGTAGGAGAGGCTTCAGGAAAGACTTGGCGTGAAATGGATTGGCGCTCTTCTCCTTCTGGAACACTTGACAGAGTGACCTGTGGCCTTGGTCCTTTGCGAAGCCTGCAGAACACTGGCGACGCTTGTGAAGATGGAGCTGGTTGGGCCACAAAGTCATTGTCTTCAAGCACCGAAGTGGTGACTTGAGGTGGGGGAGTACTTGGTGATTCTTCTTGATGGGGGGAGTCTTGTGGGTGATCAGCCCATGAGTCATCCTGAGCAATTGGCGTCAATGGACGGCCAATGCTGATGAGTTTGTTGTTCATGAGAACAGGCGATGACACCACATTGTGTTCGATCTGAGGAAGGACTTCATCATCTTCAACATTGTCTTGATGACCAATGTCTTCAGCTGCGGTGGGGTCAACAGCTAGAATGTCTTCAACTTCAGGAGCCTCTGTGGACGCAGGCTCATGAACTATCAACTGGCACTCACTATGTTCAGACGCAGGGTGAGCCACTGAGATCGGCTCGACAACAAGGGGCTCTGTGGGAGCAGCTCGATCTTTCTTCTTTGTCTTTTTCGTCGGTGGAGCATCGTCAGTGGTGTTCTTGGTCTTGCGCTTGCGGGCTTCAGCTTCAGCTGCCCTTGTTTTCTTGAGCTCCGAAGCCATTATGGGTACCTTAGGCTTCGAGCCTGTCATACTGGTAGGGAAGACAATGTGAGGTTCTTCCTGCCTTGATGCTTCAGGTTGGGCCACAACAGGCTTCTTCTTCTTCTTGGCAGCCATTCTAGGGTCGATGTCAGGTCGCCCTAGAGCCTTGCGCTTTTCATATTCATTGTAGCCTTGAACACATTTGGCAGCCAGGTGATTCATGCGCTCTCAAGAACCTTTAGCTTCTTCACGTTTCTTGTGGAACGCCTCCTTGAGCTGATGCAGCATGACCTTGAAGTTTTGGACGTCTTCCACGTTGAGCTTGGCCAGGTGCTTCTTGAACTGAGCCTTTTCATAGTCAATCTTGTGGTTCAGCTCAACAATTCTCTGTGCAAGAGCCAGCTCAGGAGCGATGGCTCCATGGAAGGAGACGCTGAGGCTAATTGGGAGTTGAAGATCATCAAAACTAAGGTCTGGGCTGTCGAACCACTCATCAATGAACTTGTACGGGATCTCCACATCAAAGAGGGGAAGATCATTCAAGATTTCCGCCTCTTGCTTGCTCTTTATAAGCAGCTCAAGAGCATCATCGCCAAGATCTTCGTCGCTAGAAAGATCAATGGCTTCGTTCTCATTCCTCAGAACGGCAACAGGGCTCAATGCTTGACCAGTTGGTTGAATTGGCTTCTTCATCTTGTCAGACTTGGAGATGCGAGAGAGATCTTCAGACTGCACACTGGCTTTAGGAGGTGAAGTGGCCAGAGGCTTCCCCCGCGAAACTTTTGGTGCAGAGGAGGGCTTTGAAGCCTTTGGTTTCTTTTGCTTCACAGGCTTCAGTGGTGCAGGCGCTTTGTCAAAATCAACGTCATCTGTAGAGTGATCCACGGCTTCCCCTTGAACTTGAATGTGAGTGATGAGACCTTCAAGGTTGTAGAAGGGCCCAACAATATTGGGTTCAGCATCGCGTGTGCCGTCGGCATGAGGAGCAAAGGGACCGGGGTTGAAGTCTAACCCAAGCGACTTCTTGTTCTCTTTGGCAGAAGTTTTGGCAAACTGGAAGTTGCACTTAAAGAGATTGTCTTCATGACACCATAACAGAGAGGATGGGTCGGCATTAGCAGGCTGGGGTCCAGGGATCATGCAAGGGTAGAAGCCTTAAGCAATAGCTTCGGACTTCGACTTGGGCTGAAGACCTTTGTATATAATATCTCCCCAGGGGCCCTTGATGGCATTCTTTTCAGCATATTCGTCAGTGACAAATTTGTACTTGAACCATTCCTCTGCCCAATGTCTTCGAATCCATTGGATTCGGTTCTTGTGTTCTCCATAGGTCTCTTCTGGATCTGACTTGTATAGCTCATAGAGATCCGGTGGCAAGTCCTTAGCGGTGTTTTCACGGTGCTGTTTGCCACCCTTCCTGATTGATTTTTCTGTCGCCATGAAGTTCAGACTGAATGGCTTCAGAACTTGCAAAGGCTTCCTTCTGCTGGTCAGACAGGAATTAGCTTCGGGAGAATTGATGTGATGCTGTAAGAACTCTGCAAATGAATGCAGACTATGAGAACCAAGGGATTCTCCCACGGACATGTACCTGTGACAGCATTAGAGATGCAAGGGAAGGGGAAGAGGTCATATGCATTCTCCGAAGATTTTGAAGATAAATCAGTTTAGAAGACATTGACCTCATAGTGCGAAGACATTCACTCATATGTAGAGAGTTGGTTCCAGATTTGTACGAATCCACAAATCAGTACAAGTGAGGAATCTAACTACTTTGCGAAGCATAAGTGCACATACTAGGCATGTTATGAGATGCGGAAAAGGATAGATTCAATTTGTTGGGGACAGAAACCACTTGTGGTTGCGAAGGATGAATCTATCGGATCAAAAGGACTGTAAAAAGAGCTTTTATTTACCACTTGAGGAACTGCTAGATGGAGTAGAAGATGAGGCCGAGCAGTTTGATCTTCCGTGCCCTAACTTGGCGACGGAGGACACCTACAGCAACAGTGGAGAAGACAATGTCCGCGGTCGGCGTGAGGACAGTGTCGGTGAGGTCACGGCAGCTAAGCGCTTCGTCGCCGGCATCGTCGAGGGCTAGCGGTGGCGCTACGGTTTGTGCGAGAAGGGGAAGTGGAAGAAGAGATAATGACTGGGGTGTGGCGTGTATTTATAAGGGCAGGGACGGCACAACGTTATTACGCAGGTGCCCCTGTCGGTTCACATCTGAAGGACATGTGGCAAACATGCAACACATTGGAAGTTGTTCCATGTTCCCACGCATGCCTGGATTGTTGGGTGGTCGTTCCCGCTTCTCTGGGTTTCAGGCAAAAAGGATAGAGCATTTAAATCAGATTTAATGTTTGTCTCTGTGTCTTCTGCTGACAAGGACGCAGAGAAGACATTCGACAGTTTCAATAGAATGCATATGATTTGGATAGATATATTTGAGACGGGAGCATAGAGAGGTTAGGGTCCAATCACATTCACTTAGTTCAGAAGATTCAAACGAGAAGACATAGCTATAAGTGAATGTTGTAGAGGACAGAATGCTAATATATAAATATATCCAAATAAGACCAAATCAGTATAGTGAGGATGAACATGAAGACATGTTAAAATTGAAGACAAACAATATGCGAAGATTTTGCAAATGTAACGCCAACAGAAAAACACTCCAAGCAAAAGTTTGGTGGTGGCGTTACCCACCGTATAGGAAGTATTAGACCCAGACACGGCACACAATTATCCTAGCGCTCCGAAGTCAAATTCCGTGTTCATGTATTCACACTTAGAGTGTAAGTCTTCATTAATTGAAGATATACGTTACTTTGTGTGCTGCACATCTGAGTCATCAATATGCATAAGTGTTAGGATGTGTGCTTGATCACAGGACCTTTGAGGATTATAAGATATTTAGCTCACACCGGAACTTGCAAAACCTTTTCTCTTCCAAGGGCTTTGTGATGATATCTGCCAGTTGCTCTTCAGTGTTGACGTGAATGATATCAATATCTTCCTTCATAACATGATCTCTCAGAAAGAGATGACAGATCTGAATGTGCTTTGTCTTTGAGTGCTGAACTGGGTTGTTGGCAATCTTGATGGCGCTTTCATTGTCGCGGTAGAGTGGCAGTTGCTTCAGATGGACACCATAGTCTTTGAGTGTTTGCTTCATCCATAGAAGCCGAGCGCAGCAAGATCCAGCGGCAATGTATTCAGATTCAGCAATGGAGAGAGATACATAGTTCTGCTTCTTTGAAGACCAACAGATAAGTGATCGTCCCAGAAAGTGACATGTGCCTGATGTAGACTTGCGATCCACCTTGTCACCAGCATAATCAGCATCCGAGAATCCAACTAGATCAAACTCTGAGCCCTTTGGATACCATAATCCTAGTGTTGGGGTGTAAGCCAAATATCGAAGAATTCGCTTCACAGCTAAGTGATGCGATTCCTTTGGTGCCGCTTGGAATCGGGCACACATGCAAACACTAAGCATGATATCTGGCCCAGATGCACATAAATAAAGCAAAGAACCAATCATGGAGTGGTATACCTTTCAATTGAACTCTTTACCATTGGCGTCAGGACCCAGATGACTTTTGGTTGGCATTTGTGTTGTGAAGCCTTTGCAATCTTGCATTCCAAACTTCTTCAGGCAGTCTTTGAGGTATTTCTCTTGAGATATGAAGATGCCGTTGCGTTGCTGCCGTATTTGAAGACCAAGGAAGAACTTCAGCTCACCCATCATGGACATCTGATATTGCTCTTGCATCATGTGTCCAAACTCATCACTATATTTTTGATTAGTGCAACCGAAGATAATGCCATCCACATATATTTGGCACACAAACAGTTCACCATCATATGTCTTCGTGAAGAGTGTGGGATCCAGGGAACCAGGTTTGAAGCCTTTGCTCTTCGGGAAGTCTTTGAGTGTGTCATACCAAGCACGAGGGGCTTGTTTGAGGCCATATAGTGCCTTGTTGAGCTTGTAAACCATGTCAGGATGTTTTGGATCTTCAAAACCAGACGGTTGTGCAACATACACTTCTTCTTCAATCTTGCCACTGAGAAAGGCACTATTCACATCCATTTGATACAGAAGGATGTTATGATGATTTTCTTAGGCTAGCAGTATGCGAATAGCTTCAAGCCTAGCCACAGGAGAAAATGTTTCATCGACGTCAATTCCTTCAATTTGAGTGTATCCTTGAGCAATGAGACGAGCCTTGTTTCTGACAACTTGACCATGCTCATCTTGCTTGTTGCGATATATCCATTTAGTGCCTATGATATTGTGTTTACGAGGATCAGGACACTTGACCAGTTCCCATACATTATTCATCTCGAACTGTTGAAGCTCTTCTTGCATAGCTTGAATCCATTCAGGTTCCACAAAGGCTTCATCAACTTTCTTGGGTTTAGATATTGAGACAAATGAAAAGTGCCCACAGAAATTTGCTAGCTGTGTTGCCCTTGAACGAGTGAGTGGACCAGGTGCATTGATGCTATCAATTATCTTCTCAATCTGTACTTCATTTGCAACACGGGGATGAACTGGACGAAGATTTTGCTCTTGCTGATCATTGCCATTGTTTGGAGGTTTGTCTTCAGACGGTATGATTTCTCTAGTTCCCATAAGCTTGATGGATTCACTAGGTGGAATTTCATCTAGCACATTTGGCAGGTGCTCTCTTTGCGAGCCGTTAGTCTCATCGAACTGCACATCCGCAGTTTCAACCACTTTATAGTGAAAGAGGTTGAAGATTCTGTAGGAGTGCGAATCCTTTCCGTAACCAAGCATAAAACCTTTATGTGCTTTCGGTGCAAATTTTGAAGTGTGATGTGGGTCCTTGATCCAGCACTTAGCACCAAATAATCTAAAGTAACTGACATTTGGCTTCTTACCAGTGAGGAGTTCATAGGATGTTTTCTTCAGAAGCTTGTGAAGATAAACACGGTTGATGACATGGCATGCAGTATCAATAGCTTCAGGCCAGAACTTTCTTGGTGTCTTGTATTCATCGAGCATCGTCCGAGCCATCTCAATGAGTGTTCTGTTCTTGCGTTCCACGATGCCATTCTGCTGCGGCGTGTATGGAGCTAAGAACTCATGAGTGATGCCCAATGTATCAAGATAAGTGTCGAGGCCGGTGTTCTTGAATTCAGTGCCATTGTCACTTCTGATGTGCTTGATCTTGATGCCATAGTTGTTCATGGCTCGATTGGCGAAGCGTCTGAACACATCTTGCACTTCAGTCTTGTAGAGGATTATGTGTACCCATGTATATCTTGAATAATCGTCAACAATGACGAAGCCATAGAGACCAGCAGTAGTAGTTAGAGTAGAGTAGTGAGTGGGGCCGAAGAGGTCCATGTGTAGCAGTTCGAAGGGTTGAGTCGTTGTCATGATTGTCTTCGAGGGATGCTTGGCCCTCGTCATCTTTCCAGCTTCGCAGGCACCGCATAAGTGATCGTTCTTGAACTTGCGCCCTCGATGCCTATGACGTGCTTCTTCTTTGCGAGAGTATGCAAGTTCCTCATGCCAGCATGCCCTAGCCTCCGATGCCAGAGCCAGCACTCAGAAGATTTTGCAAGAAGACATATGACCGGCTGTGGTCCTGCTGAGAAATCTACCATGTACAAATCATCTTTCCGATACCCTTCAAAGAGTAGAGACTTGTCAGATTCCATTAGAACAAGGCAACGATATTTTCCAAATATCACAATCATGTTCAAATCGCAAAGCATTGAGACAGACATTAACTTGAAACCAAGGGATTCAACAAGCATCACTTTATCCATGTGCTGATCCTTTGAGATTGCAACTCTACCTAGACCCAATACCTTGCTTTTACCAGTGTCAGCATATGTGATGTGACTCTTCTCAGATGGACGTAAGGTTGAGTCCATGAGAAGACTTTGATCACCAGTCATATGATTAGTGCATCCACTATCGATAATCCATTCTGAAGCAGCTGATGTCATACCCTACAGAACAGTTAGTGGGATAGGCTTCACGAAGAGTATTGTGAAGCATAAGCATCTGACGAGCAAGTGAATTATGAAAGCTCAGACCCAGGTTAGAACTGATAGGATGCATGTTAAGCGACTCATAAATGAAATACATAATAAGATCATTTTGGCATTTTTTCTTGTGCCCCACAAGATGTTTTATGTCCCCAGCAATAGCTTTAGACGCCTTTGATTTCCGGCTGGAGACCATTCCCTGCAAAAGAGAGTTAAGTTTTCTTGGCCACCCACATCTTCAGGGGTGGCTTCGAAGCAATGAGTCTAAGTGCAGTATCTAAGAACTTTGGATTTGAAGCCCTGGCAAATAGTTTTGCAGGGGGTGAATAATACTCATAAGAATAAGCAGAGTAGTTCTTGGTCTTATGAACATGGTGGTTTGATGAAACACGCTCATATTCATAGGCCTGAGTATGGTTTCCCTGCAAAACATTTATGTTAGTGTGACTCAGGTGAGTCCTCTGTCTGTATGAAGCCTTCGGACCATATGAAGCATGCGGTCTGGGGTTTGTCTTCTTCCCTTGTGGTGTCATGATGACATTCACAGGAAGATTCTCCAGACACCTTTTGGGCACCCTGACTTTCTTCATCGATGGCCCATTCCTACAATTAGTACCAATATACCTGGCAAACACTTCACCATTCTGATTCTTAAACAGTTTATAGTTTGCATCAAAGGATTCATCAATGACAACAGGGTTAGCACAAGTGAAGCCAGATAGGGTGGATGGATCCATTGAAGATTCCTTTGTAGCAACCCATGTGGTTTTGGGGTACTGCTCAGGCTTCCAGTAAGAGCCATCAGCATTCATTTTCCTTTCAAACCCAACACCCTCTTTCCTATGGTTTCGGTTCAGAATCTGCATTTTGAGGACATCACATAGTGTCTGATGCCCTTTGAGACTTTTGTACATCCCTGTTTCAAGCAATGTCTTCAACCTAGCATTTTCATCAGCAATAGCAGTGGCATCCTCAGCAGAGGGGTTAGTTGCCACATCAGTAGTTGAAGATATTGCAACAGTAGCAGCAGTAGAACATTCAGCAACAGAAGTAGCATTATCACAACCAAGGCATTTTAGACATGGTGGTTCTAAACCTTCCTGAGCGGGACTAATCTGTTGAGCACGAAATGACTCAATTTCCTTTTGAAGATCTTCATGAACCGCTCTCAATTTCTCAAGTTCTTGCTTCCTTTGAAGATAATCATAGGAAATCTTTTCATGAGTTGTTGAGAGCGTTTCATGACGACTTTCAAGTTCCTCATACTTAACATGAAGATTTTTTATGTCTTCAATTAAGGACTGAGATCGAGTCATTTCAGCGTCCAACAGGTCATCGCTTTTGTCTAATAGTTTTTGAATATGTTCCATAGCTTTATGTTGTTCAATTGCAATTTTAGCAAGTGTTTTGTAGCTGGGTTTGGAATCACAATCAGAGTCATCTTCACTGGATGTTTGATAGTGATCATTGCGTGAGTTTACCTTGGCACCACGTGCCATGAAGCAATAGGTGGGAGTGGAGTCGTCCTTGTCATTAGCATCAGCGTCGGTGCCGAAGCAATAGGTGCCATGAAGCAACGTAGGCTATAGCCATACTTGCAACGCCAGAGTCGGGCTCCTCCTCAGACTCCACCTCCGCCTCCTCAGAAGTAGACTCCTCCTCTGAATCCATTTCCTTGCCAACAAATGCACGAGCCTTGCCAGATCAGCTCTTCTTGTGTGATGAAGACTTTGAGGAATACTTAGAAGAAGACTTTGAGTATGTCTTCTTCTTCTTGTCATCAGAGTCATATTCCTTACTCTTCTTCTTCTTCTTCTTCTTCTTTTTCTCATTGTCCCACTACGGACACTCAGAGATGTAGTGACCAGGTTTCTTGCACTTGTGGCATGTTCTCTTCTTGTAGTCATGAGTAGAAGCTTCATCATTCCTTGAGCTAGATCGTGAAGACTTTCTGAAGCCTTTCTTCCTAGTGAATTTCTGGAACTTCTTCACTAGCATAGCAAGCTCCTTTCCAATATCTTCAGGATCATCAGAACTGCAGTCATATTCTTCTTCAGATGAGGAAACAGCTTTTGCCTTCAAGGAGCAAGTTCGGCCATAGTTGGGACCGTAGATATCTCTTTTCTCAGAAAGCTGAAACTCATGTGTGTTGAGCCTTTCAAGTATGTCAGACGGATCGAGTGTCTTGAAGTCAGGGCATTCTTGAATCATCAGGGCTAGGGTGTCAAACGAGCTGTCAAGTGATCTCAGGAGCGTCTTGACGATTTCATGCTTGGTGATCTCAGTAGCGCCGAGAGCTTGAACTCATTTGTGATGTCAGTGAGGCGATCAAACGTGACCTGAACATTCTCATTGTCGTTTCTCTTGTAGCGGTTGAAGAGGTTGCGAAGGACACTGATCCTTTGATCTCTCTGGGTTGACACGCCTTCGTTGACTTTCGAGAGCCAGTCCCACACTAGCTTCGATGTTTCCAGAGCACTCACACGGCCATATTGTCCTTTGTTCAGATGACCACAAATGATGTTCTTGGCTGTAGAATCTAGTTGAACGAACTTCTTGACATCAACAGGGGTGACACCTTCACCAGTCTTGGGAATGCCATTCTTGACGACATACCAGAGGTCGACATCAATGGCTTCAAGATGCATACGCATCTTATTCTTCCAGTAGGGATATTTAGTTCCATCGAAGACGGGGCAAGCAACGGAGACTTTGATTATCCCTGCAGTCAACATAGCTAAAACTCCAGGTGGTTAAACCGAATCACACAGAACAAGGGAGTACCTTGCTCTGATACCAATTGAAAGTTCTAGTTATCGACTAGAGGGGGGTGAATAGGCGATTTTTATGAAAGTCTTCAAAACATGGATGTTTCGAAGACAAACGATAGAAATGAACCTATTAACGTGCAGCGGAAGGTAGACTACACTAGGCAAGCCATAGTCAAGTATAAAATGAAGTGAAAGCACGAAGACTAATAGCAGCTAGGCAGTATGGATCAGGATGGAAGACAGTATGAAGCCAATCAGAACAAACAGTCACACAGCAAAGACAAACAGATAATGCAAACTGGCAATGACTTCACAAAGACCAACTGGAAATAAAGAGAAGGAAGAGATAGAACCAGTTGCTTGGTGAAGAAAAGGATTTTTTTGGATCAGTTCCAGTTGCTGTGAAAACTGTATGTCTGGTTAGGGAGGCTGAGATTCAACTCAAAAGACCGCGTCTTCACCTTATTCCCCTTGAGTGAAGGACACATAGTCCTCGTCCAATCACTCAGGTAAGTCTTCAAGGTAGACTTCCAAACCTTCACAGACTTCATTCACCGGTGATCCACAATGACTCTTGGATGCTCAGAACGCGACACCTAACCGGCTAGAGGATTCACAATCCTCAAGTGTAACAAGTCTTCAGATCACACAGACAGGAAGACTTCAGTGATGCCTAACACTCTTTGGCTGTAACGCCCTCGATGCGGCTATATCTCCTACGTGTCGAAGCACGACTTAGAGTTATAACCACATTGAAAGCAATGTCGCAAGTAAGGTAATCTTCACAACAACCCATGTAAATAGATAATAGGGGAAAAGGTACATAGTTGGCTTACACTCGCCACGTCACACAAATACTTGAATAACATTACAATCATCCAATACACTCATGGTCCGACTACGGTACCAAAATAAAGATCAACCCCCACATGCGACTAAGTCCCCGATCGCCCCAACTGGGCACCACTACTGATCATCTGGGAAAGACACATAGTAACGGCGAGAGTCTTCATCGAACTCCCAATTGAGCTCAAGAGCATCGTCTGGAACAGTATCATCGGTCCCTGCATCTGGTTTGGAACTAATCTGTGAGTCACGGGGACTCAGCAATCTCGCACCCTCGCGATCAAGACTATTTAAGCTTATAGGTAAGGCAAGGTAATATGTGTAGCTGCAGCAAGCGTCTAGCATATATGCTGGCTAACCTGTTCGCAAAAGAGAGCGAGAAGAGAAGGCAAAGCACGAACGAAGAACTATGATCAAGAAGTGATCCTAGAACAACCTACGTCAAGCATTACTCCAACACCGTGTTCACTTCCCGGACTCCGCCAAGAAGAGACCATCACGGTTACACACGCGGTTGAATCATTTTAATTAAGTTAAGTTTGATGTTATCTACAACCGGACATTAACAAATTCCCATCTGCCCATAACCACGGGCACGGCTTTCGAAAGTTCAAATCCCTACAGGGGAGTCCCAACTTAGCCCATCACAAGCTCTCACGGTCAACGAAGGATATTCCTTCTCTCGAGACATTCCGATCAGACTCGGCATCCCGGTTCTACAAGACATCCTCGACAATGGTAAAACAAGTCCAGCAGCACCGCCCGAATGTGCCGACAAATCCCGATAGGAGCTGCACATATCTCGTTCTCAGGGCACACTCAGATTGTCCAAACTTCCGGTAGGCCAGCCCAGAGTTGCCCCTGGTGGCCACAGGCGGCTGATGAGGTGGACCAACACTCAGAGGAGCACTGGCCCAGGGGGGTTAAATAAAGATGACCCTTGGGCTCTGGAAACCCAAGGGAAAAAGAGGCTAGGTGGCAAATGGTAAAACCAAGGTTGGGCATTGCTGGAGGAGTTTTATTCAAGGTGAACTATCAAGGGGTTCCCATTATCACCCAACTGCGTAAGGAACGCAAAATCCGGGAACATAACACCGATATGACGGAAACTAGGGCGGCAAGAGTGGAACAAAACACTAGGCAAAAGGCCGAGCCTTCCACCCTTTACCAAGTATATAGGTGCATTAAGATAAACAAGATAATATGGTGATATCCCAACAATAAACAATGTTCCAACAAGGAACGATCTCCAATCTTCACCTGCAACTAGCAACGCTATAAGAGGGGCTGAGCAAAGCGGTAACATAGCCAATCAACGGTTTGCTAGGACATGGTGGGTTAGGGGTTTGACATGGCAATATGGGAGGCATGAAAAGCAAGTGGTAGGTATCGTAGCATAGTCATAGCAAAAGAGCGAGCATCTAGCAAGCAAAGATAGAAGTGATTTCGAGGGTATGATCATCTTGCCTGCAAAGTTGTCAGAGTTGACTTGATCCTCGTAAGCAAACTCAACGGGATCCTCGTTAGCGAACTCGTCTCCCGGCTCTACCCAAGCAAGACAAACAAGCAAAAGGAACACAATCAACCACGTGCAATGCTCAAACAAACATGATGCAAACATGGTATGCTATGCGGGATGCGGTATGTGATGCATATGCAAGATTTGACAAGGAATGATTGAACCTGGCCTCAACTTGGAAATCCAAGAGTGCCACTGGAAAGGTGAGGTGATTTCGGTTGAAATCGATATAAAGGTCACCGGAATCGGACGCACGGTTTGGAAATGGCAAGCAAAACAAATATGGCACCGGTCTGCGATAATCAGCAAGTAGCCATCTAAATGCACCAAGATAAATATGCTACAGCACTCAAACATGACAAAAAAATATATGGCAGGGATCCAATCATGATTCTTGACAAAATATGAACACTGAGCTACGGCTAATTCATCCATTAACAGGTTCAAACAAGCATGGCAAAAATGCAAACGATAACAGGTTTCAGACTTAGTGAAATTAACACAAGTCTAGAATTTAACATCAGGTAGCACACTTTAGAGCATGAAAACTATATGCTACAGGAACTTAACATGGCAAAGCAAGGCATGACATGAAGCTACTCAAAGCACTTAACAAAAGTCCCTTAGTGACCTTGAGCCAAAATGGATCAGAAAATACAATTGCAAGCATGTGAACATGGCAAAAACATAAACAGATCTCAGACTTGGTGCAAAACTGGAGCATGCAAAACAGTTAACGAGTAGGCATGTTCACGAGCTCGATGCACTCACTACAGAGCATGTCATGACAAACTAAGCATACACCCATCAAGAATACATGTCATAGAAGCTAGACATGGCAAGAACAACAACATAGCATGCACGGATCAATAGCAACATCCTCGGCAAAATCGCTAACAAGTCAACAATCTGTCATGATTCACGAAATAGCAAAAGTAGAGCTCGATTGACTCAAGCTAGGGTGCTCGATAAATACAAAAAAAGACATGGATGGATAGAGCACCACAATGTTAACAAATAATCCTTACTGATCATCCTCAAAAGAGGCACAGATCACTAGGAAACAACATGAACATATGGCATATTGACAAAAATCAGATCAAGGACTTAGTGAAATTCTATGTCCCTGAAATCAGCATTACCGAATACGCTACTTTGTAAGCTTGTGCTAGTCACCACACATATCACAAAAATACATGGTAAGCACCTCTGTAAAGATGGCATGGCATATAACAAAACTCATGTAGAGCTTAGGAGCATATCATGCACACATTAATCATGGCAAAAATGACAAATAACTATTTGATGCAACAGATCTGGCAAATTAACCATGCAGCCCTCTTCCAACAGCATTCCAGGCATCAAGATGAGCTCAAATGAAAATGATGCAATGAGATGAAATGATGTACTCTCTGAGACGAACATTTTGATATGCTGCACGCACAAATCGGAGCAACGGATGCGGAGTTATAGCATGCCAAAGCTTGCAAAAAAATAAAGGAGAGAGGGGAAAGTCAACCCAACTCCAGATCTAGGGTTCCTCGCGGGCGCGCGAACCGAGGCCGGATCTTGAGCTTGCCGGAGCTCTCACCGGAGAAGCCGGGCGGTGGCGGTCAGACTTGGCGAGGGGAGGAGGAGGCGGCCGGTGGCGAGCTGCGGCTACCGGCGACGAGGGGCAGAGCGGCGATGGCGCGCGTCGGCGCCGGTGCGGTGGCGGCTGCCGGCGACAAGGCGGCGGGGCGACGCCGGAGTCCGGCCGGAGGCGGCGGGGCAGCGTCTTGGCGGCGGCGGCCAGCGTGCTTGGCAGCGGCATGGAGGAGGAGGCGAGGCCCGGTCGCGGCGCGGAGAGGGCCCGCCCTGGGCTGCGGCGGGCCGCGGCGGAGGAGCCGGCCGGACGTGGCGGGCTGCCACTGGAGTGGAGCGGTGGCGCGGTCAGGTCAGACACATCCGGCTTGACGGACTTCGTCCGGCGGCGCGAAGAGGGGATTTTTTTAGGGTTGGAAGGAGGGGATCTAGAATTTTCGAGGAGGGGTCTATATATAGAGGTAGAGGGAGCTAGGAAGCTCCAAATGAGGTGCGGTTTTCGGCCACGCGATCGTGATCGAATGCTCTAGAAGATAGAAGGGTTTTTGGTGGGTTTTGGGCCAAATTGGAAGGGTGTTGGGCTGCAACACAAACGAGGCCTTCTCGGTCCCTCGGTTAACCGTTGGAGTATCAAACGAAGTCCAAATGGCATGAAACGTGACAGGTAGTCTACCGGTAGTAAACCAAGGCCGCATGGCATGTCTCGGTCCAATCCAGAAATGTTTAACCCCCACACATGAAAAGAGGTAGAGAGGGGCACCAGAGGAGATAGGAGCGCCGGAATGCAAAACGGACAACGGGGAAAAAGCTCGGATGTATGAGACGAACACGTATGCAAATGCAATGCACATGATGACATGATATGAGATGCATGACAAAGGCAACAACACATGAAGACAAAAACCCGAACCCGAGGAAAAATGAAATAACTTAGCACCGGAAACGGCAAGAGTTGGGATACATATAAGGTAAATTACATCCGGGATGTTACAACACTCCACCACTACGAAAGGATCTCGTCCCGAGATCTAGGACTGGAAAAAAGCCGGGTACTCAGAATGGAGGTGATCCTCGCGTTCCCAGGTGGCTTCATGGTTGTAATGGTGTGACCACTTGACTTTGAGGAATTTGATTGACTTATTGCAAGTCTTGCGCTCAGTCTCTTCAAGAATAGCAACTGGGTGCTCACGATAAGAAAGGTCTTCTTGGAGATCAATGTCTTCGAAGTTGATGGTGCGGTCAGGGGTCTTGAAGCACTTGCTGAGCTGAGAGACATGGAACACGTCGTGCACATTTGCAAAGTTTGAAGGAAGCTCGAGTTGATAGGCGAGATCGCCTCTCTTGCTGACGATCTTGAAAGGACCCACGTATCTAGGGGCAAGCTTCCCTTTAATACTGAAGCGACGAGTACCTTTCATTGGAGAGACGCGGAGGTAAACTTGGTCTCCGATCTCGAAAGCCAAATCACGATGCTTACTATCATAGTAGCTCTTCTGACGCGATTGCGCTGCTTTGAGGTTATCATGAATGGGTTTGCACATTTCCTCTGCCTCTGTGATCAAGTCATTTCCAAGAAGTTGACATTCACCGGTCTCTGACCAGTTAAGAGGAGTACGGCACTTCCTGACATAGAGAATTTCAAATGGGGCCTTGCCCGAACTTGCTTGAAAACTATTGTTGTAGGAGAACTCGGCATATGGAAGACAATCTTCCCACTTCATACCGAAAGAGATAACGCAAGCCCTGAGCATATCTTCAAGAATCTGATTGACACGCTTGACTTGACCGTTAGTTTGAGGATGAAAAGTTGTGCTGAAATGGATGTTGGTGCCCATGGCCTTCTGAAAAGAATCCCAAAACTTGGAGGTAAAGATGCTGCCACGGTCTGAAGAGATCAACTGTGGAATGCCGTGCAGAGAGACAATCCGAGAGGTATACAGCTCTGCCAATTGAGCTGCAGTGATAGACTCTATGATAGGCAGAAAGTGAGCCACTTTAGTGAGTTTTTCAATGACAATGAATATAGCATCATTGCCACGCTTGGACTTTGGAAACCCAGTCACGAAGTCCATCTCAATGTGGTCAAACTTCCATTCTGGAATGGCAAGAGGTTGGAGGAGACCAGCTGGTCGTTGGTGTTCTGCCTTCACTCTTCTGCAGACATCACATTCATTCACGAACTGAGCAATCTCGCGCTTCATTCGAGTCCACCAATAAGCCTGCTTAAGGTCCTGGTACATCTTCGTACTCCCAGGGTGGATGGAGAGGAGTGAATTGTGAGCCTCGTTCATAATGACTTTACGAAGGTCACCTTTAGGCACAACAATGCGATCCTCGAAGAAGAGAGTATCCTTGTCATCAAGGCGGTAGCACTTGTACTTGGATTGACTCTTGGCAATCCCAATCTTCACCTTCTTCACCATAGCATCAAGAAGTTGAGCCTCGCGAATCTGATCTTCCAAAGTAGGAGAGACTTGAAGGTTGGCGAGGAAACCTTGAGGAACAACTTGCAGATTGAGTTTGCAGAAAGCTTCACAAAGCTCGGGTTGGTAAGGCTTGAGAATCAGACTGTTGCAGTAAGCCTTCCTGCTCAATGCGTCAGCAATCACATTGGCCATGCCTGGAGTATATTCGATACTCGGATTATACTCTTGAATCATTTCGACCCAACGAGTCTGCCTGAGGTTGAGATTAGGCTGAGTGAAGATGTACTTGAGACTCTTATGGTCAGGGAAGATGTCCACTTTTCTTCCCAATAAGAGATGTCTCCAAGTCAAAAGAGCATGCACAACTGCCGCCAACTCGAGGTCATGAGTGGGGTAGTTCTTCTCGTTGGGCTTTAACTGGTGAGAGGTATAAGCCACAACTTTCTTCTCTTGCATCAACACTGCACCAAGGCCTTGAAGAGAGGCATCACAGAAGACCTCGAACGGTTTGGATTCATCAGGAGGAGTCAGAATTGGAGCAGTGACTAATTTCTCTTTCAAGGTGTTGAAAGCGATGTCACATTCAGGAGACCAAACGTACTTGACGTGCTTCCGGAGAAGGTTGGAAAGAGGCTTCGCGATCTTTGAGAAGTTCTCAACGAACCTTCGACAATAGCTTGCGAGACCAAGGAAGCTGCGGAGTTGCTTCACGTTTTGAGGTGGTTCCCAATTCACAATTGCATACACCTTCTCAGGATTCACCGCTATGCCCTTGGCAGAGATGATATGCCCAAGATAGAGAACCTCATCGAGCCAAAACTCGCACTTTGAAAACTTGGCGTAGAACTGATGTTCTCTGAGCTTATCAAGCACCAAACGCAAGTGCTTGGCATGATCTTCCTTGTTCTTCGAAAAGACCAGAATGTCATCGAGGTAGACCAAGATGAAGTCATTTGTGTAAGCGTTGAAGATGAAGTTCATCATGCGAGAGAAAGTCGGAGGAGCATTGACGAGGCCAAAAGACATGACAGTGTATTCATATGAACCATAGCTTGTTCTGAAAGCCGTCTTGGGAATATCTTGCTCACGGATTCGAATCTGGTGATAGCCCATATGGAGATCAAGCTTGGAGAATACTTGAGCACCTTTGAGTTGTTCAAATAGCTCGTTGATGTTGGGAAGTGGGTACTTGTTCTTTATAGTCTTCTTGTTCAATGGACGGTAGTCAACACAAAGTCGGTCCGTTCCATCCTTCTTCTTCACAAAAAGAACTCCACAACCCCACAGAGAAGAACTAGGTCGGATGAGACCCATTCGCTCTTGAATATCGAGTTGCTTCTTCAGCTCCTTCAACTCTTCAGGTCCAAGCTTGTAAGGACATTTGTAAACAGGTTCCGTGCCAGGCTCAAGATCGATGACGAATTCAACTGGCCGGTGCGGAGGCATTCTTATAAGCTCTTCTGGAAAGACGTCTTGATATTCGCAAACGACTGGAATTTGAGAGATGGCATCTAGTTCACCCTTCTCATTGAGAGAAAACAGATGGATGGTATTATCCCGAGCGGCAAAGACAATTACATCCTCAAACGAATGAGTCAAATGAATCTGCCTGGCAGCACAATCAAGCTGAGCCTTGTGCTTAGAAAGCCAGTCCATTCCAAGAATAAGATCAATATCCGAGTAACCAAGGACCATTGGAGAAGCCAGAAACTTGAAATCGCCCATCATGATAGAAACATCCGGAATCTCGTAGTTTGCGAGCAAACATTTACCCGGTGAGACAACTGCTAATGGTTTATGCAAAACTTGAGAAGACAACTCATGCTTAGATGCAAAAGGTCTCGAGATGAAACAATGCGATGCACCAGTGTCAAAAAGTACTTTTGCAGGAACATCGTTAACAGGAAGGTTACCCATGATGACATCTGACGAGTCCTCTGCCCGAGCTACATTCATCAAGTTGACCTTGGCGTGCTTGGGGTTATGCTTGACCACAGCTGTACTTGCCGATATAACAGGAGGAGGAAGAGGGAGACGCCTCTAATTGAAGCATTTGTTGGCATAGTGACCCTTCTGTTGGCACTTGTTGCACGTGACCTCTGAAAGCGGACGGTGATACGGAGCACTTGATCTTGGATCTTGAGACGAAGTCTTGTTCTGAAAGCCAGGGTTGGGTGGGTGGGAGGATCCACTGCCCCTTTGCTCTTCTGCTGATAAGGCTGACGGAACGGAGGAGGAGGAAGCCAATACTTCTGCTGCTTAGCCACTTGAGTTGAGGAAGAAGGAGTAGCATCTCTGACTCGCTTCTTGGAAGCATCGCACTTCAGTTGAGCAGTCTCTTGCTTCATTGCCATGTTGTAAAACTCATCGTACCTCTTGGGCTCAAAGAGAACGAGAGCTAGCTGGATTTCTTCTCTAAGACCACCCCTGAACTGATATATCATGCTCTTCTTGTCAGGGACGTCCTGCTTAGCAAAACGGGCGAGCTTCTGAAACATCTTGTTGTACTCGTAGACAGACATAGAGCCTTGCTTCAGGTTGCGGAATTCCTCACGCTTGCTTTCAACCACGCTCTGAGGAATATGATGAGCTTTGAAGTCTTGACGGAATTCATCCCAGGTAATCACACGGCCTCCTTTGCAATCTTTGTACTGCTGAAACCATTCTGCGGCTTGGTCTTTGAGTTGGAAGGAAGCGAACTTGACAAAGTCCTCAGGCCTGACGTTACTGCACTCGAAATGATTGCATATGTCCATGAGCCAATCATCAGCGTCTATTGCCTCAACACAATTGTTGAAGGTCTTTGGCTGGTTAGCAAGGAACTGGTTGAGTGTAGCAGAGTGATTCTGATTGTTGCCTTGACCCTAGTTCGCTTGGTTGCGCTCTTGAAGAAGTTGCATGATCAGCTGCGTGTTTGCATTGGTAGCGGCCATCACGGCTTTCCATGCCTCCGGAGGTGGAGGTGGTGGTGGCGGATCAGGATTCGGAGTCGTGCGAGTTGGAGGAGCCATCCTGAAGAGGTTGACATCCATTAGCACATTGACAGACAAATATTGAAGCTGAATCAAGCGGGTTGAAATTGCAACATATAGTCTTCACATCCGAACAAAATGAACGAATGCATTCCAATTGAAATGGTGATGCGGAGCATCCTACGATCATCCCCATGTACACTCGAGCATACGCCATTGGACCTAAGGTGAACCTGTTCCTACATGCTTCCCCTTTCCACTCGTACGAGACATGGTTGCTACCTAATGCAAAGACGCTACATGTGCTTAGGAACCAAGGAGAAGTCTCATGGAGATGCTCGAGTCATACGCCAAGTCCACACGGAAGCGGATCAAGAAGTGCCTCAAGTGGATTCGTCGCGGAGCTACAGCGGCCGGACATCCGGCAGGAGCCCGGACATCCGGCGCCACCAACCAGAAGAAGACCAGAGAGAGACCGAAGCCAGGCGACTCTACAGCGGCCAGACATCCGGCCGACCCCCGGACATCCGGCGCCCCGCGACGGGCCGGACATCCGGCGCCTACCCAGAAATCAGGCGCATGCTATCCAGAGAGCAGAAGAATCCGCCACTCCAGCCCGGACATCCGGCCCGAGGCCCGGACATCCGGCCCCCAGCCCGGACATCCGGCGCCTGTCTGCGCACAGTGAATGGGCCAGAGGCCCATGTATCCCCCCTCTCACTTACCCCTTCGTGGGCTGACACTATATATACTCCCCCATCTCCTCCTAGCTAGGGTTAACAATGGATTAGCTCATATTTTGTGTGAGAGCTTTTCTCATCCACTTGGTTACCTTCTCCTTGGAGATTCGAGCCTCCACCGGAGAAGATCCCCCAGCGGATTCAAGACACCTCTTTAGGGAAGAACATCAAGACCTCCTCACGGAGAAGAACCAGTTACCGTGTATCGTCCGTTGTTGACTTTGGATCGTGTATCTCCCTTTGTGTTCTTGGATTTAGCACATGTGTGATCATACTTGTTGGTTTGAGTGTTCTCTTGTGTTTCCCCTCGTTTTCTCTCCCGTGTTCTTCGTGTTCATCGTTGGGATCCGCTCCTTTCGTGAAAGATCGGCCATCTAGGGTTCCACCCTAAATCATCTTGGTATCTAGAGCCACGTTGATCACGATTTCGGAGCCTCCCCGTTGTGTTTTCTAGCCTAATTTTGTTGTGTTCTTCCCCAATTTCGAAAATCCCCACCAAAAATAGCCCCAAATTTTTTTGTGATTTGTTGGTTTGATGATGTTTTGTTGAATTTGACCCATGGATTTGCTTGGTTTCGAGTGGATCTAGCATTTCCCCAAGTTTCCCCACTTTCCATCCATGAAATCTCTCCAATTTTGACCTTGAAATCATCAATTTCCGCCCCCAAATCGAGTTCCTCGAGTTCATCCTCGGATTTGGAGCCCGGACATCCGGCCCGAGCCCCGGACATCCGGCCACCCCGGAAATCCGGCCATTAGCCCGGACATCCAGCTCCTGGAGCGCATTTCGCGTGCGGTTCTGGACATCAGGTCCCGGATATCCGGACCCGAGCCCGGATGTCCGACCCCTGGGATTTCAGCCTCCCCCGTTTCACCGTTTTGTGCATAACTAATTCATCCGGAGTCCGTTTTTCGCGTTCTTTAGCTCGTTGAAAAGCTCTTGACATCCCCCTTCCAAAAAATACTACCAAAACCATTTGACTCCATAAATTTTTTAGAACTTTGGCATCTTTGCCTAGGGCTTCCACCACAATCTCCGCATAACCACCACCGACTTCTGCAACCTAACCAATTTTGTTCCCCATCGCATTAGTGGTTGCTTGAGGAGTGATTTGAGTCTCCTAAGGTGTCTAGGCTACTTAGGGACGGTTGCTTCTTCATCAACCACCACCACTACCACATAGGCTTGACCACTATCCACTTCCGCCATCCCAACTTAACCCAATTTTGTTTGTGTTGTGAGTTGTGTCTCCTAAGGTGTTTCAGCTACTTAGGGACCGTGCTTCCATCTCCGACACCATGTATAGTACACCACCTTACCCTCCATTTCCGCATTGCGTACTCCACATCCCATCAATGCGTTTCCGCAACCACCATCGCATCCCGCTACCACCATTTGACATTTGACACTTGAGATTTTGAGTTTGCAGTTTTTCCGTCTCCTAAGGTGTTTCGGCTACTTAGGGACGAGTCTCCATCATCTTGGTATCTCCATCAAGATCACCGCCACTCATCATCACCAAGGACGGTAACCTCCATATCAACTTGGTATCGTGGTATCCCTCCATTGTATATTCCCTTGCCATTGCATTGTTAACCCCTAGCCCATTTTGCGTCACTTACCTATCGAGACTAGCCTTTGAGTATTCCCGGCAATGTTACTTGTGCACATTAGTGATCTACACCATACATTGCATACATACCATACCATATCGGTATCATATCATCTCTTGTGTCACAAAGATTGTTCCCGCATATACACAATTGCTATCTTGGTTTGTACAAAGTGGCCATACATAAAAAGAAGAGACTAAAGCTTTTAAGCAAAAGAGAAAAAGCAAAGAAGCTTGTAAGCAATAGCCATAGCATCATACCACATTGTCATATCTGATCATCTTGGATCATACCACCGGAACATCATATACATAGCATACTTGGGATAGAAAGTCAATACATTTTGCATATCATAGGTTGTGCACAAGTGTCGTATCCGCCTATAGAGCAATCGTGCTAGCGTCTCTCTTGAGTTGTGCAACACGAGCGTTTTCCGTGGATTCCACATTTTGTGCTCATCGTTGGTTGCACGACCCCATTTATCTATCTGTGTGTGCGTTTCCGTGTGCCATTCGTTGCTATTGGTCTACTTGTTTCACTTGCGAATTTTTGAATCTCTTTCAACATTATTGACTGCTAACATTTCGCATCAAATTTTTATGCCACTATCCTCACCGAGCTCCACCATAAGCCTTATTTGTGTAGGTGTGAGAAACCGACAAGAATTGGTACCAATTGTGCTATTTCCTTGTCCACATTGGAGTGATCATTGATCCACTTTCAACTTCGGTTAAGGTACATTTGGTATTCGTTCTTCTCTTTCTACCACTCACATTTTTTCTTGGAGCGATGGATAGGCAAGGCATTTCATCTCCGGTCTTCTACAACAACGACAGCGTGAACAACTACATCACCAAAGCGTCAATCTTCGATCTACAACGACAAATGCAAGGCGCACAATCAAGATTGCGAGAGCGCATCGAGAACCTCTCCATTGACATTCGCCACTCCGAAGCGAGGAAAAGGGACTACATCGACAACAAGCTTTCCGCACAAAAGAAGGAGCAAGATGCAAGGATGGAGGAGATTCGGGCCTTGATCAAGTCTACTTCCCCTTTGTCATCTTCAAGGCGGCGGCGAGCACATCAATCCTCTTCGGAGCGCCCAAGCGATACAAGCGCAAGTTGTCCACGTCCACATCTCCATGGTGACCACCATCACGTTCGTGATCCACATCGTCATGAAGGGCAAATCACCTCCAAGCAACATGTGCATGACAACAACGAACAACATCTACTACGAGCTCAAGTGCGACAACGCCAACATCATCATGACGATGCTCACCAAGCGCAAATGCACAAGTCCCAATAAGCCCTACTTCACGCCAAGTCCAAACTTCATGAGCACAAGAGAAGACTGCGAGACGAGCACCACCAAGACGGAGCTATGGCTACAACAACCACTTCGACATCTTCGCCAAGTGCTATCAAGGCATCTTCGCCTTCGGACGTACGGCATCTTCGCCTACCTCCCATGAGTTCGCCTACATCGACATCTTCACCAACGTGGCGACCACCTACGAGCGAGGGCGACACTTCCATCTTCGGAAGCCCCTCAAGGAAGATGGCCGAGCATGGGACATTCCCTTCGGTCATGGAGACGAGCTACGAGGTGCCACATCATATGGGCCTCCAACAACAAGACGGCGACAAGAAGATCGATCTAGGGCCATCCCCTTCGACCACGGCGACGAGCATGAACCTCTTCAACAACATGAAGACGGCGCCCATATTGGACTCATACTCCGAGTCAAGCTACGAGACCGCACATGAGACCTTATCTTTGGTCTTGGAGGAGAGTGATGATGTGCCATCTTCGGCCTTCATCCACGACTACGACCACGACATGATTGAGCATGGAGACATTTGCACCAACATCTCTCCAACAATGACATGTGACGAGATGCCCCGATTGCCATGTGAGGAGAGCCACCACCATATGAGTGACATGAGTGACTCCACCATACGTGACATTGAGAGCATTTCCTATGAGAGGATGAGTGTGACCACCAGGAGCCCCACACTTGAGAGCATGCCACACATCCTATGTGAGGTTGAGAGCCATTTGAGTGACTCCACCAACCATATGAGTGAGAGCATCCGAGAGGGAGTGAGTGAGCCACAACACTTAGTGAGTGAGGTAGTTGACACGGCATGTGAGGCCACTTTGATTTCTAACGACTTAACCTCTACTCCTAGTGTGTTTTCTTCTTTGGTGCCAGGTCTCCTACATGATGACACACCTATCCTCGACGAGTCCATACCTCCAATGGGGATGACGATGGCCATGGTGGACGATGATGCACCCCCCACATGGTTCCATCAAGATGAAGTTGACCATGACTTGGTCTTCGACACCTCACCTACAACACATGAGCGATGCTCCAAAGGTAACATAGGTGATGATGCTTCTCTTGTCCCACTAGTGGACTATTTTACGAATGATTGCTTGCATGATGTTGACACACATATACCCATGCTTCATGCTAGTGCGACTTCTTCATGTCATGACTTACCTATTTATGATGAATATGATGACGAGCATGTCGAGTTGCCTAGTTATGATGCTATGCTCCATAGGATATCATGTGAAAATTCTTTTGGTCACATCATGTTTGACAATCCATTAACCTTGTCATATGCTATGAGTGAGATATCCCATATTGCATCATTTCAATCTCAACATAGTAACTATGCATGCCCCGTTACAATAAATCCCATTTGCACTTATGGCATAGATGACGAGATATTGGCTTTTGTTTCTCTTGCGATGACATTGCGATGCTTCCTTTACATGATTTGCGCAATTCATATACTATGCCATGCCATGATCACATTGTTCCAAATATGCATTGTTTGGGATGTTGTCAATCTTCTCCGTGTGATGTTTCCATTAATGCTCATGAGGAGACCCCCATAGTTTCCTCATACATATTAGGAGATTTTGATGCATTCCATACATTGCATGATTCTCATAATTGCTTGCACCATATGCATTCCATGAATAACAATGCTCTACATATTTCTTGTGATGCATTACACAATTTGAGTCTCCATTATGCTATACATAACAACAAACCTATCATGATGGATGACATGTTTCTATATCACACATCTCATTTATTCGAGCATTGGATATTTTGTGCTAACCAACACAAGCACGTGCGCATCATGATGGATGATGTGTACATCTACCATGCACACACAATTTTCCCTTTGTCTTTGTTTTGTGTAGGTACTCACGTATACTCGTCAACCTCTCAATCCCAAGAGTTGACGAAACGAGCTCTTGAGAGCAACGACAATTTGGGATCCCGTGGACTATCCTTACCACCGTTCTCTTCGCGCAACGACTACGCACATCTTTTCTACTTGTCTCTCACACGGCTATGGGCTATTTACCACTTGTCACCTTATGCCCATTCTATCGTGTTCAGTTTGCATGTTATGCCTCTTTACATGACTTTGCCATGCAATTGTGACCCTTGCTTGCATCTACCCATGATTCACAATTATGCTACTCCTATGTGTATTTGCATGCTTGGTGGAGATCCTTGTTGCTATTGCCATGTTTATCATGTGCCTCATGCTATTGATGTTATTTTGATCATATCCTCCTTTCATGCTTGTGCTATGTCATGTGAATTATTCATGCACACTATTTGCACCCATGTCATGTTTGCTATGATTGTTTCTAGTACGTTGCATCTTCGCACTACTAGCTTGCTTGCCTTGATTCACATGATTGCTTGCTTTGTCGCATCACCCATGTTCCATTCTTCCTTGCTTTCTTGGGTTGATGACGTATATGTTCATGCCTCTCACATGATATATTTTGTTCATTGTCGCTTGCCTCCAATTGTTGTATTTATGCTTACTGATCGTGGAGACTTGGACACTTTACTTGTGATGCATGCTTGCTTGATTGAGCCTATTGTATTTGGTTGTTCTCGCATCATCATATGCCTCCATACTATGAAATGCTCCCTTGTCCTTTCTTATGATGAGCATGATGCATACACTTGTTGGGTATCTTACCACACGAATGATAGGTTTTGCACTTCCGCTAACCTCATTTGTTTTTCCGAGTGTTTGTTATGTTCTTTCATGTTGAAGGATTCACAAGGCGATATCGTCATGACACAATTTGGTCATGTGAAGGCATACACCATGTGCAACACCAACATTTGCGAGAATCTCCTAAAGGTGAACTCTTTCCCTTTGAGCCATCCTCAAATATGCATATTGGATGGGTCACTCTTTCATTGTTGTTTCCTTCTTCTTGTCTACATGTTACATCTATTGGATGGAGGACCGACATTGGAGATGGAACCCATGAACCTTCAAGTTGAGGAGCGCTCGGACTTATTGGATGCACCTTCGAACCTCCACTCATGCCACGACATCGAGCATTGCGACACCTTCGAGTACTTGGATTGCGTCATGTCTTCCTCTTCGTCCAACTACAAGTCCGTCCACGACAACCATTTCCATGGTGATGAGGTTTTTGATCCGAGGTCGGATCTTTCCCAAGGGAGGGGAGATGATGCGGAGCATCCTACGATCATCCCCATGTACACTCAAGCATATGCCATTGGACCTAAGGTAACCCGTTCCTACATGCTTCCCCTTTCCACTCATACGAGACATGGTTGCTACCTAATGCAAAGACGCTACATGTGCTTAGGAACCAAGGAGACAACCATGGAGATGCTCGAGTCATACGCTAAGTCCACACGGAAGCGGATCAAGAAGTGCCTCAAGTGGAGTCGCCGTGGAGCTACAGCGGCCGGACATCCGGCAGGAGCCCGGACATCCGGCGCCACCAACCAGAAGAAGACCAGAGAGAGACCGAAGCCAGGCGACTCTACAGCGGCCGGACATCCGGCGCCCCGCGACAGGCTGGACATCTGGCGCCTGCCCGGAAATTCGGCGCATGCTATCCAGAGGGCAGAAGAATCGGCCACTCCAGCCCGGACATCCGGCGCCTCGCGAAGCCCCGGACATCCGGCGCCTATCTGCGCACTGTGAACGGGCCAGAGGCCCATGTATCCCCCCTCTCACTTACCCCTTCATGGGCTGACACTATATATACTCCCCCATCTCCTCCTAGCTAGGGTTAGCAAAGGATTAGCTCATATTTTGTGTGAGAGCTTTGCTCATCCACTTGGTTACCATCTCCTTGGAGATTCGAGCCTCCACCGGAGAAGATCCCCCAAGCGGATTCAAGACCCCTCTTTAGGGAAGAACATCAAGACCTCCTCATGGAGAAGAACCGGTTACCGTGTACCGTCCGTTGTTGACTTTGGATCGTGTATCTCCCTTTGTGTTCTTGGATCTAGCACATGTGTGACCATACTTGTTGGTTTGAGTGTTCTCTTGTGTTTCCCCTTGTTTTCTCTCCCGTGTTCTTCATGTTCATCATTGGGATCCGCTCCTTTCGTGAAAGATCGGCCATCTAGGGTTCCACCCTACATCAAATGGTCACATATCCATAAATTGAGAAGCCACTTAGAATTGAGGTAGAAGAAAAACAACAAGGTATGGACCAAGAACGAATACTTGGTGAGGATTACCCAATCCCAAACCAAATATCCGTGGAAGAAGAACTAAAGCTACAAGAATTCCCACCTATGAAACTCCCGAACCTTTCCGGTTATGCAATCAGGTGTTGGGGATACAGGGGAAGCATAATATCTCACCCAAATCTAGCAAATCCTACATCCAGCTGTATCCATCCTTCAACACATAACCGAGAAAAACTTCGGAAATCGTCTACCTCAACCTTCGAAAAGCATCCGTTATACAAGTTATGGCAATACTCTCGAACTCCCGCCCCAGTACTGGGTGGCGTCGAGGTTATCTCACCAACAACTGCATAAAAGAGATTTTCGATGTCGGCGAAACTAAACTCAGGTGTTCCAGAACTGCAACGATAAAATTGTGACAACAACACCTTGGAGCTCAACTCCCCGGGACACTGCCACAACTCCTAAATGACAGGAGGCACCAAGAACAATGTTCTCGTCACAAATCGATCGGAACGATTCCAAGATACCCGTGTGACCCTAAATTTTATTTAGTGAAATTTGAGAAGAGAAGAGTCAAAACTCTACGTTAGGATGCCTTACCAGAGCGATGAAGGGACTGGGGAGTAAAAAGAAGTCCTAACTATCCGATATATATAATCCTAAATGACTCAAAACATTTTTCTAGACTCAACAATGCCAGCTATTCGATCAAGCAGGGGGCTCCTAAGGTCGGGGAAGGCTCTGATTACCAACTTGTAACGCCCTCGATGTGGCTATATCTCCCACGTGTCGAAGCGCGACTTAGAGGCATAACCGCATTGAAAGCAATGTCGCAAGTGAGGTAATCTTCACAAAACCCATGTAATACATAAGGGAAAGAGATACATAGCTGGCTTACAATCGCCACTTCACACAATTACATGAATAAAGCATTACATCATCCAGATACAATCAAGGTCCGACTACAGAACCAAAATGAAAGAAGACTACCCCAAATGCTACACAGATCCCCGATCGTCCCGACTAGGCTCCACTACTGATCAACTAGAACGAAACAACATAAAGGACAAGATCTTCATCGAGCTCCTCCTTGAGCTTGGTTGCGTCACCCGCACGGTTCAACGGCACCTGCAAGCTGGTTTTGGAAGTATCTGTGAGTCATGGGGACTCAGCAATCTCACACCCTCGCGATCAAGACTATTTAAGCTTATGGGTAAGGTAAAGGTATGGGGTGGAGCTGCAACAAGCGACTAGCATATATGGTGGCTAACATATTCGCAAAAGAGAGCTAGAAGAGAAGGCAAAATCACGGTCGATGAACTATGATCAAGAAGTGATCCTAAAACAACCTACGTCAAGCATAACTCCAACACCGTGTTCACTTCCCGGACCCCGCTGAGAAGAGACCATCACGATAACACACGCCGTTGATGTATTTTAATTAAGGTCAACTTCAGGTTTTCTACAACCGGACATTAACAAATTCCCATCTGCCCATAACCGCGGGCACGGCTTTCAAAAGTTCAAAACCCTGTAGGGGTGTCCCAACTTATCCCATCACAAGCTCTCACGGTCAACGAAGGATATTCCTTCTAGCGGGAAGACCCGATCAGACTCGGAATCCCGGTTACAAGAAATCCTCGATAATGGTAAAACAAGTCCAGCAAGACCACCCGTTGTGCCGACAATCCCGATAGGAGCTGCACATATCTCGTTCTCAGGGCACACCAGATAAGCTAAGCGTACGGGAGCCAACGTAACCCAAGTTGCCAAGGGACGTCCCCGCACGGTGCTCTAGGTTGGACCAACACTTAGACAAGCACTGGCCCGGGGGTTCAAAATAAAGATGACCCTTGGGCTGGCCTAACCCAAGGGAAAAAGAGGCTAGGTGGTGAATGGTAAAACCAAGGTTGGGCCTTGCTGGAGGAGTTTTATTCAAAGCAAACTGTCAAGGGGTTCCCATTATAACCCAACCGCGTAAGGAACGCAAAATCCGGGAACATAACACCGATATGACGGAAACTAGGGCGGCAAGAGTGGAATAACACCAGGCATAAGGCCGAGCCTTCCACCATTTACCAAGTATATAGATGCATTAATTAAATAAGATATATTGTGATATCCCAACAAGTAAACATATTCCAACAAGGAACAACATATCCATGTTCCAACAAGGAACAAACTTCAATCTTCACCTGCAACTAACAACGCTATAAGAGGGGCTGAGCAAAGCGGTAACATAGCCAAACAACGGTTTGCTAGGACAAGGTAGGTTATAGGCTTGGTTCAACAATACGGGAGGCATGATAAGCAAGTGGTAGGTATCGCAGCATAGGCATAGCAAAAGAGCGAGCAACTAGCAAGCAAAGATAGAAGTGATTTCGAGGGTATGATCATCTTGCCTGAAATCCCGCAAGGAAGAAGAACGAGTCCATGAAGAAGACAACCGGACGTAGACGAACGGGTCCTCACAAACGCGACGTTACCGGAACCAACCCGAAGAAGCAACCACCAGAAAGAAGCACACAACATAGTAAACAACCAACACATGATCATGGTATGATATGCGGGATGCGGTATGTGGTGCATATGCATGATTTGACAAGGAATGAATGAACCTGGACTCAACATGGAAATACAAGAGTGCCACTGGAATGGTGAGGTGATTTCGGTTGAAAACGATATAAAGATCACCGGAATCGGATGCACGGTTTGGAAATGGCAAGCAAAACAAATATGGCACCGGTCTGCGATAAACAACAAGTAGCCTTCTAAATGCAACAAGGTAAATATGCTACAGCACTCAAACATGGCAACAAAATACATGGAAGGGATCCACTCATAATGCTTGACAAAATATGAACACTGAGCTATGGCTAATTCACTCATTAACAGGTTCAAACAAGCATGGCAAAAGGGCAAACAATAACAGGTTTCAGACTTAGTGAAATTAACACAAGTCTGGTATTTATCATCAGGAAGCACACTTTAGAGCATGAAAACTATATGCTACGGGAACATATGATGGCAAAGCAAGGCATGGCATGAAGATACTCAAAGCACTTAACAAAAGTCCCTTAGTGACCTTGAGCCAAAAAGGATCAGAAAATACAATTGCAATCATGTGAACATGGCAAAAAACATAAACAGATCTCAGACTTGGTGAAAAACTGGAGCATGCAAAACAGTTACGAGTAGACATGTTTACGAGCTCGATGCACTCACTACAGAGCATTGCTTGACAAACTAAGCATACACCCATCAATAATACATGGCATAGAAACTAGACATGGCAAGAACAACAACATAGCATGCACGGATCAATAACAACAAGCCCGGCAAAATCGCTAAACATGTCAACGATCTGTCAGGATTCACTTTATAGCAAAAGTAGAGCTCGATTGACTCAAGCTAGGTTGCTCCATAAATGCAAACAAAGACATGGATGGATAGAGCACCACAATTTTAACAAATCATCCTTACTGATCATCCTCAAAAGAGGCATGGATCACTAGGAAACAACATGAACATATGGCATAATGACAAAATCAGGGCAAGGACTTAGTGAAATTCTAAGTCCCTGAAATCAGCATTAACGATTACGCTACTTTGCGAGCTTGTGCTAGTCACCACAAATATCACAAAAATACATGGTAAGCACCACTGTCAAGATGGCATGGCATATAACAAAACACATGTAGAGCTCAGGATCATATCATGCACACATTAATCATGGAAAAAATGACAAAATGCCATTTGCTGAAACAGATCTGGCAAATTACTCATATAGCCCTCTTCCAACAGCATTTCGGGCAACAAGATGAGCTCAAATAAAAATGATGCAATGAGATGAAATGATGAACTCGTCGAGACGAACATTTTGATATGCTACATGCACGAATCGGAGCTACGATGACAAAGTTATGACATGATAAAGGAGGCATAAAAATATAGCAGCTGTGGGACTTGGCCATATCACCTCGCGGGAAAATTCAACCCGGGACGAGGAGATCCGGGATGGGAAGATCCGGATCGGCATGAGGTGCGTTTGGATCGGGGGAGTGGTGGATCTCATCCCACTCCCTGGATCGGATCTGGCCGGAGCTCCGGCGAGCTCCTGAACTCCGGCGAGGCGTGCTCTCCGGCGAGGTTCACGGCGGCGAGGCGGCAGCGCTGAGGAGGCCGGGCGGCAGCACGCGCTCAAAGGGCGGCGGTGGTGAGCAAACGCGGCGGCGCGGGACGGCAGTGAAGAGGCGGCGCGGCGTGGCAGTGAAGGAGCGGGCGGCGGCGCACATCGGGTGAGGCGGCGGTGGACAAGCCTCTGGCGGCGGCGGCGCTAGGAACAGAGGAGAGCCGGGCGCGGTCGGGCGGCGCGAGGAGCCGAGCCGGGAGGGCCGAGCGCGGGCCGCGGCGGTCCTCCGCGGCGCGCGTGAGAGGAGAGATAGGCAGCGCCACATGGCGCGCCGTGAGTGGATGCGGGCGGAGCAGCGGTTGATGTGGCGTCTCCTGATTGGCCCGGGTGAGGTGGCCGGCCGAGCGGACATAGTCCGGCGCGGTGGGAATTTTGTCCGGCGGCGTGAGGAGGACGAAGTTAGGGTTTGGACTGCGTGAAAAAACGGGGAGAGCCACATATCTATTGGTAGAGGGAGCTAGGAGAGTCCAAATGAGGTGCGGTTTTCGGCCACGCGATCATGATCGAACGACCAACATGATGGAGAGGGTTTAGGTGGGTTTTGGGCCACTTTGGAAGGGTGTTGGGCTGCAACACACATGAGGCCTTTACGGTCCCTCGGTTAACCGTTTGAGTATCAAACGAAGTCCAAATGACACGAAACTTGACAGGTGGTCTACCGGTAGTAAACCAAGGCCACATGACAAGTCTCGGTCCAATCCGAAAAACGTTTAACACCCGCACATGAAAAGAGGTAGAATGGGACACCGGGTGACATAGGAGCGCCGGATTGCAAAACGGACAACGGGGAAAATGCTCGGATGCATGAAACGAACATGTATGCAAATGAAATGCACATGATGACATGATATGCAATGCATGACACACAAGCAAAGATAACACAACAACAGCGAATAACTGGAGGACACCTAGAACAACGGTCTCGGGGCGTTACAACACTCCACCACTACGAGAGGATCTCGTCCCGAGATCTAGAATGGCACCGGAGGGACAACGGAAGAGAAAGAGGAGAGGTAAAACTAAATTTCTTCTTAGACAAACGAGTGAAACCAAAGAACCTTGAAAAAGGTTAAGCCATCTCGAGAAAAGAATACAATGGAGATGAACGAAGTTGAAAGCACTCCGTTAGAAAAGAGGAACAAGGAAGAACGAATTCGGACAGCACTCCGGTTGAAGAGAGATGAGAGACTTGATAAAATGAAAGAACTTGAGCAGCGGGCACACACTCCGGTTAAATGGATAAGCACGAAAAGAACATGATCCAAGATGATGAGAGAAAAGAGCAACATCACAATGGCTCCGGAACAAAAGAATAGAAGATAGATAATTGAAATAAAAGAATGGAGAAGAAAATTCCGTCTTATGCCACAAAAGAGCTTGAGAAGGCATCCTTAGGAGACGGGTCGAGCGGAGTTGTTGGAACACGAACAACGAAAAGAATATGCTTGATATGGTCTTATGGAATACATCTCAAATTATGAGATGACAACCTGCCACTCACGGGAAAAGAATTGGATTGGTATGAACAAGGAGACGAGGAACTTATTTCACCGGGAGGATAAAGAAGAAATTGGGTCCTTTATAAGCACCATAGACAGCAACAAACCTTAGGGAAGGCTTTAGGTGGAATATAACCCAAGATAACTCAAATGACGAGATTGATGGATTTAAAATATCTCATCCTTGACAACATGTGAATCATGAAACATGAACTCAAATTATCAAGAATGACATAATAACACCTCTATTGATACGGAAGGAAGAATTGCACTCCGGATTGCAAGATGAAGAATACTTGAGCTCCTTAGAAAAGAATCTCGATGAAAACTTCGAGAAGGGATAAAATCCTTGATGAACCATCATGTAGAACCTTCATTAAGAACTCCAGTAAACAAAAGGAATGATCAAAACGAAAGGAAAGAGAAGTTGAAAACACAAGGTGAAACCTTGTAATGATTTAGATGAAACTCAGTGGTGAAATAATTGTAAAGGTTGGGACTCCGGAAAAGAAAGATCAGACGCATGAAATCGAGAATTTGATGAACCTCCGGAATAAGGAATTAACCACTTGGATGAAACAAGAATAAGAATTACATTATGCTTATCCTTCACCAATTAAATTGATGACCATCAACGGATTTTACAAACTACTTGTTCTCGTTGCAAAGGATTGAAGAGAGATGTAGCATAAACTTGGGAAAATATTGAACGAACCACCGGTAGGATAGAAATAACAAATGAATCGATATAATAACAAAGGAAGAGAAATCTTGAATGAGCCACCGGTAAGAATTGAAAATGAACGAAGTAAAGATAAAGAAACACCGGGAAGAATTATAAAAAGAACGAAGATGCTTGAGACAATCTAGATACATGAGAACGAAGGGATCATGACTGATTAGAGAAAACTTGAATGAAGCACCGGTAAGATTTTTGAAGAACGAGAGCTGAAGCTGAAATGGATACTCCCGAAATGATGGCCTTTGGATAAACAAACTAAAAACTCTTGAAATGCTCCGGATAGGTGAAAAGGATTCTCACAATCAAAACAATTATGAGATGATGGCCGAGAATGGGGCAAGATATGGAGGAAAACTCCTCTTCTTCGGTCTTCAAATCCGAGAATGACGACGATAAACACCACCATGAATTTTTGAGGCACTCCGGAATAAAGAAGAATATAAAAGTTGAATCAACAATGAAATGAATTTGAAAGATCTTGGAGAAAGACATTTGACTGATGAAAAATCATTCTTACGTCAAACTTCAAAAAAAATTTGAGGATAGCTCCGGGAAAATAAGAAGAGTCAGGTAAGATCCTGGGAAAAGACCTGTGGGTTAGGGCCCACTCAAAAGAAACACCGTTGAAAAGATTTAAAGAGAGAATGCATCGGTTGAATTAAAAGACTTGAATGAGATAACATCCTCGAAAGAGCTTGAATGAATGCAGAGTACACACAAATCTTCAAGATATCTTGAGCACTCCGGAACAAAGAATAGCGAAAAGTGAATGATTATGATGTGCACCGGTGTAAGAAAAGCATTGGGCAAAATGAAAGAACTATGCTTAATACAAAGCTTGAATTGAATCCACAGGAGAAGAAAAAGAATGAATAATGATGAACTTGAGGTTCCGTTAGGATCTTCATGAGAATCACCGGATAAGAACATTGAAGGAAAAGAATGGAGAGACTTCCATCAATAAAAGGATACTTGAATAAGAAATTTGAATCCTTGAAGAAAAAGGGTGGGTGGGCGGGAAAAACAAAGGCAACTTGGAGACGGATGAAACAAACACCGTTGAGAAGAACTGATACTTGATCTTGCGAATGTTGAAGTGATCGGATCCACTAGAAGAGAAGCACACCGGTTGAAAAGGATTGACATGACAGTCTCGATTATCATGAAGGTTTAGTATTCCCATAGGAATATGAGAACACCGCTTAGGGAAGGTATGGAATCAACATTTGACTTCGAAGCAACTCGAATACCACAGCTCAAAACAAAAACAAAGGATTGGCTTGCAGAATAAGCCAGAACAAACATATGATTGAGATTTCGTCCGAAGTTTTCGTTGTGGGGCCTACACGGGCTCGATCGTACAGCACCATCATGTACAAGGCAGTGCACATGACATATGAAGTGTCCCCGAGTCAGCATAGCCAAGGACTCTTTAAGACACAACGAGACCACTGTAAAACCAATCGTGGATAGGCAGACCACTAGACGTCGAACCCCAATTTCATATCATACATCCGTCGGAAAGATATCCTAAGAGCTACTTGAATTCCCACTTATAAACTCCCAAAATTTTCCCAGTTATGCAATTAGGTGTTGGGGATACAGGGGAAGCATAATATCTCACCCAAAACTAGCAAATCCTACATCCAGCTGTATCCATCCTTCAACACATAACCAAGAAACCTTCGGAAATCGTCTACCTCAACCTTCGAAAAGCATCCATTATACGAGTTATGGCAATACTCCCGAACTCCCGCCCCAGTACTGGGTGGCATCGAGGTTATCTCACCAACAACTGCATAAAAGAGATTTTCGATGTCGGTGAAACTAATCTCAGGTATTCCAGAACTGCAACGATAAAATTGTGATGACAACACCTCGGAGCTCAACTCCCCGGGACACTACCACAACCCCTAAATGTCAGGAGGCACCAAGAACAATGTTCTCGTCACAAAACCATCGGAATGATTCCAAGATACCCTCGATGCGGCTATATCTCCCACGTGTCGAAGCACGACTTAGAGGCATAACCGCATTGAAAGCAATGTCGCAAGTGAGGTAATCTTCACACAACCCATGTAATACATAAGGGAAAAAGATACATAGTTGGCTTACAATCGCCACTTCACACAATACATGAATAAAGCATTACATCATCCAGATACAATCAAGGTCCGACTACGGAACCAAAATAAAAAAAGACTACCCCAAAAGCTACACAGATCCCCGATCGACCCCAACTGGGCTCCACTACTGATCAACTGGGAAAACGGAACAACACAAAGGACAAGATCTTCAACGAGCTCCTCCTTGAGCTTGGTTGCGTCACCTGCTCGATAACATCGGCACGTGCAAACTGGTTTTGAAAGTATCTGTGAGTCACGGGGACTCAGCAATCTCACACCCTCGCGATCAAGACTAATTAAGCTTATAGGAAGGGTAAAAGGTATGATGTGGAGCTGCAGCAAGCGACTAGCATATATGGTGCCTAACATACACAAATGAGAGCGAGAAAAGAAGGCAAAAGCACGGTCGATAAACTATGATCAAGAAGTGATCCAAGTCTACTTACGTCAAGCATTACTCCAACACCGTGTTCACTTTCCGGACCCCGCCGAGAAGAGACCATCACGGTAACACACGCGGTTGATGTATTTTAATTAAGGTCAACTTCAGGTTTCTACAACCGGACATTAACAAATTCCCATTTGCCCATAACTGCGGGCACGGCTTTCGAAAGTTCAAATCCCTGCAGGGGTGTCCCAACTTAGCCCATCACAAGCTCTCACGGTCAACGAAGGATATTCCTTCTAACGGGAAGACCCGATCAGACTCAGAATCCCGGTTACAAGACATTTCGACAATGGTAAAACAAGACCAGCAAAGCCACCCGAATGTGCCGACAAATCCCGATAGGAGCTGCACATATCTCGTTCTCAGGGCACACCGGATTGTCCAAACTTCCGGTAGGCCAGCCCAGAGTTGCCACTGGTGGCCACCGGCGGCTGACAAGTTGGACCAACACTAAGAGAAGCACTGGCCCTGGGGGGTTAAAATAAAGATGACCCTTGAGTCTGCAGAACCCAAGGGAAAGAAAAGGCTAGGTGGCGAATGGTAAAACCAATGTTGGGCATTGCTGGATGAGTTTTATTCAAGGCGAACTGTCAAGGGGTCCCCATTATAACCCAACCGCGTAAGGAACGCAAAATCCAGGAACATAACACCGATATGACGGAAACTAGGGCGGCAAGAGTGGAACAAAACACCAGGCATAAGGCCGAGCCTTCCACCCTTTACCAAGTATATAGATGCATTAACTAAATAAGAGATATTGTGATATCCCAACAAGTAAACATGTTCCAACAAGGAACAAACTTCAATCTTCACCTGCAACTAACAATGCTATAAGAGGGGCTGAGCAAAGCGGTAACATAGCCAAACAAGGGTTTGCTAGGACAAGGTGGGTTAGAGGCTTGGTTCAACAATCTGGGAGGCATGACAAGCAAGTGGTAGGTATCGCAACATAGGCATAGCAAAAGAGCGAGCAACTAGCAAGCAAAGATAGAAGTGATTTCGAGGGTATGGTCATCTTGCCTGAGATCCCGCAAGGAAGAAGAACGAGTCCATGAAGAAGACAAACAGATGTAGTTGAACGGTTCCTCACAAACGCGACGTTATCAGAACTAGCCCGAAGAAACAACACCGGAAAGAAGCAAACAACATAGTAAACAACCAAGCATAACATGGCATGATGCACAACCAAGTATGATGCATGTCCGGTTTAATGAAGCATGGCATGTCAAAGTGCACAAGCAATCCTACAAATTAAGTGGAGCTCAATATGCAATGAGTTGCATATTGAGGAACACCACATCAATTATTTAGTTCTCTCTTGGTTATGAACCCAGCAATATTAAATGTAGTTAAACATGGCAAGATGGTGAAGCATAACAAAACTATACTATCTAAACAATTTAAATGGGGCCGGATGTAACAAACAACAAATTTGGTAAATCCCCATATGCATTAGCAATTTAATGCAACAACAATTTTAAACATCTTAAAGTTGCTAACATGATGTGGATGGCATGTTCAAGTTTATGCAATATTTATGAAAAATGTTGACATGATAAGATATGAGGCATTTGTCATCGTGATGGAAACGAAAAGGGGTGCCACGGCGACGATAACGAAACGGTGCCACGGCAACGTTCCGGTTCCGACAACTCATTGAGACGTTGGTGCAAAAGAAAGTGTGGCGGGAGCGTGCAAAAGATGGCATGGACGCGAGAGACACTTCGGACACGGTGCAAACAAAAGGGTGCATCTCGTACATCGCAAGCATTCATCCACGGGGTCATCGGCTCGGCAGTTATACCTTCGAAGTGCGCAGTTCGGGACGGTTCAGGTTCGAAGGGATGTAGACGGAAGTAGTTGTACAATTGGTCCATGACGAGGGTAGTGGAAGTAGTGGTACATGACAACAGTAGAGGTTCTCGCTATAGTCGTACACGAGTCTTGTGACCCACGGTTCTTCGGGCAACTGTAGTTGTACACGTCCGTAGGTGTTCGAGGTCGTCGGCAGTGGAACTTGCGGTATAGCGACGGTAGTGGAACTTGCTGATCCAAGGGGGTATTCGGCAGTCTTGCTCTTACGAGGATAGTCGTTCACGATCGTTCAGAGAGGTACTTGATGACACCAAGCCCTTCACGGTCGACGGTAGTGGTACACATTCTAGAAGCGGTTCACGACGACGGTGGTCAAACTTGACGATCCGAAGGGGTACTTGGCGAACAACGGTCGTCCTGGGACTTGTCAGTCCATGAAGTCGATCTCCAACGTCTTGTCGTACACGTATCGGAGAAGAACTTGGCGTTCCGGTGTAGTAGTCGTTCGGGCGTCGTGGAAGAATTTGACGTTCACGGGGTCCCGGTCCTGGCCATGGAGAGGGGCGCAGCCCACACAAGGAGGGGAGGCCGTGGTGGGTGCGCTGGGCCTGTGCGTGCAGCGGTCAACGGGGTTGGGTCATTGCTCGATGCGGCTCGGTGCTGCTAGTCGTCTCCTTCACCAGGAGACAGAAGAAGGCACGGCGGCAGGGCAAAGTCGAGGGCGACCAAGGGGGATGGCGCTGGTCGTCGCGGAGCGGGTGAGGAGGCAGGGGCTCGGAGACTCGCGCGATGCAGTGGAGCTTGGCGTGACTCCGGTGAGGGGCCGGTGGCGGGGGCGGCGGCCATGGCAGGGCTCGAGCTCCTGTTTCTGGTCGGACAACGAGGGGTGGCGAGGGAGCAGCTTCCCGAGGAACTTGGGCGCGGTCATGGTGGTCCTGGACGGCGACTGGCTGGAGGAGGACGAGCGGCTCGTGGGAGGAACTGGCGCGGGGAGCTCCTCTCCGGTGCGCGAGCGAGGAGAGGGAAAGAGATGGGGAACGGGCGCGGAGCCTCGATGGACGGAGCTTGCAGGCGGCTGCGCGGTCGACGAGGTCGGTAGGGAGGCCTTGGCGCGAGGATGGACGATCTCCTGGACGAGGAGAGGTTGGATAGGAAGATCGCGCAGGAGGGAGAGAGCGAGAGGAGGAAGAAGGAGGTTGGCGGCGCTGTGTGAGGGAGAGAGCGAGAGGAGATGGGATCGGGCAGCGCGTGCGCGTGTGCTCTCTTGGCGGCGCTAGACGGAACGAAGGAGGAGGAGCGGTTCGAGAGACTGGCTAGGGTTAGGATGGGCTTGGTGCGGGAGGTTGGGCAGCCCAGGTGTAGATGCCTAGGGATTAGGTGGGCCGGGGTTTGCTGGGAGCAACTGGACCAAGTGTGATGCGGCTGGGAGACCTCTTTCCCTTTATTTCTCCTTCTGAAAATTTAAATATCCAGGTTTAAAAAAAGAAAAGGCCAGGGTGTTTGGCAGGGAAGTAGGATGATATAAAAATATATCCGAGATCCTGAGCTTAAGACCTAATTGAATAAAAAAATTTGGGCATTTTTAGAGATATAAAAATAATTCAAGTTTGAATTAAATTCAAACTTGAGCCATTTTTAACCCAACCAAAACATTTTCAAATGATCTGAAAATTGACAGAGAGGATGTAGGCATGGTGAACTAGCATTAGGAAAAGAGTGAACATTAATGGGGGCAGGGAAGAACTCACTTGCATAAAGAAGTAAAAGAATAGGAAGAAGAAGATGATGGTGCATGGCTAGGTTTGAGAGAGATAGCAAATGGGTTGATACATACGACACGAATAGAGCAAGACAACATCATGAAGAATGCAATGCACATGATGCAAAGCTATGAAATGCATGACACGCAAGCAAATGACGAGGCAACAACAGCGAATAACTGGACGACACCTGGCACATCAGTCTCGGGGTGTTACAACACTCCACCACTACGAGAGGATCTCGTCCCGAGATCTAGAATGGCACCGGAGGGAAAACGGAAGAGAAAAGAGAAGAGGTAAAAACTAAGTTGCTTCTTTGACAAACGAGTGAAACCAAAGAACCTTGAAAAGGTTAAGCCATTTCGAGAAAAGAATACAACGGGGATGAACGAAGTTGAAAGCACTCCGTTAAGAAAAGAGGAACAAGGAACATCACGAGAGCCCTGTAGGTTGAAAGGCATAAGAGAAAGGTTGCAAAGGACAAGAAGTACATGCAAGCACTCCGGTTAAAACAAGATGTACAAGGTGTGATAAAGCGAAAAGAACTTGAGCAAAAGGGCACAACACTCCGGTTAAATGGATAGGCATGAAAAGAACATGATCTTTGACAAAATGAGATGATGGGTTGAAAAGATGAACATCACAATGCCTCCGGAACAAAAGTAAGAATGGAATGGAGTGAACGAAGGGAAACAAGGTCTTGAGAGAGCACACTTATAACAAATGCTAGAACGGAGTTGTTGGAAAACCAACAACGAAAATAATAAGCTTGATATGGTCTTATGGAATACATCTCAAATTATGAGGTGACAACCTGCCACCCACGGGAAAAGAATTGATTGGATTTATATGAACAAGAAGACGAGAAACTTATTTCACCGGGAGGATAAATGAAGAAATTGGGTCATTTATGAGCACCATAATAGCAATAATCCTTAGGGAAAGTTTTAGGTGAAATATAACCCAAGATAACTCCACTGACGAGATTGATGGATTTGAAATATTTCATTCTTGTGAATGAAGAATGATAAATTACCACCTCAAAGATAAGGGAGAATAATTGCGCTCCGGATTGCAAGATGAATAATGCTTGAGCTCCTCTGAAAAGGATCTCAATGAACACTTTGAGAAGGAATTAAATCCTTTATGAACCATCATGTAGAACCTTCATGAAGAACTCCGTTAAACAAAAGGATGATCAAACGAAAGGAAAAAGAAGTTGAAAGCACAAGGTGAATCCTTGTACCGATTTAGATGAATCTCTGTGGTGAAATAGTTGTAAAATGTTGGAACTCCGGGAAAAAGAGAAGATGAAACAATTGAAACCGAGAATTTGATGAGCCTCCGGAATAGGGAATTGAGTTCACTCGATGAAACAAGAATAAGAATTACATTATGCTTATCCTTCACCAATTAAATTGATGACAAACAACGGATTTGACATACTACTTATTCTCGTAGAAAGGATTAAGACAGATATAGCGTCAACTTGGAAAGGTCTTCCATGAACCACCGGTCGGGTTGAAACAACGAATAAATTGATATGATGAATGAAGGAAGACAAAATCTTGGAAGAACCACCGTAAGAATTGAGAATGAATGAAAATACATGAGAGGGTTTAGATACAAGAGAACAAAGAGATCATGAACTGATTAGAGAATATACTTGAATGATGCACCTGTTAGATTTGGAGAATGAGAGCTGAAAGCTGGAATGAATAATCTTGAATTGATGGCCTTCAGATAAACAAACTGAAAAGACTCCTGAATTACTTCGAATGGGTGAAAAGAATTCTCATAATCAAAACAATTATGAGGGGATGGCAACAAGCTAGAATCACGAATCTTGAAGAGAATGGAGCAGGATTGAGAGAAAATCTTCTTCGGTCTTCAAATTTTGAATTACGACGAGAAATACCACCATGAATTGTTTAGACACTCCAGAAGAATCAAAACAAAGAGGTTGAGCCAATGATGAAAAGAATTTGACAGGTCTTGGGGAAAAACATAAGACTGATGATAATTCATTCTTACGTCAAACTATAAAGAATTTGAGGATAGCTCCGGGAAAATAAGAAGAGTCAGGTAAGATCCTGCGAAAAGACCTCTGGGTTAGGGCCCACTCAAGAGAAACACCATTGAAATGATTTAAAAGAGAGGTTGCACCGGTTGAATTAAATGGCTTGAATGAGGTGACATCCTCGAAAGATCTTGAACGAAAGCAGAGTGGAAACACGAATCTTCTGAGATATCTTCGGCACTCCGAAACAAATGAATAGCGAGGAGTAGATGATTAAGAGGTGCACCGATATGAGAAGGTATTGAAATGAGGAAAAGATATGATCAACAAAGCTTGTATTGGATCCACCGGAGATGGAAAGAATGAAGAATGATGAACTAGCAGAACATCTTCTTGAGAACCACCAGGTAAGAATATTGACGGAAAAGAATGGAGAGACTTCACATGAATAAAAGGATACTTGATTAAGACATCTGAGTCCTTGAAGGAAAAGGGTGGGTGGGCGGGAAAACAAAGGCAACTTGGGGACAGATGAAACAAACACCGTTGAGAAGAACTGATAATTGATCTTGTGAATGTTGACAAGATTGGATCCATTTGAAGAGGAGCACACCGGTTGAAAAGAAATTGAAAAGACAAACTCGATGATCGAGAAGGATAAGTATTCACATAGAAATATGAGAACACCGCTTAGAAAAGCTATGGAACAAACACTTGACTTCGAAGCAACTCGAATACCACAACTCAAAACAAAACAAAGTATTGGCTTGCAGAATAAGCCGGAACAAACATATGATAGAGATTTCCTCTGAAGTTTTCGTGGTGGGGCCTACACGGGCTCGATCGTACAACACCATCATGTACAAGGCAGTGCACATGACATACGAAGCGTCCCCGAGTCGGCATAGCCAAGGACTCTTTAAGACACAACGAGACCACTGTAAAACCGACCGTGAATAGGCGGACCACTAGACGTCGAACCCCAATTTCATATCATACATCTGTCGGAAAGATATCCTAAGAGCTACTTGAATTCCCACTTATAAACTCCCGAAATTTTCCGGTTATGCAATCAGGTGCTGGGGATACAGGGGAAGCATAATATCTCACCCAAAACTAGCAAATCCTACATCCAGCTGTATCCATCCTTCAACACATAACCAAGAAACCTTCGGAAATCGTTTACCTCAACCTTTGAAAAGCATCCGTTATACAAGTTATGGCAATACTCCCGAACTCCCGCCCCAGTACTGGGTGGCGTCGAGGTTATCTCACCAACAACTGCATAAAAGATATTTTCGATGTCGGCGAAACTAATCTCAGGTATTCCAGAACTGCAACGATAAAATTGTGACGACAACACCTCGGAGCTCAACTCCCCGGGACACTGCCACAACCCCTAAATGACAGGAGGCACCAAGAACAATGTTCTCATCACAAAACCATCGGAACGATTCCAAGATACCCGCGTGATCCTAAAAAAATTTGATACAGCATGAGCTGCGGCTGCCGGTGACGAGGGGCGGAGTGGCGATGGCGGCGATGGCGCGCGTCGGCGCCGGTGTGGTGGCGGCTGCCGGCGACGAGGCGGCGGGGTGACGCCGGAGTCTGGCCAGAGGCGGCAGGGCGGCGTCTTGGCGGCGGCGGCCGGCGTGCTTGGCGGCGGCACGTAGGAGGAGGCGAGGCCCGGTCGCGGCGCGGAGAGGGCCCGCCTTGGGCTGCGGCGGGCCGCGGCGGAGGAGCCGGCTGGGAACACGTGGCGGGCTGCCACTGGAGCGGAACAGCGGCGCGGTCAGGTCGGACACGTCCGGCCTGACGGACTTCGTTCGGCGGCGCGAAGAGGGGATTTTTTTAGGGTTGGAAGGAGGGGATCCGGAATTTTCGAGGAGGGGTCTATATATAGAGGTAGAGGGAGCTAGGAAGCTCCAAATGAGGTGCGGTTTTCGGGCACGCGATCATGATTGAACACTCTAGACGATAGAAGGGTTTTTGGTGGGTTTTGGGCCAAATTGGAAGGGTGTTGGGCTGCAACACAAACGAGGCCTTCTCGGTCCCTCGGTTAACCGTTGGAGTATCAAACGAAGTCCAAATGGAACGAAACTTGACAGGTGGTCTACCGGTAGTAAACCAAGGCCGCATGGCAAGTCTCGGTCCAATCCGGAAATGATTAACCCCCACACATGAAAAGAGGTAGAGAGGGGCACCGAAGGAGATAGGAGCGCCGGAATGCAAAACGGACAACGGGGAAAAAGCTTGGATGCATGAGACGAACACGTATGCAAATGCAATGCACATGATGACATGATATGAGATGCATGACAAAGGCAACAACACATGAAGACAAAAACCCGAACCCAGGGAAAAATAAAATAACTTAGCGCCAGAAATGGCAAGAGTTGGGATACATATAAGGTAAATTACATCTGGGGTGTTACATTGGCTCTGGGTGTTTAGGGCTTTTTCCTCGCAAGGATTTCTCTCTCAAAGGCTTCGGAGGTGGGTTGCTCTCAAACGACAAAAGCTGTGCACTAACTCTGAGCAGCCACCAATTTATGGTGTAGGGGGTGGGCTATTTATAGCCACTAGGCAACCCAACCTGATTTGTCCAAAAATGACCCCGGGTCACTAAGGAACTGACACGTGTTCCAATGGTCAGATTTCAAACACACACGACAACTTTACTTGGGCTACAAGTAAAGCTGACTAATCCAGCTCTGTATAAGATTTTCTCTCATTGTCTTCGCTCGAAGACATAGGATTTTGGTTAAGCATCACTTCGGTCACTCTGACTTTGTTCACTGGGACCCCACTTAACAGTACGGTGGTTCCTATTACTCAACAAAGAAGAAAAGGAAACAACGAAACAACTAAGTCTTCACGCTCCATAGTCTTCACGCGATGTCTTCTCTTGTCATAGTCTTCAATGTGAATATCTTCACATACCACCTTTGTCTTCAATGTCTTCATACATTTTTAGGGGTCATCTCCGGTAGGTAAACTGAATCAATGAGGGACTACTACCTGTGTTATCCTGCAATTCTCACAAACACATTAGTCCCTCAACCAGGTTTGTCGTCAATACTCCAAAACAAACTAGGGGTGGCACTAGATGTTATGGGCCCACCATGTGGGTTAAAAGTTGGAAGGGTGGAGACGTCTTGCGTGATCATGCAAGCAAGGCGTGTCAGTGGGTAGCCTGTCGATTATGTCGGCAAAAACATCGGTACCAAGGGCGAGGGACGAAGAGAACCATTCTCCTGCTCATTGAACGAGGCGGACCAATAGGCAAAGTTCTCGTCCATCGGTGGTTACTGGAATATCATCAACAATAGTAACATGATCTTACCGAGACGATTGTACACCTAGGTGTTTACATAAGCAGAAGAATATTACTGCTTAGATCATATAGATCACTAGAAAGGTTAAACAAAACAATGGAAAGGAAAAGGTGATCATCATATTAAATAGAACAATGGAAAGGAAAATGTGTTTAAACACATTATTCAGGGGTATATCCTTCCCAAGGACAAGAAGATCATGATATCCATGACAGGATATAATTGTAGAAAACCCTTTAGGAAAGGGGGAAGAAATTTCATGACATTACCCATACAGCGGTGTTTGGATAATTGAGCGGGAAACATTTAGCATTGGGCTTCAAATGTTCTTATTGAAAATCGGAGTACCATAGACATGCTTCGAGATAGCATTGACATGGTATTCAAGCAAAGGTCGGACTTTGGACACACAAAGGATACATCAGGAACAATTTATAGAATAAGTCTTACAATTTCCTCATGGAAGAATGGCTAACCTTGCTAAAATGGAAACTATAACAATAGGTCCCCCGTACAGGTGTGTTAAGCATGGCATCACCTTACCGGGTCTTATAAAGACCAATGTTATAACTCTTGGTGTCACATCCCTAGTTCTGGTATGTTCAAGGCTAGCTAGTCATGTGTGCATCATGTTTAAATTCCATTTAAATTTGAAATGGGGGTTTGCGAAACCCTCAGAATCATTTCTGGAAATGACCCAGATAAAAATTGCTCCAAAAAGGTCCAAGAAAATGTTCATGTTGCTCTCTGAAAATATTGGACAGAGATAAAAATCAAACCAATATTTTCATGAGCTCATAAAAGATTTATTTTGGCCATTTGGAATTAATGCAATAATTATTTTCTTTGGATATATATTGTTATATATATAAAATATTGTCCAAAAACTATGCCAGTAGTTGAGGAGCTCTGGAATAATACCACTAGCCCCTGCAAAAATTGGCATAAGAAAATACAATGGTTTAGTATTTTTATTAAACCAAAAAATGTCAGAAAAATAGAAAAGAAAACAAAAATAGAGAAACGCTTAACTGGACCTTACCTACGGCCTGGCACTGTGCGGCCTAGCAGGCCGGCCCAGCGAGCTGGCCGCGCCAGTCACCCCCTACCTCTCGCCAGGAGGCCAGGGGCGCGTGGTCGCCGCGCGCACGCACGCGCTGCGCCACCTCCTGCTTCTGCCGATGCGGGAGAGGCTCCTGGAGCCGCCGCGTACTCCCCCGACCCCCTCTCACTTTTCCCCCCTGAGTCGATCCCCTCCTCTGCTGCCTCCCCCTCGCTTTTTCTCTCACGACCGAGCGCTGCCGTCGCCGCCGCAGCCACCGCCTCCCCCTCGCCCTCTCTCCGTGTCTGCAAGCTCCGCCACGTCGCCGGCCATCTCTCCGTCAAGACACGCGCCTCGGGAGGCCCTAGAGCGTCTCCATCGACGTTGTCTTCATCCCCGGCCACCGGAGATCGTCTTCGCCGCCCCGCCGTCTCCAGTGCGTCCTCGAGCTCGCTGTCAAGCCCGTCGAGTCCGCAGTGAGCTTCTGCTCCGTTCCCCTCTTTCCGTTCCTCCGTTCTCGCGCCGTAGCTCCTTTTCTCCACCACGGCCGTAGCTCCTCGCCGCCGATCATGGAGCCACCGTGGCCAGAGCCCGAGCCAGCCGCCCCCGAGAACCCAGTCGTGCTCCTGGTGCCACGAGGGTGCCGCAGAGCCCCTCGGGTGGCCTCCCCGTGCCCCGTAGCCCACTCCCGCCCGTAGCCGTGCACCGGCCGCCGTGGATGACCTCGCCGCGGTCGTCTCCGGCCACCCCACGTCCTCCCGTCGCCTCCCCTAGATGCGCGCGAGCCTGGGCTTCACGTGGGTGGTCTCCGCCGCCCAAATGGTCGCTGGAGCGACGATCCCGAGCCCTCCGCCGTGTTCTGCCTCGCCGGCGGCTTAACGTCGGCGGGATTAACCGGGTCCAACCCCTTGCTGACCCAGCTTTGACCCTTGTGAGTCAATGACATGTGGGGCCCGGCCTTGCTAATTTCTAATTTAGGATTAGTTTAACAACTAATTAAACCCTGTTAACTAATTGGGTCACTGACGCGTGGCCCAACCCCATTAACTAAACCAGTTTAGGTTAAATTTAATTTAGGATTAGCCACAAACACTGACGTGTGGACCCCACACGTCAGGTTTGACCTGTTCAGCCGCCTTTGACCTACTGACGCAATGCTGCTGTCATGCTGACGCAATATATCATTTTTCTGGTTTAAAAATAAATCAGGAAATCCCAGAAAATTATATAAAGTTCAAAAATTCATAGAAATTCAACCGTAGCTCAGATTGAAATAATTTATATATGAAAAATTATCAAAAAATGCAATCTATCCATCTGTACCATTTTCATGCATGAAAAACCAACCTATACATGTTGTATATATGAAAACACATATATGGCATTTATAAGAGCTTATTTTGGAGATGCATTTGAATCTTTGTTCAAATGGACTTCAACCAAATGAATTCTAGTTGCATTAGTGTAAACAACATCACATCTACATGCCATGTTCATGCATCATATTGTTGCATATGATGGTGTATTTATTTTTGACACACTTCCTTCTCGATAGGTCTTGCTCCGGAGAGTGCTCCAGAGTACCTGTCTAAGGAGCAGTGCCCCCCTGTTGATCTACCAGGCAAGCAAACCCCCTTGTTCATTTTGATACAATCCTACTCTCTCGCTCCTGCTCTCATTTATTGCATTAGGACAACAACGATTCAACTGCTACTTTATGATGCGGTAGTTGAACCCATTTCTCTGCATGACCTGTCATTGCCACAGTAAATAGTTAAAACCCACTAGCATGTGTAGGAGTTGATTGAGCCATGTTGTGTTCCTGCCATGCCATGCCTGCTATTGCTTAGAGTTGTATCAGGTCTGATACATTAGGAATGAATTGGAGTGGTACGATATGTTCTGGTGCTGAGAGTTAAGCGTGTGAACATGATTTGGTAAAGGTAGCGGTGAGAGGCCATGTAGGAGTACATGGTGGGTTGTCTCACTGGAACCGTCCTTAAGAACTGAGTTCTGTGTAAGTTGTCCAATGACTAGTTACTACCACATATTGGGCTCCAGGAGCTCCAAGCTTTCTCGACTTATTAGCCAATTTGATCTCTGTCCAGGAGTTGCAAATAGTTTCTGGTGTTTGTAGGTAGTGTTAGTAGTCTACCAAGTGGCACCCGGCCAGATGGGCTTGGGACAGACTAGGCACAGTGGCACGGTGTACCAAGTGGCACCCGGATGGTGGGCTTGGGAACCCTGCTCACATCATTTGGGGCCGTGAGCGACACCCCGGCCGGATCTTATTGCGGATGGAACCCGAATAGGCGATAAACCTGGACTAGAGTCTTGTGTGGTTAGTCAGGTCGTGGCCGACACCCTCGCCAGGCTTCCGCTTGAAGGTTGCCGAGGTACATGATATGTACATGGCGGTAAGTGGCGAGAGCGTGTGTGAAGAAGTACACCCCTGCAGGGTTATCATGATCTATTCGAAAAGCCGTGTCCTCGGTTATGGACTTCTTGGATGCTTACGTGGTACATAGACAACTTAAAGTGGATACTCTAAAATGCTCAAGACAAGTGTGAGTGCTATGGATGGCCTTCTCGTAGAGATACGGGGATGAATCCATAGTAGTGTATTGATGTGGTGATTAGTGGACTCATGAGCGCTGCCTCACCTCAAAGAAGTTTCTCGTAGTCATAGAAGAGGATAGCCACTGAGTCAAAACTGGCTTGCTGCAACTAAACCCCACATTGCCTTCTTGATACTAATGCATGTATGATAGGATCTCATGTAAGTCTTGCTGAGTACCTTTGTACTCACGTTTGCTTTATTTATGTTTTGCAGGTGAGACATCTATCTCACTAGTAGTACCGCTTGGACTTCGACGAGTAGCTTGTTACCTCAGCTACGATCTTGTACCCTTGGGAGGGACTTGTAGATAGTCAGGATTCTCAGCCTTTTTCTTTTGTAGTTGTCTGTTGATAACCCACAAGTATAGGGGATCGCAACAGCTTTCGAGGGTAGAGTATTCAACCCAAATTTATTGATTCGACACAAGGGGAGCCAAAGAATATTCTCAAGTATTAGCAGCTGAGTTGTCAATTCAACCACACCTGGAAACTTAGTATCTGCAGCAAAGTGTTTAGTAGCAAAGTAATATGATAGTGGTGGTAGCGGCAACAAAAGTAAAGATAGCAAAAGTAATGTTTTTGGTATTTTGTAGTGATTGTAACAGTAGCAGCGGGAAAGTAAATAAGCGAGAACCAGTATATGGAAAACTCGTAGGCACCAGATCAGTGATGGATAATTATGCCGGATGCGGTTCATCATGTAACAGTCATAACATAGGGTGACACAGAACTAGCTCCAGTTCATCAATGTAATGTAGGCATGTATTCCGTATATAGTCATACGTGCTTATGGAAAAGAACTTGCATGACATCTTTTGTCCTACCCTCCCGTGGCAGCGGGGTCCTATTGGAAACTAAGGGATATTAAGGCCTCCTTTTAATAGAGAACCGGAACAAAGCATTAGCACATAGTGAATACATGAACTGCTCAAACTATGGTCATCACCGGGAGTGGTCCCGATTATTGTCACTTCGGGGTTGCCGGATCATAACACATAGTAGGTGACTATAGACTTGCAAGATAGGATCAAGAACTCACATATATTCATGAAAACATAATAGGTTCAGATCTGAAATCATGGCACTCGGGCCCTAGTGACAAGCATTAAGCATAGCAAGGTCATAGCAACATCAATCTCAGAACATAATGGATACCAGGGATCAAACCCTAACAAAACTAACTCGATTACATGATAAGTATCATCCAACCCATCACCGTCCAACAAGCCTACGATGCAATTACTCACGCACGGCGGTGAGCATCATGAAATTGGTGATGGAGGATGGTTGATGATGACGACGGCGACGAATCCCCCTCTCCGGAGCCCCGAACGGACTCCAGATCAGCCCTCCCGAGAGGTTTTAGGGCTTGGCGACGGCTCCGTATCATAATGCGCGATGATGTCTTCTCTGTGATTTTTTTTCTCTTCGAAAGCAAATATATAGAGTTGGAGTTGGCGTCGGAGGGTCAACAGGGGGCCCACGAGGTAGGGGGGCGCGCCCTAGGGGGGGGGGGCGCCCCCCACCCTCGTGGAAAGGGTGTGGGCCCCCTGGTCTTCATATTTGGCGAGGATTTTTTTTAATTTTTTCTAAGACCTCCCGTGGAGTTTCAGGTCATTCCGAGAATATTTGTTTTATGCACATAAAACAACATCATGGTAATTCTGCTGAAAACAGCGTCAGTCCGGGTTAGTTCCATTCAAATCATACAAGTTAGAGTCCAAAACAAGGGCAAAAGTGTTTGGAAACGTAGATACGACGGAGACGTATCAACTCCCCCAAGCTTAAACCCTTGCTTGTCCTCAAGCAATTCAGTTGACAAACTGAAAGAAAGAAAGAAAAACTTTTACAAACTCTGTTTGCTCTTGTTGTTGTAACTATGTCAAGCCAGCATTCAAGTTTTCATTATAGATCATAACTTAACCAGATTTGCAATAATTCTCAGGTCTCATAATTACTCATACCAATAGCATAATCAACTAGCAAGTCATAATAATAAATCTCGGATGACAACACTTTCTAAAAACAATCATAATATGATATAACAAGATGGTATCTCGCTAGCCCTTTCTGAGACCGCAAAACATAAATGCAGAGCACCTTTAAAGAGCAAGGACTGACTAGACATTGTAATTCATGGTAAAAGAGATCCAATCATAGTCACACCCAATATAAATTAACAGTGATGAATGCAAATGACGGCTGTGCTCTCCAGCTAGTGCTTTTTAATAAGAGGGTTATGACTCAACATAAAAGTAAATGGATAGGCCCTTCACAGAGGGAAGCAGGGATTTGTAGAGGTGCCAGCGCTTGGTTTTGAAATAGAGATAAATTGTATTTTGAGCGGTATACTTTCATTGTCAACGTGACAACTAAGAGATGGCGATATCTTCCATGCTAAACACATTATAGGCGGTTCCCAAACAGAATGGTAAAGTTTATACTCCCCCTCCACCAACAAGCATCAATCCATGGCTTGCTCGAAACAACGAGTGCCTCCAACATACATCAGGTCCTAGGGAGAGTTTTGTTTGCAATTAATTTTGATTTAGTTTGCATAAAGCATGGGACTGGGCATCCCGGTGACCAGCCATTTTCTCGTGAGTGAGGAGCGGAGTCCACTCCTCTTGAGAATAACCCGCCTAACACGGAAGATAAGGACAGCCTTTGTTGATACATGAGCTATTCGAGCATACAAAATAGAATATTTATTTGAAGGTTTAGAGTTTGGCACATACAAATTTACTTGGAATGGCAGGTAGGTACCGCATATAGGAAGGTATGGTGGACTCATCTGGAATAACTTTGGGGTTTAAGGGATTGGATGCACAAGCAGTATTCCCGCTTAGTACAAGTGAAGGCTAGCAAAAGACTGGGAAGCGACCAACTAAAGAGCGACAATAGCCATGTACATGCATTAAAATTAATAAACATTGGATGCAAGCATGAGTAGGATATAATCCACCATGAACATAAATATTGTGAAGGCTATGTTGATTTTGTTTCAACTACATGCGTGAACATGTGCCAAGTCAAGTCACTTAAATCATTCAAAGGAGGATACCACCCCATCATACCACATCATAATCATCTCAATAGCATGTTGGCATACAAGGTAAATCATTATAACTCATAGCTAATCAAGCATGGCACAAGCAACTATGATCTCTAATTGTCATTGCAAACATGTTTATTCATAATAAGCTGAATCAAGAACGCGGGACTCCTCATATTTACAAAAACAAAAGAGGTCGAGTTCATACCAACTTTTCATATCTCAGTCAGTCCATCATATATCATCATAATTGCCTTTCACTTGCATGACCGAACGGTGTGAATAATAATAAGAGTGCACATGCATTGGACTAAGCTGGAATCTGCGAGCATTCAATAAACAGGAGAAGACAAGGCAATATGGGCTCTTTGGTTAATTCAACAATAAAGCATATAAGAGCCACTTCAACAATTTAATTACGGTCTTCTCCTACTGACCCCCAAAGAAAAGAAAAGAAATAAAACTATTTACACGGGAAAGCTCCCAACAAGCAGAAGAAATACGGGAAATATTTTTGGGTTTTCTTTTTAATTATTACTACTACAGCAGAAAAATAAACTACTACTAATTTTTTTGGTTTTTCTTAAGGTTTATTAGACACACAAAGAGAAAGCGGGAAAAGGGAAATAAACTAGCATGGATATTACAATGAAAAAGTATGAGCACCGACATCTAGCAATGAGTGTGTGTGAACATGAATGTAATGTCGGTGAGAAATACGTACTCCCCCAAGCTTAGGCTTTTGGCCTAAGTTGGTCTATGGCCACGGCTGGCCTGGCGGATATCCATAATAGTAGTTGTTGGGGTCATACTGTGATGAAGAAGAAGAAGGCTCCGATTGCCACTGGCTGGCAATCATCTCCGGATCCCACTGATAGTTAGACTGTCGTGAAGGATCAAATTGTGGTTCCGGCTCTGACTCCTCAGCTGGTGCAGGGTTCCGGTAGGCGTGAATAGCTGCCAATGGAACAAGATACGTGCCTGCAGTCAAATCAAACAAAGAAGGAGCAGGCAAGGTAATAGTCTCAGGATGATGTTTATTAAAGAACAATTGATATCTAAGCTCCCCTGCCCTATTTTTAACAATAAAATCATGTGCCACCATACTTTTATGATCTAGATAAACACAGGGCAGCACTTTTTCTTCCTTCTCAGCATGCCTAATAGGTATGTTAAAATGTGCGGCTAGGCGTGTGGCATAGATGCCTCCAAAGATGGGGCCCTTAGTACGGTTCATATTTAACCGTCTAGCATAATACCGCCCAAACTAAAAGTGCTATCACTATATAAACCTTGGAGCAGAATAATTAAATCAGGGATACTAAGGTTTCCAGAATTTCCGCGTCCAATTAAACAACGACTAGCAGATAATGCAAAGTAACGCAAAACAGGAAAATGTATGCTAGTGATTCGTGCATCGGAAACCTTCCTGGTTTCTCCTACTATGATATTATCAATAAACCCAGCCACATCATCATGATGTGGTTTTTTTGTCTTGCCCTCAAAAGGGACTAAACAAATCCGACAGAAATCATAAAGTGACATCTCCTTAGGCTCATCATATAAATAAAATTCCACCGTAGGTGATGAGTTCCTAGGATGAAAATAAAAGTTTTGCACAAAGGTATTTGCGAGTAAGAGATACTGATCGCATTTGTCGTGGAGGAAAGTGGTGAGGCCTGCATTGTGAGCCAATTCATGAAAATCTTCATAGATACCGGCTGCTCTCAAGAAATCTTCAAAAGGCCATTCACACGCCCGAATCTCCGCGGTGCGTGGCAAATTATACTTAGGCTTAGGTGCCTTTTCCTTTGAGCTTTGGCTTGATGAGCCCCTCAATAATCTCCTCATCATTTTTCTGAAACCATCTGAAATTTTTAGTAACTTCAAAATAAAAGTAACCAAACTCAATAAAACTGATAGTAACTACTCCTACAAGTGCCTAGAGCCTATATCAAGCATTAGAACTACTTGGAACCATATAAATTTGACATGCAAGCTCAAGAACATGGTCACCTATGCAGCACAAATTTGCAAAGAATAAAGCACTAGAACAAAAACTAATTGGACCAATGGAGGAGTCACATACCAAGGAACAATCTCCCCTAGCAGTTTTGCAAGAGGTGCTTTGAGCAAGGAGATCGAAAATCACAGCAAAAGTGGCTGGAACTCGTGCTTGAGTTTGTTTTTCGGGTTTGTGTGAGATAGAGCAAGAAGATGGGTGCTGGGATAAGTGGAGGAGGGCCACCGTGGGCCCACAAGGCAGGGGACGCGCCCTATAGGGGGGGGCACCCACCACCCTCGTGGCCAGGTGGCAGCTCCTCCCGTGGTAATTTTTGCACAGTAAATCCTCAAATATTCCCAAAAAATCATATTAAATTGGCATGGCATTCTGAGGACTTTTATTTTCGGGATATTTTTATATTGCACAGATAAGTCCGGAAACAAACAGAAAAATACTATTTTTACTTTATTTAATATAAATAACAGAAAGTAAAAGTGGGGTACAGAAGTTTGTGCTTCTAGTTTCATCCATCTCATGCTCATCAAAAAGAATCCACTAACAAGGTTGATCAAGTCTTGTTAACAAACTCATTCCGATAATCATGAAACTGGAGAAATTTCGAATAACACTAAGTTACCTCAAAGGGGATATGCACATCCCCAATAATAAGAATATCATATTTCTTCTTGACAGTAGGAAGAGGAAATTCAAAACCTCCAAATTTAATCGATGGAATTTTTCCAATAGAGTTGATACTATGAACTTGAGGTTGTTTCCTCGGAAAGTGTACCATATGCTTATTACCATTAACATGAAAAGTGACATTGCCTTTGTTGCAATCAATAACAGCCCCTGCAGTACTAAGAAAAGGTCTTCCAAGAATAATAGACATACTATCATCCTCGGGAATATCAAGAATAACAAAGTCCGTTAAAATAGTAACGTTTGCAACCGCAACAGGCACATCCTCACAGATACCAACTGAGGGAGTCCTGGATTAGGGGGTCACCGGACAGCCGGACTATCTCCATTGGCCGGACTGTTAGACTATGAAGATACAAGATTGAAGACTTCGTCTCGTGTTCGGATGGGACTCTACTTGGCGTGGAAGGCAAGCTAGGCAATACGGATATGGAAATCTCCTCCTTTGTAACCGACCTTGTGTAACCCTAACCCTCTCCGGTGTCTATATAAACCGAAGGGTTTTAGTCCGTAGGACAACAATCACAACATACAATCATACCATAGGCTAGCTTCTAGGGTTTAGCCTCTCTGATCTCGTGGTAGATCTACTCTTGTACTACCCATATCATCAATATCAATCAAGCAGGACGTAGGGTTTTACCTCCATCAAGAGGGACCGAACTTGGGTAAAACATCGTGTCCCCTGCCTCCTGTTACCATCCGGCCTAGACGCACAGTTCGGGACCCCCTACCCGAGATCCGCCGGTTTTGACACCGACATTGGTGCTTTCATTGAGAGTTCCTCTGTGTCGTCGCCGTTAGGCTTGATGGCTCCTACTATCATCGATAGCGATGCGGTCCAGGGTGAGACTTTTCTCCCCGGACGGATCTTCGTATTCAGTGGCTTTGCACTGCGGGCTAATTCGCTTGGCCATCTGGAGTAGATTGAAAGCTACGCCCCTGGCCATCTGGTCAGATTTGGAAATTTGAACTACACGTCCGACATCCGTGGAGACTTGATCTTCGACGGATTTGAGCCACAGCCGGACGCGCTGCACTGTCGTGATGGGTATGACCTAGCCCTGCCGCCGAACAGTACCCCAAAGGCGGCGCCCGCATCAGCTCCGACCCTTAGTTCGGAGCCAACTGCGCCAATCGAGGATGGGTGGTTAGACACCGCCTCAGGGGCTGCAGTCTCAACGGCGATCGAGCCGAACACCAGCATAATCCTCTGCGCAGCCTGCGACTCCAAGGTGCTGGACTCTTTTTCTGACTCCGAACCATCCGCGCCCCTGCAAATCGAATCCAATTGGGCACCGATCATGGAATTCACCGCCGCGGATATCTTTCAGCACTCGCCCTTCGACGACATTCTGAATTCACTAAGGTCTCTCTCTTTGTCAGGAGAGCCCTGGCCGTATTATGTCCAACATGATTGGGATGCGGACGACGAAGAAATTTGACGCCCACCCACCACCCACTTCGTAGCCACTGTCGATGATTTAACCGACATGCTCGACTTCGACTCTGAAGACATCGACGGTATGGACGACGATGTAGTAGACGAACATGAACCAGCACCTATAGGGCACTGGAAAGCCACCTCGTCATATGACATATACATGGTGGATACACCCAAAGAAGGCAATGGCGACGGGATAGTGGAGGATGACCCCTCCAAGAAGCAACCCAAATGCCGACGTCAGCGGCGCCGCTCTAAGTCTCGCCAAAGCAAAAGTGGTGATACCGGCATAGGAGATAATAACACTCCGGATAGTGCCGAAGAAAACAACAAACCCCTCCAGCAAGATTTAGAGCAGGAGGATGGAGGAGCCAGCTCTCCTGAGAGAGCGGCAAACGGAGAGGAGGAGGATGACAATCACATGCCCCCTCTGAAGACGAGGCAAGCCTCGGCGACGATGAATTCGCCATACCAGAGGATCCCGTCGAACAAGAGCGCTTCAAGCGCCGGCTTATGGCCACATAAAATAGCCTGAAGAAAAAGCAGCAGCAGCTTCAAGCTGATCAAGATCTGCTAGCTGACAAATGGACTGAAGTCCTCGTGGCCGAGGAATATAAACTCGAGCGCCCCTCCAAGAGTTACCCAAGGCGTAGGTTACTACCCCGACTGGAGGAAGAAGCGTATGATACGGCTGATCGGCCACCTCGTGGCCGCGATATAGAGAGGCATTCTAGCCAAAAGCTCAGCCTCCACCCCAACGCCATTCAAATAAAAAGGCATGGGGAGATACGCCAGACCTGCGAGACATATTGGAGGACAAAGCAAAGCATGCAAGATCGATATACGGATCACGACGGCGCACCACTCTGCGAGACAATAAACGTCACGCCGGATACAGCAAATCCGGCCGGGCCGAACACAGCGGGCAAGACCCATTCGAGCTGCGTCACGATATAGCCCAATACAGAGGCGCCGCACACCCCTTATGCTTCACAGATGAAGTAATGGAACATCAATTCCTAGAAGGTTTCAAACCTGTAAATATTGAATCATACGACGGCACAACAGATCCCGCAGTATGGATTGAGGACTTCCTCCTCCACATCCACATGGCCCGCGGCGATGACTTACACGCCATCAAATACCTCCCACTAAAGCTCAAAGGACTAGCGCGGCATTGGCTTAACAGCTTGCCAGCGGTCTCCATTAGCTGTTGGGAAGATCTGGAGGCCGCATTCCTCGACAACTTTCAGGGCACTTATGTGCGACCACCAGACGCTGATGATTTGAGCCACATAATTCAGCAGCCAGAAGAGTCGGCCAGGCAGACTCAGTTCCTTACAAAGAAAAATCAAATCGTCGACTGTCTGGATGCGGAGGCCTTAGCGGCTTTCAAGCACAACATCCGAGACGAGTGGCTAGCCCGGCACCTTGGTCAGGAAAAGCCGAAATCTATGGCAGCTCTCACGACGCTCATGACCCGCTTTTGTGCGAGAGAAGACAGCTGGCTGGCTCGCAGTAATAACATATCAAAGAACCATGGTACCTCAGATACCAAGGACGGCAATAGCAGGTCACGTCGCAACAAGCATAAGTGCCGCATTAACAGCAAAAATACTGAGGATACGGCAGTCAACGCCGGATTCAAAGGCTCTAAACTCGGTCAGCGGAAAAAGGCATTCAAACAAAGTACGCCGGGTCCGTCCAGCTTGGACTGTATACTCGATCGCTCGTGTCAAATACATGACACCCCAGACAAGCCAGCCAATCACACCAACAGGGGCTGTTGGGTGTCCAAGTAGGCCGGCAAGTTAATTGTCGAAAACAAGGACAAGGGGCCGCATAGCGATGATGAGGAGGAGCCCCGGCAGCCGCACATTGGAGGACAGAAGAGGTTTCCCCCGCAAGTGCGGACGGTGAACATGATATACGCAACCCACATCCCCAAGAGGGAGCGGAAGTGTGCGCTCAAAGACGTATATGTGTTGGAGCCAGTCGCCCCAAAGTTCAACCCTTGGTCCTCCTGTCCGATCACCTTCGATCGCAGGGACCACCCCACTAGTATCTGTCATGGCGGATTCACCGCACTGGTCCTAGACCCAATCATTGACGAATTTCACCTCACCCAAGTCCTTATGGATGGCGGCAGCAGCCTGAACCTGCTTTATCAGGATACAGTGCGCAAAATGGGTGTAGACCCCTCAAGGATGAAACCCACAAAACAACCTTTAAGGGCGTAATTCCAGGTGTAGAGGCCCATTGCACAGGCAAAGTTACACTAGAAGTGGTCTTCGGATCCCCAGATAGTTTCCAAAGCGAAGAGTTAATCTTCGATATAGTCCCGTTCCGAAGTGGTTATCACGCGCTGCCCGGGCAAACCACATTCGCTAGATTCAATGTGGTACCGCATTATGCATACCTCAAGCTCAAGATGCCAGGACCTCGCGGAGTTATTACAGTCAATGGAAACACAGAGCGCTCTCTCCGAATAGAGGAGCACACCGCGGCCCTGCAGCAGAAGCGCAAAGCAGCCTCTCAAGGCAATCAACCAGTTCGGCGGTTCAAAGCCCGGACACCTTCAAGCGCGCTTGGGGCAATCGGCAAATAGACCGCCTGGCGCGATCTGAGCTTGCATAGCAATACGTCGGCCACCCCAATCCCAGCCCGGCGGCGAAACTCGTGTCGCACGTACATAATTACGCATTAAAAATACCATGGGCACAGGTGGGGAGGGGGGCACAACTGCGGCACGCCCCAATACGCGGCCTAAACCGCACTAGGGGCTTCCCGTTTGGTTATTTTTCTTTTTCTTTCAGGACCATAATCTCTGGAAACACTGTCCGGCAACACAATTGCCGAACACACGATGCAGCAACCAAGGAGGAAGACAGCTACGTCATACCACGGAATTCCCAGGTTGATTACAATAACGAGTGAAATATTCAATTTAACATCATTCCTCAGCTTGCCCTTGGAAGGGACATAGTCCTACTCTTTGCTTATCGTACTATCTATATCACTCTGCTTTAACGCAATTCTTTAATAAATAATGCATGACATTACGACTATTATTGCATTCTTGTTATATATATATATATATATCTATGTGTTCATTAATGACGCCTTGAAACCGTACACTATGGTACGGCCAATACACCAGGGGCTTACGTACCCCACAATGCGGTGTGAAAAGTCTGAACACTTTCACAAGTGCGGCACCCCGAACTTATAGCATTATATGCATCAGCTCCGAATCATGACTTTGGTCAAATGTTGGGTTTGCCCGGCTCCTATGTTTTGGTACCTTACGTTCCGCTCTATCGGCTAAGGTAGCGCTAGGAGAACTACTGCGATTGTGCCCCGGTTTTGCCGGGCTTAGCACCTCAGTAGAGAAAGCTAAAACTGACTGTCATGATAAGGCAAGAGACTGGTCGCTTTTCGGCGAGGTTTTTCGAGTCCCTAAAGACTCATGCCGCTTAGGGCGAGGGGCCGGCCCTGTCCGGCTTACAGGCGTGTATCGCGCCCCGAATTCGGCCTTCCGAATACCAGGGGCTTCGCCGAAATTTACAATTATAGAATTCTATGGCTAAGTGAGAGTGATAAAGCATTATTAGTCCGGTTGCCTTGTTCGTTGTGCTGAGCACCTCCCTCGAAGGACCCAAATATGGGAACAAGAGTGCTCAGGTTTATCCTGAACACCCCAGCACTCGTGGCATGGGGGCAGAAGCCGAGGACTAGCCATCTCTCAGATTGGATAAACAGCCAAACATAAGGTGATATTTTAAATTCAAACAAGCATTGCATAGCGCATATGAAACAAGTTTTCATACATACAGGATAAAACAAGCAAGTCTCATTCAAATATTACATCTTTTGAACACTCGTCCGTGATAGACGGGCACCCGGAAGAACACCCTCATAGTACATCTCAGGGTGGCGGTGCTCCTTGCCCTCTGGTGGCCCCTCCTTGATCAGCTTCACGGCGTCTAGCTTGACCCACTGCAATTTCACACGGGCGAAAGCCCGGCGTGCACCTTCAATGCAGACAGATCGCTTGACGAGCTCCAGCCGCGGGCAGTCATCCACAAGCCGCCTCACCAAGCCGAAGAAGCTATTCGGAAGGGCGTCGCCAGGCCACAGCCGGACTATAAAGCTCTTCATGGCCTGATCGGCCGCCTTATGTAGCTCGACCATCTGCTTCAGCTGGTCGCTCATTGGCACCGGATGTTCGGCCTTAGCATACTGAGACCAGAATAGCTTCTCCGTCGAGCTTCCGTCCTCGGCCTGGTAAAATTGTGCGGCATCGGACACACTGCGGGGCAAATCTGCGAATGCTCCTGAAGAGCTCCGGATCCGGTAAGTAATCGGTAATTTACTTCTACATGCTTTCTTTGCATATAGAAAGGCTTACCCGCCGCTATCTTCTTCATCGCGTCGATCTCTTGGAGGGCCTTCTGGGCCTCGGCCTTGGCACCATTTGCGCTCTCAAGGGCCGCGGCAAGCTCAGACTCTCGTGTCTTCGAGTCAAGCTCCAACGCTTCATGCTTCGTCACGAGAGCCTGGAGCTCTTGCTGCACCTTGCCCACCCGAGCCTCGTGCTTCTCTCGCTCGATGCGCTCCTTGGACGCTTTATCTTCGGCCTGGGTTAGCGCTTGATTCAGGGTCGCCACCTCGGTCGTGGCCCCTGGCAAACATACAATGATCCTTTCATTTTGCAATCGCGTCCTTTTTTATATATACATATCTATAGACGGGGTATTACTTACCCTTGTTCTCCTCGAGCCGCCTCTTGGCAAGGCCGAGCTCTTTCCTGGACCCCTCGAGGTCCTGCTTCAGTACGGCGACCTCCGTAGTCAGTGCGGCGGACGCCAGCAGCGAAGCCTGCATACGCATATTGACATACTTATATTAGACTCCTGCGATATTATTTGATCCTCTGTTCAACTTTTCTTTGTGAACACCGAACAAAGCATCAGGGGCTACTGTCTATGCGGTAATATTTCTACTACAATTTAAAACACTTACCTCAAAGCCTGTCAGAAGGCTGGCACAGGCTTCAGTCAATCCGCTCTTGGCGGACTGAACCTTCTGGATCACCGCACTCATGATAGTGCGGTGCTCCTCGTCGATGGAAGCGCTGCGAAGCACTTCTAGCAGATTGTCCGGTGCCTCTGGATGGATAGAGTTCACCGGCACAGGCGTCTTGCCCCTCTTAGAAGGAGGCCGCCTTCCCGAGCCTGGAACCGCTGGAGGGTCCGGCGCTGTGTTCAGCTGAGGGCCGAACTCGGAGCTCTCGGGGGCCCCGTCCCTGCGGCTCCCGGAGTCCGGAAGGTCGCCTTGAGGCGCCTCCAGGACTGTCCCCCCTCGACCCGGTGCCTCTTGAGACAGCACCTCGGCATCGTCAGCAGGATGAGGGGAGGTGGCGGTCGGGACTGGATTGCTATCCATGTCCGACGAGCCCAGGGAGCCGTCCGATGATACATCGATGCTGGTTCACGGCGGCCTGCATAATCATGTTCGGCGTTAGGGAAAGCAGTGCGACAAAGGAATGCTATGAGTTACTCTGGTATCCGAGTACTTACGATCTCCCCGGGGGCTTGGCCCGGGGCAACCACTCATCTTCGCCCTCGTCGGCGGTGGTGGAACTGTCCGGAAGGAGAGTCCTCCCCTTCTTGGACCCTTCGGCCTCCCCAGTCGGGGCGGCCTTCCTTTTCTTGTCTCCTCCGCCTGCGGGGGGAGCATCTTCTTCTTCCTCCTCGTCTTCGGGGGAGGAGTGTGTCGCAGAGTTATCGGACGATGAGTCCGATTACACCTGGCGCCGGGAACCCTTTCGGGTTCCCTTGGCCTTCTTGGTCTTCTCTGGCACCTTGTAAGGAGCCAGAGTCAGCATCTCCGTCAGGAGAGCGCTCGTAGTGTCTTCGGGCAAAGGGGCCGGACAGTTAATCTGCCTCGACATCTCCACCCAGTCCTATCAAAGGCAGGGAGATTAAACCCCGCGCATAATTAAGCTGGGGAAAATAAATGACCTACGGGTCGTATTGAACTCACCGGACGCGCTAGGCGCTTTGCGCTTAGTCCGCGGTCCTCGGCGAGAGAAGGGGGGACCTCGGCGCCCTTGAACAACACCTTCCAGACATCCTTGTGCGTCGTGTCGAAGAGCTCACTCAGAGTCGGGTGCTGGGCCGAGTCGAACTCCCACAAGGTGAAATCTCGTTGTTGACACGGGAGGGTCCGGCGGATGAGCATAACTTGGATTATGTTGACAAGCTTGAGCTTCTTGCTCGCCATGCTCCGGATACATTTCTGGAGTCCATCCAGCTCCACCGATGAACCCCACGACAAGCCCTTCTCTTTCCAAGAAGTGAGCCGTGTTGGGAATCCAGATCGAAACTCAAGGGCTGCCGCCCATTTGGCGTCGCGCGCGCTCGGTGATGTAGAACCACGCCGATTGCCATCCCTTTATTGTCTCCACGAAGGAGCCTTCGAGCCATATGACGTTGGGCATTTTGCCCACCAAGGCTCCGCCGCATTCTGCTTGTTGGCCTCGTACTACCTTCAGCTTGATATTGAAGGTCTTTAACCACAGGCCGAAGTGGGGCCGGATGCGGAGGAAAGCCTCACACACGACGATGAACGCCGAAATGTTGAGGATGAAGTTCGGGGCCAGATCGTGAAAGTCCAGCCCGTAGTAGAACATGAGACCACGGACGAATGGATGGAGGGGAAACCCTAGTCCGCGGAGGAAGTGGTGAAGGAAAACTACCCTCTCGTAAGGTTCCGGGGTAGGGACGATCTGCCTCGCAGCGGGCAGCCGATGCGCGATGTTCGTGGCTAAGTATCTGGCTCCGCGTAGTTTCTTGATGTCTCCCTCTGTGACGGAGGAGACCATCCACCTGCCTCCCGCTCCGGACATGGTTGGAGAAGGTTGAGGTGGGAAGTGTGGACTTGGGCGCTAGAGCTCGAGTGTGCGAAAACAGATGAGCAAAGAAGGAAGAAGGCGTGGATAGAAAGGTGAATCCTTATCCCTTTATATGGGTGGACGAAGCTAAGCATCCCCACTTGCCTGGTAAAACTCGCTTATCCCCCAAGCGCCGCAATTGATGGCGCGGTTGGGTTACCCACGCCCGTATTGATGAGAATCCCGTAATAAGGGGACACGATCTCTGCTTTGACAAGATGTGTCGAAAAACTTCCTCGCGTTATGTGCGGGGCTGGTTAAAAGAAATGGTTCGAATAATCACCGGGCCATGACGTAACGTCATGCTGCCAAAACAAGACAACAAATTAGATCTGCGAAAATATTATTCTCTCTACGGTGGAATGTGGAACTTATTTTGCAGTGTCGGACACTATCCTCGTATTCAAATTCTTCTGTGATGTATTCGGAGAAGGAACCCGCCTTGCAATGCCGAAGACAATACTGCGTGCCGGACTCATCGTCATTGAAGCCTGGTTCAGGGGCTACTGAGGGAGTCCTGGAGTAGGGGGTCTCCGGACAGCCGGACTATTTCCATTGGCCGGACTGTTAGATTATGAAGATACAAGATTGAAGACTTCGTCTCGTGTCCGGATGGGACTCTACTTGGCATGGAAGGCAAGCTAGGCAATACGGATATGGATATCTCCTCCTTTGTAACCGACCTTGTGTAACCCTAACCCTCTCCGGTGTCTATATAAACCAAAGGGTTTTAGTCCATAGGACAACAATCACAACATACAATCATACCATAGGCTAGCTTCTAGGGTTTAGCCTCTCTGATCTCGTGGTAGATCTACTCTTGTACTACCCATATCATCAATATCAATCAAGCAAGACGTAGGGTTTTACCTCCATCAAGAGGGCCCGAACCTAGGTAAAACATCATGTCCCCTACCTCCTGTTACCATCCGGCCTAGACGCACAGTTTGGGACCCCCTACCCGAGATCCGCCGGTTTTTACACCGACACCGATAGGTATAGCAGTTGATTTATCAGCCATTTGCAAAGATATTTCAGTAGGTGTCAACTTATTAAATTCAAGTCTACGATATAAAGAGAGAGACATGACACTAACACCGGCTCGAAGATCACGTAAAGCAGTTTTAATATAATTTCTTTTAATGGAGCAAGGTATAGTAGGTACTCCGGGGTCTCCAAGTTTCTTTGGTATTCCACCCTTAAAAGTATAATTAGCAAGCATGGTGGAAATTTCATCTTCCGGTATCTTTCTTTTATTAGTAATGATATCTTTCATATATTTAGCATAAGGATTTGTTTTGAGCACATCAGTTGATCTCATACGCAAAAAGATAGGCCTAATCATTTTAGCAAGGCGCTCAAAATCCTCATCATCCTTTTTCTTGGATGGTTTTGGAGGAAAAGGCATGGGTTTCTGAACCCAAGGTTCCCTTTCTTTACCATGTTTCCTAGCAACAAAGTCTCTTTTATCATAACGTTGATTCTTTGATTGTGGGTTATCAAGATCAATAGCAGGTTCAATTTCTACATCATTGTCATTACTAGGTTGAGCATCATCATGAACATCATCATTAATATTTTTACTAGGTTCATGTTCATTACCAGATTGTGTTTCAGCATCAGACATAGATATATCATTTGGATTATCAGGTGGTTCAGCAATAGGTTCACTAGAAGTTTGCACAGTTCTATCATTTTTCTTCTTCTTCTTTTTAGAAGAACTAGGAACATCAATATTATTTCTTTGAGAATTTTGCTCGATTCTCTTAGGGTGGCCTTCAGGATACAAAGGTTCTTGAGTCATTCTACCAGTTCTACTAGCCACTCTAACAACATAACCATTTTTCTTACTATTCATTTCATCAAGCACTTCTTTTTGAGCCTTGAGTACTTGTTCTACTTGAGTGGTAACCATAGAAGCATGTTTGCTAACAAGTTTAAGTTCACCTTTAATATCAGCCATATAATCACCCAAGCGTCTAATCATATAAGCATTTTCTTTTAATTGTCTACCAAAATAAGCATTGAAGTCATCTTGCTTATACATAAAGTTATCAAACTCATCCAAGCATGGACTAGCAATTTTAGTAGGAGGGACTTCAGCTTTATCATATCTATAGAGAGAATTTACCTTTACTACCTGTGTCGGGATATCGGGATCAGGAGGTTCTTCAGTGAATAAATAATTGAGATCATATGTTTCTTCAACAGGCAGTATATTAAGACCATGTATTTCTTCAATAGGAGGTAAATTCTTAACGTCTTCAACTTTAATACCTTTTTCTTTCATAGATTTCTTTGCCTCTTGCATATCTTCGGGACTGAGAAATAAAATACCTCTCTTCTTCGGAGTTGGTTTAGGGGTAGGCTCAGTAATTGGAGCAGGAGATGGCTCAGGAGCTGCCCAATTATTTTCATTTGTCAACATATTATTCAATAGAATTTCAGCTTCATCCGGTGTTCTTTCCCTGAAAAGAGAACCAGCACAACTATCCAGGTAATCTCTAGAAGCATCGGTTAGTCCATTATAAAAGATATCAAGTATTTCAGGTTTCTTAAGAGGATGATCAGGCAAAGCATTAAGTAACTTGAGAAGCCTCCCCCAAGCTTGTGGGAGACTCTCTTCTTTAATTTGCACAAAGTTGTATATTTCCCTCAAAGCAGCTTGTTTCTTATGAGCAGGGAAATATTTAGCAGAGAAGTAATAAATCATATCCTGGGGACTACGCCCACAACCAGGATCAAGAGAATTAAACCATATCTTAGCATCACCCTTTAATGAGAACGGAAATATTTTGAGTAAATAGAGGTAACGTGATCTCTCATTATTAGTGAACAGGGCAGCTATATCATTTAACTTAGTAAGATGTGCCACAACAGTTTCAGATTCATAGCCATAAAACGGATCAGATTCAACCAAAGTAATTATATCAGGATCAACAGAGAATTCATAATCTTTATCAGGAACACATATAGGTGAAATAGCAAAGGCAGGGTCAGGTCTCATTCTATCTCTAAGTGATTCTTTGTTCCATTTAATTAATAACCTCTTAAGCTCATATCTATCTGTGCAAGCTAAAATAGCTAAAGAAGCATCTTGATCAAATAAATAACCCTCAGGAATAACAGGCATATTTTCATCATCACCGTCATCATCGTATTCAGATTCAATAATTTCTCTTTCTCTAGCCCTAGCAATTTGTTCATCAAGAAATTCACTAAGGGGCACAGTAGTATCAGGCATAGCAGAAGTTTCATCATAAGTATCATGCATAGCAGAAGTGGCATCATCAATAACATGTGACATATCAGAACGAATAGCAGAAGCAGGTGTAGGTGTCGTAAACTTACTCATAACAGAAGGTGAATCAAGTGCAGAGCTAGATGGCAGTTCCTTACCTCCCCTCATAGTTGAGGGATAGATATTGGTTTTTGGATCTCTCAGGTTCTTCATAGTGTCCAGCAGATATAAATCCCAAGTGACTCAAAGAATAGAGCTATGCTCCCCGGCAATGGCGCTAGAAATTAGTCTTGATAACCCACAAGTATAGGGGACCGCAACAGCTTTCGAGGGTAGAGTATTCCACCCAAATTTATTGATTCGACACAAGGGGAGCCAAAGAATATTCTCAAGTATTAGCAGCTGAGTTGTCAATTCAACCACACCTGGAAACTTAGTATCTGCAGCAAAGTGTTTAGTAGCAAAGTAATATGATAGTGGTGGTAGCGGCAACAAAAGTAAAGACAACAAGAGTAATGTTTTTGGTATTTTATAGTGATTGTAACAGTAGCAGCGGGAAAGTAAATAAGCGAGAACCAGTATATGGAAAACTCGTAGGCACCGGATCAGTGATGGATAATTATGCCGGATGCGGTTCATCATGTAACAGTCATAACATAGGGTGACACAGAACTAGCTCCAGTTCATCAATGTAATGTAGGCATGTATTCCGTATATAGTCATACGTGCTTATGGAAAAGAACTTGCATGACATCTTTTGTCCTACCCTCCCGTGGCAGCGGGGTCCTATTGGAAACTAAGGGATATTAAGGCCTCCTTTTAATAGAGAACCGGAACAAAGCATTAGCACATAGTGAATACATGAACTCCTCAAACTATGGTCATCAACGGGAGTGGTCCCGATTATTGTCACTTCGGGGTTGCCGGATCATAACACATAGTAGGTGACTATAGACTTGCAAGATAGGATCAAGAACTCACATATATTCATGAAAACATAATAGGTTCAGATCTGAAATCATGGCACTCGGGCCCTAGTGACAAGCATTAAGCATAGCAAGGTCATAGCAACATCAATCTCAGAACATAATGGATACTAGGGATCAAACCCTAACAAAACTAACTCGATTACATGATAAATCTCATCCAAACCATCACCGTCCAGCAAGCCTACGATGCAATTACTCACGCACGGCGGTGAGCATCATGAAATTGATGATGGAGGATGGTTGATGATGACGACAGCGACGAATCCCCCTCTCCAAAGCCCCGAACGGACTCCAGATCAGCCCTCCCGAGAGGTTTTAGGGCTTGGCGGCGGCTCAGTATCGTAAAACGCGATGATTTCTTCTCTCTGATTTTTTTCTCTCCGAAAGCAAATATATAGAGTTGGAGTTGGCGTCGGAGGGTCAACAGGGGGCCCACGAGGTAGGGGGCGCGCCCTAGGGGAGGGGGCACGCCCCCCACCCTCGTGGAAAGGGTGTGGGCCCCCTGGTCTTCATATTTGGTGAGGATTTTTTATTATTTTTTCTAAGACCTCCCGTGGAGTTTCAGGTCATTCCGAGAATATTTGTTTTCTGCACATAAAACAACATCATGGTAATTCTGCTGAAAACAGCGTCAGTCCGGGTTAGTTCCATTCAAATCATACAAGTTAGAGTCCAAAACAAGGGCAAAAGTGTTTGGAAAAGTAGATACGACGGAGACGTATCATCTGTACTTAGACATGTAATGTTTTCGTTGCTTGTATGCTCTGAATGACGGGTCATGTGACCCCTATTTGTATTTAATGCTATGTGGCTCTTCTAGGCCTTTATCTATATGAGTTTGCGTTATGTTGTGATGCCATGTTGTACAGCACATACTTGCATGTTATGCGTACGTGTAATGTGTATTGCTATGTGTGGGATCCGACAACCTAGTTGTCTATCCTTGGTAGCCTCTCTTATGGGGAAATGTAATCTAGTGCTTCCACCGAGCCATGGTAGTCCGCTACAGCCCGGTTTACCGGAGTCCTGCTAGCCCAGCACTACCGCTACGGAACACTTAGACTGGCCGGCATGTGATTCACTTCGCTCCTATGTCTGTCCCTTCAGGGAAATGTCAAGCG